>NC_141677.1:5850000-7165000 GCF_028749965.1 Puma concolor | reverse complement strand
GCTGAAGCACCCTCCATGGTTTCACACGTTGACTCGGGCTGTCATCCTTTTCCATCGTGTGCCGCTCGTCTGCCGAGACTTACACTGTAATCGGATCTTACAGTGATCTGATTTTAGTGTACGTGCTGCCGAAGCGAGCACTGATCTTACGGGGCTCCATCTCGCTTTGGAAACGCCTGCTGGGTTCGGAGTCCATGGCTAGTCCAACACGTAACTCCGTGTTTCGTGAAACAAGGGCTGTTTCTACGCAAAAACGAAATCGCTTTTTATTGCTCAGCTGGGCTTTTTAAATAACAATGAGGAAAACAACGGTGATGAAAACAATGCCCAAGATAAATGGTATCTTCAGAATTTTACCTTTTCATTCTGGCAGAGTGCAGAACTTTACAGCCGTAACAAAGCTGTGTATTCATTCCCAGTTCTACAACTATCAATCATCATAGCTTGAAATTAAATTCATGCAGAATCACACATCACAAACAAATGAAGTACAATTATCCACAATCCAACCAGGTGCGTCCATTTAAATTGCATCTAAAATTGACTTATCTTTCATCGATTAAAAATGTTTTACAAATGCAGTAGAGAAAGCATTCTGGATTTGCAAAACTAACTGAGGAACAGCACTCAGAAGTAATTAGCAGGAAGGATTATAAATTCTTTAAATCCCAGGGACAAAATGTGCAACAATTTAGAAACAAGTTTACTTTTGTCAGCCAAATACGACATTGTAGACAACAGCTGCATCTGATCCAGAAATTTCCTGTTATTTGGACTCCAATCAACAGAAGAATGCAGCATTACTCTCTTATAACTGGCTGGATCATGAACTGTTAGCAATTCCAACTGGTTCATTTGGATTTTTTTTTTTAATTATGTTCTTAACCATTTATAATTAATATAAATATCTAATTATAATAATTGAACTACTTGGAAAGTTAAAGTACATACCAGGAAGGACCATGCCTAGAGAAATACAAACACAATTAAGAAACATGTTTTCAGCTCTCCACCAAGATAATCTTAAAGCAACAATGTCAAAGGACAAATTCCTAATACACAACGTCACACATACAACAGATAAACGTACTGAGCCTTTTGCTTCTGCTCTAAAGAGTATATGACCGCAAAAAGCTGGTGACAGCAGAATTTGTACTGAAATGTTGTTCAGTGCATAATCCACTTAGATGATTATCTGTTTTAAAATAATTACAGCATATGCCAGAGGTACCTCCTACTTCAGCAAAAAGTTGTCTCTTACAAATATGTGATGTTGTATAACTACTACCAAATGGCTCCAAACCAGGTATTGGTAGGCGTAGTAGCAAACTGTTCTAGAATGTCCTGGAATCCCAGATATTTAAAGCACACACAAGTATGCCTAGTAGAACAAGTACAAAAACTAGAACCAAGAGAACTTGGATTTGAATCCGGGCTTCGCGTTATTTAATCTTTCCAATACTTATTTCCTCATAGGAGCAAAATATCTTCACAGTGGTGTTATCTGGATTGAATGTGATATCCTGTGTTAAACACCAGGGTCGGAACACATTAGGTGCTAAATAAATGCTGGGGGGATACATGGAAAGCCCTCAAGCCCTGTCTTGGCAAGTCAGGGCTACATAAGACGTCATCAAACGGTCAAGACTCACAAGGCCGCCATGTTGTGACCCTCCTCGAATGCCACCAGTCAAAAGAACTTGACAAGCTTGAGGTGCCATTTTAAAAAATTCAGATGAGACATTTATGCCCTGAGGATCTGTAACAACCTCAAAACTCTGTATCTAGTGAAAAATAAAGTGGTATAATCAATGGACATGAAAGTAGATCCTTGAGTAATATAAGGAGTAACTCATGTTATGCAATCATCACAAACACTTAAAAAATTTTTTTTTTTTTTTTTTTTTTTTTTGCTTTTGGACTGAGTAGGCTGAGGTTCCTGTTTGTTTTGTTTTGCTTTTTAATTTAAGGAGAAATGTGAACCTTCGAGAAAATTAAAATGAACAAAATAGGGGCACCTGGATGGCTGAGTCAGTTGAACGTTCGACTTCGGCTCAGGTCATGATCTCATGGTTCATGAGTTCAAGCCCCATGTCGGGCTCTGTGCTATCAGCACAAAGCCTGGAGCCTAATTCAGATTCTGTGTTTCCCTCTCTCTGCCCCTCCCCTGCTCACACTCTGTCTCTCTCTCAAAAATAAACATTAAAAAAATTTTTTAAAAATACTTTTGGGAGACATGGTCCAAATAAAAAGAAAATACTGCCTGCAGATTGTAAGTGATCAAGAAATGTACAGTTGTTTGATGGCCGAAGTTGGACTATGTGTCTGTGGCCACAGAAATTTCAAATGGTCAGTGGTGGTCACTCAGACTTTCGTGGATTAAAACGATGTCCCTATGAATAATATCGTGTATTTACCTTCTGATATACACATCCATCACTGTTTGGAATTTAACTGTGTCTACACAGTCCAAAAGCCGTCAGAGGCCAACCCCTCCCATGAGACTGTCACGAATGTGGCACAGAACAGGGTTGCAAGCCGTTTCCTCCCGACCCCCTCCGGGCTGCCGTCCAACGGGGAGGGAGGCCAAGCCCACCCATTCTGTTGCATAGACTGCCTCAGATTTCACTGAAATTAACACATTATTTGGCTTAAAGAAGAACAGGCTTGGCAACCACTGATATGGGGTGGGGTGGGGGGGGGAAGAACCCACTGTTCTAGGGTTCGGAAACTGGGCTGTATATCTGTCCTCGCAAGCTCGCATCTGTCTTCACTACCACTCTACCTCCAGCAGCTAGAACAAACTTAAACTTGGCACAGGAGGACACTCCGTAAATATTTACTGGCTAACCGATGAACTCCTTGTCTGTGCTGCTTCCAAACTGATGTAACTATGGCCACAGAGTCTCTTCAAGATTTCAGGGTCTTTTCATTGTATGCAGTGGGGATCTGTTCATATATGGAACATTTACTTGTGGACCGGTCGTTCCTTAAACTTTCAGCATCCCAATGTGGTTGGTACGGTTATTAGCATGCACACTTGAGGGAGCTGGGGCCAAAGAGGTAACTAATTTGCCCCAGGTTCCTAGCAAATCACTAGCCTATGAAAGCAGTGTGGATCCAAAGCTTGCACTCCTCCCACTGTGATGTCCCGCCTCTATTTCCCTGGCATCTGTTTTTATTAATCAGTTTACATAGGAGTCGAGGAGGCTTCTCGGGTGGGGGGCACTTTTGAATCGTAACTACAATTGGGGTTGCAGACCCGTGTCCAGTGGGACTGTGGTTGACTCTGGGGTAGACAGTAGAGCCAGCAGAAAATCCCCACGGGGTGGGGGGGGGGGGGGCGCGGAAGGAGTCTTGCAAAGAGTCCCAGAAACAGGTCCTACAGGTGGGAAGGGGTAAGGGTCAAGAAGCAGCATGGCATGTGATCCAGACTCCTGCTGACTGGCGACCAGAGGACCATAAAGGCATGTGTACTCATCCCAAGAGGTTTCACCCAACTCTCTAACACCCTGGGAGTCAAGCAGTGCACTGGAGAGTCCTTGACTGAGGTCAGCCCGGAGGAAGGGAACATTTTCCTTCCCACTCGAGAGAGTCTGTGCCCTGTGGGCACAGAGGCTTTAGTGGCTGGAGTGAGCTGGTGGGACCCGTACCTCTGTGGGTGCGACAACCACACGGATCCACGTGGCTGTGGCCTGACTCGGGAGCATACGAAACACACCCTGGAGAACTCCCGCAGATGCTTGCTTGTGGGTTTGGGGGAAGAACTGGGGTTTCTGTGGCAGCAGGTAGGAATTGGGAGCTCGTGGGACCCCAGTATCAATGGCAAAGTGACCTCACTCATGTCTCCGTACTGGTAGGCTTGGGGGGGGGGGGGGGGGACACGTGACGGCATGAGCAAGGGAGGGCCGCAATAAGGGCTTCATCTACCTCATGGTGGTGAGGACCAAATAAGGAGAAAATCAAGGTGTTTCACCAATTGAAGAACACCATAAACTGATATTGAAATGGTGTGTGAAGGAGGGAGCGAGATTTGCCTAAATTCTCCAGATGGATTATTACAGCATTAGCTGTTCATCTTTTTGGACCACGGACTCCTTTAAGAATCTACCAAAAGCGGGGCGCCTGGGTGGCGCAGTCGGTTAAGCGTCCGACTTCAGCCAGGTCACGATCTCGCGGTCCGTGAGTTCGAGCCCCGCGTAGGGCTCTGGGCTGATGGCTCAGAGCCTGGAGCCTGTTTCCGATTCTGTGTCTCCCTCTCTGCCCCTCCCCCGTTCATGCTCTGTCTCTCGCTGTCCCCAAAATAAATAAACGTTGAAAAAAAAAAATTTAAAAAAAAAAAAAAGAATCTACCAAAAGCTAGGAACTCTCAACCCAGGAAAATGCCCCTTCCGCCCCCCTTAAACCACAAATGATTGGCGCCTATCCTAGGATGGTTTTTGTGCCCCCCACGACGAAGTCCTAGACCCCGGGGTGAAGGACCCCGAATTTCCACCAACGCTGACTTCCGCACCTGCGCCCACTGCCCTTGTATTTTTCTTTCTGGAACAAGTACCTGTCAAAAGGTGACAGCGCTGTGTCTGGAATTAAGCCCTCACTTACACTGCGGTTTGCCAGTCTCCGAGCCACAACTGTGGTCGGGGTGCTTGTGGTCAACCTCTTCTTGTCCGCGTTTGGCTGCTGGGCCCCATGACGTCTACTTGACACCGCCTGTGTTCGGCATGTGTCGCGATTAAAACATCGAGGTAAACGTCAGACGTCCTGGCCTTCTAACTTCTATCGGAAAGGACACCAGGAGAACAGCCTGGTATGAAATCGCTCTGGGCCAGAAGTCGGGAGGTTCTGGTCTCTGGTCCTGGACGAGGGGCATGAACTCGAGCAAAGCACTTTGCCCGAGATCCGCTTCCTCGTCTGCCAAGGGGGTGAGCATCATTGCCCGTCTTCCAGGACTTTGATGAAGATCACGTTAAATAAGGCCCTAGAGTATGCCCTGGAGATGGGGAAAGCCTACAGACGCACGTTACTATTGTTGTTGTAAAGGCAGGCTACAAGGAGAGCAATCGTATTTGGGAATGTTATCGTATCTGAGGAATGAAGGTCTCGGGCGATGGGACTTTCTCAGGCCCAACAGGGGAATAAGAGGGGAGGGTCTACTTTGACCAGAGCCTTCTCGGAGCTCTGATTCGGCCTTCCTGCCCCATTCCCTAGGCAGAGTCACACGCTAAGAACGTCAGCATCGTTTGTCAAGAAAGAACATCTGATTTGATGTTTCTTCCGAAAAGGTCTGGGAGCCCTGCTTAGTGTTACAAATCCCGGGGGCTTTCCCAGCCCCTCCCACTTAGCAGCCATTCCTGGTGGGGGGGGGTGGCGGAGAGTCTTGAAACAGACAAGTTCCATTTGACAAGTACAGGCAGTTCTGGGAAGGAAATGATCACGGAAGGGGCCGGAAGTTTTCTGAATAACACGTGCTTCCGACCTGGACCAGTCAGTTCTCTAAAGTCATTCAGCCTGTGCCCAGAAGGCTGACTTAATGCTCCCTGTGAGGGTTAGGAGGAAGCCACCGCGTTGATCTCATGGAAGGGCATGAGCAGTGACACTTTCATCCACTGAGGAATGCAGCTGCTGCGATAACATGTGACCCAGCAGTCTGGGGGCTGAGGGGCACCCTGCACATCAGGACCCTGTGCTAGCTTCTCCCTGGCTGCCCCAGGGGAGTCCCAGCGGCGGGCAACAGTGCTCCCGACTCGATTCTAAACACCAGCACAAGTGCGGTGAAACACTTCACCTTCTCTCGGCTTTGTGTGCACGTAAAACCTTCCTTTTTCAGTCCCTTGGATTCGAATAATCACTAATCCCTCAAGGACCATGAAAAAAGTCCTAAAAATGGAATTTACGCATGATAGAATTAGACCCACCATACATGATCTAAATGTTTCTCCACGGTTAAGATGTGCGACCCAAGAATTAACACTAAGAATGAACGTTCCTTGGTCCTGTGAAGACTTCCGAGAAAGATTTTTTTTCTATAATAACGAAGAGTGAGAAACAAACAGGGAGAGCCCGTACCATCCAGCAGGGTGTCAAAGTGGACAGCCTGTAGGTATTCCTTCTCTCGCATGAACCCTTTGAGGGGAGTGGCCCAGCCTTCGCTCAGAACTTGGACCCACTGCAGATCCAGCTGCAAAACACAAGAAACAGGTGAACATTTCCAGAAGCTCGTTTCTCAGCCATCTGGCCCCGGGGCAAGCCCTTTCTTACTCAGCTGTCAGGAGAAAAAGGTAAAAGTTTTTCTGTTTTCAGTCTTCCCACTTTTATGCTGACCCATGATCCAGGGGTCAGATTAAGTTTGAGTCTAAAACCTTCCTACTGGAGTGTAGGGAAAAGATTTGAAATGGAGGCGACCTCTTTGACTGCCTCAGGCTGCAGATTTCCCGAGGGTGTGCAACTGTGTGAACGTTCACTGTTCATTCCCTTTTCCTTTCTTCCTACAGAAAATTCTGGTATGGCCACACGCTTTCACCACATGTCCTAGTTAGCCGACTGAAATTGCCGAATCATTGATGCTAAAAGTCCAAAATTCTTAGCGTGATACTGAGAGCCCTGCAAGCCCTGGCCCCTTGGGCTCATGGAGAAATCTTACTCATCCTTTAAAACCCTAATCATGCGTCATTGCTCTGATGCCCTTTCCTGCCGACCCTAGGGCCAAAAAATTAATTATTAGGTTATTTGAAGCTCTGCTGTACCCTGCGGCCCATGTTGTTATTGAAACTATCATTCCACACCGCAATTATAATTACGTACAGCAATACATAATCACATTTTTCTGGAGCGCTGGAGGACTCAGAATTTATTTTGTGGGGTCAGGGGGTTCTGCTTATAAGTTTTTCACGACTTCATAGAGAACAAGTGAGCTGAAACAGGTTCCCAACTTACTGTGCCTCTTTCAAAACTGTCCGGGGTTTTCAAGGATAACAAAAAGGTGCCAGTGAAGATGTGATCGCCTGCTATGGACCGACTGGTACTGACCCATAGGAAGGCAGTCGCGTGTAGTGCAGTTTGCCGAGGTTGTATTTCCCTGTGCCGGGCAGTAAATTCATTGTGACCGAAGCAGTCTACACCCTCCACTGAGGCTGGACTCTGCCTCGTTAGGAAAAAGTCGGATTTGCAGAGTAGAAAAAGATTCCCGTCACTTTAGATCACGGGGTGACTGGTTTTCTCCAAATTCCTTCTCGACTGCCCCAAAAAACACTGGCATTCTGAAAAAACTATTTTCTCAGCAGTTGCCAACCAATCAATACTGCCCGATGCCTGCACTTTTGCAGAACTGAAGATACAACAACAATCATGTCACGCTGCCCTGTGCATAACAGGAGCTACGTTCCCTGTCTGTGGCATCGACCAGGGCCCTGGGGCAGCTCTTCATGGGAAATTTTTTTTTTTAATCTCTTGAAGAGGTTTAAAAAAAAAAAAAAATGAAGTGTTTTTCTTTATGGACATTGTACGTCCCTCACCCATACCTTCCTTATTATTTAAAAAAATTTTTAATGTTTATTTTTGAGAGAGAGAGAGAAGAGAGAGAAACAGAGCATGAGTGGGGGAGGGGGAGAAAGCGAGGGAGACACAGAAGCCGAAGCGGGCTCCAGGCTCCCAGCTGTCAGCACTGAGCCCGATGTGGGGCTTGAACCCACAAACCATGAGAGCACGACCTGAGTCAAAGTTGGACGCTTAACCAACTGAGCCACCTGGGTGCCCCTATTTTTTTTTAAATATTTACTTTCTGAGAGAGAGAGAGAGACAGAGCATCAACCAGGGAAGGGCAGAGCGAGAGAGGGAGACACAGAATCCGAAGCGGGCTCCAGGCTCCCAGCTGTCAGCACAGAGACCGACGCGGGGCTCGAACTCACAAACCACGAGATCATGACCTGGGCCGAAGTCGGGTGCTTAACCGACTGAGCCACCCAGGTGCCCCCATTCCGTCCTCATTATTAAGAGTGATTGTAAATGGACTATAACGACCGCCATTATGCCTGGTTCTGCTGTGGTCAGTCTGCACTGTCTGTCTTACCTTGGTAATTGCTAACGAAGGGAGAGCTTCAGCCTCAGCTCGGACTTGGTCGAGTTTGTTCTCTGGCACAAAGAGTTCGTGGATGCCTTTCATTATAGTGTGGGGTACGATGTTCTGCAATGAAGCGGAATTGGTAAAAATTTGAAATGAAAACGGTAAGAAGGATGCCTTGGTAAATAAGTGATCTTCTGTGATTTGGTTCAAGTTCAGAAAAAAAGAGAAAGAAGAAAAGACGGCCGGGCCACCCACCTGCTCCTGCAGGAGCTCCACCACCTGCTGGACACAGTCACTCACTGGAGACAAGTTGGTTTTGAGCACAAGCTCGGGAGTTTCGGGTTTCTCGTAATCAGAATCGATACCTGTGAACCCTGCCAGGCACAAGGGTGAAGATCACATCAGCACCAACAGAACAGTCTTTTTAAACAACAAGACATAACACGGGTCGGAATCATGCGTTAAGCTGAGGATTTAGATTATAACAGAAAAGGTCATCGGCCACCCTTGACCTCTAGCCAGAGATAAAATATGTATACACACACACACACACACACACACACACACACAGAGCTGTATTATCCACATAGAAAGCCCCAAATTATCAACAAAATTTGGGGAGGTCCAAGCCCTCTGGAGCTGAGTAGAATCTAAAAGGAAGACGAGCAGAAGAGAAAAGTCTAAAACCATCCCCTCTAGACACACACTCATGTGCACAAACCCATTTCAGTTCCGTGAACTTTACTACTCACGACCAAGGTGATAGTTCTTGGAAAATACAAGCCCACCTTTTAATTAGCCCGGGGACATCGTGAATATATTGTGCTTTGGGGGCGCCTGGGTGGCTGAGTCGGTTAAGCGTCCGACTTCGGCTCAGGTCACGATCTCACGGGTCATGGGTTCAAGCCCCGCATCGGGCTCTGTGCCGACAGCTCGGGGCCTGGAGCCCGCTTCGGATTCTGTGTCTCCCTCGCTTTCTGCCCCTCCCCCGCTCACGCTCTGTCTCTCCCTCTCTCTCAAAAATAACATTAAAAAAACAATTTTTTAACATACTGTGGTTTGACAAAAAGTTGGGTGCGCTACACGCGATTTTGGAAAATGGGATTTGAAACCTCAGACGGGTTTGTGGGGACAGACTGCCAAGGCTCAGCGGCAGAAGTAACTTACGCACGGGCCACAGCACTGGCTCCCCTACCTTTGATCTCCCCGGCGCGGGCCCGCTTGTAGAGACCTTTGACATCTCTACTTTCGCAGATGTTTAGAGGCGCGTCAACAAATATTTCAAAGAACGGCAGGCCTGCCGATTCGTGGATCTTGCGGGCATTCTCACGGTCCTGGGGAAAACACATTGGAGAGGGTAAGCAGAGCTTTGGCCACGGAAAGCTCCCTCACAAAACGGTGTGGGCTCTGGGACTTGATAGTTGTTGGGGGTTTTTTTTAGTGTTTTTTTTTTAAGTTTGTTTATTTTGAGAGAGACAGAGGTAGCACGAGGGGAGGAGGGGCAGAGAGAGAGAGGGAGACAGAGGATCCCAAGCAGGCTCCGAGCTGTCAGCGCAGAGCCCGACGCGGGGCCCCGACACACAGACCGCAAGATCGTGACCTGAACCGAAGTCGGGCGCTTAACGACTGAGCCACCCAGGCCCCCACTGAACTGCACATCGTCTTCAGCAAACCGTAAGCATTCTGACTTTTTGGAGAAATGAGATTAGAGAGGCTTTGACTTTTTTTGTTTAACTTTTTCTTCCTTTCAACTGCGGCCAGATGTCCCTCACGGTGCTGAGTGCGGAAGGGTTTTATGTCAGCCGGTGGCCCGGCATCTGGAAATGAAGGAACTCTCTTTACATAACCAATATGAAACAGGAAATGGGGGAGCAAGAGAAGAAAGAGTGGGGGAAATTGAAAAGACAACATTCGCTGGTGCCCTCCCCTCCACCTGACTCCTCTCTCCGGAGGTTTAGAAGCACTGGCATGGGGGGGGGGGGGAAGCTGGGGGGATGGGATGGGGCGGGCGGCGGGGGGGGAAGGGCCACATCATCTTACCTTCGTGAACGGAGAAATGAAGCTGGTAATACAGACCAGACCAGCGTCAGCGAACAGCTTGGCCACCTCGGCGATTCGGCGGATGTTCTCCTCTCTGTCCCCGGGAGAGAATCCGAGGTTTTTGTTCAGGCCGTGACGGACGTTGTCCCCATCGAGGGAGTAGCACGGGATGCCGTGGGACACAAGGTACTCTTCCAGAGCAAAACTTATTGTCGTTTTTCCAGCACCAGAGAGACCTGTTCATTTCAACCAGTTGATCTCAAATCAATACCACAAAAATCGAGGAAAAAAAGCACAGTTTACTACGAGTCAAGTATTTGCACTCCTGTGTTGAAATAGCCGGCTGTTCGTGTTAGAATTACAGCATTTCACAGCAAGTGGGGTTCCTAAGTTGGGGGGCCCGGGGTGGGGGGGGGTTACACATGGTTCTTGGTGTTTCCTATTTTGCCTGAAGGGTATTTGCAAGATCAGAACACTGTGCGTGCAAATCCAGATCCTGGCTTCTCTTGAGAAAAAAAAAAAAAAAAAAAAGAATCAGAATATCTCACGGCCCCTCCTGACAGGAATCACCTGGGGTGGAGGGGACAGCCAGTCACAGAGAGCGGGAGGCCCACCTCTCCCGCAGAGGCTGATAACCATTTTGGACAACAGACCCCTCTGGCTTCAAGATGTTTTCCAAAACGACTCTCGACACAGGAAGACAGTCCTGAGCCAGGAGACCGATGCACGGTCAGGTGCCTGGAGTCTTCACGCGAGAACTGAGTTGCCATGTGCCTCTTCCCCCGGTTTCGAGGCACAATGACAGAGACGCCACACTTTATAGTTTCTCTATGAGGGAAGTCGTGAGGAGAAAGACAAAGTTGACTGCCCAAAATTACTTAAGAGCTCACAACCTCAACTGCCCTGGAAATGTAGCACTCCAAAAATCCAGTTGTCCTAAAGGTCTCTAAATCCGAAAATGCAGCATAGCACCAAGCCACGGTCGGGCAGCCAGCCGGGTGTGGGAGAGGAAAAGTTACGGGGGCAGAAAAGAAGGACAAGGGCTTAACACAAAGAAGATGGCAGGGGGAAGGAGAGAAAGGACAAAAAGAAGTAAGAGAAAAGCAGGGGTGAAAGAGAGAGAGGAATAAAGGCTTGGAAAGAGGGGCGCCTGGCTGGCTCAGGCAGAGGGACATGTGACTCTCGGTCTCAGGGTCGTGAGTTCAAGCCCCACGTTGGGTATAGAGATTACTAAAAAAAATAAGCTTAAAAAAAAAAAAAAGACTGGGAAAGAAAGGGGATATACAAAAGTAAACAATCAGTTTCCGAGGTTTAGTTATGTTTTCCAATCAGGCCCTTGGCCT
Organism: Puma concolor; assembly: GCF_028749965.1. NCBI lineage: Eukaryota > Metazoa > Chordata > Mammalia > Carnivora > Felidae > Puma > Puma concolor. The sequence continues at coordinate 7,153,558 of NC_141677.1, read as the reverse complement.
TCACAGAGAATCATGAGTAGAAATGCATCTTTGTAAGTCACTGTTGAAGGCACTATTATATTAGTGTGTGACTCAGTTTCATTCGAATAGGGACACAGGTGATAAATTCCTCTTAGCATTGTGTCTGGTGTGGGGTAGGAGAAGCAGGACTCCCGAATCTCTGGCATGTTCTCTCACGTCGGAAAAGGAGAGAAATAATAGAAATGCCCTTCGATTTTGCTTCAGGTCTCAAAGCTAAGAGCTAAACCACAGTGACTGTGTTAAACCAGGTTGTTGGCACATTTGTTTTAATGCACTGAGCTAACGTGAATCACACTTCCCAAGAGCTTTACTACGGGCCAGGCACGGGGCCCAGTGCCTACGTGCTTTATTTCTTTTATTCCTACCCCCGTCCCCGGGAGGCCGGTCCTGTGCTGATTCTCATTTCACAAATAAGAAACCAAGGTTTGGCCGGGTTAGCTGCCTTGTCCCAAGTCACACGGTTAATGTAAAGTGGAGCTGGGGCTCCAAACCAAGTCTCTGATTCGAAATACTTGGTTTCTCTTGGTCTGCCCGGTCACTAGCCTTTCTTGGCAGCCTAAGAACATGGAATAAATCGGGGAAAGATGTCTTTTTTTAAGAGTAAGAAAAAGACAGGGGAAGTGCATCCTTTAGGGTTTTGGGTTTTTCTTCCCTCTTCCACCTGTTCTCTTTTTGGTTTTAAGGCCGTTCCACGTTCGATAACGCGGACCCCGCGTGTATGTCCCAGGACAAAAACTGAACACGTGAAGGCAAACACGTAAGAAGAGGGAAGCGTCTGGAACACACAGCCGTGTTTTGTCTACTGCTGCCCAGCGTGTCTCTGAGATGCAGTTGGGGGGCGAGTCCAGGAATCGTGACAGGTGAAGAGCGCCGTTCGGATTATAGCGAGCTCCTGCTCCGCTGTCTATCCCCACCCTGCCAGCTGGCAAAACGTGCTGTGCCACGGAGGGATGAAACCAGGAAGCCAAAGGCAAGTGCCTCCAGCACCGGGGAAAAAACTTGGGAAAGAATGAGGCTGATAGAGACAGGAACAGGAAAGACTCAACGGCAAGGGAAGAGGTGAGGCGGGTCCTGCCCGCCATATTCTTGAGAGTTCCCTTCGGGTCGGAATGAATCCGCATCTGTGAGCACAGAGGAACACATTCGTTGATCTCAGAACCTGGGCAAACATCTTTGCGTCTATTTGAAATACCGGGTGCGTGGTACTTCCTTTTGAGTCCGGGCTACGCTGGCCTTCTCCCAGGGATCCACGTCCTGCGCCTTGTACTCAGAGTATAAGGTGACAGCCCAGGACTAATTCCTGTTCTGTCACTAACCCGCAGCTTGGACATTCTGAGACTATAAAAACACAGGAAAAGGGGGCTGCCTGGGTGGCTCAGTCGGTTAAGCGGCCGACTTCGGCTCAGGTCACGATCTCGAGGTCCGTGAGTTCAAGCCCCGCGTCGGGCTCTGTGCTGACAGCTCAGAGCCTGGAGCCTGCTTCGGATTCTGTGTCTCTGCCTCTCCCCAATTCATGCTCTGTGTCTCTCTGTCTCTCAATAATAAATAAAAGTTAAAAAAATGTTTCAAAAAACACAGGAAAAGGGAGATTCGTTTGGTCACCTCCGCGGGACTGAGTTATTTCTATTTGCAAGGGGCAATCGTCAGCCTAATGAAGGTTCACTGGTTTTCCTTCTTATGCAGAACCTTACTTTTTTTTTGAAGCGAAATATTCCCCACAATGTTAAAACATCAGAAAACAATAAAGAACATCTGTAAACATCCAAAACTTCATAGACAGCCAAATGCTTGTTGTCAAATAAGGAATCTGCCAGTAAATGTGTTTGGGCACAAGGATCCTTTAGAACTAGCTGAAAGCAATGCCATCATCAACCTGTCCCTTTCTTTCCTGCCAGAGAGGACGTGAACCAAGAAGAAGCTCAGTGCCTTAATGGAGGCCTTCTTCCCCCTGATGGCAGAGGGAGGGCTAAGGCCCAGGCTTTTCACACTGTTCCCGGCCGCATTCCCGTGTTAAAACAGACACGTGATATGTGTAATATATTACACTAAGTTCCTTAAAATTGTGTGTCACGCACCAGTGTTCAATGAACAAAATGCATACGTATCTATCAACACAACATACCCGTCAGCCACACGGTGCATCCTCGGAATCCACCCCGTGTCCCAACCACCTGGCCTCTCTTGTTCCGGCTCACGTGGTGGGCCTGATAGACGACGTTGGTGGACTTCTGCTGGCTCTCCTACAACGTAAGACCAAGCCCATAGTGTGTTAGTAAAATAATACACTACGTATACATAAACTAAATAATAAAATAACCAATGACGTGAACGGTCATCCCTAACCGAAACTTAGACACTTATTAATTCTACTAATTTAGAGAAAGACGCTGTCTTTAGGATACACCCCATGACCCGTTGAAAGCGTCATTTGAATAAAACAATTACTGACACACTGTAAAAGTTCTGGTTCCGTGACATTTAAAAGTGCGCACCTTGGGGCGCCTGGGTGGCTCAGTTGGTTGAGCAGCCGACTTTGGCTCAGGTCATGATCTCGCAGTCCGTGAGTTCGAGCCCCGCATCGGGCTCTGGGCTGACAGCTCAGAGCCTGGAGCCTGTTTCAGATTCTGTGTCTCCCTCTCTCTGACCCTCCCCCATTCATGCTCTGTCTCTCTCTGTCTCAAAAATAAACGTTAAAAAAATTTTTTTTAAATAAATAAAAAAAAAAATAAAAATAAAAGTGTGCACCTTTAGGGGCGCCTGGGTGGCTCAGTCAGTTAAGCGCCCGACATTTCGGCTCAGATCGTGATCTCACAGTTCGTGAGTTCCAGCCCCTCACTGGGCTCAGTGCTGACACGGCAGAGCCTGCTTGGGATTCTCTCTCTCTCTCTCTCTCTCTCTCTGCCCCCTCCCCCCTCTCAAATGCTCTCTTTCTCTCTCTCTCTCTCAAATAAATGTCAAAACATTTTTTTCATGTGCACCTTTAGATAATGGTTAGGGGAACGCCTTTGTCTCTGTAAGTGCATATTCTCACCAAATGCTATGGATGTCAGTGGAAAACAACCCAGATAGCCTAGCCCCCGGGGAAGTGCTAGGAAGGGGCTCACTGAGCCCCTCTCTCTACGGAGCCAGGAAGAAGCCCGATCTCGAGATCACGATCACAGAGTCAAGCGCTGAGACAGCAACACCCAGCTCGCTCCCTGCGGACTCAGACTATAGTCCCAGCGCCCGAGGCTGCTTTTCACAAGCACTACCCTCTGCTTCTACTCCCCCAAGGGTCAGCGTGTGAACTTTCTAATCTTCCAAAAAGCCCCGCAGAAGCAGAAGTGTGCCAGTCATGAGTCTTGGAGGCAAATTCAAATCTCGAGTGTCTTTATGTGGGCCGCAATAAAATCAGCCAGTACAGGCACGGATTATCTGATCCTGATCCTACACTCTGATGAATAAAAATGGTAACATGAGCCAGTAAGTACAGTCTGGGGTGGACATTTCCTAAATAACAAGTGATCCTAGGGCAGTGGGTAGGGGGTATCCCATATGGTGGTTACTGATATTCTTTGAGCAAGTCCCAGAGAAAACTCGGGGCCACATGTGGGCAATTGTATACTCTGGAGCAAATTAAATTACTTCTTTATAGCACCTCATTTGGGGAAAAAAAAAAAAAACCAAAGAGGAATACAGCTAGACCGTTCGGGACCTTGTATGAGATCATGGGCGTGAACATATTGTATACATGGTCAAGTTCTCCGCGACAACGGACGCTGCTGATGATTACCGGGTGTCTACCCCCAGCAGGAAAGGCTGGAGCCAGCTGGGTTAGGACCAGGGAAACGGCTTGGAGACCAAGGGGAAAGAGCCAGCCCCCTGCTGGCCCTTGGGGGCTCAGAAACGCAGCATACATCGGTGGGCGGGGCCCCGCCAGGGAGGCAGTAACCCAGCAAAGGGGCAGTTGGGTAGGAGACAGGCATTTTCAGTGCCAGAGGGAGCCAACAGCTAGGTGCCGAAGGCACAGTGGAATCTGGTTAAGTCATATAAACCCTCTGAGGCTAGAGGCTCTGATCATCTTTCAAGCAAACCCAGTCAGAACCCAAGAAGCACAAGACGGTTCATAAATGAGGTCAAATGAGATTCATTCGTGAGATATTCTAGCATCTGTTCCCCTCGGGTGAGCAAATCCCCTGAAGGTATCCTGAGACCTTCGTGCCAAGAGTACTTTATAGCTCAAGGAGAACATTAAAATTTCCTTTTCTCTCTGTTTCCTGGTTAATCACTGCCATTCAGTCAAGGAAACTGTGTCTGGATATCAGATCCAAAAGTCAGTTCATCTGTTCACTCACTGATTCTTTCAGCAAATGTTTATTTAAATGAGCTCCTATTCTGTGCCAGGGGCCATCCTAGGCACCGGGAATAGGATACTAAACAAAGCAGGATAGCATCATTTTGGGGAGAAATATAGACGGAAGAGATGAAGTAAGTGGGGCCCCACACCCCGGAGAGCTGGAGGGTCTCATACATACATGTATATCCTCTTTGAAGATCTGAACACCCAGTTCACAAAGACACACAAACGGCCAGAGAGTACTGAAGTGCTCGATGTCACGGGTCACGAGAGAATCCCAACTGAGACCCAAATGAGACGCCATTGCTAACATCGAATGGCACCAAGGACATCGTTCTCATGTTAATAGTGGAGGGTGTCAGGTGGGACGACCATCCCGGAAACACGCCCGGCAGGTGCCTTGTAAAACTAAACATTAACCTCCAGTACCACTCAGCAATTGCGTTCGTACGCAATGACTCCAGAGAAAACGTTTCACAGGCACGGACTCGAGAGAAAACGTATCCACAAAAACGTACAACTTCATTTGGACAAAAACCGCAAAGAGCCGAGTATCCATCAACGGGAAAACAGGACACACACACACACACACACCCCAAGTCAGAACGGCAGCTTTCCCCAGGGGAGAGCAGTGTCGGAAGTCTTGGCAAGGGTTTGAAGTACACAGGTGCATTGGCTGGCCCTCCCGGAATATTTACTTAAGATGGACATTTCATTACGTGTAAATTTTACCACACACACAAAAAGAGCCATAAAAAAAAAAAAAGGAAGCAAAGAAGAAAATATGTAACAAGACTCAGATGACGAAATTCTATTGTTCCACACTTTATTAAAAAAGGGCTCTGATCCTAATCACAACACCCTTGACTTAAGGGATGGCCACCCACCTGTATGCACGAACACCCACCAGAGCTGAATTTGTCCACAAAGATGTTCTTTTGCTCTCTTTGGGCGTTTTTTTTTTTTTTTTTCCTCGCCACAGGTGGAGATCCAGAATAAACTCTAAACTTTCTTCATCTGTGGAAACTTTGTTACCATCTTGTAAATTGTGTTCCCACCAAGTGCTTGGTTTTCAAAAACAGTTCAGAATCCACTGGGGGAAAAAAAGCTCCCACTGTAGTGTTTAATAGTTCACCTCTGACTTTTCGGGGTTTTTTATTAGCTAAATCTTAATCATTGATGTTTGTACAAGTGTCCTATCATTCCAGCAATGTCTCAACAAACAAAATCTTTTCAGATGGCCAGGTACTGGGCTTTTTGGTTCAGGAAAGCATTTTTGCTTCTTATTTATATCTCCCCTTGATTTTCTCCAAAAGGCAAACAGAATAGAAACAGATGTTTCGAATGATATTTGAACTGCAAAGGGGCGGGGCAGCCAAAAACTTTGCTTTGCTGAAACCTTTACTCTCTTCTAGCGAGCATATGCTGCTGTTCTAAACTTTGGAAAGAAAGGGGCTGTCAGAAAAAGAATGCTCTCTATGGAAAACAAAACACACGGTAAAGAAAAAAAAATGTTTGCTTCCCTGCGTGTATCAACAGAGAGCCTCAGCACCTCATTGAGCACCGCTTCCTAGCAGAAACCATAACGTTGGTGGCATATTTCTGTTCTGGGTCCCTAGGAAAATTCTAGCAAAAAGCCCTGCCTTTTTCCAGTCACTGGCCCAGAAAGGCTCCCTGAAGCATTAACAGGGGTAGGGTGAGTATGGGGTTTGGAGTCCAGCAAACCTGGGTTTGAAACCTGCTTCGTAGCCTTCCTGGCTCTGGGACTCTGGGTACGTTAATAACATCACGGAACCTCCACCCGCTGCTCTGTAAAATGGGGCCAAGAAGTTTCCTCACAGGGTTGCTGAAAGGATTACATAAAATGATTCTCTATATAAAGTATCAGAGAAAATACAGGACACACAGGAAGACAGTGAATCTTACGTGGCCCGGGTGGCATTTAATGTAGTCTGGAGAAAATCATGGTTGTTTGTCTAAATCAGCCAGACTCAGAAGCGACCTAGGGACTTGGGTCCACGCTAAGGCTGGTCTGGGGAGGTGAGGCAGGACAGGACTTCGAATGGGGCAAAGAGTTAAACACATACACCCTATGTTGTTGTTGTTGCTGTTCTGATTATTATTATCTTTGACCCAAGGTCCAGCCAGTAAACACTCCACACCTCGGTGCACGACCCTATGTTGTTGTTGTTGTTGCTGTTGTGATTATTATTACCTTTGACCCAAGGTCCAGCCAGTAAACACTCCACACCTCGGTGCACGACCCTATGTTGTTGTTGTTGTTGCTGTTGTGATTATTATTACCTTTGACCCAAGGTCCAGCCAGTAAACACTCCACACCTCGGTGCACGACCCTATGTTGTTGTTGTTGTTGCTGTTGTGATTATTATTACCTTTGACCCAAGGTCCAGCCAGTAAACACTCCACACCTCGGTGCACGACCCTATGTTGTTGTTGTTGTTGCTGTTGTGATTATTATTACCTTTGACCCAAGGTCCAGCCAGTAAACACTCCACACCTCGGTGCACGACCCTATGTTGTTGTTGTTGCTGCTGTTGTGATTATTATTACCTTTGACCCAAGGTCCAGCCAGTAAACACTCCACACCTCGGTGCACGACCCTATGTTGTTGTTGTTGCTGCTGTTGTGATTATTATTACCTTTGACCCAAGGTCCAGCCAGTAAACACTCCACACCTCGGTGCACGACCCTATGTTGTTGTTGTTGTTGCTGTTGTGATTATTATTACCTTTGACCCAAGGTCCAGCCAGTAAACACTCCACACCTCGGTGCACGACCCTATGTTGTTGTTGTTGTTGCTGTTGTGATTATTATTACCTTTGACCCAAGGTCCAGCCAGTAAACACTCCACACCTCGGTGCACGACCCTATGTTGTTGTTGTTGCTGCTGTTGTGATTATTATTACCTTTGACCCAAGGTCCAGCCAGTAAACACTCCACACCTCGGTGCACGACCCTATGTTGTTGTTGTTGTTGCTGTTGTGATTATTATTACCTTTGACCCAAGGTCCAGCCAGTAAACACTCCACACCTCGGTGCACGACCCTATGTTGTTGTTGTTGCTGTTGTTGTGATTATTATTACCTTTGACCCAAGGTCCAGCCAGTAAACACTCCACACCTCGGTGCACGACCCTATGTTGTTGTTGTTGTTGCTGTTGTGATTATTATTACCTTTGACCCAAGGTCCAGCCAGTAAACACTCCACACCTCGGTCCACTCATCAGTGACCAGGGTGTCGGCTCCCCGCTCGGTCCTCAGTTACCCGCACAGGATGGCCTTTGCCCCAGGGCAGCCTCACCCCTGCTAGTGCAAGGACCTTGTCCCACAGCCCAGGGTCGCAGCCCCAGGTCAGTCGCTCCGACTCTGGCGCCGGGTGGTGCAGAGAGGGGAGCGCCCAGCCTCAGCCTTGACTTTGCGTGACTAGGAGAAAGGGGAAAGGGCCGGGCAGGGCATCCGAATCCAAGCCGGGTGTCGTGAAAGGTTCAGAGCCAGAGGAACCAGGACGCAGGAGCCGGTGGGTCGACAGGGGTTTCCCTGCGCTCCCAGGCCGTTTGGACTTTTGCGAAACGTCTTCACTAGAAGATGGTCAAGTGGATTTGAATTTCTCCTGCACCCTCCCGCCTCCCACACCGCGCAAACACAGCCACCTCCCGGCCTAAGGACAACTCCGCGCCGGTCCTGCCTGCCTCTGGGCGTCCCCGTGGCGGAAAGTGCTCCAGGCGCGCCCACCCTTCCCCACCACGGCCAGGTCCCCCTTCTGCCTACACAGAACCCCACGTTCCCTGTTCCAGCCGGGTGACTTCTGTGTCACAGCTTCATCACTGGGGACTACATGAGATAACGCACATTCGGGCTTTTGACGCCACACAAGAGTGTAAATAATAGAAAACTCTTTCCCTGGGCGCCTGCGTGGCTCGGCCGGTTGAGCATCCGACTCTTGATTTCAGCTCAGGTCATGATCCCGGGGTCGTGGGACTCAGCCGGTCAGCACGGAGCCTGCTTAGGATTCTCTCCCTCTTCCTCTGCCCCTCCCCTGCTCGCTCTCGCTCTCTCTCTCTCTCAAAATAAAATAAGTAACAAAATAAATAAATAAACATCTCGCTTTGTTGGCATTCTCGATATGAAGACCTTCAAATGTTTTATAATTATCAATGTGCATTTATATTTCTTCCCTTTCAGGTTATTTCCTTGGGACCTATAACTCAGAATGAAATGGTTGAGTATTAAAGGTCATGAACTATTTCCTAGGTCTCACTATGGACTGCCAATTCATTCCAGAAAGACAAAACCACCAAAGGGGCGCCTGGGTGGCACAGTCGGTTAAGCGTCCGACTTCAGCCAGGTCACGATCTCGCGGTCCGTGGGTTCGAGCCCCGCGTCAGGCTCTGGGCTGACGGCTCAGAGCCTGGAGCCTGTTTCCGATTCTGTGTCTCCCTCTCTCTCTGCCCCTCCCCCGTTCATGCTCTGTCTCTCTCTGTCCCAAAAATAAATAAACGTTGAAAAAAAAATTTTTTTTTAAAAAGACAAAACCACCAGACTGCCATATACTTGTTTCTACATAACCCAACTCATGTGCTGTGTTTGCAATTTTATTTTATTTTTTTCCTCCTAGATTAGTTACTAGTAAGAATATGCATTTCTACGTAAGTTACAAATGCCATTTGCATAGTCATCTCTCTCCGTCGTAATTTACTATACTCTGGACAATGACCTCACTCACTGTTAAAATACGTATCTTGTTCTTTTTTCTGTACTTTGTAGAGTAAAATCTTTTAAAATGTTTTTTTTTTTTTTTACATTTATTTATTTTTGAGAGACAGGGAGAGACAGAGCATGAGCAGGGGAGGGAGGGGCAGAGAAAGAGGGAGACACAGAATCTGACGACTCAGGCTCCAGGTTCTGAGCTGTCAGCACAGAGCCCGACATGGGGCTCGAACTCACGAACTGCAAGATCACGACCTGAGCCGAAGTCGGACACTTAACTGAGCCACCCACGTGCCCTTGGATGTTCTGCACACAGACCTAATGCTTTACACGCTTAGAGACTTAAGTCTTCTGTTTTAGACTTCACTGTCAACCCTAAGTGTGGGAAGCTATGGCTTATGTATCTTATATTCCTGACAAGGACCAGCTAGGAGGAAATGATACGGATTTTAAGGCTGGCCAGTTCAGACTCGGGTCAAATTCTGGCTCCCCTCGCACCTTGAACAAGCTAAGCCTGACCGCTCTAAATCTTGCAAAATTGTGGGGTTACAATTCTTGCTAACTGCTGCAAGGATAAAAAGGAGATAGCAGGGGCGCCTGTGGGTGGCGCAGTCGGTTAAGCATCCGACTTCAGCCAGGTCACGATCTCGCGGTCCGTGAGTTCGAGCCCCGCGTCGGGCTCTGGGCTGATGGCTCAGAGCCTGGAGCCTGTTTCCGATTCTGTGTCTCCCTCTCTCTCTGTCCCAAAAATAAATAAACGTTGAAAAAAAAATTAAAAAAAAAAAAAAAAGGAGATAGCAAATGTGCAGTACCTAGGCTTCACTAAGTGCTCAGTAAATATTTGTTGGATGAATAATAGAAGTTTGACAAATATTCCGTTGGCTGATGGACTGAAGCGGATATCCTTAAACAATCTCTCGTCCATTCTTTGAAATCTGCATCAAATCTGCCCCAAATGTGAAACGGTTTGCACTTGGGGTTTCTAGTGAGTCTCCCATATCTCCGGAGACTCATTGCTAGCTGATGGGACTCAATGCATTCCAGTTAGTGCTGAAATCCACACCATCACCTGAATCCGGTAAAATATTAAACTGGACATCAATTGAAGGCATTTCTTGAATAAGTTAAACGGGCCACATACTTCCTAAGCACTACCTCTCACGGATTATGCCACTGTTTTTCCACCACAACTGCAAAACAAGTAACGCAAAGATTGCCAAACTAAAATGCGTATCATCGTCGACTAAAAGAGTTCCTCAGCCTGAAGTAGCCTGAAATCACCATTCTGAAGAGTTCGTATCAAGATGCTCGCACATGCGAACCTCGCTCACTCTGTGCTCGAACACAAGTAAATTAAAACTTCCCCTGCCACACTGACTGTCCTACGTACAGGGTGAGGCCAATACCTAAGGATAAGAAACGTCACTAAACTCATCATGCTCTGAGATAAACACAACCATCCTGCCCAGCTCAAGTCTTTCTTTTAAATGTATAGTACTGTGATAATTTTTTGATGATTCGATGACGAGAATTCAGGGACCGAAACTGAGATCGGAAGGCACAGTGTCTCCATCAACCATCACGAGTGCACCCAGAGAGGCACCTACTTTAGTGAGGAGGAGCAAAGCCGAGGGCGTTTGTGCAAGAGCCAGATGAACGCCTTTCTTGTAGCTCACTGGCATTATTATTATTATTAGGATTCTAGGACTCTAACCCATTGCCATATGACTTTGATGCCCACCAGGAGATTCAGACAGATTAAAGAAACTGCTGCGTGGGGGCGCCTGGGTGGCTCAGTCGGTCGAGCGTCCGACTTTGGTTCAGCTCATGATCTCACGGTCCGTAAGTTCAAGCCCCGCATGGGGCTCTGTGCTGACAGCTCGGGGCCCGGAGCCTGCTTCGGATTCTGTGGCTCCCTCTCTCTCTGTCCCGCCCCCACTTGTGCTCTCTCTCTCTTTCAGAAATAAACATCAAAAATTTTTTAAATAAATAAACAGCTGCATGCAAAGTGTTTGTAACAGCGGCTTCCAGTGCCAAAGCTGTCCTCATCCCCCCTAGCCAGCCTTCTGCCTTCCCCCGTGCACCCTGAGTGGCTCTCTGCAAGGTAGGGCATTGTCTACCGTCGTTCTGCCGTGGGCTCCAAATCTCCATCTTCAGACACCCAAATGCCCAGGACATGCGGTCCCCCAGGGCCTCTGAAACGCAGCAGGATCAAGGCAGAATTCATCTCCTGTCATCAACCCCCCCCCCCCCCCCCCGCTCCTTTGCCACATGCAATGACCTCACTTCTCCCCGTTAGCTAAGCTCGGCCACCCTACTGTGCCTTCCCTCTTAAAACAAAAAAACCACAATTTGTCAGTAAGTGCTGTCCATCTTAGCTAAGAAATACCCTTCAAGCCACCCCGCTATTGGCAGTTAGCTAATTGCTCATGAGACCGTCCCGGACGGCCTTCAGACGGAACTCCCTGCCTCTCCCCCCACATCGGGTCACTCCCCTCCTTTACCAAGAGTAAAATTCTCTTGCTTAAAATCGTTTGGCTTTGGGGTGTCCGGGTGGCTCTGTTAGTTAAGCGTCCGATCTTGATTTCGGCTTGGGTCATGCTCCCGCAGTTGGAGAGTTCAAGCCCCTCATCAGGCTCTGTGCTGACAGTGTGGAGCCTGCTTGGGATTTTCTCTCTCCCTCTCTCTCTGCCCCTCCCCTGCTCACACTTTCTCTCTCTCTCTCAAAAATAAATAAACATTAAAATAAAGTCTATTGACTTCTACACGGGGGTCATGACCACCTTTTTCAGCATTACCTACTACTGCCTTTCTTGGCCTTTACCCCCAGGCACCCATCCAAAACAAACCTTCCTTTTTTCTTGCTTTGCGCTTTCACCCACATTCTCCCTCCTTGTAACGTCCTGTTCTCTACATACCCGATGCTCCCTCACTCCTGCCGGTGTGGCTTCAACGTTGCTGTGAGCCTCTGGCTCATCTTTCCACCCACAGACGGGTTTAGCTTCTCCCTCGGATCCCACAGTATCCTGCTTCTGCCCATATCTCGCTTCCCAAACTTAACTGCAGAACTCTGAGGGGTATATGTTAAAAATACAGATTCCCAAGACCAACCCCAAGAGACTGCGATTCGGCCGCTGTGGGGTAAGGCCTGAGAAATTGGCTTGTTTGTTTGTTTGTTTGTTTGTTTGGGAAGTACAAACGTGATGATTTTAACGCACAGGCAAACGTCAGAACGCTAGCTGATGTAAGAGAATTGATGTTAATTATGGTTATTAACCGACAGCTCTGTCTGCTTCCCCCAGATTAGGAGTTCGATCGAGTCTGCACCCACATTTGTCCTGGAATCCATGTGTCTGGCCTATTGAAGGAGGTTGAGATTTACTGAATGAGGGGCGCCTGGGTGGCTCAGTCGGTTAAACAAGGATTAGATGAGAGAATGGACATAAAACAGTAGGGCCTGACCAATAGCTAAGCCCTCCCTGAATGTTAGCTACGCTTGTTGTTAATGATAATTAAAATAGTTATTATTACTAATAATTATAATACAACAATAATTAAGTGACCGATCATAGCTAAAATTATCCAGACAGCCCAAGGGATTCTCTCTGCTCAGTCCTCCTCTGCCATGAAACATGTAGTACAGAAAAACGTAACCATATCCCTCAAAATTCAGGGGCATTCTCCCTGATTCTCCAGCTGTAAAAGCTCTTCGTGCCCTGCATTTCTAACTCCGCGCAGAGCACACAGCACAGGGCCCTCCTGACGCAAGCATATACAAAAATATCTCCGGGGGCGCCTGGGTGGCTCGGTCGGTTAAGCGTCCGACTTCCGCACAGGTCATGATCTCAACCGCTTGGGAGTTCGAGCCCCACGTGGGGCTCTGTGCTGACGGCTCAGAGCCTGGAGCCCGCTTCGGATTCTGTGTCTCCCTCTCGCTCTCTGCCCCTCCCCTACTCGCACTCTGTGTGTGTCTCTCTCTCAAATATAAATATTTTTAAAAATTTTAATAAAAATTAAAAAAATATCTCAGTGGTCAGTCCCTTACTGAAACTTAGAGTTTCTAAAGCCTCACAAAACAGCATGCCCCATCAGGTCCATTTCACAGACAGCAAAGCTAAGGTGCCAAGAGGTCAAGTGTTTGACCCACGGTCACACAGAATCTCAAGTCCAAGTCTTCTTATTCCAAACTGAACAATCTTTGAGGATCTTACACACTCAGTTTAGTCATTAGACACGGGGTGCACACGAGTCGTTACCACGGCTTCCTTACAAAGACGTGCCTGGGGCTGGTTGACAAAACCCAAGAGTGGAGACAGGCTGCCTACAAGAAGCCATTTTTTCCCCTCCAGAGGACAAGTCCAGGATCTAGAAAACCCATGTTTTGCGTATTTCATACCTTTATTCCTGACCTCTACTCCTACTGACTTAGATCTGGTTCCTAGAAATGACTGGGGCATTTCTACCCCAGATCCACCCCTGGGCACATGGCCCATTCTCCTGGAGCCTCTGGCCCCAGCTGTTGATTCTAAGACTTCTTAGAAACCACCTTTGCTCACCTGGGTTGACTCTTACCCAGCAGCTCTGACACGGCTCGGTGGGTGGCCCTCTGCTGTGACAGTTCCATCTTTTCACACCTCACTTCGCACACCCTCTACCTCTAGCTTCTACGCACCCGTCAGTCTGAACCCCAGAATTTCCCCCCTAAAGCCCAAGCTGTCTCTTGCTTCTGGGTCCATGCACCACGCCATTCTTCATCTTTAACACTGAACTGTGAATAAGTAATATCCACACGACTCACAAACTTTCTGTTACCCAAGAAGGTCTACCCGCCTCCCTTCCCACCTCCGAAGATACGTAACCCCTTCTATTAGTTCCTCGTATGTCCTGTCAGTTCCTTCTTTTAAAATTTTTTTTTAATGTTTATTTATTTTTGAGAGAGAGACAGAGTGTGAGCGGGGGAGGGGCAGAGAGACAGGGAGACCCAGAATCGGAAGCAGGCTCCAGGCTCCGAGCTGTCAGCACAGAGCCTGATGCGGGGCTGGAACTCACAGACCGTGAGATCATGACCTGAGCCGAAGTCGGACGCTTAACCGACGGAGCCCCCCAGACGCCCCACATCCTGTCAGTTTCTTGATGCGAACAGAAATAAAACTTAAAATCTGTATTTAATGTTCAATTGCTTCATCCTCCTTTCCACACTATTACACATCTTTATCAGCTCTATCTTGGTGAATCTTTCCACCTCCATACAGAGAGTTTTCTTATTCGTTTTACCCACATAGTGTTCCACGGTATGGATATACCATAATGTGGCTAACTTTTGATAGACGTTTCCAATGTTTTACTACTGTAAACAATGCAGCAATGGATTGCCATGTGCTTAATTTCTCCCATGTGAAACTATGCCTATGGGATGAATTCTTAGAAGTAGGATCACTAGGTGGTCAATCAATATGGGCATATTGATACATATAACTAAGTTGCCTTCCAGAGAAGATTCTGGAAAGTATACCAAGCTACACATTCACCATTGATACACAAGTTCCAGGTTCCTGACAGCATTGACACCAGGGTATGTTATCAAGACTTTCGGATTTCTTCTAATCTAATGGATAAAAAAATGGTATTTCAATCTGATTTTACTTTGAATTTCTATTTTAGAATAGAATGATGCTGCACACCTTGTATTACGTTAGGCTTGTTTGTATTTCCTTTACTCATTTACTTTTTAAGCTTTCCTTCGTACCCCTCCCCCATCTTCTTACTGCATTCTTGGTCTCGTGCTAGTTGATTTATAGGAGCTCTTTCTATTGGCAGTAATCTTCCCATCGGTTCTTTGCTCCCTGACTTTGCGATTGGTATGGCTTATGACCTGCTTACAATGTTGCTTGCCACAGAGTTAGTTTTTTCAGTGTAGTGGAATCGATCAATCTTTTCTTTCAGTCGGGACTCCAATTTTTCTGGTTATACTACAGCTTGGACACAACTGGTGTGACGGAACGTGAGTACCACGTCAAGCGAGAAAAGAAAAGTAAGGAAAGAACGTAAATACAGAGTTGTTTTGGTCAGTCTTTAAAAAAAAATGAAAGTCTGAATAAAAAAGAGTGGTTGGTCTTTTGTTTCTTAGAAATTTCTATCATTCTTGAGGATTTTCCTCTGAAGAAGAGAGAATATATAAAAGAGAGAATATATAACCTCAATGGTAAATAGTATAAAGTCTTTGCAATCCTGAGGCTTGATGAATTTATGAGAAGTCCCACATGCCTAATTCTTGTACTGGAAAAATATATGTGAATTAGCTTTTTATTTAGTGTCATTGTAAATGAAAGTGCTTATAATGAGTTATAAATTCCTTAGAACAATGTAGATTAAACCATAATAATTTTTACTTTATACGAAGGCTCCAGGTTATACTTGACTACATAGTACACGTTCATCTTCCCCTTGATCAAATTCAACCCTGCTAGAAATAAGGGCTTTAAGGATACACAATTCATTTGATTAGAACCTTAGAACAAACCAGTATATGAAGGAAAGTAGGTGACATTATGCCTACTAGGGCAGTTTTAAATCCGGTCATTTAAAAGATTACATCAAATTCAGAAAAGACTATGTGCAATTTCCTATTCAATCATCACTTCCTTTTGAAGTGGGTGTAAACTTTCGCATATTTACATTCTAGTTCCTTTACCTGAGTGTGCTAGTCTAGTAAGTAAATTAACCAGCGAAAATCTAAAATAAGACGGTCTTGGGGGCACCTGGGTGGCCCAGTAGGTTAAGTGTCTGACTCCTGATCTCAGTTCAGGTCATGATCTCACAGTTCGTGGGACTGAGCCCTGAATCAGGCTTTGCACTGACGGTATGGAGCCTGCTTGGGATTCTCTCTCCCTCTCTCTCTCTCTCTCTCTCCCCCTCCCCTGCTCACACACTCTCTCAAAAATTAAAAAAAAAAAAAAAAAAAAAAGTCCTGCTTCCAAACTGTTAGCTGCTAGAAACAACTGGGTTGCAGGAACACGGTATGTGTCATCGCAAGAGACTAAAGTTTTACCGGTTCTGAAATTTCAGACATCACTGGTTTTCAAAGTCTAGATCATTTTTTCCAGCAAGACTTATAGCCTATATTAAGAACATGCAGCTTTCACACATTACCTGGAAACTGGTGGTGAGCAGAGTCGTGGGCTAGGGGAGGGGGATGGAACAGGACGGGGAGGGGGGAGGCTGTGTAGCAGGGCATGGGGAGACTATATGGAGACATTGTGGGGAAGAGAATTCAACCTCAGGATCCACGACTGAGCAACTCAGACATTCCTAGGTGGCCACACTCTCCCCCTCTGTCAACCAGTGAATAAAATGGCCTTTTTTCTTTTCTTTTCTTTCTTTCTTTCTTTCTTTCTTTCTTTCTTTCTTTCTTTCTTTCTTTCTCTCTTTCTCTCTCTCTCTCTCTCTCTCTCTCTCTTTCTTTCTTTTTTGGAGAACTGACACTCTCCTGGCTGACAAGGCTCACAGATTTCCACAGCAGAAAGAAGTGTCTGGAAGAAAAGGATGAAGTTCTACGGAAGACAGCCTGCATATTTCATTCGAATGAAAGGCCTTTAGAACAAACTTGGTTTTAACCTATCCCTATACACATACACAACCAACTAACAAACAGAAACTTCCGTCTAGACTTGAAGGCGGCCAATGTTCCTTCTTATTCTCCAGAGCAGGAAACCAAGTGAGTGATGAGCCTTCCTGGGTGCGGAATCTCTGGCCATCATCTCACCAAAGATCCAGCAACCTCCTTCCCTGTTCTAAAATGGTCAGGGATGAAGGAGTGGAATATGTCATGTCCTACGGATGAGGGAACTTGGGAACAGGTGGCCCTGTGTGTGCTCCGCCATTTCGCCCCAGGGAGATGCCAAGAACTGACTTCCCATCAGCTTCCTGGTTCTGGACCCAAGGCTGGGAAATTGATCTTTCTTTTCAATGTTAAACCACCTCTACCTGAACGTCCTGTCACTTGAGAGGCAGGAGGAAGGAAAATACATCCGTGGAAATTCTCTAAAAAACATAAATGTGAGTTGGTATTTCTTTTCCTACAAAGAGCCAGAGGAGGCTCCACACAGGAAAAAGAATTCCTCAATACAGGAAAAATGAGAGGGGGAAAAAAAAAACAAAAAAAACACAACCCAAACAGGTCTCTTCACATTCCACCTGTGAAAAGTGGAGCCTTAACAGTTATAAAACCAAAGGTGTGCTAACAAAACAGACCCGCTCCCCCCTCCTCGGAAGGGTCAATCCTGCTTTTCAATAGGTCTTTGCAAAGAGGAGCCCAGCACCAGCCTACACGGGATCTCCCGGGGACTCAGAAATGTCAGGTGAACCAGTGGGAGAGCTTTTCACCTAAGTGCAGCAAACTTCTCCTCGGAACAAAGCTTGGTCCCGGAGGCAGAGACGGGTCCACATGGCCCGGTGACAGAGATTTTGTCTCCCGGCCCGCTGCCACAGCGTCACAGCTGAACCCTTTCAAGGGGATAGGAGACGATCAGACCCAGGAACTGCTTCCCCACAGGGCTCAGTCGGGCACTGAGGCAGAAAAGTGACCGGGACGGTGAACAGCACGGGCTCTTGGGCTCAAGTGACCTGCACAACTTTTTTTAATAATAACGATGATAAATATAATAATAAGAACATCATCATCATCATCATAAATATGAAAGCCGCTCTAAGCCTCAGTTTCCCGGCAGCTGCCAAATGGACCCAGCAACGGCACCTACCTCCCAGGACTGTTATCAATATTCAAAGACACCCAGCTGCCACTCCGCAGTCATCTGGCGAGTAAGCCAATGTCTTCACACTTGGACGAACACCCCACAGCAAGGAGGACGGACACACGCGCGACGACACGCGATAGGGTGGGTCTGGCGAACGCAACGCCGAGAGAGGCCAGACACGAAAGGAGTGCGCATGCTGTATGACGGCGTTTACCCAAAGCTCAAACACAGGCAAAGCAACAGGATCGGTAGTGTTCAAACACAGGGCGGCCACCCTGAGCTGGCGGACCGCGCATCCGACCGGTCCCAGGCGGGCCGGACCGGTCACCGGCACAGGTGGGCCGCTCCCCGAGGACGCCTACAGGAGCGGCAGGCAGGGAGCCCGAGAGACGTGGCCCTGCTTCTGGAACTGAGACTCCATCCGTGGAGGATCCACGCTGAAGCACACGCCCCGTGGCCGCGTTCAGGCAACAGGTGGAAGGAGCCTCCGGCAGCAATCACCTAGCTTAGGCATGTCAAAACCTGAGGTCCGGTGGGGTGGGGGGGTACACTAGGTTTTTTTTTTAACGTTTATTTATGTATTTTGAGAGAGAGATAGGGAGCGAGCAGGGGAGAGGCAGAGAGAGAAAGAGGGTGAGAAAGAATCCCCAGGAAGCTCCACGCCGTCAGCACAGAGCCCAACTACAGTCTTGAACCCACAAACCGGAAGATCACGACCTGAGCCAAAATCAAGAGGCAGACACTTAATCACGGAGCCACCCAGGCGTTCCAGGATTTTTGTTGGTTCGTTTGTTTGTTTCTTTAAAACAGGGTTAACCTCTGCAATCAGACAACACAAAGAAATAAAAGGCATCCAAATCATCCAGGAGGAGGTCAAACTTTCCCTCTTCACAGATGACATGATACTCTATATGGAAAACCCAAAAGATTCCCCCCAAAAACTGCTAGAAATGATCCATGAATTCAGCAAAGTGGCAGGATATAAAATCAACGCACAGAAATTGGTTGCAATCCTATACACCAACAATGAAGTGACAGAAAGAGAAATCAAGGAATCAATCCCATTTACAGTTGCACAAAGAACCATAAAATACCTAGGAATAAATCTAACCATAGAGGTGAAAAATCTATACACTGAAAACTAGAGAAAGCTTATGAAAGAAACTGAAGAAGACACACAAAAAATGGAAAAAGATTCCATGCTCCTGGATAGGAAGAATAAACATTGTTAAAACGTTGATACTACCCAAAGCAATCTACATATTCAATACAATCCCTACCAAAATAACACCAGCATTCTTCACAGAGCTAGAACAAATAATCCTAAAATTTGTATGGAACCAGAAAAGACACCGAGTAGCCAAAGCAATCTTGAAAAAGAAAACCAAAGCAGGAGGCATCACAATCCCAGACTTCAAGCTATACTACAAAGCTGTCATCATCAAGACAGTATGGTACTGGCACAAGAACAGACACTCAGATTAATGGAACAGAAAAGAGAACCCAGAAATGGACCCACAAACGTTTGTCCAACTCATCTTTGACAAAGCAGGAAAGAATATCCAATGCAATAAACACAGTCTCGTCAGCAAGTGGTGCTGGGAAAACTGGACAGCGACATGCAGAAGAATGAACCTGGACCACTTTCTTACACAGAATACACTTACACTTTCTTACACAGACACAAAAATAAACTCTAAGTGGATGAAAGACCTCAATGTAAGACAGGAAGGCATCAAAATCCTCGAGGAGAAAGCAGGCAAAAACCTCTGTGATCTTGGCCGCAGCAACTTCTTACCCAACACGTCTCCAGAGGCAAGGGAAACAAAAGCAAAAATGAACTATGGGGACCTCATCAAAATAAAAGCTTCTTCACAGCAAAGGGCACAATCAGCAAAACTAAAAGGCAACTGACAGAATGGGAGAAGATATTTGCAAATGACAGATCAGATAAAGGGTTAGTATCCAAAATCTATAAAGAACGTATCAAACTCAACACCCAAAAAACAAATAATCCAGTGAAGACATGGGCAAAAGACATGACTAGACACTTCTCCAAAGAAGACATCCAGATGGCCAACTGACGCATGAAAAAATGCTCCACATCACTCATCATCAGGGAAATACAAATCAAAACCACACTGAGATACCACCTCCCACCTGTCAGAATGGCTCACATTAACAACTCAGGCAACAAGAGATGTTGGCGAGGATGCGGAGAGAGGATCTCTTTTGCATTGCTGGTGGGAATGCAAGCTGGTGCAGCCCCTCTGGAAACCAGTATGGAGGGTCCTCAGAAAACTAAAAATATAACTACCCTATGACCCAGAAATTGCGCTACTAGGCATTTATCCAAGGGACACAGGTGTGCTGTTTCAAAGGGACACATGCACCCCCATGTTTATAGCAGCACTATCAACAATAGCCAAAGTATGGAAGGAGCCCAAATGTCCATCGATGGATGAATGGATAAAGAAGATGTGGTATATATATACAGTGGAGTATTACTCGGCAATCAAAAAGAATGAAATCTTGCCATTTGCAACTCTGGGGATGGAACTGGAGGGTATTATGCGAAGTGAAGTTAGTCAGAGAAAGACAAAAATCATATCACTTCACTCCTATGAGGACTTTAAGAGACAAAACAGATGGACATAAGGGAAGGGAAACAAAAATAATATAAAAACAGGGAGGGGGACAAAACAGGAGAGACTCATAAATATGGAGAACAGGGTTACTGGAGGGGTTGTGGAAGGGGGCATGGGCTAAATGGGTAAGGGGCACTAAGGAATCTCCTCCTGAAATCATTGTTGCACTAGATGCTAACTAATTTGGATGTAAATTAAAAAAAAATTAAAAATAAAATTAAAAAAAGAAGAAAAAGTAAAATAAAATAAAACAAAACAAAACAAAACAGGATTAACCTGACGGGCTGGCTTCGTTTCCATGGATCATGCATTCAAATCACCGTGCACCTCTATTTTGCTGCAGTTCGTGGACAACGTGCATGGAGTGGGACGACGTGACTATCAACGGATCAAATGGCTGTGCAGGCTGCGTGTCCCTTCCCTCCTTGCCTGCTTCTATGGATTACATGAAGAAGATATTTCAGCTGAGTACGCGGAAGAAGCCTAAAAGAGCTGCTAGTGAGCCTGACCCCCCGGCCACGTGTTCAAACCCTCATGGATGGACGCGAGGACACAACGGTGCCACCACAACCCTGCAGGATCACCGCGGAGCGACTCCGCGCTCTCGTGTTCTGCGATGGGAACACGGCGAGTGTGAGGCGCGTCCCCTCAGACACACGCAAGGCCCCCGTTGTCGCACCGTTGTGCTTCTGGGCAGGCGAGAAGCTACACGCTTTGGGATACTCGGCCGTAGCCTCAGAATTACGGGGAAGGCCAATGGCATCTCTGGGCTTTGCAGCCTCCCCGCTCCCTGGGCGAAGAAGAGAGACTTCCAGATGCCTCCCCTCTCTGTCAGCACAGCGTCAATCTGCCCACGCTTGTCCTCCGTGTCCCTCCTCCTTGTGAGGACAGGCACACCCCCTCCTGTTCCCGGCGCCGAGGAGGTGAGAGGGGGCACGAGGGCCACCCCCACCTTCTGAGCTCGGCACGACCTCTGCCATCAACCCCGTCAGCGCTGCCTCACTTGATAAGATGGCCTGACACGGGGGCGCCTGGGTGGCTCAGTCAGTTAGCATCAGACTCTTGATCTTGGCTCAGGTCACGATCTCAGGGTCGTGAGATCGAGCCCCACACTGGACTCCACGCGGAGCATGGAGACTGCTTCCGATTCTCTCTCTTCCTCTCCCTGCCTCCCCCTTCTCAAAGTAAATATATAAACATTAAAAAAAAAACAAAACAAAAAAGATGGCCTGATATGGATGATGGAACGAGTCACTCTGCACCATTCCATGCCCGCTTCCGGTGACTGCCGTCTTTCTTTTACAAACGTCTCTTCAGCTGCGTGCTTCCTAACTTCTCTCGAACACAAACATTCTGCACGGTTATCAGACACACGCTTTCCATCTCAAGTACCTAATCTTAAAGCTCCAACTCAAGTATGGACAGCTCCCATTGAGGTAGGTGGTTTCACAGCCCTGGGAAATCCCCTCACGGTACATTATAAAGACGCCTTGTTTGAATGTTGGTTATTAACTCTGCCCCCCCCCCCCCGCCCCCAACAAGGGTCTTCTTGGTTCAACTGGAAAAATTAGCCCCAAGGCTGAGCTGACTGGATTCTGTGTGCCTACCTCACAAGCCGTCCCTCTGTTGATTTGTGCGGGCGAGGCTGGGGCACAGGGCGGAGCGTTCCGCTTTGCTCTTCTGCAGACGCACAAACGAGCTCACTTAGCAAACCTTAAGCAAACAGATCTTTTATGGAAGATCTTTTACCAAAATGGAAACCTGGATCAGCTGAGCAAAAGTTTTAGTTGTTGTTTCTTTCTTCCTCCCCTCTCCACATCTATCTGCCTTCCTTCCTCTTTCTTTCTCTCTCTCTCTCTCTCTCTCTTATATTAGGCATTTGTTGAACCTGGATAAAGATGTAAACTTGGATTTCTTTGAATTGACATGAGAAAAATGTGATTTAAAAAGCGTGGCATGTTTAATGACTTCTCTTAGTGGAACCAGGGATACATTTTCCTTCCCTTTAAGGCAGAGTTTTGCTGCCTTGCAATTTGGTTATAAAATGCCTTCAAAGATGCCAGGCCCCTTTTCCCTGTTAGCCTAATGCTCCTTGTATCATTCTCCGGTCTTTTCCCTCCCCTATTCTATTTTTTTTTTTAATTGTGCAAATTACCTTTAAAAAGGATATATAGCATCTGGCCCAGAATCATGTCCCTATTTCAAAGGCCTCCTCGTGTCGGCCGTTCGCCTAGCTCTGCTTCACGTCTGCTTTCCACAATAGCCCACAACTGGAAACTACCGACGTGTCCCTCATTTGGCGATCATCAACCCCTTATATATCCCTACAGTGGAATGCTACTCGGCCATAAAAAAGAACGAACAATACGTGCTACAACGTGGATGGACCTTGAGAACATTTCACCAAGCGAGAGAAGCCAGACGGAAAAGACCGCGCATTGTATGATCCCATTTACAGGAAACATCCAGAGCCGGAAAATCTTTGGAGACAGAAAATAGACAGTTGGCTTCTTGGGACTCAGGGTGGGAACAGGAGTGATGCAAATGGGCACATGGAATGTTTTGGGTGTGGTGGACATGTTCTAAAATCAGGCTGTGGGGCACCTGGGGGCCTCAGATGGTTAGGCGTCCGACTCTCGGTTTTGGCTCGGGTCACGATCTCACAGTTTCTGAGTTCGGGCCCCGTGTCAGACTCTGTGCTGACAGCATGGAGCCTGCTTGGGATTTGGGATTCTCTGTTCCACTGCCCCCCCCCCCCGGCCCCTCCCTGCTTGCATGCTCCCTCCCTCTCAAAATAAATAAAATTTTAAAAATAAAATAAGATTGAAATGATGATTGCACAGCTGTAAGCATCCTCAGGTTCTTCGCGTATTACGTGACTGCATCATTAAATTGGGCCAGTTTACAGTAAGTATGTAAATTCATAATAGTTTCTAGTGTGTAGATTAGACTTCCAGAGAGCCGTGTTTAAGAACATTCTTACACATATTCATTGTTTGATGGAAACCCTGAGTTAGCCCGTTTCATTCCCTCACTCAGAACCTCTTTGGATTCTTGTACCGGTTCCAAAACATGCAACTTTGGTCTACGACTAAGACTGCACATAATAATTCACTTTGACGCTAACCTTCACCTGAAATGAAGAGCGTCTCCTGTTTGGAAGTTTCTTTATTTCGAGGAGACTGTGCTAAGCGTGACTTCAAGAATTGCCAAGCTAGGGCTGAGCTGTATGATGCTCCTGGACGCCGAAGCCGAGGCCCTAAGAAATGCGTGGCTGAATACATTGTGGTGGGGGGCGGTCCTGTGCGTTTCAGGCCGGTTAGCACCAACCTTCTCCCGCAGTTGTGACAACCAGAAACTGTCTCTGGACATTGCCAATGTCCCCGGAGGGACCCGGTCGGCCCTGGTTGGAGAATCAGGGCCACACGGCAGTGAGAATGAACAAATTCCGGCCACACACACACACACACACGTGTGTGTGATGACCTCCTCGGTCATGACACGGATGACCTCCTCGATACAACTTGGGCACGAGAAGCCAGACACAGGAGAGTCTGTAACACACAACTCCTTTTACGTAAAGTTCAAAATCTGGCAGGACTAATCAGATGGTGACCTTGGGGGAGGGAGGGAGGGAGAGGGGGAGGGAGGGAGAGAGAGAGGGAGAGGGAGACTGGAAGGAGCTTTTGAATTTCCACTGGCAGCTGTTTCTCAGTCTAGGTGTTGGGTACACAGGTGTGCTTATGAAAATTCACTGGGCACTACAGGTAAGATTTATAGATTTTTCTGTATGTATATTATATTTAAAGAAAGTTTAAAAATAAGGGCCATTGCTGCTACAGCAGCAAAGGGGGCGTTCAAGGTAACTCGGGAGGGCGCGGTGCTTCGTAACAGGGGCGCTAACTCATTCCTCCACCGTGACTCCTTCTGGCCCACCCTCACTGCAGGACAGAAATCCAGTGTGCTCCGCTGATGAATGACAGCTTGTTCCCCGGGCACTTTGTCATCCAGGTGCCAAAACCAAGAAAGCCACAACCACCCACCCGGCCCTGCCCATTTTCAACTCATGCCTGCAGAGCACAGGCCTGTTTCAGTGTGAAACAGAGTTAAAGGAGACAAATCAAGGAAGGCTCGCTCCAGTGCTAAAGAAAATAGTCGGGGCGCCCCGGGTGGCTCAGTCAGTTGAGCATCCGACTCCTGATTTTAGCTCAGGTCATGAGCTTACGGTTCGTGAGTTCGAGCCCCACGTCGGGCTCTGTGCTGGCCCGTGTGGAGCCTGCTTGGGATTCTCTCTCTCCGCCCTTCCCAACTTGCTCTTTCTCTCAAAATAAAGAAAGAAACTTAAATAAAATAAAGTGTTAAAAAAAAAAAAAAGAAAAGAAAGAAAAGCAAAGAAGAAAATAGTGGGTCTAATTCCCAGATCTGAGAGTACCACATGTGCCCAAGATGGCTGCTCGCCACGGTCGTGGAGAATGACTTTTGCAGACTCCACGCTCTCACTGTCCGCTGGGACCCCTCCAGACCAATGACCTGCCTTGCAGAGTGTGGACCAGGGCCAAGGGTGGAGTGGCCATAATGACCTTTGATCTAAGCAGACTTGGGTGACATCAGACCCAGGCTTTCTCATACGACCAGCAAGTTCACTATACCATTTCGCTGAAAGCCTCAAAGTATCGGGAGTTCCTCACAGCCTTCCAGTCTCCTACTTGCAAACGCACGTCCAGATTAGCAAATAAACCCTCCATGGGTCTCCCGTGTCTCTGCACATCGTGTGGGTCGGGTGCCAACTGCTTCCAAGACACCAAGCCATTTGGTCTCGGTCATTTTTTTAAGTAGGCTCTATGTCCAACATGGGGCTTGAACTCATGACCCCAAGATCAAGAGTCCCCCACTCGATCGACTAAGCCGGCCAGGTGCCCCTGTTCATTTCTGATCCCAAGGTATATTGACCCGCTACAGGTGAAATTTGTTTTTCCTCCTGATAGTTATATAGGAGATTTATAGTAAAAGGATCATTTTGAATTTCTTCTGAGTTTCGTATAAATGGGCACATGGTGTTCAAAACAGTTGTAACCAAATGCACTTCAAAATAAGACAGAAGGAAAAGTTGCCATCCTAAAGAAACCAAGCGTAAATCAGAAAGCCTGCCATTAACTTAAGAACTGCCATGAGCTTGATTCATCTAATCTTTTTAAGTCTATGTATCTGTATTAAATGAAAGTCTACTTTTTCTTTTATTTGCTGCATTAAGAATGAATAATCTCAGGTTGCCTGGGTGGTTCAGGTGGTTAAGCGTCCGACTCTCGATTTCCGCTCAGGTCACGATCTCACCGTCTTGAGGTCGAGCCCCGCGTCGGGCTCAGTGCTGAGCGTGGCTCCTGCTTGGATTCTGTTGCCCTCTTTCTCTGCCCCTCTTGTGCCCCACTTGTGCTCTCTCTCCCTCAAAAAATCAAAATTAAAAAGCAAACAAGAATGAATAATCTCTATGAAGGTTACTGCTATATATAGCAACTTACTAATTTTTAAACCTAATGAGATCAATAAAGCTGATTAAAACCCATATATCAAAACCCTCAGATAAACCGAGACAAGGAGTCTATTAACTTGGGTGGAAAAGGTACAGTGGTTATAAATTAATTTGATTCATTCTAAGCAATTTTAGAAGATAGGAACGAAATGGGGTGCCTGGGTGGCTCAGCTGGTTAAGCGTCCACTCTTTTCAGCTCAGGTCCCGATCGCGGTTCACGGTTGAAACCCCACGCCGGGCTCTGCGCTGACAGTGCGGAGCCTGCTTGGGATTTTCTCTCTCTCCCTCTCTCTCTGCCCCTCCCGTGCTTGCACCCTCTCTCTCAAAATAAATAAACATTAAAAAAAAATAAATCATCTACAGAAAGAAGATAGGCACAAAATACATAAATGGACAGCGTATCTGCCCACGAGGCCCATGAGGTCCTTACGTATTTTTCCCAGAAATGCTCAATTTACACTCACGACTCACGAAGCAAAGGCATTTTTGGAGAGTTCTCCCCATGTGGCTTCTTACGACGCAACTCCATCAAACATGACAAAGGGGTTCTTTTAGATTTACTCCCATCAGAACCCACTAGGTTCAACAGGGAGGTCTGGAAACTTCCACGCTCAACAATCACAAGCTGCCCATGAGAATGGGCCAGTCTCTTGAATGCGATGTGAGAATAGGCAACAGGGCAACTTTCCAAGGAATAGACAGTCACCACAAGCCAACAACAGCTGACTAAGACAACGCTCTCCAGGTTTTTCCAGAAAGCTGTCTGCTCATTAGGTAATGGTGAAACAGGACAGGCCTGGCAAGCTTTTAAACATTCCAGCTGCAGTAGTTAATTTTAAATATTCTGCGAGCAATGCAGCGATCACAGAAGCCTGCCTTTGCGGGGAAATGGCCTAACATATCTGGAAAAAAAAAAAATCTGAAAAGTAAGTATCATCCTGAAGTGGAGAAACCTGTCTGTTACTAGCTAGTTGGGGGGGGCCTCAGGCCTGTCACAATGCTCCCCATCTGTACGGCGAAGGAAATAGGCCAGGCCACGTCTCTCCAGCTGGGGGGGATCCACAGAATCTTCTAGCTGGCTTTTAAAGAAACCAACCCAGACCCCAATCCAGTCGGATTTTCTGGGAGTGGGGTCCAGGCATCAATATTCTGGGAAGCTTAGCAGGGTTGAAAAACACTGGACAAGACAGATGGTCTCTAAGGTTGCAGCCAGGTCTCGTTAATGAAGGGAAGCAATCAGCATGAGCACACTGGATGGAACACAAGACCACACAAGACACAGGCAAGCGTAAAGAGAATTCTAACCAGGGACTCAGAGCACATAGGTATCAGCAGAGAACGGTCTTCTCAAGTGAAACTTGGCTTCCCTGTACGTGAACAATAAATATTCTTGATCAATAAAAACAGTAACAGAACCATTCGCAGCCCAGAACCACATGAAAGGTATTATGTCATTAGCCTCTGGTGGTGTTCGAACTTGTTATCCAATTTCAAACTTATGGCATACATACGTATCGAGCTCTGAAAAGTCAGAGACTCAAATCTCTTTAAAAACATTTTTTTAGGGGTGCCTGGGTGGCTCAGTCGGTTGAGCGTCTGACTTCGGCTCAGGTCATGATCTCATGGTCCGTGGTTTGAGCCCCGCGTCGGGCTCTGTGCTGACAGCTCAGAGTCTGGAACCTGCTTCGGATTCTGTGTCTCCCTCTCTCTGTGCTCCTCCCCTGCTCACACTCTCTGTCTCTCAAAAAAAATAAATAAATAAATAAACATTTAAAAAATTTTGTTTAATTTTTTAAATGTTTATTTCTGTGACAGAGAGAGACAGACAGAGTGAGAGCTGGGGGAGGGCAGAGAGACAGAGAGGAAGACACAGAACCCGAAGCAGGCTCCAGGCTCTGAGCTGTCAGCACAGAGCCCGACGCGGGGTTCAAACTCACAAACTGAGAAATCATGACCTGAGCCGAAGTCGGACGCTCAACCGACTGAGCCACCCAGGCGCCCCTCAACTCTCTTTTTAATACAAACTATAAATCAATGAGCATGAAAGTAGGTTGTTAATCTCTCACTGGAAAATTCCAAGAGTTGATAGGGCAAAAGCCAAGAGGACTGTTTTATAGGGACAGATACCCTCGGAGTTTTCTGGAGGAAGGAGAGGACGTGTAACCATTACAGCCAGAACCAATAACATGACTGGGACGGGATTTGTAGGTCCATGCCTTTGAGTGATCCACTTGAATGGAGCCTTAAAAAATAAAACAAGATAAAAACCCTCCTTCACCTGGCCTGCCACTGCCTTGAATTCTAGTCAGTAGGGCATGCATTCTCAAACTGCGGACGTTAGACATAGGCCCTGTAGGAGGTCCGTGGACGCTATGAAACAGTGCGAGGCGGTGTGCGTGCATGAATGTACCCGTGCACAGAGGTTTCTTACTCTTTTCTGAGTCAAGAAACCCCTCGGTAGCGAGCTGCGACGGAAGCCAGATCGATCCCTTCTCAGAAAAAAAGAAAAGTTTTCAAGTGCACTCAATAAATTCCAAAGGGTTGCAAAGACAAACAATGAACCGTAGCTATGAGAAGTGGGTTTTCTGAATTACAATACAGTAATAACTATCCTTCCTTATCAACTTACTACGTAACAAGCTCTAGTTCTTCAGACTGCCACAACAGGTGTCTTCATTTTGTAGTAGAGTAAAAGACACAGATATCTTGGGTGACATCAGCAACGACCTAATGTGACACGAAAACGTCTGTGGTTTCTCTCAGTGACATAATCAGAACTATTGCTAATGCTACCGTGGTTCGTCAGGTGGGTTCCTCATGCAAAGAAGCGATACTTTCTGTTGGAGGTCATAGAAAATATCATCCTCATCTCTGTTCACAATTGTCCTGAGTTCTCTGGATTCTAGAGGAAGGACCTTTGATCTATGCCTTTATCCATCCTGAAGTGATTTGTTTATAGGCGTCCAGGAAAGGTGGAACATTAGACCCCAGAGCACCCAGTGAACATTTCAGGGACTGGTGTCGAAGACCCTGCAGACACAGAGCCCTGAACAGTCGCAAAATAACGGGGAGAGAGAGAGGGTGCAGTGCTCTCTGAGATGGGACCGTAAGGACAGCTCCATGATTTTCTGGAACCAAAATTCAAACGCATCTGATTTTTAATTTAATGCGTTCTGCAGAGTTCCTTAAAAAACGTACAGTGACTTGTAAGATACAAGAAGCGGAGCAAACGCTCACGAATCGGAAACGTAGGAGACAGAGAGATGGGAAAACAACACAGGACATACGGCGAAATGGCAGCAAACATAAATCTACTATAAAAAAAAAGGAAAGTGAGCCTCAAATTCACTTCTGAGCTTGCTGGCAGGCATCTTGAGGCTGAAAACCCAGACAGTTGCACAAGTTACAGTTTCCAAAGGATGATGCCAAAAACAAAACACAGCAAACAAACACGTCAGAAAAATAGAACCTTTCTGGTACTTTGACCAGATAGAAATTTCTCCCATGGGTCTCTGTAAAGAGAATACCACGTGTCACAATAAATGAACAATAACCTCAAGAGTATCATTACGGGAGAAATGACAATGAGTTTCTAGGAACCTTTTTAAAGGTAATTTTTTTAAAAAACAAGGCAACGGTAGGGGCGCCTGGGTGGCTCGGTCGGTGAAGCGTCTGACTTCGGCTCAGGTCATGATCTCACAGCTTGTGAGTTTGAGCCCCGTGTCAGACTCTAAGGTGTCAGCACAGAGCCTGGAGTCTGCTTTGGATTCTGTGTCTCCCTCTCCCCCCCCCCCTCTGCCCCTCCCTTACTTGCTCTCGGTCTCAAAAATAACCAAACACAGTTCGGGGCGGGGGGGGGGGGGGGCTCGAGAAGGAAGGCTAGGCACTCAGGCCTCTGAATGCAGATGGGAGGGCTAGGCTGACAGGCCAGGGACCTGAGTAAGTTAGAACTCAGCACACTGACCCCCCACTGTCAACAGCAGGAAATGGCAAACTTTTCACAAAGGGTCAGACAGTAAATATTTTCAGTTTCACAGGCCACGTGGTCTATTGCACAGACACATCTCTACCACGAAAGCAGCCGCAATGTGTAAGTGAACGGGCATTGCTGAGTTACAATAAGCTTGGTTTATAGACACTGGAATTTAAATCTCATATACTTTTTTTAAAAAAAATTTTTTTAACGTTTATTTTTGAGACAGAGAGAGACAGAGCATGAACGGGGGAGGGTCAGACAGAGAGGGAGACACAGAATCGGAAGCAGGCTCCAGGCTCTGAGCTGTCACCACAGAGCCCGACGCGGGGCTCGAACTCACGGACCACGAGATCGTGACCTGAGCCGAAGTCGGCCGCTCAACCGACTGAGCAACCCAGGCACCCCAAATCTGATATACTTTTCACACGTCACGAAATAGAATTCCTCCTTTGATTTTATTTTTTTGTTTTTGTTTTCTTACCAAACCATATAAAGAAATGTAAAAACTGTTCTTAGCTTACAGGCTATAGCAAAACAGGGGAGGGGCTGGGTTGGGGGCCAAGGACGTAATTTCCTAACTCCTAGCACACAGGGTCACCCACCCCCACCCAGAGATCTCCTGGACACCCAGCCATCTCTTTCCTCGAGTTTCTATCTACAGTCACTTTTTGAGATAATTACCGTTTCCACATTTTATAGGCACCTGCTCACAAAGCCAACCAGGATGACACCATAAAAAGGGCAGAATTTTTATGCTCCATGGAAATAAGAGCATAATCCAGGAAGAATTAGCAGCAAAGAAATGGTTGAGCTCCCAGTCTCCTCGTTAAAATAAACACACACACACACACACACACACACACAGTAGTAAACCTGAATATACAACTTTCCCTGTGTCCAGGATCATGTGTTAGTCCTGGAGGGACATATAAACACATGGATAATTATCACAAGCACTTAATCCACCTGTTATGGGTGTTACAGCCCGAGCTCTCTCGATGGAAACGAGACCACGTAATGTCTCATGACACACAGTGAGTTGGTGCAATCCCGGGAAGAATTCAAATATTCAAATTCATTCAAATAATCCCTCCGATGTCCCTGAGCCTCTGTCTGCGGAGACAAAATGAGGTGCGAGGGGCCCTGGGAACCTGGGGTTGCCACTGGTTCCCAAGAAGGCCCTGTCTCTTAAAGCTTATTTATTTATTTTTGAGAGAGAGACAGAGCATGAGCAGGGGAGGGGCAGACAGAGAGAGAGAGAGAGAGAGAGAGAGAGAGAGACACAGAACCCGAAGCAGGCTCCAGGCTCCGAGCTGGCAGCACAGAGCCCGATGCGGGGCTCAAATCCACAAACCGTGAGATCGTGACCTAAGCCGAAGTCGGACGCTGAACAGACTGAGCCACCCGGGCGCCCTGCCCCCGTCCCCATCTCTTTATTTTAGCATCCTCATCTGTGATCTACCCATTCTGGAGAGCTGCTCGGATCAGTGAGAAGAGTGTGATGCAAGAAAGGGAGCGTGCACGGCCCAGAGGAGGCCCCCTACAGATCAGGGACGCGACACTCGCCCCTGTGCCAACACAGCACACATCAAATCGCGTCTCCCCGAGACACGTGACTGCATTCAGCACGTGCCCCAAACTGCGCGGTTTGGGGGCTTGACACAGGTCTCAGTCGCCCTTCCAAACACCGGCCCTGTACACGGTGGGCCTCAGGCTGTGTTGATACCCCTCTGTATCTTTTTTTCACTTTTGCGACTGGTCCCGGTTAGGAGCTGTGCCTAGGATACGGGCCCCTCGCATGGTGAAGGATTAAAATTCTGTGCTGGTCTAGCACGCGCAGAGGCCAGGCACGCAGCCTGGGGGCTCTGGGGACGCGTAGCCCATGAGGGCTTGCCTGTGCGGCGCTCACATAATGAACAAGGCAAAGGCTACGCTTACATGTGAGTCACTGCAATTACTTCTACGGACACTTACTCCTGAGTGTACGCATTCACCCCCTGGAACACTGGAGCTTTGTGTTACTCGAGCGAGATGCTGGGTTGGATTCCAAACATCACTGTTCCCAACGCTGGCCGCAGAGCCTCATCCAAACTAGAATTTACTGCCTTTTAACGGCATTTGCTAAAGTCCACGTCTTCTGAGGAGCACACCACATTCCAGAAAGCCCCTGAGGGACCTTCCTT
The DNA here is from genome assembly GCF_028749965.1 of Puma concolor. Taxonomy (NCBI): domain Eukaryota; kingdom Metazoa; phylum Chordata; class Mammalia; order Carnivora; family Felidae; genus Puma; species Puma concolor. The sequence continues at coordinate 7,121,387 of NC_141677.1, read as the reverse complement.
TCGAGGGAAGCGCAGCATCTTGCTGGTTTCGTCGCGGCATTCATCCGCATCCACGGAGACGGGATCTAAAAGTGATGTCTAAAGGATCGGAATAATCCTCACTCGGAGAGTCTTAGTATCTGTCACATCCGTTACAGTAAGGCACGAAAGAAAGAGAATGATTGAAGACACGTCTGGCCCAGCTTGGCCACTTACAGCCGCGTGTCCCAAGGCAAGTTACATAACCCCAACGAGCCTGAGCGTCCTGGACTATAAACTGGACGAAAACAGCAAGTGCTTCGTAGGTCACTGTGAGATAAGACTCTGGAAAGTCCCTGAGTTAATGTCTGTCCCTCCCTCTGTTTAGGGAACCCAGATGGATCAATGAGATACCTTTCTGAACCCTGAGGTAGATTTATAATGTAATCAAGAATTCGTATCACTGCGTGGCGTTTAAAAGGCTTATTAAACAGTGGACTCACACACACACACACACACACACACACACACACACACACACACACACACAAAGGAAGAAATCAGGTACTCATGATGACTCCGGTTTTTCCACTCATTAAAGTAGCTACCTGTGCAGGTACGACACATCCTTTTGACGGAACTTTCTATCCGGGGTGTCTGGCACGGGGACGACGTGGATTCTCGTGATTTCTAGACTGTCTCCACACTACTCTCCTCATTGAAATAGCGTGAGCCTGCTCCAGGAAGGGGTTCAGTCTCGCCCCGCCTATAAGTACACACGGCCAGTGCCGCTCTCCTTCACACCATGAGGGTAGGCTCCAGCCTCCCACATATGGGCCTCCTTGAAATTGGAATCTAGGCCTTCCTGTTGTCTGTCACTGAGGAGGTGGCCCGGGACTTTACTGACCTCCTGATGACAGGATGGGGCAACTCCCAAAATGTTTCTTCCAACCATGGTGGAAGGTGCCTCTTACAATCTCACAGCTTCTAGGTGCCCCTCATCGGTCCCCAGTGAAGTGCCATCAGTCGCTGTCTGGTCGCCAACATCCTTAAGCCTCAACCTCCATTTGGGTCAAATCCTTATTGTATGAAAAATGCACTGGTGGCCCAGTCTGCTTTTACCATCTAGAAATCACAGTTACGACTTGGCTCAAGTATTAGCAGTTCTAGTGGGAACAAAGCATTCTGTTCGTGTTTGCTAAATACTGACACAGCGGGAACAAGGGCACACAGTCCCTTAAGAGTCTGACTTCGGCTCAGGACGTGATCTCACGGTTTGTGGGTTCGAGCCCCACGTTGGGCTCTGTGCTGACAGCTCAGAGCCTGGAGCCTGCTTCGGATTCTGTGTCTCCCTCTCTCTCTGCCTCTCCCCTGCTCGCACTCTGTCTTTCTCTCTAAAAAATAAAAGTTAAAAAAAAAATTTTCAATTGTCTCTCTTTTAAAAAAAATAAATGAACAAAATAAAACCATAAGCAAAAAACTATTGCCCATACTTGTGGTGTCTGAAAACAAAGAAAATTCATTTTCCCATTATTCACCTCATGTCACCAAAAGGGAAAGAAGCGTGGGATGGTAAAGGTCACAACATTTGCTAACACCTGCCATTCACTCTTTTCTAAAAAGTGCTGGGGAATATCTCTAAGCAGAATCCATTATTATCTTCGTGAGGTATTAGCACGAGGCAGCTGCCAAAATATTTTACAAATGAAGCATACTAGTTACCCAACCCAGCTGCGCTTTTGCTACTGGGTGTTGAATCTCATTCCCTCTGTGAAATAAACACCTTATTCACCACGGAGGAGCTAATACGATTTTTAGCATCTCCTGTGGGGAACTCTCCAGAGACTTCTTTCAGTGAACTGAGTTCCCTTCTGACTATTTGTTCACAAACTTGCTTCATGAGCTGTTAAGGCCTAAATGAGTTAAAGCACAGGAACCCTCTGAATCGGGTGCCAAACGCATAAGGGCTCGGAGCTGGAGATAAACAAGTCACAACAGAGAAGGGATTTTCTAAGACAACGTGCTCTCCACATCAAAACTCCTGGTGTGTATGCAAATCCCTCAGGTGGTATTTTAATGTCTCGGTTTTATCAGCTCTCTCCTTACGATTAAACACAGTGGGATGAATATACAATTTTTTCTTTTACTTTTTAGTAACTACTCAAAATGTTGTTCTACTACTGACCCAATGGCCCAAGATCTGTAACTTGTATACTTTAGGAACAGACTCCCTGCAGGGACTCGCCATCTAGGTAGATTTGCCTGGCAGGACCACACAATCATCGTAATTGACTGCATGGTAGGGTCATGAACTTAGGAGAAGTACACATTGATGGATTCTGAGGTTAGACTGGAAATTCCGAGAACTATAAGAACTGAGGCTTTCATGTGCAACTGACAAGGTCCAGCTTCGACCGAATACAGTTTTATCTGTATCGCACAGCATATAATCATTGACATCTCTTTTTCTCTTTTCTTGATAAAATGATTAAACCGTATGAGAAGGCTTAAGGAAGAGTGAGTGAGGTTGGGGGAGCAGGTTGAATTTTCTAACGAGAAGCAGGCCGGCTAATGAGAAAATATTTCAGAATGGTACCCTTACATTTTTCGAATGTTGCTCTTTGGTCTGTGTTTTCTATCTCCAGAATGTCAAAACAAAATGTGAAAGCTAAATCAGGGTGTACTCATGACTCACCAATAATCAGCTTTGGGAGTGGTTTTTTCTTCATCTATGGAGAATACTTCCTAGTCAATAAAAGAAATTAAGCTGCAGAAAAATGGGCTGGGCTTCCTCCAAAGAGCATATGATTGAGACAAAAGTGCTGGGTATGCAGTGAGTGATCAGAGTTCTACCTTTATGGTGGTGTCACCAACCAGCTGGCCAGGAAGGTGGCCACAAGCCTTGGCAAAGGTTTTAAAAGCTGTGTATCAATCGCAATTATAAAGGGCTTATTAAGATGAGCTCTGAATTTTTCTTCCAGAAGTAAAATGCTAGGGTTCTTTTAAAAATATATTTTTTAGGGGCACCTGGGGGGGCTCAGTCGGTTGAGCTTCCAACTTCAGCTCAGGTCATGATCTCAGGGTTCGTGAGTTCAAGCCCCATGTCATGCTCTGTGCTAACAGTTCGGAGCCTGGAGCCTGCTTTGGTTCTGTGCGTCTCTCTCTCTTTCTGCCCCTCCCCAACTTGTGTTTTCGCTCTCTCAAAAATTAAAACAAAAAAGATAAAATAAAAATAAAATAAAATAAAATAAAATAAATATATTTTTAAGGGGCGCCTGGGTAGCCCTGTCAGTTAAGCATCCCATCCAACTCTTGATTTTGGCTCAGGTCATGATCTCACAGTTTGTGAAGTCGAGCCCCGAGTAGGGTTCTGCACAGGCAGCCCAGACCTGGTTGGGATTCTCTCTCTCTCCCTCTCTCTCTCTGTTCCTCCCCGAGCTCTCCCTCAATCTCTAAATAAATAAGCAAACTTAAATATATATATATATATATATATATATATATATATATATATATATATATATATGTATTTTTTTTTTAAGTAGGAGCAGCCCAAATAAAAAGTAAATAATTTAAAATTTTAGCTTAGTAGAGAAAAGAGTTTTAAAATTATATGAGAAAAAAAAGAAGAAAAACAATTGTATAAGAAGTTACTTGGGAATTTTGTGGATTTTGGCCTAGAGCGCTCGAGTACTGACTGGGCAGAAGGTTGAAAGAATAGAAAGACTGTGGGTGGGGTGTTACAATTAGAAAAAGTAAATGCTGTGTTTACAAAAGACTTAATGACAGAGTTTGAATGGAGTAAAAAACTATAATTGGAAAATACAAGGCTTTAGTAGCTATAGTTAATTACGGCAAGACCAGATCCTGGTTAAGTTATTCAGCAAATGATTGGTGAGTAAACCAAGGCACAGATACATACGTGAAGACTTGACAGGAAACAAAAAGGGGAAAGATTTTAAGAGACCTTCCGGAAAACAAAACAGTGTACAATGGGACCACATACGGACGACCAAAAAGTGAATTCAGGTTTTTAACAGTAGGAAATACAAGAAAATAAAAATCATCGCTAACATCTTGAGTTGCTGATTTTGCTAGAAATTGGGAAGACATGAATTACCCACAAAAAATGATGATTGGGGAGAGTACAGAGGAATGAGGTTATGGGGATAACATCTCAGGCTGCACCTGGGTGATTTATTTAAGTCTCAAAATCAAGTCTGCAAATGATTTTCAAGGCACAAACCCAATATACATTAAAAAGGAGAAAGGCACACCCGGGGGGCTCAGTCCTACTTCAACTCAGGTCATTATCTTGCGGTACGCAAGTTCAAGTTCGAGCCCCATGTCGGGCTCTGTGCTGATAGCTCAGAGCCTGGAGCCTGCTTCAGATTCCGCGTCTCCCTCTCTTTCTCTCTCTGCCCCTCCCCCACTCTCTCTCTCTCAAAAATACACATTAAAAAAATTTTTTTTAGTAAGTAAAAAGAAAAAGGAAAAAAGTAATTATTATTAGACTGGCCACAGACACTTGGCGGATAAATATCAGTATTTTTCATAACAAAACACATGAAGTAGATGTTCACCAGATATTTAAAGCAAACGATCACCTTTAATGCTGTAGCATTTGACGTAACCGATTTATGCAATGTTTAGAAAAGCTATACAGTTTTATTGCCAGAAGTTAATATTTGGTGCTGGATAGATGAAACCTGCCGTGTTTATGCTGCAGTCATGTTAGAGCAAAATGGACTTCCAGAGTAAATCTGAAATGCAGAAAGAGTTGCTGATAAGGCTTCAAAGGGAGTCACACGAGCCAACTGGTGGAAGTCACTGCATACACCATGTGTTATCACAAGAAAGTTTTGGTTCAGGATTTTAGACAGTGGCCCTCTTGCAGAGAGAAGAAATATTTCCATCTCGTGCACTAATTTGTTCTAAAGTGCAAAAATGCTTTGATGATCGAAAAGGCGGAAAAGAGGAACAAGACCAAATCTGTCCAAATAGAATGTTATTGTTAACTGACCTTCCTGAAAAGCTTTATTTCCTATTTATGGAAAGCAAAGGGTGCTTAGATGCCGGTGCGAGTCTGAGAAGGGGCTTGGTGTCCTGTGCCTGGTACTGGGCTTGAGGAGGGAGGGGCCGAGTAGCTCTGGGGGCTCTGAAAACAGAGGGCATCAGGCCTGCTTCTGAGCCCGGACAGACCCCAGGGGGGAGGAGGCACAGACAGACCCCAGCAGCCCCCAGAGCTCCTCACAGTGCCAGCTCAGTCACACAAGGGCAGAAATCCAGTTCCCACGCTCCTGGGAATGGCGGAGAGTGTCAAGGATCTTAGCCGGCCTCGCCACACCTCCCCCAGAACGGTGCTGGGGGCAGCGCCCAAGGAGGGCATGGGGAAGCAAGGCGAAGGGGCCTTTCAGACCGGAATGCACTTGAACTGGACCCACACTAAGGATGAGACAGGAGCGTATCCATCTCAAAAGACGCCCACACATGCAGAGCCATCAAGACAAGGTAAGCACCCCCCACCCCGACATTAGTACTTTGTAGGGAAAAAGGATTAAATTAAATCTTTCTGACTAGCAAACTGATTTAAGTTTTTAAGGCACTTGTTTTTATTTTTATTTTTTAAATGTTTCTTTATTCAGAGAGAGAGAGACAAAGGGGGGGGGAGAGAGAGAGAGAACAATCCTAAGCAGGTTCCGAGCTGTCAGCCCAGAGCCCAATGGGGCTCGATCCCAGGGACTGTGAAATCATGACCTGAGCCAAAATCAAAAGTCAGACACTTAACTGACTGAGCCACCCAGGTGCCCCTTGTTTTTAAAGTTCTCCCTTTATAAGAACGATACAAATACAGAAGGTAAAGAAATGATATGAAACGTTACTGACACACAGAGAATCCAGAAGAGGCAGAGATCTCCGTTTGCAGCAATGATGGTCAAGGTCATATACATTTCCTTCCACGGAAACAAGTAGAAAAAAAAATGCAAGTTACAACATAAAATAATCTCACTGGAAACATCGAAAGCTGACAAGATAATAAGAAACCACCAGGTTAAAATCTGCCGGGAAGAGGCAAGCAAGCAGGGAGCTACGTTTGTCCTGATAGGGGCAGGTGTGAACTGATTCTCACAACTGATTCTGACGGCCTCGCAGGGAGAGAAATCAATCAGAAACTGAAGCCCAGAACATGTCCAAGGGAGAAGAATGAAAAGAGCCCTTGTCAAGGTGAGCGGCGGGGGGGGGGGGGCTCAGAATCCCCCCCAGCAAGTAAGAGTGCATGAGAATACACCCGCCTCCCACCCCACGCGGAGATCCTGACCGGGGAGGACACTCCACCTCGGCACTAGAAGAATCCGGCACTAGAAGAATCCGGAAAAAGGGGCGGGGTGGGCGTCAGCACTTGTAGTCTACAGCTGGCCCTTGTGCGCCAAACTGCACCTCCAAGTCACCTCACCTGGGTGGTCTGAGACTCGTCAAGTGGTAAATTTAGGTTAAAGTGGCCCCAGGCACGGGCAGAAACAAAAGCAAACTCTCCCCGGAGGAGGGAAAAAAAAAAAAAAAAAAAAGGCCATTCATCCTAAGCCTCCAAGAATCCCTATAAGTCATTTTTCAGTGGTAATGACAAATACCCAGGCAAAAATAAGCAACCGCGCAAGGACACGTAGATAAGACAGGGGGAAGGGGAAATCTCAGAAGAATACAGATCGCCCAAGGCGAATTCATCCTGGGATGAATTCTGTAGGCATTTGTGCAACAGCTACGTGTTGAGCATCTAGCTGGTTCCAGGTTGTACGCCTGGCTGCTGGGCATGCGTGCCCTTTCCGCTGTCACATGAACAAGTCACCCAGGGGACGCAAGGGGAGTTGAAACACCATTATATTCATATATCCATTTGGTTTTGGTGTCTGTGTTTTCCTAAGACTTGCAAGCACGAAGACCAAGGAGGGCCCTTGACTCTTTACTGATAGATTTTGAAATAAGCAGTGATCTCCCAGAGAACGGAGATCGACCTCATCCATTCCGGCCCCCATTCCCCATTCAAGTTACGCCGAATTCACCCCTCAGCAAACCACAGAGCCACCTGCATTAACGGAAAAGGGACAAAAGACACAGATAACTATGTCAGGGTGGAGTGCATTTAACTGTAAAAGTCCACAAAAGAGGATTTTGGAATCATGGCACGAGTTGGACAACATTCATTGTGAGGCAGGTCTGGAAACAGCCGGAGGCACAGGAAGGGTGGAGAGAAGTTAGTCCAATACTGACCGAAGGCCTTTCTCGGTTGGCCAAGGTGGTTGGCAAAACCTTATTGATAATCTGGACGCACTGCTTACCCCCCCCCCCCCTTGGTCTCCTGTCCAGCTTTTCACAGTCAGGGTGTGTATTATCACTTCTATATGCCCGCAGCTGTGTGCTCTTATGAAATATTCTGGTGGTTCTTCTGTACTCGGCGTTCGGAACAGTAGGACCTGTGCTTTCTGCTCCGTTTGCCCCACCAGGACGGTGTAGTGTAGGAACAACACCTACCGCATCCGGGGTGCTCGCTCCGGGCCTTGAGCTGTGCGAGATACTTTTTTTAGGGATCATTCACTCCTCACCAGAATTGTAAGGGGTAAGTGGTCATTACCTCCATTTTACAGACGGGGTACTATGTGCCAAGGATACAGAGGGAACAAGAGCCTGAATGCGAATCCTGACTTGCTCCTGGCGTTCTCCTCCCCTGGAGATGAGGCTCCGTTTGCTGGGGGGGGGTGCAGGCTGCGGTGCGGGTGAAATGAGATACAGGGTGGCCTCTGGGGGAGCGCCGGTTCCTCCTTCCTTCCAGCTGGTTCCTCCTTCCTTCCAATGTTTACTCATCTAAAATTCATGTCTTGCCTTGGACAGCATCTCCAAATAGGTCTAAAAGTAGCTACTGTTGGAAAAATAATGTCCTATTGTATAGAATCTTTAAAATAATAAAAGGTAGGGGAGCCTGGGTGGCTCAGTTAAGCGTCTGACTTGATTTCAGCTCAGGTCATGAGCTCACGCTTTGTGGGATCGAGCCTCAAGTCAGGGTCTGTGCTGACAGTGTGGAGCCTGCTTGGGATTCTCTCTCTCCCTCTTGCTCTGCACCTCTCCTGCTCATGCTTGCTCTCCCTCCCTCTCATCAAAATAAAATCAACAATCTTGAAAACACTAAATAAAATAATAAAAGGTAGATCATCTCTTACATTTATGAATAACTCTAAGGTTCCAATGCCCCTTCACCCCCTCCCCAACCATTGGTTGGTTGGGCCTTTGGAAAATATTTGCCTATCTCAGTTGTCTTTTTTAGGTCCATTGTCTGTCTCCTGTCTCCAGGACACAATAATATTGTCTGAACATAATAACATTGCCTTGAAAAATGCTAATCCAGGAAATGATGCAAGAAGAAAGAATCAGGCCTTTGCCTTTCTTTCCAGTCCTCTGGAGCGCTCTCCTTCCTTCTCCTGGGTATGTGTGTGTGTAGGGGGGATGTTGGTGGCCAGGCTAGAGTTAAGTCAAGGGACGGAGGGGAGTATTGTGACACACAGCCATCTTAGGTTTTCATGGTAAGGATGTTGAGCCCAGCAAGAATGTGCTACCTTCCCTTTTTAAAGAACACTACATTTTTTGGTCAAGCTTGTGAGAAAATCATCCTCGAGTCTCTCATCCGGAAAATGTGGCAAAAAAAAAAAAACATTGTGGGGGGAGATGTATTCATCCCAGGATACTGCCTGACACACAGTAGGGGCTCAACAAGTGTCTGAAGTTACTGCAGGCGACTGTATATTGAACATCCTCTTTAACAACGCAGAAAAGAATGTAATGGCTCCCGTGAGTCTCTGAAAAAGCCCAGCCTCCCCTCTAGGAGAGCTTCCTAGAGCAGCAAGACTCACTTCTAAATAATGATTATTTCAGAGGCCACACACGTGGATATCTTTTGCTTTGGACTGCAAGGTTTCAGAATACATCTTGAGTTAGCATTTAAAGCTTGAGAGATTTCCCATGCATTTAAAGCTGGTTTGGCTGACCCAATCGCATCTATCTGGCCCTTTGGGCACGAACGCTGGTACCTGGATTATAATCGTGTTGGCTAAATAAAAGTTCAGGAACCCTGCAGCTTTTTCAGGTGTTAACTGAATCCTATACAGAACACACACACACACACCCCAAAGAAAAAAGAGAAGGTTCAAAATGTGTAACCAGAGAAAGTGAAGCCTCTGGCGGTCACGTTTCTACACTCTCTCTGACCACACAGTTCCCAGGATCAGTGTGGAAAGCTCCTGGTCTCCAACCCCATTCGCTCCAGCAGCTCTTGCGGAGTGGGGGCATGAAGGGAAAGCCCACCTACCCCTTCCTTACTAACGCTTGAGGAGGCTCCCTATCAGAACAGGGAAGGAAAGAACTAACCCCCACCCCCATTTGCAAAGCTACCAAGTGCCACCGCAGCTCATCACTTAAAAGATACCATTCAGAATTTTACAGAAATTAACCGGACTAAATGGGACTAAAACACAAGTGATTTTCACTTAACAATATTTTTAAATATACCACAATACTGAGAGTCTCCCCACTTTAAAATAGCTCCTATAAAAGGCAGCCGAATCCCATCCCTCCTCCTGGGCCTTCCTGCCGGGATGGGTCATGTGGTCTGAAACGAGGGGGCCCCACCCCCTTTCCCTGCAGCCCCTGAATCGCCCCACCAGGCTCCTTCCCCAATTCTTGGCTTTCCACGTCTCCTCCCAGCCCGCCAGGAACAGACCTCAAAGATAGCTCAGTAATAGGCAGTCTATAATCACAGTAATAAGCACGTATCAAGCGCCTACTATGTGCCAAGTTCAAGTCTAACTATGGGAGCGGGGTCAACCCATGCGGTAACCACAATCATCAACCTGAGGCGTGCAGCGTGGTGAGGACGGATGCTCAGCAGTCAGACTGCGGGCTGGGACCTACGGAAGGCTTGCAGACCACCTGGTGTGGCCCAAACGCCTTCCGCAAGGCTCCTCCCAGGTCCGGTCAAGGATCACAGCTGCCATTTTTAGGATGCAAAATTAACAGGAGCCCCTACTGCTAAGTGAGAAGGGAACTTTTCTCTTTGACAAGCCCTCTATCTCCCATAACGGGGCGGGGGGGGGGGGGGGACGGGCGCAGATTAGTTCCGGACAAAACCGAGCCTCTAAAAGCAGCTAACCCGCCGAGCCCAGGAACCCCCGGGCCCGGAACCGATGCCAACAGGGAGCTGACTCCAGCTGGAGGGCTAAGCGCTGCGGGTGTAGACAGCGGCAGCTTCCTCCGTGAGGTCTGTCATTAAAGCGCACTCCGAGGAGGCTGCGTGGACCAAGCCCCGGTGGCTGTCGCCGACGGGCGCCCAGCGACCAGACCTGGCGGCACCGGGCTGGGCTCAGCCCACCGCCCACCCCAGCGGCGCGGAGCTCACACGGAAGAAAAGGCGGGTCCCGGGAGGCCCTTGGGGAAGGGAGGAAGCGTCCTGCCTCGGCCCCTCTCCCGCGCCCCGGACCCGCCGCGCAAGCTCCCGAGGTCGCTCCCGGGCGCGGCGACCCCGAGGGGCGCAGGTTCCCGGAGGCGCTGGCGGAGAGGGCCGCCCGGGGGTCCCCCCGCTTCCCCTCCCCTCCCCCTCCCCCGCGCCCCGCGGCTCGTGCGCTCGGCGGAGTGGGACGCGGGCCCCCCCCCCCCCCCCGGCAGGCGCGGCGGGGGGCGGGCGGCCCGCAGCCTACCGTCTTCTGCTTCTTGACCCCCGACATGCTGGCGGGCTGGGCGCTGCGCGGCTCCGGGAGCGGAGGCGCGGGGACGCTCCGAGCGCGGCGGCGGCGGCTGGGGCCCGGCTCCCGGGAAGGAGGTATAAAAGGGCTCCGCAGACACGTCGCACTTCCCTTGACCGGCCCCCTCCTCCCACTCCTCCCCCCGCCGCGCTCCTCTCCGCCCCGTCGGCTCCGCCGGCAGCGCCCAGCCCAGGGGACCCGGCGGCCGTCTGGGCGGGGTCCCGGGCCCGGCCCCCCGACTCGCCCAGCCGCTGCGCCCGCGCCAGGCCGGGGTCAAGTTCGCCCTGCCCGGGCCACTCCCGGCGGCGGCCAGGGCGCGCCCCCGCCCCCGCCGGGAAGGATTCCCGCCTCCGGGACCGGCTGCGGGGCGCCCGCGCGTGGGCAGGGTCCTCGGTGGGCACCGACGGCCTGCCCCGCTTCGCCTCTGCTCGCAGCCGCAGCCAGGGGGTAGGGCACGCGCCCTCTGCTTCGCGCGCCCCCGCGAGGGCATCAAGGCCTCCTTTCTCCCCGTTTTACAAAAGAAGCAATCGAAGCTTTCAGACTTTCCCGAAGGTATACTCTGAGGCCGGGGGATTCAGACCCGGGCTGGCGGCCTCCGCACCCCAGGCTTTCTACCCCAGCGTCCTCGAGCGTGCTGCTAAAATCCAGAGGCCAAGGTTCGCCTGCGCCTTTGCGCCTGGCACGGTGCTAAGGGCTTTGCATGCACTCACTCCTTTGAGCTCGCGGTGTTTCTCCCCGAGTTACAGATGGGCCCCAGCGGGCCCTCCTCCCCACAAAGTCTAGGAAGCAAGGGCAGCCCCAGACAGTGGCCAGTGGTGGCCCTGCACTGTATTCCGTCCCCCGCCCCTCCCCAAGCATTCCTCCAGTACTTCTGTGTGGATGGGCCCTGTGGGGAAAGAGCAAAAGAAAGGAGGCCCCACTCCAAAAGCCTTATGACCTGGACCCTCGGGCATCCGAGATTTTATCAGATTTTTTGGGAAGACAGCATGAGGCCAGCCACCCCTCTTAACCCAACCGTCTGCGTCTTGCGAGGAGCAAAGAAGTGAGGAGGGAAGCTGTAATTCGTGACAAGCAGTTGGCAGGCAATCACTGGGTATCTCACCCTTTGCAAATGCCACCGACAGATCAATAAGACCAAGAAAGAACCAAAAAGGAACCCCGAACATGCACAAGGGCCACATGGCTCATTTCCATTACGTGCCTTCTGTAAAACGGCTGGAGAAGTTCTATCTCCTAGAGAGGTGAAGGGTGGAACTTTATTTCACACCGAACTGTTCTTCTGGAGGGCTACCAGCTTTCCAGACAGACACCTGAAGACTTGAGCATTCACTCCTTCCCTATGGGAAGGCGGGAAGGAAAAACGTCAGGATCCAAAAACTCCAAAGTCAGCCTACGTGCCTGTGCAGTCTTGAAATGTCAGTGTATTTATCTTCTTACCCACCGTGAATAAGCACCCACCACCCACTTCAACTGTGAGCAGCCAGAGGGCAAATGCTGGACTCGAGTTTTTGTTCTAGGCGCCAACACTCTGAATTTACGTGGTTTAAACGGTAACATCCACGCTAATGTCATCGGAAAGAGCCTCTTGTATCGGTTCCGACCGTATCTTGAACCCTGCCAGATCCTGCCCTCTGCAAAAAAGGTAGACTGTGGATGGAGAAATGGCAATTTGTATCACGGTTGTGGTGTTTCATGTTGCCTCTCAAATAGCGGTGTTTTTGAAACAGAAGGAAGCAGGGGCGCCTGGGTGGCGCAGTCGGTTAAGCGTCCGACTTCAGCCAGGTCACGATCTCACGGTCCGTGAGCTCGAGCCCCGCGTCAGGCTCTGGGCTGATGGCTCAGAGCCTGGAGCCTGTTTCCGATTCTGTGTCTCCCTCTCTCTCTCTGCCCCTCCCCCGTTCATGCTCTGTCTCTCTCTGTCCCAAAAATAAATAAACGTTGAAACAGAAGGAAGTTAAGCGCAAGTCCCTAAGGGTTACCTCCTGGAGAAGGAATACAGGATTGTAAACAAGACCTGGGGGAGGTCTTGACATCCTTTGTGCAATCGTCCTGTATTTCACAGAGGCAGTGTGAACCACAGAGGCAGTGTGAAGACGGAGAGCCTGACCCTTGTCACCGGGTGGGGGGAGGGGGGGCAGCAGAGAATTAAAACCCAGGTCAGTGACTCCCTCAATGCCCTGGGAGCTGAATCACCCCATCACTCGGTCAGCAATTTCAAGATGCCATGAAACCGTAAACTGGACTATTTATCTTGTTTTAGATATAATTAATTTTCTAGAACTTTGGAATAGATAGGCTTTACAACTTCTCTGGAAGCAGTTCTTGTGAAATAGAAGGACCCAAGCTGCTTTAAGACCCTTGAACATCACAGCATCCGTCTCACTGGAATTCAACATGGTAACTCACTCAAAAGCAAAGTAATCATTCTTTTTTACTTTCATGGTTGTTGTTGTTGTCGTTGCTTTTTCTTTTAAAGGCAATGTCTTGAATTCTTTTTCGTTTCACTACCATCTTGGTTCTAAAAAAGGACATGCCTTCTTATGGGCAGCTGGTAGCTTAATTTTTGGCGTCTATGATTCCAGCCCATTCGAGCTTGAAAGAAGACTCATTCAGGAGAAGGGTTGAAGTCTGTCATTCATATGGACACCAGTCCCATCACTTTCTCAGTACTGTTCCCTCCAAGAGTCCAATGGGAATCACTGTGGGCTGCATTGTGCCAATTTGTAATCCTTACACGAATGTGCACAAAGGTTTTTTTTTTTTCTTTTTTTCTTCTTCTTCTTCCTATTTACTTTTCTTCTCTCCAGAACTGGCTGGGCTTAATGATTAACTTAATGAGCTGGTGGTTACTACTTGGTCCTTTTCTTGTTTAGAAAAGATGGAATCAGTCAGCTCCCACAAATAAACAAGGGAAACACATTTGCAAAGAACAACAGTGATGGTGAGATCTTTATGCCATAGGTTCTCCAACACATTTGGGGGGGGGGTTGCGGGGCTCATCACATTTTAGGGGATCTAGCCTGGAGGCATGCTCCCCAGGATGGCCATTCCAAAAGAATGCAGCTACATTGCCCCCTAGTGGCTGCAATGAATGAAAAAAAAAAGACCCAATTGTTGAAATCCCCTTAACAAAAACTTAGTGGGACAGCTGCCTTGAGTCAAGAGGCCCTTAGAGAAAGTCCTCTAAAGGACCCAAACACTCTTCCCAGGCACATGTAGTCCCAAGTCAAGCAAGATGTGGTCCCTGTCTTCAAGAAACTCACATGCAAGTGCGGGTGACAAGTGCCTCCCACATCTGTCCCAATCATTTCAATACAGTCCCTAACTGGACAGGTCAAAATGGTACATGCCTTAGCCAGGCACATCCCTCGTCTTTGAAGCACAGCTAAAGGGTTCTACTGCGGCATGGTTCTGCTGATAGGAGTTCCAGAAACCGCTCTCAGCAGGCATCTCCAACAAAGTCCAGTTCGGGATTTTATAAACCGCATTAAGTGCCCTGGGACACCTGGGTGGCTCAGTCGGATGAGCGTCCACCTGACTCTTGATTTCGGCTCAGGTCATGGTCCCAGGGTCGTGGAACCGAGCCCCACGTCGGGCTCCGTGCTGAGCATGGAGCCTGCTTAAGATTCTCAGTCTCTCTCCCTCTGCCCCTCTCTCCTGCTCGTGCTCTCTCTCTCTTAAAAGAAAAAAAAAAAGGGGGGAGCAGGAGAAGGCTGTAAGACAGGACGTGTGCCAAGTGCTATCCGGCAGCTCATTAGTCATTACCGGATACTTCCTGTGTCCGGGGATGGAAAGTCACTGTCCTGGGAGTCCACGGTCTGGCGAGGGAGATGGATATGTACACAAACAATTCCAAGGGAACGCGGTAAGTGCTGGCATAAAGGCATATTCAGATAAACAGGGAAAGAACCCTCCGACATGACATGACCGCTGGACTATGAAGAGATTCTCATGGGTGGTGATAATTTAACTTGAGTTTCAAGGATACGAGAAAGCCAGGTAGACGGGTGATCTGTCACCAGGCTGATGTCCCCGCCGCACGGAACACCCCGCCGTTCCCTGACCTCCTTCCAGACGTGCCCCAGCCTTTGCTAAAGACCCAAGCAGAGCAGAGCAAAGCTGCAGCCAGCCAGAGCACACGGCAGCACAGACTCACCCACCAAGAACCTGCCCACAGAGGAAAAGCCCCCACCCCCAGGCAAAAGGGACAGTCTTCTTCCATGTCTCAGGTAGAATCTGGTCCAAACCGTATACTCTTTGTATTGGTGGTAAAAGAAATGCACTTTATAAGTACACACACACACACACACACACACACACACATTATGCAAAATAGAAACACTTAGGGTAGTTAGGGAAATTCACTCCAAAATTCAGCGGAAACAAGTTACACTTGGTAACTGGCCAAGTTTTCAGTCTCCAACCATTTATTTTAAAACGTGTTTAGCAAGGTAGAAGATAATGTAAGCCATGTCACTTAGAGGCTTTAGATCATCAGAAAAATTTTCAACTGAACTTACATTATGTAACTATTGACTATCTCATTAACAAATTACGTACCTTAAACTTTAACTGATTAGAAACACGTCCAACGAAACTTAGCTAAACTTTAAGACATAAAGGAATGAAGGAAAGAAGGAAGAAAGAAAAAAGAAACGACAAAAAGAAGAAAGAAGTGGAGATTGTGATATCTGGCCAAAAATTAAGAAAATATCACACCAGGTGCCTGGGTGGCTCAGTCGGTTAAGCGTCTTTCAGCTCAGGTCACGATCTCAGTTCGGAAGTTCGAGCCCCTTGTCGGGCTCTGTGCGGACAGCTCAGAGCCTGCAGCCTGCTTCAGATTCTGTGTCTCTCTCTCTCTCTGCCCCTCCGCTGCTCGCTTGCTCTCTCTCTCTCTCTCTCTCTCTCTCTCTCGCAAATGAACATTTTAAAAAGTTAAAAAAAAATCACAAAAGATGACATATTCAGAGAAATTAGTTACACTGTTAGAAATCTGTCTCTAATTATGAAAGGATGGAAGTATTCCATTTAGAAATCACTTCTATGGAGACACGGTAAGTGCTCTCTTTTCCAACACAACTAAGAAATGTGGTGATATAATAAATATTATAGTGATTAGCGAATACATGTAC
The DNA here is from genome assembly GCF_028749965.1 of Puma concolor. Lineage (NCBI taxonomy): Eukaryota > Metazoa > Chordata > Mammalia > Carnivora > Felidae > Puma > Puma concolor. The sequence continues at coordinate 7,105,516 of NC_141677.1, read as the reverse complement.
AGTTAATCTGCAAATAACTGGAATATAATATGTTGAGCATAATTTAATTTACTAGTGTGTCCTAAACCTTCTGTAAGGACTTTATAAATTTGGACAGCCACATCATGTAAAGCTAAGCAGTAAAAAAAAAAAAAAAAAAAAAAAAAAAAAAAAAAAAAAACCAACATATTCTCTCACTCTCTATCTTTTATTTTTTTAATTTATTTTTAAGTTTACTTATTTATTTTTTTAGTAATCTCTACACCTAACATGGGGCTCCAACTCAAAAACCAAAGCTCAAGAGTCACACGTCTTTCTGACTGAGCCAGCCAGGTGCTCCCATCTCTCTTAGATAAAGATACAAAAATCCTAACTTATAGGCATCAGTCTTCCTTACAGTATTATAAGAGAGTTTTTATGGATACTAAGCATTTTCTGAAAAAGGACTAGTTCTACACATACATTGCTATTTTTCAAATGTCTTTAGATGCTGCAGTAAAGAAGAAAATTCAAGGGGTACCTGGCTGGCTCAGTCGGTTAAGCATCTGACTCTTGATTTCTGCCCAGGTCACGATCTCACAGTTCATTGATAGTGCGGAGCCTGCTTAAGAGTCTCTCTCTCTCTCCCTCTCTCTCTGCCCCTCCCCTGCTTGCTCTCTCTCTCTCTCTCAAAATAAATAAGTAAACTTTAAAAAAAGAATAAAACTCAAATTCATTTAAAATGTTATCAAATTCATTTCCTGATCTTTATATAATATTTTCAATCATCATGTTTTCAATACTAAAAATGCAGCTACAATCATAGGAGAAATCAATCTCCAAAGAAAAGCGGGGCAACGGTCCCTTTATAACAAAAATCATAAATACTGGGGGCACCTGGGTGGTTAAGAGCCCGACTCTTGATTTCCACTCAGGTCATGATTTCACGGTTTGGGATTTTGAGCCCCTCATTGGGCTCCACGCTGACAGCTGGGAGCCCGCTTGGGATTCTCCTTCTCTCCCTCTCTTTGCCCCTCCCGTGCTCACCTCTCTCCCTAAAAATGAATAAATAAAAAAAATTAAAAAATCATAAATATTGGCCAAAATTGTTATATGTACCACTAAAACAAACACGCTCGAACCTTGAAATCCCTCTATTTTCTTAATTACACCCCCCTCCCCCACCACACACATACTTGTTTTTCTTTCCTTCACCTTTTTTTTTAACGTTTGTTTATTTTGGGGACAGAGAGAGACAGAGCATGAACGGGGGAGGGGCAGAGAGAGAGGGAGACACAGAATCGGAAGCAGGCTCCAGGCTCTGAGCCGTCAGCACAGAGCCCGACGCGGGGCTCGAACTCATGGACCGCGAGATCATGACCTGAGCTGAAGTCGGACGCTTAACCGACTGAGCCACCCAGGCACCCCTCTTCACTTTTAGTTAAGGAAGAAAAATCTGCTCTGGACAGGGGGATGTACTTTTGAAGCCCTCAAGGTTTTCAGAGCACCTGGATGTCTCAGTCGGTTGGGCATCTGGCTCCTGATTTCGGCTCAGGTCGTGATCCCAGGGTCGGGAGTATGGTATTGGGCCCTGCACTGAGCTCTGCACTGAGAGCATAGATCCTGCCTGAGATTCTCTCTCTCTTCCTCTCTCTCTCTGCCCCTCTCCCCACACACGCACTCTCGCTCTCCCTCACTCTCTCTCTAAAATAAAAAGAACATATATATCCGAAGCCCTAAAGGTTCTCACACTTCACTGTAGATTATAACCATCTGAGGAACCACACACTTGACTAATCAAATCAAACTCAGGGTGGGGGGGGGTGGGTCCCCAGCCTCCATAGTTTTTAAAGGTTTCTCTTTAAGAGAATCATTGGTTCTCAAAGGGGCGGGTGCATCAATATCACCTGTGTTAAATTACAGACTGCTGCCTCCCCTCACCCCCCCACCCCCCCCCCCCCCCAACACACACACAGAGTTTCTCACTTCGGATGTCAAGGGTAGGACACAGAATTTGCACTTCTGGCGAGTTCGCGCATGACGTTGCTGCTACTGGTCCAGGAACCACAGTTGTGCAGATCCCTGCCTTGGATACAGGCCTTCCACCTCACCCACACATTTTACTTTGTTGCAGGAAATTTAGAAAATAAGTCGAAAGAGAAGAAAGAGGTGTGCTGGGGAGACAACCTTGGGTAACACTCTTAAAAACCATCCCACCACTGGGAATAAAATGTCTTACAATGTTAACCGGGAAGGAAACAGATTTTACGAGCTCTATTAAAATCACACTGAAAGCCTTAAAATTATACATTCAGCTGCCTGGGCTTCCCTCCCTCCTCAATCTACAGATCTCCAGGCTGGGGCTTGCTCCAGAACATGTCACACCCTGGGGCCCATTCTGCTTTGCAGCTGGGGGCGGGAGCCGGGAATCCAGCCCACTGGTCACCACGGCAAAAATCCCCTGGGGTGCTTGTAGAAACACGCATTCCTGAATCCCACCCTTAGAATTCCCCTGGGAGATCACTTAGCAGGTTCTAATTCTCGGTTGAGGGTTTTTAATTAGGCCTTGGTCCTTTTTCCCTCCAGATGCTTTGTTTATTCAGAGTTCTTGTTCTTTCTCTAAGGGCTTTAGGCTTTAAAACAAGGAAAAGAACCTAGTTCTGTTCTCTGCTTTCCATCCTGAGCCCAGAATTGGTTTGGATTGAATGGTAGAGGGCCCGAATGGGGAAATATTAGGTGTGAAATCTATACTTAAAATATTGTCCTGCTGTATCATTTGTTTTTCTAACATTATTAATGGATGATTTATCCATTTGTCCGTTGGTGTGTGGCCCTTTCTCCAGGACGCGGTGTGAGCTGGCTGAGGCCTCCCTGGCAATTACTGAGCGATACATCCTGTGACGCCTCCCCCCCGCAGCGATATCCTGAGAGAAGCAGCTCAATTACAAATGATTACTCGGAACGTTTTTGCTCATTTGCTCTTCCAGACTAATTAATGAATTATTTTATCAAGCCCCCTTTCCTGCCCCGCCCCCCAAATTGTATAGGGTTGCTATTAAATTATTAATAACAGGGGCGCCCGGGTGGCTCAGCCGGTTGAGCGTCCGACTTCGGCTCAGGTCACGATCTCACGGTCTGTGAGTTCGAGCCCCATGTCGGGCTCTGTGCTGACAGCTCGGAGCCTGGAGCCTGCTTTGGATTCTGTGTCTCCCTCGTTCTCTGCCCCTCCCCCGCTCATGCTCTGTCTCTCTCTCTCTCTTTCTCTCTCTCCCCCCCCCCGTCAAAAATAAACATTAAAAAATGTAAATTGTTAATAACAAATTATACCTTCAGTGTGGGAAGAATTGATGGGGTAGTCAAGCTTATTCTCTAGCACATGGTATCTCTGGTCTTTTTTTTTTTTTTTAACATTTATTCATTTTGACAGAGACAGAGCATGACTGGGGGAGGGGAAAGAGAGAGGGAGACACAGAATTCCAAGCAGACTTCAGGCTCTGAGCTGACAGCCCAGAGCCCGACGAGGGGCTTGAACTTATGAGCTGTGAGATCATGACCTGAGCCGAAGTCGGACGCTCAACCGACTGAAAAGCCCAGGCACCCCTCTGTTCTGGTTTCTTGACTCTCGTGCATATGTATATACATCCCCATAGACTATGAAAGGGATTTCCCATCCTATCCCCTTCTATCACTGTTGTTTTAGAGGAATGCTATGGATTACTGCATTCAGTAACTTTTAAAAACTTATGTACTTAATAAAACTACATTCCTTCCGCCCGCCCCTTACAAATGTAATTCAGACACACTTTGAGAGCCAGTGGCCCGGAGAATGGAATCAAAGGCCAGTTGAGGAGTCCTACTGGGAGGGGGCTCAGTTGCGTCCAAGAGTGGTCAGCCTGGACAGGGCTCTTAGCTGCAAAAAAGGGTTGGTATTGTGTATAAGTACATACTGCATATAGAAACCCTAGTGGCCATTCTACTTCCCCATGGAGGAGTCTTACCTAGAGAAGGACGAAAAGTTGGGGAGAAGACCTCGTGGTGTCAAGTTCTCTCTTAGTTTCTGCCTCAAGTCTCCCAGAACTCCCCGGCTTGCCAAGGCTCTTCCTGTGATCCTGTGAGTTACCTGAGTAGCCTTCCAACAAATACACTTGCTTACTTCGAGGTAATCTGAGTCGGGTGGCCTCTCTTGGGACCAAAATAGGCCTCCCTTATTTAAGACCACCTTTTTTGGACCACTGTGAAAACTGCATGAAGGGACAAGAGATGCCCAGCATGGCACCAACCAAGGCTCAATAAATCTACCAACTGAATGGAATCGAGCAGGATGATTTAGAATTGCCTTTACATTTGGGGTGCCTGGGTGGCTCAGTTGATGAAGCATCCAACTTCAGCTCGGGTCATGATCTCACGGTTCAAGGGTTTGAGTCCTGCATTGGGGCTCCATGCTGACAGTGTAGAGCCTGCTTGGGATTCTCTCTCCCTCTCTGTCTCAGCCCCTTCCCCACTCATTTGCACATGCACGCACTCTCTCTCTCTAAGTAGATAAATAAACCTAAAAAAAAGAGAGAGTTGAGGCGCCTGGGTGGCTCAGTCGGTTAAGCGTCCGGCCTCAGCTCAGGTCATGATCTCCCGGTCCGTGGGTTTGGGCCCCGCGTCAGGCTCTGTGCTGACAGCTCGGAGCCTGAAGCCTGTTTCAGATTCTGTCTCTCTCTCTCTCTCTCTATGACCCTCCCCCATTCATGCTCTGTCTCTCTTTGTCTTGAAAATAAATAAACGTTAAAAAAAAAAGAGAGAGAGAGAATTGCCTCTACATTTGTGACAATTCGGGGTTTCAAGCTTGATAGAAAATTCTATTATAATCGCCAAGCTTATTTCACAATTTTAAAGGTGTAAAATAGAAATGACTTGAATCCCATCCCAAATCTGAAGATCTTCCGAAACACGAAAAATTGGTGGCATTTTCAGGTCATCGTACAGGTAGCCACAGCCAACGGTAGCCTAAGTTACTGACCGCAGTTTATAGTCAACAATACTTTATTACAGAACATATTACACCTGTGCTTCCTTTGAGGTGTGGTTTTAAAGACAATTCTGTGCGAAATGTTTCTGCCCCTTCTCACTTGGCTTCAATTCTGCTCATTTTATTTTATTACAATATGTTATTACAAACGACACCTGTTTCTTCTGCTCATGCTCCCTCTGCCGTCCCAATAATTTGCATCCAGTGATTTAATTAGGTTCCCAACTAGATCATTAGTGATGACGTCTATAGAGTCATGCTATTCTGCAAAAATACTGAGACGTTGAAATCTCCGACGTATGTGAGAGATTTTGCTGCCTAGCTTTCGAAAAGGAGCGTCTTTCCTTTGCCAGCCAGGAACGCTGAACACGGGGGTCTTGGTTCTGCGTAATATCCCAAATGGGTTCCTTTAGCACAAGAGTCCACGTGAATGGCTAATGTGATTCTGATTCCTAGTCGTCATGACCAGAAAAGACACTGATCTGGCAGACAGGGAAATGGTGTCCCTTTAATCTGTAGCCATGATCTCTCAAGTTAACTTAGGAAGGATTCTGGATCGGTTCTGCTTTGAGAAATACAGGCTGTGTCCCCTTTCAGCTTAGAGCTCTGACTCTGTCCCTTGGAACAGTCGAGGAGCTGGGCTAGTGGAAAGTCACAGCTTGGCTCTCCCACCCTGCCACCACAACAGGATCCATGGTGGAGAAAGGGGCTTAAACTATGACTTCAGCCAATTCTTGGTTTCCGTAGGCGAAAGCATGGGGGCTGCTTTGGCACTTTCAAGGTAACATCTGGTTTGTATCCTCACCCAAAGACTAACCTCAGAGAGTTCCTGGTTTACTAAGGATTCTATGCCACGTTTTACTTATTACTCAGTGGTTTGGAACTTTGAATGGTTTTGAACAGACACAATGTTACATATTGTGTCCAGGTTCCCAGGCCAGGCCTCGGGTCCCTGGCACCCAAGAGAAAATCTAGTCAGTCAATAATGCACCTGAAATTTGCTACATGTGGAATTTTAATTTTTTTTTTTCAACGTTTTACTTATTTTTGGGACAGAGAGAGACAGAGCATGAACGGGGGAGGGGCAGAGAGAGAGGGAGACACAGAATCGGAAACAGGCTCCAGGCTCCGAGCCATCAGCCCAGAGCCCGACGCGGGGCTCGAACTCACGGACCGCGAGATCGTGACCTGGCTGAAGTCGGACGCTTAACCGACTGCGCCACCCAGGCGCCCCTACATGTGGAATTTTAAAGCAGAAGATAATATTTTTATACAATGCGGAAACCCCAAAATCACTCTTTTCTTCACTTGAATGCTGGGGCTTGAGGAGGGTCAGATTAGTTCGAGAAGGTGAAAAAGCTGTGAACTGCAACGAGTCGAAGAGACTTTTTGTGCATTTTGAAGGATTTCAAAGTTGGTGGCTCTTTATTTTAATCCCATGCCTTTCTTTTTTTTTTTTTTTAAACCAAAAGTCTATTGTGTGGCAAACAGAGACACAAAGAGATGCTCAACATCACCCATCATCAGGGAAAGGCAAATCAAAACCACAATGAGACACCACCTCCCACCTGTCAGAATGGCCAGAATCGAAACACAGGAAATAGTAAGTGTCAGTGAGGATGTGGAGAAAAAGGAGCCCTCTTGCACTGTTGTTAGGAATGTAAACTGGCCGCTGGAGAATACAGGATGGAAGTGCTTCGAAAAATTAAAAGCAGAAAAACAGAACTGCCATATGAGCCAGCAATTCCACTACTGGGTATTTACCCAAAGAAAACAAAAACACTAATTCAAAGAGATACACGCACCCCCGCGTTTACTGCATTATGTACAATAGCCAAGACAGGGTAGTAACTCAAGCACCCATCCATAGATGAATGGATAAAGATGTGGGACACAAACACACACACACACACACACACACACACACACACACACACACACACACACTAGAATGAGAAAGACGAACACCATATGCTTCCACTTAGATGTGGAATCTAAAAAACAAAACAAACAGAAAGCAGAAACAGGCCCGTGGATACACAGATCGAACTAATGACCGCCAGAGGGAAGGGGGGTGGAGGTGGTCCGGCAAAACGAGTGAAGGGGTGTGGGAGACACAGGCTTCCAGTTACGGGATGAACCAGTCATGGGAATAAAAGGCATAGCACAGGGAATAGGGTCAAGGCCAGTGTGGTGACAGATGGTAGCTATGCTTACGAGCAGAGCGGAAAGTATAAACTTGGTGAATCGCTATGCTGTACCCCTGAAACTAATGTAACATTGTTTGTGAACTATGCTTCAATTTTGTGAAACAGTGTATCATGGGGGTGGGGTGATGGGTGAAATAGGTGAAGGGAATTAGCAGGTACAAACTTCTGGTTATAAAATAAATAAGTCAAGGGATGAGAAGTAGAGCATAGGGAATGTAGCCAATAATGTTGTAATAACTGCACGGTGACAGATGGAAACTACACTTACTGAGGTGAGCATTGTGTAATGTACATAATTGTCAAATCACCCGAAACCAATGTAATACTATACGACAACTACACTTCAATTAAAATTTTTTAAACGGAGAAAAAAAAAACTGTGTCACCAAACACAGTAAGATACCACTCCATATTAAGATGACTATAATAAGGGGCGCCCGGGTGGCTCAGTCCGTGGAGCGTCCGACTTCGGCTTAGGTCACGATCTCACAGGTCGTGAGTTCGAGCCCCTGTTGGGCTCTGGGCTGACGGCTCGGAGCTTGGAGCCTGCTTCGGCTTCTGTGTCTCCCCCTCTCTCTGCCCCTCCCCTGCTCATGCTCTGTCTCTCTCTGTCTTAAAAATAAATAAAACATTAAAAAAAAAATTTTTTAAGACGACTATAATAAAAAAGACAATAGGGGTGCCTGGGTGGCGCAGTCGGTTAAGCGTCCGACTTCAGCCAGGTCACGATCTCGCGGTCCGTTAGTTCGAGCCCCACGTCGGGCTCTGGGCTGATGGCTCAGAGCCTGGAGCCTGTTTCTGATTCTGTGTCTCCCTCTCTCTCTGCCCCTCCCCCGTTCATGCTCTGTCTCTCTCTGTCCCAAAAATAAATAAACGTTGAAAAAAAAATTAAAAAATAAATAAATAAAAATAAAAAAGACAATAACAAGTGTTGGCAAGGCAATGGGGTAACTGGAACCCTCTCATTGCTAGTGTGACCATAGAGTGGTGTAGTCGCTTTAGAAAACAGTCTGCCATTTCCTCAAATGGTTAGTACATGACTCAGCAATTCCTCTGCTAGTTATATTCCCGAGAGAAGTGAAAACAAATATCTACCCAAAAACTTGTACATAAATATTCACAGCAACATTACTCATAAGAGCCAAAAAAATGGAAAAAATCCAAATGTCCATCGGCAGATGATGAGTGGGTAAACAAAGCGTGGTCCATCCATATAATGGCGTACCATTTGGCCATTCAAAGAAAGAAGTGCTGATATCTGTTATGACATAGATGAAACTTGAAAACATAATGTTGAGTGAAAGAAACACATTATAAGAGGTGACACACTGTATGATTCCATGTGTATGAAACATCCAGAACAGACAACCCATAGACGCAGAAGGTACATTACTGCTGGCCAAGAGCTGGGGGGCGTGGGGACTGGAAGTGACTGCGGATGGGAATGTGGGTTCTTTGTGGGCCCATGAAAATGTCCTAAAATTGCATAGTGGTGATGGTTGCCTGACTCTGTGATGGTACTAATAACATTTTTTTTTGGAGGGGGAGGAGACCATGCGAGGGGGTGGGGCAGAGAGAGAGGAGAACAGAAGATCTGAAGCGCGCTCTGCGCTGACAGCAGGGAGCCCTGTGTAGGGCTTGCACCCAAGAACTGTGAGATCATGACCTCGGCCAAAGTCAGACGCCTAGCCAACTTAGCCACCCAGGTGCCCCATAATGACATTTAAAAAAAAATTTTTTTTTTAACATTTATTTATTTTTGAGACAGGGAGAGACAGAGCATGAACAGGGGAGGGTCAGAGAGAGGGAGACACAGAATCCGAAACAGGCTCCAGGCTCTGAGCTGTCGGCACAGAGCCCGACGCGGGGCTCGAACTCACAGACCGCAAGATCATGACCTGAGCCGAAGTCGGCCGCTTAACCAACTGAGCCACCCAGGCGCCCCCATAATGACATTTTTTAAGCGTTTAACTCAATAAGGTGTTGTTAGCTTGTTTTGTTGTTTCACTGAGACATAACTGACATATAACATTGTATAAGCGTTAGGCGGTCAACGAGATTTAATACACGCATATATTACAAATAGACGTGCTAGTAACTTTTAATCATACATTTGATGCTATGTAAATTATACCTCAACAAGATTGTTATTAAAAAGAAAGCTAGGGGCGCCTGGGTGGCGCAGTCGGTTAAGCGTCCGACTTCAACCAGGTCACGATCTCGCGGTCCGTGAGTTCGAGCCCCGCGTCGGGCTCTGGGCTGATGGCTCAGAGCCTGGAGCCTGTTTCCGATTCTGTGTCTCCCTCTCTCTCTGCCCCTCGCCCGTTCATGCTCTGTCTCTCTCTGTCCCAAAAAAATAAATAAACTTTGAAAAAAAAAAAATTTAAAAAGAAAGCTGGATCTTCACATAATAACCATAGATCCAACAATCTCATTCCTAAAACTTTACCTAAGAAAACATTCAAACTTACATTCACACAAGTTGTACATGCGTGTTTATAGTAACTTTATTCATAATGACCCCAAACTAAAAACAATTTAGACGCCTTTCTAATGGTGAATGGATAAATGGGCGGGTGGAGACAGACCAAGTCTTACTGGTACGCCCATACAATGGGGTAGTACTCAGCAGTAACAAGGGAAGAAACTGTTGACTCACAGAACATGTGAGAATCTCAAAAGCGTTTTGCTACCTGAAAAAAGCCGGCTCCAAAAGGCTATATTCTACTTATGAGGCATTTTCTAGGGGTGCCTGGTGGTTGAGTAGGTTGAACGTCTGACTCTTGATTTCGGCTCAGGTCATGATCCTAGGGTCATGGGATCAAGCCCCATGTCGGACTCTGCACTGAGTGTGGGGCCTGCTTGAGATTCTCTCTCTCTCTCCCTCTGCCCCTCCCCCTACTCTCTCTCTCTCTCTCTCAAATAAAAAAAAAAAAAAACAATTAAAAAGACATTTTGTAAAAGAGAAAACTACATGGCTAGAACACAGATCAGTGGTTGCCAGAGACTGAGGTTGGGGGAAGGGTTTGATTTCTGAAGAGAAACAATGGGGATTTGGAAGGTGACGGAACTGTTCTGACTATTCCATACCATGACCGTGGAGGTAGACACCTGATTATGCGCTTGTCAAACCTACAGATCAGTCTACTACAAAGAGTAAATTTTACTGAACGTGAACTTAAAAAAAAAAAAAAAAAAAGTGTGTGGGGAATCCAAAATGGAATACAAATGGTAAAAAAAAAAAAGCATAAATACGAATAACATGACTATACTGAGGAAAGTGCTAAAGAAAAGAGCTACCCTAAGTTACATTAGAACACAGTATTTTGACTGGCTCCTGTACGCCAAGACAGAAGGAACTGAATACAAATAACGGTACTCTACTTAGTAAGTTTGTTTACCACGGGAATATGGGGCAGCAATCCTGAAGCTATTTGATAGGTGTATTAGGCTTCGACAAAAAATAAATACATTGCAGGTAACGAGAACCGGCGTTCTCAGCCAGTGAGAAAAAGATGACCGATGGAGGAGAGGGCAAAGCTAGAGTGAACCTGGTAGTGTTGGGTGGGACACAGAGACACCAGTGTGAGTTCATGGGGTTTTCACGTATATACACACCAGTAGATATGGAAATGTAGATGTGTGTGTACAAATGTGTTAGTATGTATGCTTCTATTTCCTCGCTCTGGCCACTGAGAGAGTCTCGAGGCACCGACGTGTACAGTAGCAATCAGCCCTCCTAGTGCCCCGACCTTGGTTTCTAAATGTCATTCTCCCATGAAAGGAGCCAGCCTTCCGTGGAGAAGAGGTCGGGTCCAGGGCAGGAAGAATACAAAATGAGGCTAGGCACCAGAAAGCAAGGAAGTGCTAACAGACTAAAACAAAAAGAAAGCCACAAAAAGAAAAAGGAAGGAGGACGTGTCAAAGGCCCAGGAGCCCACCTGAGAGAACACTCCCAAAGCTGTGACACCTGCAACCCCCTTCCCTCCTGAGGTGTTACCGCATCATGAGGTGCGAAGACGGCCTTGACAAAGTGAGATAATTTTAAGATCATTTAAATGAATTCTTAAATGTGCTTTCTGTCCATACTCACTACTCACTTTTTTTTTAATGTTTATTTATTTGTCTGTGAGAGAGAAAGAGAGAGCACAAGCAGGGCAGGGGCAGAGAGAGAGGGGGAGACACAGAATCCGAAGCAGGCTCCAGGCTCTGACTTGTCAGCACAGAGCCCGATGCAGGGCTCAAACTCATGAACCATGAGATTGTGACCTGAGCCAAAGTCGGACGCTTAACCGACTGAGCCACCCAGGCATCCCCTAAAATGCTATTTTATAAATTTTTTTTTTTTTTCCAACGTTTATTTTTATTTTTGGGACAGAGAGAGACAGAGCATGAATGGGGAAGGGGCAGAGAGAGAGGGAGACACAGAATCGGAAACAGGCTCCAGGCTCTGAGCCATCAGCCCAGAGCCCGACGCGGGGCTCGAACCCACAGACCGCGAGATCGTGACCTGGCTGAAGTCGGACGCTTAACCGACTGCGCCACCCAGGCGCCCCTAAAATGCTATTTTAATAGGAAGCAATTATTTTAACTCATGTGTCACATTACATGCCTGTTGACTTAGGAAGTAGATTCACATAAGACACAAACATTCCAAAAAATGATGGCCATAAGGGCTCTCAAAATAATTCTGAATGTTCTTATAGGTAACTTCAGAAAAAAAAGTCATCTACGGGATTCTGTAGACTTTTCCCTGCCTAAAAAACATATTTTCCCACTTAGTCCTCATTATTCACTCTATTCCTTAATCCGTGTGGCCACAGACCCTTTCCTTCATATTAGAATTCTGCTGAAAAGCATTAGCTTAACCCACCCGTGGTCTAACGACTGGGTTCTCTCGACAAATACAGATTCCCAGGGTGGTGCAGCAAAGTGAGGTTGAGCTGTTAAGATTAATTTGTTGTTTTAGGCCCAGTGCCTGGTTGGCTAAGTCATGACAATGGAGCCAGTGCACAGAGCACTCGACACGGTTCTAAGTGCTTTAAATATATTAACTTACTTACCTAACCTGCACAACAAGAAGCATGTAATATTGCTTCGCGTGTTTTATAGAAGAGGAAATGAGACATAAAGAGGTTAAGTACCTAAGTCAACGGCTGAGCCAGGATTCAAACCCGGAGTGTGGCCCACAGGCCATCCAACAACGATGCATGCAACCCCACCCATGACTGTGCATGAAATCTGTCTTTATTTTTATTTAAAAAAATTTTTTTTAACGTTTATTTATTTTTGAGACAGAGAGAGACGGAGAGAGACAGAGCATGAACAGGGGAGGGTCAGAGAGAGGGAGACACAGAATCTGAAACAGACTCCAGGCTGTGAGCTGTCAGCACAGAGCCCGACGCGGGGCTCCAACTCTTGAACCACAAAATCGTGACCTGAGCCGAAGTCGGCCGCTCAACCGACTGAGCCACCCAGGCGCCCCTGAAATCTGTCTTTAAAAACTGATTACACAGAATAGTGCTCATTAACCTTGGAGTTAGCAGGAGAAAAGTCATTCTGCATAAGTGAAAAGAGGAACTTTAATGGTTTTAGAGACTCTATAGCTATTTTCTTGTTTGTTGCTTTGAAAGAAATGGTTTTATAATTCTTTTCAAATACCTCCAACAGAGAGCACTAATGCCCAGCTCCTGAGTTATGCTTCCGGGCAGAGACGTGGCTAGGGAAGGGGCCCTCGTACGTACCAGCTTCGTTCACACACATTCATCTGGTGGGCTTCAGGAACAACGGTTTCTCTTACGTGGGGTTAAGGAATCCTTGAAGGTGTGCTCCTAATGTCAATTTGCTTTGCAAATTGGAGACCGTGTTTTTGCAGTTCTGTCTCATGTTATTGTCCAGGCTGAATAATCAGAAATTTCTTATCGGTTGAGTCCAAAGGAAGAATTTTGACTTTTTTTTTTTTTTTTTTTTTAACAAAAACTGGCATCAGAGCATTTTAGGGAGGGATCTTCTCTCCATGCCAGCTAGCTTCCAGGGCACAGGGAATAGACTATTATTTTAAAATTATAAATGAACTCTCCCTCCTATTGGCCAGGATAATTACAGTTCTTTAAATTGATTCCTATAGATTCAACCTCAATTCTGGAAAATGGTCAAAGCCCAACAAACAGGAGTCCTTTCTAGCCCTTTTATTGTCTGTGGTAGGAGGGTGGTGATCTGATCACTTACTTTTACTTATAGTAAAAGAGGCTTAAAATCCCTAGATCTTTCCAGCCGAACCTGGAGGGAGGGGCTGATGACAGAGGAATTTGCTGAGTTTGAGTTAGACTTAACCTCCTTGAAGGTCAGAAGGTTGGCAACGTGGGCTGTGCCTTGAGATAGAAGCAAAGCTTTGAACAACCTCTCATCTTTTCCCTGCTTTTTTTCTTTCCTTCCTTCCTTAGTTTTTTTTTTTTCTTTCTTATAGCCTCATTGAAGTATAATTCACATACCATAAAATTCACTGGTTTTAAATATACAACTCAGTGGGTTTTAGTATACTCACAAACTTGTGCTGTATACCCATCACCAGAACCAAATGTAGACCGTTTTTACTAGCCCCAAAAGAAACTCCACGCTCTTTGGCCATCACCCCACAATTCCCCGATCTTCCAGGCACTGGAAGTCATGAATCTTTCTAGAGTTGCCTATTCTGGACATTTCCTGCACAATATGCGAACTTTTGTGTCTGACTTCTATTTTTTAACATCATATTTCAAGGTTCGTCCATGTTGTAGCATTCATCAATATTCCACTTCCTTCTATGGCTGATAATATTCTATCGTATGGAAAAACCACATTTTCTTTATCCATTACTGATGGGCATTTGGGTTGTTTCCACCTTTTGGCTAGGCTATTGTGAATGCTGCTGCTATGAACGTTTTGTGTAGACATATTTCCACTTCTCTTGGGTATGCATCTGGGAGTAGAATCGCTGGGTCACGTGCTAGCTCTATGTCCAAGGACTCGAGGAACCGCCAGACTATTTTCTGAAGGTGGCTGCGCTGTTTTACATTCCCACTGGTGGTGCGGGAGTTCTAATTTCTCCACATCCTCGCTAACCGTTGTTCTCGACCGTCTTTATTACAGCTGTCCCAATGGGTGTGAGGTGGGATCTCATAGTGGTTGGCTTTGCATTTCCCCGAAGGCTAACGATGTTGAACATCTCATCATGAGCTTATTGGCCATTTGTATATCTTCTTTGGAGAGCTTCCTACCCACCACTTATTTCTTGTCGGCTTCTGTTTTCCCTCTCATGGCAAAAGGTATTGCAACATGACGCTACTGGGTTCATTCATCTTATTGCAATCCACAACTTCTAGAGTATCACAAACACAGATTTATAAAGCACCTGAATCACTCAGTGATTACCTGAACTATCAACGGATTGATTTTAATACCGTTCAAGACCAAAGAGTCTCGCAGACCTGCTTTATCCACAGGCTCTGTTTTAACCTTCAAGGCATTATTCCTGGACCAGTGGCTCAGAATCAGGTCCAGCCGCAGAGTATCAGAGGAAGCATTCAGGATAGAAAGATCAACGAAAGGGTGATCACATCACGGGACTCTGAGCCTTCCGAAATCCAAATGGGGTGGCTGACCATCACAATTTGCCTGGGACTGTCTTCATTTGAAAAGTGAAAATCCCAGGAAGCCCTTTAGTATCAGGGAAGCCCAGTTGGTTAGTCAGCCCAGAGTCAACCTCACTCTCTTTGCCATGTGACAGAATTATACATGAGGATTCGGGAAAGGGCAGAGACCACGTGCATCTTTAGGCTTTGCTGGCAGCATCGGCTTGAATTCTTGTCACTTATTTGTTGGCTTGCGAATTTTGGCTGCTTCGTTACCTCTGTGAGCCTCCCAGAAGCTCAGATGAGATATGGCGGGGTCATATTTAGGGTGGTGGAAGTTCAACCACGTTAGGAGGTGCGGTTCACACACAGTCAACAGTAACCTTGAAAATCCTTCAGATACAAAACCACGTACAGTTCCAATGCATGGTTTGGTGTGGTCGATGGTGAAAATTCTTTTACCAGATTCTCCAACTCTTCATGAATTACGCTTATCGAATTCCTCACTTTCTTCTATTACCACCCTCCTGCCTGCCACCAGGAGAAACAGTTTCCCTTTTTGGATCAAAGCCTTGCAGTCATTCACACGGTCTTCCCAAAGTTCTCAGCCCACAGGTGGTGCTGGCTTCAGACACTGAATAGTACTGTTCCCCCTGGGGGCACACTCCTGGGTAGACTAGCAGGGCCGGTCCCCACGTTATTTGAATTCCTTCTCTTTTTGATAAGGACACACGATAGAATTCTTGCAAGTTAAAGATGTGTGTGATGGGACCCCACTGCTAAATATATACAGGCAGTCCTCAACTTATAATGGCTCAACGTATGAATTCTCAACTCTTCGATGGTGCGAAAGTGACACGCTTCGGTAGAAATCACGGTTTGAATTCTGAGTTTGGATCTGTTCCCTGGGGCTGGCGAGATTCAGCACGATCCTCTCCCGCAATGGGGCTGCAGCCTCCAGGCAGCCCGCCGTCAACAGGGTCCACGACCGACTCGCTGACGACCATTCCGCACCCCCATGGCCGTCCTGGTTCTCCCCGCAGCACAGCTCTCCGTCGATCACATGAGGCCGTCAGCACTGTGTTATCAGACAGGCTCTGTGTGGGATGGTTTGCCCAAGTGTGTAGACTAATGTAAGTGTCTGAGCACATTCAAGGTCAGCTGGGCTAAGCTATAGGGTCCTCTGGGTTAGGTATAGTCAATGCATTTTTGACTTCCCATATTTTCAATTTACAATGGGCTTACTAACCCTATAGAAAGTAGAGGAAAATCTATAAATTGGTTAGCAAAGGGCTGAATAAGCCCTCAGGAGAGAGACCCTCAGATGTATCCAAGAAGAGGTCAAAGTCCCCCAAATCTTTATGTGATGGAGGCGGCAGCTCCTAGGCTTCCCCTCCTGAGACAGGAATGTGGCGAGAGATGCCTTGACTTCAGTCCGGTTGAATCTGAGATTTCAGGGTCTACTCTGGGGAGCAGCACGGCTCCAGAACTTGAGGTGGGGAATGACCAAAGGCAGGAATATAATACCCCTCCCTTCATCAACCAACAGGAGTCAGTAGGGATAGAGTGTGAGGACAGAGGTACCATTTCCCAGGAAAACTAAGGCATTCTGCGCTTTACCGGCACTAGAAAATGCTACTATGCCAATACCGTGGCTTTAGAATTTTTAAAGTTTTTATTTTTAGTTATTCTTTGGGGTGTTCTCCAGTGATACCTTTTAATTTGCCTTTTAATAAAAGGCAAAAACATTGTGTCCGCTGAAGTGGAAAGTCTTTATCAAAAGACTGTAACAACTTATATGGCCGTCAACAGATAAGTGTTTAAAAAGTCATGTTATATAGTCCTGGCGGTTCTTTCTGCCCATGGGTCCTATCCCTGTGCTTTAATAAAAACACCTTTTTGGGGAGCCTGGGTGGCTGAGCTGGTTGAGCATCTGACTCTCCATTTCAGCTCAGGTCATGATCTCACGGTTCATGAGATCGAGCCCCGAGTTGGGTTTGAATCCCTGCTTGGGATTCTCTCTCTCTCTCTCTGTCCCTCCCTCACTTGCATGCGTGCAAACATGCTTGCATGCTCTCTCTCTTAAAATAAAAATAACCTAACTAACTCAATGTTTAGAAACATCTTTTTGCACTGAAAAACAAACAAAAGCTATGGTACAGTGTTAGTATAGAATCCGAGGCAGTCATTAAAAAGAACAAGGCGGAGCTATGTGTTGTAATATAGAACATTCTCTGAGACATACTGATAAGTTAAAAAAAAAAAAACAGCAACAACACAAGGAGCACAACAGGTGCATTTGCCAACTTTGTAACAAGGAAAAGGAGAGCTATGGAGATGATAAATACATGTAGATATTGCATATCTCTGGACTAACAGAAAGCTATTGCCAGGGGCGGTCTCTGTGAAGGTGAATCAGGGGTAGAAGGAAGAGTTAATTTTCAGGGGACGTCCTTTTGTAGTGTTTGAATTTTTTTTATACGTGCTTGTATTAGATTTTCTAAAGAACATGGAAGCCCACGGGGTGCCTGGGTGGCTCTGGCGTTTGAGCGTCCGACTCTTGATTTTTGCTCAGGTGGTGACCTCACGGTTGTGGGATCAGGCTCCACGTTGGGCTCCACGCTGGGCGTGGAACCTGCTTAGGATTCTCTCTTTTCCTCTAGCTCTGCCCCTCCCCTGCTCGCTAGTTCTCACTTTCTCTCCCTCTCAAAAAAAAAATAAAAAAAAACAAAAACAAAACAAGAAACAAAACAAAACAAAAGGAAGACCAAACACTAGGAACTACAAAAGTGTGCATCTCACCTGTATTAAAGCAGAGTAGTGAATGATAGAATTCCTAGTGCTCTTTTTCTTTGCTTGGCCAGAAAAAGAGCTTTGCAATCATTGAGTAAAGTAGTGCATATTTGAAATGAACAATTTCCCACACCGTCTTTTGAAGATCAAGTGTGAATCAGTTCATTGTAGTGCCTGGAGTGGATGTCAGAGCCACAACAGCCATGCTCATTTGATATCAATCCAAGGGAAGCTCTCACTTGACCCTGAGGAGATGAAAGTGTAATAAAAGCTGAAGAGGAAAATGTCTTCATAAAAACATCTTCAAATTTCTATTAGTAGCGAAGATGAAGCCAAGTATTCAAAAACCTATTGGAGCCAGAATGTACAATCATGGACAACGTGAGTCAGGAGACCACCGGGCCGATCAGAATCAGGTGAGATTTGTGTTTCTCTGTGGGGAAGAAAAGCAGCAGCTTACGCTGGTCCTTCATTCATCCCACGAGCTGTACTGAGTCCTTACGCACTTGATGTCAGGCACACGGCAAGGGGCTGGAGGTACAAAAGGAGGCACAGCTACTATTTTCCTGGCCTAGAATTCGTCTCCTCCTTAACCGGTCTTAGCAGCTTGATTTTCCTTTGGGAGACGACTCTGTTCATGCGGTTCCTTCCACAGAGGTCTAGGCTTGGCACCCCGTCCCACGGCAACCACCACCGACCACAGGTACTGGCTATGTTCTCAGCCTGTGGCCACAGTGATGTGCATGTTCCTCAATGAAAAGCGACCTGGAACATCTGCAGAAGGACTGAGAAGGTGAAGGTCTCCCCTCAGTGGAGGCTGAAGCTGTCAGAACGCGAGCTCGAGGCTGCTGGTAGTGGACAAAGAGGCCGACGGAAGCAAAAGTAGGGCTGAAAGAACAGGGTTGGGGGGGGCGCCTGGGTGGCTCAGTCGGTTGAGCGTCTGACTTCAGCTCAGGTCACAATCTCGTGGTCTGTGAGTTCGAGCCCCGCGTCGGGCTCTGTGCTGACGGCTCAGAGCCTGGAGCCTGTTTCAGATTCTGTGTCTCCCTCTCTCTGACCCTCCCCTGTTCATGCTCTGTCTCTCTCTGTCTCAAAAATAAATAAATGTTAAAAAAAATTTTTTTTTTAAAAGAACAGGGTCTGGGTACCGTCACCTGGATTTTTTTTTAATTTTAAAGTTTTCCTTTTTTAATGTTTTATTTATTTATTTTCAGGGAGAGACAGAGAGTATAAATGGAGGAGGGAACAGAGAGAGAGATAGAGAGACACAGAATCCGAAGCAGGCTCCAGGCTCCGAGCTGTCAGCACAGAGCCCA
This sequence comes from Puma concolor, assembly GCF_028749965.1. Lineage (NCBI taxonomy): Eukaryota > Metazoa > Chordata > Mammalia > Carnivora > Felidae > Puma > Puma concolor. Next base: position 7,086,612 of record NC_141677.1, on the reverse strand, counting down.
ACGCGGGGCTCGAACCCACGAACGTGAGATCGTGACCGGAGCCGAAGTTGGATGCTTAACCAACGGAGCTAACCCAGGCACCCCTAATCTTATTTTAGAGAAAGAGAGAGAGATCGTGTTCACACGAGTGGGGCAGAGGCAGAAGGAGGGAGGGAGAGAGAGAGAGAGAGAGAGAAAGAGAGAGAGAGAGAGAGAGAGAGAGAGAGAGAGAATCTTAAGCTGGCTCTATGCTCAGTGCAGAGCCTGACACAGGGCTCCATCTCATGACCCTGGGATCATGACCTAAGACAGAGAGTCAGATGCCCGACTGACTGAACCACCCAGGCACCCCAGAGTTTACATATTTTAAAATAAAGCTCACATTTCAATTTTAAGCCAAACAGGTAAATATTATACAGCACACACTTTCCCTTTAGAAGGGGTGAGAAACTCAAGTCAGTTGCATACAAGACGCTACTTGTAATTGTAGAGATTGTCTTCCTAATGAGAGGGGGAGGGAATAAGTTGGTCGAGAGAAGCAGACCACCTTTTAAGAAAGAAGGACACACACAGCTGCTGCTACCTGTTAATGTATAATGTGCTATAAAGTCTAAACAGTCAGGTATTAAGAAGACAAGTATAAACCCAAGGAGACCTCTTCGATCTTCTCTTCTTTAAACCCATCCATTGAGCCATCTGCGTTCAGAGTCACTGACCCCGAGCACAAATCAATTCATACCAAGTCCTCGCTTGAGTTCTTCACGGCTCCCTATTGCCTCTTGATTACCATCCTCTAGGGAGCATTCGGGTCCCTGAAGATATCACTCCCAAGCTGTATTTCGAGCCTTTTCTCCCCCTGGTCACTTGTCCCAGTGCACCTAATGCTGTGTTATGGCCACCGCTCACTGAAGGGACTACATACGTAACTGCTGTGTGCCGTGACCCACACTGTTCCCGTATCCTAGGGTGACATTCTCCCCCAGCTCAACCTGTCGAAACCCTACCATCTTCCAAGGCTCCCATGCCCGCTCCCTCTGCCACGCTCTCTGGCCTTGTCCCAGCAAATCTCCCCTCCTCTTGGCTTAGGTTACAGTTGACTGTGAGGCACCAAACGCCCCCACGTAACGTGGGCTCCTTGAAGGCAGGACCCCATCTCAGTAAGCGTCCTTTCATCAACAGCTCTGTGCCTCACACATGTATGTCACCAATTAAGCGTTTACAGAATAGTATTTTTCAGGCATTAAATTTACATAAAATGGCCCGATCCAGTAGATGGCATTCAACTGAATTATTCTCCTTCATGATGTTATTATATTAGCCATTCCGTTCTAGACTCCAGCCTTTCTAAGCAATCAAAAAAGGGGCTCATTCGTGGTGGGCGGGGTGGTGTCTGAATGAACTTCAGCTTGAAATACAGCCTTTCAGGGGCGCCTGGGTGGCTCGGTCGGTTAAGCGTCCGACTTCGGCTCAGGTCATGATCTCACGGTCCGTGAGTTCGAGCCCCGCGTCGGGCTCTGTGCTGACAGCTCAGAGCCTGGAGCCTGTTTCAGATTCTGTGTCTCCCTCTCTCTCTGTCCCTCCCCCATTCATGCTCTGTCTCTCTCTGTCTCAAAAATAAATAAACGTTAAAAAAAAAATTAAAAAAAAAAAAGAAAGAAATACAGCCTTTCAGCATTCACTGGCAGTGAGGGATTCCATGCTATGCTTCGAGAGATTCTGGACACGGATTTGAAATTGAACATGGTCGCTGACTTCCAGGAAACATGAATAAGGGTTTCACTAAAAAAAGTGCACTGAATACACACGTTTAGGTTTTCCCCTCGTGCTCCCCCAGCAAACACAGAGACCTGCCTGTGCAAGTGACGAGCCATTTTGCAAAGGGCTTTAGAACAGCTTGCTTTGGGGCTGAGACCTCGGGACAAGATGAACCAAGAGAGCCTTGTCCCACTGCTGAATTGCTTTTTATGCCCCTCGCTCTGCCAGAAGCCGCCAAAGAATGTAGCCCAGTGTGTTTCATTACACACCGTGGGTAGCTGGTAGGAGTGAGGTTGACATCAGATACTCGCCAAGACCTCCATCTCCAGTACGTGTCCCAGCCTGCCTCAAAGTGTGTAAAGTGTGGACACGCAGGTACACTCAGAATGCACGCATCTAAAAAGCCACGGTTGTCATCTGAGGCTGTCCCCAAAAGTCGGTGCATCTGCAAGTCAGTGGGAAGCCAGAGGCGCTCCCTCACTTAGGCTGCGCTCTGGGTGTCCGTCGGGAGAGGGGGCACATCCCGTCCCCATCCTCATGCTGCTGACGAGGCAGGAGGAAGGCAGACGTCTAGATAAATAACTGACTTCTGTGTGTCACGCGGAGGTAACAGAGAGGATGCCGGGGCCGCTCTGGGGCCCCGCAAACAGAACAGGCTTCACAGACTGCACGAGGCGTGTGACACATGAGCCGGATTTGGCAGGATAAGCGAGAATTTGCAAGTGCACGGGGGCAAAGGGCAGCCCGGGCAGACGGAGCAGTGTGTACAGAGGGGCAGAGCACATGAAAAAGCCCGCTTGCCGTAGGGAAGCAGAAGCGCTTCACGGAACTGCCATGGGAACCGAGTGGAGGGTGGGACAGGGGCGGGGGGAGCCGGTGGGCAGGTGCATCCCGACAGCACCGTGGGTGCACCTGGCTGTGCACGGCTGGCGATGGGCGCCGGCGAAAGGCCTTAGGCAACAGTAGACTGGCCAGATCGGTACTCGGGGCAAGAGGCTGGCCCTGCCTGGTAGTCCCGATTGCCCCTCCAGATCTGTCCCCCTGACTCTGACCTCCGCAGACAACGTCCACCAGTTTGGCTGTATTTCTCGGGCGTGGGCAGGAAAGCGGCGATTCAAATGTTAACCATATCTTCACAGCAGCATGAAGACTGCTGTTTGACCAAAACCTGGGGACCACGGCCTAGTCGAGCTGACACAGAAGATTAACCACCACCGGTACTAAGGGCCCTGCTCCCTTCCTGCCAGGCTGCCCAGGGGTACTGGGTCCCACTGTCCCTGTAGGTGGCCCTGACCTTCCACCACACTTCTCTCTTTGCCCGTCAGACGCAGGCGCGATGACCGTGTCCTTTCGTGGTGAGCCCTTGGCTCCTCTTAACCCTGCCCACAACTTTGTAAATAGTTCCTTCATTAGGGGCGCCCCGGGTGGCTCAGTGGGCGAAGCGTCTGACTCTCGGTTTCGGCTCAACCCACTGAGTCACCCGGGCGCCCCAATAAAACTTTTTTGTAAGTTCATAGAGAAGACAGACAGGAGTCTATGGCTAGAAACCCCCAAAGAGATGCATGTGTTCAGCAGGGATGGAAGGGTCTAAAAATGAAAACACTAAAAATAAAACTGCCGCTGAGTACAGTGAGAATAAAAGCAATTTTCTCGATGGTCCTAGAGAGAAGAAGAGTGGCCCTAGAAGCAGCTTTCTGATGAGGGGACATTTTTCAAAGAACAGGCACCACAGAAACCCAGAAGAGACAAGATGGGTTGCCGAATTAAGGACAAATCCCAGAAATGGACACGGCCTTATCCGAACATTACCAGGGAGGCGGTAAGTCAGGCTGAGCGGAACAGTGGAGCGGACAGAAGGGTTGCGTCAGCACGACGCAGACACCAGAGAGAGAGCAAGGAAGGCTAAACGGGGGACCGCAGGATCGCTCAAGTACCGTTTTGCAGTCTTCTTTCCAAAAGGAGTCTTCAGATGGGGTGTGAACAGCACTCACGTAAAGAGGGGACCCGACGCTCCAGGTGCTGAAGAAAAACTGAGGCCACCTGGCCATTTGAAAGGCACTCATTCAGCCATCTTCAGACAACCCACAGACCAAAGGCTGACAAGATGGCAGCTGGGAGTTCAGAGGTGTTACTGGCCACCTCTTTCCCCTAAGTGGTCTTCGACCACTGCCCCTCCGCCTAGAACAGCAGAAGCAGCCTTGTTTCCTACCCAACTGTCCAGTCCCAGAGATCACATCTCCCTCGGGAAGTCTTTCTGCTCTCCCGGTGTGGTCCTGCTCTTGGAAGAGGCCCACCGATGGGTACGAAGCCATTCATCACTACCCTCCAGAGACTGGGTCTTGTTCACCACAGTGCCAGCGTCGGGTAGTAATAACAGTAATTGTATCTAAGACATTATAGTTGTTGCCTAGGGCGGTCCTAACAAAGTACCACAAACTAGGTGGCTTCAAGTAACAAATGGATTGTCTTACAACTCTGGAAGCTACAGTCTGAAGCCAAGGTGTTGGCCGGCCATGTTTCTTGTGAACACTGTAGGGGAGTCCTTCCTTGCCTCTTCGTAGCCTCCCGAGGTGGCTGTCAGGCTCTGGTGTTTCTTGTCTCGCAGCCACACTACTCCAATCCCTGCCTCGTCACCGGGTATCTTCAAAGACACCCAGGGTCAGGACTTCAATATATTTGGGGGGCACGCAATTCGCCCCGGAGCAGACACACCAAGAGCTCCCTGTGCTCAGTGACTCCCAGGCATCAGCTCATCTAACCCTTACAAAGCCCTTGTGAGGTAGGCAGGCGAACCATGCCCATTGGATAGACAAAGAGACGGAGGTGAAAGAGACGTGAGATAATTTGGCCAGCTCCAAACTTCTAATAAATGGAGGGGGCAGAACTTCTCTCTTTTCCCCATTCCATTCCCTCTTCCCTCCTCATCCTTCTCCTTCTTCTTGAGTAAGAGAGCTAACTTATGGGAACAGCTTAGACATAGTTCTGCATTAGACAGTAATGCTCCCAGTGGGTCACCTGGTGATCTTTCGATGCTGACCCAGCAGGGCCGAGGTCGGAGAGGAGCCGCTGCCTTCCCAACCAGCTCCTCCCAGGTGCTGCCTCTGACCCAGCGGCCACACTTGGCTTAGCAAGAGCACTTGGTCCCCCGGTGCCGGCCATACAAAATGATTTTTGGGGTGCTTTTAAAAATGACTCATTGGGGTACCTGGTGGCTCAGTCAGTTGAGTGTCCCACTCTTGATTTCAACTCAGGCTATGATTGCACGGTTCGTGAGCTCAAGCCCTGCGTCAGGCTCCACGCTGACAATGCGGAACCTGCTTGGGATTCTGTCTCCCCCTCTCTCTCTGCTGTTTCCCCACTCGCTCCCTCTCCCTCTCTCTCTATCAAAATAAATAAATAAACTTAAAAAAATAAAAATGACCAATTCTCAGAACTTAGAACCTAGTGACTTAGAGTCTCTGGGCTGGGGCCAGGAATCTGTATTTCAAAGGACGTGATTCTGAAGGGCATCTTGGTTTGCAAACCACCTCGCTAGACAAACTAAATGCCGATTTGAATTAGCCTCTGACAAAGTCTTTTCTGCTCACATTTGAGCTAAATGATGGCAAGTAGGACATTCAAAACTGGTTGGGTGACTATATCCAAAAAGTATGTCAACCCAGAGGCAATCTCTTAGATGAGTGGTCTGACCTTGCTCTAGGTGAGATGTGTGTGAATGACTTAGATAAAGCCAGACAAGGTAGGCTCGCCAAGTTTTTAGGTGGTAAAGGTTGGGAAAACCAATGTGATTACCAAAAGAAAATCAAGATTTAACAGGCTAAGACACTGAGCGGAAAGCAGTAAGGGAAGTCCTACGTTCAGGTTTATAAAATGAATTGTACCAGTGAATGACGAAGAAAGCCTGGCCTGATAAATTCTTATATGAAAAGGACTTCGAGAACTTAACCGATCACTAATTTCGTATAAACCAACCACAGCAGAACGAAACTGACACAACATCTCGAGCAATCTCAACCTATATTTCTGTTAATAGAGTAAGGTACCCAGACCAAAGGCAATGACGTGCCAGGGCTCCCTGCCTGGTCCGGGCACAGCACGCTAGGGGGCCAAGTAGTCCGGGTGGTATTAGACTGTGCCCCGTGGAGCAAGATCAGGTTGGCGTTGAGTCTGAGTCACGGGCTCCTGAGCATCGATGAAAAGTGTGGATACAACCTTGGAACATGGAAGACAAAAGAATACTTGACCTCCATCTAAAAATGCTTGGAAGCTTGTCTGAAAACAACCTTCTTCTAAGTAGCTTCCAGGAGGCAGAAGCCGGTTCAATGGGTCGAAGTTGCAGGAAGGCAATGGTTTAGTGGGCACAGATGGAAGAACATTCTCAGACTTGACCTGATTAATGGTGGAAAGAGATCCCTGATGGATGATTCAACTCCCCCATGTTCTTGAGAGTGTTGAAGATGCTGTGTTATAGAAAGGATTCTTTTCAGGGGCACTTGGGTGGCTCAGTCGGTTAAGTGTCTGACTTCAGCTCAGGTCATGATCTCACGGTTTGTGGATTCAAGCCTCACGTCCGGCTCTTCCCCTGCTCATGCTCTGTCTCTCTCTGTCTCAAAAATAAATAAACATTAAAAAAAATTAAAAAAAAAAAAAGTATTCTTTTCAGTGTTTAGAAGGCGAGGCCAGGTGGCCTCTTAATGCTTCCACCGGAAAAGGGTTTGTGACTTCCTGAACGTGTATGGAAAAAAGATCCATTCATATATTATCAACGATTTGCCTCATCTCCCAGAAGGCTTTTTTTCCTTTTTCTCCTTCTCAGAAATAGAAATAATTATGCCTACATTTAAAATCCTTCTTTTGGGGTGCCTGGGTGGCTCAGTCAGTTGAGCGTCTGACTTTGACTCAGGTCATGATCTCTCGGTCTGTGGGTTCGAGCCCCGCGTTGGGCTCTGTGCTGACAGCTCAGAGCCTGGAGCCTGTTTCCGATTCTGTGTCTCCCTCTCTCTCTGCCCCTCCCCCACTCATGCTCTGTCTCTCTCTCTCTCTCTCTCTCTCTCTCTCTCTCTCTCTCTCTCGGTCAAAAATAAATAAACATTAAAAAAATGTTAAATCCTTCTTTTAAGGTGGTTTGATGTTGCTGAAAAATAATATCTTGGCATAAGGAGAATATTCGTTTTTTTATTGTATATATATTGATTAAATACCTAATATTAGCAATAAGTAATAAGGATAGTTGCTGCCACACACAGTGCTGTGTGTCAGTCTTTGGTCTTAGCACATATTAGCCCATTTAACCTTAGCCACAATCCAATAAACTATTTTACAGATGAGGAAACTGAGTCACAAATATATTAAAACAACTCCCTTGAGGTCACGTGGCTAGGAAGGTCAGAGACAGGACTTCTGGGTTGACTCTCCATTAGGAGTAATTCCTGGAATTACAATACTTTTAGAGGTTAAAAATATATATATTATATGATATGTGATATAATATATATTATTATATGATATATGATATTATGTGATATATGATATATGTCATATATGATATATATCATATATGATATATATCATATATGATATATATATAATATATATATTTTTGAGAGAGAGCGAGTGAGTGGGGAAGAGGCAGAGAGAGAGAGAGAGAGAGAGAGAGAGAATATCTTAAGCAGGCTCCATGCTGGGCTTGGGCTTGACACGGGGCTCCAGCTCATGATGGTGAGATCATGACCTGAGCCAAAATCGAGTCAGACGCTTAACCGGCTGAGCCACCCGGGTGCCCCCAAACTACTGTAACTACTTTTAAAAGCACAAGAAAAAGATGAATGTAAGATTAAAGAAAATTTTCATTGTTTTCCTCATACAGCGCCCCCCCAAAAAAGAAAGGAAAATTGTGGGGCCACGAAAAGTCGTTAGGATGGTAGGAGGCCCGTGGGCCCAAAATACACAGGCTCTGAGAGCTCTACCTGCAGGAATTTTCCAAACACATTTCTTGGAAAAGGCAGTACTTTACTTCTTTTTCCTCTTTCCCCCACATCCTTCCGCATAGAAGTTGTGCCTTTTTAACAAAATTATTATTATTTTTAATAGCCGACTACGAAGATCAGGGGCTGGCTGGGTACAAAGCTGTGTTCCTTTCGACTTCAACCTGCCAGCCTGAGGCACTGGCTGAAGCTGGAAATCTTTACTCACATGCGGCTAACTTTGTGCTTCTAGACTCTTCTGAGAGGCAAATGGCCACAATAGGCTTCAGATACGTGGTACTTTACCTCGGCTGGGTTAAATGGGGAGGGGGGTGGGGAGCGGAATGCTAGGCGCAGGCAGGAACATGACCAAAGGGAGGGAGGCAGGGAGAGAGGGGGATTGCCCAGGGTGCGTGTGCGGAGATGAGTCTGGCGGGGCCAGAAATGGTTTATTCAACAACACCCTTGCTAGAAGAACTGCAGAATTGCAGCTCTAGAGAGCAGTGAGGGGAGGTGATTTGAATTAGGGCAAAAGAGTGCAAAATCCATTTTGCACTGGAGGAGACAAGCTTGTCTGGAAAGGAAAACGGTTTCCATAGAGACTGATGCACAGAGCCGTGGGGGTTGGAAGGCATCCAGACTGCTTGTCAGGAAAATAACATTTACCCCGGGCTGGTGAGGGAGAAGGCCGCATGGCTGCTGTTTTGCAATGCAGATGTACCTCACTTCCTGGAAATGGAAAGAATACACGCGAGGAAGGATATCTTCCAGGAGACTTTGATCTGTTGAGGGTACCAAAGATTCTAGGAAGAGGGTTTACGAATGTGCAAGACCCCAGAGCATCAAAGTGTGAAAACTCTCTAGAGGTTAACAACCCAAGGAATGGGAGAAGATAAGGACTTTATAGTACAGACTTAAACAATGTCTTTCTATTTTTGCTGTCCTCAGCTTTCTAACTTAATTAGAATATATTCACAGAACTCAACACTAAAGGCAAGCATTTTTGAAAGAGACATCACGTTGGTGGTATTACCTTAGAAAAAGGGGCCTGTATTGGAGCCCCTCCACCCATACAGCCCCCACACTTTGAAGTGCCTTCCTTGAAATTCTCTAAGTCCCTTTTGGTCTGGGACATGGACTGGGACCCAACTTGGCCATGCATCTATTTTCTCCCCTGTGGACTCCTTCTGCCCCACTGCCGGCTGCCTCATCTGGTCAACCAGATACCCCTAGAGCTCTGGGCTCCATACTTACGGATTCCCTCCAGGGGCCTATGGCTTCGCTAGCTCCAGCTCCAGAAGGATGGCCTGAATTGCTCCCACCTGGATTCTTTCATGGAATGATGCTAAATAGTGCTGGGGGACTAAAAAAAAAAAAAAAAAAAAATTTAATGGCTTGATTGAGATAAAATTCACACACCACACAATTTAACCACTTAAAGCATACAACAAAGTGCTCTTGCTTAGAGATCAGCCATACCAAACTGAACGCGTAAATGGAGGCTGAGCCCACAACCGCGAAAAGACAGGACAGAATTTGTGTATCTACAGACAAGAATTATGTCACATTGTGATCAGTTACCTACAAATTACAGAGTCGTTCAAGCTGTTCCCACAGGTTCCTGATTGGACGAGCCCTTAGCACACTTTGATTCTTCGTCTGCCTTCCCTGACGTTGACCGTGACGAGGATGGTTGCAGCTGAATGTCTACGCTGTGCAGGCGCTACGCTAAAATGCTTTCAAACATATTTCATTTGATTCTTACAACAGCTCTGTGAGGTGGTTTATTCTCGTTTTACAAATGATCAAACAGAGTTGAAGAGAGAAAACGACATGAACAAGATTGTAGATCCAGCAAGGAGCATAGGACACAAAGGTCTGATTCCAAAGTCCTTGCTTTTGGTGCCATATGTAAAAAAACCACTGCCTAATCCAAGCTTGGGAAGCTTTACATCTATGCTGTACAGTTTTAGCTCTTTTGTGTAGGTCTTTGATCCATTTTGAATTAATTTTTGCACATGGCACGTGGTAGGAGTTCAATTTCATTTTTTGAATGCGAATAGCCAGTGGTCCCAGCACGTTGGTTGAAAATATTATTCTTAGCGGGGGACGCGTGGGTGGCTCAGTTGGTTGGGCGTCTGACTTTGGCTCAAGTCATGACCTCACAGTTCACAAGTTTGAGCCCTGCGTCGGGCTCTGTGCTGACAGCTCAGAGCCTGGAGCCTGCTTCAGATTCTCTCTCTCCCTCTCTCTCTGCCCCTCCACCGCTCACATTCTGTCTCTCTCAAAAATAAAAACATTAAAAATTTTTTTAGAAATAAAAATTAAAAAAATAAAAAAGAAAAGAAAACACTATTCTTGGCCCTATTGAATTGTTATGGTAACAAAAATCAATTGACCATAAATGTAGGGGTTTATTTTTGGACTCTCAATTCTATTCCATTGATCTGCATGTCCCAGTACTTGTTTTTTTTTTTTAATATGAATATAATTTATTGTCAAGTTGGTTTACAGACAATATCTAGTGCTCACCCCAATAAGTGCCCTCCTCAATGCCCATCGCCCATTTCCCCTCAAGTACTTGGTTTTTAATGTATGTCACAGCCGAAAAAACAACTCACAAAGGTTCTGACATCAAATGGGGAAAAATGCATCATCGGCTCCTTTTACTAAGTGTTTCCTATCACATCCACCAATTATGCAAATGTTTGGTTAAAGATCTAGCTAGTGAGCTTCTTTCCATCTTCTCTGATGTCTGTGAATTGACCATGCAAACCAAGAGTACGGTATTGCATTTATTTTTCCTTTTTAACACGTAGATACAAAACTAACTAAAACTCTTCATTTAGAAGATCTATGTTGGTCCATAAGCAATTTACTAGTGTGATTTTAAAATTCCCCACATATGAGAGGGGAAGGGTCTTTATTGTTTGTTTTCATGCGAAACTTCCAGTTGTCTTCTTTGGAAGGGTCAGGGTCCCTGGCATTGATTTGTGACAGTGCGCACAGAGTGTTGCCAAACAGAGGAGGCTCATCTAAGCCTCAGTGTTAAGTTTTCGTTAGGGCCTCAACTGTGCACATGACTGATTGGTTGATTGATTGCCCACAAGGTTGAATCCAGTCTCCTATGTTGTGTGACCCAAAGCCCCCCACTCTATACCCCATGATTGGTCTTTCTGGCATGACTAGTCCCTAATCTAAGACCACCTGGTGTGGTCAGCCATATCTACCCTAAACAAAGACACTCCCATGAGGTATGACTTAGATTATCTCCCAGAAGTCAAGGGAAAAAGCCAGACCTGTCTTTGGCAAGGTCAAATTCCTTAACACACAGTGTTGCTGCGCTCAGGAAAAGCATGTATTTCCTCTAGTTGTTGAGTAATGGGTTAATATGTCTAGTACTTCGAGCTTGCTGACTATGTTGGACAATTCTTCCATATCCTTAGGAATTTTCATCTGTTCAATGGGGTGCCTGGGTGGCTCAGTCGGTTGAGCGTCCGACTTCAGCTCAGGTCACAATCTCTCGGTCTGTGAGTTCGAGCCCCGCGTCAGGCTCTGTGCTGACGGCTCGGAGCCTGGAGCCTGCTTCGGATTCTGTGGCTCCCTCTCTCTCTGCCCCTCCCCCCTCACACTCTGTCTCTCTCTATTTCAAAAATAAATAAACATCAAGAAATTTAAAAAAGAAGAAATTTTCATCTGTTGTAGCAATTATTGAGAAAAGTATGTGTGAAGGTTTCTCACAATAATGGTCAGTATAGCTATTCTTCCTTTACCTAATATATTTTGAAGCTCTATTTATGCTATTAGGTACAATACATCTAGAATTTTTATGTTGTTCTGGTGAGTAAGCCTTTCATCATTCAGTGATGACTTACTGGTAACATTTCAAAATTCTATCCTGGTTTGACTGTGGCCTGTGATTTACACAGCTACACCAGCTTTCTCCTGGTTAGTATTTACCTGGTCGTCTTTGTTTTTGTTTTAAGTTTTTATTTAAACTTCAGTTAGTTAACACACAGTGCAATGTTAGTTTCAGGTATACGATGTAGTGATTCCACCCTCCCCAACATCATCCCGTGCCCATCACAAGTGCCCTCCCTCAGTTACCCACCCCCCACCCGCCTCCCTTCATTACTTGCTTATTTTTTATCCAGTCTTTTACTTTCTACCTTTCTCTGTTCTGCTGTTTCTGTTAAGTCTTTTGAAAGCAGCCCATATCTGAGTTTAATTTTTTATGCAGCCTAAGAGTCCATGACATTTAACTGAAAAGTTCATGCCATTGACCTTTTTTATGATTACTCATTTATTTGGATTTGTTTTTGCTCTCTTCTTATTTGCATATATTATATGCTACCTATTTGCCTTGCTTTTTTTTTTTTTTTTCATATTTTCCTTTTCTTTTCTTGTCTTCTTTTGGACCGATTAAAGTGTTTTTTCTCGTTCCATTTTTCTGCCCTTCATCTGTTTGGAGCACATACATTCAATCTCTATTATTTGGGTGATTACTCTTAGAATTTTAACATATAAAGTAAATTTAATCAATATATTTCTTTTGAAAAGATCTTAGGGGGCGTGACTGGGTGGCTCAGTTGGTTGGGGGTCTGACTTCGGCTCAGGGCATGATCTGGTAGTCTGAGAGTTTGTTGAGCCCCGTGTCGGGCTCTGTGCTGACAGTTCAGAGCCTGGATCCTGGTTCAGATTCCAGGTCTCCCTCTTTCTCTGCCCTTCCTTTGCTCATGCTCTCTCTCTCTCTCTCTCAAAAATAAATAAACATGAAAAACTAAAAGATCTTAGGATGCCTGACTCAAAACAGTCACCTTCAGCCATCTGAGGTTTTTATGGACTTGTTTTCATCATTTGTCGTTTCTGCTGCCTCTCATTCATGGTGGCTTATTTTCTTGAATGTTCTTTGATTTTTTTTTTTTTTTTTAATATTATGAGCCCAAATTTGTTGTGCTCTCTGTGAGGACTGCCTGATGCCTGACCCTGACACATTCTCTAGGAAATCATTTGCATTTGCGTTTCTGGGCACCAGGGAACATTCCATCCAAAGTTACTCAAAATAAAATGTTGTGTCTTCTCATCCTATTGATAGTGACGTCCTTGCCTAGAAATACCTGAGCCCCTCGCTAGGGCCATATTTACTCACAGCGAGCCCCACGGGTGTTTCCCCCTTCCCTACTAGGGCCAACGTTGTGGCTATAGCAGGGGCCCCGTGGTTCTTAACTGTTGCTTCAGGGCACACCTCAGCAAAACCATCAAAGAATCTGGAAGAACAAGATTTATTACTCCCAAGTCTTGGAAGGTACTTGACATATATACCCAGAGGCCACACAGCAAGGTCACAGGTGCTTATCTGGGGCTCTTTCTATTAAGATTCAAGGGTGGGGTGTTCAAAATTTTGGGAACTTCATGGGTGGGGCGACAGGGTTCCTTACTCATCTAGCTGTTTTACTGGTAGCTGTGTCCCAGGCTTGCAATGGATTTATTTGAAACGGATGCCTTTCCACTCAAAAGCCTTTCCACTAACAATACAGAAGTCCTTGGGAGCTTTTCTAGCCACAGTATGGCACATGTCCCTAACTTTAGAGGACACTGCATGCTAGCAAAATTCTAGGTCACGGTCTTTGCAAATTTAAGAGTCGAATATATTAGTAAGAAGGATACATTCAAATTGAGTATGCAGTCAGACACTATTTAATCAGTACCTTCTAAATTCCTAAACAAGAACTAAAAAAACACTACCCTTTAATGTATATAAGAAGTGATTATAACGTAAGGAAAGGATGTTTTAATAAACATAATAGAACTTAGTGTCCCCTTCTGTAAAACGGAAAGTAAGCTTAAGTGAATCTTTAAATGAGTCTATCCTTTTTTCTAGCTGTAAATGTATGTGTTTAAAAAAAGAGGCGCCTGAGTGGTTTTGTCAGTTGAGCATCTGACTTCGGCTCAGGTCATGATCTCGCAGTTTGTGAGTTCAAGCCCCGCATCAGACTCTGTCCAGACAGCTCGGAGCCTGGAGCCTGCTTTGGATCCTGTGCCTCCCTCTCTCTCTGTCCCTCCCCTGCTCATGCTCTGTCTCTCTCTGTCTCAAAAATAGATATAAACATTGAAAAAAAGAGGCATAGATTGTAGAAATTATGAGTTGAGTCTCAAGAATTTGCACAATATATTTCTGTAAATTGTGACACATTTAAAAATAATCTCCCTTTAAAAACTAAAAAATAAAATGAAATATGCTACCTGTGTTATCTTTAAGCCTAACTCTTTAAAAATTATTTTTTAATTTCTTTTTTTTAAGTTTATTTATTTATCTTGAGAAAGAGAGGGGTGGGGGGAGAGAGAGAGAAACCCAAGCAGGCTCTGCACTGGCAACACAGAGCCCAATGTAGGGCTCGATCTCACGAACTGAACTCACAAACCGTGAGATCATGACCTGAGATGAAATGAAGAGTCAGACAGTTAACCGACTGAGCCACCCAGGAGCCCCAAATTTCTTTTTTTTTTTTCAAAAATTATTTTAGTGTTTGTTTATTTTTAAGAGAGAGACAGAGCACAAGCAGGGGAGAGGCAGAGAGAGGGAGACACAGAATCAGAAGCAGGCTCCAGGCTCCAAGCTGTCAGCACAGAGCCTGTCGTGGGGCTCGAACCCACAAACTGTGAGATCATGGCCTGAGTTACAGTCAGACGTTTAACTGACCAAGCTGCCCAGGTGCCCCCTTTTTTATTTTTTATTTAATTTTTTTATTTTATTTTTAAGTACATCTAATGTGGGGCTTGAACTCACAGCCCCAAGATCAAGAGTCACATCCTCTATGGACTAAATTCTTTTTTTTTTAATTTTTTTATTTTTTTATTTATTTTTTTTTTCAACGTTTATTTATTTTGGGGACAGAGAGAGACAGAGCATGAACGGGGGAGGGGCCGAGAGAGAGGGAGACACAGAATCGGAAACAGGCTCCAGACTCTGAGCCATCAGCCCAGAGCCCGATGCGGGGCTCGAACTCACGGACCGCGAGATCGTGACCTGGCTGAAGTCGGACGCTTAACCGACTGCGCCACCCAGGCGCCCCAGGACTAAATTCTTATAGAAACACCAGTGACTGTGTCTTTTTCTTACTCCTGCCAGTCTTCTGTGCTTCAAAGCTCCAGTCCATGTAATACAGTAATTATTACTCTGCACTGGGCTGTACGAGAGATACAAAGATGAGTAAGGCAGAAGCTCACGGTCAAGCAAAGAGTAAATAAACAATCAAGAAGAAAAAGAGACTCTGATAAGTTCTCTGACCCAGCAGCAAAGTTTTATGACGCAGACAGGGAGGAGGGAATCATTCAAACTGAGGGTCAGGGAAAGGGCCGCAGGGGACAGCAAACAGAAGAATTTGACAAGGACCGGCTTTCCTGACAAAGATCCAGTTTCCTTATTGATCAGGCCTACAAAAGAGAGTTCTGCCCTCAACGTGAGAGTAGTTAAGAATTCAAGAGACTCTTCACCCACTGGGGAAAATGGGACTTGAGTCAGGAAAGCTTTGGCTGGATTCGGATGGCTAAACAGAGGTTTTGAAAAATGAGAAAATGGTTAGACTTAACTCTTCAGCTTTACTTGTATCGTTTCACAGAACCGGAAGAATCAGGGTTTTGGGGTCACACGGTCTGGGTCCACCTGAATACTGGCTTGGACCATGTGGGCAGTCATCAGCCAATCAATCATGGTCACATAAAGGAGCCCCCATGAGTCCACCTAGTATCAAGCTGTAGAATCTGTCTCAGTGAAGTTCAAGAATCAGTAGCATGCCGATCACTTTTTCTGACAATGATGCACCTGACTTAAAAATCGCTAAAAAATGAGGTGCCTGGGTGACTCAGTCGGTTGAGCGTCCAACTCTTGATTTCGGCTCGGGTCGTGATCTCTGAAAGTATCAGCATAATTCAACAGGGACAAGAATAATATTTCCGATAAATATGCTGGAATAATTGACTATCCATATTCAAAGAATGAAGCTTGAACTCCTGCAACAGGCCATGTATAAAAACTAATGCCAAATAGATCAAAGACCCAAATGTAACAACTAAAACTATGAAATCTTTGAAGAAAACACAGGTGTAAAGCTTCATGACCTTGGATTAGGCAATGGTTTTTAGATATGACCCGGAAAGTACAGGCAACCTCCAAATAATAATAATAATAATAATAATAATAATAATAATAATAAAAAGTACAAGCAACCTTCAAAAAATAACAGATAAATTGACTTCCTCAAAATAATACCTTTTGTGCTTCAAAGGCCACTATTGGAAAGTGAAAAAGATAACCCACAGGATGAAAAAGGAATTTTGTAAATCATAGATCTGATAAGGGTCTAGTGTTCAGAATATATAAAGAACTCTTATTATTCAACAATAAAAAGATAAATAACTCACTGTAAAAATGGAAAAATGATTTGAATAGATATTTCTCCAAAGAAGATATACAGAATGCCAACAGGAACATGAAGAGGTGCTCAACAACATTAGTAATTAGGGAAACCAAGACAACCTACAATGAGATACCATTCACACCCCACTTAGATGACTCCAATGAAAGATGGACAGAAACAACTGTTGGTGGGGCTGTGGAGAAACTGGAACCCCCATCACACTGCTGGCAGGATTGTAAAGTGGTGCAGCCACTTTGGGAAGTAATCTTCAAATGATTAAACATAGAGTTAGCATATGACCCAGCAATTCCAAGCTTAGGTATATACATAAGAGGAATGAAAACAAATGTCCACACCAAAGATCGTGCACAAGTGTTCGAAGCGACACTATTCACAACAGCCAAAAAGTGGAAATGACTCAAATGGCCACCAACTGATGAAGAGATAACAAGAAGGTGGGATGTGGGGAAATAAGCTCAAGAAGTCCTTACACTTACATGCGTTAAAAAAGCTTAGGGCATGGGGCACCTGGGTGGCTCAGTCGGTTGAGCATCTGACTTCGGCTCAGGTCATGATCTTGCAGTTCGTGAGTTCAAGCCCTGCGTCGGGCTCTGTGCCGACGGCTCAGAGCCTGGAGCCTGCTTCGGATCCTGTGTCTCCCTCTCTCTGCCCCTTCTCCGCTCATGCTCTGCCTCTCTCTGTCTCTCAAAGATGAGTAAATATTAAAAAGATAATAATAAAAAAATAAATAAAATTTAAAAAAAAAGAGCTTAGGGCAGAAAGCCATTGCCACAGGGCAAAAGCACCCAAGGTCAGTTAGTGAGATATTATAATAGGATAATGAATAATTTGTTATATCACCTGCAGGAAATCACTTTCCATCTGGTGCCAATATACTTTGATCACAAAGTCCACCTGCCTCCCAGACCCTTTGCTTCTTACACACACAAGTTAATGATCACTATCTGATTGTTTTCTTAACATTCACCACGTGTGTAAGATCTTGAGTGCTCAGTAAACACGGAAACAAAACCCCTGTTCAGGGCTCTTGTCTCTTCCTGGACATTAGCCTCTCTTGTATTCAATTCTGCATCTGCTCTCTTGCTGGACAAGAGAGAACTCCAGACTCATAGTCTGCGACAGCAGGATACACAGACAATAGAATAGGAATGTAATACTGGTATGTGATTCAACATGGGGGAACCTTGAAAACATTATGCCAAGAGAAAGAAGCAAGGCACAAAAAGCCATATAGAGCATGATTTCATTCGCATGAAAGGTCCAGAATAGGCAAATCCATTGGGATGGAAAATAGATTAGGGGTTGCCAGGCACTGGGAAGTGAGAGTGTGGATAGTGACTGCTAATAAGTGTGAGGTTTTTTTGAAGGTGATGAAAATCTCCTTAAATTAGATGGTGGTAATGCTCACATCACTTTGTGAACATCTTAAAAATAACTAAATTTTATATTTTAAATGGGGTGGATTTTACAGTATGTGAATTATATCTCAATGAAAAGAAAGATTAAAAGGAGACAAGTATTGTAATAAACTGAACTAGCCCCAAATTTTGTACTGCAGTATATAATCACAAATGTTTTCTTAAAAAGAAAGAAGTATATTTAAACAACCATATTGTTCTCCTTAGCAAAAGCAGTGGGTTTTGTACTGTTACTAAATAAAACACAACTTTTAAAATATTTTCTTTTTAAAAATGTTTATATATTTATTTTGAGAGACAGAGAGTGAGCAGGGGAGGAGTAGAGAGAGGAGAGAGAGAATCCCAAGCAGGCTCTGTGCTGTCAGCACAGAACCTGATACAGGGCTCGATCTCACAAACCAAGAGATCACGACCTGAGCCAAAACCAAGAGTCTGAGGCTTAACCAATGGCACCCCTAAAATAATTTAATCTGGAAGATCCTTTCTACTTGCTAGATGATGTGCTGTCTGATTCATGAGTCACTGAATAAAGCCAATTAGAACGTCAAATTTACTTGGTTGAATTTTGTTTTTTAACAGATTTCGTGGCAGTGGTGGGAACCAAAGTGAAGTTCTGATGGCATTTAGGGGACAATGAAAAACACAGGCCTGGTACCTGTGAACCCTTTTGTGGGTTCTCTGTTTTTCTAGACGTTTCTGAGGCCCATGGGTAAGTTCCTCTTGGTTCTGAGCTCTGTTCTCTTTGCATTGAGCTCCCGATAGGGTTGGCTTTCCAATGAAGGGCCAGTCAGGTAAAGCTGGCAGCCAGATCTGTCTGGAGCCCAGATGAGCCGGCAGATGGCTTAGCCCAGAACCATGCCCCTAACCTTTCAGACCACAGTCTCCAGGTTCTTGAGCAGGAAAACCCCCAGCCCTTAATTCTGTGTGAAGATCCACTGAGAACTGTTTATGGCAGTGCACAGCTCCCCATCAGTGTGGAGCCTTCAGTCTGCATTCCCAATTATTGATGTCTGCTATGTCAATCCTTTCCCTAGTCCAAGGGGAACTTTGCGTCGAGGATCTATTAAAAAGGGGGGGTGGGGGTGGGATGGGACACAAGGCAAGGATAACCAGAATAAAACTTCCTGTGTGGTCTACAGACTCCTAAAATTTTACTGGCCTCCATGGCTATCACTCTTCCAGTCTTGAGCCACAGATTCAAATGGGAATTACCAAAAGGCATTCATGATTTATGATTCACTTCCTTTGGCAGGGCCCTACTTCCCTGGTTGAGACTAAGTGTAAAATAATCAGGGACTTCTCCTTGACCTCTGTTAAAAATATTACAGAATTAGGGGTTCCTGGGTGGCTCAGTCGGTTGGACATCTGATTTTGGCTCAGGTCATGATCGAGTGGTCTGTGAGTTCAAGCCCTGCATCGGGCTCTGTGCTGACAGCTCGGAACCTGGAGCCTGCTTTGGATTCTGTGTCTCCCTCTCTCTCTCTGCCCCTCCCCTGCTCACACTCTCGCTCTCTCTCAGAAAAATTAAATAAAACATTTAAAAAATATTACAGAACTGGGGAGCCTGTTTGGCTCAGTCGGTTGAGTGTCTGACTCTTGATTTTGGCTCAAGTCATGATCCCAGGGTCATGGGATAGAGCCCCAAGTTGGGCTTTGCGCTGAGCCTGTAGCCTGCTTTGGATTCTCTTCCTCCTTCTGCCCCTCCCCCACTCACACACATGCTCTCTCTCTCTCTCTCAAAAAAGTATTGCAGAATCTGTTGCTAAAGCAATCGTTGCTGAACAAAAATCCTTAGCCTCTCTGGCCAAAGTTGTTCTTGATAATAGGACAGCTGTTGAGCAAGGTGTCAGTGCTATGGTCAGTATCACCTGCTATGCCTGGATCAATACTTCTGGGGAAATTGGTTAATAGGGTGACTCCTTCAATGGGGTCTTCAACTTATTTGATTTTGATTGGTTTAGGTCTCAGGGGTGATGGCTCCAAAGTACATTGTAGATGTTGGGAATTATCCTGTTTAAAACAGTTATAAGTAAACTCCCTGGTGTGTTGTTTTCTTCTCAAAAACTTTAAATACATGTTTGTAGCCACTAACCACGAAGAAAATGATCTTCCTAAGACCAGTATTTCAGAAAAGGAATGAAGAGAATGACTGGCTTAAAAACTATGAATGCGGGACGCCTGGGTGGCTCAGTCAGTTAAGTGTCCAGCTCTTGGTTTCAGCTCAGGTCATGATCTCACAGTCCATGGATTGGAGACCCGCGTTGGGCTCCTTGCTGACAGCACAGAGCCTGCTTGGGATTCTCTCTTGGGATTCTCTCTCTCTCTCTCCCTCTGTCTCTGCCCCTCCCCTGCTTGTGCTTGGGTGCTCTCTCTCTCTCTCCCAAAATAAATAAATAAATAAATAAATAAATAAATAAATAAATAAATAAATAAATGTGAATCTGAAGTCATGACCCGCGAATATCATAGGGACCGAGCAAAAAATGTCCTAACCTGTAAATACTACACAAAGCATCACCAGAAGCTGAGAGGATAAGAACAGCAGCGGAGAGTGGTGTTGATGACAACAGGCCCAAAATGGAGTCAGTTGTGCTCAGCCCCACATCAGCAAACCAAGACTTACTCTCTGACGGAATTATGGTTTCACCAAGTTCCCAGGAATGTGACTTCTAACCAGTCAGTCTAGAATCCTCTGATCCGTATTAGTGATGGAGTCTGCATGGTAGACCCCATCCTCCCCCAAAGGAAGATCTTGCCTGAAATAATCCCTCCTTTGTTAAGAAACTTCCTTTTCCTGCCCCACGTGCCTACATGTGCCTACAAAACTCTCCGTACAGCTCCCCGGAGCTCAAAAAAAAAAAAAAGTTTAATCTTTATTTTATCCTTTAAAATTTAATTCTGGCCTGTTTTATATTGTGCAGAAAATATTAGCACAGCAGTCGACGGATATAATTCCTAAATATGTAAATACACATGTATTGGAGATTAGTGCACAAGGATTTGTCATTGATGAGAGACACAATCAATAAAGGTCGGAGATCACTGCCTTGATGTCTCGTTAGAGGACAGTCAGGAAAAAAAAACTCAGGAAAGTTGATGTAAGAAAATCAGCAAGCAGTACTGACCTATCAAATTGTAGCTTATTTTCAGTACTCCCTGGTAATTCGTGTGTATGATTAAAATAAAACAAGTCTGAGGGGCTCTGTTGGAAAATTCTCTGGACTCATATACACGATTTATGGATTCTAACTCACTTCAGTTTATCATGTGGTGGCAACTTGGCACGAAGCAAATTTCCATTCTGTGTTTCTCCACAGAAGAGGGTCACACCTTATATGCTGTGTACTAAAAATACATCCTTCGAGAATAATAATGTTACAGTTCCTTCTTCAGCTGCGTCCCTGCTAGCCAGGCGTTGGCGCACTTCAGCGATTCAGAGGGAACCGCAGACGTTGTCTGGTCCAGCATCCAATTTCTTTTCCCAGCCTGTCCTGGAAAAAGACAGTGGTGTCCCTGTAGTCTGTGAGCTGTCTCTTCAAATGTTTGCCTGACCTCATTATCCAGAACACTCTATAAATGTAGTCCCCCCCGCACAGCACCGAGTCTGTGAAAGGGCAGGCTACTCCCTTGAAAGTAACAAAGCAAAATTGAAGGATCTGTCTGGCCAGGCTTGGAAAACTCAGTTGCCAGGTCGCTGTTGGCTTAAAGAAGATGCACGAGCAATGTGCCGGCTGCAGCCCTCTGTCCCTGAAGCCCCGGCGTGTGAGCACTTTATACAAGAACCAAACCCTGGGAGGAAAGCCTGCTCCGGAGCTGGCATACCTGCCCGCTAGCCGTCTTCAGGAAGTGCTTTCCACCCTGTGCTCTGAGCAAGCCTGCACCCACCCGTCCCCAGTGCCAGCCAGGGGGGCCGAACCATCAGTGTCCTTCCTTTCAGCAGGCCGGTGCTGCGGGAGGAACACCAGCTGATGTGGGTTTAAATTCCAGTCTCCCACTGACTGGCCTTGGGAACGTCACGCAATCTCTCTGATCCTTGGTGTTCTCGTCTGTAAAATGGGGACCATGACGGCTGTGGCATATGGCTGTCGTGCGGCTGAAATAAGCTGAAACATACCTAAAGACAGCACAGTGTCAAGCACACAGCGGGTGCTCGACAAATGTTGGATTTCCTTCCCGCAAGTGAGCCAAAATGCCCCTCGTCCAATGTACTCATCAGAAAGCTTGAGTCAGTTCTAGGATCACTTCTGGAAAATCCTAAAATTGACTAGTCATTTAGAGCCCGTGTATCACAAGGGGATCTGTTAGAAACAGCTAGGTTTAAACATTTTTTTTCCAGAGTTTATTATTATTTTTTTAATGTTTATTTATTTTTGAGAGAGAGAGAGAGAGAGAGAGAGCGAGAATGAGCAGGGGAGGGGCAGAGAGAGAGGGAGACACAGAATCGGAAGCAGATTCCAGGCTCTGAGCCATCAGCACAGAGCCTGATGTGGGGCTTAAACTCACAGACCGTGAGATCATGACCTGAGCCGAAGTCAGATAGATGCTTAACCAACTGAGCCACCCATGTGCCCCAGAAATAACTAGGTTTTAATGAAGCAATTCATTTCAGAGTTGAAGCAGCGATGTGGGAAATGAGCATATTTGATTTTTGCAGGTTTCAAAATAAATTTTTGAAAAGCTGTGCTCTAACCTGATACATAGGTTGGTAGAGCCCAACAGTTCACTTAAATAGATGAAAACTATAAATATATTTAACACATATCTGTCATTTTTACCGTGCAAGGAATTTTCTAACAAAATGTAATTTTGAAATATCATGACTAACTTTAATTTGTGGTTTTAATCTAGAAGACATTTTTGCTGATTCATTTGGCACAAAAGGTTTCACCAAACACCATGAAAATCCACTTGTAAAACAGGTTTTCCAGTGCACAGGTTTTGAAAGCGACTCCAGGTATGACACACAGCAAGCTCTGGGCTTCTTGGTAACTTTCTTTTTCCCGCCATGACATCTTGGTAGACCAATTCCTCCAAAGGACACATAAGAGAACAAAAACCACTTAAGACTGTCACTTAACGCTGCCAACTGATCGTCAGCAACACGCACTACTCTTTTTGTGCTGCAGGAGGTAAGTTACTCAAACGGTATGTGATCTAAGAAAGTCCAAGCAGATCAAAGAGTTCGGTGGTTTTCCATTAACAAACTACGTAAAAATCAACAACAAAACAGTTTCTCGGAAGGGCTTTCATTCACCAGGAGCCCTGATGATGAGTAGAAGGTCACCACGTAGTCAAATGTGGAAACAGCAGCCGCCAGATGGACGCAGGGACCACGTGGTCGTCCGGGGGCCTCCAAGCACTTGGCAGAGGCTGAGCTGTGAAGGGTTGGGAGGGTTGCCAGCAAAGGCCTTGGAGTCTACCACCGGGGCGCTTTTATCTACAACAGCGGAATCCTTCTGACGACAAACGTGTGTGAGTGGCAAGCAACTCTTCCGTTCTGTGCAGACACCGACTGGGTGCTCTGTCATTCGCTCCATTCTAACAGTAACTACCAGAAGTAGTGCCAGACCCCACAGGTTACTGGCTGAGTCCCACGAGACTGCTCCCTACTTCGGAATCCTGTCCTAAGTGGTGGGTCCCCTATTATCGAGTTGTCAAACAAAGTTCTAACTTACCAGGGATTCCTTCAACATGTCCTATCTCTGAAAGAAGAAACGAATCAAACCCTCAGAAAAACAAACTTTACAGGATAAAATATCACTTGGGGCATAAGGGGAAATGGAAACCAGAATTAGCGATGATGACATTATCAAAGTTCGTCCTATTTTTGTAACTTGGCCTATCCTAGGACGCTTCTACATTAGCAGTCCTAAATGTCCACTCCACCTAATCAGAACCCACTGTTTCGTGTTTTCTTTTGTTCCATATTGAACAACAATCAAGCAAAACTCAAGGCTTCTCAATGTCACCTTAAGAATCTCAGATTCACTCACACTCAGCCCGCCCTGCAAAGCTCAGATTTCAAACTAGAATTCTTAAGGGGGAAAAAGCTAAATCCCGTCTAAATCCAAATTACAACTTTAACCTGATTACTGATCTCAGATTTCAAACGTTAAAGACAGAGTTTATTCTCATTGCATGCCACTGTTTAAGCTTCAGAATGTTGACCGGTGGACGCCGAGAGTCCTGGCCCTTGTGATTTTCAAGGTTTGTCACCTTGGTCCACCTTGCGATAATTCATCACGAACTTGATCATGACCTGAGCCAAAGTTGGATGCTTAACCGACTGAGCCACCCGGTGTCCCTTGAGCTTTCTAGAGTAAGACTTGAAGAGGAGGAAAAAGGAAATAAACTTCCTGGCCCCTCTCCAGCAGAATGTAATTTCTTAGAACTATTTCTGAGTGTGCACAGTGCATTTTAGAAACCTCTCCATTTCATCCCCATGGGCTGTCCTGTGAGAAGACGGAAAGTAGAAAGAGAGAAGAGTGTTCTTGGTTCTCCCTCCCTGAGAAGCTTCCAGCTCTTGGGACATTTATCTCAATTTGATCCAACTCATAAACAAAATTTTACTGTTTGGTTCCTATGAGTGTTGGGGTAGAGGGTGAGCTCTCCAAGGACGGTATTCTCAAAATCCTCAAAGAAATAAATCTAGGTGGGAAAAAAAAATCCATAAAACCAGAGAAAGTTTGAAATAAGAATGTGTTAGAATTAGGGGCGCCTGGGTGGCGCAGTCGGATAAGCGTCCGACTTTAGCCAGGTCACGATCTTGCGGTCCGTGAGTTCGAGCCCCGCATCAGGCTCTGGGCTGATGGCTAGGAGCCTGGAGCCTGTTTCCGATTCTGTGTCTCCCTCTCTCTCTGCCCCTCCCCCGTTCATGCTCTGTCTCTCTCTGTCCCAAAAATAAATAAACGTTGAAAAAAAAAATTTAAAAAAAAAAAAAAAAGAATGTGTTAGAATTAGAATCTTCACTGATGAAGATGGGATGAGTGAACCAACATGTCAAACAAAGTTCATCTACTAGAATGTCGCTCAAGGAGATAAAAAGAGTGAAAATATTAAGGAAAAGTTCAAAGAGAAGAGGACACACGCAGACCCTTCAAAATATATTTAATAAGAGTGCCAGGAGCAAAGTGGAAGGAATAGCGAAGAGGTAATATTGAAGAGATACAAGCAAAAACATCCCCAAACTGAAAGGGGGTCAGAAAGAGTCCTCAAATGGAATTATTTCCACTTAGGGTACGGCAGAATAAATAAAGAACACACTCTTAAATATGTCGTGTAACATTCCAGAGTATGAGGGATAAGGTGAATATTCTAAAAGCTATCGGAGGGGAAAGATAGAATATCTAGAAGAAGGAAGAATGAGATTATTAGAAACATTGAAGGCCACGACTCAATGTGCTAAAGGAAAGTAATCTGGGACCCAGAACTCTATTTCTAGCCAAATTATCACCCAAATATAAAGGCAAGATGAAGACATTTTCAGACGTACAAATACTTTGAAAGTTTACTATCCAAAGATGGTGTCTGAAAGAACTACCCCAGGGGGTACTCCAGGGAGGGAAAAAAAAAAAGTGCATCTAAAGAAAGGATGCAAAAAATCACCATGAGCAAATAAAACACTAAAAATATAGAGGCCAATCAAAAATAGAGAGCGGTAAATCAAAATAATAAGTTTTAAAATTATGTGTTTAAAAACAAGCTGGAACCCAAATTTCAGAAAGTAGTAACATGAGAGTTGGGAGAAGAAGTGTGTTATCTTCTTGGTTTAGAGAATAAGGAGACTAATTACATTTAGACTGTCACCAAAGTCTGCATAACGTGCTGTATATAACACATGACTCCAAACCTTAGCAACTTAAAATTAAAGAAAAAAACCCCCAAACAACCTTTTATTTTCTCATAACTTTCTGTACATCATGATGCCTTTGGCTCAGGCTCCAGTCACTGTGTCCACTGGACCTGCTCACCCGGGGCAAGTTCCATGTCTCAGCTCCCTCGTGTGCTTGAGGGCGAGCCCCGGGCTCTGATTGGCTGGTGGCCAGAGATATTGGCGGGAGGGGCTCTCCACAAGGCTGTGTACCACATGGCAGCCGGCTTTCCCCAGAGTGAGAAACCCAAGAAGGTGAGGGAAAGAGAGGGACAGCGTCCAAGATTGAAGTCACAGTCTGTCTATAACCTAATCTCAGGTCTCAGGTGCAACATCCCGTTATGTCCACCATATTCTTTTTAGAGGTAGGTTACTAGGTCTAGTGCACACTCAAAGGAAAACGTGAAAAGCAGCACACTGGGTGGGGCATATTCCAAACAAGCCTATTTATTCCTGAAGAGTGATGGCGTAAACTGGAGCCATCTTGGGGCCACCTAAAAGGCCAGGCAAACCTGAAGGCGTCTCAGTGAGGGGCACAGCTCAGAGACCCCTGCTACAGGCTGGCCGGTAGATTAAATAAGAAAACGTGTGTAGGGGAGCCTGGGTGTCTCAGTCTATTAGGCATCTCATTCGATTTTGGCTCAGGTCACGATCTCACTGCCGTGAGACTGAGCCCACATCGGGCTCCATGCTGGGCACTGTCTCTCCCCACTTCCCTTGCAGTCTCTCTCTCTCTCAACAAAACAAAACAAAACAAAACAAAAACATGTGTGCAACACTCTACCTTTATGTCTTTGCTATATCCTTCCCTGTACATGGAGGTATATTCTTATATTCTCTCATCATCAAAAACCAATCCATCTGACCCTTTCAACTTCTTCCATTTCCATGAAGCCTTTTATGAATCCTTTAACCGTATGTAAATATTCCCTTGTATAAACCTGTAACATTCGGCTCGTCATTTTCATAATACTAACCATTTTCTGCCTTGTACTTTGATTTCCGCATAGTTGTTTCTCGTTCATAACCTGAATTCCATATAGAACGCTGCCTAGCCCATTGACGCACAATGTCTCCGCTCTCATTAGGAGCCAAATCCTAAGGGGAACGGAGCAAAGTAGGCAGGATTCCACCTTTCTCTGTTCCTCAGGAAATCTGGGAAAATGTAACAGAAAGAAAGCCACCAAACAGACTCCTCCCTAACCCTCACCCCTGCCTGAAAGCAATGAGCAGACCACACAGGGCACCAGGATGTGGAAACACACACGAGCACTTCAAAGGTAAGGACTGAAGTTCCAACCTGACAAAGTGAGTGAGGTCAACGACCGACAGAGAAGGGAAATGTTCAAGAGAGCTGTCCTGCAGGCAGACCAATGGCGGACTTTCGGGTCCCATGGAACGAACGGCGGGAGAGAGCTAAGAGGGTGCCGGAAAGACTCAGCACTGGACACGTACATAGCACAACAATGGTATTCACAGATACCCTTTTTTTTCTTAATTTGTCTTTTTATTTGAGAGAGAGAGAGAGACAGAGAGAGAGAGGGGCAGAGGTAGAGAGAGAGGGAGAGAGAGAATCTCAAGAAGCTCCATGCTTCCCAAGCTCCCAGCACAGAGCCCAATGCCGGGCTTGATCTCACGACCCTGGGATCATGACCTGAACCGAAATCAAGAGTTGAACACTCCACCGACTGAGCCACCCAGGCGCCCCTTTATTGAGTTCCACTGTATGCCAGGTACGCTAAATGTTTTCTTTATATCACCTTGCTGAATCGTTACAAGGTGAAGAAATTGAAGTTCAGATAGACAGGTACCTCCCCCCCAGGTCTGTTGCTGGCAAGTGGTCGACCTGGGATTCCACCACAGGCTTGTAGGATGCTCAGAATATGTGCTCTAAGCTTCCATCATTCATGTTCAGCCAACCAGATAAGATGAAGTGGATAGTGCTTCAAATCCTCTTGGAAGCCTGTGACTCTGGGGAGAGTGAAACTTGTTTCCTATGTGCATGCATTTACTTTACCTCCCACTGTTTCCACCTTACTCCCAAGATCTTTTGCATTTTGCTCTGTTCCCAATTATGACTTCCTCCTTCCATGTAAGGATTGGAGGTATTGCTCAAAAAACAGACTGCATTATCAAGAGAGTGAAAAGACAAAGCATGGAATGGGAGAAAATATTTCGCAAGTCATACACCCGATAAGGATTTAACATCTAGAATATATGAAGAGCTCCTATCACTGAACCAAGACAAACAATCCAATTAATAAATGGACAAAGGACTCAAATAGACATTTTTCTAAAGAAGATAGACAAATGATTCATAAGCGCATGGAAGGTGTTTACCATCATTCATCATTAGGGAAATGCACATTGAAACCACAATGAGACAACAATTCATAACAGCTGGGATGTAATCCAAACATGGAAAAATAACAAGTGTCGGCAAAGATACGGAGAAACGAAAGCCCTGCACAGTGCTGGTGGGAATATCAAATTCGTGCAGCCATTGTGGAAAACAGGTTGGTGGTTCTTCAAAGAGTTAAACACAGACTTGCCATGTGACGCATCAATTCCACTTCCAGAATCCTCCACTCAGAATTGAAAACAGGGCTGCAAACACTTGTATGCCAATGCTCATAGCAGCCTTATTCATGATAGTCAAGAGTTGGAAGCAACTCAAATGTCTGTCAACAGATAAAGGGATAAAGAAAATGCAGCGTGTACATACAATGAGATGTTATTAAGCCCTGAAAAGGAAGGAGGCCCTCATACCTGCTACTTTGACAACAGTATGCTAAGTGAAACAAACACAAAAGGAAAAACATTGTATGATACCGCTTACACGAAGTATCTAGAACAGACACTTTCATAGAGGCAGAAAGTCGATTAGAGGTGACCAGGTGCTACGGGGAGGAGGGAATGAGGAATTATCACTTAATGGTACAGAGTTTCTGTTTGAGTGGATTAAAAAGTTTTGGAAGAGATAGTGGAGACGGGTGCACAATGTCATGAATGTAATTGATGACACTGAATTGCGCACTTAAAAATGGTTATAAAAGGGGCGCCTGGGGGGCTCAGTCAGTTGAGCATCTGACTTCGGCTCAGGTCATGTTCTCGCGGTCTGTGAGTTCGAGCCCCACTTTGGGCTCTGTGCTGACAGCTTGGAGCCTGGAGCCTGATTCAGATTCTGTGTCTTCCTCTATCTCTCAAAAATAAGGAAACATTTAAAAAAATTTTTTTAAAAAAGGTTTTTACACAGTGTGTTCACATCCAGTTTGATCTGAGCCGACAGCGTGAGGGCAATTAAGTAGCCGTAAAATAAATTAGCCTCAGAGAGCTTTTATGTTCCAGGTCTAACATGCCTAAGATTTCCAAGCAGAGGATTTCCAAATCTGTTTTATTCACATAGGAAAAGACGTCGGTGGCATTTTTTTTCCTGCGGCACTCGGCAGCTGGGAGGTTTTTCCCGGTCACATGGAGAATTAGAAACATTCCCTCCGGGAACCGCTCTTTCTCTGGTTACAGAGAACCTAGAGGCTTTGAAAAGTCCCACCATGGGTTTCTCTCTCCCTGTGGTGGGACTGGCGGTCTCCCGGCCTATTAGATTTCCGGCCTTTTTCCCCAGAGGCTGGGTCTCCGGATGGTTTTATCTCGGTGCTTAGTGAAGGGCCTGGCCCCTAGTGGTGGCTCAGTGTGACGAGTGCATGAACGGGGCCACATGCTTTCCCCCAATATGCCTGAACATTTACTCCGTCATTTAGCGCCTCTCTCAGCCCCTCTCTGTCCTCCTCGCTCCTATCTGCTTTCTTCAAGGCCCAATTCCAGCCTTGCTTTTCTCAGGAAGACTTCCCTAACTGACTCACCCCTCGGGGACCATCCTCTGCTTTTGTGTCTGTCACCGCTTTTGTTTTACTATTTTCTTGATGGAGGACTGTCCCCAGGCTGCATGGCCCCTTTGTGTCGATTAGAAAAAGGTGCCCTTCGGGACCTGGGTGGCTCAGTCGGTTAAGCATCTGACTCTTGATCTCGGCTCAGGTCATGATCTCACAGTTCATGGGATTGAGCCCTGCTGGATCCCTGCTTGGGATTCTCTCTCTCTCCCTCTCTCTCTGCCTCTCCCATGTCTCTCTCTCTCTTTTTCTCAAAACAAATAATTAAACGTAAAAAAAAGAGAGCGGAAAAAAAAAGAGAGAGAGAGAGAGAGAGAGAAAGGTGCTCTTTTGGACGGACACACCAGGGCACATGGCTTCGGGGGCCGAGAACAGAGTAATCTCAGCCCTATTCAGCCCGTTAGCTTCACGCCCTTGTTCAGTGCACTGTACGCCCAACGGCATGAGGCGGCTCTGCTCCAGAGGCTCCTTCCTGAACCAAACCACAGCTGGAAGAGGACTTGGTTGAACCCCCACCCCTTAAGTCTTTTTTGTTGTGTTTTAAACCCCTTTCGTACATTCCCAGCCTTCGGTCTACGACCTTCTCCATTCTCTGCGATAAACTCTGCAGCAGCCGCTGGTAGTTAGTATATTAATTTGTTGAGTCTTACTAGGTTTCTGACTAAATAGGATAGTTAAATGAAATGCTGACACTATCTGAAAAACAGAGACAAAATTAGTGTAAACAAATATACCTAATCGCTTTTCATAACAGCTTTATAGCGACATAATTTGCTTAACATAAAATTCACCCTTTTTAAGTGTATAATTCAGTGGGGTTGTTTTTTTTTTTTTCCAGCATATTCATAGTTATGGAACTGTTACCACCATAAAACTTCAGAATAAAAGTTGTATTTAAAAGAAGAAACCACCCCAAAGAAACCACATATCCATTAATAGCCACTCTCCTTTCTCCTCTCCTTCCAGCCTCTGGAAACCACTCATCTTCTTTCTGGATCTTTCTCAACGTTTATTTATTTTTGGGACAGAGAGAGACAGAGCATGAACGGGGGAGGGGCAGAGAGAGAGGGAGACACAGAATCGGAAACAGGCTCCAGGCTCCGAGCCGTCAGCCCAGAGCCTGACGCGACTCGAACTCACGGACCGCGAGATCGTGACCTGAACTGAAGTCGGACGCTTAACCGACTGCGCCACCCAGGCGCCCCTCTGGGTCTTTCTCTATGTCTATTTTGGACACTTCATACACAGGCAATCACACGACACGTGATCTTTTGTGACTGGATCCTTCCACTTCGCATAATGATTTTGAGGTTAATAAACACTGTACCACGTTTATTTAAGTATTCCATTTCTTTTAAGGCTGAAAAACAGTCCATTGTATGACTCTACCACATTTTATTTGTCCATTCACCAGTTGATAGTTATTTGGGTTGTTTCCATTTTTTGGCTATCATGAAGAGCGCTGCTATGAATAGTCAAGTCCAAGTGTTGCGTGGACACGTGTTCCTAATTTTCCTGGGTAGATACCGAGGAGTGGAATTGCTGGGTCATACGGTAGGTAGGTAACTCCGCGTTTAACTCCTTGAGCAACTTCCAAACTTTTTTTCCAAAGCGGCTGTGCCATTTCCTAACCCCACCAGCCGTGAGGGTTCCGATGTCTGCTCACCTTCACCTGTACTTGCTACTGCCTGTCTTTTCAATTATCGCCATGCGAGTGTTTGTGAAGGGCTATTTCCCCAATGACGAATGCTGTTGGCTTTCATAAAGAATCAGAAGGAAGGTGGGCCAGGGATGCAACGAGGCCTCAGAAACAACGAGAATCAGGATCGCCACTGCAGCCGGGACTCCCTCTCTCTTTCTACCGCTCGCTCTGCTTCCCTCTGCAGGTGAGCTGGGCTTCCTTCCCTCTCGCCCCTGACCAGCTTCTTGCACGTGGCTGCTTCCAGCGGCTTCCACCAGAGAAGGCCTGACTCCCTTTCCTCATCGGCCTTGGGTCAAGACATTCAGGAGCAGACCAGTCAAGCGTGAACAGGAAATCCAGGTGAGAGGAAAACACAGCAGCTCCCAGTGGAGACACATGGCTGGAACAGGGAAGGGGGAGACGATTCCCAAGAACGGGGAGGTGTTATTCCCAGTAGACAGAGGAGGTACTATGAATAAAAAGTAGCGTGTGTCCGTGTCACTATTGACTTTGAAGAGCAAACGGCAAGAGATCATTGGTCTAAAGTTTCAGAATAGCCTTAAAGTATTTTACCGACTTGGACTATTACCAAATATAAAGAAATGTACAGTTACGAGAGTAATAATAGGGGCGCCTGGGTGCCTCGGTGGGCTAAGCATGCAGCTCTTGATTTTGGCTCAGGTCACGATCTCTTGGTTTGTGAGTTCGAGCCCCACCTTGGGCTCTGCACTGGGATTCTCTCTCTCTCTCTTTCTCTCTCTGCCCCTACCCCACTTGTGCTCAATCTCTCTCTCAAAATAAATAAACTTAAAAAAAATAATGCATCATTAGGGATATTCCTGGTGTTGGCTATTTCGACAACAATATCCTGGGGCCGATTTAAGGTTATAACAACGTTTTTGAAGGAAATGCTCTTACAATAAAATGTAGCATCATTCTGCTTGTACCCTAATTCTCACTGACTTTACCAAAAAGGATTGTGAGGAAAGACTTAACTCACAAGTCACAATCTGGCAGCTCACAGACCTGATTTCACCTGATAACATTGTTTGGCTTACACAATTTTTTTTTTTAAGTTTGGATTAACTTCCCATACTAGAAAATCTGGAAATTTCACATAGAAATCTGGATTTCCGGCTTCTCTTGCAAAATCACACTGTTTGGCGGCCCTGGGCCGAATCCCGAATGGAGGAAGTGAGGTGTTAATAGTAGGAGAGATTACCACCCTCATCAGAGCATTCACATCCCAGCTCCCAGGCCTGCCCTTCTGTACCTGCTCCTCTGTGGGCACTGGAGATTGTAACCCCCCCCTGGAATTTTTGCCATCACCAGTCACTAACTGTCCCTGAGGAAGACAGGGTACAAAGGAGGGATTCACTTCACAGTTGAATGAAACAAAAATCTCTCCTATAGGCACTTAAACTTTGTGATGATTCTAAGTTCAAGCACTTTATTTGTATTTTATTTTAATTTTTGAGGGAGTGAGAGAGGCAGAGAGATACAGAATGAGAGAGAGAGAGAGAGAGAGCACTGAAGGGGTAGACAGAGAGAGGGACACAGAATCCCAAGCAAGCTCCAAGCTGTCAGCACAGAGCCCGACACAGGGCTCGATCTCATGAACTGTGAGATCACGATCTGAGCCAAAATCGAGAGTCAGCTGCTCAAACTACTGAGCCACCCAGGCGCCCCTCTATGTTCAATCTCTTGTACAACATGTAGAGAGACAACAGAGACAACGTCAATTCTCTGAGAATCCAAGGGTCTCTGCATTAATTCTCCTTGTCACCACTCAAAGCAGGCAACACTTACCAGTTTGGTTAAAACTTACTACTAGGGGATTGTATTTATCTAGAGCTATTCTCTTTCCTCATCAGTTGTTGCCAACAAAGTTTTTAGTTAATAATATAAGTATACATAGCTATAAAAATATAAGTAAATAAATAGGGTTAATAATACTGCAGTGCATATTTGAAAGTTGTTAAGGGAGTAAATCTTTAATGTTCTCATCACCCGAAAAACAAATTTTTTTTGTAGCTGTGTATACTGATGGATGTTGACTGGACTTATTGTGGTCATCAGTTCACAGTGTCTACAAATATTGAATCATCATGTGGTACTCCTGAAACTAACATGTTATGTGTCAGTGTCAGTTACATCTCAATAGGAAATACACTTAAAAAAAAAAATGCTTTTGGGGACGCCTGGGTGGCTCAGTTGGTTGAGCATCTGACTCTTGGTTTCAGCTCAGGTCATGATCTCACCATTCATGAGTTCAAGCCCCATGTCTGCAGAGCCTGTTTGGGATTCTCTCTCTCTCCCTCTCTCTGCCCCTTCCCCACTTGTGCTGTCTCTTGCTTGCTCTCAAAATAAGTAAATAAACTTTAAAAAAATTTAAAAAAATGTTTTTAGCTTAAAGTACCCTAAACAATGTAAGGCCATCCGGTTATTATCTTAACTCTAATCAACTGCAGGAAGTTTATAATCTTGTCCTTCTTCCTTCGTCAACCCAGTGAAGATGGCACTCCGTGTCTTTCAAGCTAGGTCCTTAAGACTTGAGAGGTCAAAGTAGGGGGCTGTCATATCCAGCGATTGCCCAAGGTAGACACGGCTACCCCAGCCAGCTTCCCCTTTGGGAATGAAAAATTTATTCCCACAGCTCCTGGCGGAGTTGTCCACATCTGAACTCAGCTTCTGCCTAACCTTGCTTCCTTGTGTCCTTTCCACAAGCTCTCCCTAGCGACTTCCTACACCCGTATCACCATCTCGGAGTCAGGTGGGCAGCAGCACAATTGTGCGACTACTATGGAGAGGGTGGCCTGGGAACGCAGGTGGTATTTCAGGGAGGAGGGTAAGAAACCAGGAGAACCGTAGCCCAGGATATGTATCTGGGAGCAGACAAATGAGAAAGTGCGAGAAGTTTCTGAAAGCCCAGCAGAAAAGTCTCCGTTGATTTTTTTTTTTTTTTTAGGTCTCCATTGGTTCTTAACCAAAACTTCCAGACGGCAGAAACCAGGCAACACTGATCACCTTTCTCCTACATCCTATTAAGATACTCATGAACCAAAGAGAGCAGATAAAGTTACAATGGCATTCGAAACTAGAAATGCTGTGGTCATCTGCCAGATGTCTCTGTACCAAAGCCTGGAGTGAGACGCCCAGAGACACAACAGAGGGGCTCTAAGAGGAGTAAATACGGGCAGAATGGCCAGAGATTATTCTCCTCCAGGTTGAGGGGTGAATCAATGTTGAAGACCAGAAGCTCTATCTTGGAAGGGTCAGGGATCTATCCCTTAAAGTGAATAAGGGATAAATGAATCACAGGCTAACAGAAAGCTGGGCCAGGGGGCGTGGGTATCCATTCTCCAGTCTAAGATGCAAATAAAGGATTTGGACACTGACCATCTCCCCACGATTACAGGCGTTCACTGGGGCTGAATACAGCTCTCCTTTTGCAAGGATAATATTTAAAAAGTAGCGAGGGAAGCCTGTGAAACATTAACCTACACAATAGAGAATCTGGCACGTGAGGTTTTCAGCAAAACAAGTGTTTGAAAAATATTTCTACAGAAAACCTAATTAACTTTACAAAACATCAGGGTTGAACTCTCAAGCTTTAGGAAGATGTGGATCTTATGAAATAAAAGGCAAAATACAGATGGGACAACAAACAGATGAAAAAGGAGCTCGCTGAGAAGGAATCAGAAATCAAAAGCTGTATGAGCTAATGGGACCACTGTAAAAAAAAAAAAAAGTTGGAAATACAGTCACACAGGGGCACCTGGTAAGTGGGTTAAGCATCCAACTTTGTCACCTCAGGACATGATCTCACCTCATGGGTTCGAGCCTCACTTCGTGGGGCTCTGTGCTGACAGCTCAGAGCCTGGAGCCAACTTCAGATTCTGTGTCTCCCTCTTTCTCTGCCTCTCCCCTGCTCACATTCTGTCTCTCTCAAAATAAATAAACATTAAAAAAAAAAATTCAGGGGCGCCTGGGTGGCTCAGTCGGTTAAGCGGCCGACTTCGGCTCGGGTCATGATCTCGCAGTCCATGAGTTTGAGCTCCGTGTCGGGCTCTGTGCTGACAGCTCAGAGCCTGGAGCATGTTTCGGATTCTGTGTCTCCCTCTCTCTCTGACCCTCTCCTGTTCATGCTCTGTCTCTCCCTGTCTCAAAAATAAATAAAACGTTAAAAAAAAATTAAAAAAAAAAAAATTCAGTCACACAATTAGTCACACATCGATGGGAAAGGAAACCAAGGCAGTGATTTGGAGAATAAGCTTGAGAAGAGGAAAGCATAACAAAAAACAGATACCCTATTTTCTTCTGAATAGTTTGTTTTTAAATATTTTTTTTATTAAAAAAAAATTTTTTTTAATGTTTATTTATTTTTGCCAGAGAAAGAAGCAGAGCATGAGTGGGGGGGGGGCAGAGAGAGAGAGAGGGAGACACAGAATCCGAAGCAGGCGCCAGGCTCTGAGCTGTCAGCACATAGCCTGACGCGGGGCTCCAACTCACAGACCGCAAGATGGTGACCTGAGCCGAAGTCGGACGCTCAACCGACTGAGCCACCCAGGTGCCCCTTAGATATTTTATTTAGTGTTTAGTTTTGAAAAAGAGAAACACAGCACAAGCAGGGAGGGGCAGAGAGAGGGGGAGACACAGAATCCGAAGCAGGCTCCAGGCTGCCCGACGCGGGGCTCGAACCCACGAGCCACGAGATCATGACCGGAGCTGAAGTTGGACGCCTAACCAGCTGAGCCACCCAGGCGCCCCCGAATACTTCATTTTTCATCTGCTTACTTGTTCATGGTCTTCAGCCTAAAGTACCTCTTAGAAGCTGAAAATTCAGAATCCATGCACCGTGTGCTTTCATTGACCAAGCTCCCCGCTAAGGCACTGGTTTTCCTCAGCAAGCACGGGTGTGAACAGAATGACCCCGCGTAGAACTGTTCCCGGAATATCTGTTATCTTCAGCCTGTGGCTCTGGGGACCCTGGGGACAGTGCTTCGGTGGAGGGTCTGTATGTGAGTGGGAGCGGAGGCTACCCAAGGGGGAACAGAGAAAGGAAAAACGGAGAGGTGAAATGCAATAAATACATGGGGCAAGAGACTGGAGATCCAACAACAAGACAACAGCTATCCCACAGGCCGGAATTAAACATAAGCAGGGAATTAACAACAGGAGAAAACTTTACTGGTAAGAAAACTTAACATGTGGAATCCAAGAGCCCATCCTATCCCTGCAACTGAAAACAATAAGAAAAACATTAACACCTAGACCTATCCTATTGATTTTCTTTCTTTTTTTTTAGTTTCAATTTTTTTTTAGAGGTGTTCTACATACAGGAGAAACAGATAATCTACAAAGGAAAAAATGTAGCCGCGAAACGAAATGTGCTCCTTACCTCTCCCATAGAGATTGAGGTCACAGATAGGAAGGAGGGCTAGAGAAAGAACCAAGGATCAAAGCTGCGGTCACTCCCTGTCCAAGCGTGTCATGACACGAGGACTCGAAGGACACCCGATCTCCTGCGTAACTTCTTAGGCTCTGACCTGTCGGCCCCTTTCCCTTGTGCCCCCCACCAGTGCGGCTGTCCCCTAACGCACCATCACATCTACACCTGTGAGCTTAGGTTTATGGCCATACATAGGTGGATTCGTTTGCTATTGCTGCTACAACGAAGGAGCACAAACTTGGTGGCTTAAAACAACTCGGATTTATTAGCTTACAGTTCTGGAGACCAGAGCCTGAAATGGGTCTCACCGGGCCACAGTGAGTTGTCCCCAAGGTGTCCTCACTGCCTTCCAGGGCTCCAGGAGAGGATGTGTTTTCCTTCTCTTTCCAGCTCCCAGGGGCCACCCACATCCCTTGGGACTTGGCCCCTCCCACCTTCTACACTAGCCACAGCTGCTGAGTCCTCACACACCACATCACTCTGACCCCTTCTGTCTCCCTTTTCCGGATTGAAGGGCTCCTGTGATAATATGGAGCCCACCTCGATAACCCATGCTAATTGGCCTCTCTTAAAGTCAACTGATTAGCAACCTTAATTCTACCTGCTACCTTAATTCTCCTTTGCCAGGCAACCCAGCAGGCTTTCATGATTAGAGAATACAGCCGTCCTAGGGCGCCTGGGGGGCTCAGTTGGTTGAGCATCCGACTTTGGCTTCAGTCATGATCCCAGGGCCATGGGATCAAGCCCCAAGTTGGGGTCCGTGCTGGGTGAAGAGCCTGCTTAAGATTTTCTCTCTCTCTCTCTCTCTCTCTCTCTCTCTCTCTCCACCACCCCTTCCCCCTTTAAAAATGAAGAAGAAAGAATTCCCCAAACGGGCAGTGGCATGTGCAGCAACTCTGTAAATAAGACTACAGTTTGTACAAGGCCAGGTAAATTTTAATTCTTTCCTTTTAATGGCCAATTTTCAAAGTTAGGTATTAGTATGCTAGCTACCTTCAATGGTGAATGGTTTGTTACACGTTTTTGGATTTCCTTTTTTAAGGATCGTTATAAACTCAGAGGTTTCTTTTTTAATTTTTTTTAATGTTTATTCATTTTTGAGAGACAGAGTGTGAGTGGGGGAGGGGCAGAGATAGGGAGACACAGAATTCGAAGCAGGATCCAGGCTCTGAGCCATTAGCACAGAGCCCGATGTGGGGCTCAAACTCATGAACCGTGAGATCATGACCTGAGCTGAAGTCAGACGCTCAACTGAATGAGTCACCCAGGTGCCCCGAACCCAGAGTTTTCTATATTCAATGTGTTTTAATCAACTGCAGTTATTATTTTTGATGTTCAGATTGTCTCCTCTCTGGCCAGTTAGGAGCTGCTCCAGGTTGGCATCAGTCCTGTTGACCCCCATCGGTCTGATGGGCACAAAAGATGTCTCAGGCTCATCTTGTGGTTCCTGCCCCAGACCGGGAATCAGCCATTTCTCCAAAGTGTCCTCGTTCCTTCTAGTGGGAAATGGCATTTGGGGAACACGAACTGGTTTTCACTACTGGGATGTCATTGTTCTCAGGCTTCAGTGGACACAGCTATTAATTATGCGTTTTTTTTGGAAAAGTGAATCACAAGTTCATACTAATAATTTCAATTCAAATTTAAGATTGCAAAGATTGTACTTAATAACTTCTATTTTATATTCTCTATTTGCAGCTCTCTTAGGCCAAAAAAATTTGATTCCTAACAACATGATAAGCAATATACATAAATAATAATATCAAATATTTAAAAACCAATATAACCACAAAGACTCCTGACTATACATTACGTTTCTGTGAAGTTATTTATTTTTTTTACCCTTAGAATATTTCCTAAAATATTGCGCATTTTTTTTCCTTTCCTTTTTTTTTTTTTAAATGTAAGCTCTACACCCAATGTGGGGCTTGAACTCACAA
Organism: Puma concolor; assembly: GCF_028749965.1. NCBI lineage: Eukaryota > Metazoa > Chordata > Mammalia > Carnivora > Felidae > Puma > Puma concolor. The sequence goes on along the minus strand of NC_141677.1, from coordinate 7,048,229 downwards.
CCCTGAGGTTGAGTGTTGCACACTCTACCGACTGAGCCAGCCAGGCACCCCAAAATATTGTGTTTTATTACTTTTTAAGTTTATATATTTTGTGAGAGGGGAGGGCAGAGAGAGATGGGGAGCCAGAGAATCCCAGATAGGCTCCACAATATCAGCCTAGAGCCCAATATGGGGCTCAAACTCATGAGCCACAAGATCATGACCTGAATCGAAACCAAGAGTCTGATGCTTAACCAACTGAGCCACCCAGGTGCCCCAAAATATTGTGTTTTAACTTACTGTGAAACAATTCTTCTCAGTGTAACTACATCACCACCTTAATACCTAGGTAGGTTTTCTTTTGTGTTTGGTTTTGAATTTGAATTTTTTTTTTTTTAGGTTTATTCATTTTTGAGACAGACAGAGCATGAGCAGGGAACGATCAGAGAGAAAGGGAGACACAGAATCTGAAGCAGGCTCCAGGCTCCGAGCTCTCAGCACAGAGCCTGCTGTGGGGCTCGAACTCAGTAACCATGAGATCATGACCAGAGCTAAACTTGGACACTTAGCTGACTGAGCCACCCAGGTGCTCCTGGTTTTGAATTTTAGAGATTGTGTATTTTTCTTTTTAACTTAATTTTGTTTTTAAATTATAACATTTACCTCATCACAAATAAAAATTTTAAATGAGGTATATTTAGAAAAGCCTAGTTTCCCTTCCTCATAGCTAATTCTTTTTATTAGTTTTAGGTTTATCTTTCCATTATTTAAATTTTTTTTTAACGTTTATTTATTTTTGAGACAGAGAGAGACAGAGCATGAATGGGGGAGGGACAGAGAAAGAGGGAGGCACAGAATCTGAAACAGGCTCCAGGCTCTGAGCTGTCAGCACAGAGCCTGACTTGGGGCTCGAACTCACAGACCGCGAGATCATGACCTGAGCCGAAGTCAGATGCTTAACCGACTGAGCCACCCAGGCACCCCTTTTTAAATTTTTTAAAAAAATCTTTCCATTATTTAAAAAATTTTTTAATGTTTATTTTTGAGACAGAGAGAGAGAGAAACAGAGAGTGAGTGGGAGAGGGGCAAAGAGAGAGAGGGAGACGCAGAATCTGAAGCAGGCTCCAGGCTCCGAGCTGTCAGCACAGAGCCTGATGTGGGGCTCGAACCCACGAACCACAAGATCAAGACCTGAGCTGAAGTCAGAAGCTTAACTGACTGAGCCTCTCAGGTGCCCCATGGAAAATACATTTTAATTCAAATATGTTTGTTGATTATGGTGGTAATTTCTCACTTTTAAAGTTGGAGAACAAGAGGGGCACCTGGGTGGCTCAGTTGGTTGGGTGACTGACTTTGGCTCAGGTCATGATCTCAGTTTGTGAGTTCCAGCCCCGCATCGGGCTCTGTGCTGACAGCTCAGAGCCTGAAGCCTGCTTCGGATTCTGTGTCTCCTCCTCTCTTTACCCCTCCCCTGCTCATGCTCTGTGTCTCTCTGTCTCTCGATAATAAATAATCGTTAAAAAAATTTTTTTTTAAGTTGGAGAACAAGAGCAAAGGGAAAAAGAGAGAGAGAGAGAGAGAGAGAGAGGCAAACCAAGAAACAGATTTAACTACAGAGAACATACTGATGGTCACCAGAGGGGAGGTGGGTGCAGGATGGGGATTGAGGAGGGCACTTGTCGTGATGAGTACCGGGAAGTGCTGAATCACTATATTATACCTCTGACATTAACATAACACTGTATGTTAATTATACTGGAATTAAAATAAAGTTGGAGAGAACATGATGGGTGTGGTTAGAAATAAAACACCCAGCAGAAACAAGCTTATACTGAGCAAAGGTCATGGTCATCGTGTTTTTTTTAGAGTAGAGAAGGTTCTATAAAGCTTTATGTCAAAGACTGCATAGAGGAAATTTCATCCGTGAGACTATAGCAGGGTCCATACACTTTCCTCACAGTGGTATGCCTTCCAGGAGATTCCCCAGCTTCAGCTACGCATCACAGTCACAGAATTTGTTTTGCAATTTTTTTAAGTTTATTTATTTATTTATTTATTTATTTATTTATTTATTTATTTATTTAGAGCATGTGTGGGGGAGGGGCAGAAGGAGAGGGAGAAAGAGAGAATCCCAAGCAGGCTCTGCACTGTCAGCACAGAGCCCGATGTGAGGCTTGACCCCACAAACCGTGAGATCATGCCCCGAGCCGAAATCAGAAGTCAGATGCTTAACTGACTGAGCCACCCAGGTGTCCCCATAATTTTTTTTTTTTTAAAAGAAAAGGAAGAGATGCCTGGGCTCACCACTGGATGTTTGGATCTGGAAACTCTTGGGCAAGTTCTTGTCAGCTGTTTTTTTGTCTTTAGGTGTGGGGGTTTTTTGTTTTTTGTTTTTTGTTTTTGTGTTTTTTAAAAAATTTTTTTAACGTTTATTTATTTTTGAGACAGAGAGAGACAGAGCATGAACAGGGGAGGGGCAGAGAAAGAGGGAGACACAGAATCGGAAGCAGGCTCCAGGCTCTGAGTTGTCAGCCCAGAGCTCGACGCGGGGCTCGAACTCACGGACCGCGAGATCGTGACCTGAGCTGAAGTCGGACGCTTAACCGACTGAGCCACCCAGGCGCCCCTGTTTTTGTGTTTTTTGGCTGAGGAGATGATTCTGTGCAGACAAATGTACGTGTTCAATGAATACTTACTGGGTGTCCACTCAGTGCCAGGGATTGAGTTGGCTGGTGGGTGCTGGGAACACAGCAGTGATAACACGGATATGACCGCTGCCCTCATGAACCTAGCCCTCACCGACTGATTTACCATCAGGTGTTTGTCAGGGGGCTGGCTGGGCTCTGGGGTGCCCTTGCTAAGGCTGACCTGGCCTTCACAGGACAGAAGTTCCAGAAGTGACTCGATTTAACGACGAATCTATCTTTCCTTTTGCAGACTCGGCAGCATCGTCATAAACTTTTAGAGGGCAAGGGACTTGACTTATCCCTTTCTGCACCCCCTCCCCAGAGTTCCTGGCATAAGCTCAGTGTTCTGTCAAGTGCCAGACTCTGGGCTCTTAGCTGGTCTGACGTACGCCGTCCTCTCCTCAGCCAAGGAGACCAAGGCCTGGCAGCGCCATTAGGAGAGAGAAGGGAATACATGTGGAGTCTGACACGTTAAGGGCCCGAAAGCTATCTTTATGCCTTGAAAAAGGGCCAACAACTCTGCGGTTCCAGTTTGCTAAGACGTTTGAAGCTGTAAAGTGCCAAATCTCAGATCCTGTTGGCATGGCTTTTAAACGAATGGTTCTCACAGACTTCTTGGTTCTGTTGTTGTTAATGGACTTGAAAAATAATTCGCAAGAGAATATGTTCAAAATCCTGGAGAAGCTTCTGAATGCCCTACATTAACTAATAGTTCTCCCATCCCCACGTATGAACACTCACATCCATATACCACGTAGGGTCCATACTTGTGTTTCAAAACTCCTGTTTACTCCAAGTCTGTACGTCCCAGTCTCAGAAAACATCCATTATGCCAATGACTTATTGAGTTACAGTTCACTTATTAGATAAAATAATATAGGATGCCCAGTTAAGTTTGCATTTCAGATAGACAACAAGTAATTGTTTCGTGTAAGTATGTCCCATGCAATTTGGGACATACTTATACTTAATTATTTGTTGTTTTATGAGATTCTAATTTCACCGGGTATCCTGTATTTTTATTTCCCAAATCGGGCAATCCTACCTGGCTTGCCATGTGCTATCCCTCGTAACCCCTAAAACACACACACACACACACACACACACACACACACACAGGGAGTACCATGCTAATTTGACAAATAAGGAAGCTGTGGCTTAGAGAGAGACAATAAGATCCTCTGGGTTACAGCCGGTACGGGGTAGAGTCAGGATCCGAAGCTAGGTCCGTCCAAACACAAAGGCCCTGTTTTCGGGCTTCTTGGGAAAAGCAGCGATTGCTATGGCTGTTTTGTTCAGATCTACAGCAAGAGTGTTAGAGTGTTACCGCGGTGAGATTAATAGACACAGCTCTTTGCCATGCTGAACCCTGGTGCCGTCCGCCCCCTCTCATCAGGTGGGTGTTATTCGGCCCTCAAGGCTCAGCCCAGAGGTCACCTTCCTGAGGAAGCTTCCCTGGCCATCCTGGGGAGAGCTGACCGCTCTGTGCCTTCATTTCGACACTTGCCCGGTGTCCGAGGACCTTCTCAAGGGCCCGTCTCCCTCAGAAGACCGGCAGGGGCCTGTGTCATTTTCTCAGTGCCCAGCATGGGGGTGGAGCCGCAGGACACGCTCAGGGAGTGCCTGAGGGATGGAGTACGGCTTCTGGGCCTCAGATTTCGACACAGTCCACTCGATCATGTGTGCGGTTACCGACTGGGAACCAATGGTTCTCCTGGCTCTCTGTGGAAAATGCCATCAGAGGACGGACACCAGAAGCTATGGCAAGAAAGCCATCCCCTCGGGGCACCTGCGTGGCTCAGTCGGTTAAGCGTCCCACTTTGGCTCACGTCATGATCTCTCGGTTTGAGTTCGGCTCCGGTGCTGGGCTCTGTGCTGCCAGCTCAGAGCCTGGAGCCTGCTTCAGAGTCTGTGTCTCCCCCTCTCTGTCCCTCCCCTGCTCATGCTCATGCTCTCTCTCTCTCTCTCTCTCAAAAATAATAAACATTTAAAAACTTAAAAAAAAAAAAAAAAAGCCATCATCTCTTACTGTTTAACTTGGGAACAATCCTACCAGTCACATTTCTTTTCACAGTCCCTTTTCCCTGTGCCCTTTGACATTCGTGTAACTCGTGTTATTGCACAACCAACCTGGATTATCTGAGAATGAATCAGTCTTAGTTAACATTCAAAAATATACGGAAGGGAAGGAGGGAGAGGAAGAAAATACGAGCCTCACCTTTCCAGCTCAGCAAAGTTCAAGCCAGTTGTTTTTAAAAGTCAATTTTATGCGAAAAATGAGGTCATTTTATGTGCTAAAGATACATGTGCTTGGCATGGAAGGATGTTATTCCTTGAAGTATTTCCTTGAATATATTCCAGAGACTTTTTCTTTTTTTTTTTTTCTAGTCATCTAAAAGTGGATGAAAGTTCTAGTGAACACAGGGTTTCTCTATGTGTTTCCTCCTCTGTGCACAGAGCTCGTGATTTCCAAGGGCACCCAATACGATTACTGAAAACAAATACGGTACCCTTGTCCCTTGGCTGACCAGGTCAGCATCCTGAACTGAGACTCACTTCTGTGCCAATAAAGCACCATGTCGCTGAGAACAGAAATACACACATTCCCTCTGGCTTTGGTTGTCCTCGCACATCCATGCGCACATCCATGCTCTTTTGTTGAAATAGTCCAGATAAGAATAATTATGGGCCAAGGCCCTTTCCAAAATGACATGTAAACGCTACAAAAAGGTAGGTGTTTAAGCTAGTCAGTGTTTTAGGAATGATTGACAAACCCGTATTTTGCTAATTTTTTTAAATGTTTATTTCTAAGAAACAGAAGAGACAGAGTGTGAGTGGGGGAGGGGCAGAGAGAGAGGGAGACACCGAATCGGAAGCGGCTCCAGGCTCTGAGCTGTCAACACAGAGCCCCGTGTGGGGCCCGAACTCACGAACCGTGAGATCATGACCTGAGCCAAAGTCAGACGCTTAACCGACTGAGCCACCCAGGCGCCCCAGATTTTGATTTCTATTGAGACAAATAGACCTAAGGGGCGACTGTTCTTTGGTGGGAATGATCCACTCAGAAGAACAGCCAAGTTGTTCTTTCACGATGAGGAACTGACGGATGCAGCCTGGTGGGCCACTCAATGCACTGGACAAAACTCTAAGTCAGAAGGGAGTCTACCTAATGGTGGAGTCCCAAACACCACAACCACGCAGTGTGGACGGTGTCTTGGGAGACAGACACAAGTGTGTATCCGCGAGGCGGGGCCACGGCAGGCCCGCTGCTGGCTGTTCCTCAGCATGCGGGGGACACACACAGCGGACAGAACAGCAGCTCTGGAGTCAGACTGCCGGACTCTGCCTGCTGGCCCTACTGCTCCCCGACCTCGGACAAGGTGCTTCCGTCTGAGCCTCACCTTCCTGGTCTGTGAAATAGGAATGGGAAACGTGTCTACCCCATGGGTTCTCAGGGGGGTTAGTGAGACTGTGGGCGAGTGGCCGAGTCCAGGGCTAGCACCTTGCGGCCACAGGACATCTGTTCCTCTGGCCCGTCCTCCTTGCCCGTCGGCATGGCTGAAATCAGCGGGACAGGAAGTTGGCGCTTCAGACCTCAGCTTCCTCCACACAGATTTTCATGAACGATGCACGTCGTACCAAAGAGGAGCGGGATTTACATAGGGAGAGATGGCAGGGACTTGGGGTTTCAAATGCCTCTCTCCTTCCCCTTCCCTGCTCTTGGCCCCCTTCCCACCTTACACCCTTAAGGGAAGAAAAAATGAACGCACAAAAAACGAGGCCAGGCAAATGCACCTCATAAGACTTTGGCCCCCAACCCCCCGCAGACCGCAGCGGGCTGGGCCGGCCCTTGTGGAAGGTCCCCTCCATGTGGCCAGAGGCAGGCCGACGGTCTCTGAGCAAAGGAGCCCTCGCGTCCCCTCCCTCCCAAAGCCCAAACCCAGGTTCCTCTGGATCAGAACACTGCAAGAACACAGAAAAGGGAGTGCGGGGAGAACTGGCAAGTCAGCAAAGAAGCCACACGTTCTAAAGAGCATGTGGCCCTACCTAGCGCTCGGCTGCTCCGAGCTCTCTCAGGAGGTGAGCGCGAGCCCCGGGACTCTCAGGCTAGGTGAGCCCCATCATCGGAGGGACAGAGAGTCAGAAGACTCGAGAGCACCCACCACACCTGGCTCAGAAGGTTCCCTCGCTCAACGCATTCAACATTTAGTTTACTGAGCCCCTAGCGTGTGGCAAGCATGCGTTCCAAATGCATAAACCCCACACACCCCAGTGTAGAAGCCAGTTTCAAAGTCAAAGAGGACACAAGCCCTTGACCCCACGCCTTTCAAACCTGCCCTCTACTCTCTCTGAGCTTAACTCCTTCCCTTGTCAAAGGCTTTTTGCCCTTTGCCCCCGACCTGTGCTGAGGCCAGGGTGTGAAGGAGGGAGAAGGGGCAGAAGGGAGGTTCGAGCTTTCGAAGCTAGCAAGCATCAGGCATCGAGACGGACCTTTTGGCTGGTTGCCCTGGTTTCTTTCTTTTTCCTTTTCTAATATATTTTTTTTTTTTTTTTTGAGAGAAAGAAAGAGCACAAGCAGGGGAGGGGCAGAGAGAGAGGGAGACACAGAATCCGAAGCAGCTCCGGGCTCTGAGCTGTCAACACGGAGCCCGAGGTGGGGCTCGAACTCACGAACCGTGAGATCATGACCTGAGCCAAAGTTGGACGGAGCCACCCAGGCACCCTGGTTTCACTTTCTTTACCACAGAGCTCAGAACAGGGTGTCCCAGCAGGGGTGGGGGTGGGGTGGGGAACGGGACTGGCTCTCACAAAGCCTCTTTAGATTTGTAACTTCAGGCACAAAAGCCTCAGTTCTTCTCCCTGGGTCCCAAGTCCTCATGGGCTTCTCACTGCGGTCACTGCCCTGAAGGAGAAAACTGGCACTTGCTGTGGACTGGGGAGAAAGTGGGCAGCCTTGCAGATGAACAGCCTGCACTTGTTTGCCTTGGGAAATGATTTGCCTGCTTCACGTCACAAGCAGGAAGATGTTAGCACAGGACTGGCGGAGAGCAACAGTAATCCGCTCAAGTGTGGTGAGCTGAGGTGAGGCCAAGCGCTGGAGACAATGCAAAGAGGCCCGACCAGATGTTTCCTTTCCAGGCCAATCCAGATCATCGGTTATGCCAGTGTGGGTCCCAAAATGCAGCCGGAGGCACAGTGGAGAGAAAGCTGGGCCCAGGCTCGTCTGAATCGCAGCAGGACTTGGTTTGTCCAGCTGTTCCTTTAAATTGCCATTTTCTTATCCTCACCATTTCAAATTAAATCAGCTTACATTAACACGCTTATATTTTTGCCTTTGAGGTTTTGAAACTGAACGAACTCAGTTGACCAGGACCCCTTTGTGCTTAAAAAAACCAGAGGATGGAATTCACAGGGGAAGAAAGACCCTCCAGATCTCATGATACAAGGGCCGTCTCCCTTGTTCTATCATGAAGATACTCGCTCAGGAGCTCTCTTTGTTTTCCAGAGGAGAAAGAGGTGAGAATCACTGCTAGGCAGATCCAGAGATCGCACCAGACCCTGATGAAGTGTTGGGGGGGTGGGGGGCTCGTGGGGTCTGGAGCCGATGGCCAAGAAAGAATTCTTCAATGTTTATTTATTCTTGAGAGAGAGAGAAATCGAGAGAGAGAGAGAGAGAGAGAGAGAGAGAGAGTTAGAGTATGAGCAGGGGAGGGGCAGAGAGCGAGGGAGACACAAAATCCCAAGCAGGCTCCAGGCTCAGAGTGGTCGACACAGAGCCCGACGCGGGGCTCGAACTCACGAACCGAAAGATTGTGACCCAAGCTGAAGTCGGACACTTATGTGACTGAGCCACCCACAGGCACCCCAAGAAAGAATTCTTGAAGACGTCTTTGGTACAAAAAGGTGATTTTATTAAAGCTTGGGGTCAGGGCCTGTGGGCAGAAAGAGCTGCACTTCAAGTATTGGGGGTGACTGTTTTAGGGAGTCAGGGGAGATAGTCAGGAGGGAGTTTCCAAATAGACTTTCACAGGCTAAAAACTTACTGGCGGTCTAGCTATGGCCAAGCTAAGGTTGTTTTCTCCTGTAGCAAAGCATTAACATTAAGACAGTAGGGAGTTCCTGGACTTTAGGCCATTGATGGGATTGCCTTTTCTTTGTAAACGGACAGACTCTTTTTTGTTTCTTGTCCTTTCCTGTTTTGGGGTAGCTGGGAGTGTCCAAGGAATATCACACAGATCCCATCTGATCTGCGGGGCAGGAAGCGGGGTGCTAGCTTGTGCTTCGCCCCTCAGCCTGTCTCACGCTCCCTCATCAGACCCCAGGACTGAACTTCAGTCTAGCACTCTTGTTGTCCCCAAACACAACAAAGCCTTCTCATTGTCCATGGCTGGTGCCTGAAGCTACTCTAGGAGTCAGGACCTGAGCTTGGGCTTTAATTGGCTGAAAAAAGAAAAACGTTAGCAGTTTTCTGAAAGTTTCAGGTTTTGTGGCTTTTAAAAGACTATCTCTTTAGTTTGTCTCGTTGGTAAATGAAAAGGCAACAGGTAGTTTTTGCCAAGCCCCACTTCCTTGATGGTGTGGTAACTGTGACCGTTTTTTACGACCTAAGAGCCTAAGAGCCGTCTGTCACCCTAACTGATGAGGGAGCATAAGGCAAGTTGACAGGCTGCAACACCCCCCCCCCTCCCCTGCCAGGCGGGATACACTTGATACACCCTCCAGGCTGCCCAAGAAGGAAAGGGGAAAAACAAAGGGTTAACTGATAGATCACAGTCCTGCAGGACCTGAGTCTCCATCTATTGACAAGTATCTTAGTAAATCACCAGAAACAGGCAATCTTATCAATAGCCAAATCTCCAGAAACCTATAGACGCCATTTCCTGGAGCCCCAACATCACCTGTCCACGGTGATGTGGGGACAGAGGCAGGAGGGAATGGCAGATAGAACTAAATCCCCTTATACCTTGCAGCCCATTGACAAACAACTGAGGCCGGCAGAGCAAACGTTTCTCGGGGAAGGCCCTGCTGTCTCAATGCTAATGCTTTGCTGGAGGGGAAACCACCCTAGTTTCTGGCCTCCACCATCCTGGGAATCTTCTTTAGCATATGAAAATCTCACTGGAAACTTCCCCTGGATTTTACCTCCCCCAGTCTCTCCTCCTGGTCCCCAGGCAGCTCTTCCTGCCCATGGGGTCCTGTCCCCGAGCTTTCTTCATAAAATCACCTTTTTGCACCAAAGACGTCTTCAAGAATTCTTTTTCGGCCGTGCGCTCTGGAGCCCGCGAACCCCACTATCGCCCCCAAAACCTCGTCACTAACTACCTACCACCTCTTCCGTCTGCTTCAGGCCTGTTGCTTGCCCTGACTATTGCTCCCAGTTTTCTGAGATTGTAAGAACCACACTAAAAAAGCTTCTTTCTCAACTGCTGCCCTTTGCTCTTTCCATAAAAGTCCACTTTTGCGTCAGAGAGGTTCTACTTTTGAAACCTTATCCAACCTGCTGTTTGTAATCATGGCAGCAACAGCTCTGGAGTCAGAAAGCAGAAACCGTGGTTCCAAGCCCGCCCCACGGCAGATGGTCCCAGTGAATGTGGACACAATCAGAGGCTGTCTGTCGGTAACATCAACCACAGAACTCAGAAGCAGGAGGGACTTTAAAGACCTCGGTCCAAAGACCTCGTTTTACAGAGAAATAAACGAAGGTTCAGAGCAGCTCAATAATTTTCCCCAGATTTGCGAGTACCCACTGGTATTAAAAATACGTACAGTACTTGAGTTTCTGGTCAAGATGGTTCAGTAAGTCCATACTTTGACATACTTCTTCCGCTTAAGTAATAATATGGTATAACATTAAAAAAAAAAGGGGGGGGGGACACCTAGGTGGCTCAGTTGGTTAAGCATCCAACTTCGGCTCAGGTCATGATCTCACAGTTCGTGGGTTCAAGCCCTGCGTCAGGCTCTGTGCTAATGGCTCAGAGCCTGGAGCCTGCTTCAGACTCTGTGTCTCCCTCCCTCTCTGACCCTCCCTGCTCTCTCTTTCTCTCAAAAATAAACATTAAAAAATTTTTTTTGTTTTTTACATTTATTTTTGAGACACAGAGAGAGATAGAGCATGGGGTGGGGGAGGGGCAGAGAGAGAGAGAGAGAGAGAGAGAGAGAGAGAGAGAGGGAGACACAGAATCCAAAGCAGGCTCCAGGCCCTGAGCTGCCAGCACAGTGCCTGATGCGGGGCTCCAACCCACGAGCCGAAGTCAGATGCTCCACTGACTGAGCCACCCAGGTGCCCCAAAAATAAATCAACATTTTTTAAAAATTAAAAAAAAAAAAAAAAAAAAAAAAAAAAGACAAGACAGGAGGTCTGAAACACAGACTACATATTCCATGAGCCAGAACAGAAGAGTAACACGGAGTAGCGAGATGGGCTGGCGCTCCCCAGGAAGCAGCAGAGGGAGCTCAGCTTGTAAGTTCTGAAATTTAATGGGGACCAAAAATGTTTCAAATGAGGTGAGAGATCAATGATTTGCTGCTTGAAAGCAGGGTCCTGGGCTTCAAAGGATGAACAAAAGTGCTGTACAGCCACTCCTGGGAGACACAGCCCGAGAGGAAGGGGTGTGCCTTGGCCCACGGAGGGACGGTGGGCCATGCTGAGGGCTAGGAGTGGCTTGGTGACACAGCCACCCCCCCAATATCGCGATAAGTGTGGCTTGGGACCGGGAATCTAGGTTGTGGCAACTGCAAAAACACTAGGCATGTCGAAGTGAGGACAGAAAGACTGGAAAGAGGAAAAGGCAGGCAGAAATAAACACAAATTCCATGCTAAACAAGTGTGCCCACGACATTTCCAAAAAGAAATCTAACTAGGAAGAGAAAAATAAATACATACATAAAATAAAATCAACAGGGGGAACATGAATTCATTCAGGAGGAAATGAAAATTAATTTTAGGCCACAGGCTGACAAAGACTTAAAATAAATGTTCAGAATGGCCAAAGAGACAAACTGAAGATTAACCTTCAATGTAAGAGAACAAAAAGAAAACATAACAAAAATATGGAAATTAAAACAGGCAGATCTGAAAAAGAACCAATTAGAAGTACTGGAAAGTATTTTTAGTCATTGAAGCTTTTAAAAAGTAGTAATGAATTAAAAAAAAAAAAACCAAAACACCTCACCAGATGGATGTGGTCAGAACATCATTTGGAAAGCAGTATCCACAGACAAAGGGTTAAAAAAGATAAAGCAAGCAGCGGCGAAGAGGCTTGGGGGATCAACTTACAGGTGAAGAGATTGAAAGGATCCAACAGAACATCTAACGGAAGTTCCAGTAGACGGACGGAGAAAATGGCAGAGAAATAATATTTAAAGAAAGAAAAATCAAGATGGTTCTGGAACCGGAGAAAGACATGAGCTTTGAGGTATACCCTCTCATACTGAACAAAGACAATTCCACACTTACAATTACACTTCATCAAGGGTAAAGAGAAAAATCTAAAAGCTACCAGAGCCTACAGATTAAAACAAACAAAAAACAAAAAAAGGGCGGATAATCCAACAGAAAAAGGGGGAAAGACTTAAACAGGCACTTCACCAAAGAAGCTGTGTAATGGCCTTTGAAAAGCAGCCCAATCTCATCAGTTACCTGAGAAATGCGAATTAAAACCAGAATGAGATAACAACCCCCCCCCAAAATAGTTAAAGTGAAAAGATGGGCAATACCAAGCAGTATTGTCAGCCCAATGGCACTGTCACATGCTGTTGTTGGGGGTGTGGATTAGTACAACTGCTATAGAAAAATGTTTAGCAGTCACTACCAAAAATGAACCCAGACATACCCTATGACCTAGCAATTCCGCTCCTAATGGAATCTATACAGATTTAGAAATGCATATATATGTTCACCAAAGGCACAAGAATTTTAATGACAGCACTACGCTCCTAGCCACAAACTTGAAACAACCCTAATGTCCGTCAAGAGATAAATGGGTGACTTATGGTATATTCATATAATACAATACAATGAGAGTGAATGAATCACCATTCGTGATACATGAATGAGCCTCATAACATCGTGTCGATTGAAAGAAGCCACATACTAGAACAAAATGTTTACAAAACATTTATTTGATAAAGAATCTGTATTCAGAATCTGTAAAGAATCTTTACACATTTCAATAACTAGAAGACAGACAACCCACTGTTGGGCAAAATATTTGAACAGGCACTTTATCAAAGAAGAGACAGGAATGGTGGTGACCCTCTAAAAGACTTGGGGGGCACCTGGGTGGCTCAGATAAGCATCCGACTCTCGGTTTTGGCTCAGGTCACCATCTTGTGGTTTGAGACCCGTGTTTGGCTCTGTGCCGAGTGTGGACCCTGTTTGGGATTCTCTCTCTCCCTTTCTCTCTGCCCCTGCCCCACTTGCACCGTCTCTGTCTCTCTCAAAATAAATACATAAAAAGTTAAAAAAATAAAAGGCTTGGGAAAGAGAATCTGAGAAGATGGCAAATGGTGGCATAATGTTTTAGCTTTCTCCGACCCGTTGACTCCCATAAAAACAGAGCAACAAAGATTATAAAACCAACAGCCCACAGACAACAGCCACAGTACAAGTTGATGAAGTAGCCCCAAGAGTTCCCCAAACTGAGAAGGGACACAGAGCCACACGGCCCATAACCATATACGCGCCGTCTCCATGGGAACAGTGGGGTAGCTGATGGCATGGGGACTCACCCACAGGTACTCACTGAAAGTAGAGCGCCAGTACCCAAATGCAGCTGGGTTACCTTCAGCTCTGAAAGGACTTAAGCAGAGGCCCCGCGAACCCCTAAACGTCAGCTGCTGGTGCTCCCTTCTAGGAGATGGCCCCACTTTGAGGAGACTCTCCTGGGAATAAAAATCCATAGAAGGTAGAACGGGAGATAAAAGAGAAGGTCCAGATGAAAATGGGGGCTGGGACTGAATCAGGAGAGCTCACGAAGTGCAAAGGACAGCCCTTCTGGCCAACCCCCCATCCTGTACACCCTGCCACCGCAGCCAAGGTGCAGGAAAACGAATTAGCAGATTATAGGAAGATCCCACACATAAGTGCACAAGCTCCCATGTGAGGTCCGTGCTGCTGGTCTGAAGGCTACACTTTAAAGTGGTAACATGATCACTGAGAGATCAACTTTTGTGTTCAGGTCCTCAGATTGGGAAACATTTTCTAGCAATGCCTGTATGGAACAGGATTCTGACATAAAACCACCCAGTAGTCACGTGGTGTGTGCTCTAACCCACATTGTTCTTGCAATGGGAATGAATCCAAGAGGCACGTTTATATGATGGAGTGGGGCAGAGATCATTGACAGGGCGTAACCTATGCAACTTGCAGTAAATTCTCACCTTTGGCACCTCCCACCCCCTTAGAATGCTGCATCACAGATATCTGGTAAAGCATCTGCCGGCTGCCGCTGCTGAGGTGTGCTCAAAGAACCTGGCTTTATGGACTCAGAGGGTAAGTCACGGGAGTGAGGCTACAAGAGTCCATGTGAATGGCTGCTTTCCTGAACGAAGCAATGGAAGGGAAAATAGTACGCAGTGGATGATCATTCCTATTATTTTGGAACTGAAATGACCTCGAATCTCCAACAGGGTCTGACTTGCTTGAAATACTACAGATACATGGAGCGCCCGGTGGCTCGGTCGGTTAGGCGTCCGACTTTGGCTCAGGTTGTGATCGCACCGTTCGTGAGTTCGAGCCCCGCACTGGGCTCTGTGCTGACGGCTCAGAGCCTGGAGCCTGCTTCCGATTCTGTGTCTCCCTCTCTCTCTGCCCCTCCCCTGTTCACACTGTGTCTCTCTCAAGAATAAACAAATTGAAATACCACAAATACAATTTTATGGGATGGTCTGTGATGCAACAACTAACCCGCCCTTCGGAAAGCCTTCCCCACTAGGTGCGTGGTGCAGTCAGCTGAGCCTGGGGAGACGGAAGGAACCCATCTGTCTTGGGAAAGGTCATCTGAAAGGCTCTGATGACATTTTGTCTCCCTTGGGCTCAGCAGTTAGAGCCAACGGCTTCAGAGAAGGATAGAGGGAGGCAGCATTTTCATTGCACTGGTGAGCAGGATTAAGAGATTCATGTGGTGTACGGAACGCATTACTCAAACAATCTGCGCACCGAAGTGCCTCAGATGAACTTGGTCGAAATTCCATTCTTACCACTGATAGAACGAACACATCTGAATAGAGCTTCAAGTATTAAAACAAAAAACACGACGAAACAAAAAACCAGGCACTTTCATGCTCAACCCTCATTTCTGCATCCGCAAAATGGATTTCACGCTGACTTCACAGTCCGTAACAGAGATTAAGCGGAATAACAGTAAAATACCTTCTCAAGTACGCGGTAGGGGTAGGTATTTCCCTTACCCGATGGTGACTATTAGTTTACACACTATTTTGTAGGAACCTCGTTAACACCAGGTACGTTGGGAATTATCTAATCTCTCATTACATTATGGCTCTGTACCACGAGATGATTTTTCTCTGAAGGCGAGACTTGGCGGATCCGTTTGGGCAAATACTAACAAATACGTGCACCCCGATCTACAACAGTGCTTGTAAAATACTGAGGAACCAGAGCTTTTAGACCTGTCAAAGTAAACAGTTCTTTGAAGCTCTTGGAGGCAAGTCTCCCAGCTAGGCTTCTGTTTTTTCAAGAACGAGGTTGCTGACAGCCAGACTTGAAAAGCAAGTACAACTTAATCTCCTCCCTCCAGCAGGTGATGAGGCAAAAATCAGCACTACCTGTTTGGAAAAGCTGCACGGGGCTGGCTGTGCCAGCCCATTTCCCTCTCAGACAGCCCTGAAGACTTGGCAACCAGGCTAACACAGAATCCCAGCGGCTTCCGGCTCCTTATAGGTACCTGGGAGTCTCAGGCACTGGTCTCAGCGAGGAAAAGGCCCCAGGGCATTGCTTCTATCTGTCCCAAGCATCTCAATCTGTCCTCAGACTCTTTTCCAGGCATCTTAGTAGTCAAATGGCCAAAAAAACCTCTGAAAGCCAATTGTTTTTTTTCCCCACCAGGGAGAGAACTCAGGTAGGGGAAGGAGACTACAAAACCTTTAACTGTCTAAAAATAGTCAAGTCAGGAAACCGGGCTCTCCTCGTGTTCCCCCCAAGGCAAAGAGTGACAGAATGTCAGGGAGCCGACACTGCAGACAGAAGAAAGAGCAGTCTCCTGTCCGCGCCATCTCGGGAAGGCAAGGGAAAGGGCAGACATCAGGAAGAGAACTAATGGTCTGCCAGGGGAAGAGGGACTATGGCTAGGGCACTGCCAGTGTTCTTGCCATCTCCACGAAGACTGTGTCTCACCAATTAAAAAGAGCTTTCTCATCTGGAGGTATACAAAGACATACACCACCATCTGTAGAATCTGTATCAAAATTGGATTTTTTTTTTTTAGAAACAGAATATCTGTTGAAAAAGTCTCCGAAAGCACCCATACTGTTAACGTTTGGTCAAAAGACAATCAGAACCAAGGTCGGCAGCATGAACTCTAAAGAAAAAAGCAGGTAGTATCCATAGATTTCCACCCCAGCTTGATTTTCCATGTTAGCTATTTCAGAAATCCTGTACAATATTCTCATGGAATTTTCTCATGATACAAGGAGTATTATTGAATTTGGAAGGCTGTCATTTTAGTGAACAAACATTTGTTCTCCCAGTACATCAAACAAAAGCGTGAACACGAACTGCTGGAGTCTAAATAATGCTTCAAAATCCGGGAAGAGATGGAAGGTGTTGAGTTGAGACTAGTTTTAGAATAAGATGAAGAATCCCTCTATCTTACAATGTATTACTTCAGTAATGACCAAACAGTTTGGCTTTTTTAGGTAAACTCTACAACTTGGAGATCAAGAGTCACATACTCTACCTCATACTGAGCCACAAGTTCCCCATATGGCTACAGCTCTAAAAATTAACGTCCTCCCAGGTTGCTAGATAGGATGCTCAAACTACAAATCTTTTCATTGGAACAACATGACTTTTTTTTTTTTTTTTTTTTTTTTTTGCTGTGGCATTTTCTCAAAAATACTATTACACACACACACACACACACACACACACGCACACACTAAAAGATAGCTTAACAGGATGTGAACGTGCTTAAGAGTGGCCAGAGCGGCTGGGTGAGTGGAGGGAAATGCTAAGGGAGTGGGAAGAATGGTTAGGAGGGAACGCAGTAATCTGGGAAGTAAGTTCCAGACAGCTACATATAGGCAAATTGTATGGTAATGCAAATATTTATTTTCAGCTTCTATTTGGCAGAAGACAGTCCGAATTCCAAGGATCATTAATGAACCACGTGAAATACCCATCTTAGCGAAATATATTCTGAAAACTTACACTTACATCTTCTGGTTTGGTCGTATGTGTGGCTCCCAGATATTTAAGGGCATGCATCAGTTCTGCAGGTGACAAGAGGAAAGCAACCAAGGGAAGATACAAAAGTTGGTTGTGCCTGGAAAAAAACAGCTCTTATTTCTTTACAAGTTCAGTGCTGCCTTCAGTGTTAAGATGACGACCAGGATTATATGCAAAAATAGTATCAAGTGAATGATGACGGGTTGGAGAGCAGAAACCTCAAAATGATAACATGACTATAAAAAACAGTAAGTACAACGCACACATACATCAAGTTGTAGATTAGACAGAAAAATGGCTCATGGCCACAGCCTGTTATGAATCGACCAAAATGTCAGAACCAGCAGTCAGTAAATTTTGGCTTAACTCAGTGATTTGGTCACCTATTATGAATGAACTTGTTAGCCAAAGATCATTTTTTGATGTTCAACTTTTTACATATCCCATCCTGGAGAAGACCGCTGGATTTTACCATAAAATTCTTCAGTTTCAGGCATATCCTAAATGGGAATAATAGCACCAGAATAAACACGATCTCTGTAGCATTAGCTAAACTGGACCACACTTACCTTCCAGCCTGAAGAATTCACTGTTAAGATGACTATATGGTCCTTTTAGCAATAAAATTAAACGATTCTTAAACATGAGACCTTTAAACTTTCAGGAGAAAGTCTGTAAATCAAAAATTCTTTAGTCGATGTGTCAGACACCAAGTAAATGTTAAGGGCTTGTAGGATAAGCCCCTTGGAAGAACTACGTCCATTCGATTTTATATACTTATATTCTGAGTCTAGTGCACGTACATATAATGCGTACTCAAGTACTGATGTATTGACAATATTAATTTGTGACAAATAATCAGGATCGAGGAAAATCTTCAAGAGAAGACACGGCAGTTAAAGTAAATCCTTCATTCAAGAATGAGATGTACCATATGTCCTTTCACAGAAAATTGAGTCCCCGCAACAATACTGCAAGTTTCCATGAGTCAAGCGGCAAGGGAATGGTGAGAATACTAAATTTTATGCTGGTTACCCCGAGGCATGGAACACAAAAAAGACCTTAACTGTCCTTATTTGGATCTACAAACAGGATGATGGACATGAACGCTGGTTATAGTATTCTCTTCTTTGCCCATTTACCAAAAAAAAAAAAAAAAAAAGAGAGAGAGAGAGAGAGAACACCAGACCTTTGCAGGGACAATCAGAGGCATATTGGTGCACCAGCAGTATTTACCAGCTAATCACCTATTTTATGACATAATTCATTTGAGGATCAATCATCAACAGATGGTCTATGAAACTTCTTTTATAATTTCAGTATATAGTTGTGATACTTCTTATCTAGATTTTTAAGAAAATGCATTTCCATTTCTCTTAAAGAAGTGGAAATTTACTTGAGGAAATTTCTATCAGAATAAAACTGCCTTATATTGCCTGATTCAGTCAAAGCTGCTTGAAACTCCAACTTTTTACCATCATTTACTGCCTGTATCAACACAGCAGAAAAGACCTGATAATAAAGTCACAAGAATTCTGTTTATTATTATAGCAAACACTTCCACAGCATCTGACAAAACTCAGAAGTATCTGAGAAATGGGTTCAGATCTATGAAACTAAGCCAGCCAGGATGAAATCTTTATGGGGGGTGGGGAGGGGAAGGGGGAGAATGGAAAAGCAATAAATAACCAAAAGATACATTTCACATAGAGGCAAAATATAAAAAGAGGCAAAGTGATAGAATGAAAAAACAAACAAACCAAACTGCGAAGCAACGGACTAAGAAACTTTGATTCTTTCCGTCTTACTCGCTGCTAATGGTCCCCTTTGTCCCTCCACCGTTACAAATGCAGAGCAGCTAAGGTAGTAATTAAAGAATGGCCTCGCAAGACTCACCAGGAGGTCAAAAGGAATTACTGAAAAAGTGTTCAGATACTTTATAAAATATCTATTTTATTATACTCTGTCTTCCTTCGGTGAAGGTGTCCTTTGAAAATCACACTCTATTTCTTAATATCGTTTCAAATCCTTAACTAGAGAGGCTAGCTTCTTCCAGAGTGACGCTCCCGGGGCTCCGCCTGTTTTCCACGGCACACGGATGACAGCACAGCCGTGCCACCTGCGGGAAAGCGAAGGGCAGCACAACCGTGAAGTTACGATCATCCCTGGGGCAGACGCTGTGACTCCAGCACCCTCAAGGATCACTGTGAAATCATATTCTGTGTCAGTGTGAGAGTTCTTCTACAAACAGGAAGAATCTAATTTCTGTCAACACGTGCAGTGCCAGCTATTTTCCCCAACAGACTTTTCCCCCGTAAGACAGCTGCCCCAGGAGAACCGCTGCTTACACATCCCTGTCCAGATTCAAAAAGAAAACTCGACGTCTTTCTGTGAAAAGACAGCAATACACAGGTACTGGGAAAGCTTCCTGCAACCGCGGCTTGCCCAGCCACTCCAAGCGCGGGGTCACTCCCTGACGGACGGAAGATCCTGTCCGGTGACTCATAGCTCATCAGACGTGTTGTTCACCTTTGGTAATTCACACTCGTCACTGGCGCGACAGCTCTGGAGGAGGTCCCTGTAGTGCTCCTTGAGATCCTCATATAGGGAAGCAGTTTCCTGGGAGTGAGCCAATGGCAACACCTTTTCATTCAATAGCATCTGCACCCGGAACTCTTCTTTGGGAGTCTTCGCATTCTTACAATGGTAAAGCACAAACATGAGGTTCGAGGCATAGGGCACAATGTGGCCACTTCGGAACTTCCGATGCATCTGTTCCTTGTAATTGTAAGCCGTCAGGGGCTCCTTGTCTTTGAAGTAGCCCATGAGGGAGAGCAGTGGAAGAAGGGTCTCCGCGTGACCAAACTGCAGGACGACTGGAGAGGAAACTGGCTGAGACCTTGAAAGACAAATGGAGAAAAAATATGTGTATGTATTCATGTCGTGGAGGTAATATCTACAGTAGTGAGAAGGAGCACACAACGTTCTCACCTTTTCAAATCTTTATGTACAGACGCCAACAATATGGCTAAGGTTCTGTGTGGCTGAGAACTCAATGTTTTACACTCAGGGTTAAGTTCCCAGTTCAGGATCGCTGTGGTATTGCAAATCCATCTAAAACACTGCACACACGCTATTCTTTATATAGAGAGAAGAGAGTCTTTACTAGGAGATTAACGACCTCGATGCAGATGTGGATTTCGAAAGCGTATGGCCCTTCCGTGAAGGACACTGAGCACACTGGCCCTTAGTAAACACTGATTACTCCACGGAGGGCTTCTGAACGAACCTCAGGCGCTACCGTATCTATATCTGGGAAATGGGGACAAGCAATACTCAGTCAAGGTCTTGGCTAAAACCTGTCTGAACAGTGAACTCATGTACTCATGTACTCCTTCAATGTTTTATAAGACCTGCCTTGGGCACTACATTGGGAGAGAACCGCAAAGGGTAGAGAGACAACCTGTTCCAGCCGCCCTGCTGTGTTTGTGGCTGGAGTGGAGTCTGCACAGGGCCAGCAATACAACAGCTTTCCACACCATGAGCTAGGTCACCTTTTTTTACTGCAAGTTTTCTATGCCTTCTATGCCTTTTTTTGGTAAAGGCTTTTTTTTTTTTTTTAAATATATATACAGCAGCAAATGACTTAGTTTTCCCCCAACTTTAATAGAAAGAATATAACTTTGCTCTTAAACAAAATCTGTAAATCTACTCAAACACACTGAGCTGTCTAATTGATTAGCCTGCCAGCCCCACACCACATTACACACTTGGGGCACCTGGGTTTCCCAGTGGACAGCAGCATTTGAGCAGGTTTGGACCTTCATGATTCCCCACAAATTCAGATAGAACTAGAGAGCAGATCCCAAACCCAATGAAAACATTTACAAATAAAAGTAGGGAAAGGTTTTCTCAGTGAATCACCAACAGCCTCAGAACTGAACATGATCAGTGACCGTGTGGAAAAGCGTGTTGAAAGAGCTCACACCTGGTGGGTGCTAAGAGAACTCACACCTGCAGGATGCAGAGAGCGCTCACACCTGGTGGGTACAGAGAGCGCTCACACCTGGTGGGTGCAGAGAGAACTCACACCTGGTGGGTACTGAGAGAGCTCACACCCGGAGGGTGCAGAAAGAACTCACACCTGGTAGGTACTGATAGAGTTCACACCTGCAGGGTACAGAGAGAGCTCACACCTGGAGGGTGCAGAAAGAACTCACACCTGGCAGGTACTGAGAGAGCTCACACCTGGTAGGTACTGAGAGCACTCACACTTGGTGGGTGCAGAGAGGACCACGCCAGACCTCTCCCAGGCAGGGCTGGAAAAATCTAGCCAGTGGGAACTCTTGGAACAGCCGCTCTAAGGCCCCATTCTAGCCCAGAGGCTGCAAACACTAGAAGCTGCTGGGAGGGAGTCAAGACTGAGTCGGACAGGGACAAGCAAAGACCAAAAAAAGCACCAGTTGGATCAAGGTCAGGGCAGCAAACTAGAACCAGGAGATCTCAGAAAGCAACCTGCCATTTTCTGAACAGCACACACATATAGTACCAAAGAAGGGAGGCCCAGGAGGTTAAAGAAGCAACCTGATGTGAGCCACCTTCTAAATATTCAGAGAAACTAAATGCACATTAAAATGAGCGCTAGAAAAGTAAATAGAAGAATAAGGAGCAGAAAAACATCCCTACAAAAAATAAAAGTATACGGTACTAGAAATACTCAAAAAATACATAGAAACTGTAACATACTATTTCTCAATTATCCACTATTCTGAGATTAATATTTTCTAAAAGGGAATAAGCACTTTAAGAAGAGGGAGTTGGGGGCGGGGGTTACTCCCTCTTCTTAATTGGTGTATTTTTTAATTCAGTCATCTAAAGTATTTAAAATCTGTATTTATTTCCAAGAAGCATCCCCTTAGGCCCAAAGTTACAAAGCACTATCATTTAGACCATAGTTATATTTGGTTTCATCTGCATAACTAGTTTCGAACTCTGCATTATTTGTCAGTCTTTAAAGATTGGGTGGATCTCAGATTCTTAAAAATCCACAGATTTTTGGCTCCTCTTGAAAACCTAAAAGACCTGACAACATATGCTCCCATAAGGCAATAATTAGCTGAACAGGAATAAGGGTTACTCCGGAGAGGACATATATACCCACTGCCCAGGACATCTATCACTGCACACAGTCTAACCAAGATGGATTCATTCATTACTTACCTGGTGCCTTTATACATTTGAATAAATGCAAGCCAAAGCTAAGACCACTGTCATAATGTAAATATAATGGAACTTAATAGTAATACATAATAAGTAAGTTATGTAAAAATATAGTTGACCCTTGAACAATGCAGGACTTAGGGGCACCAAACCTCTGTGCTGTCGAAAATCTGTGTACCGGAGCACCTGGGTGGCTCAGTCGGTTAAGCATCCGACTTCCGCTCAGGTCATGATCTCGCGGTTTGTGAGTTCGAGCCCCGCGTCAGGCTCTGTGCTGACAGCTCAGAGCCTGCAGCCTGCTTCGGATTCTGTGTCGTCTTCTCTCTCTGCCCCTCCCCCACTTGTGTTCTGCCTCTATCAAAAACAAATAAATGTATTAAAAAAATTTTTTAAAAATCTGTGTACCACTTTTTGACTTCCAAAAACTTATCTAGTAGCTTCCTGTTGATTGGAAGCCTTTTCGATGATAACATAAACAGTTAACTGACAGTTTATCATAGAGTACTGACTGACTGTATATAATACACTGACTGGAAGCTTTTCTGATAACATAAACAGTTGATTGCTGTTTTTTATAATATACTATTGACTGTATATAATACAGGTAACACATTTTGCATGTTACAGTGTATATATACATAATGCAATATATTACATATTTTGTATGTTATACGCATTACATGCTGTATTCTCACAGTAGAGAAAAGAAAATGTTAAGAAAGTTCTAAGAAAGAGAAATTACATTCACAGTACTACACTGCATTTATTGAAAAAAAAACAAACAAAAAACAACGCCCATGTAAGTGAACCCACCCAGTTGAAATCTGTTGTTGTTTGAGGGTCACCTGCTCTGGTTTACGTTTTAAGTCATCTAGTACAAGGAAGCAACTGCAAAGCCAGGACAGGCTCTCATCCTGATGCTCCACTGCCGTTATCTACAGGATCCATCAGGATGGGAAGAGGTCAGGAAGGATCGCAGCAATACCTCCAGAGTCCTGCAGAAAGACCAGTCAGCAACTCTCCTCTCTTCCCCACTGAGGAACTCCAACAAATGTAAGACCATATACGATACAAAACTTTCTAGTTTCAACAAATTACAGCAATATTATCAATGAACTATTTTACATTCTTTTTCTCTATCAAGTCTTCGAAATGCAGTGTGTACTTCACGCTCACAGCACCTCTCCATACAGACCAGCCCCATTTTCAAGTGCCGAATGAACGAGCACGTGTGGCTCGTGACTACTGTGTAGAACTGTATACAGCATACCCACATAGGAGTATATGACAGACAGTGGTGACGACAGCCCCATATACTTGGACTCAAAAGTCAATCAGATAAAGAGAAAATGGAAAGAAAGGTATGAGACAAATAACAAGCACATGTACAAAAAAATGCGTGCTAGGGAAAGGGAAGAAACCAACACGGCTATGTACAAATCATGAGTCCAAAGTCACAGTAATGACACCCAAGCTACAGAA
Source organism: Puma concolor (assembly GCF_028749965.1). NCBI lineage: Eukaryota > Metazoa > Chordata > Mammalia > Carnivora > Felidae > Puma > Puma concolor. The sequence goes on along the minus strand of NC_141677.1, from coordinate 7,024,451 downwards.
AAAATTAAATTTAGGTTGTGACCCACATGTAAGTTTTAAACCTGAAGGCTCTTTACGTAGAAAGAGCAATCAAACTTCGTTTTCTGTTTTGACTTGCTTTACTGTCAGTTATATGTGAAAATCAGCTATTTTTTAGAAGAAAGTTGAGGAAAACTATGCTTTGAAAATACTCAGGAATTTTATGGGAAATCAAGTTAGTTTATATATTAGATTTACACAGGGAGCTCTGTTAACAAAAATTAATGTCTTCTGCCATTTGATACATCTAAATTAAAAAAAAAATGTTTTACATTTATCGCAGCATTATTTATAGTGGCCAAGATAAGGAAGCAGCCCAAGCGTCCATTCACAGATGAATGGATAAAGAGGTGTTCTATACGTGTGGTATATACACACTATGGAATATTACTCAGCCATAAAAAAGGACCCATTTGCAATAATGTGGATGGACCTAGAGGGTATTATGTTAAATGAAATTTAAGAAACAAATGAACAAACAGGAAATAAAAGAGACAAAAAACCCCAGACTCTCGAATACAGACAACAAACTGGTGGTTGCCAGGGGGGAGGTATGCATGTGATAGATAAAGCAGATTAAGAGGTACAAACTTCCAGTTACAAAATAAATAGGTCACAGAGATGAAAAGTACAGCATAGAGAACATAATCAGTAAGGTAACACTGTTGGGTGACAGATGGTGGCTATACTTATGGTGACCACTGAATAAGGTACAGAACTGTTGAATTATTACATTGTACACCTGGAACGAATATAACACGGTATATTAATCATACTTCAATAAAAGAGTATTCCAGGCAAACAGTTAATTCACCAATAGTTAAATTCACCAATACAGTAATAATAACTTGAGACAAGGATAACTACTAATTATGGGGCAAAAACTAACACAGCCTTCCCCAAAACAGTCTTAAACACGGAAAACACTAATTTGCTTAGAAATCCAAATGTGTATGTAGGAAATAAGGAACTTACAATTATTTGCAGGTTGTATTTTCTACAATAACCAGATAAAAATATTTTAAGCTTATAGGGGTGACAGGTCTGATCATTCCCTGCCAAGTGCCAGGTACCATGCTAGGTGTTTTTTGCTGTTTGTGCTTATCTGTTTTTAGAAGGGGAGGAAAAAATAAGAAAGGTTATAAAGATGAAAGAACAAAAAATCCGAATAAAACACGTTCCTGGCTCTTGCAGATTAGCACTCGTGTAAGTGTTAAGGGAACTGAACAAAGGGAAGGAAGCAAACCCTCCTGGCTGGGGAAGAGCTGGGTGAACTTAGAGGAGACGGTGTCTCAGCAGGGTCACAAATACATTCCTAGTAAGTCTTACAACAGAAATGCTGCCCACTGTGGCTCAGTAAAGGGTCACGGCTGGTTTACCCTACGACGTGGATATTATCATCGCCCGTTAACAGACGAAAAAACTGGGGTTAACTTACTTACCTAAGTGATCTCTTAACTCACTAGAAAAACACTAGCTATTAATTTGTTTCATTCATTAATTTGTTTCATCCACACCTGAAAAGAAGGATCATTTCTTGGGCTATATGTAAATCAGTCATAAATGTGTGTGCACAAATCTTTATTGAGCATACAAGACACTTAATTGGTTTGGTTTATGGCTTTTCAAAAATGTCAAGAAAGCAGACTATCAAAAATCTGGCTTAGAGAAATTTTATCCCATAGAGAAAAAGCTTATTAAATAGAAAAGAATGCCTTAGGATATTTTATAAAATATATTATCAACATGAACATAAAATTGAAACCCTTAAGTGGCCTAAAAATTCTTTGAGCACTTCCAAGTTTTACACAATTTTAAAAATCTCTTTCTTGATTTTGGCATTAAAAAATTTCAGGGACACCAGCGTGGCTCAGTCGGTTAAGTGGCCAACTCCGGCTCAGGTCATGACGTTGCAGTTTGGGAGTTCAAATCCCATGTCGGGCTCTGGGTCAACAACTCAGAGCCTGGAGCCTTCTTCGGATTCCGTGTCTCCTTCTCTCTGACCCCTTCCTGACTTGTGTTCTCTCTCTCACTCAAAAATAAATAAACATTAAAAAAAAAAATTCAGAGCAGAGCTCACTAAATGTCTCGGTTGGGTTAAGGTAAAAAGAATTTAACACACTCTTAAATAAGGTAAGAAATCTAAAAGAATGTTAAGTATTTTTTGTACTAACTCAAAAGTAGTTCCATTAAATTATAGCTCACAATATAAATCACTTCAGTTTCCAACATAATTGTTTTTCTTCACTATTTTATGTTTTCCTAGCCAAATTCATCTTAGTAATCCTTAATGGTTCCAGTGTTAAAACTAAATGTAATAATGTAATCTTCTTCAAGACTCCCCAAGAAAGTAGAAGTAAAACATCTAACTTGTAATTACGAGGTATAAAATTCCAAAGAATAAAGCCAGTAATTTTTCAGCCATTTTATACTCTCTAGTACAAATCAGGGATCCCCTTATAGTTAAGAACGTCAGAATGCTTTTTTTCTTTTCTTACAATGATTAAGCAACACGTAAATTTTTTTTTTTTAATTTTTTTTTTTCAACATTTATTTTTGGGACAGACAGAGACAGAGCGTGAACGGGGGAGGGGCAGAGAGAGAGGGAGACACAGAATCAGAAGCAGGCTCCAGGCTCTGAGCCATCAGCCCAGAGCCTGACGCGGGGCTCGAACTCACGGACCGCGAGATCGCGACCTGGCTGAAGTCAGACGCTCAACCGATTGCGCCACCCAGGCGCCCCAAGCAACACCGTAAATTGATTTTTACTTTATTGTTTGAAACTCAACTGCCAAAATATCAAACTCTAGGTATATATTTTTTTAATGTTTATATATTATTTTGAGAGAGAGAGCGTGACAGAGCCCAATGCAGGGCTTGAACCCACAAACCGTGAGATCATGACCTGAGCCAAAGTTCACAAGGCAAAGTGATACCCCCCAAATTGGAGACACAGACGGCGGGCACCGGGGCATGCTGGGAAAACCTCGACTGTTAGTGACGAATGGCTAGGGGCTCAATATGGGCGAGTCAGAGTTAAAAACATCGAGGGACCCTGGGGAGCACTCACACTTAGTGAGTGTTACCTCCAGGAACCCAGCCAGGTCCTCACAGTGAATCCCTTCTTGTTTCTGGCAGGGGGAGGGGAAAGGAACCATTCTGAAAGACACGGAGCTTTCTATTCCTCTTAACAAGGCCTACCCTCAGGAGAAACTGTTCTACCAGAGTCTAACTTACCTAGGGGCAGGGAAATGCCCAGTTCTAGCCACCTCCATCCGTCCTGTGCCACCTAAGGATGTGGAAGTGAGAAGCACTGGTGCCGTTCACAGCCTGAGCCACAGACTCATCAAAAGGCCGAGACCCCATCCCAGGTCTACAGGACTCTACACCTCACCACCACATTTCTAAGGGCTTATCTACCACAGGTCTTTGTATCCAGTACGTCATGCCCACTTTAAACAAAAAAATTACAAGGTATACTAAAAGGCAGAAACATAGTTTAAGGAGACTGAAAAAACATCAGAGCCAGAATCAGGTATGGCAGATAAGGGTGGAATTACCAGGAATTTTTAACTATGATTAATATGTAAGGGCTTCACAGGCGCCTGGGTGGCTCAGTTGGTTGAGCATCTGACTCTTGATTTCAGCTCAGGTCATGATCTCATGGTTCATGGGGTCGAGTACCACATCACATGAGCATGGGGCCTAAGATTCTCTCTCTCTCTCTCTCTCTCCTTCTGCCCCTCTCCCCAGCTTGTGCATCCACCCCTCCCAGGATAAAAAAGAAAAACAACAACTAATATTAACATGCAAAAATGGATGGATAATGTAAGTAGGGAGATGGAAATTCTAAGAAAGAATCAAAAAAGTACTAGACAGGGGCGCCTGGGTGGCGCAGTCAGTTAAGCGTCCGACTTCAGCCAGGTCACGATCTCGCGGTCCGTGAGTTCGAGCCCTGCGTCGGGCTCTGGGCTGATGGCTCGGAGCCTGGAGCCTGTTTCCGATTCTGTGTCTCCCTCTCTCTCTGCCCCTCCCCCGTTCATGCTCTGTCTCTCTCTGTCCCAAAAATAAATAAACGTTGAAAAAAATATATATATATTTAAAAAAAAAAAAGTACTAGACATTAAAAGCATGGTACAGAAGCGAGGAATGTGTCTGTAACCTGGACACAGATAGAATCTCCAAGTTGGGGCATAACAACAGAAACTTCCCAAACTGAACAGTACAGAGAATAAAGACTGGGAAAAGCAGAACAGAATATGCAAGAACTGTGGGGCCATCACAAAAGGTTTAATTAACATGTGTAATGGGAATACCAGAAGGAGATGAGAAAGAAAATGATGCAATATTTAAAGCAATACTGACTGAGAATTTCCCCAAACCACAGATCCAGGAAGCTCAAACGCCAAGCAAATAAAAAGAAAAAACCACAAAAAAACCACCCACTGTACCTGGGCATACCATATTCAAACTTCATAATATCAAAGATAAAGAAAAAAATCTTGAAAGAAGTCATGCAAGCAAGACAATGAAGTATTTCTGTATTGAGAGAAAAAGCCCACCGACATAGAATTTTGTACCATGCAAAATCATCCTTCCAAAGTGACAGAGAAATAACGGCTCTCTCAGACAAAAATTGAGGAAATTTGTTGCCAGTGGACATGTCTCACGAGACATGTTAAAAGAAGTTCTTCAGAGAGAGGGAAATAGTTGCAGGTCAGAAACTCAGATCTACATAAAGAAAAACAGCGAAGATGAATAAGTGAAGGTAAAATAAAAATGTTTATGATTTTTAAAAAAATTTTTTAACACTTCTTTATTTTTTGAGAGACAGAGTGTGAGAGAGAGAGGGGCAGAGAAAGAGGGGAGACACAGATTCCCAAGCAGGCTCGAGGCTCCGAGGTGTCAGCACAGACCCCGACGTGGGGCTGGAACTCATGAACCAACAGATCATGACCTAAGCTGAAGTTGGACACTTAACCCACTGAGCTACTGTATTTTTTTTATTCTTAACTGACCTAAATAATTTGCTCAAAATAATAATAGCAATAACGCACTTGATTATATATGCGTGTTCACGCGTGCACACACACACACACACACACACGTATGTGTATGTACAAGTAAAATGAATGGCAGCAATGACGCAAGGGACAGGAAAGAAGCCTGGGAACAGTTTGTTACAAGGTGCGTGCACTACCCCTGAAGTGCTAACAGTGTTATCTGAAAGCAGACTTAGGTTTGTTGTGCAGGCATATGGCAAATTCTAGGGCAACCACCAAGAAAAGAAATACAGCTGATATGCTATGAAAGAAGAGGAAATGGAACGATATAAAATCCTCAACTGAAACCACAGAAGTTAGAAAAAGTGTGGAAGATAAAATCGGAACAAAGAACAAGGGCAAGAAACAGCTAATAGTAACAAATATGGTAGATATTAATCCAACTGTATTAATAATCACTGAAAAAGTCAACGGACAAAATATACCAACTAAAAGACAGAGATTGTCAGAGTGGACCAAGCACAAAACCCAACTACATGTTACTACACGAAACCTACTTTCAATGCAGATTAAAAGTAAACTAACGGAGACAGATACAGCACGCTACTGAACACTGATCAAAAGAAAGCAGAAGTAGCTATATAAATTCGGACAGAGCCAACTGCAGAGCAAGGAAAGTTATTAAGGATAAACGGGGCATTACATATTGATGAAGGGGTTACTACTCCAAGCAGACAGAATATTCCTGAATGTGTATGTAGGTATGTGCCTAACAGAACAAAATGCATGAGGCAAAAACTGACAGAACTACAAGAATAAACAGATAAACTCTCTCTATAGTTGGAGACTTTAACAATCCTCTACCAGAAATGGACCAATCCAGCAGGCTAAAAAGTCAGTAAAGAGACATTAAGCTCAACAAGACCATGAATCACCTGGACTTAACTGACATCTGTAGAGGACTTCATCCAACAATAGCAGATTATACATTCTCCTCAACTTCACATGGAAGATTCACTAAGAGACCACATTTTGTGACACAAATCACAGCTTAAAAAATTTAGAAGAACAGAAACTGTGTGACATTCGCTCAATGGAATGAAACTAGAAATCACTGACAGGACAACTGGAGAATCCCCCAATACTTGGAGGTTACACACCACACTTCTAAATAACACATGGGTCAAAGAAGAACTCTCAAAAGAAATTTAACTCCAAAGAAATCTGAAAACATTTTGAATGAAATGAAAATGAAAACACAACTTATCAAAAATTTGTGGGATGCAGTGAATACAGTACCTATAGGGAATTTTATAGCACTTAATGCCTATATTAGAAAAGAAGAAAGATCTAAAATCAACTATCTAAGCTTCCATTTCAGGGATGTAGAAAAAGAAAAGCAAATCAAATCCAAAGTAAGCAGAAGAAAATAAAATTAAAAATATGAGCAAAAGTCAGTGAAATTTAAAACAGAAATCTTTAGAAAAAAATGAACAGTATCAAAAGCTAGTTCTTTGAAAAGATCAATAAAATCAGTAAGTCTCTAGCCAGGCTAAAGAGAAGGCACAAATTATTAATATCAGAAAAGAAAGAAAAGAGACCACCAAAGATCCCATGAACATTAAACAGATAATAAAGGAATATTATGAACTCCCTACCTGCTAAGTCTGATAACCTAGATAAAATGGACCAATTCCATGAGACACAATCTTCCAAAACACAAGAATAGATGATCCAAGTAAGCCTATATCTACTAAAAACTTGAATCAGTAATTAATAACCTCCCAAAAGGATTCCTTCCAGAAGGATTCACAGGTGAACTCTACCAAACCTTCAAGGAAGAAATTCTACCAATTTTCTACAAGCACTTCCAGAAAACAGAAGCAAAGAGAAAGAACTCCTAACTCATTCTGAGACCAGTATTACCCTAATACCAAAGTTAGGCAAAGATAACCCTAGAAAACACAACCAATCAATATACATGAAGACAGAAGCACACAAAAATCCTAAGCAAAATATTAACAAATTGAATCCAACCAACAATGTATAAAAAGAATTATACACTCCAACCAAGTAGGATTTATCTCAGGTGTCAAGGCTGGCTCAATATTCAAAAGTCATGCGAACAATCACATCAACAGGCTAAAAAAGAAAAATCATGTTATCAAGAGCTTCAGAAAAACCATGTGACAAAATTTAGCACTCAGTCATGATCAAAATTCTCAGCAAACTAGGAACAGAGGAACTTCCTCCACTGGATAAAGAACATATGCAAAGAGCTACACTTAACATCATACTTAATGCAAAGCTTTCTTGCTAAGATCAGGTACAAGGAAGGCAAAGATGCCTCTTCTCACCACTAGTTTTCAACATCATACTGGAAGTCTTAGCTAACACTCCAAGACAAGAAAAAAGGGTATACCTATTAGGAAGGAAGAAATAAAACTGGCTTTGTTTGCAGATGACATGATTGTCTATGTAGAAAATCCAAAAAATCAACAAAAAACTCCTGGAACTAATAAGTATGTATAGCAAGTTTGCAGGCTACAAGGTTAATACATAAAAGCCAACCGCTTGTCTATATGCCAACAGTAAACAAGTGGAAATTTAAAAATAAAAACACATTGTTGTTATATTAGTACCATCACAATGAAATACTTAGGTATAAAATAAAATATGTCTATGATCTATATAAGAAAAAGTACCAAACTCTTACGAAAGAATCAAAGAGGACTCAATACCGTCAAAATGTCAGTTCTTCCCAATTTGATCTATGGATTCAATACAATCCTAATAAAAATCCCAGCAAGTGATTTTGTAGATAACAACAACTGATTCTAAAGTTTACACGGAGAAGCAAAACAATATGGATGAGCCAAAACAACACTGAAGGAGAAAAAGAAAGTTGCAGGATCGACACTACTTGATTTCAAGACTTACAGTAATTTTACAGTAATCAACATAGTGTGGTCCTGGGGAAAGACAAACAGACCAATAGAAAGGAACAGAGAGCCCAGAAATAGACCCCTATTAATAGAGTCAACCGGTCTTTGACAAAGTAAAGATCAGAAAGCAAAGGTAATACAATAGAGCAAAGACAATCTTTTCAACAAATGGTGCTGGAAGACCGGACGGGAAAAAAATTGCACCTAGACACAGACCTTGTACCCTTCACAAAAATTAACTCAGAAGGATCACAGACCTAAATGTAAAACTCAATACTATAAAACTCCTGGAAGATAACGTAGGAGAAAAACCTAGATGACCTTGGTATTGCAAGGACTTTTTAAATGTAACACCAAAGGCGTGACCCATTTAAGATAAAAGTAATAATCTGGGCTTCATTAAAAGTAAGAATTTCTGCTCTACTAAAGACAATGTCAAGAGAATAAAAAGACAAGTCAGAGACTGTGAGAAAATATTTACAAGAGACATATCTGATAAAGGAGTTACCTAAAATATACAAAAAACTCGTAAGACACAACAATAAAAAAAACAACCAACCCTCTAAATTTAAAAATGGGCCAAAGGCCTGAACAGAAAACCTGAGCAAAGAAGATAAACGGATGGCAACTAAGCATATGAAAAGGTGCTCAACATTATACATCATTAGGGAATTGCAAATTAAAACAATGAGACACCACTCCACTATCAGCAGAAGTCCAGAACACTGACAATGCCAAAGGCTGACGACAGAAACTCTCATTCATTGCTGGTGGGAAAGCAAACGGATAGAGCCACTGTGCAAGTCAGTTTGGAGGTTTTCTCACAAAACTAAACATATTCTCATCATACAATCCAGCAATTGTGCTGCCTGGTATTTATGCAAATGAACTAAAGAGTTATGTCCACACAAAAACCTGAACGTGGATGTTTATAGCAGTTTTATTCATAATTGTCAAAACTTGAAGCAACCAAGAAGGCCTGTGGGTAGGTAAAGGGGTAACTAACCTGTGGTGCATCCAGATAATGAAATACTACTCAGTTCTAAGAAGAAATGCGATATCAAGCCATCAAAAGACACAGAGGAAACTTCGATGCGTATGACTAAGTAAAAGAAACTATTCTGAAAAGGCTAACTATTGTACAATTCCAAATATGTGACATTCTGGAAAAGGCAAAACTATGAAGACAGTATAAAGATCAGTAGTTGCCAGGGTTTGGGGGAAGGGAGGGATGAACAGGCAAAGCACAGAGGGTTTCGAAGGCAGTAAAACTATCGTGTAGGATATTACAACGGTGGGTAGATGTTGGTGTGTATCTGCCCAACCCCAGAGAACGTAGAACGCCAAGAGTGAGCGCTAATGTAAGCGTGGACTTTGGTGACCACGAGGTGTGTCAGTGTAGGGTAATCAAGTGTAGCGAAGGTCCCGCTGTGGTGTGGTGTGTGTTGGGGTGGGGGAGGGAATTTACGGGAACTCTGTACTTTCTGCCCGGTTTTGCTGTGAACCTAACACTGCTCTAAAAAATTAAGTTCGTTAATCAAAAAAACAAAGGAACAAACTACTACCACGAGAATACGGGTGACCAAAGAAAGAGTATATTCTTCCTCCAGAGAGCTAATACAATTCCCCTTTAAACACCTGCTCATGAGTATATGTGTTTGACCCCCTTTTAAGACTTACTCACATCTCAGTTTTCTTTGACAAAGTTAAGCAGCATTAATGTTAAATGGAAAACATATTGTATTTCTATCCTAAATTACATCCATGCACTAAAAGTAGGGACTTGGATATCTTCAATTAGTGGAGACTAAAGAGCTGTGGAGTTTGTGTGGACATACGCACAAAGGGTTTTTTGTTTGTTTTTCTAGCTCTAAAGATGACAGAGCAAATACCTAAGAGTATTTATTTATGGCCCTATTTTTATCAGAAGCCGTTAAAGATATGTACCAGGTTCTGTAAAGTAAATCAATAATTTCTCTGGAGTTAAGTGGTTCTATTTCAAGAACACCCCGCTCTTTGCTCTGTCTCCTAACAGAAAATAAATCTCAGAAATGCTCTGGGCCGTCCGCTAGGAACTGATTTACATCCAGTGAGGCCCGCCTGCTACTGAAAGAACCAAATCCCCAGCTTCTCCTTGAATACACCAGAGTCCTGAGGCGGCGTAAGAACTTTGGTGGGTTTCATTCCCAAGCTTCTTCAAAGCAAAGCTGGCCTATGATTAAGCCCGAAATATTGGCAACGGGAAATGGGTAGCACGTGTGTGTGTCTGAATAAGAAGTAAGGGAGTGTGCGTGTGTGTTGGCGTGGGGGGTCAGAACACGAGAAATGAGAGACTATAATGTGCGGGAGGATAAAAGGGGAAAGAATGTGGGGGAAAACACCACTTCCCAGTTTATTCGATTCCTAATTTAAGACCACGGCACATAATGTTTTTCATTGGACTGCTGAAGGCATAAATCTGAGAAAGGACCTGTACCCAGAATATATACAAAGAACTCTGACAACGATAAAAGATGGGAAACAACCCGCTTACAAAACGGCAAAAGATGGGAAGACACTTCGGCAGATTACACTAGGGTGGTAAATGAGCACCTGGAAGGGCGGTGCACGTCAACTGCCTTTAGGGAAATGCAAACTAACACTACAATGAGGAGCTGCGTGCCCATCAGAACTGCTCAAATTACAAAGACCTACCACACCAAGCGTCAGCCAGAATGTAGAGTGAGTCAGCTCTCACCCGCGGACAGGAAGAGTTTGGCCGATTCTCAAGGGGAAACATTCACCGACAGGGGACTCAGCTATTCTCTGACTAGGTGTCACCCGGCAGGAAAGAAGGCACAGGTCCACAGCAGGACAACCGAAGTTCACAGCAGCTTCACGTGGAACAGCCTTGAACGGGAAACCACCTAACATCCACCGCAGGGGGAGTGGATCAGCGAACTGGCGTGTGTCCGTATGATGGAATACCATTCAGCTTTAAAAAGGAGTGACTGCCTAACAACCCCTAACAACGTGGGTGAATCTCCTAACCGTTACGCTAGAAGAAGTCAAATCAAAAAATGTATACAGTAGAGGGTTCCATTATCTAAAATCTAGAAAAAATAGGTTAATCTAGAGTGACAGAAAACAGATCAGCGGCTGGCCTGGGGAGAGGGGCAGGTGGAAAGAGTCACAAAGAAATCTTTGCACAGGATGGATATTCCGTTATCTTGCTTTCGCCGACGGTTTCATGTACATGTACGTATGTAAAAACTCGCCAAATTGTACACTTTAAATATGTACCACTTAACTTTACATCAATGATAGGTCAATAAAACTTTTCAAAGAAATTAAAACGAGTATTAAGGGTGGATACACTGAGGTTACTGAAAGAAGTCTTCAGTGACCAACCTCAAGGACTCGTCCCATAAAGCCTTTACCAAGTTCCAAAGTTCAAATTCATTCTCCTTGAGCACTTTTTTAAAAACCGGTTTCAGTGCTGTTATATAAATATCCTCCAAACTAGGACATGAGCTCCCTGAGACAGTAACTTAGATGTACACCCCCTACCGCCTGCATAATACACGGGAGTCAGGCGGGCGGACGCTGAGGCCAGGCAAGCACTTAGAAGCAGCTGCTGAAATCTAAGAGAAAGATACTGGCCTGAACTGAGGGCGGAGCGGTGGGGTAAAAAACGTGGAAGGAACAGATCTAAATCTGGAAGGAAAACCAAAAAACCCCACAAAACGACAAATACAGAACGCAACACGGTGAGTAGAGGTAGAAGGGGAGGGAGGCAGAGTCCGGAATGAGGCAGTTTGCGGCTGGGACGCCTGCATGACGGAAGCACGGACTAAAAGAGGGACAACGGACGGGAGAGAAAGAGAGGACTGCAGACACTCCTGTGATGCGTACCGACCACCAACTGTATGTGCCCCGTGCTCGTTCTAGGCACTGAGGAGCGGACACCGAGATAAAGTTCCAGACACCACACACCTATGCTCTACGGAGAGTCCAAAAGTTTTTCCCAAAACCAGATGGACACTGGCACAGCCAGACTAGTTACATTTTAATCTTTATTTAGCCAGTTTCTTTCGACAGGCAGCACTCCCAGAGTTTGCTGGAACATCCACCTGGACTCCATGGAACCCTGACTGTAGAAAGGGAGCAAAAAGACCGGCACACACGTCCTGAGGACTTAGAATCTGCACACATTTCCAAGAACTTTAAAAGACAAGCCCCCCCTCCCTAATTCCCACAGGCCAAATGACCCAAACAGCTATTTAAAATCACCTGTTGGGACACCGGGGTGGGCCAGTCGGTTAAGTGTCCGACTTCAGCTCAGGTCATGATCTCACGGTTGTTGAGTTCAAGCCCCACGTGGGGCTCTGTGCTGACAGCTCAGAGCCTGGAGCCTGCGTTGGATTCTGTGTGTGCGCGCGCGCGTGTGTGTGTGTGTGTGTGTGTGTGTGTGTGTGTGTGTGTGTGTCTACCCCTCCCCCACTTGTGCAGGCTCTCCATGTCTCTCCCTCTCTCGGAAATAATAAATGAATAAACTTTAAAAAATTATAAAAACTAAATAAAAAATAAAATCACTTGTTGCCACGTGAATTTCAATGCTGCCATCTTATGTTAAAATATGGAACTACACAACGTTAAAAAGCCATACCCTTGTTCAACGGCAAAATCTGAAAATATCAAGATTTGAGAGTCAGTGAAAAAGTAGACAAAGTTAGTAAGTTTAATGATAGTAACAAATATTGACAGCAGTCAATGTCAGCGTCTGAGATTATCCATGATGAAATGAAAGCTCTCATGAGGCTAAGCAATTACAGTCCAGAATATAAACCTTATTTTAAAAAAGAAGTGACTTATTGAATTACCCCGATCTAAATAGATAAAAATATATCAACAGAGATAATGGGGAATGGGTACAGTAGAATAAAATCCATACAGTCTCATCCCTTTAGTAAATCCAGTCTTTTTTTTTTTTTAATTTTTTAATGTTTGAGAGAGAGAGAGAGAGAGAGAGAGAGAGAGAGAGAGAGAGAACAGGGGAAGGGCAGAGAGAGAGAGAGACACAGAATCTGAAACAGGCTCCAGGCGCTGAGCTGTCAGCACAGAGCCTGATATGGGGCTCGAACTCACCAACCATGACATCATGACCTGAGCCAACAGAGGATGCCTAATTGAGTCACCCAGGCACCCCTCCGCAATCTGCTTTTCTAATCACAGCTGCTTAAAAGGCAAAAGCTGCTTAAATTTGCTTAAATAGTGAATGTACTGGTTTTAACTTTAATCCCATCACTGTGGTGATGGTTCAAGGAGGAAAATAAAAATCAAGATCCTAATAAGAGTAAAGGACCTGAGCTTGAAGGGCAGCTATGCGCAGCCAAAATGTGGACCCTCGCCAATTAACATTGTTTGTAATCTCCAGTTTTTCTGTGAAGTAAAACCAGGCTCCTAAAATTACGTTGAAGAAGTATTCATAAACTCAGAAGCCGATCTCTGATTGACCATGAACATAAAGAGGGAACAGCCTGTCTACGCAGTAGTACACGGAACGCAAACGTAGCCTGGGGGCTCCACCATGAAGTGAGAGACATCTCCCTCAGACAACAGGATGACAAAATACTGCTCATAAACATACACACAGACTCCAAACACAAATACAAAAAAGATTTTAAGAGTCGCAAAGAAAAAAGGTTAATGTTCTGATAGAATGGGTCAGAAAAATCTACTGAAGTCTTATCCTACCACTGTGTGTGTCATATTAATGTTGAGGGAGGCTGTGTATGTGGAGGGGAAGGTAGTTGGGAACTCTAGAATTCCCACTCCAAACTGGTGTGAACTTAAAACTGCTCTAAGACACAAAATCTATTAATTTTTTAAAACGCTATTATTCTCTTTGCTGAGCATATGTTGGTTTTCTTTGGAAGTATTCTTAAATGTACCACTGCTCCTAAAATCCTATCAATCTGTTTTGGACAGAAATATGATAGAAGTCTCTAAATATACCTTCTTCCCTCTATTTAAGAAGATTTAATTTTTTTTAGCTGTTTTTTAAAATTTTTATCTAAAAATTTTTTTTTAAAATTTACATCCAAGTTAGTGAGCATATAGTGCAATGATTTCAGGATTCGATTCCAGTGATTCATCCCCTACATGTAACACCTAGCGCTCATCTCAGCAAGCTCCTCCTTAATGTCCTTTGCCCACTTAGCCCATCCCTTAATGTCTCAGCTCCTCCTTAATGTCCCTTGCCCACTTAGCCCATCCCCCCCACCCACAACCCCTCCAGCAACCCTCAGCTGGTTCTCTATATTTAAGAGTCTCTTATGTTTTGCCTTCCTCCCTGTTTTTATATTATTTTTGTTTCCCTTCCCTTATGTTTATCTGTTTTGTATCTTAAATTCCATATATGAGTGAAGTCATATATTTGTTTTTCTCTAATTTCACTTAGCATAATACACTCTACATTGCTGCAAACAGCAGAATTTCATTCTTTTTGATTGTCGAGTAATACTCCATCACACACACACACACACACACACACACACACACTACATCTTCTTCATTCATTCATCCATCGATGGACATTTGGGCTCTTTCCATACTTTGGCTATTGTCGATAGTGCTGCTATAAACATGGGGGTGCATGTGCCCCTTCGAAACAGCACTCCTGTACCCTTTGCATAAATACCCAGTAGTGCAATTGCTGGGTCATAGGGTAGTTCTATTTTTAATTTTTTGAGGAACCTTCATACTGTTTTCCAGAGTGGCTGCCCCAGTTGGTATTCGCACAAACAGTACAAAAGAGATCCTCTTTCTCCGCATCCTTGCCAACATCTCTTGTTGCCTGAGTTGTTAACGTTAGCCATTCTGTCAGGTGTGAGGTGGTATCTCATTGTGGTTTGAATTTGTTTTTCCCTGATGATGAGTGACGTTGAGCATTTTTCATGGGTCTGCATGCCATCTGGATGTCTTCTTTAGAAAAGTGTCTCTTCATGTTTTTTGCCCATTTCTTCACTGGATTATTTGGTTTTTGGGTGCTGAGTTTGATAAGTTCTTTATAGATTTTGGATACTAACCCTTTATCTGGTATGTCATTTGCAAATATCTTCTCCCATTCCATCGGTTGCCTTCTAGTTTTGCTGATTGTTTCCTTTGCTGTGCTGAAGCTTTTTATTTTGATGAAGTCTCAATAGTTCATTTTTTGCTTTTGTTTCCCTTGCCTCTGGAGGCATGTTGAGTAAGAAATTGCTGCGGCTGAGGTCAAAGAGGTTGTTGCCTGCTTTCTCCTCTAGGGTTTTGATGGTTTCCTGTCTTACATTTAGGTCTTTCATCCATTTTGAGTTTATTTTTGTGGTGTAAGAAAAGTGGTCTAGTTTCATTCTTCTACATGTTGCTGTCCATTTCTCCCAGCACCATTTGCTAAAGAGACTTTTTTCCATTGGATACTCTTTCCTGCTTTGTCAAAGATGAGTTGGCCATACATTTGTGGGTCCAATTCTGGGTTCTCTATTCTATTCCATTGGTCTATGTGTCTGTTTTATGCCAGTACCACACTGTTTTGATGATTACAGTGTTGTAGTAGAGGCTAAAGTCTGGGATTGTGATGCCTCCTGCTTTGGTTTTCTTTTTCAATATTACTTTGGCTATTTGGGGTCTTTTGTGGTTCCATACAAATTTTAGGATTGTTTGTCTGGCTTTAAGAATGCTGGTGCGGGGCGCCTGGGTGGCGCAGTCGGTTAAGCGTCCGACTTCAGCCAGGTCACGATCTCGCGGTCCGTGAGTTCGAGCCCCGCGTCAGGCTCTGGGCTGATGGCTCAGAGCCTGGAGCCTGTTTCCGATTCTGTGTCTCCCTCTCTCTCTGCCCCTTCCCCGTTCATGCTCTGTCTCTCTCTGTCCCAAAAATAAATAAATGTTGAAAAAAAAAATTAAAAAAAAAAAAAGAATGCTGGTGCAATTTTGATTGGGATTGCATTGAATGTGTAGATTGTTTTGGGTAGTATTGACATTCTAACAATATTTATTCTTCCAATCCATGAGCATGGAATGTTTTTCCATTTCTTTGTGTCTTCTTCAATTCCTTCATAAGTTTTCTATAGTTTTCAACATATAGATCTTTTACATCTATGATTAGGGTTAGTCCTAGGTATTTAATGGTTTTTGGTGCAATTGTAAACAAGATCAATTCCTTGATTTCACTTTCTGCTGCTTCACTATTGATGTATAGAAATGCAACTGATTTCTGTGCATTGATTTTATATCCTGTGACTTTGCTGAATTCATGGATTAGTTCTAGCAGTTTTTTGGTGGAATCTTTTGGGTTTTCCAAATAGAGAATCATGTCATCTGTGAAGGGTGAAAGTTTGACTTCCTCCTTGCTGATTTGGATACCTTTTATTCTTTTGTGTTGTCTGATTGCTGAGGCTAGGACTTCCAATAGTCTGTTGAGTTAACAGTGGTTAGAGTGGACATCCCTGTCCTGACCTTAGAGGGAAGGCTCTCAGTTTTTCCCCATTGAGGATATATCAGCAGTGCATCTTTCATTGAGGTACGATCCTTCTATCCCTACTTTCCTGAGGGTTTTTATGAAGAAAGGATGCTGTATTTTTTCAAGTGCTTTCTCTGCATCTATTGAGAGGATCATGTGGTTCTTGTCCTTTCTTTTATTGATGTGATGAATCACATTGGTTGTTTTGCGGATATTGAACCAGCCCTGCATCCCAGGTATAAATCCCACTTGATCGTGGTGAATAATTCTTTTAAGGCATCATTGGATCCGATTGGCTAGTATCTTGCTGAGGACTTTTGCATCCATGTTCATCAGACAAACTGGTCTATAATTCTCCTTTTTAGTGGGGTCTTTGTCTGGTTTTGGAATCAAGGTAATTTTGGCAAGACAATTTAATCTTGATTCAGCTATGTAAATACTTTTTAAAACTCTGATCAGTCTTTTAGTATAGAGATAACCGGTCCCTGAAAAGTACCTGCCAGTTTCTTCACAATTACTGCTGTCTCTCCTTCCTCAGATAGAAAAGGAGGCAGTGGCCAACATGATCAGCTGTCATACAAGCTCAAACTCTCCTTCCTTTGACTGTTTATACTGTTTCACAATCTCACATGAACAGTTACACCATTAACCCGTGAATTTGATACACATTTCTATTTTTTCTAGATTGTAAGTCACAAGTGCAATGAGTCTGTCTTACTCATCATTGTTTGCTGGTCCTGAAACACTGCCTGACATGTATCATAGGTGTTTTAATTCACAAATAATTCACAACTCCACAAATAAAGGAGTAATCATCCAAAAGAGGGTAAGAATTCCTTCATCTTGCTGATGGAAACATCATATTATACGAAGTGCTTTGAAGACATTATCTCATTTCATTATCACAACAACCCTGTCAGTCAGCAGACGCAGCCCCCTTTCAGAAGTGAGGAATCTGCAACATCAATAAAGCAGAATCAGGACTCACACGAAATCCAAGTACCTGCCTACAGCATCACACTGCCTCTGTATTACCGCACCTGATCCCAGGAGCCATGCACGACAATTAGCCTCATTAGCTTCTGAGTACAGAGTTGGCTACTACCTAACGTAATGATTCCTCAATTAGTTCCATTTTTCCGTCTGTATTTCATCTGTGGGTAAGATAAACAAATTGTAAGAAAATAAGCTAAAAACTGGAATTTCACTTTAAGATAAAAACAAAACAAGGAAAACCTCCCAGCAGGTCATCTGGATCACTGTAAACAGGGCAACCTCAACTTGGAACGCTTTGTCTACAGATCACATCCAGGAACCAGCGCATGTCAGAGATTGCCTACATGGCTACAGTTTCAATACTCTTTAACAACTCCCGAGAGTCAAACTTCATGACTCCCTAGAAATTCCATTCTGGGCATATACCCGAGCCAAATGAAAACGGGACCACACAAAAGTCTGTATGCAAATGCTCACGGAAGCATTACGCACGAGAGCAAAAATGTGGATAGGACCCAGATATCAATTAATGAACAAAATATGGTATATTCATACGACAGAATACTATTCAGCCATAAAAAGAACGAAATACTGACACATGCTACAACACGGATGAATCTGAGAACGTTACGCTAAGTCAAAGAAGCCAGTCACAAAGAACCACATATTACATGATTCCACTTATATGAAATGTCCAGAAAACCCGAATCCATAGAGAAAGAAAGTAGATTAGGGGCTGCCTGCTGCTCAGAGCGTTTGGGTAAATGGGGAGAGACTGCTAATGGGCATATGGTTTCTCTCTCAGGTAGTGAAAATGATCTAAAATTAAACAGTGGTGACGGCTGCACAACTCTTGAATATACTAAAAGCCACAGAACTGCACAATGTAAATGGATGAACTACACGATATAGAAACTATTTCTCAAACCTGTTTTTAAAAAGTAACTCTGGGGGCGCCTGGGTGGCGCAGTCGGTTAAGCGTCCGACTTCAGCCAGGTCACGATCTCGCGGTCCGGGAGTTCGAGCCCCGCGTCGGGCTCTGGGCTGATGGCTCAGAGCCTGGAGCCTGTTTCCGATTCTGTGTCTCCCTCTCTCTCTGCCCGTCCCCCGTTCACGCTCTGTCTCTCTCTGTCCCAAAAATAAATAAACGTTGAAGAAACAAAAAAAAAAAAATTAAAAAAAAAGTAACTCTGGCAGGTGATTGTGATAGTAGGGACGGCTATGAGGAAGGGAACGTTGGGAAGTCTCTTTAGCTTCCGCTCAATCTTGCTGTGAACCAAAATGGGCTCTAAAAAACAAAACTATTTAAAACAAATACTGGCTTGTCCTGCCTATAGTAATCCATATCATCTCATGGAACTGCAAGAGCCCTGATTTTTTGTTTTGACTCCTCAATTATTTTAGTGTATTTTATCAAGGCAGGGAGGCAAACTGATAATTAAAACACATTTCAAGCAATTACATGTCATAAGCATTTTGGAGTCATCCTGTCAAAATTTCTAAGGAAAGATTCCATTTTTCTGAGTTGCTAAATTCATTAAAAATTATTTCCACTTTTACCAAAAGACTATTTCATTCTTTCCCCCTCCTTTTTCCAACAGGCTTCTTTCAGTTAGCATAATGTCTTAGAAGCCATTCATTTTGCTGCATCTGTCAGTAATTCATTCCTTTTCATTGCTGAGTAGTATTCCATCACACGGACATAAGACCTGCATTTACTCATTTATCAGCTGGTGGACAAAGGAATTGTTTACAGTTTTTACCTACTATGAAAAATACTGCAATAAACAGTCACATAAAAGTCTGTGCAGACATGTATTTTCATTTCTATTGGGTACTTTTGGACTAAATTTGCTAAATCATGGTAGATTTATGTTTAACTTTTTAAGAAGCCGCCAAACTTTTCCCAAGTGGCTGTATTAAATTTTACATTCCCACCCGCAATGTGTAAAGCTTCTAGTTCCTACACATCTTGCCAACATTTAGGACAGTCTTTTTTCTTTTTAACTTAAATTTTAGCCAGTGAGTATGAAAAACACCCAGGCTTCCCCTCCTGTGTTTCTCCTCTACTCTCACACTGCATACTCCTACCACTTCTGCTACCAAACATGTGGGGCTTTTTCCCCACACCCAGCGATTCTGTGATAGCAGCCGGGTATCCTACAATTCAACTCAACTCTGACACCGTGTGCCTGGAGCCAGTGTCAGATTCCACTCAGGACTCGGTCCCATGAGACTGCTCCTCCCTCCCCTTCCAGGCACCAACTGCAAGTATGAGTGTGAGTCCCAGGTTACACACAGCTTCTATCCAACTGGGCTACAAATCAAAGGATTTGTAGGTTTATTAACTTGCCAGAGCAGCTCACAAAACTCAGGAAAACACATTACCAGTTTATTACAAAAGGATACGATAAAGGATACAGGTGAATGTCCACATGGAAGCAATGGGTAGGGCCAGGTTTGTGGGATGGGGCACGGAGCTTCCACGCCCTCTTGAGGCATGGACTACATAATAGTTCACTCTCTCGGCACATCTACTTGTTCATCAACCCAGGAGCTCCCGAAACCACAAACGTTTTTTTGGATTTTTATGACATCTTCATCGCACAAGCATGATTCATCATTAACTCCATTTCCAATCCTCCTTCCTTCTCAAGAGAATGGGGCTCAGGGCTGAAAATTGCAAGCTTCTACTTACTCAAGGCTTGGTCTTTCAACGCTCATCCTGGAGCTGTCCAGGGTGCCACCCAAAGTTGCCTCATTAGAACAAAAGATACGCCTATCACCCAGGAAATTCCACGGGTTTCAGGAGCCCTATGTCAAGAACTTGGGGAAGAGACCTATATATATATATATATATATATATTTTCAATACATATATTTTCAATACATTTCAATACATATATTTTCAATATATATATATGTATTTTCAAATAATTTCAAAACCAGTTTGGGAATATACTGGTGGTATTTCACTGTGGTTTTAACATCTAATGATGTTAAAAGCATCTTTTCTTGTACTTATTTGCCATCCACATATCTTCTTAACTGTCCATTCAAATCTAATGCTCTTTTTAAAAATTAGTTTGTCTCCTTATTGGGAGGTAACATCTCTATGTATTCTGGATTCAAATCCTTAAACATATATGTATATTTTGCAAATATTTTCTCCAAGTCTATAGCTTATCTTCTCATTTTGCAAATAGTATTTTTAGAAGCATAAACATTAAAAAAAATTTTTTTTAATGTTTATTTTTGAGACAGAGAGAGACAGAACATGAGCTGGGGAGGGGCAGAGAGAGGGAGACACAGAATCCAAAGCAGGCTCCAGGCTCTGAGCTATCAGCACACAGCCCGACGCAGGGCTTGAACTCGTCAACCGTGAGATCATGACCTGAGCCGAAGTCGGATGCTCAACCAACTGAGGCACCCAGGCACCCCAAGAAGCACAAAAATTTTTAATTTTGAGGAGGTCCATTTTATCAATTTTGCTGTAGATTGAGCTTTCGGGCTTTTTAGCTATGAAATATTGACCTAATCCAAGATCACAAAGATTCACTTCCATGTTTTCTTCTAGGAGTTTCACAGTTTTATCTCTTGTATAGTGTGAAGTAAGGGCCTAAGTGTCATTTTAAACACATGGTTATCCAACTGTTCCAGCACCAACTGCTGAAGACTATCCTTTTTTCCAATGCATGACCTTGGCATCTTTGTTGCAAATTGACCATATAAGGGTTTATTTATGAGTTTATTTATTGACTTGATTCTATTCCATTGGTCTTTTTGTCTATGGCTACAGATTTATAGTAAGTTTTGAAGTGAAATATTTTTAAGTTTTTATTGTTTTTTCTTTCAAAATTGTTTTAGCTCCTTAAGCTTCTTTGCATTTCTGTATAAATTTTAGAATAAGCCCCTCAATTTCTACAAAGAGACCTACGGACTGTGATAGGGATTGCATTCAGTCTACAAATGATCAATCTATCTTCCAAGCCATAAAGATAGTATATCTCTTCATTTATCTGGGTCATCTTTAATTCACTCTGTAATGTAATATTCATTTTGAAACATGAAGATAAACTTAACCTTAAAATCTGGCATCAAATTATAATAGCAAATCTTACAAAAAGTTATTCAAGAATCTTTCTGACACAATTTCAAGTTTCCCAAAACACGTTCAACAATGAGACAGAAACAATGAACAAATAGAAAAGATCCGTTATCTTATGAAGTCTATGGGTTATAAACCACTCATAAAACTAAGTAGGAAAAAGTTCATGCTTACCTCAAAGATAGAACCTGCCTTGACTATTTTGCCCCACAAAAATCATTTGGTAGCAGAAACTAAATACTCAATTGAGTTTTCTCCCTAACTCCCATCAAACCCAAGAAAACTTCATGAACTGGAGCTACACACACACACACACACACACACACACACACACAAATTCTCTCTCTACATGTATATATGAAAAACTTAATATTGCAAACACAAATACACAATCTTCCATCTTTCTGTCTCCATCTTTATAGCATTTTTGTCTCTAATTATGAATGCATAAGCTTTCATGGAAACATATTTGTCAAATAAAATGGGGTTTAGACTCTATCAGGTTTAAATTATGAGAAGTTTTTTAAAAAAAACTTGAAAAGTATGATTAACAAAAGATTTTCCATGAGAGAGTCTTACTCAAAAACATTTTGCAATTCCTACCACAAGCCATGTACAATTAATTACACTATTTCATAACAGCAAAAAATAGAAACTACCCAATGTCCACTGACAAAAGAGAGCATAAACTGTGGTATTTAGTTACTGAATATCACATATCATTGAATCTTGTACTATAGTAAAAATGTTTATTTTTTTTAAGTTTATTTATTTTGAGAGAGAGAAAGAGAGAGAGAGAGAGAGAGAGAACGCATACACACACGCAAGGGAGAAAGAGGATCCCAAGCAGGCTTTGTGCTGTCACTGCAGAGCCTGATGTGGGGCTCGAACCCACAAACCATGAGATCATGACCTGAGCAGAAATCAAAAGTCAGATGCTTAACCGACTGAGTCACCTAGGCGCCACATAAAATTGTTTATTTTCTGACTTTATAGTATAAGTAACAATATGATGAACACTATAAATGTAATGCTGGGGGGCGGGGGGCGGGGAAGTCCCAGAAGACAACAGGTATATGACTCTAAGCAAAACCAAACATTGTTTGCACACATACATTTACAATAAAAACTACTTTTAAAGAGGCAAAGCACTGATATACAGCAAATTCAGAACAGTGGTTATAGGGGACATGGAGTAGAGGGAACACAAGGAGGCAGGAAAAGGGAAGCACTGCAAATGCGAATTATTAGTAACGTTCTAGATCTTGGGTTGAACAAAGGGTGTATATATCTCATAACTCACATATGTCATCTCGTTCTTTTGTATGTCTAGTTATTAGTTTTTAAAAATACAAGCAAAACCTATTAAAAAAATTTTTTTAATGTTTATTTTTGAGAGACAGAGAGACAGAGCACAGGTGGGGGACGGAACATAGAGAGGGGGAGACACAGAAACCGAAGCAGGCTCCAGGCTCTGAGCTGTGATCACAGAGCCCGGCACGGGGCTCAAACCCACGACTCGTGAGATCATGACGTGAGCCGAAGTCGGATGCTCTACTGACAGAGACAGCTATGGGGCCCAAAACTATTTTTTGAAATCACCCATTATAAAACATTTTCCAGAAGATCAGTTGAGCATTTAAGAAGACACATTAAAAAAAATTAAGTTTTTACCTTTGTTTCTGTTCAATTGCTTTGTCCAAGTGTTGGAAGATATCCTGAAACAGGGTGCAGCTGGACCGACTATTAATAGTGTACCCGTATCCTCTTTTCCAATATTGCTTCAGATCATTTAAATATTCTAATACCTAAAAATGAAAATTTCAAAAATCATGATTACATTTTTTTAATGTTAACAGATTCCCTGATTTAACAGTGATTCTCAGAAAAGATTACGTTGTTTAACTGCCATTCTACACAAAGTATGTGGAGTTTATATTTGCCATTTTAAGTCCATGACACATACAGATTTACGATGACACAAAAACTCAAACCGTGGGAGTGTAGAGGAGGGCATGCAAGAGCAAGTGAGGAGCACTGATGCCATAGCCCAGCACCCAGGACACCACAGGACAGAGGGTTAAAGACATGCTCACTTCCCCTTTCTGCGAAAATTAAAGTGATAGCAAATATATATACAGAAAAAAGAAAAAAGGATACACATAGAAGGTTAGAAGGTTATTTATTATAGCACAGAAAGATGCCAACAGCAGATTAGGAACTTTTAAGAACTTTATGAAGATAGAAACCAGACAGAAGACAAGTTACTTTGGTTCATGTGTCAGTACGGCAAAATTAGTAATGAAATTTGACCAAGAATATAGAAAAGGAATGTACACTGGCATAGTTGTTCTAAAGGGCAAGTTGGCAAACTCCATAAAAGCATACATCTCTATGACCCATTTAATTCCATTTCTTAGGAAGTTTTAGTCACAGAGGAACACAAGAGAGAATGTGTAAGAATGTCTTAACACCAGCACTGCTTATCGAATGGAAAAAAGATTCCTGGAAATACTGACATTTCATTAGTAGGCAGATGGTTGACTAAACTAGGGTATACACATACTATGGAACACTATGCAGTTATGTAAAACTTATGTATTGTAGATCTTCGTGCACTGATGTGGAAGGATCTCCAGGATGTACTGAATGAGAAGGGCAGGTTGAGAATAATAAATACAGTATAATACCTTGTATTACCAAGACATACATACCTACATGTATACATTATGCTGTTTAGAGTTCTAAGAATGACATAGATTATCAACAGCAGCACAGAAAAGGGTTAAAAGGTCCATATTAAACTGACAGCAATGACTGATCGCTATGGAGAGAGGTCCTGGATTAGAATTGGTGATTAAGGCAGGCTTTCTCTGAATGTTAGACTCTGCACTCACGTATCATTTGATCAGATAAACGCCAAAACTAGAGAACTAAAATGTGCAATTAAAAGAGACACAAGAGAAGCCTCTGTAGTAATTATAAGTTATTCTTCTCTGAAAAAGCCCCCAGAGAAAACTAGTAGTAGTTTTATTGTAACTTTAAGAGCAAGAGCCAGGGTAAATCATTGCCATAATCCAAAAACAAAACTAAAGAGATATTAAAAAGGCAATTAAATCAAGAAGTTAGCAAAAGGGACAAAGTAAACATTTTTTTAAAAGGAAGGAATTAACATTAAAAGAATTAAAGTTCTGTCAAATCCATTCAAGAAAATAAAACAAAAACTGTCAGAAATAAAAAAGGAGATATGACTAAAGATTTTTTAAAAAATCATACATGCACACTATTGAAACTTTATCTCAAAAAGATTTGAAAATGTAAATGAAATAAGTGGTTTTTCTAGGAAAATACAAATTACCCAAACTGACTCAGAAAAATCTGATCATACAAAATAGAGACAAAGGTCTACCTAAAACATACCAGGTATATTTGTTTTTTTTTCTTTTCTTTTCTTTTTTAAATAATTTTTGTTAAGTTTACTTATTTATCTTGAAAGAGAGAGAGAGAATCCCAAGCAGGCTCTGCACGGTCAGCGCAGAGCAGGATACAGGGCCTGAACTCACGAACTACGAGATCCTGACCTGAGGTGAAATCCAAAGTCGGATGCTTAACCAACCGACTGGGCCACCCTGGTGCCCCCAGGTATATATGGTTTTAAATAGGAGCTTTACGAAACCTTCAAGAAGGGTTAGTTCCTAATATTTAAATTATTCCAAGGTACAGGGAAAGATGGAAAGCTTCTGAACTCATTTTAGGAAGCTACTAGAAGCCTGTACCCAAACCTGAACAAATAAAGCCCTAAGGAAAGGGGCGAGGAAAGAAAATCCGGACCCTGCACTGCAATTCCTGTGCCCTCCACTGTGTCTCCTAGTCACTGCTACGGACACAAATTCCCCCTCACGTTCTAAACCCATCAAAGGAAAAGAATGGGCCCAGGCCAGTAGTACCACCCACAAAGGAGAGCCACTGCCATAAACCAGCCTCACTACAAACAGGCTTTAATGAATCTGAAATAAAACATCACCAAATAAAATTCAACAGCATACGGAAAGAAATGCCATATGCCAGGATGGACTACCTGATACCAAGCATGTCTCCGGACCAAAAAACAAAATATGTAAAATAAATATTTTCAGTCATTGAGTAATCAGCACTGAACTGTGATCGCTGAGAGAAGAGAAACCAACCCAGCAAACCCTACAATTGTCTCAGGTTTGTGCCCGGAGGCACAGGGAAAGGAATGTCAGGCAGAATCCTGCTGAGCAGAGGAGGGAGAACAGACTCTTAAGGGGCTGGAAGTAGCAGGGTGGAGTATCAGAAAGGAGGAAGCTGCCCAGAAGAGAGCTCCAGAAATCTGGGGGTCCCCTTGAGTCTGTCACTGAATGTTGTGGGCGTTACAAGCTGAATTCCAGAGCTATCACAAAAATGGGAGATCATCAGGTTCCAAGCAGCCTAAGTAAGAGACTTTCAGGGCACACTCAGACATCCACAGCTTCAACGCAGACCCCAGAAACGTCACACTTTAACAGCAGAAGCATGTTTACAAGATTTGGTTTTGAGTTTTGTTAAGTTCAGATCTAGGGCATGAAACTCAGAAATAAACGTCAAAAGGATCAAGCTGATCCACAAGTAACTAAACTGTAAACTAAAACAAAATTCAAAACTCTTTAAAGTTATATGACAAGGGGCTCCTGGGTGGCTCAGTCTGTTGAGCATTCGACTTCACCTCGGGTCATGATCTCCCGGTCCGGTCCGTGGGTCATGGCCCTGCTTGGGGCTCTGTGCTGATAGCTCAGAGCCTGGAGCCTGCTTCGGTTTCTGTGTCTCTGCCTCTCTCTGCCCCTCCCCTGTTCATGCTCTGTGTCCCCAAAATAAATAAATGTTTAAAAAAAACCTGCTACAGATGAAACAGCCAGATGAAAACTGTGAGTAAATAAAGTATCATGAATTCCAAAGGCTTAAGAAAATAAAAAAGTCAAAAGCAAAAAAAAAAAAAAAAAAAAAAAAAAAAGATATGAAAAGAAGCATAATCACAGAAACAAGCTAGAACAACATCAAAAATAGTTTGGCATCACTATCTAGTAAATTTCAAGTTCTCTACACCCTGTAATCCAGCAATTCTACCACACACACAGACAGAACTTCACAACGTGTGTTGTGTATGCCCCAATTCACATACAGAAGAATGTTCGTAATAGCCCCAAACTGAGAACAACCCAAATGTCTACCAACAAAATAATGGATAAAAAAAACCTGTGGTAATTCATATAGTGGAATACAATACAACAATGAAAATAAGTGAACTATAGCTACATGCAGCATCATAGGTGAAACTTAAAAACATGTTAAATAAAAACTAGATAGACAAAAAAAGGTGGGTGATTTCATTATATAAACTGTTACTTGTGAAAAAAATGACATCAGTAAATACTAAATTAGTGTAATGATGAAAATCCAAGCACACAAGTAATAATAGTGGGGAAATAATCTCAGATACAGAGGGGAAACATTTTGTTTAAAAAACTGCGAGAGGGGCACCTGGGTAGCTCAGTCGGTTAAGCGTCCAACTTCAGCTCAGGTCATGATCTCGTGGTTTGTGGGTTCAAGACCCACGTTGGGCTGTGCTGACTGCTCAGAGCCTAGAGGCTGCTTCAGATTCTGTGTCTCTCCCTCTCTCTGCCCCTCTCCCGCTTGCACTGTCCTCTCTCAAAAATAAACATTAAAAAAATTTTTTTTTAATTGCAAGAAAGGTTTGCCAACCTCTGCAAATAAATCTGAAAACCTGAATGATTTTTATAAGAAAATATTAAATACCAAAACTGACTCCAGAAGAGACAGAAAATCAAGATATGCTCATTACAGTATAAAATATATACAAAGTTGCAAAAAGCTATCCCACAGAAAAATACCTATTTCATATGTCATCTATTTTTTTGAAAACTGCCATTAAATCAACTTTCTCTTTTATGTATCACTATCACATATACACACACACACACACACACACACACACACACACACACACACACATATATAACTATTACAGCCATGTTCTTGTTTCTTAGATGCATACCCAAGTATTTAAGGGTGAAGTGCTTTGATGTCTGCCAAGATTATATGTGGTAGACAGAATAAATGGCTGCCCAAAGATGTTTCCATCCTAGTCCCTAGACTCTATCAATATGTTATCTTGCATGATGAGAAGGAATTTGCAAGTGTGATTCGGGTAAGGATGTTAAAATGAGAAAGCTACCCTGGGCTATTTAGGTTGGCCAATGTCATCGCAAACATCCTTAGGATAAATATTTAGCGAGGACAGTCAGAGCAGAAGATTAGCCACAGAAGCAGAGGTCAGAGTGATGGGGGAAAATGTAGGTAGCCTCTAGAGACTGGAAAAGGCAAGGGACAGATCGTCCTCTTGAGCCTCCAGAAAGAACACGGTGCTGATATCCTGATTTTAGGCCTGTTAAGATTCATTTTGAACTTCTGACTTCTAGAACTGTAGGATAATAAATGTGTATTGTTTTAAAACCACTAAGTCTGCAGTAATTCATTATGGCAGCAACAGGAAACTCCCATATATGGAGAAAAGGAAATGTGGCAAAAAAAAGAAAAGGTTAACAACCAGTGAATATAGATGAAGAATGTGAATGTTTATTGTATTATCCTCACAACTTCTGTCAGCTTCAAATTTATCCAAGTTGCAGAAAAAAAAAAAAAAAACTCTTCACAAGCAATAAACAGATATAAGGATAACCCTAAAAAAACAAAACAAAACAGGAAAAGCCAAGTAGTACAGAATCTTAGAATTACAGGGCTGTTCCTGAGTAATCCAACAGTTGCATCCTTTAACAGATAGGGAAATCAAGGCATAGGAAGAGGAAGTGTAACTTTACCCAGATCATGATCTCCAGGGTTTCTGGAGCATGTGACACTACATCTCCCAGAAGAGACGGAGGCACAAAAAGCAAGAGCAAATATTTAAGAGGAGAGGGACTCGGGAAGGGACAGGGAAGGAGGTAAGCAGGTGGAGAGAAGATGAGTCAGTGGAGGCCAGGCCGGTTAGGCTCTGAGACACATCGGCACCGCTGGGGGGAGGGGGGTGGGGGGGGCGGGGTTTGGAGCTGTGGGAGCCTGCACTTCAACCGGAAGCCGCCAGGCCTGGGAAGGGAGCAGGGGGACACAGCACCTCCTAACGGGAGAAGGATGGCCAGCAGAGGCATGTGGGCACCTGCCTAATAGTAATAGTCCACTAGCTGTAGTAACTAGTAGCTGTAGTTGTTCTGCTAAAAGGTAAATTTCCCTTTGACAACAATCATCAATCATTTGTACGGCACTGAAAATTACTGTTTTATCGACTTTTTGCCCTAGAGCAGTCTGGGTAGGGAGAAAAAGGAGGTATCTTGACACAGGTGAATGGGGACCAGAAGTTTCAGTTTATACCTATACTGGGCATAATTAATTAATTTTATGGTCAAGAAATTTCTTTTAAAATTTCTTGTTTTTAAGTTTATCCATTTCCAGAGAGACAGAGAGAGCAAGTGGGGAAGGGGGAGGAGGAGGGGGAGGGAGACAGAGGTGGGGGGACGGGGAGAGAGAGAATGAATGAATGAATCCCAAGCAGGCTCTGCACCGTCAGCACAGAATCTGACACGGGCTCAAACTCACGAAACGCAAGACCATGACCTGAGCCAAAACCAAGAGCCAGATGCTTAACCGACTGAGCCACCCAAGCACCCCAGTGGTCAAGAAGTTTCTAAGTGATGACTTTTTGAACAGTTACAGGAGAGGAGCAGACAGGGAGGAAATGGAACACACCCATTACCCCTGGTGCTGTGTCCTAGAACAGCCACCCACCCAGGGCCCTCTCCTCTGTTTCCCACTCACCTGCTCTTTCCCGCGTGAGCACACTAACACATCACATCACCCTTCATCTGGCTGCTGGTCGCTTTGGTCTTTGAGTAACAGAACAAAGCATTTGTTTACCCTCAAATGTACATTAGCTCTCAGCTTAAGAGCCTGCTTCTATCTGGCAAGTAGTACCCTTCTTTTCAAAATTTGAGGTTAATAATGGATTTCTGCGTGGAGTACTGAACGCTTTGTGTGTATGCAGGAGACGATGGAAGTTCAGACGTCCACATTCCTGAATGATCCACACAGACACCAGCACTCTACCGGCTGGTGCTATTCTCAGTGCTGTGAAAACAATGAACTCTCCTACCCACCTCTCTGGCTCCCAACATCCCAGAACTGACCAGAATTCACCAGAGGCCTGTCTGCCCTTCTCTTTCTAGAGTCTGAAAGTCCACAGAAAGGCAACATGAATGAGGAGAAAAAGAAGGAAATAGGAAGCAGACAGACAGAAACCATAGAGGAATTACTGCCATGGAACTCAATTTGTCACAAAAACTGTTATAAAAGAAAACTTGGATTTTAACAGCTCTGTAGTCCTTTCCAGCAGTAAAATCTGATGACAGGCAAAATAGATTTTTAACCAGGTGGACCCAGAAATCACATCACCATGGAAGAATGTTTTCCAAAGTTTTCTGAACCTGAACTATTTATAAGTGTGTGGGCCGTATCTGAACAATTCATCTCTTTATGCAAGGAACATTACAAGTAATCAAAGGCAGTTCATGTTCCCTACTCTGCTTATTTTTTGAAAAGCTGCTTCAAGTAACAACAACAACGATAAAAATCATGCAAAAAAAGCAAATAAACTACAAAAGTAATACTTACCTTTGCATCATCTATGTCAAAAACATCACACCAAGGAGATTTAACACCTTTAATTGCCAGGTCAAATGAACAGGTAAAAAAAGCTACCTGAATTAAATCTGGGGGGGGAAAAAGAAAGGTAAAATTTGTGAGTTACTGTTTTCTGTAATCTTCCAAAGGCTGAATGTTTACAGAATGTCACGTGCAGCCAGTCAGAGGACCTGGGCATGTCTAGCATGGAGAAAACACGACTCAGCTTCTTCCTGGCCATCACAGACGACTCACTGTGTACTATCCCTAACATAAGGAACCGTCAGGAAGAAACCACGAGGAGGTACAAATTTCAGTCCAATGAAAATAAGATGCTTTCTCTCTACAAAATAGTAACTTTTTCAGGTTTTAAAAGTCAGGTGTTTGTTAGGAGCATATTTGCTTAGCGAACCCAACAAGAAGTTTAATCCAAGAACTTGTTAAACGGAACTTGCTTTTGTTCGTTTTAGAGGGCTGGAGGAGGGGACATAACGTTATAAGCTTTCAGTCCTCATCTTGAAAATCAGCAATAAGTTCTGAACAGTTCTCTTCAATACACAATCCACACTGTAACTGTTACGAAGGAGTAGAGAGAGGATATAAAAAGGGAGAAAAGAATGCAAAAGGAGGTGAGGAAAGAATGGGCCAAGTGGATCAGGTCAGGAGGAAGGTGAGACAAAGGTCAAGAAGGAGAGAAACAAGCAGGGAACTCACACACTGGAGAGAGGGGAGACTAACAGCATCCGTTTTTCAAACTTGGCTGCTCAGTCAGGCAGATTTCCGAGCAAGGTAACTGGATTTTTACGCTGCTAACTAGCCGATTACATTTAGATGCACCTGGAATTTGACAAGAAGGAAGAAGGCAACAAGTCCCCGGGCCATGAAAGGTGGCTATGCCAGTACCAGATGAGAGCAGTGCTCTCCGGTCACGGCAAAATGGGCGACACTCGGTGTCAGAGAGAGAGAAAGAAAGTCCGCTGCGAGGCTGCCTCCTACGCTTTACTTTTATTCTTTAATTTCAGAGTCTTTCCACATTCCCAAGAAACCAGTTTTGATTTTAAAGAACTTCGCTAAAGCAGCACATAGTACAAAAAGAATATTTAATTGAGAATACATGTAGAACTCACTTAAAACCTTTCTTATGTAAACAAAAGGGTTTATAGTCCTAATACCTAACATACCATAGTGACTCCTAAGTGCCAAGGACCTTTGATGAAAGAGCCGGACTCATTCACACCCAAAGTTCCAGTTCTGAAACTGTGAAAGTCAATCCTAATGATCTAGTCTTCCACTAGAAGGGAGTCGACAGAAAAATCTCACCAAAAAACACTTACGATGATGACAGGCTACGGAACCTAACTCTGCCACTAATCATCCTGAGCAAGTGACTGTAACCTCTCAGGTCTCAATCTCCCCACCTGCAAAACAGAAATGTGAGGAAGTCTCTCAGGAGTTACAGCTTTGACCCATCTACTATGACCACGCTGATCTCTTGGTCAGTCTTGTGGAACCACAAAAATATTTCAGATGGATCAGAGATTTAAATGTTAAAAAGCTAGGGCCGCCTGGCTGGCTCAATCA
Source organism: Puma concolor (assembly GCF_028749965.1). NCBI lineage: Eukaryota > Metazoa > Chordata > Mammalia > Carnivora > Felidae > Puma > Puma concolor. Next base: position 6,992,573 of record NC_141677.1, on the reverse strand, counting down.
GGTAAGTGTCCGACTCTTGATTTCGGGTCAGGCCACAATCTCATTGTTCGTGGGATTGAGCCCCACATCGGGCTCTACGCTGACAGCGTGGAACCTGCTTGGGGTTCTGTCTCTCTCTGTGTCTCTTTCTCTCTCTGCCCCTCTCTGGCTTGTGCTCACACATGCTCACTCTCTCTCTTTCTCTCTCAAAAATAAATAAAAATTAAAAAAATAAAACATTAAAAAACTAAAATAAAATAAAGGAAAACATAGGAAAATATAATAATCTTGGGTTAAGGGAGGATTCCTAGGCAAAATACAACACTGAACAGCCATAACAAAAAGACATACATGGCTACGTAAAAGATGCAAAGTGTATAATCAAAGGCACCATAAACACAGTTAAAAAGTGTGCAACAAATTAAGAGAAAATGTTAGCAACATACGATACGGAAAAGACTTATCCTTTGTAAAGCAAAATTAAAGGACATATAATTGACATATCCATAACACATAAAGGGTACCTATGACCAATAAGAAAAACAAAAATCCAATAGAAAATGGACAAGGTAATGAAGAGGCAATTCCCAGAAGGAATGCAAACAGCCAACACACATATGAAGAGAGGCTCATCCTCACAAGTAACCAAAGACATGCAAATTAAAGCTACATACCATTTTTCATTAATCAAATTGGCAAAAATCAAAATGACTAAAGGGGGCCTAGGTGGCTCAGTTGGTTGTGTCTGACTCTTCGGTCTTGGCCCAGGTCATAATCTCGTGGTTCCTGATTTCGAGCCCCACATCTGGCTTTGCGCTGACAGCGTGGAGCCTACCTGGGATATATTCTCTCCCTCTCTCTCTGCCTCCACTCCCCTACTCCCTCTCTCAAATAAAAAATTTAAAAAATGACTAATAGTAACCACTGTTGGATAAAATAGGAAAAGTGAGCATCTCATATATTGATATAAATTTTTCTACACTTTCACAGAACAATTTGGAAATACACGTCAAGAGGTAAAATATGCACTGTCCTTAACCCAACAACTCCAACCTACAGTATTTATCTTACAGATAAATTCTCCAGGGTGAAACCCAGACTGTAAGAATGTTCACTGTAGCATCATTCAAAAGAGTGACAAACTACGAAAAACCTCAGTAGGAAAGTGATTTCCTATAAAAAGAATTTGCACTGCATTAGCTCCAGCTCCCTCCACCAGTAAAATCTGAAGGGTTAAATAAGTTTTTAATTATCACTGACCTAGAAATTCAATTATATAGCCTGTGAAATAACACAAAATTCAGAACAAGACAGATCTGCATAAGACAGATATTCTACTAGGTAAAAATGATTATATACATCATCATCCCTCTACGTTTAAAAAAAAAAAAAAGAAAGAAAAAGTATTTAAATAGCTACAATATTTTTGAGAAGTTACTCTGCCAGGCAGTGTGCTAATGCTTTACGTGAATTAAAGAATCCTTGTGATAATCCTAAAAGAAAGGTACAATTCCTATACCCATTTTACAGAGGAAAAACTATGGCCTAGAGATATTAAGGAACCTGCCAAAGACCAGAGAGTTAGTCGATAGTATAACAGGGTCAAGATTCAAATGGAAACAGTCCAACTCCAGAACCCATGATTTCAACAACCACGCTTAGAGCCTCCAGAGAGAAGTTGCTCTCAGCTACTCCATCAGTAAAACACAACATCTGTTTCCAGTCAGAGACCATTGTTTTTACACATTTTTTTTTAATGTTTATTTATTTTTGAAGGAGAGAGAGACAGAGCATGAGCGGGGGAAGAGCAGAGAGAGAGAGGGAGACCCAGAATCCGAAGCAGGCTCCAGGCTCTGAGCTGTCAGCACAGAGCCTGACGTGGGGCTCGAACTCACAAACTGTGAGCTCGTGACCTGAGCCGAGGTCGGCTGCTTAACCGACTGAGCCACCCAGGCGCCCCTAAATATCGTTTTTTAAAAAATCTTCAGTCTTACCACCCACTAACAGAATAATGGCTAGACATTACTATAGTTATATAATGGAATTCCGTACAGAAGTTTAAAATGTAAGACTAAAATCACACACATTAAATGAAAAATAAAAAGGTGAATTAAAATTGAATTTCAGACTGCTATCATAGTTTGATACCATTCACGAAAGTTTTAAAACCTGCAAAATGATATCCCATTTATGTACAGGAACCTAAATATAATAACTGGCATGGGATGATTTAAACACTCAGTTCGTGACAATGGTTACCACTGGGAAAAAAAGAAGAGGAATGAAATCCTGAGAGGGACCAAAGGACCTCAAAGGATTTAAAGCTACTCACTGCGGCATGTTAAAATTTGATAAAACTGAGTTGTGGGTATACTGACGTTCATTAGATTAGCCTTTATGACTATACGTTTAAATGGCTTCCCGGGGCGCCTGGGTGGCGCAGTCGGTTAAGCGTCTGACTTCAGCCAGGTCACGATCTCGCAGTCCGTGAGTTCGAGCCCCGCGTCGGGCTCTGGGCTGATGGCTCGGAGCCTGGAGCCTGTTTCCGATTCTGTGTCTCCCTCTCTCTCTGCCCCTCCCCCGTTCATGCTCTGTCTCTCTCTGTCCCAAAAATAAAATAAACGTTGAAAAAAAAAAAAAATCTAAATGGCTTCCCATTAAATAATTGATTTTGTTAAAGATTTTATGTATATATAAATATATATATATGTATTTGTTTATATATATATAAACAAAATTTTATTTTCAAGCAATCTCCACATTCAACGTGGGGTCTGACCTTACCATCCTGTGATCCACAGTCACATGCCCTACTGACTGAGCCAGCCAGGTGCCCCTAAAATAAATAATTTTTAAAGCTCTATAGGTGATCTCAATGTTTAGCACCTTTAAGGAAAGAGAAAAAATTCAATTTTAAACGCTAGTCTCGCATCTTTGCTATTTTGATGCTTACAAAGCATTCAGGCTCCATGATTCTAATCTTTTTCTCCCTCATCTGCTACTTCTAGTCTTTTGGAAACTTATTTACAACATACGAAATTCACAATCTTTGTATGCACATTTGTCAACTTCTGTAGTGTGATTTATAAATTCTTAGAAATCAGGGGAAAATCTTATTACTTTTTCTTAAGTTCCTATAGGTAGGTGACCACATGCCCTGGCTTTCCACCTGTGTTCCCAGCATAAGTATTAATAGTGTCTTTCAAGAGTCCCAGGTTGCATAACAAAATTGCCAGTCAGCCCATCCACTGCGATACCTACTGAGAAACACAACCGTTCATTTTTTTCAGCATCTCTAGGCTTAAAAGCCTCAAACAAAATACCCACAGCACTTTGCTTTTCACTTTCTAATACCCTCTTGAAACATTAACCTGGACATACTTCTCAACGGCTTCAAAAGCTGAAAAATTAATATAATATTTCACTTGGGGAGATAATTCAAAAATACACTTCTTGTTTTATAAAGTATGCTTACAGTTAAAGCTTTATATACCTCTGCCCTCAATAAAAAAGTTCCAGGATATTGCAAGACTCTTGTATATTAATTTACATACAGTTCAAGGAAGAATATGACTCTAAAAACAGTAAGCACGGGACACACAATTTTCTTGACCTAGAACACATTATCCTCTTAGTGTAAAATCAATTGTGGGCCTTTAAAAGGAATAACTTTATGCTTCCATATTTTTTCATTTTCAGACTTCAAGAAACATTTAAATTATTTCAGAGTTCAAATGAAAGATAAGGGGCACATTACCTGCATTTAAATTGTTGACTGGCACTTGCAAAGTAGCTGCGACCTTTTTTAAAATGTTCTGCATTTCTGGTCCCGTTTTGAAGGCTTCTACATGATAAAGTGCCGTGGCATTTTTTTCCACTTCAGTTAAAAACTTCTCACAGTGATCGAAGAATCTCATTAGTTTATCATTAATTCTTGGAGGTCCACACTCCATATCTGAGAGAAAAAAAATTATTTATTTATTATATATACCCTTACCTAAATGACGATCTCAAATTATTGAAAATTTCATTTCAAGTGTGAAAAAGAACACTAAAAACCTGCTTATTTATTGGCGTGTCTGAAATAAGAGCACACTGACCAAGGAAGGGCCAAACTGTGGAATGACCATAATTCATGAGTCTGTGGTAGAGAAGACTAAAGAAACAGAGGATCAAATACAAAATAAAATGTTACCGCATGCAGTACTACACAGTGAAAAAAGGTAGCTGAAATAAGTATTTTCTTAAAGAAAACAAAAATAGAGATGAAAATCATCAAAAGTGCAAAAATGTGTTCTATTAAGTATTACTTCTGCCAGGCACAGAAAACTTGGGAAAGCAAATTGAAAATTAGCAAAATTCTTAATTACAAAGTGAGAGACGAATTCAACCAATCGAATCTGTTTTTCTACCCTAAGCCAAAATCTAAATAGGGTGTTTTATTTTCTCGATTAACGTGCCCAATGCTGTCACTTTCCAAAACATTCCGCTTTGGACAAAAACTACTGACAACAGCACAAAATACAGGAACTGAGTTTCAGGTCTTCCATTTCACGGTGCTTCTAATTTTGGCTTATTTTATAATGAAAGTTCCCAAAGACCTTCTATTTAGGTCTTGGGAATTACATATTTCGCTGATTTGGCAGTGAATATGTATTGTAAAAGCATCTGCAATCATGCGTTAACTACCGGGTACCCTTTAAGTTTTTTCGGTCATATTCAAAACACATCCATTTCAGTCCTCATTTCTCCAACAATTTACCATGAAATGAACACCAAAAATACTACTTCTGTCTACAAAATGAGAAAATGAATGAAGTTATTATTTTGCTTTGGATGTGGGTGTGAAAAAAATATATGGATGGATGTGTGTCTATCCATTTTCAGAAGATCCTGAAATGGATAATTTTGCCCACTTTAACTGCCAATTGGATTACAGTTCCAAAAACATCTTGACTTGGAAGTAAGGGACCTTTGTCATCTTTCTCTGTGGACTCAAAATATGGTTTCCCAAGTGGACCTGGATATTTCATCCTTGCTATTATCTCATTACGGCTGCTCTTTAAACAGAAAACAAACAAAAAAAGCTATTGTCCCGTTTCTGTAAGAATACAAAACCTAACTCAGTGGCTTCTCTCAAAAGCCTGGATGTACACAACAGGCAAAACAACGGCCTATGGATTATAATGATGTAGCTAGACAAAGAGTTCAATCTCTAAGAACTCATCTCAGGAGGTCCAGGAGCCCCCTTTTTGGTATATACTGTATATATTGTGCTATACTGAAGTATGTTCTGCTTTTAACGTTCAGCTCACAGATTTGTGGGGCATCTTCACTCATGTTAATCATTAAAAAGCACAATTCAACAAGTGACTAAACACAGCCAACGGTTACCCGCACAGCAGTAACAGGACGCAGGAATGACCTCCTGGAAATGGTTGAGCTTCGTTGAGAGAATGCTACTGGAGAAACGGCAAACCAGTCTACTCCTAATTTACTTTTCACTGGGGTTTAAAGCTAAACAATGTCTCACCTCATCTCTGACCTTAAAATTGGCCAAGAAAACATGAACACGTGCCCATCTCTTTGGCACAAGCACGTTGTATTTTTCATCTTCATTCTTAAGTCACGGGACAAATGGAAGGCAGAATGCAGGGCATAATGGTTAGGAGCCCACGTGCTGAATCACATCTCCCGGGCCCATACCTAGCCATATGAAAGTAGGCTAATTATTTAGTGTTTCTGTGTCTCAATTTCCTCTTCTGTTACGTGGGGAGAAAATACTGCCAACCTCAGAGAGCTTTTGTAAGGATTTAGTGAAATAAATGTTAGGCATGCCTGGCACATAGCCTACACCGTAGCTGGCCTTAAGAGTATGTGATTAGTATCTGTGACTATTAAAAATTTTCTGAGGGGGGAAAAAAAGGCACCGGTTGGAGGGAGAAAAAGAAAACACTGATTCCTGGCCCGACTCTAGTCCTCAAACTCACCAAGGACAATCAACAAGGCATATTCTGGGGCCCGGCTTCTTCACCTGCGGAATAGACGGTTCTCTTATTTTGCAAAAGAGTAAGTGATGGAATAAATTAGGAGAGAACTGAGCGCGACCGTGAATCACAGCTAAGGGATGGTACTCTACAGTACATACAAGAACAAAACAGAGAAAAAAGTGATGAGGGAGCCTGGGGCGGGCTGAGGACAAAATGCAAGCTAGCACACCCCCCCCCCATTCTGCCCCCTGCAGGTGGGATCTGTGTGATAGTCCTCAGGCTCTCCTGGTGACCAAGGACAAAGGACAGGAAAGGAAACAAATGGCTAACTGATAGAGATCACAGTCATACGGGACAGGAGTCTCCATCAGTTTACAAATATTTTAGTAAATACAAGAAAAAATCTTATCGACAGCATAATCTCCAGAAACCTGTAGACTCAGTTTCCTGGAGCCCCAACACCCTCCTCCGTAGTGATGTGGGGAACAAAGGCAGAAGGAAATGGTAGGTAACATCAAATTTCTTTATAAACCTGCAGCCCATGGGCAAATACTGGAGACAAATACAGAGTAGAACATTACTCCAGAACCCCCTACTGCTAATGCCTTGCTAAAAGGAAACAACCTTAGCTAGACTGGAGTCCTCTGTAGCATCCAAGTCCCTCTGGAGGCCTCCCTTTTGACTTTATCTCCCCATCTCCGGAGTATAAAACCAGCCATTCTTCACAACCCCAGTGCAGCTCTTCCTGACCACGGGTCCTGTCCCCTGCTTTAATAAAATCATCTTTTTGCACCAAAGACGTCTTCAAGAATTTTCTTGGCCGTAGGCTCTGGACGACCCCACCATCGCCCAAAACCTCATCAAAAGCACAGCAGTAAAGAAAGTTTGAGAGTAGCTTCCTTATAGCAGGATGTGGGTCAAGAACCAGCACGTAAAAAGGAAAACAAAACAAAACAACCCAATAGTATCAGAAGCAAAGCCCGAGGAAGAAAAGTCCTAGGTTGTATTTACCAAGTGCGCGCGACTACGCCAGGGAGGGAGGAAAGGCGAAGGTGGGTGCTCAGAGGGTGCGCACTTCTATTAGGGAATGGTGGATCAAAGAGTGCCCCCCTCCGTCTCCTTTCTGGTCGAACGCCCCAACACCTACGGCTGTGTCCCGCCCACACATGATCAAAGGACAAATGAATGTGTGCTGGAAGCCGGAGGTCGCTAAGTCTTGAAGGGGTGCTGGGTGGGGGCGGGCGGGCGAGGTGAGCGGAGTCCGAGGAGGGGCGGAGGCTCCGGGGCACAGAGGGAGGTGAGGGGAGCCCGGAGAGGAGCCGGGGCTCCGGAGACTGGGGGAGGTGAGGTGAGCCGGCGGCTGGGGAAGACACGGAGCGCGGAGGAACCCAGGCAGGGGGCCCCGCCCCGGGCCCGGGCTGTCACCTGCGACGTCGGGCGGCGGCAAGCCGGGGTGGTAGTGCTCCCACAGCCCCTGCAGGAAGGCGGCGCCGCTGTCCACGCAGCGGTGTTTGGAGCTGGTGACCAGCTGCAGGCGGCCGTAGTTCTCGAGGCTGAACAGGGCCGGGAAGAGAGAGGCCAGGCGCAGCGCCAGCTGTCGCATGTCCTGCCGTCCCTTCTCCACCAGCTGCCCGTCCATCCAGTCCGCGTACCACAGCGGCCAGTCGGCCAGCGCGGCGCCCAGGTCGCGGCCGCCGGCGGGGCCAGCGCGGCCGTCGCCGGACGGGCGGGCCTGCAGCAGGCCGTGCAGCTGCCGCAGTTTGCGGATCTGCTTGGCCGTGGGGTAGCGGGTGCCGTGGCGGATGAGGGCGACCAGCTGCACCGGCGTGCAGGCGTCCTCCAGCAGCTCGGGGTCCCTCCGCGGCGCCTCGGGGTCCGGCAGCAGCCCGGGGTTGGCATCCTCGTAGCGGGTCTTGGTGCCGAAGTAGGGGCTGAGCGCGGAGGCCGCGGGGTCGTCCGGCTCCAGGAGGGAGCAGCGCGAGAGCGACGAGAGCAGCGCCACAGCCAGGGCCGCGACGGGTGCCACGGAGACCTTGAGGAGGCGCGGGGGGCCACGGAGCATGGTGCGGCGCGGCCCGCGAGGGGCGACGTGCGGGCCGGGGTCGCAACTTCCGGCTCCGGCGGGCAAGGGGCGGGTCCGGACGGCGCTTCCGGCCTGCGCCCCCAGGATTCGCCGCGCGGCGCGGGCGCGCGGGCGGGGAGCGCCGAGGGGCTCGGGACGCCTGTGGCTCCGGTGGCGCCGGGACGGCCGCTCGCGGAGCTTCGGAGACCTGTGGCTGAGGGGCAGCCGGCGTCGGCTTGGCCTCCGGCGTGGGCGAGCTTCCGCGTAGCAGGCGCCTCCCAGGCTGACTCGAGGGCGCCCCCGCTCTTTGAATTTCTACGGCGGGAATGCGTCGGGACTGAGCCCGAGTCTCCCTAGGCTGACTCTTGCCCCCGCCCCGCCCCGTTCATCTGCGTGTCTGAAAACGTCGTGTTTGAACCACCCACGGCCAGGGCACCTGAGGCGGTTGTTCAAAAATGTAGCTCCCCGGGCCCCGCCCCGGCGTGCCTCCCGAAGTCCCAGGCTCTTCTCCGGTTGCAGTCTGAAAATAGCACACGGCGAGGCGCAAGGGGGACCCGAAAGGGGCTCTGTCCTACAGGAAGTCTAATTCCCGAGCCTTTGGTGGTATTGGGACCTGGGCCAGAGGAGCTGACCTCAGCCAGACAGCACCCCGGGATTGTGCTCGTTGATACCAGAGGCTTACAGAGCAGAGACACAGCGATCGTCATCTCCTGGGCGCACTGAGTCACAGCCCAGCAGGTTGACTGCGTTACTAAGTGTGAGCTAACCTGCTATATGGAGCAAACTCTGCGCCCATGTAATTACATACTCCAGTCAGCGGCTGGGTTTGTTCATACGTTCTTGCTCAGAATCTTTGCTCCAAGGAAAAGGGAGAAATGATAAATCGGAACCACACTTTGGTTTCTCCACTTGAACACCATTTCGTGCGCTAGTTGGGAAAAGAATAAAGATTGAAGAAGTCCTACGGTGATGCGAATTGAAGGAAATTTGGATCCTGTTTTTGTAAGGTCGCTTGTCTTTCAAAGACGCTACTACGCTGCCCCTGGTAAGCCCGCGTCCGTCTTTACCTCTTTTCTCCTTGAGTAAGTGGCTCTCTGGTTCAGAGAGGTGTGCCTCTGAATGTTCGCCACTGAAGAAAATGGTGGAAAATCACCAATAGATTCTAACTTGGGACGCTGCAAATTTTAAGACATTCGTAGCAGGAAGTCATCTTCACATGGACAAGTGTTCTTTTTTTGTTAGGCCATTTTGTAGAACGTCTGAATATTTGTGGCCACTGATCAAGAACTTGACTCAAATTAACATTTGGTGAACGTTTTCTTTGCAGACTTCCTAACCCTTACATTAAAAGCAAAAAAGTTTATTTACTTATTTTGAGAGCAAGGGGTGGGGAGCATGCGCGCAGGGAAGGGACAGAGAGAGAGAGAAAGAAAGAATCACAGGCAGGCTCCACACTGTCAGCGCAGAGCTGGGTTCAGGGCTCCATGTCACTAACGGTGAGATCATGACCTAAGCCAAAATCAGGAGTCAGATGCTTAATGGACTGGGCCATTCAGGCACCCCAACCTTGACATTTTATAGGCTGAAATGCTTGATAATACTTTTAAGTGCATTCAGCAAGCATTTATACCAGATGCATTTTGTTATATTTTGCTTAATATATGTGCCTAATAACGATTGCCTCCCATGACTGATCTTTAGATCTGTATGTGTATGTAACCACATACAGAACCACTGGCACACATTCTTTTACACTAAATTTGTCCCCAGCTTGATTTTTTCCTTAAATTAAAAAAATTTTTTAAATGTTTATTTATTTTTGAGACAGAGTGGGGGGGGGGGCGGGGGGCAAGGAGAGAGAGGGAGACGCAGAATATGGGGCAGGCTCCAGGCTCTGAGCTGTCAGCACAGATCCCAACGTGGGGCTTGAACTCATGAATCGTGAGATCATGATCTGAGCTGAAGTCAGAGGCTTACCCGACTGAGCCACCCAGGTGCCCCCAATTTTATTTTCCTTCTCATTCTCATTCTTCATCTGCTAGTGTTATGCTGATTTATATATTTGTTAAACCTGTTCCCATCATTTTGATGTTATGACAAGGTAACAAATGATGAAATTAAGCAATGCCTTCATGATTTTTGCTAGGAAAAAGCCAGAGATAGTATAAAGAGGACAATGAATATATATAGAAGCTTTAGATCCAGACTTCAAGCTCGGCCCAGCATTAACTGAGTGATCTTGGGAAGTAACTCAAGTCCTCTGAGCCTTAGTTTCCTTATTTGAAAATTAGGAATATTAGAACCTATATTGTGGGATTATTGTGCGAATCAGAGATGACATTTAAAATTCATATAAGAGGGTGCTATAAATAGTATTTTTATCATTAATAATGTTCACTGATATTATGTATTATTATTCCTGCACTAAGATGCAGAACTCTCTAACAATTACAATGTATCACCTTACTTTTGAACATTAAAGTGAATGACTTTCAAAAGACATGCATCAAAGATCATTTCATAATTTTCTAATAATAATCTTCTCATCTTACTTAAAATGGGTTTCTTATTCTTAAAGCAGTGAGTAGCTTTTGAGAATTTTTTTTTTTGGCATTCTTTTTTTTTTTTTACATACAAGTTAGTTAGCATCTAGTGCAACAATGATTTCAGGAGGAGATTCCTTAGTGCCCCTTACCCATTTAGCCCATCCCCCCCACACACCCCCTCCAGTAACCCTGTTTGTTCTCCATATTTAAGAATCTCTTCTGTTTTGTCCCCTTCCCTGTTTTTATATTAGTTTTGTTTCCCTTCCCTTATGTTCATTTGTTTTGTTTCTTAAACTCCTCATATGAGTGAAGTCATATGATTTTTGTCTTTCTCTGACTAATTTCGCTTAGCATAATACCCTCTAGTTCCATCTATGTAGTTGTGAATGGCAAGATTTCATTCTTTTTGATTGCCGAGTAATACTCCATTGTGTGTGTGTGTGTGTGTGTGTGTGTGTGCGCATATATATATATATATATATATATATATATATATATATCACATTTTCTTTATCCAGTCATCCATCGGTGGACATTTGGGCTCTTTCCATACTTTGGCTATTGTTGATAGTGCTGCTATAAACATGGGGGTGCATGTGTCCCTTTGAAACAGCACACCTGTATCCCGTAGATAAATGCCTAGTAGTGCAATTGCTGGGTTGTAGGGTAGTTAGACTTTTAGTTTTTTGAGGAACCTCCATACTGTTTTCCAGAGTGGCTGCACCAGCCTGCGTTCCCATCAACAATGCAAAAGAGATCCTCTTTCTCTGCATCCTCGCCAACATCTGTTGTTGCCTGAGTTGTTAATGTGAGCCATTCTGACAGGTGTGGTATCTCATTGTGGTTTGAATTTGTATTTCCCAGATGATGAACGATGTTGAGCATCTTTTCATGCATCTGTTAGCCATCTGGATGTCTTCTTTGGAGAAGTGTCTCTTCATGTCTTTTGCCCATTTCTTCACTGGATTATTTGTTTTTTGGGTGTTGAATTTGATAAGTTCTTTATAGATTTTGGATACTAACCCTTTATCTGATATGTCATTTGCAAATATCTTCTCCCATTCTGTCGGTTGCCTTTTAGTTTTGCTGATTGTTTTCTCTGTGCAGAAGCTTTTTATCTTGATGAGGTCCCAATAGTTCATTTTTTGCCTTTGTTTCCCTTGCCTCTGGAGACGTGTTGAGTAAGAAGTTGCTGCGGCCAAGATCAAAGAGGTTTTTGCCTGCTTTCTCCTCGAGGATTTTGATGGTTTCCTGTCTTACATTTAGGTCTTTCATCCACTTCGAGTTTATTTTTGTGTATGGTGTAAGAAAGTGGTCCAGGTTCATTTTTTGCCTGTGACTGTTCAGTTTTCCCAGCACCACTTGCTGAAGAGACTGTCTTTATTCCACTGAATATTTTTCCTGCTTTGTCAAAGATTAGTTGGCCATACGCTTGTGGGTCCATTTCTGGGTTCTCTATTTTGTTCCATTGATCTGAGCGTCTGTTTTTGTGCCAGTACCATACTGTCTTGATGATTACAGCTTTGTAGTTTAGCTTGAAGTCTGGGATTGTGATGCCTCCTGCTTTAGTTTTCTTTTTCAAGATTGCTTTGGCTATTCGAGGTCTTTTCTGGTTCCATACAAATTTTAGGATTATTTGTTCTAGCTCTCTGAAGAATGCTGGTGTTACTTAGATAGGGATTGCATTGAATATGTAGATTGCTTTGGGTGGTATCTACATTTTAACAATATTTGTTCTTCCTATCCAGGAGCATGGAATCTTTTTCCATTTTTTTGTGTCTTCTTCAATTTCTTTCATAAGCTTTCTGTAGTTTTCAGTGTTTAGATTTTTCACCTCTTTGGTTATATTTATTCCCAGGTATTTTATGGTTTTTGGTGCATTGTAAATGGGATCGATTCCTTGATTTCTCTTTCTGTTGCTTCATTGTTGGTGTGTAGGAATGCAACTGATTTCTGTGCGTTGATTTTATATCCTGCAACTTTGCTGAATTCATGAATCAGTTCTAGCAGTCTTTTGGTGGAATCTTTAGGGTTTTCCATATAGAGTATCATGTCATCTGTGAAGAGTGAAAGTTTGACCTCCTCCTGGCCGATTTGGATGCCTTTTATTTCTTTGTGTTGTCTGATTGCAGAGGCAAAGACTTCCAATACTATGTTGAATAACAGTGGCGAGAGTGGACATCCGTGTCTTGTTCCTGACCTTAGGGGGAAAGCTCTCAGTTTTTCCCCATTGAGGATGATATTAGCATTGGGTCTTTCTTATATGGCTTTTATGATCTCGAGGTATGATCCTTCTATCCCTACTTTCTTGAGGGTTTTTATCAAGAAGGGATGTTGTATTTTGTCTACATCTACTGAGAGACTCATGTGATTCTTGTCCTTTCTTTTATTGATATGATGAATCACATTGATTGTTTTGTGAATATTGAACCAGCCCTGCATCCCAGGTATAAATCCCACTTGGTCGTGGTGAATAATTTTCTAATGTATTACTGGATCTGGTTGGCTAATATCTTATTGAGGATTCTTGCATCTGTGTTCATCAGGGAAGTTGGTCTACAGTTCTCCTTTTTAGTGGGGTCTTTGTCTGGTTTTGGAATCAAGGTAATGCTGGCTTCATAGAAAGAGTTTGGAAGTTTTCCTTCCATTTCTATTTTTTGGAACAGCTTCAAGAGAATAGGTGTTAACTCTTCCTTAAATGTTTGGTAGAATTCCCCTGGAAATCCATCTGGCCCTGGGATCTTGGGGAGACTTTGATTACTAATTCTATTTCTTTACTGGTTATGGGTCTGTTCAGATTTTCTATTTCTTCTGTTTCAGTTTTGGTAGTGTATATGTATGGAGTTTGTCCATTTCTTCCAGATTGTCCATTTTATTGGCATATAATTTCTCATAATATTCTATTATTGTTTAGGCAACAGTCCCTGCTCATCGTTTCATGTTTGTATGTTGGCTGCTCTTTGAGATAGTTGCCACCCGTACTCAGCTAGTACCCAGGAGTTTGCATGGTATAAAACGTGGCTGCCCCTTGGCAAAGACCGTGAATGGGTTGCCTTCTCTTCTATGGCATTTTGAGCGTGATAGCAATGTATTTGACAAATCTACCATAACACAAGAAGTTGAATGGAAAATTAATGGTTTGGGTTCCTTGAAGAGGTGACAGAGCATGGAACCAAGAGCACAGAGAACTTGATTTGGACTGAAACAAGAGGAGACCTTATTTTCCAAGAGAAGATTGGAGGGATGGACACACAGGTTGATAAATTTTCTTGGTTTGGCAGGAGGGAATTGATGGATTTCAAGCTGATGGCCTCAGTTTCCTCAGTGACTTAGGACGCAAGACTAAAGAGATGGGACAGTAGGATTTAGGTCTTCAGAATATGGAAATGGCTTGGATTTACAACTGAGAGGAATGGGAAAACAGAAAGTTAGGTGGTCAGCTCTGGGAATCCAACAGAGCGTAGAAGACTTGAATTGCTTGCGGTAGTGCAATTTTATCCAGAAGTGGATGTTGCCTGTTGTGTCTCCCAGAGTGGAAAAGAAAGTTCAATTCTGTTGTTCTACATTATTCTAATTTGTCTTAAGCAGAACTTTTCTGGGACATCTGGATGACTCAGTGGGTTAAGTATCTGACTCTTGGTTGCAGCTCAGGTCACGATCTCACAGTTCATGAGTTCGTTCAGGAGTTTGAGCCCCACATCAGGCTCTGCGCTGACAGCATGGAGCCTGCTTGGGGTTCTCTTCCCCACTCTCTCAATCTCTTTCTCTCTCAAAATAAATACATAAACTTAAAAAAATGTAGAGCTTTTCTAATCCATCCATTATATTAAAGAATACGGTATTTTTCCCAGATTATTCATAGGATTTCTAAAATAGTCATTCCACTTTTAAGATTGCATGATGTCAAATATAGTATTTTAAGTTACATCTATAATGCTTTTAAAAAAGGTTCCTAAAGAAGATGGCTTTCTGATGCAGAAACAATAAAGAAAGGAAAAGGGTAAATACTATGGGGGCAAGGGTAGACTGTCTGTGTAAGCACAGAAAGTATCGATTAAAAAAATGGTTTCTGGGGGCGCCTGGGTGGCTCAGTCAGTTAAGCGACTGACTCTTGGTTATGGCTCAGGTCCTGATCTCAGGGTTCATGAGTTAAAACCTGCATCAGGCTCCGTGCTGACAGTGTGGAGCCTGCTTGGTATTCTCTCCCTCTCTCTGCCCCTCCTCCATTTGTGCTATCTCTTCCACTCTCAAAATAAATAAATAAACTTAAAAAAAATTTAAACCGTGGTTTCTGAAGTTAGGCTTTCTGGTTTTCAAATTCCAGCTGCATCACTTAATATCTGTGAGATCTGGAGCAAGTTAAACTGTTGCCTCAACTGAGGATAATATCTATATCATAGGGTTGTTGATAGGATTAAATGAAGCAGTTTACATAAAGATGTGCTATAGTTCCTGGCCCCAAATCAGTATGTAATGTTTACTGAGCACAATTAAGATGTTTCTTATTGTCGCTTTTCCTTTAGCCAAGTAAACTGACAATGGCCAGCTTGTCATAGATCTTTGTGATCTCACAACTACATTAAGCAACTAACTTCGTGCCTGTGCCAAGAAAGCTTTAACTCTAGTATCTTACTGCCCTGCTGTTTCACTTTTCCTTTCTTGGTCATTGATTTAGTGCTTATTTGTTTTTTATTGCAGTAGAAACAGCCAAGAGAAGAAGGGACCATATGTATGGATGGGGCTGGTACGATCCATACTTCAACAGCAGTCCCTTCAACCTTGCTTGAATGTGGAGGTTCGATAGACCACCAGACTCCAGAGATAAACTACCTTGGCTTGAAGGGAATGCTATCATCACTGATAGCTGACCACTATGTTGTTCGCCAGCATATGAAAGCTACGCTGAATTGTTTAACAACGTTGTGTTTCAACTGATGAGTAGAAAACTTCACTGAACCATGCACAATAATAGAGGTGACCTTCTATTTTACATTCTCTATTATACCTTGCTATGGGAGTTATTTTGCAGTGACAAAAGTTCCCGTCTAGTGTCTTGACACATCTTAAGATTTTGATATTGGAAATTCTTCCTTCCCATCGAATGTTGGTTCCATATCCATTGAACTATTTTAAGTGTTTAAATTGCCAGTATTCTTTTTGTGCTTTGCTATTCACTTTCTGGTCCTGGTCTACAAGGATTTTCCTGTACATGCCAGTACTGTTGTTCAGAGACATCATTTCCTTGAGAAGTCCCCTCCAAAATGTCTTGTTATCCCATCACAAAGATGAATAATGTGTTCTAAATCCTGGTAAAAATTTCTCCTCTTCCTTGTGTTTTTCAAGAACAAGCATAGACAACGGCAATAATTTAAACATCTTATTTTTCCCCGAAATGTTAGCTTTCCAAAATGGGAAGATCTCTTTGAGTGATTAGATCTTTAAGATAATTGGTTAGCTGACTTTAAAGCCATCGTTATTTCCTTATTCCCAAGAACAGAGAACTTTCAGAGAAAAGTTTATTAGTTCTTATTTAATACATTAATAAGTCTCACGTTGTCTCACTGGCCCACACATGAACCAATCTTTCAGGTTTTGTCACTGTTTTCTTGTAACATAAACCCGTATTTCTTGGGTTGGGTTGCTTTGCCTATACTGTGTATCAGTAGGTGTTTCTAAGCTAGGAAAGCAGTGTAGGCATCTATGAACTCACATACTTGGTGGCAGCATTTTTAGTAAACAGGATAACTGCTCCAACTGAAGCAACCATTATGGTTCCATAAACAACACCTGTCATTCCCCCGCCTTTTTTGTCTTATATCTTGCACTGCCTTGTCTGATTCTGTACTCTAGGAGATAAAGCAGTTACTGCTAAATCATTCATTAGTTAATACCTTAGATGCAAGAGCCATGGTGAAAACTTGGTTGATCCTCAGATATTCATGCCTTGCATTAAGTACACTGTCAGCAATTATTTGTTAAAAGGGTGTAAGTATGAATGAATAAATGACATAGAGCAGACAGTATGGGAAGGTGAAATGTGGTAATAATATTGCTTTGTATTTATGCAATGTAATTACCTTCCCAGCTATCCATGACCTTGTGGATGTGGAAATCAAAACAAAGGTTAGGTGCCTTGTCTAAAGTCATCTCATCTAACTAGTACTTAGTAGAACCAGTTCTGGAATGTTTCAGTGGAAAGAGCCATCTTTGTGTTTCTTTTCCTGACACCTACCGCATTCCTTACAAATGAACAGTGACCTCAAAAAGTGTCATTTGTAGCTGGGGCTAAAAGTATAAATATTGCGTATAATGCTATAATAGTTACTATTAGTAAACCACTCAATATTCATCCTGCCTTTTTTCTTGGAATCAACGTGTGTACGTATTCACCTTCAAGGAAGGTCACTCTGTCCCCACTTAAGGGAAGAGTCCTGATTGGTTTAAACCAATCCTGGTAACTATATTGTTCTTGCCAGTTTTGGTTTAATAAAGAGCATGTCAGGCACCTGGGTGGCTTAGTCATTAGGTATCTGAATCTGACTTCAGCTCAGATCATGATCTCACGGTTTGTGAGTCTGAGTCCCTCATGGGGGTGATCTCGAGCCATGCTTTGGGTGAGCTCATGCCCCACTTCAGGTGAACCCTGCTTCTCTCTCCCTCCCTCTCTCTCTTTGCCTCTCATAGGATTCTGTCTTTCTCTCTCCCTCTTTCTCTCTGCCCCTCACTCACTTTTGCCCTCTCTCTCTCTCTCTTTAGAAAAAAAAAAAAGAACATGTCATCAATTCTAGGCACTGAGATATGAAGGACCATCTACTGAGCAGTTTCTGAGAAAGTTGTTTTGGTTCTAAAAAAGACGAGTGATGGGGCAATAAACACTCAACACTTTATAGGACTAGTGGATTGGAGATCCTAATGACTCAAAGGAGTATTGCAGTTGGCACAGTTCAATATTCTGGAAGGAAAGGAGATGGTATTCAGTGAATGAAATGCCTAAAATGGGTATTTCAAAGATGGTGGAGTACTTCTTATTGATTAAATGAGACAGTTTAGAATATAAGATTAAGAAAACTTAGCCAAGGCAAGTAATAGAATACAATTCTTTTAGAATTAAGGAGATACAAGCAAAGAAACAAAAAACAGGCCAAGAAATCCTGACTCAAAATTTTTCCTCCGGTTCCAAATTTCTGTTCCTGCAGGATTTAAGCCCCAGTAGATCCTCACCTTCTAAAAGTCTATGCACTTCTCCCTCTATGCACCTCAAATCCCCAGCTCACTCAACAACTATTCCATGAAACTTATTTAAAAAAATTTATTTTACACCAACATTTTGTTTTTGATAGATTGGACTGATGGTTCGCAAAGACGAAAGAGATGGACAGCACAGAGATGCCAATAATTTTAAATATAATCTTAAAAAAAAACTTCATTCTTAAAGTGAGTGAGAACAGTATACATAAGGAAGAGGCAACTGCCCTGGTCATTGTCACACCCAGATGTGATGACGGGACCTGCCGCGGGCATCTTGCAAGCAGACAGGAGCCAGCTTGCACACAAGACCAACACAGCAAGATGACACGGCCGAATGTGGACCTGAGTCCTTCGTGATACTGTGGAGCTGATCAAGTAACCCAGGAGTGTGCTTACCGTGGGCTTCCTGGCGTCTAAGGTAATACCCATCTTTACTGTTTAAACTACCCTTTGTCTCATTATTCTCCGCAGAAAGTCTCCTAATTGGTATAAGTGCCCATTAAGCCTCATTAGCCCCTTAGGTTAAACGTCCTGTTGTGCCTTTCTTGATCTTGCTGAAGTCACCTCTTGAGAATAAAAGCAAATCCCAGATGGTGACTTTCTGATCCCAGCTCCTTAGACCGAGGTCTCCCACTCAGAATGATCATGGTTTAGGAAGCATGAGAAGCACAGGGAAGAAGAGGAGGTGTGTGGGCGGTGACGGTAATCTGGGTCAGACAAGGTGAAGTGTGAAGGCTAAGCAGGAGATACAATTGAACCTCAGAGAGAAGGCAACTCTCCCAAGCACAGCCCTAGAAAGCCAGTCCTAGGGACTTATGAGCCACATCTCTGGGGAGAGTGGTGGAATCCACGTTACCGTACTGGCATCACTTAGATCCATGCTTTTCCCTCAAGGAGAGGAATCGTTCATAGGATATCAGAAGACTCTTGTCATGCTTGTCTTCTTCAGAACCAGACCCAGTTATAAGGTGTTTCATGATGACATCATAGTCTAAAAATGAGAGGCTTGGTTTCAGTGTTTCCTGTAAATACCCAAGAGGCTCATGGCATTGGTCTCTCTCAGCTTGACACAAGTCTTAAGCGAATGGCCTTAACATCCAGTCTGGGGCTGTTCTCTCCCGTGACCTTAATTAAGCCTTTTTTGAACATCTTCATAAAGACATAGTAATATTCTATTTGTTATATGAGAGCTGTTCATGTGGATTAAGCAGTAAATCTAACAAATAGGCTATTCTTTCTCTGATGGCACAGAGGTATTTATTTATTTTTATGTTTTAGGCATTTAAGGAAAAAATTAATTCCTGGATATGTTAAATTGAGTTTGAGGGGAAAAAGTAATAATAATAAGGATTAGAGCAGAAATAAATAGAGAATGCAAAAACAATAGAATCAATGAAACCAAAAACTGTTTCTTTGGAAAGATGAACAAATTGACAAACCTTTAGTTAGATTAAGAAAGTAAAAAAAGAATACTTAAACTACTAAAATCAGAAGTGAAAGAGGAGATATTACTACTGACTACGGCAATAAAAAAACAGCATAAGAGAATGCTAGGAATAGCTGTATACCAAATAAATTGTATATCCTGGAGGAAGTGGACAAATGCCTAGAAACACTCAAACTACCAAAACTGGCTCAAGAAGAAATAGAAAATCGGAAAAGACCTTTAATAAGAAGATTAGATCAACAATCAAAAATCTCCCAACAAAAACCAAAACCAAAAGCAAAACAGAACAAAAAAGTCTCCCAACAAAGAAAGGCCTATTAAATGAAAAGAAGAGGAAAAATTACTTCTCAATTCCTTCCTTGAGGCTGGCATTACCCTGATATCAAAGTCCGACAAGACACTACAAGAAAAGAAAACTACAGACCACTATCCTTTACAAATATAGACTCCAAAATCCTCAACAGATGCTAGCAAATGAAATTCAGCAGCATATAAGAAGGATTATACACCACGGCCAAGGGGGGATTTAGGCAATAGTGGTTCAGCATACAAAATCAGTCACTACATTAATAGAATGAAGGTTGGGGAGAGCCACATGGTCATCTCAATTGATGTGGAAAAAGCACTTGAGGCACCTGGTTGGCTCAGTCAGTTGAGCGTCTGACTTGAGCTCGGGTCATGATCTCACAGTTTTGGGTTCCAGCCCTGCATGGGGCTCTGTGCTGACAGCTCGGAACCTGGAGCCTGCTTCTGATTCTGTGTCTCCCTCTCTCTCTGCCCCTTCCCCACTCATGCTGTCTCTCTCTCTCTCTCTCTCTCTCATTCTCTCTCTCTCTCTCTCAAATAAAAATGTTAAAAGAAAAAGCACTTGATAACATCCAACATCCCTTCATGATACAAATATTCAATAAACTAGGAATAGAAGAGAACCTTCTCAGCATGATGAAGGCTATATATAAAAAACCTACAGCTAACATCATACCCAATGGGAAAGGATAGAAAGCTTTTCCTGTAATCCTGGGAACAAGACAAGAATGCCTGTTTTTGCCACTTCTGTTCAACATAGTGTTGGCAGTTCCAGAGCAATTAGACAAGAAAAAAGAAATAAAGTACACCCAAATTGGAAAGGAAGAAGAAAAACTGCCTATATCACAGATTACATAAATGTAGAAAACATTAAGAATTCATGCAAATATGCATACATACTCCCCCACATACTCCTTTTAGAGCTAATTAATAAATTCAGCAAAATTGAAGGCTACAAAATGACACAAAAATCAACTGAATTTTTATATACTAGCAATGAAAAATCTGAAAAGGAAATTAAGACAATTCCATTTGCAATAACATCCAAAAGAATAAAATACTTAAGAATAAATTTAACCAATGAGAGGCACAAAACTTCTATACTGAAAACTATAAAACATTGCTTAAAGAATTAGAGAAACCGATGGAGTTAAGATTGCAAAGCAGCATGGAGCCTTTAAGTTTGTCTTATTCCTGAAACTCAGCTAGATCACCACCAAATCACTTTGAACACATAGGAAATTGATCTGAGGATTAAAACAACAGTCTGCATAATGTGAGCCACAGAACTCGGTACATACACAGTGTGGAGAGGTAAACTGAGGGAGGCAAAAGTCATGGAACATAGGGAGCTATTTTCACAGAGAGAGAAAGAGAAAGGGAGAGAGTGAGGCGTATGGAGATCATGCAAGAAAAGCACCGCCCCCCCCCCCCGCCCCAAAAGTAGCTGGAGAGAAAGAGTGAAAACACCCACAGGGGACTGAACAAGAAATCTATTCCAAAACCACTGATGGGAAGAAAGGAGAGAGTTTCCATACCACCAGGATTCTACAAACAGTGGAACACAGAGTCTGAAGTTTTGAAGCTCAGTGCCTGGTGCTGTTCTAGTGAGGAAGTAGGGTGAATCCCCAGGAGCAGGCAGCAGGGTCTAAGAGGTCCACATGCCACACAGGAGAAGTGGTTTCCCTGCTAGGAGGGCATTTGGTAGAGGCCCTATGGCCTCCCCACAGGCAAAGGTTCTAGCGGACCCTGGAGAGCACCCACGTTTGCTGGTATTGGGACAAAGACACCAGAGTGTGGTGAAACCTGGTGTTGGCTGTGTATTGTGGTTTGCCATAATCTCTGCCACTGCAGGATCCCACAAATGTTTTCTGGGGCAAGCTTGCACCAGCCATTGCTCAGTGATACCCTCCCCCAGAGAGTTGGGGGTCCAACCCACAGGATCTGAAGTGTGGGGTTTTGAAACACAACCCGATCTGAGACAAAACTCTGGAGGGAAGTGCTCCCTGGCAGGAGGATGGCTTGAACATAGAAAGGGTAGAGGCGGGAGTGGATGGAAGCCTGAGACAAAGGAGGGATGTGTGATTGCGGGTCGATGAGACCACAAAGTTCCTGTGCCAGAGGCAGGGGAACCCGGTGAAGCCATTTCCACCTTTCCAGTGCATGCACATACATGCCACACTGATTCCACCCCAGTAAGCTAAGCAGTGCCACCCAGTGGAGAACAGAGCCGTTACACCAAATTGCGCCCAACTGCACCCTCCAAGCACATCCCACACAAGACCAGCACAAATCATTCCACCTGCTTAGTATGCAGACTATAGAGGGCTTCATAGTGTCAGTTTTAGGGGAAACTGGATGTAACTTCATTTGGGTTTCATTCTGTTTGCTGGTTAGCTTACTTGTTTCCTTTGCTTTTGTTTTTGCTTAAATTGTTTTCTTTCTTCTTTCTTTTCTTTCTCTTTCTTGAATATAGAAAGAAGATTTTGTTTTTATTTTTTAATTTTATTTTTTAAGTTTTTTATTATATTTCATTTTCTTTATTTTATTTTATTCTGTTTTATTATATACATTTTAAAAATTTTCTTACCCTTTTTTTTTCTTTCCTTTCCCTTTTTACTCTGTTCTATCAAACTTCTTTCAACAAGCAGACTAAACCACATCTAGGATCTAGCCTCCTTTATTTGATTTTTTGTTTTTTTTTTTATTTAAAATTTTCATTTTATTAATGTTTTTATTCCCCTCAAATGACAAAATGAAGGAATTCACTCCAAAAGAAAGAACAGGAAGAAATGACAGCCAGGGACTTAACACAGACATACGTAAGATGTTTGAACTAGAACTTAAAACCATGATAATAAGAATACTAGCTGGGGTTGAAAAAAAGCAAAGAAGACACCAGAGAATCCCTTTCGGCGGAGATAAAAATAAAACCTAGATAGGCAGAAATTAAAAAGGCTGTAATCAAGATGCAATCTCAAATGTGTGCCATGATGGCAAAGATGGATGAAGCAGAGCAGGGAATCAGCGATATAGAAGATAAAATTATGGAAAATAATGAAGCAGAAAAAAAACAAAGGCAAAGGATCACGATACAAGACTTAGAGAACTCAGTGACTTATTAAAAAGGAATAACATCTGAATCAAAGGAGTCCCAGAAGATGAAGAGAAATAAAAGGGGACAGAAGGTTTATGTGAGCAAAGTATAGCAGAAAACTTCCCTAATCTGTGGAAGGACACAGACATCAAGATCCAAGAAGCACAGAGAACTCCCATTAAATTCAATAAAAACCAAACATCACCAATGCATATCATAGTCAAATTCACAAAATACACAGACAAGGAAAGAATGATGAAAGCAGCAAGGGGGGAAAAAGTCCTTAATGTATAAGGGAAGACCGATCAGGTTTGCAGCAGACCTATCCACAGAAACTTGGCAGGCCGGAAAGGAGTGGCAGGATATATTCAACATGCTGAATTAGAAAAATATGCAGCCAAGAATTCTTTATACAGCAAGGCTGTCATTCAAAATAGAAGGAGAGAAAAAGAGTTTCCCAGGCAAACAAAACTAAAGGAGTTTGTGACCACTAAACCGGCCCTGTAAGAAATTTTAAGGGGGACTTTTTGAGTAGAGAAAAGATCAAACAAAATGAGAAAGAGCAATAGCAACAAAGTCTGGAAAGGACCAGAGAACACCACCAGAAACACCCAACTCTACAGGCAACACAGTGGCACTAAGTTCATATCTTTCAGTACTCACCCTAAATGTCAGTGGACTTAAATGTTCCAATCAAAAGACATAGAGCATCAGAATGGATAAAAAATCAAGTACCATCTACATGCTGCTTACAAGAGACTCATTTTAGACCTAGGGACACCTGCAGATTGAAAGTAAGGGGATGGAGAACCATCTACCATGACAATGGTTGTCAAAGAAAAGCTGGAGTAGCCATACTTATATCAGACAAACTAGATTTTAAAATAAAGATTGTAACGATAAATGAAGAAGGGCATTATATCATAATTAAGGTGTCTATCCACCAAGAAGATGTAACAATTGTAAGTATTTATGCCACCAATGTGGGAGCACACAAATATATAAACCAATTAAACACAAACATAAAGAAAGTCATTGATGATAATACCATAATAGTAGGGGACTTTAAGACATCACTTACAACAGTGGACAGATCATCGAAGCAGAAAATCAACAAGGAAACATTCTCTTTGAATGACATGCTGAATTGGATGGACTTAACAGATATGTTCAGAATGTTTCATCCTAAAGCACCAAGTACACATTCTTCTTAAGTGTACATGAAACATTCTCCAGAACAGATCACAAAATGGGTCACAAATCAGCTCCAATATGTACAAAAAGATCGAGATCATATCTTGCATATTTTCAGACCACAACCCAGAAATGGACCCACAAACATATTGGCAAACTGATCTTTCATAAAGCAGAAAATAATATCCAATGGAAAAAAGACAGTCTCTTCAGCAGATGGTGTTGGGAAAACTGGACAGCAATATACAGAAGAATGAACCTGGAACACTTTTTACACCATACACAAAAATAAGCTCCAAATGGATGATAGACCTAAATTGGAGACAGGAAACCATAAAAATCCTAGATGAGAAAACAGGCAACAACCTCTTTGACCTCAGCCGCAGCAACTTCTTACTTGACATGTCTCCAGAGGCAAGAGAAAAATAAGTTAGAGGCAAAAGCAAAAAATAAACTATTGGGACCCATCGAGATAAAAACTTCAGCACAGTGAAGGAAACAACCGACAAGAATGGGAGAAGGCAGCCGACAGAATGGGAGAATATGTTTGCAAATAACATATCAGATAAAGGGTTAGTATCCAAAATCAGTAAGGAACTTATCAAACTCAACACCAAAAAACCCAAATAATCCAGTGAAGAAATGGGCAAAAGACATGAATAGACACTTTTCCAAAGAAGAAATCCAGATGGCCAACAGACACATGAAAATATGCTCAACATCACTCATCATCAGGGAAATACAAATCAAAACCACAACGAGATACCACCTCATACCTGTCAGAATGGCTAAAGTTAACTCAGGCAACAACAGGTGTAGGCAAAGATGTGGAGAAAGAGGAACCCTTTTGCACTGTTGGTGGGCATGCAAACTGGTGCAGCCACTCTGGAAAATAATATGGAGGTTCCTCAAAAAGTTAAAAATGGAACTATGCTACAACCCAGCAATTGCACTTCTAGGTATTTATCCAAGAGATACAGGAATGCTGTTTTGAAGGGACACATGCACCCCAATGTTTACAGCAGCACTATTGACAACAGCCAAAGTATGGAAAGAGCCCAAATGTCCATCAATAGATCAGTGGATAAAGAGTATGTGGTATATATGCACAATGGGATATTACTTGGTGGTCAACAAGAATGAAATCCCTTCATTTGCAACAACATGAATGGAACTAGAGTGTATTATGCTAAGCAAAATAAGTCAGAGAAAGACAAATATATGATTTCACTCATATGTGGAACTTAAGAAACAAAATAGATGAACATAGGTGAAGGGAAACAAAAATAAGATAAAAACAGAGACAAACCATGAGAAACTCTTAAATGCAGAGAACAAACTGAGGATTGCTAGTGGGGTGTTGGGTGGGGGGATGGTCTGAATGGGCGATGGACATTGAGGAGGGCACTTGTTGGGATGAGCACTGGGTGTTGTACGTAAGTGATGAATCATTAAATTCTAATCCTGAAATCATTATTACATTGTATGTTAACTAACTTGGATTTAAATTTTACAAAAATAATAAAGTTAAAAAAAAAAAACTAGAGAAACGTAAATAAATGGAAAGGCATCATGTGTTCATAGATTTGGAAGACTTAGTATTGTTAAGATGACAATATTACCCAGAGTGATATGCATATTTGGTGCAATCACTATCAAAGTCCCAACAATGCTTTTGCAGAAATGGAGAAGCCCGTCCTAAATTCTGGGTCAAGGGACCCAGAATAGCCAAAACAATCTGAAAAAGAACAGAGTTATAGCACTCACACTTCCTAGTATCAATACTTACTACAAAGCTATCATACTCCAAACCATGTGACCCTGGCATAAGGAAGACATACAAACCAATGGACTCGAGAGAACTGAGAACTCAGAAATAACCCTCAAATCTATGATCAATTGATTTTCGGGAAAGTAGCTAAGACCATTCAGTGAGGAAAGGACAGTCCTTTACCAAATGGTGCTGGGGTATCCACATTCAAAAGTATGAAGTTGGACCCTTTCTTTGCACCATGTACAAATATGAACTCAAAATGGATCAAAGACCTAAATTTAAAAGCTATAAAATTTAAAAATTAAACACTATAAAACTCTTAGAGAAAAAACATAGGAAAAAGTCTTTATGAACTGAGGTTTGGCAATGGTTTCTTAAATATGAAACCAAAATTACAAGTGACAAAGAATAAATAATTTGGACTTCATCAAACTTAAAAACTGTTGTACAAAAAGAGCACCTTTAAGAGAATAAAAAGACAACCCATTGAATGGGAGAAAATACTTGCTAACCCTAACCCTAAGGGACAAATATCCAAAATATGTAGAGAATCCTTTAACTCAACAAGAATACAAAGGACTTAATTTTTTAAATGGGCAAAGGACTTGCATAGACATTTCCCTCCCAAAAGATATACAAATGGCCAATAAGCATGTGAAAAGATGCAAATCAAAACCACAATGAGATATCACTTCACACCTATTAGAATGGCTAAAATTAACACAAACTAGGGTTGGTTAAAATGTGGAGAAAGTAGAGCTCTAGTCCATCACTTGTGGGTGTGGGGAAATAGGTTTGAGAATTCCTTATACTTACATAAATGTGTTAAGGAAGTTTAGGGCAGAAAGTCACTGCCACAAGGTGAAAGTGCCCGAGGTTACCTAGCGAGATATTGTAATGGAATCATGAGTAACCTGTTATATCACCTGCAGGAAATTACTTTCCATCTGATGCCAATATGCTATTGTGCTTTGATCACAAACTCCTCTTGCCCCCCAGATCCTTTGCTTCTTACACACACCAAGTTAATGATTACTGTCTGATTGTTTTTCTGAACGTTCACCACGTGTGTAAGGTCTTGTTTTCTTCACATTCACCGCATGGGTAATATCTTGAGAGCCCAATAAATACAGAGATGAAACCCCTGTTCAGGGCTCTTGTTTCCTCCTGGACATTAGCCTCTCGTATTCAATTCTGCATCTATTCTCTTGATGGACAAAAGAGAACTCCAGACTCATAGTCTGTGACAGTGGGAATGTGAAATGGAACAGCTGCTGTGGAAAACAGTTTGGCAATTCCTCAAAAAGTTAAACATAGGATTACCTTATCATCCAGCAATTCCATTCCTAGGTATGCATCCAGAAACAAGGACTCAAACCGATACATAACAATATTCATAGCAGCATTAGTCATAATAGTCAAAAGGGGGAAACAACCCAAATGTCATCAACAGATAGATGGGTAAACAAATGTGGTATTATATATACAACAGAATATTATTCAGCAATAAAAAGAACAAAGTACTTACACTTGCTACAACATATTGGATCCTGAAAACATTATGTTAAATAAAACAAACTAGAAGGAAAGGACAACTATCATAATGTACCACTTAAATATCTAAAACAGGCAAATTCATAGAGACAGAAAGTAGATTCAAGATTTCTAGGGGCTGGGAGGAGGAGGGAATGGCAGTTAGTGTTTAATGGGTACAGGGTTTCTGTTTGGGGCGATGAGAGGGTTTTAGAGATAGATAGTGGTGATGGTTACACAACATTGTAAGTAATAATAATAATGCCATTAAATTGTACACTTAAAAATGTTTAAAATGGCAAAATTTATGTTTTATATATATAGAGAGAGATATATACATTTTCTGATATATATAGAGACATAGGTTTTCTTATGATATTGATTATATATATATATATATATATATAATCACAATAAAAAAAAGTTTGGGGATGCCTCGGTAGCTCAGTTGGTTAAGCATCTGACTTCGACTCAGGTCATGATCTCATGGCTCTTGAGTTCGAGCGCTGTGTCAGGCTTTGTGCCGACAGCTCAGAGCCTGGAGCCTGCTTCATATTCTATGTTTCCCTCTCTATCTCTTCCCCAGTCATGCGCTCTCTCTTGTCTCTCAAAAATAAACATTAAAAAAAAAAAAAAAAGCTGGTCTTTCAAGTTGGTGAGTACATTGTTTGGGAGTACGAAATAACTCACCCAGAGGATAAATATCATAATAGCTGTTTGCTTCTCAATTTAGCTTGATTACACAGAATACATATTTGCCACGAAATTGTAGTATGCTATTGTATCAAAACATTGATAATTAACCAAAATAGAAAAAATACATTGAATCAGCAATGGCATTATTTTTATCAACTGGTTACATCTAAAGAAAAGCAAACTTTATTAGTGAAAAATGAGAAAATAGAAAGTTTTGTGTAGATTCTGGGGAAATTTAAGGGCAGTTTCCAGAAGGTCAAATAGCCTGATTTATTTAATTTCATGCTATGTTATGTTATGTTATGTTATTTTATTATAATTTACTTATTTTTTTAATTTACATCCAAGTTAGCATATAGTGCAACAGTGATTTCAGGAATAGATTCCTTAATGCCCCTTACCCATTTAGCCCATCCCCTCTCTCACAACCCCTCCAGCAACCCTCTGTTTATTCTCTATATTTAGAGTTTCTTATGCTTTGTCTTCTCCCTGTTTTTATATTATTTTTGCTTCCTTTCCCTTATGTTCATCTGTTCTGTACCTTAAATTCCTCCTATGAGTGAAGTCATATGATATTTCTGTTTCTCTGACTAACTTTGCTCATTGTAATACCCTCTAGTTTCATCCATGTAGTTGCAAATGGCAAGATTTCATTCTTTTTGGTTGCCGAGTAATACTCCGTTGTGTGTGTGTGTGTGTGTGTGTGTGTGTGTGTGTGTGTGTGTGTATATGTATATTGTGTGTATATATATATACGTGTATATACACATATGTATGCATATATGTATATGTACATATGTATGTATATATATATATATATATATATATACACACTAGAGGGTATATGTGTATATATATATGTGTGATATATATATATATGTATGCCACGTCTTCTTTGTCCATTCATCCATCGACGGACATTTGGGCTCTTTCCATACTTTGGCTATTGTCGATAGTGCTGCTGTAAACACTGGGGTACGTGTGAAATGGCCCAATTATTTTAAATGACTGTGATAGTCTAAATAATAGCCCCAATCATATCCACATCCAAATCCCCGGAACCTGTAAATATGTTACCTTACACGGCAAGAGGGACTTTGCAGTTGTGGTTAAGTTAAGGGAAGATTGTCCTGAATTATCTGGTGTAACCAGGTAATCACAAGGGTCCTTCTAAGTGGAGGCAGGAGGGTCAGAGTGAAGAAAGATGAGATGAGACAACGGCCATGGCAGAGAAGGTGATGTGATGGCAGACACAGAGGCCAGAGTGATGCGGGGCCACACGCCAATGAATGTGGGTGGCCTCTAGAAGCCAGCCAGAACAGGCAAGGAAGTGGGTCCTCCCTCTAGAACCTCCGCAAGGAAAGCTGCCCGTGGATCCATTTACACTTCTGATCCCTAGACCTGTACGATAATAAACTTGTGTTATTTTAAGCCACTAAGTGTGTCATAATTTGTTACAGCAGCCACACGATTAGTACACGAGGACAGATTTTACTTCCAAAGTCATTGTTGCTTTTTCAAGGAACAGTTTTATCACAAGCACAATTTTTATATCACTCAGTTAAGATCATGGGTTTAGGAAGGACTGTTACCCTTGTTGAAGATAGTCCTGGAGATAATTCTACCATTTACAGTGCATTTGCCAACAAAGCATTGTGCTGAAAGCTTTGCATGCTTTATTTTAAAAGTCCTTACCACCTTTTCAGGTAGGTACTATTATCTCCTTTTATAGATGAGAAAAAGGTCTCTCACAAGGTAAAATAATTTATTTAAGATCATACAGTAGTGGTGTAACTGAGCGTGCACTGAAAGAGAATAGACAGGAGCTCAGCTTTTTCTGTTTCTGGTGTAAAGACAGTTGTTACCAGTAAGGGAATGGAAGTCTGGGAGAAGAGAAAGAAGATGGAAAGAGATGTTGGGTTGGGCAGTTCCATGAATTCAGCATAGCATGGCTGTGGTTCACACGGGGAGATTAGGAAAAGCAGGAAGCAACCAGCCCTATGTTGGGCATTTGAAAGTCAAATATTCACATACCTTGGATGTTCTCGAAAGAAAGATCCATTTTCTTACAATTTCTAGAAATAGAATGTTCTTGGTATTAAAACTACATAATGACATCGTTACATGGTACATTAAGCACAAGTGTTATTTGTTGAAGCTTTTTGTAATTGTTGCTGTTCATGTAATTGGAATGTATATGTTTTGCAAACAACAGAAAACCTAGAGGACCTTCTTTGTTGTTGTTTTTTTTAGTGTAATTAATTGTCAAATTGGCTAACATACAGTGTGTACAGTGTGCTCTTGGTTTTGGAGGTATATTCCCGTGGTTCATTGCTTACATACAACATCCAGTGCTCATCCCAACAAGTGCCGTCCTCAGTGCCCATCATCTGTTTTCCCTTCTCCCCCACCCCTCCATCCACCCTCAGTTTGTTCTCTGTATTTAAGAGTCTCTTATGGTTTGCCTCCCTCCCTCTCTGTAACGATTATTCCCCTTCCCCTCCCCCATGGTCTTCTGTTAAGTTTCTCAAGATCCATATATGATTGAAAACATGTGACATCTGTCTTTCTCCGACTGACTTATTTCACTTAGCATAATACCTTCCACTTCCATCCACATTGCTGCAAATGGCATGATTTCATTCTTTCTCACTGCCAAGTAGTATTCCATTGTATGTATAAACCACATCTTCTTTATCCATTTATCAGTTGATGGACATTTGATAGTTCTGCTATAAACATTGGGGTACATGTGCCCCTATGAATCAGCAATCCTGTATTCTTTGGATAAATTCCTAGTAGTGCCATTATTGGGTCGTAGGGTAGATCTATTTTTAATTTTTTGAGGAAGCTTCACACTGTTTTTCAGAGCGGCTGCACCAGCTTGCATTCCCACCAACAATGCAAGAGGGTTCCCGTTTCTACACACCCTCACCAACATTTGTTTTTTCCTGAATTGTTAATTTTAGCCACTCTCACTGGTGTGAGGTAGTATCTCAATGTGGTTTTGATTTGTATTTCCCTGATGAGGAGTGTCATTGAGCATCTTTTCATGTGTCTGTTGGCATCTAGATGTCTTCTTTGGAAGTTTCTATACATGTCTTCTGCCCATTTCTTCACTGGATTATTTGTTTTTCAGGTGTTGAGTTTGGTAAGTTCTTTATAGATTTTGGATATGAACCCTTTATCTGATACATCATTTGCAAATATCTTTTCCCCTTCCATCGGTTGCCTTTTAGTATTGTTGATTGTTTCCTTTGCAGTGCAGAAGCTTTTTATCTTGATGAGATCCCAATAGTTCATTTTTGCTTTTAATTCCCTTGCCTCTGGAGACATGTTGAATAAGAAATTGCTGCAGCTGAGGCCAAAGAGGTTGTTGCCTGCTTTCTCCTCTAGGGTTTTGATGGTTTCCTGTCTCACATATCCATTTTGAGTTTATTTTTGTGTATGGTGTAAGAAAAGTGGTCTAGTTTCATTTTGTTGCATGTTGCTGTCCAGTTCTCTCAACACCATTTGCTAAAGAGACTGTCTTTTTTTTCCATTGGATACTCTTTCCTGCTTTGTCAAAGATGAGTTGGCCATACATTTGTGGGTCCAATTCTGGGTTCTCTATTCTATTCCATTGGTCTATGTGTCTGTTTTTGTGCCAATACCATGCTGTCTTAATGACTACAGTGTTGTAGTAGAGGCTAAAGTCTGGGATTGTGATGCCCCCGCTTTGGTTTTCTTCTTCAATATTACTTTGGTTATTCGGGGTCTTTTGTGGTTCCATACAAATTTTAGGATTGTTTATTCTAGCTTTGAGAAGAATGTTGGTGCAATTTTGATTGGGATTACATTGAATGTGTAGATTGCTTTGGGTAGTATTGACATTTTAACGATATCTATTCTTCTAATCCATGAGCATGGAATGTTTTTCCATTTCTTTGTGTCTTCTTCAGTTTCCTTCATAAGTTTTCTATAGTTTTCAGCATACAGATCTTTTACATCTTTGGTTAGGTTTATTTCCAGGTATTTTATGGTTTTCGGTGCAATTGTAAATGAGACTGATTTCTTGATTTCTCTATTTGTTGCTTCATTATTGGTGTATAGAAATGCAACCAATTTCTGTACATAGATTTTGTACCCTGCGACTTTGCTGAATTCATGTATCGGTTCTAGCAGACTTTTGGTGGAGTCTTTTGGGTTTTCCATGTAGAGTATCACATCCTCTGGAAAAAGTGAAACTTTGACTTCATCTTTGCCAATTTCGATGCCATTTATTTCATTTTATTTCATTTTGTTGTCTGATTTCTGATGCTAGGAATTCCAACACTATGTTAAACAACAGTGGTGAGAGTGGACATCCCTGTTGTGTTTCTGATCTCAGGGGGAAAGCTGTCCATTTTTCCCCATGAAGATGTTATTAGCTGTGGACTTTTCATAAATGGCTTTTATAATGTTTAAGTATGTTCCTTCTATCCCGACTTTCTATCCCGTTTTTATTAAGAAAGGATGCTGTGTTTTGTCAAATGCTTTTTCTGAATCTATTGACAGGATCATATGGTTCTTATCTGTTCTTTTATTGATGTGATGTATCACATTGATTGATTTGCAAATATTGAACCAGTCCTGCAGCCCAGGAATGAATCCCACTTGATCATGGTGAATAATTCTTTTTACATGCTGTTAAATTTGATTTGCTACTGTCTTGTTGAGAATTTTTGCATCCATTGCATCAGGGGTATTGGCCTGTAATTCTCCTTTTTGTGGAGTCTCTGTCTGATTTCGGAATCAAAGTAATGCTGACCTTGTAGAATGAGTTTGGAAGTTTTCCATCTGTTTCTATTTTTTGGGGCAGCTTGAGAAGGATAGGTATTAACTCTACTTTAAATGTCTGGTAGAATTCTCCTGGGAAGTCATCTGACCTAGAACTCTTATTTGTTGGGAGATTTTGATAACTGATTCAATTTCTTCACTAGTTATGGGTCTGTTCAAATTTTCTATTTCTTCCCATTTGAGTTTTGGTAGTGTGTGGGTGTCTAGGAATTTGTCCATTTCTTCCAGGTTGTCCAGTTTGTTGGCATATAATTTTTCATAGTATTATCTGATAATTGCTTGTATTTCTGAAGGGTTGGTTGTGGTAAGCCCATTTTTATTCATGATTTTATGTGTTTGGGTTAGAGGATATTCTTGGAAGTGAGAAGCAGTGATGCTTAATGCTGCTTTATATATGAATACAATGAAACATTTTTTAAGAAATTCAAAAATTTTAAAGAGTGGATAAAAAATATTTGATGATTTGGGATGTAGATGAGGGATGGCTGGCTGCACGTGCACACACACACATATATATGTGTATGTATATGTATATATATATGTATGTATATGTATATATGTATGTATGCATTTTTAAAATTTTATTTTTTTAAATTTCAAATTAATTAGCATATAGTGCAACAATGATTTCAGGAGTAGATTCCTTAATGCCCCTTACCCATTTAGCACATTCCCCCCTCCCACAACCCCTCCAGTAACCCTCTGTTTGTTCTCCATATTTAAGAGTCTCTTATGTTTTGTCCCCTTCCCTGTTTTTATATTATTTTTGCTTCCCTTCCCTTATGTTCATCTGTTTTGTCTCTTAAAGTCTTCATGTGAGTGAAGTCATATGATATATATAAAGACATATGTCTTTCTCTGACTAATTTCACTTAGCATAGTACCATCCACATAGTTGCAAATGGCACGATTTCATTCTTTTTGATTGCTGAGTAGTACTCCATTGTATATCTATATCACATCTTCTTTATCCATTCATCCATCGATAGACACTTGGGCTCTTTCCATACTTTGGCTATTGTTGATAGTGCTGCTATAAACATTGGGATGCATATGTCCTTTGAAACAGCACACCTGTATCCCTTGGATAAATACCTAATAGTGCAATTGCTGAGATGTAGGGTAGTTCTATTTTTAATTTTTTGAGGAACCTCCATACTGTTTTCCAGAGTGGCTGCACTGGCTTGCATTCCCACCAACAACGCAAAAGAGATCCTCTCTCTCCGCATCCTCGCCAACATCTGTTGTTGCCTGAGTTGTTAATGTGAGCCATTCTGACAGGAGTAAGGTGGTATCTCCTTGTGGTTTTGATTTGCATTTCCCTGATGATGAGTGATGTGGAGCATTTTTTCATGCGTCGGTTGGCCATCTGGATGTCTTCTTTGGAGAAGAGTCTATTCATGTCTTTTGCCCATTGCTTCACTGGATTATTTGTTTTTTGGGTGTTGAGTTTGATAAGTTCTTTATAGATTTTGGATACTAACCCTTTATCTGATATGTTGTTTGCAAATATCTTCTCCCATTCTGCCTTTTAGTTTTGCTGATTGTTTCCTTCGCTGTGCAGAAGCTTTTTATTTTGATGAGGTCCCGATAGTTCATTTTTGCTTTTGTTTCCCTTGCCTCCAGAGACACGTTGAGTAAGAAGTTGCTGTGGCCACGATCAAAGAGGTTTTTGCCTGCTTTCTCCTCAAGGATTTTGATGGCTTCCCGTCTTACATTTAGGTCTTTCATCCATTTTGAGTTTATTTTTTTGTGTATGGCGTAAGAAAGTGGTCTAGGTTCATTTTTCTGCATGTCGCTGTCCAGTTTTCCCAGCACCACTTGCTGAAGAGACTGTCTTTATTCCATTGGATATTCCTTCCTGCTTTGTCAAAGATGAGTTGGCCATACGTTTGTGGGTCCATTTCTAGGTTCTGTATTCTGCTACATTGATCTGAGTGTCTGTTCTTATGCCATGTTTGTTTGTTTTAAAGAAAAAGGGCCTTTCTTGATTCTTAAAGTTTGGACTGTTGACTCCAATGGAGTTTCTGCCCTCAGGTCAAATCCCAGGGATAAGAAGAATTGTGAGGCATCTGACCAAACAAAGAAAAGATAAAGTTATTATAGGATTTGGGGTAAGAGTAGAATTTGAGGGACATATAAATGAAGCAGCGTTTGGGTAGACTGAAAGCAGATCAGAGGTCAACATCAGGTCTGAGAAGGGTCCACAGTCCTATTTCCGTGGAAACTACAAAGTTAAGATAGATGCAGAGTGGTATATCCAGAACCCCCTTATCTTAAGCTCTGTACCTGGGTTGGGAATTGAATTTGATTCTCTGTGTCAAAGTGTCTTAGAATCTCCAGACAGAGTGGGATATTTTATTCTTAACATAAAGTTTCAAATACCAAAGCTTCTAATAGTCTATAGTTTTAGAGGACAGCGTTTTTTTAACAAGTCAGAAGATAGTAATCATTAAACAAAGACGTTGTTATGACACTTGTCCTTGGGAGAAATAGCATGTTCTTGGGAGAAGTTGCTTCCTGTAAACTTTGTGGCTGGCTTTATCCATGTATAGTATTCCAGCCAGATAAGTGATGGAAGTGATTTTCACTATCTAAGCCCCTGCTAGTGCTTAGCGTAAAAGAGATAACCAGCCACGAGAGTGGAAAAGAACTTCCCAGGCAGGAAAGGGCAAGTGTGAAGGTTATGAACTGGAAAAGATCTTAACACATTCAAGAACCTATAAGCTAATACGATAGTAACACAGCAAATAATTAGAAATGAGATGGGAGAAATAGGCAGGGGTCAGATCTTGCAGGACGCTGTTAGCTTTATTAAGGATTTTGCATTGTATCAAAGAGCAAAGAAACCATTAAAGGGATCTAATCGGAGAAATTACCTAATCTTGTCTTTCTAAGACGGAGAATGCATAGTGGAGGCAACTGGTGGAAGCTGGTGAAGACAGTGGTTTTTATTCGGGTGACAGCAGTAAAGGACACATATGGAGAGATTCGAGATCTGGGGAGCTAAAAGGTCTTAGTGAGAGTTTGCATGTGTAGAAAAGGAGGAGGGAGGAGTTAGGAGTAGTTTCCAAGTTCTGGCTGGAATATCCGAGTAGAGGGTGGTGTCATTAACGAAGATGTGGAAGGACAGGCTTCAAGGCAATATTGACATGGCAGA
Source organism: Puma concolor (assembly GCF_028749965.1). Taxonomy (NCBI): domain Eukaryota; kingdom Metazoa; phylum Chordata; class Mammalia; order Carnivora; family Felidae; genus Puma; species Puma concolor. The sequence goes on along the minus strand of NC_141677.1, from coordinate 6,956,723 downwards.
GCGAGCACAGCTCTCTCTGTCTTCCATGTGTGTGACGTTCAAGTCAGGATGGCACGAAGGCACTTGTATGTATGCATTTGGGGCTCAGAAGAGACGTTCAAGTTGTTGATAAACATAGTCTTAAGCATCTCTATTTGAGGCCATGAAAAAAAGTAATGTTTGCTTGTTTGTTTGTTTGTTTGTTTGTTTGTTTGTTTGTTTGTTTAAAAAGAGAGAGATTCAGGACAAAGCTTGGAAAAACTACCAAATCCAGAGGTGGTCAGAAGGAGAAGAGCCAGGAAGGACGTTCTGGCATCATGAAAATGGCCAAATTCATTTATCAAAAGCTTACTTTGATGCTTTGGTACTATGTCAACTGTACCTGTCATTGGTTTCTTAGATGAGTAAAAAATTGAGACAGATCCTGACCCAGCTTCTGTTTCTATCCACTGTTCCACATTGTCTGTATTCATTTTTACTTAGACATTTCCTTTCCTGAAATTCCTGTGACGAAAGCCAGTACAGGTTTATTTATTTGTGAAGAGCTTGAAAAAATGCAGGCATGCATGTGACATGTTATCACAGCACCAAAAGGATGGTTTAAATTTTATTTTAATTGTATGTTCTACCTACAGCATTTACCTGGGAATCCCCAGACGCAATATATATTTTTCACGCTTCTGATCTGATCCTGTGCTCATGCTGTTCCCTCTGATTTGAACGCCCTATCTTCCCTGTTTTTGACCAACCAAGTCGTACTCAACTTCTACAACCCCGCCCCAGTGCCATTCTCTTCTCTGAGCTGTTTGCTGTTCTAACAGGCAGAATGAAGCACTCCCCCTCTACACCCCTCCCATCTTCAGCTTATCCTATCAGTAGAGACCTTGTCATATTTCATATTGATCAAGTATAGACAGGTATAGATCTCTCTGTCACTCTCATTAGACTGTGAGGCTCTTAAAGGAAGCAACCATAATGTTACTCAACTTGACATCTGTGATACTGAGAACAACGCTCCTTGAATTTAGTCACATGTAGTTGGGGGTGACATGGCAAAAGATACCGTGGATGTACCTCTTTCAAGTTCAGATAAATGTTGTGACATATGCAAACAAAATATTCAGCTGAGTTTTTAACTTTAAATCCTATTTTGGCTTGTACAGCATGTAAGTTACATATATATATGCATACTTCTCCAGGGCTTGGAACATGCTGTTTCCTGCCTGCCATATGCCTCTCTCTTTCCGCTCCCACAATTCCACCGCACCTTCCAATTTTAGTTTCAACCAAACTTCATCAAAGAAACTTTCAACGAACGTCTCTCTCCACCTCCAGGTAGCTTGCTCAAGTTGTGAGGTCTGCCGCCACCCTACACTCTCATTTTTATTAAAAAAAATTCTTTTATCTGTTTATTAATTTTTTTTAATTTAAATTCAAATTAGTTAACATGCGGTGTAGTCTTGGCTTCAGGAGTAGAACCCAGTGATTCATCTCTTACATAGGACCCCCAATGCTCATCCCGAAAAGTGCCCTCCTTAATGCCCATCACCCATTTAACCCACCCCCCCCCACCAACCTCCCCTCCAGCAACCCTCAGTTTATATTGAGAGAGAGAGAGAGAGAGAGAGAGAGAGAGAGAGAGCGAGCATGTGCACTAAGGGGGGAGGGGCAGAGAGGGAGAGAAAGGGAATCCCAACAGGCTTTGCTCAGCGCAGAGCCCAATTCAGGGTTTAATCCTACGAACCATGAGAACATGACCTGAGCCGAAATCAAGAGTCAGAAGCACAACTGACTGAGCCACCCAGGCACCCCTGCACTCTCATCTTTATCTCTCATCTTTTAGTTATGCAGTGAATGTTGCTTTATCTCTAAGACTGAAAACTCCAAGAGGGTAGGGAGAAAATCTATATCTTTGTTTTTCCCCGTGAGGCAGGGAGGGAGGGCAGATTTCTAAATTTTTTTGAAAGTAGACGAAAGAAACCAAATAAAATAATAAGCTCCCTGTACCATCACTCAGCCGTAGTAATCATGAACCCATAGCCAGTGCTATCTCTCTGCACCCCTACCCATCCCCCACACCTTTATATTATCTTGAAGGAAGTCTCAGACATCATATGATTTTATTTGCAGATATTGGGGCGCCTGGGTGGCGCAGTCGGTTGAGCGTCCGACTTCAGCCAGGTCACAATCTCGCGGTCCGTGAGTTCGAGCCCCGCGTCGGGCTGTGGGCTGATGGCTCAGAGCCTGGAGCCTGTTTCCGATTCTGTGTCTCCCTCTCTCTCTGCCCCTCCCCCGTTCATGCTCTGTCTCTCTCTGTCCCGAAAATAAATCAACGTTGAAAAAAAAAAATTTATTTGCAAATATTTCAGTATGTTTGAGAAAGCACTCCTTTTTATAACATAACCACAATGCTACTGTCGCACCTAGAAATGAATTAAACAGCTTTAATATCATCAAGTATCCAGGAAGAATTTAAATTTCTAATTATCTCATCATTTTTAAAATGTGCTTTCTGGACTCTGGATATAAACAAGGTTCAACATTTTGAACTTAGTTAATAGTCCAAAGACATTAGCTTTTTAGCTTTTTTAAGCTACAGAGTCACCCTCTTTTTTTTTTCTTTTTCTTTTTTTTTATTAAAAAAATTTTTTTTATGTTTATTCATTTTTTGAAAGGCAGAGACAGAGAGAGCACAAGCAGTGGTGGGGCGGAGAGAGAGGGGGACACAGAATCTGAAGCAGACTCCAGGCTCTGAGCTGTCAGCACAGAGCCCGACACGGGGGCTCGAACTCACTAACCGTGAGATCATGACCTGAGCTGAAGTCGGACGCTCAACCGACTGAGCCACCCAGGCGCCCCTTTTTTCCTTTTTGTTTCATACATTTGTAATTGTAGTGTAAACACTACTTTTTTTTAAAACAAGTTAAAAAAAGATTTGGGTATATGCCCAAATCTTAATCCAGTCCTGGTCATAGTATTTATTTTGGTAAATATGGTATTTGATGAGTGGATGGATGGTTAAAAATGGGGTTCATGAATGAGAAATCCAGAGAAGAGATACCAAAAGAAGTAAAACTTAATAGCAGTCTGATTTCTATGATCTCATATTTCTGTAGTCTCCTCTGAATGTTGAAACTTATTTGATATACAACAAATACATGATTTTGAGGTAAATAGTATCATTCTTTGAAAATATCTAAGAATTTAATTCACCTTTGAATTCTTGTATCACTTCATTTTAACTACATCTGCTGGATAAAAATGGCCATTCAAGCAACAGAATGAAGGCAGCCTGAAAAGGGTTTTTATTGTTTAATAAAATTTACTACCCCCACCCCCCCACTTAAGAAACTGTCATTAGTAGACCATGCAGCCCCTGTTTTACTATTGTTGGATGTATCAACTGCTCATGCAGGGCCTGATGAGAACACTGCAGCCTTTAATGCAGTCAGATTCCTTGGTAAGGGATCATATCTTCTTACCAGGTGCTGACACTATAGAAAGGGGAAAGGAAGCCCAACAGTGACTCAACATAGACAACGATATTATTGAAAACAGAGCAACTACTGGAAGAAGGAATTCTCAGTCAACAACAGAGAAAACATGAAACAAAAGTTCAACTCAACGCTTAATTCACATTGTTAAAAACAAGACAACAGGAGCAAAATGGAGTCACTTATGGTAAGCCCATGTCATCACACCAAGACTTAATTACAGTTTTGATTTCTCCCAGAAATGGAATCTTAAACCAATGAATCACTAATCACCTGATCAGCACTAGTGAAGAAGTTTGCCTGAGAGACTCCTATGATCCCCTAAAGAAAAGTGACTGTGCCCCAGCCAGTCCACTTCCTGCTAGTAGAACTTTCTTGTTACTGCTCCCTTCCGGCTATAAAAGTTTTTATTTTGTACAGCCTCTCACAGCTCTTTTCTGTCTGCTAAACAGGATGCTGCCCATTTCACGAATCACTGAATAAAGCCAAGAAGATCTTTAAAATTTAAAATTTACTCAGTTGAATTTTGTTTCTTACCAACATTAACTAATGAGCACAGAAATGAAACTATTTTCCCTGAGATAATATCAACAGTACCTTTAAAGTTTATTATTATAACATGTTATAAAGTGAGAAGTAAAAGTCTTCCTCTCTGGAGCCTCCCCCATTCAGATTTCCAGAGGTAAAGCCACTGTTTCTTATATATCCAGTCATTTGCTATTAGAATGCAAACATGTGTGTCTCTGTATATATCCATATGTGTGTATGTATATATCCATGTATACATGTACACAGGTATGTATACATGTACACACATGTGTATACACATGTGTGTATACACGTACATATGTGTATGCGTGGGTATATACACACATATGGACATATATGTATATATGTACACACATGGGTTTATACATACATACAGGATCAAATTAAACTAATTCTTCTTTACTATATTATTATTTTTTATCCGTAAATGTATCATAGGTATTTTTCCATGGGAACATGTATAGTCTCATTCTTTTTAATGGTTCCATAGCATTTCATCGTGTCTGGTTGTACCGTAATAATTTATTTAGCCAGTCCCCTCACGATGGCGTTTAGACGTTTTTCTGTCACACACCACCTCCTTTCCCGGTATACGATGCTGCGGTTGTCAGAACTACTGTGTATAAACTTATGTGTAGGGTAAGTTCCTGAAAGGGGAATTTCTAGGCTAAAGGATGTCTTGCTGTCAACAGCTGTTACCCAGTGGTTCTCTGAAGATGTTATACCAGTTCACACGACCACCGCAGCTTATGAGAGTGCTTTATTTCCCTTCCCTCTGGCCAACACTGAGCATCATCCATCTTTCTAATTTTTGCCTGTTTGAACGATGAAAAGTGATTTCCCACTGCTGCCTTTTGTTTTGTTCACAAGTGTCAGCGTGGGGAAAATCTTAGTGACTGAGAAAACCATACACTGCTAAGTAGGGTACAAGAACGGAATGTGTTACAGTGGAACCACCAGTGTGAACCGTAAAAAGAAATCTTTTGTTGAAATTATGTATTGTTTATTTATAAATATTTATTCATGAGAGAGAGAGAGTAAGAGAGCAGGGGAGGAGCAGAGAAAGAGGGCGACAGAGAATCTGAAGCAGACTCCACACGGTCAGCACAGAGCCTGATGTGGGGCTCGAACTCAGGAACCGTGAGATCATGACCAGAGCCAAAATCAAGAGTCAGACACTTAACCAACCGAGCCACCCAGGCGCCCTGGAAGAATTCTTTCTTGTGGTAGTTCTGAGCACCACAGAAACAGCCCTTTTGCTCACCACCACCGCTTGTGTTACGCATAAGCTGCAGCTCATATCCGGGTCTGTAACATCATTCTCTACTAGAGGAAACCAAGGCACCTGAGGATATTTAATTTAATATCCCAGGGCAGGAAGCAATCAGGAGGCATCCAGAAATTCCTATGTTGTTGTTGTTGATGTTGTTTTTCTAGGAAGACAGGGTGTTCTCAAGATCTTTAGAGGCAATTCTAAAAAGCCAAGAGGCAATTTAAGGGGGTTCCTTATCACCTAGTTAAGCCAATTTGATGATAAAAAATTATAATAATTACGTCGAATTGGAACTCCTTGAGGTTTTTTTTTTTTAATTTTTTTTTTTCAATGTTTATTTTATTTTTTTTGGGACAGAGAGAGACAGAGCATGAACGGGGGAGGGGCAGAGAGAGAGGGAGACACAGAGTCGGAAACAGGCTCCAGGCTCTGAGCCATCAGCCCAGAGCCCGACGCGGGGCTCGAACTCACGGACCGCGAGATCGTGACCTGGCTGAAGTCGGACGCTTAACCGACTGCGCCACCCAGGCGCCCCGGAACTCCTTGAGTTTTTAAAGGACCAAGAGTTTATAAAACTAATGTGCAAAAGGAAAATTTATACAAGGTATAAAAATGATCATTGTAATACATAAAAAAATAAATAAATTACGTTTAGCTTTATTTTAGTAAGTAGGATATTGTTTATTATACAATATATAATTTAATGTTAATTAGATCTACTTTTATTAAGTTTATCCATTCACAAGGAAGAGGTTAAGTTCCTACTTCTGTCTGTATGGACAGATAGGGTGAACAAATGTTTATGAATTTTTTCCAACAGTTCTGAAAAAAAAAAAGAACTGTATCAAGGAAGGGCTGATAAACAAGGAGGGTCTCTCTGGGGAACAGGAGGTAATAGCTGATTAGCACCTCTAGGCATACACAGTAATCATGTAAATGAGAGTCCAATGGTGTGTTTGAAGATGTGCTTCGAGATGACAAATGGGACACGTGCCCCCCAAAAACCTAACTGCATACACTCATTTTCCCATCTTCCGGGTAATATAACATTTAACTGACCCTATAATTATAATGAGGTACCGATAAGACATACATAAGTTTCTAGTGACACCAACAGACTATGTCAATATATCATTATGAAAGGATAAAAATTAGGTGCCGCCAGCCCACAGAGCCCCTCAATTCCAGTAAAAACACCAAGTTTTCTAAAATTTAAATCTATGCGTATGACATGTATTAAGGATAGTGTGGCAGGCTGAATAATGATTTCTCAAGATGCCCATGTCCTAATCCTCCAGATTCTGTGAATTTCACCTGGTATGGCAAAAGGGATTTTGCAGAAGGATTAAGAACCTTAAGATGGGAGACCGTTCTGGATGTTCTGAATAGGCTGATGTCAGCACAGCACTCCTTGTGTAGGATGGTCAAAGGCGGAGTCCAAGCCAGAGGAGAAGGTGGCGGGATGCTGGGAGCAGAAAATGGAGCATTGTGCTTTCCAGACAGAGGCAGGGGCCGCAGACAGAGGAATACGGGAGCCACCAGAAGCTGAAAAAAGTCAAGGAAATGGATTCTCTTGTCAGCACCTCCAGATAGAACCTGCCCTGATGATGCCTTGATGTTAGCTCCTTGTGAAAGTGATTTCAGACTTCTGAAGTCCAGAACTGGCGGGGAACAAATTTTTGTTGTTTGGAACCACCAAATTTGTGATAATTTGTTACAGCCTCAATAAGGAACTAACAGATAGGTTTTGGGGAAAAAAAATCCCATGATGTGATAGGTGAAACTCGGTAATAAAAACCTAATTACGAGTGGTACAAATGCGAATTACCTGCTCATGGGTCTCCTGTTCTTATCCCAGTTCAACCCCTCCTCTGAAAAATTTCAATCCCGTCAGCAACGCAGGAGTTGCCACCTTCGCTTGACCGAGATGGCATTCTTTTTCTCTTGGGTCATGGAAGATCACTAGAACCCAAGATGAGCAAGAAATAAAGAAATGGATTGGTGGTAGACACAGATGAGCACAGAGGGAAGGCTATGTGAAGATCCGCAGAGAAGGCGGCCATCAGCAAACCAGAGAGTCCTTAGAAGAAACCAGCACAGCTAACCCCTTGGTCTTGAACTTCCAGCCTCCAGATCTGTGAGAAGAGAAATTTCTGTTGTTTAAGCAGCATCGAAAAAGAAAGTACCCTGGGTCCCTAAAGTACCTAGTTAGTGGTATGTTTTATGGCAATCCTGGCAAGGGAATATAAGTATCTATTGAAAATTAACATTTATTAAATCATGAAACAATTACCATTCCTCTAAGTATCTCTGTACTACTTATATAATGATACATTAAAGCATAAGGATTCAAGAAATATTTTTTGTGTTGCAAACTTAACATTTCAACTTATTATTTTTTTTAATGTTTATTTGTTTATTTTGACAAGGAGAGAGAGTGTGTGAATAGACAAGGGGCAGAGCGAGAGGGAGAGAGCTACCAAGCAGGGGCTTGAACTCACAAACCATGAGATCCTGACCTGAGTCGAACTCAAGGGTGGGATGCTTAACCGACTGAGCCACCCAGGCTGCCCCCTAACTTAACATTTCAAACCATTTAAAGTCACAAACACGATGTGTTACATTACACCTTAAGCAAAAAGAGGAAGAATACACAAAGATTACCGATTTGAGAACAAAAGTATTTTCAAGAATGATTATATCACAGAATTAATGTTTGTCTTATTATTGCTCATATTCCCATTCTTATTAACTTCTCAAGATCAAAGTTTTCCTCATCTTGGTACCTTTGGTCCACCATCGTGATGTGTGTGATTACGTGTTCCTTGCCATGTCTCCTCACGAGACTTTCAGGATCAAGCGATTCCTGGCCAGGAAACAAATACAGAATCGTCCGAGTGGATTCAGATGAAAACTGGTGAGGTACAACTCCAAGAGGAGGTATTGGAGAAGACCCAAGCTGGGTCGATAAGGGATCACACGTGAGATGGCACACCTATTTATGCTGCATGCAAGTTGCCTGCTCGCGTCGTATCACTCTCTGAACATCACTACTACCTGAACAGTAGATAGACACGTTTTTATCGGCAAAGTGATTTTGTTCTGTTTCTATGCTTCTGCACCAGTAGGTTGGTTCAGTAATAAACAGGTGAGACCTTTGGTTGAAAAAAAGATTTTTTTGCCCATCTTGGGTTCTAGTAGTCTTAAGAAATTCCATACACATAAAGTCTTCTGACTCTCTTCTTCATTTTTGTTAACGTTTCATTGATTACGTTTTAAAATTTGTGTGTTGGCTTTGTGCTACAAGGCATTTCCTTCATTATTTTTCCACGTAATTGATTTTTTTCCTGTAGTGCTTTTATTCCCCCCAGGTTTTCTACCGAATTTTGAAATTTGAAATCATGTATTAAGTTTCAGGAATTATTTTGTGCTCTCTAATTCTTTCTCCCTGAGAGTTCTTGTTACATTTCGGTTGGAGAGCTCTTCTGTTTCTTCTGTTATTTCCGTATCAGTGTGAGTCATCTGAGTGTCAAGTCAAAATCCTTTTTTTCAAACTGTTAGGTTCTCTTAAATGAGCAGAGGTGCCTTTAACACAGAACACTCCATGAAAAATACTGTAGAGGTATTCTTCTCTCCTAACTGGCAGAAAATTGATTTATAAGCTAGGAGCTCTCATGAGAGGTGTGATAAGGATACACCCTCTGTTCTCAAGTTTCTCTAGGGCGTTTCTCTCTTTCATGTCTCACTCCTTCCACTCTCTCACTTCTAGTCCCTAGAATCACCTTCAAATAACGTGTCTGGTCGCAGGTCCTCCTTGTTGAATGCTGTGCTCTAGGGTAAACCCAAACTAAGACACTTACCACATATTATATTCGATTCTGAACAAGAAGTAATAGTGGGAACATTTTTGGTTAAAAACAGTCTTCTCCAGCTTCCCTCAAACTATACCCTCAAGGCAGCTGCATATTGCATGCGGATATGAGTCTGTTATCACCTTCTCATGAGCCTTCATAGTGAAATGACCTGGGCTGGAGATGTTCCTGTTCCATGGCCCCTGTAGTGAGTGTATGTGATAGGATGTAACGCCTAAACTAGGAAGCTTTTAAAAGTTCTCTCCTAATTTGTATTATCACCTTTAAAATTATATGGAAAAGCTAGATAATGTGTCGCTTTTGTTCAGTCTACCTTGAGCTGCACATCTGGTAAATTGACTGATTTCAGTAGCAGGTTTAGATGGATGGAAAGATCAGGCACAGATCCCACCTGGACAAATAAGAGTCAATTCACTTGAAGGACACAGAGGGAAGTCAACACAACTAAAATACATGGTCAGCTTTCCAAAACAGACCCAAGACATGCAGCTTCCTGATCCCAAATGCCTCCCCAGAGGATGTATACTTGCAGATGATAACACCTGTTTAGTGAGGGTCCTATAAGATGTTCTGGAAGCAGAGAAGTCTCCTCAAGTGTAGTGTCACATACATACACGTACATACGTATACGTACGTATGTACACACATGTACATGTACATGTGTGTACATACGTACGTACATACATACGATGCAAAATGTAATTGCAGGGTGCAGGGTCTCTAGGCATGAACAAAGCCCTCCTCCATCACTCTCACTTTCTCCGGTCTAGTACAGGTGGAACTCACCCTTGAGGAAACACAGCAAGGGTCAGTTTTCCAGCCCTTTCCAAGAAGCATTTGGGCAAGTAGTTAGACCAACTATAGGGCTTGGGTTGAATGGGTTTTCATAGCAGCCTGCATTTACCTCTGTAGCGCTTAGCACAAGTAGACGTTAAGCTCTGTGAGCGCAGGGGTTTTTATGTTTTGTGCATTGCTGTATCTCTAGTGCCCAGGACAATGCCTGACACATGATAAAACCCCAATAAATATTTGTCAATAAATAAATGAATGAGTTAGAGATTATATATCTAATGCCTCTGTCCTTCCCTAGATCATAAACTCCACAAAATGAGGGATCTCTTACCTTGTTCACTTCTGTATCTAACAGTGCACCTAACATAGTACCTGCTTCACAAAAGATGTTGCATAAATTGTTGATAAGTTAGTGAATGTCTGCATGAATGAAATTTGGTAAAACCCATTCAGCTAAGATTGAACTAAAAAATAATTACATATTCTTGTCTCAAGACCCCCTTGAAGGTAAACATCTTGGGCTAAATAATCATTCAGTAATATGTCTTCTCAGCTTCGGGGACAAAACGTTTTGTTTACCTCAACACTTTATCTCAACTGTATCTCAGTCTTGCCTTTCCAGAGAAAATGATTTTATCTCTTGGATTATTCCAAAATACGTAGGAATATACATGTTTCCTTTCTGCCTCCTCCTTTTATAGATTAGTGTTGACTTTAAAATTTTTATTGATAGTTTAAAATTTATAATGGAAAGGAAAATACTGACAAGGTCTTTGGCTCTGGTAATAAGTATTACCGATAACTCAAAAAATAAAGCTTTTCTACATTACATCAAAATTCATCTCTTGGAAAATGATACAATATGGTTGACCAGAGATGAGGTAATTTTTCAATTCATTTGGTTGATGCATATTTCATGATCATAATATTCCTAAAATTAAATCTGGATACATAACAATTTGGAGCACCTTAATGCTGAGCCTTATTACTCGGGTGAGTCCCTTTTTATCAAACTGGAACTGTAAAAGTATTAAATAGCATTTATCCTCAAGATGTAACACATCAATGGCTTACTTTCTGTCATTGATTTTCATGATACATCCTGCATGAAAAATATTACCAAAAGTGTTTAACACAAAAGTGAGTGAAACTTGAAGACAGGGAAAATTAATAGAATTAAAAAGAAAGTACTCAGAGGATGGGAGCCATTGATTCAAAAAGACTAGATAAAGGATTTATAGAAGCATCTTATAATGTTCAATTATTGGATCTTGGTAAAAATTCATTCTGCCTATGTAAAGAAGTGGTTGAATTATTCACAAAGGAATAGTCTGAGATATGAGTGAAGTTGGAGGTCAATATGGAGGGCAAGAGTATTAAGTCCTCTAGAGGAGAAGTGCAGGGTAGTTTCACAGAGAAGAGCCAGAGTATACTTCATTGTTGTTGAGGACTTCCTCTAAAATAGATTGCATTTATGATCCTATCTCTCACCTCCGAAACATGCCAAAGATATACAGAGCATATATTATGAGTATAAATTTCCAAAGAGTGGGGAGCCTGGGTGGCTCAGTCAGTTAAGCATCCAACTCTTGGTTTTGGCTTGGGTGATGATCTCACGGTTCATGAGTTTGAGCCCTGCATCAGGCTCTGCGCTGTTGGTACAGAGCCTGCTTGGGACTCTCTCTCCCTCTCTCTCCCTCTCTCTCTGCCCCTCCTCCACGTGCACTCTCTGTCTCTCTCTAAATAAATAAACTTTTGAAAAATTTATAAATTTCAAAAGAGAAGGATACTACAACCCCTTTAGTAACCTGTAGGTGTATCCGACTTTTCTCTCGTCTTCATTACGCTTCTGAAATGTCTTGAATTCCTGTTCTCCTTATCCTTTCATTGCCACGGACCCCATCACCTTCCCCAGAGACTATGCAGGTAGCTTCCTAAATGGTGTCCCTGTACCCAGCTCTTCCTCTCTTCAGTATGTCTTCTATCTTGCTGCTCTTTACATCCCTAAGTAAATAGCAAATCATGCAACCACCTACTTACAAATGTTTTATGGCACACCACTGTTTATTTTCTTAAAGTCCCCAAATGCTTAATTCATCTTTTGATCTGACCCAGCCAACTCTTCCAGCTTCACTCAGTAACCTACGCCGCCCCCCCCCCCCCCGCCAAGGTTGAAAGAGGCAACATTCCTTAAACACATGACATGTCACGTTGTCAAGGCATTACCACTCCTTCCACCAGAAATGCCCTCCTTCCAGCTCCTTCCTCTCTTCTTTGCCTGCAGAGATTTGGCTGTTCTTTCACAGCATCTTAAATGTCATCTCCTCGGTGAAGCTTTCTCAGGTCCCCATCTTCAAAAGGGACCGTTATTTCTTCTTGACAGTGATGACTCTTAGTTTAAGTTCTATCAGAGCACTTAGCAGTGTGAATTTAAATGAGAATAAGACTCTGTAACTCTTGGGTTGAATAAGGAATGCAACAGAATCATAGGTTTATTACCTTTTTATGTATGAGGGGAGAAGAAGGACATTATGAAGCTCTTCATGCTTAGCTAAGCTTTCATGCGTAGAAATATTGCAAGCATTTATCCTTTTTAGAAAAGAGAGATCAATTTAAATGTTATTCCTCGAGCAAGAAATTATTACAGAAGCCAGGCAGTCAGAATAACAGAATTCTAGTAATTATAAGGTTCTTTTCACAGGATATAGCAATACACTCAGCAGTCCAGGTGTCTTTGAAAGACTTTTCTGTTAAACCAAAGAAGATTAGAATAAGATTACATAGTTTTTATGCAAGTCTTCACATTGGGTAAGAGACTAAGAGTGATAATTTTGTGAATGGCCTGAATTCTCTACTTTATCACAACTGGCTTTACAGTATGGAATGATATATGTTCTTCTGCACATCTAAGGGAATATTTTCTTCTCTTTCTGAGATCGTTTATTTTATTTTAAGGCTTATTTTTATTATATTTTATTTTTATTTATTTATTATTTTTTTTTTAATTTTTTTTTTCAACATTTATTTTTGGGACAGAGAGAGACAGAGCATGAATGGGGGAGGGGCAGAGAGAGAGGGAGACACAGAATCGGAAACAGGCTCCAGGCTCTGAGCCATCAGCCCAGAGCCCGACGCGGGGCTCGAACTCACGGACCACGAGATCGTGACCTGGCTGAAGTCGGACGCTTAACCGACTGCGCCACCCAGGCGCCCCTATTTTTATTTATTTTTAGAGAGAAAAAGAGAAAGTGCATGCATGTGCAAGCGAGCTGGGGGTGGGGCAGAGGAGAGGGAGAGAGAGCATCCCAAGTAGGTCCTGCGCTGTTAGCGCAGAGCCCGACGTGGGACTCTATCTCACAACCGTGAGATCATGACCTGAGCTGAAATCAAGAGTCGAATGCTTAACTAACTGAGCCACCCAGGTGCCCCTCTTTCTGAGATTCTTATCACAAGAGGCATTCTCAAAGCTGTTTGATTAGAGAATAGAGTATGCTTGAGAGTCTTAAACTTTACAGTATGGCAAAGAGAAGAGCAGGGCAGATGTTTGACAAATGGAATATAATGTTTGACAAATGGAACATCTGTTCCCTATGGAGTTAGAACTCAGTAAAGATTTGTCCTTAACATTGTTTAACCTTGTACTTCCATCCCTAGCATAAAGAGGCTGTTTGAATATTTGAATTGACTGAAATGTACCCTTGTTTGTCAAAGGGGAAGGAAAATATAATCATCCTGTTATTCAAGTCTCCAATGCAGTACATGATTTACAGAGAGCAGTTCAAACACTGATCCAAAGTGAGTATCTAGCACATTTGCCTAAGATTTGCCAGGAACTCAGGGAACAGAACTCAAGAGACTTCATTCTAACTCTGTTAATGTTTTCCTCTTAGTTCAGCAGGATTTATCATGTTCAAGAAGATGCTAGATTAAAGAGTAAAAAGCGGCCAATCTATGCATTCAGATTTCTTTTTTCCTTTGTGAACACTGCCTTTCTTTGGCACCCACATATACCCGCTGAGTTCAGGGAACTTGCTTGAGTCTGGAGCCTCCCAATTTAGAATCTTTACCAGCCCAAGGTAGCATCCCAAACCTAAATTCTTTTTATGTATCAGAACTTACTGATTTTTTTCCAGTTTTCCCAGGGTTCTGCCAGCTGACTGCCTAGTATGATCAGTTGAGCAAATGCTGCTGTTTATCTCAGGTAACATTTGCGTTTGTGCTGAGGTCCATTAAATGATTCACGTGGGACATGTCAGGATCAGTAGAGACATTTTATGTTGGCGGGGCGGGGGGTGGGGGGAAGCTGTCCTGGGATCCTTAAAATCTCAGCTTCTTAGTCTCCTCTTTAGTCTGGACTTGCTTGAAATTTCCATCAACTCAAGGCCTGAAGAGGAAACATCTTTCCCTTTTCTTAGAATTTCTTTTTGTAGGCATCAGCAGCAATGATGGAGTCCCTGTAATCTTTTTTTCATCAACCACACATAGGTAGCTCATACATCGACTTTCCACTGTAAACACTCCCATGATCAGGCTGTGAAGGGCCTGGTTACCATCAACACTTAGCAAGCTCAACCCAGTCAGCCCCCAGACATCAGCTCAAACAAATAATTTATAGGTGACAAGGCAGCAGGGGAAGTGAATCCAATCTGGAAATTTTCTATTTCCATTGTGAGAACACCCCTGGACAAATAATGTAACAGTACTGTGCACTTACAGGAGGGGGCCGTCCGGTATGAAACTTGATCATCTCAGCAAGTTACACACGAATAGTGCAGATGGATGGATGGTCGTTTAATGATGGCTGAATCCTACCTTCCAAATCATACACAGTCTGCACGGAATGCAGGGGTGAGAGAGGTCCTTCGTTCTCTTCAACCTGCCCTTGAAGGGCAGCTGCTGTAGTCTCTGAAGGTCCCTCATTCCCTTCGTACCCTTCCCATCCTCCCTCCCCTCTCTTCACAGCCCCTGAGATCCTTAAAGCTAGTGATTCTCCATGTATACCCTGCGTTAGAATCTCCTAAGGAGTTTTACAAAGATATGGATACTAGGCCCCACTCCCAGAGGGTCTGATTCATTTGGTCTGGGATGAGGTCTGGGACATGCTTTTTCCCCTCCTCCTTCTCCTTCTCCCTTTTCCTCCTTCTCCTCTTTCTCCAATCTCCTGTCTCCCTTCTCCTCCTTCTCCTCCTTCTCCTCCTTCTCCTCCTTCTCCTTCTCCTCCTTCTCCTCCTCTCCTCCTCTCCTCATTCTCCTCCTTCTCCTCCTTCTCCTCCTCTCCTCCTCCTCCTTCTCCTCCTTCTCCTCCTTCTCCTCCTCTCCTCCTCCTCCTTCTCTCCCTTCTTCTATTTCTTTTTCTCCCCTTAAAAGTACCCCAGGGCAGTGCACAGTCCAGTCGAGAACAGTCACCTCTTCTATTCCTCTCACCCAGGGTTTCCCTCTTTCTCCAGTGAACCCTCCAATCACTCGATTCTATCAGGGGCCTCTCTGGGTAGAGTGAGAGTCCTGGAAACTGGGAGTGGATTTCTCGTTTTAACTAGACAGAACTGCTCTTGCCATTTCTTCTCCTCATTTTTATGCTGGAACAGCCACTCTCTCCTCCACCACTTTGAATTATTTGCCCAAATGTGCCCTTTTATTACTCTTGTTCCGTGCATGTAAGCAATAGCCTTTGTATTTGATCCTGCACCAACTTGACATGCATATTTCTGGGCCAAGAAAACCTGCCTTCATTTAGCCCTTTGTAATTATCCCAGGGATTTCAACAAGGTACCATTGACTTTCTCCTCTATAATTAAGAAATGGAAGGGCCAGCAGCAATGCAAAGTTTGCTTGCTTATATGTTTATACATGCCTGAATTTTAAGTACTATCTTTGTAGCCTTTGGATTGGCCCTTCAAATCAGAGTTTAATTTGTAAATGCTTTTCTGATGCTCTCCAGATGTCCCCACTAAGTTGTTGGATCATTCTTTTGGAATCTAAAAAATGGAGGCATTTCTTCAGCTCTAATCTTACCTTTGTGGTCGTTACTGCTGGGTGCTTCCTGCTGCTTTCATTTGCTGAATTTAACTTAAATTCAAGCTGGGTTTTGTTTTAGCCCTGCCGTCCGAATCAAACCTGGGCTAATCTGTGGAAGTAGTGTCCTATTGGCTCAAGAAGAGAATTGCTAGACGCAAGCTGGAAAAACAGGACACTCGTGTTCATTGTGGCCATCAGGAAGAGGCTCCTTTCTATTTGCTTTCTGTCATAAAGTAATATAGTGCATCTTGGGCCAAAGCTTTAAATTATAATAAAATAAAACCCTCCGAGTTTTACATTCGGAAATCCACAACTGAATCTGCTGGGATAGGTTTTGGGGACAGGTGGTGGAGGAAATCCTGCGGCTGGTCCTAAGTGGCTTTGGGCCAGCTACTTTGCCTCTCTAAGCCTTGGTTTCCTCATCTGTAAAATGGGCTAATATTAGCTCTCTTGCAGGATTGTTGGGACAGATAAGTGAGATAAGGAATACTTGGCATTTAGTAAGATAAATAAGTAGAAACTAATGTTCTTGTTTATATCCAGAAATAACAACGTGTGAGTTCATAGCAAAAACTTTACAATATATGCACCTGTCCTATACATCAAAGGCATTTTTGCCTAAAAGCACAAAGCTCCAAATACTAAGTACAATTCTAAAACCCAAGCCGCAAAACAAAAGCAAGGGAACATGTCCATATAGCTCTGACCTTTTATCCGTTTCTGGGAGATACCCAATCTCCTTCTCACCTCACGAGTGTGATTTCCTTTCTCTTCAGCCTGGAAAGCTCTTACTCAAGCTGTTCAGGTGGCTGACTTCTCATCTTTTAGGTGTCAGCTTAATGTCACCTCCTGAGACAGGCCCTTCCTGATCACCTCAGCTAAATAGGCTCTCCCTTCCACCAGCCCCTGTTAGAGTGCCTGTTTATTTCCTTCAGGGACACTGTTGCAACCTGTATTGCTTTCCTTGTTTGTTGACTGGTTTGCTATCAGCCTCTCCCACTAAGACCGAGGGCCATGTCGGTGCTATGGAACATTGAAGAGCCACTCCCTAGGACCAGTCGAATGGCCGATAAATACTTGTTGAAACAATCGACTAATAAACATTGTCCAAGTCCCCCATTTCATAGATGAAGAAGCTGAGGTTAAAACATGACGAATGGCACTGAAATAGTAGGAAAGCCAAACCTCTAAGAGTCATTCGAGGGCCCTTGCCAGGGTGTTAAGTCCTGTGTCCCAGACAGTGCCACCATTATATCCATAACCTCTCCCTTTCTCGACTTGTACTCTGCCCGCTTGATCCAGTGCCCTTGGGATCCACTCCAGACTCGTTCTCTGGGTTCCTGCTGGTATACATCAGCCAGATCCTGCAGCTCCTTTGCCTCACAGTCCTCTCTTCCCTTAGCAAACCCTGCACGTCTGCATTTGACTCATACTAAAATGTGATCCTAGACCTGGCTGGTGGCCAGGAGAGAAGGGGGCGAATTCTGAGCAGGGCCAGCACTATTTTGTAAGATACTCGATTCATTGGAAGCTTCTGTATAGTTGTCAAGCAAGGAGAAGTTCTTCTATCTTCCAGCAAGGGAGTGGGCCACCTCTGTAGGTCCAGAGGGCTTGGGGAAAACTGGGTGATTAAGGTCCTTGAGTGTCTAACAGGGTCCGTGCTCCATGCCTCACAGCCCCTCTCCTTTCCTGTGGGGCCCCAACTCTGTCAAAGGGATTTGCCCAGGCAGAGGATTCACCTTCTCCAAAGTTCTGCCACTCTTCATGAAGGCTCACCTCTGGTTTCAGGTCCGTCATCCCTCTGGTTGCCAGTGAAGAGGGCCTCTTTGAGAGCTGCCGGTGAGGCCCTTTGACTCCCACATTTGGGTTTCAGTTGGTGCTTGATAAAACTGCTCCTGTCATCTACACTGCTCAGTACATCAGGAAAGATGTAAAAATCAATGCCAAACAATGTCTTAATCTATCCATTATGTGCCCTTACCAGGAACACTCTGAGCAGTTCTAGGAGAATGCCTCCCCTTGAAAGAATAAAGGTCTGTGATGTGAAAAATAAAATATTCATCATTCTAAATTTGTTAATGAGAAATGATGAAGAGAGATGTGTACTTAGGATCTAAGACCTCCTAGACGAATTGAATGAAGATTATAGGCTACAGAGGAGAGCTCCGGAGACGGGGTTTAACAATGAAAGGAATATGAATTGTTTTAGAGATACCACGACTTGAAACTATGGGAAATGTGTCCACCAGAAGACGAGGATGGACACGAATGAAATACGTTGCTTTCAGGATGACAAATGTCCAAGACAGAGAATATCTCCATCCAGAACAAGGAAACTGCTTGACCTGAAGATGGCTTCCTGGAAGACTGGGGGTCCGGGGCCTTTTATCTCAAAGGAGCTGGGAGAAATAGCTCCAGAGTTAGATTCAAGGTAGGTGTCAGGATGAATTAGATGAACTGAAACTGAGAGTCATACCTATAAAACTCCTAAGTGCATATTAATTTTCACCAAGCTAATGTGAAGGATGAGGTAATGTTTGCAATGATCTGTGCTTTACTTGCAACCATGGAATGTGGTACATTGTGTATTCTGGGCTGGACCCTTGAGGCTACGAGGCTAACAACGTTGGGAAGAGGGGAAGGTTGGAGAGAAAGGGACGTGGGAAGTCCTAAAGTTTGGGGATCTTTGGTTACATGCTGGGATGTGCATGAAGTAATGAGCATTGGTGTTAAGAGCGTGGAGCTTCACAGGGCCATCAGCACTCAGCACTAGATAGGTGCCCATCGCAAGAGCTCACTGAGGGTTTCCGCCCGGACACAACAGCAGGACAATTGTCATGCTCAGAATAGCTTTCCTTCTGCACTTAAGGGGATCTTTTATGGAAGAAGATTCTGAAGGAGAGGCAAAAGAGAAAAGATTATGTCCTGGATGTTTGGAAGGATAACTCCAGCCAACATCCCACGAAGCCCTGTGCAATCTCAGTACCACCAGCCTCTACGCCAGTGGTGGAAAGTTACCTAAGGGGTGGGAGCAGCTCAGGCTACTACTTTAAGGTATTATCATCACTATCTCTCTCTTTTTTAAATTTTTAAAAATGTTTTATTATTTTTGAGGGGGGAGGGGCAGAGAGAGAGGGACACATGGAATCCAGAGCAGGCTCCAGGCTCTGAGTTGTCAGCACAGAGCCCGACACGAGGCTCAAACCCGTGAGCAGTGAGATCGTGACCTGAGCTGAAGTTGGACACTCAACCGACTGAGCCGCCCAGGTGCCCCCACCACTATCTTTATTTCCTCTTATCCACAGGCATCCTGGGAAGGACAGTCGTGGCCACCATCCTCCACCTAAGCGAAATGACAAGGGCGATTGGAACTGGCTTTGTGGACAGCCCGTATGCTGGGACTCACCTACGAGAAAGGTAGAGATCTGAGGGCGTGATCGAAATCTGGACAGCTGCGGAGAGAGTACACGAGGAGACACCCCCTTCTGCTTACCAAACCCTAGAATAATGAGACGAAGGGGCATCCCTAGAAGTTTGAAAAAAATGTTTGAGTACATAAAATGAGAGCAGTAAACTTAGAAACCCCTTACTCCAAGTAGTAGTGCAGGCTGGAAATATATAGAAGTCTGTATTTACTTAGACTATGAGGAAAGTGCTGGGAATGAAGTCACGAGGCTTATTGTCTGAACGGGAAGATAAATGTGGAACAATCCCCAAAGTAATTAGCTTAGTTTTGGGAAATCAGAAAAAGTAAATAAATTTTAAAAACATGGTGATAAGAAAGAAAGTCTTTTCAAAATACAGCAACATCCTGAATACGTAAATACTGATTTCCTTATTAAAGGTTTTACTGTCTTCAGTTTTCTCTGCAGTTTCCAGGCTTACCAGAAATAAGATGTGTGTGAACTTTTCAGATTGAAAACATGCTTCAATATAGATTTATCGCTTATCATGTCCCTTTCTTCCCTGAGAATGGTGATTATCAGGCAGGGAATTTAGGACAAAGGAGTCAGAAAATATTTATGAGACTAAGGAACAAAACTCCTATTCCAATTTCAAGGTTTCTTTTAAAAAAATTTTTTTAATTAAATTTTTTTTAATGTTTATTTATTTTTGAGAGAGAGAGACAGAGTATGAGTGGGGGAGAGATAGAGATAGAGGGAGACAGAGAATTGGAGCAGACTCCAGGCTCGGAGCTGTCAGCACAGAGCCTGATGCGGGTCTTGAACTTATGGACTTCGAGATCATGACCTGAGCCAAAGTCAGAGGCTTCCCGGACTGAGCCACCCAAGCACCCCATATATATATGTTGTTTAATTTACATCCAAGTGAGTTAACATATAGTGTAATAATGATTTCAGGAGTAGAATTTAGTGATTCATCACTTACATATAACACCCAGTGCTTATCCCAACCAATGCCCTCCTTAATGCCGGTCACCCATTTAGCCCATCACCCCCACCCCACTAACACCCCTCCAGCAACCCTCAGTTTGATCTCTGTATTTAAGAGTCTCATGGGGTGCTTGGGTGGCTCAGTTGGTTGAGCGTCCATCTTCCGCTTAGGTCATTATCTCATGGTTAGTGAGTTTGAGGCCTGCATCAGGCTCCATGCTGTCAGCACAGAACCCACTTTGGATCTTCTGTCCCTCTCTATCTCTCTGCCCCTCCCTCACTCATTCTCTCTCTCTCTCTCCCGCCCCTCTCCAAAATAAATAAACATTAAAAGAGTCTCTTAGGGTTTGCTTCCCTCTCTGTTTTTATCTTACTTTTGCTCCCTTTCCTCTATGTTCATTTGTTTTGCTTCGTAAGTTCCACATATGAGTGAAATCATACAATACTTGTCTTTCTCTGCCGGACTTATTTCACTTAGCATAATATCCTCTAGTTCCATCCACATTGTGGCAAATGGCAAGATTTCATTCTTTTTGATGCCGAGTAATACTCCATTGTGTGTGTGTGTGTGTGTGTGTGTGTGTGTGTGTGTGTGTGTATGCCACATCTTCTTCATTCAGCAGTTGATGGACATTTGGGCTCTTTCCATACTTCGGCTAATGTTGATAGTGATGCTATAAACACTGGGGTGCATGTGCCCCTTCGAATCAGCATTTTTGTATCCTTTAGATAAATCCCTAGTGATGCAATTGCTGGGTGATAGGGTAGTTTCCATTTTTAATTTTTTGAGGAACCTCTATTCTATTTTCCAGAGGGGCTGCACCATTTTTCATTCCCACCAACAGTGCAAAAGGTTCCTTTCTCCACATCCTTGGAAACATCTGTTTTTTCTAAGGTGTTAATTTTAGCCATTCTGACAGGTATGAGGTGTTATTTCATTTTGTTTTGGATTTGTATTTCCCAGATGATGAACGATGTTGAGCATCTTTTCATGTGTCTGTTAGCCATCTGGATGTCTTCTTTGGAGAAGTGTCTATTCATGTTTTTTGCCCATTTCTTCACTGGATTATTCCTTTTTTTGGTGTTGAGTTTGATACTAACCCTTTATCTGATATGTCATTTGCAAATATTGTCTCCCATTCTGTTGGTTGCCTTTTAGTTTTGCTGATTGTTCCCTTTCCTGTGCAGAAGATTTTTATCTTGATGAGGTCCCAATAGTTCATTTTTTGCTTTTGTTTCTCTTGCCTCTGGAAACATGTCAAGTAAGAAGTTGCTGCGGCTGAGGTCAAAGAGGTTGTTGCCTGTTTTCTCCTCTAGAATTTTGATGGTTTCCTGTCTGACATTTAGGTCTTTCATCCATTTTGAGGTTATTTTTGTGTATGGTGTAAGAAAGTGGTCCAGATTCATTCTTCTGCATGTCTCTGTCCAATTTTCCCAATACCACTTGCTGTGGAGACTGTCTTTTTTCCATCAGATATTCTTTCCTGCTTTGTCAAAGATTAGTTGGCCATACATTTACGGGTCCATTTCTGGGTTCTCTATTCTGTTCCATTGATCTGAGTATCTGTTTTAGTGCCAGTACCATACTGTCTTGATGATTACAGCTTTGTAATACATCCTGAAGCCCGGAATTATGATGCCTCCCACTTTAGTTTTCTTTTTTAGGATTGCATCGGCTATTCGGGGTCTTTTCTGGTTCCATACACATTTTAGGATTGTTTGTGCTAGCTCTGTGAAGAATGCTGGTGTTATTTTGATAGGGATTGCATTGAATAGTTACATTGCTTTGGGTAGTATTGACTTTTTTTTTTTTTTTTTTTTTTGAGAGGGAGGGCACAAGTGAGTGAGGGGAGAGAGAGAGACAGAGAGAGACAGAGAGAATCCCATGAGGGGCAGAGGGAAAGAAAAAGATGGAGAAAGAGAGAAGTGGGGCTCCAGCTCACCCGATACAGGGCTCAAACTCACAAACTGTGAGATCATGACCTGAGCCAAAGTCAGATGCTTAACCAACTGAGCCACCCAGGTGCCCCTATTATCAACATTTTAACAATATTTATTCTTCCAATCCATGAGCATGGGATGTTTTTACATTTCTTTGTGTCCTCTTCAGTTTTTTTTCATAAGATTTCTATAGTTTTCAATGTATAGATATTTTACCTCTTTGGTTGGGTTTATTCCTAGGTATCTTATGGTTTTTGGTGCAGTTGAAAATGGGATCGATTCCTTGATTTCCCTTTCTACTGCTTCATTATTAGTGTATAGAAATGCAACTGATTTCTGTACATTGAATTATGTCCTGTGACTTTGCTGAATTCATGGATCCGTTCTAGTAGTTTTTTGCTAGAGTTGTTTGGTTTTCCATGTGCAGTATCATGTTGTCTGCGAAGAGTAGAAGTCTGACTTCCTCCTTGCCTATTTGGATGCCTTTTATTTCTTGTGGTTTTTTTTTCAATATATGAAATTTATTGTCAAATTGGTTTCCATACAACACCCAGTGCTCATCCCAAAAGGTGCCCTCCTCGATACACATCACCCACCCTCCCCTCCCTCCCACTCCCCATCAACCCTCAGTTTGTTCTCAGTTTTTAAGAGTCTCTTGGATGCCTTTTATTTCTTTGTGTTGTCTGATTGCTGAGGCTAGGATTTCCAATATTATGTTGAATAATAGTGGTGAGAGTGGATATCCCTGTCTTGTTCCTGACCTTAGGGGGAAAGCTCTCAGTTTTTCCCCATTGAGGATGATATTAGCGGTGGGTCTTTTGTATATATATGGCCGTTATGATCTTGAGGTATGATCCTTCTATCTCTACTTTCCTGAGTTTTTTTTATCAAGAAACGATGCTGTATTTTGTCAAATGCTTTTTCTGCATCTATTGAGAGGATTACATGGTTTTCATTCTTTCTTTTACTAATGTGGTATATCACGTTGATTGAATTTGCAGATACTGAACCAACCCTGCATCCCAGGAATAAATTCCACTTGATCGTGGTGGAATTATTTTAACATAGTGTTGGATCCGGTTGGCTAGTATCTTGTTGAGAATTTTTGCATCCATGTTCATCAGGGAAACTGGTCTTTAGTCCTCCTTTTTTGGTGGGGTCTTTGGTTTTGGAATCAAGGTAAATGCTGGCCTCGTAGAATGAGTTTGAAAGTTTTCCTTCCATTTCCATTTTTGGAACAGCTTCAATAGAATAGGTGTTAACTCTTCTTTATATGTTTGGTAGAATTCCCCTGGAAAGCCATCCGGCCCTGGACTCTGGTTTGTTGGGATCAAGGCTTCATTATAAGCGTTTAAACACAGTTAATGATGAGTTAACGCTGTCTATAAAACCAAAGATGCTGCTTACTTGGCTAGACCCAATCAATATATGTTTACTGTTCTTTTAGCTTTGCTTCATGTACACAGGCACTTTATTTCTTACAAGAAATCAATGTCTGGAACCAAAAAAATAACTGTGAAATGGTTTTATTTAAATCAGCCTTTTCTTGTTATTGAACATTTCATATGAATAAATTAATCTTTATGCACACGATGATGACCTATCTGAAATAGCTTCCCAATTCTTTAAAATGTCAAAGGCATTTCCTGGCATAAAAAATACTAAAGGCATTTTGCTATCACATGGTTTATTAGTAGACTGGGAAAATCAATCTTATCCTAAGCAAAAGCAGAAGTATTATTAGCTGAATCAAGAAAAGTGAGACATTTTGCCCGTGAACTCTTTTTCTTCCAATAATATATCTATTTTGGGAAATCATAAGACCAGAGCAAGACAAAAATGTGGGAGGATATTAGGCTTCTCTAACTAGCTATCGTTAAGTATTAGGAAATGAATGTAGCTTTTATCTGTGACTTTTTCAAGATCCATATGAAAAGAAAGTAATATGTGAAATAAAAAAGCTATGCCCATTATTAATAGCAACCGTCTGTCTTACAGAGAGTGACTAGGAGTGTCACTCATGGCAGTTAGTTAGGGGAGAGACCGGATGTACCTGGTTCCCCCTCCAGCGCTCACTTCCTGTTCTCGCTCTAAACCGCACGCAGTGTGCAGCGCACCACCTGCGGACGCCCCAAAGGTTCTGCTGGGAGCCCAAGAAACCCTTCACTTTAAAATGTGAAAAATTTAAGGGGCGCCTGGGTGGCTCTGTCAGTTAAGCCTACGACTTCGGCTCAGGTGATGATCTCACGGTCTGTGGGTTCGAGCCCCACGCTGGGCGCTGTGCTGACAACTCGGAGCCTGGAGCCTGTTCAGATTCTGTGTCTCCCTTTCTCTCTGCCCCTCCCCCACTCTGCCTCTCTCTCTTTCCCCGTGTCTCTCTCTCTCTCTTTCTCTCTCTCTCAAAAATAAGTAAACGTTTATGGGGCGCCTGGGTGGCGCAGTCGGTTAAGCGTCTGACTTCAGCCAGGTCACGATCTCACGGTCCGTGAGTTCGAGCCCCGCGTCAGGCTCTGGGCTGATGGCTCAGAGCCTGGAGCCTGTTTCCGATTCTGTGTCTCCCTCTCTCTCTGCCCCTCCCCCATTCATGCTCTATCTCTCTCTGTCCCAAAAAAATAAATAAACGTTGAAAAAAAAAATTAAAAAAAAAAAATAAACGTTTTAAAAAATGTGGAAAACTTAAGGGCTGATGCCCCCAATTTGCCCCTCACCCTCAAACTTGCTTCGTCTCTAGTTCTAGGATAAATGAGTTTATTTTGAACCTTAATTAGCTAGGACGGAAGGCCTTCTGTTTTTGTTTTGTCACGCTGAGCATATTTACCAAGTTTCTTATGTTGGAGAGCCTGACCCTATTGCATACTGCCTTTCTGTCCCAGCAAAAGAGCTTTTCCATTGTGGAGGGAGCTGTCATGCCACATTTCATACAGCGTCGGGGACAATTCTGAGCGTCTGGGATTTGTTTCCGTAGGTGTTCGGCTTTGTGTGTGTGCTTGCTTGCGTGCACGTAGAAAACAGAAAATCTAGATTCAAAGAAAAGCGCTGACAGTGTTTAAAGTGCCTCTTTCTGAGGACTGAGATTGCCTTCAGTATGTTCCTCTTTATTTTCTGGAGGTTTTGCAGTAAGCATACCGTACTTCATGGTGAGGGGGAAAGAAAGCTATTTCCCTCAAAATGACTGAGCATTTTGTATGAGCACAGTACTGTACTAAGTAATCTGGGAAGTAAAAAGAACAGACTTCCGGGGCGCCTGGGTGGCGCAGTCGGTTAAGCGTCCGACTTCAACCAGGTCACGATCTCACGGTCCGTGAGTTCGAGCCCCGCGTCGGGCTCTGGGCTGACGGCTCAGAGCCTGGAGCCTGTTTCCGATTCTGTGTCTCCCTCTCTCTCTGCCCCTCGCCCGTTCATGCTCTGTCTCTCTCTGTCCCAAAAATAAATAAACGTTGAAAAAAAAAAAATTAAAAAAAAAAAAAAAAGAACAGACTTCCTTCCACTTAAAGCCTTTAACAAGACATAAATCAGTTGATGTACTATGTGATCGTCTTTTTATTGCCTGTTCCGTGTCAGATAACTCATTTTACTTCACTCTATTCTCCCTTAATCCAGTCATACAGAAAATGTGTAAGTTCACTTGATGGTACATTATTATTCAGTAATTTCAGATGATGTTGGTGACAAACATGGCGATACATATTTTACAGTAGCAGATCACAAACACAAGATAAACACGGGCGAGAAAAAGGTATGCGTAACACAGAAAGCAGTCTAGATAGTGATAATTGTTTCCTACCTTTTAAATTGACTATTAAGAGCATGTATCCTTCTCATAATGAGAGAAAAATTAACTTTTAATGATTTTAATAAATTGATCACCCAAGAACAATTTTGTCCTAGCTTTGGGGCACTGGTACACAGTGTAATGGACGTTTAGTGAAAAGGGAGACCAGGGGCGCCTGGGTGGCTCAGTTGGTTGAGTGTCTGACTCTTGATTTCACTCAGGTCACGATCAGGGTTGTGGGATTGAGCCCCCAGTCAGGCTCCATACTCAGTGTGGATAATAAATAATTTTATTTCTCTAAAATCAAATTTAAAAAAATAAAAGAGAAACCTGTGTGAGACAGTGAAGCCATAAGAGGCTTCAAAAAGCAACATAGGGGCGCCCGGGTGGCTCGGTCGGTTAAGCGGCCGACTTCGACTCAGGTCATGATCTCGCGGTCCGTGAGTTCGAGCCCCACGTCGGGCTCTGGGCTGACAGCTCAGAGCCTGGAGCCTGTTTCAGATTCTGTGTCTCCCTCTCTCTGACCCTCCCCTGTTCATGCTCTGTCTCTCTCTGTCTCAAAAATAAACGTTAAAAAAAAATTAAAAAAAAAAAAAAAAAAGCAACATAGGGTGCGGTCCCTGGGTGGCTTAGTTGGCTAAGCGTCGACTTGGTTAAGCATCTGACTTCAACTTAAGTCATGATCTCAGGGCTTGTGAGTTCAAGCCCCGCGTCAGGCTCTGTGAGCTAGGAGCCTGGAGCCTGTTTCAGATTCTGTGTCTCCCTCTCTCTCTGCCCCTCCCCCACTCACACTCTGTCTCTCTCTCTCTGTCTCTCTCTGTCTCAAAAATAAAAATAACGTTAAAAAAAAATAAAATAAAATAAATAAAAAAATAAATAAAATAAAAAACCCAGCTCAGTGGCCAGGCCCTGCTGGGTAATGATGATGGGGGGCCCTGCTCAGGTGTGCCCGATTCCCTGGGACTGTTCAGCCGCCGCTGCAGACTGATGAGCGGTCTGTCTGTGAAGAATCCAGAAGCTCTCATACTTCGGAGCTGTTGGGAAACACGAGTAAGCCCTCCTCTTTAGGCTGTACTATGCACCTTGGTACTCACACACACCTGATCGAACTTACTACTGAGGACGATCTCGGTAACTTTGAAAAACATAAGGGCAGGGGTGCCTGGGTGGCTCTGTTGGTTGAGCGGCTGGCTCTCGATTTCGGCTCAGGTCATGATCTCACGGTTGGTGAGATCGAGCCCCAAGTCAGGTTCTGTGCGGAGAGCGTGGAGCCTGCTTGGGATTCTCTCTCTGTCTTCTCTCTCTGCCTCTGCTCGCGCTCTCTCTCAAAATAAATAGGGGTGCCCAGGTGGCTAAGTCGGGAAGTGCCCCACTTCGACTCAGGTCATGATCTCGCGGTCCGTGAGTTCGAGCCCCGTGTCGGGCTCTGTGCTGACAGCTCAGAGCCTGGAGCCTGTTTCAAATTCTGTGTCTCCCTCTCTCTCTGCCCCTCCCCCACTCACACTCTGTCTCTGTCTCTCTGTCTCTCTCTCTCAAAAATAAATAAACATTAAAATAAAAATTAAACTGGGGAGTGTTATGCTAAGTGAAATAAGTCATACAGAGAAAGACAGATACCATATGTTTTCACTCTTATGTGGATCCTGAGAAACTTAACAGAAGACCATGGGGGAGGGGAAGGAAAAAAAAAGTTAGAGAGGGAGGGAGCCACACCATAAGTGACTCTTAAAAACGGAGAATAAACTGAGGGTTGATGGGGGGTGGGAGGGCGGGGAAAGTGGGTGATGGGCATTGAGTAGGGCACCTGTTGGGATGAGCACTGGGTGTTGTATGGAGAACAGTTTGACAATAAATTTCATTAAAAAATAATAATTAAAAAAATAAATAAAAAATAAAAATTTAAAAAGCAACATAGGGCTCCCTGAGTACTTCAGAGGAAGTGTGAGATTCCAGAAGGATACGGAGAGAGGACATCCTAGAAAGAGCTTGCACAACAGCAATTAGACCTGGGCCGTCTGTGAAATAGGGTAATAGCAACTTGCGCATACAGTGGCTGTTTGGATTAAGCAAGGTGGTACGCCCATCGTCATCTGGGCAAGAGGCACTCAGGAAATATTAGCCAGCATGATGATGGTGACAGTGAGGAGAGAGAGGAGAGGGACTCGAGAGAGAGTCCAAAAGAATGAACGGCAGACCTGGTGACAGTCTGCTTCCTTGAATGGAAATAAGAATGCCAAATCGTTGGAGAACAGGAAGCTGGAGGCACCGTAAGGATGTCCTGAAGGAAAGGGACGGAGCAGCAAGAAACTGAAAGCAGTTTCATCCCCAGGACGGAAGGCCATCGGGACTGCTCGTTCTCTCCAGGACTTCGTGCAGGTGCCAGGCCTGGGGGTAAGAATGTTTCATCTGGCGCCGGATGTAGTCGTGACCTGGTATGGAATGCAGGTGGATGACTGTGCAGATGCCAAATACTATGTCGTGTGTGCTTGCTCTTGTTAGACAATTTGCAAAAATAAAAGAGGCTTGAACCAGGGGACCGATGCTTCAGCTCCTGGAGAGACTTGGCCCTCTGCTTTTCCAGTTTCTTTTTTTTAATTTTCTTTTTTCTTTTTTAAAATTTACATCCAAGTTAGTTAGCATGTAGGGCAATAAGGATTTCAGGAGTAGATTCCTTAGTGCCCCTTACCCATTTAGCCCATCCCTCTTCCCACAACCCTCCCGTAACCCTCAGTTTGTTCTCCATATTTATGAGTCTCTTCTCTTTTTCCCCCTCCCTGTTTTTATATTATTTTTGTTGCTCTTCTGTTATGTTCATCTGTTTTGTCTCTTGAAGTCCTCATATGAGTGAAGTCATATGATTTTTGTCTTTCTCTGACTAATTTCACTTAGCATAATACCCTCCAGTTCCATCCACAGCTTTTACAGTTCTCACCGCACCTTTGGGACCTGTCTCTCTACACCAAATAGACCTTTGTTGTTTCTTCTCTCAGATATCAGAAGGAAGGCGCCCGAGCCAGAACCGTAGCTGGTGTGCAGGGAAAGTAATGGGTCAAGTTTAGGACATTTGGTATCAAAATTTTAGTGGGATATTTATCAAATAGTAGTAAATAACTATGAAATCTTGTGGGGGTGCCTGGACCACAGGGTTAGATCTGGGAATGGTCTGCACAAAAGCAAGCATTGGTTTTGGTTGCCTTGAGCCTTGGTGTGGTTTAAGGTAGGAGAGGGGACGAGAAGCCAGCTCAGGAGGCAGAGGGAGAGTGGTCAGCGGGATGGAGAATACAGCAAGATGGAGCCGGCACCAGGGACACAGGAGAGGCAAGATGGTCTCTAATGTCCTCCACTGTTCAGGCCGAGGAGTCTGGGGGGAGTTGAGTCGATGCGAGAGAAGCCACCAGCCCTACACTAATTGTGCCACCACCGCGTCCTGCCGCCCCTATTCTTGCATCCTGTTGCAGGACCCGGGGATGGAACCTCTGTTCACTTTGCTGGTCTGCTCAAAGGGATGCCCTGACTGTGAACTTGATCGCTGAAGGCCAAATGCTGGGGGCCATTACATTACTTACCCCTGAAGCACTGTATGTAGGTCAGCAGTTAGATTCGAGAGAAGAAGTTCAGAGTCACTTAGGCAAGAGGCCTCGCGAGTCAACCGAATACGAATGAGGGAAACGTAGAGCTCAATTCTCAAAGAAGCAAACGGAAGCCTCCATCCAGGTCTTTTCCCTTTCCACTGCTTTGTCGTTTAGGGATTGAGAAGCTGAGTTGGGTAAAAGGTTGCGTAGAAAATGAAAAAGGAAGCTAGAGACGTGGTGGAGAGACAGGATCTTCTATAGCCCCCAAAGCCCAGCCGCGGTACCGTTTTTCAGGCACTTTCCCTGTCCCAGACACTCTGCTGACTTTTCACACACTAACTGATGTGACCCTCACAGAAGCCCTGAGGCGGTAGTCTCATCAGCCTAACCGCTGCTGAGGAGACAGGTGAGGGTCCCAGCAGCTTGCTCAAGGTCTCCTAACGGGAGCAGCCCAGGCAGCACGTGTGTCGGGGGGGGTCCTGCCGCATACAGTGGCTCTCTCACTGTGCCTCACCGCCTCTCGGTGCCGTGGCCTCAAAACCACCTCAAAAGGAAACCACCTGCCTCCTGGGAAGCGGAGAATGATCCACAAGATGGCTGCCACCAAAAAGTATGAAAGTTAAAAATTAGCCAGAAGTAAGAGGAATAAACTACTGACACAGTAGTGGATTACTCTCAAAAGTATTATGCTAAATGACATATCTGATAGAAGGTTAGTATCCCAAACATATAAACCACTGATCAAACTCAATACCCCCAAAATGAATAATCCAATTAAGAAATGGACAGAAGGCATGAGTAGGCATTTCTCCAAAGAAGACATACAGATGGCCAACAGACCCATGAAAAGATGTTCAAAATCACTCATCAGGGAAATACAGATCAAGACCACACTGAGATATCACCTCACACCTGTCAGAGTGGCTAAAATCAACAACTCAAGAGACAACGGGTGTTGGCAAGGATACGGAGAAAGGGGAACTGCCGTGCCCTGTTGGTAGGAATGCAGACTGGTGCAGCCACTGTGGAAAGCAGTATGGAGGCTCCTCAAAAAATTAAAAATAGAATTACCTTATGATCCAGTAATTGCACTGTTAGGTATTTGCTCCCAAAATACAAAAATACTAATTCAAAGGGATACGTGCACCCTGATGTTTATAGCAGCATTATCTGCCATAGCCAAGATATGGAAATGGCCCAAGTGTCCACTGACTGATGAATGGATAAAGAAGAAATTACATATACAATGGAATATTACTTGGCCGTGAAAAGAATGAAATCTTGCTATTTCTGGCGATGTGGATGGAGCAGGAGAGTATTATGCTAAGTGAAATGAATCAGTCAGAGAAAGACAAATACCACAGGATTTCACTCCCGTGGAATTTAAGAAACAAAACAAATAAGCATAAGGGGAAAAAAGCGAGAAGGAAGCCAAGAAACAAACGCTTAACTATAGAGAATAAGCTGATGGTCACCAGAGGGCAGGGGGTGGGGTGCTGATTTGCTGTAACAAGCACCGGGTGATGTATGGAAGTGTCGAATCACTGTTTGTACACCTGAAACTAATATTACACTGTATGTTAACTAGCTGGAATTGAAATTAAAAAATTTTTTAAGTATTATGCTAAGTGAAAGAAGCCAGACACAGAAGACGTCACATAGGATCCCATTTACGTAAATTCTTGAAAGGCAAATTCTAGAAAAAGCAAGACGATAATGACAGAAAGCAGGATCGCTGGTTGCCTGGGGCTGGGAGGGGACTAGGGAACCGACTTTTTAAAAAGAAAGAACTTTTTATCATGATGGAAAATTCTACAGCATGGGTGTGGCGGGGGTAACTCGACTTTGTCAAAGCCCATGCAATTGTGCAGCTGAAATGGGTGAATTTTATTGTGTTAAGATATGTGTCAATCAAATGCACCACAAGAAGTTCCATTTCTTTTCGTGAATGTTCTCAAAGAAGTGTTACCTTTAAGTTTTGTGTTTATTAGTGTTGTCTGTTTTAGTAAAGAAGAATGTTTTCGCAATGGAGAATTATCATTTGGAAACTACAGTGGTGCTTCTGGGGGCAATTTACAATCAAAAGTGATCAAGTGAACACAGCAAGAGCAGACTAACCGCACACAAATGTAACTGTCTACGGTCTCCTGGTGGCAGCAATGTAATATTTCACTTGATGAATTCATTCAGCAAATGTTCATTGTGTCGAACAATTTAAAGCTGCCATTTTTGTAGGTCAAACCTGGTCATCTGTTAGCAATTCCAAATGGTTCAGTCTAATAGAAAGCACCTTCTGTGTGCTCAGGTAATATCCTGGGAGCTGCGCGGGATATAGTGTTACGTGAGAAGGACCAAAGTCCCAGCCTTGCATTCTTGCTTGCATTTCTGGTCGCCCAAGACATGAATGAGCAGAGAGACAAGATAACAAAATCATTCCAAACTGTGATAGGAAAGAAGTAGGACGAAATGATTGGCCCTCACTTGGGGTGAGGTGAAGGCCACTTTGGAAAAGATCAGAAAAGCTGAGATCATGACATGGAACGTCAGGGGAAGGTCGGTTTAGGTAAAAGGAACAGCAAGGTGAGCGACCTTAAGGTGGGGTGGACGCACACGGGGGCTGGGCTGAGTGAGGAGTTGTTATTACAGTAGTTCAGAAAAGGAAGCAGAAGTGAATCCTGCAGGGCCTCGAGGGCTTGGAGAAGGAGGATGGGTTCTACTCAGATTTGGGGAAAGTCACAGACGGACAGCCTTTTACCAAAAGGGCTAAGGTGATGCAGTTTGTGTTTTAAAATAGAGCTTTGTGGGCAAAGGAAATAAACATGCCATACCTCGATTGTGGTGGTTACAGGACTGTCTACATTTGTCGCAAGTCACTGAATTGTAAACCATAAAAGGTGAATTAATTGGTGAGCTTTACTCTATGTCGATTACACCTTCATAAACCTAACCCCCCAAAATAAGACAACTCTGAGCTTAAGCACTAAGAATGGTTTCTCTGGAAAATGTTTATGGGAGGGGTTTTGGGTTTGGGATTGTTTGTTTTTGGTGACATTGTTTCTTGATCACCTTGCCTCCTTAAACTCTGCGCATGTATGACTTTTAGTAGAAGATCACATTTAGAAAAGAGAACTCTGGCTACTGGATGGAGAAAAGATAATAAGACAGAGTCAAAGATCATAGACACACAGGGAGGCTGTTGAGGGGACTGTGGCAAGAGATCATCGTGGCTGAGCCTGGGGTGGTGACGGTGAAAGCAGGCGATGGAGAGAGCATAAACCGTCTAGTTCCGCTGGATTGGACGTGGGCAGAGGGAATAAGGAAATGGAAACGGAGGACGACTTTTAGGGTGGGGATGTCAGCATGGATGAGGCAGGGTTGGCAAGAAGGAGCCGTTCAGTCAAGGTTTTTGGACTTTTAAATATTTTGAAATGTCTATTGTTTATCTGAGTGGAGGTGTGAAGAAGGCACTTGGCCATATGAGCCCGCAGCAGAGGGAAGAGAGGACAGGGCTCGGGCTCATCAGTGCCCCGTGGTATCTCCCGCCCTGGGCCTGGTCGAGGTCAAAGGACAAGGGAAAGGCTGGAAATAGAGCAAAGCAGAGGGCCCTGGAGCACTCCAGATTTGGAGCTTGGGTAGCAAGGCAGAGATAGCTGGGCAAGGGAGCACCACATGGCCTGCTCCCAAGAAGGGTGTATATTTAACCCTTTGAGTGTTGAATGTGTGCATCTGTGCGGACAAAACACCAGAGACCGGGGGGGGCTTAAACAACAGACACTTCTGTCCTCAGAGTTTGAAGGCTGGGATTCTCAGATCAGGGTGCCAGTGTGGTAGGTTCCTGGTGAGATCTTTCTTCCTGGCTTGCAGATGGCTGCCTTCTTCCTGTGTCCTCCCATGGTGCAGAGAGACAGGCAGACAGGGAGAGAGACACAGAGAGAGAATGAAGAGTAAGTGAGAGATTTCTCCCTCTTATGAGGCCAAAGTCCTCTCAGATTAGGGCCCTGCTCTTATGAGCTCATTTAACCTTAATTATCTCTCAAGGACCTTACCTCCAGGTACAGTCACAGTGGAGGTTAGGGCTTCAATATATGAACCAGGGGAGGAGACACAGTTCAGTCCACAGAGACCTGTACGTGGACATCGTGGTGACCTAGAGTACAAACCATGGCCACAGTCTTGTCACGTGGCCAAACTGCAAAATGATGACCTCGCTGTGAGCCTCCAGCTATTGCAACAGTGCAGTGGCCCATCATCCAAAGCCTCCCCGCCCTCCACAGCATGCTTGTGATAAGTGAGGACACTAATAACAACAACAACATTGATGATGACATTTGTTGTTTGACCACTGTGTGTCCGGTACTGTTGTCATAAGCACTTTGGCATTGAGTAGCTCAGCCTATCCTCACAACAAGCCTTTGAGGTAGATATTTTATTTACAGCCAAGGGGGCACAGGCCCCAAGAAGTTAAATAACTTGCTCAAGGTCACGATGTTAATAAGTGGCAGGAAAGGGCTCCACGTCCTGCCGCCTGGCTTTAACCATCTGGGCTATTAACCACTGTTCTAGCTCTGACTTTAAGGGTCCGCTTAACATTCTTAGATTCCATGGAGTCACTGGGGCTGGGTTTAGCAAGTATCTTCTCGTGTTCAGTTCTGTCATCTCTGAGAGTTCAACATG
This sequence comes from Puma concolor, assembly GCF_028749965.1. Classification (NCBI taxonomy): domain Eukaryota; kingdom Metazoa; phylum Chordata; class Mammalia; order Carnivora; family Felidae; genus Puma; species Puma concolor. The sequence continues at coordinate 6,922,396 of NC_141677.1, read as the reverse complement.
TGGCAAAATTCAGATCAAAGAAGTCACTGGGCATTTTGATGTCAGAAACCACAAGGCCATTAAATTTCATGGGGGATATATTAGTGTCCTAGGGCTTCTGTAATAAAGTCCCTGAAACTGGATGGTTGGGAGTCTGAATTCAAGGTGTCAGCAGACGCACATTCCCTCTGAAATCTGTAGGAGAATCCTTCCTATCTTCTTAGCGTCTGGTAATTTGCCAACAACCCACATTGGCCACTTAGCCAACACTGACACAGAGTACACGTGTAAGAAGGTGTTTCTTGACTTGTGGCTACGCAACTCCGGTCTCTGCCTTTATTGTCACATGGCAGTCTTCACATGATGCCTTCATATAAGGACATCAATCATACTGAATTAAGAGCCCACCCTTCTCCAGAATGACCTCATCCTTTTTATTGAGATAGAATTGACATATAACATCATATTAGTTTCAGGTATACAACATGATCAAATATTTGAATATGCTGAGAAATGATCACCATGACAGATCCGGTTAACACCCATACCATACATGGTTACGATCTTTTTCCCCTTATGATGAGAACACTTAAGATTTGCCTTCTCAGCAACTTTCAAATATACAATACAGTCTTATTAACTATAATCACCAGCATGGTGATTACATCCCCGTGACTTACTTATTTTATAACTGGAAGTTATACCTTTTGACCCCTTTCACCCATTTCACCCATCCCCCATTCCATTGCCTCTGGTGACCCACCAATCTGTTCTCTGTATCAGTTCAGGTTTATTTGTTTTTTTTATTTTTCAGATTACACATATAAGTGAGATCATACATACATATACATATACATGTACATATACCTGTAAATATTTTCCTTATCCATTTCCTTTCCACATTTCACATCTTCTTTATCCATTCGCCCATCAGTGGACACTTAGCTTGCTTCAATACTTGAGCTGTTATGAATTGCTGGATCATATAGTAGTTCTATTTTTCTTTCTCTGAGGAGCCTCTGTACTGTATTCCATAGTGGCTGCACCAATTTACATTCCCACCAGCAAGACACAAATGTTCCCTTTTCTCCACATCCTCATCAACATTTGTTATTTCTAGTCCTTTTGATAATAGTCATTCTAATAGGTACCAGGTGATACATCATCGTGGTGTCAATTTGTATTTTCCTGATGATTAGTGAAGTTGAACACCTTTTCTTGTATGTGTTAGCCATCTGTATGTCTTCTTTGGAAAAAATGTTTATTCAGATCCTCTGCCCATTTTTAAGTTGGATTGTTTGGGTTTTTTTTTTTTTTTTTTTTTTGCTATTGAATTGTATGAATCCTTTATATATTTTATAAATTAACCCCTTATCAGATATATGATTTGCAAATATTTTCTCCCATGAGGTTGTTGCCTTCTCATTTTGTTGGTGGTCTTCTTTGCTGTGCAGAAGCTTTTTGGTTTAATATAGTTCCACTTGTTTATTTTTGCTTTTGTTCCTTTGCTTTTAATGTCAGAGCCAAAAAATCATCACCAAAATTGACACCAAGGAGTTTTACCATCTATGTTTTCCTCTGGGGGTCTTATGGCTTCAGGTCTTATGTTCAAGTCTTTAATATATTTTGACTTAATTTCTGTGTATAGTGTAAGGTAATCTAGTTTCATTCTTCTGCATGTGGCCGTCCAGTTTCCCAGCAGCATTTTTTGAAGAGACTGTCCTTTCCCCATTGTATATGTTGGGTACTTTGTTGTAAATTAACTGACCACATATGCATGGGTTTATTTCTGGGCTCTCTATTCTGTTTCATTGACCTATGTGTGTCTGGCTTTATGCCAATACCGCACTGTTTTGATGACTATAGTTTTGCAATATAGTTTAAAATCCAGAAGCATGATGCCTCTAGCTTTCCTTCTTTCTCAAGACTGCTGTGGCTAGTTAGGGTCTTCTGTGGTTCCAAACAAATTTTGGGATTTTTGTTCTATTTCTGTGAAAAATGCCATTGAAATTTTGATTGGGATTGCATTAAATGTGTAGATTGCTTTGGGTAGTATAGACATTTTAACAATATTAATGATTCCAATCCATGAGCACAGAATATCTTTCCATTTATTTGTGGTATGACTTCATCTTAATTTAACTGATTACATCTTCAACAGCCCTATTTCCAAATAAGGTCACATTCTGAATATTGGGGGTTAGGACTTCAACATCTCTCTCTCTCTCTCTCTCTCTCTCTCTCTCTCTCTCTCTCTCTCGGTGGGAGTTACATAATTCAACCCAAACAGGGGCTATGTAGATAGAGTTTAAAATCTTAAGAATAATTATCTCTCTGCAAATCTTTAATGCACAATCCCCACTTTCTCAATCTAACATCCCTAGAAAAACTTCCTGACAGCAAAGTTCCTTCCTCAGGCTTAAGGATTCTCGGCACCAGATGTTAAGTCCTCTAGAAAATCTTCAAATGGCAGAGGAAAAATGCAAAGAGAAAATAAAGTTCTCAAGTGCAACTAGCTTCTACTCTAAATTAAAGCAACGTCAGAATTTTTTCCAAGTCCTCTAACTTAAAAAATACCAACAAACACTGTTCATAGTGTTGGGTTCTATCATTTCTCTTAATTTTTTACATTCTGGAAGTTGAACTATAAAGCCACATGCTAATTACGTAACAGTATTCTCTGTTAATAAGTGTTTTTGAGCAGTTTTGCCACCTCAAAGTAATTCAATGAAGATTTAACGTAAGGTGGCCTTTCAAATGAACACAGAAAAGATGGGGCTTTTGGCTAACCATTTGGGTTACCATTTGGGAAAAAGTAAAGTTAGATGCCTACTTCATACATTAAACTTACATAAAATTGAATTATAGAAAATTTTTCATTTTTTTATTTAACTTTCCTAAAAGTTTATTTATTTATTTCTGGGAGAGAGAGAGAGAGAGTGCATACATGTGCCTGCGCATGAGCAGGGAGGGGCAGAGAGAGAGAGAGAGAGAGGGAGAGAGAATCCCAAGCAGACTGTGCACTGCCAGCACAGAGCCTGAGATTGTGACCTGAGCTGAAACCAAGAGCCAGATGCTTAACTGATGGAGCCACCCAGGTGCCCAGAATTATAGATGAATTTTTAAAACTAGACAAGGTAAATCACAAAATAACTGAGAAAATAGAAGGGACTATTCACTATATTTTGAATTGGAAAGTTTTGCTAATTATAAGCGCAAAGAGATAATCCATAAAAATGGGGCACCTGGGTGGCTCAGTTAAGCATCCAACTTCCACTTACCTCACAGTCTCACAGTTGGTGAGTCTGAGCCCCACATCAGGCTCTCTGCTGTCAGCAAAGAGCCTGCTTCAGATCCTTGGTCCCCGCCTCTTTCTGCCCCTCCCTCGCTCTTTCTCTCTATCAAAAATAAATAAACAACTACTAAAAAAGATATAATCCATAAAAAGAGATATGAATCAGTTTAAATACATAAAAGTCTAAAACTTACTTGTATATATAAAAAATAGCATAACAACATGGGGGAGAAGGTATGTACTGTATATGACGGATATGTTTATATTTTTCGTGCAAGAACACAAATTGCTAACAAATTCATTCTCCAAAAAAAGATAGCAGAATTTTAAAAGGCAACCCACAGAAGAAGAAATACAGCCATTAAACATATGAAAAGATGCTTGTTCTCATTTAAGACCAGTTACATAGGATCTCTAAGGCCTCTTTCATTCAGTGCGAACACAGCATGATTCTGAATATAGAGTATTCATTGGGTACATTTTTGCATAGATTTGCTCTTGAACTCACCTTCCAGTGCAGAATATTTTAATCTCCAATACAAAGTTTAATAAAATCACTTACATCTCATTTACCATATTTCTGCTAGAAAAATCTGGATCTTTTCAAACCCAACGTTATTAGAATCTCTTGGTTGCGTAAGCCGAAATGCCAATTCAAACTTGCTTAAGAAAAAGATTCAGCAGATGTCTACCACCTCCACACATTCCTACACCCTTAATCTCCCTGTGTTTTGAAACTCCAAATGAGCTTTCTCCAAAATGTAAGGGCAAATTGACCTAATTCTTCTCTCCCGCTGAGTGGAGGGCAGTCAACTTCTCACACTTAACAAGTAGAACAGCTCTGAGTAGAAAAGGCCTGAGGGCCTGCCATGGCCTCCAGAGATTTACCAGTAATTTAAAATTTTTTTTTTCAACGTTTATTTATTTTTGGGACAGAGAGAGACAGAGCATGAATGGGGGAGGGGCAGAGAGAGAGGGAGACACAGAATCGGAAACAGGCTCCAGGCTCTGAGCCATCAGCCCAGAGCCTGACGCGGGGCTCGAACTCACGGACCGCGAGATGGTGACCTGGCTGAAGTCAGACGCTTAACCGACTGCGCCACCCAGGCGCCCCAAGTAATTTAACCTTTCATATCTGGAAGTTTCTAGAAGAGAATCCCCTTCCTGGCTAAACCCCTAATTGCGTCTCTCTGAAGCACCTTAGGAACAACAACCATGTGTTTAGAATGACTTCAGTCAGGCCATGTGAACCAATAAATTACATTGTTCACTTATTGGCTTGCCTTGGGTTTACATCCTTTAAGGCCAGACGGCTCTAACTTAGGGTACTTCTCTGTGGTTCATCCTGTCCCTTATCTTCTGAGCTGCTGTCCTCGACTCTCTTGGGAGCGTGACTCTGCGTGTGTGTGTGTGGGGGGGGGGGGGTTGTGTGTGTGTGCATACTTAAGGGTTTTCCAACGGTCTCAATAACAACAAAGAAGCTGGTTGGTTGTTTCAAAAATTCATTTCTCACTTCCAAAGAAGTTAGATATATTTCAAACACACGCACACACTTCATTTCTGTCGGGCCCGCTGATCCATGGATTCACACTGACACTGTCCATTCCTTTCCTTTCTGGTGTTCAGTATAGACACTGCCCTGGTCAGGGGTGGGAGCAGCTCAGCTGGGTGCTTCCGCCTCAGACTCTCCCTTGAGGCTGCAGTTGGTATCGCCAGGACCGCAGTCCTCTGGAGGCTTAACCCCATGGAAGGGTTTCCTTCCGGGCTCATTTCCACGGCTGCTGGCGGTCCTCAGTTCCTCACTACCTGCATTTCCACAGGCTGCCTCACAACATGGCCGCCGGTTCCCCCAGTGGGAGCAAGGTGGGAACAAAGAGTAAGCATTCACCCGCGAGACAGAAGCCACAGTCTTTTAGAAACCTAATTGCAGAAGTGCCATTCCATCGTTTCTGTCACATCCATGTTTTAGAGTCACAAAGTCTAGCCTGCACCCAGGAAAGGGGAATTAAGCCCCTTTAGGGAGGAGTATCAAAGAATTTGTGCGTATATCTTTAAAACTACCACACGGTATTGGAGGTAAACTGACTTCCCCAGAGAATCTGAGTCCTTTCTAAAGTACCACGATCCTTTGCCAAAGGCTTGCCTCAGGAGTGCTAAGATGGGAAGGAGGGTAAATGAGACAACCCAGTAGGGGTGGGGAGGGAAGATCCAGGCAGAGGACAGATCCCCCTGTCATGCACCTGCATCACAACACACCTGAAGCCACCTGTAACAGTTTTAAGTAAGAAAAGGGCTAAGAACCTTAACCTTCTACAATGGGAATCAGAGAGCCCCTAATACCACAATTCGACAAGGCAGAAGTGAAACACAGACATGGGGTTATAGTAGGCGGGAGAGTGGCAAGCATGTGATGGCCTACAGTTGCAAAGCAACCTCATCTGGCCAGCGGCATAAACAGGAAGGTGGTGGGCTTTTAATTCCAGAAAAAGTGCAGTTCCAGAGGAGTGGACATGACCTCAGCTCAGCTGCTCACCCCCTCCATCACCTGGGACCTGCACCTGCATCACACCACACCTGGGACCCTGGGGGGGTAGAGTCCTGCCTCATTTTCATCCATGTCCTCCGTTCCTTAAGTACCCCAACCTACCAGAGCTGCCCTCCGAATTCCCTCAACAGTATTTATGCATAGCACTCAGTGGGTGGTTAACCAAGTATGTTCTGATCAACAGTTTTATTTTTTAATGGTTTTAACATCACAATTATTTTGTCATTTGTGAATGCCATTTACAGGCAGCTCCCGTCTTTAGGTGCTTTGAGTTCATGACTTTTTCACTAGACCAGTGGTTCTCAACCTTGGCTACACATTAGAATCAACTAGAAATTTCTTCCCATTCCAAGATTTGATGCAAATTAAAAGAGAATACTGAACCAGTTTCAATAACTAAGAGTTAACAGATTTTGCTAAGTAATATTTCCTTAGTGGGAAGCTAAGATTGAAAATCATCATTTCAGAATCTCTCTACTCAAAGTGTGCCCTGTGTACCAACAGCAACCTTATCACCTGTGAGCTTCTTAGAAATGCAGAATTTCAGGCCTCACCTCTGAATCAGAATCTGCATTTTAACGAGGTTCCCTGGGTGGGTGGTTCATATGCACGTAAAAGTTTTTGTTTTGTTTTTTATCCATTCATTTTATTATGAAAGTTTCACTCAAATAGGAAAACATATAAATAAACCTCCACGTGGCTGACATTTTCCCCATATCTTAAGATGAAGACTACAATGAAAAGCACAAAGAAACAATTGAGACACCGCCCCCCCCCCCCACACACTTTGTGGTCTTTCTGGAATCTGTTCCTCTGCTTTCCTTCCCAGAGCTGAGGTTGTTCTGAAATCTCCTATCCAAGTTTTTACATCTTCATTGCCTCTTTTCCTATTGCTCTGTGCTTCTGAACATTACATCTGCATTATTTTTCTATAATTACTAATTTGTGTGTTCATTTCACATTCTGTGTAGGGAGTATCCATTCTGACAGGTGTAATTCAAATTCATTTATCCAACTGTAGTGTCATATTCCGTTTGTGAATATACCACCCACTGTGTCATATATTATGCATTTTAAATTAACTGCCCCCAAATTCAAATAGTTTTCCATTTTCACTGTTACTGTGTTGAAATAAACATTTTATCCTGGTTGCTTTGTGCACTTGTGAAAGTGTGTCTACAGGGCATGTATCTGCAAATAGATTTCAACGTTAACAATTTGATTAAACTCTACTCCAAAACCACTGTGCTAATAAATAAAACCACCACATCCCGACATCCTGACCAGCACTTAACATTGTCCACGTTTTTTTTTCCCCCTGATTTGGAATAAGTGATGATTGATTTGTGTTTCTGTGATTATAAGTATGATTGATAAATATGTGTTGGTTTAGTTGTCCTTTAACCTTTGCTTTTCTGTCAAATAATCAAATTCTTTGTCCATTTTTTAGCATGTAATTATCTAAAGCTAAAAAATTTCATCTAAGTAGTGATGTGTCTGTATTACGCAAATTTTTATATGTTGTGTTTTCATTTTTATTTGGTTAAAAACAATGTCTGATGGGGCACCTGGCTGGCCCAGTCAGTGACTTTTTTGTTTTTAGTATTTATTTTAATGTTTATTATGTTTGAAAGAGAGAGAGACCGAGTGCGAGCCTGGGAGGTGCAGAGAGAGGGGAAGACACAGAATCAGAAGCAGGCTCAAGGCTCTGAGCTGTCAGCACAGAGCTCAAAGTGGGGCCGGAACTCACGAACTTGTGAGATCATGACCTGAGCTGAAGCTGGGTGCTTAACTGACTCAGCCACCCAGGAGCCCCTTTTTGTATACCTTCTTTGAAAAAAAAATCGTATTTAGGTCCTTTATCTGTTTCTTAATGGGGTTATTTGATTTTTTGCAATTGAGTTTATGAGTTCCTTATATCTTTTGGATATTAACGCCTTATTCAATATATAGTTTGCAAATATTTTCTCCCATTCTGTAGGTTGCCTTTGAATTCTGTTAATTGTTTGCTGTGTGGAAACCTTGTAGTTTGATGCGATTCCACTTGCCTATTTTTGCTGTTGTTGCCTTTGCTTTTGGTGTCGTATCAAAAAAATCATAGCCCAGACCAAGGTCAAGCAGCTTTTTCTCTATGCTTTCTTTCAGAAGTCTTGTGCTTCAGATTTTACATTTAAGTCTGTAATCCATTTTCGGTTGCTATTTGCATATGGTGTGAGGTGAGGATCCAATATTATCCTTCTGCATGTGGATACCCAGTTTTTCTAATACCACTTTTTGAAGAGACTATCCAGCTTTCTAATACATTTTGAAATCAGAAAGTCTGTCAGTTCGCAAGCTCCTCAGGAGCTTTCCAGGTACTGGTGGTGCTCATACCCTGAGTACTCATCATCTGAAACTGGTACTCACACTCAGAGGCCAGGGAGAGACCAAAGGCAGACCACTGCAGATAGATAAGGTGGCAGGTTTTCATGAGCAAGAGAACTTACAAAGGAGGCTTGTCTTGGGGGTTACAAGATGAGTAGATCTCTGCACCTACTCACCAGATCTCAGATGTTTATGTAGAGGCCGTAACCGGGTTCAGTCACAAACACCATCCACGTGATCTCAGCATCACACCCACTATCTCAACGCTCTGTCATTGAGGCAACCTCAGATGATAGTTGGGATCCCTAGTTCGTGGCCCCAGACTCCCTTGGCCGTTGCCTTGAGCAGTGTTGAAAACATACAGAACACGCCTTTACTACACTAACCAAGTCGCTGCACTTCAGAGGCAGTCTGGCATCCTTGACAACGTGTCATCCCACCAGGGCACTGCAGCGGTCACTCTTTATTAAAAGTCCTCCAAAACCCCCAAATTCCTACAGAGCCTTGTACCTCTTTCACATTGTTAGGGGTGGGATGGGCTTGCACCTCATCAATCATGGCTTCTGGGACAGCAGGGGCCTTAGCAATGAAATAATTCCCAAAAACTTATGGCAGTGCCTGGACCTTGAATTTTCTGTGGGCTCACTTTTCGTCTCCCTCACAGATGTTCCAGGAAAGCCTGCAGCAGAGGCAAACCTTCACATGTTAACATTAGATCATCAATGCAATGGGCCCATTTCACTGCTACGGGGAAGGGGGACAAGGACAGATGACATAGGGTAGGGTTGTGCAGGTAACCTTGGGGATGCACTTGAAAAGTTTATTATTGTCCCTCCCACGTGAAAGCAAATTGATCTTAGTTATCAGAAACCTGACAAAGTCTTTCCTGTGAATTTTCTCGAAGCCCCTTTCAGGAACAATTTTTTTTACCAAAGCATCAGAGGAAACCAATATCTATATGCAAACAACAAAAGACTTTTTTTAAAAGGCCATAGTTAAATATCTGATGAGAGTTCATTATAATGCAATTATTCTTCTTGCTCAAGATCACCTTGTATATTTGGGGTCTTTGGTTACATATCAATCCTATGATTTTTTTTTCTTTTATCATAAAGAATGCCTTTGGGATTTTGCTAGGGATTGCATTTAATCTGTAGATGACATTGGGTAATATGGACATTTCATGAGTACTAATTCTTCCAAGGCATGAACACAGGATATCTTTCCATTTGTCTGTGACCTTTAATTTCCTTCCTCAGTGTTTTATAATTTTCAATGTACAGGTCTTTCACCTCTTTGGTTAAGTTTATCCCTAAGTATTTTATTCTTTTGTTACTGCTGTGAATAAAATTGTTTTCTTAATTTCCTTTTCAGATAGTTCACTGTTTGTGTTTAGAAATGTGGCTGAGTTTTGTGTATTGATTTTTGTATCCTGCAATGTTACTGAACTCACTTACTAGTTCTAACAGGGTTTTTTTGTTATTGAGTCTTTTGGGTTGTATACTATATGGTCATGTCATCTGCAGAAATAATTTTACTTCTTCCTTTCTGATTTGGATGTCTTTTATTTTCATTTTCTTGCTTCATTGCTCTCGCGAGGACTTCCAGCACTGTGTTGAACAGAAGTGGTAAGAGTGGGCATCCTTGCTTTGTACCTGATCCCAGAGGGAAAGGTTTCTGTTTTCCTCTGTAGATTATGATGTTAGCTGTGGGCTTCTCGTAGATGTTCTTTATAGTATTGAGGAAAGCTCTTCCTACACCTATTTTGTTGAGAATTTTAAACATGAATTGATATTGAACTTTGTCAGATGCTTTTTCTGCGTCTTTCTTTCATTTTGTTAATGTGGTGTATCACGTTGATTCATTTGCATATGTTGAACCATCCCTTGCATCCCAGGGATAAGTCCCATTTGGTCATGGTGTTTGGTCTTTCTAATGTGCTGTTTAATTTTATTTGCTAGACTTTTGTTGAGGATTTTGCATTTATGCTCATCAGGGATATTTGCCTGTCATCTTCTTTTCTTGGATTGTCTTTGTTTGGTTTGAATATTAGGATGATGCTGGCCTCATAAAATTAGTTTGGAAATGTTCCCTCTTCTTCCAGTTTTTGGAAAAATTTGGGAAGGATGGATATTAATTCTTCTTTGAATGTTTGGCAGAATTCACGTGTGATGCCCCCTCTGATTTAGGCCTTGTCTTTTTTGGGACGTTTTTCGCTATTGAGTTAATCTCCTTATTTGTTATTGGTCTATTCGGGGTTTACATTTCTTCTTTTTTTGTTCAAAAGTTTATTTAAATTCTAGTTAGTTAACATACGGTGAAATACTGGTTTCAGGAGTAAAATTCAGCGATTTGTCACTTACATACAACACCCAGTGCTCATCATAACAGGCACCTTCCTTGATCCCCATCACCTATCTAGCCCGTCTCCCAACCACCTCCCTCCATCTACCCTCAGTTTATTTTCTATGTTTAAGAGTCTCTCACGGCTTGTTTCCCTCTCTCTTTTCCCCCCTCCCATATGTTCATTTGTTTTGTTTCTTAAATTCCACATGAGTGAAATCATATGGTATTGTCTTTCTCTGACTGACTTATTTTGCTTAGCATAATACTTTCTAGTTCCATTCACGTTGTTGCAAATGGCAAGATTTTATTCTTTTTGATGGCTCAGTAATATTCCTGTGTGTGTGTGTGTGTGTGTGTGTGTGTGTGTGTGTGTGTGTATCACTTCTTCTTTATCCATTCACCAGTTGACAGACATTTGGGCTCTCTCCAAAGCTTGGCTATTGTTGATAGCCATGTACCCTTCAAATCTGTATTTTTGTACCTTTTGGGTAAATACCTAGTAGTGCAATTGCTGGATCATAGGGTAGTTCTATTTTTAACTTTTTGAGGAGCCTCCATACTGTTTTCCACAGTGGCTGCACCAGTTTGCATTCCCACCAGCAGTGCAAAAGAGATCCTCTTTCTCCCCATCCTCGCCAACATCTGTTGTTGCTGGAGTTGTTAATGTTAGCTATTCTGACAGGTGTGAGGTGGTATCTCACCATGGTTTTGATTTGTATTTCCCTGACAATGAGTGATGTTGAGCGTCTTTTCATGTGTCTGTTGGCCATCTGGATGTCTTCTTTGGAAAAATGTCTATTTGTGTCTCCTGCCCATTTCTTAACTGGACTATTTGTTTTTTGGGTGTTGAGTTTGATAAGTTCTTTATAGATTTTGGATACTAACGCTTTATCTGATATGTCATTTGTAATTATTTTCTACCATTCCATAGGCTGTTTTTTAGTTTTGTTGATTCCTTTGCTGGGCAGAAGCTTTTTATTTTGATGAGGTCCCAACAGTTTATTTTTGCTTTTGTTTCCCTTGCCTCTGGAGATGTGTCTAGTAAGAAGTTGCTCTGGCCAAGGTCAAAGAGGTTACTTCCTGTGTTCTTCTCTAGAATTTTGATGGTTTCCTGTCTTACATTTAAGTCTTTAATCCATTTTGAGTTTATTTTTGTATGTGGTGTAAGAAAGTGGTCCAGTTTCATTTTTCTGCATGTTGCCATCCAGTTTTCCCAACACCATTTGTTGAAGAGACTGTCTTATTTCCATTGGATATTTTTTCCTGCCTTGTCAAACATTAGTTGCCCATATAGTTGTGAGTCCACTTCTGGGTTTCCTATTCAGTTCCATTCATCTATATGTCTGTTTTTGTGCCAGTACCATACTGTCTTGATGACTACAGATTTGTAACATAGCTTAAAATCCAGAATCATGATGCCTCCAGTTTTGTTTTTCTTTTTCAGGATTGCTTTGGCTATTCAGGGTGTTTTGTGGTTCCATACAAACTTTAGGATTGTTTGTTCTAGCTCTGTGAAAAATGCTGGTGGTATTTTGATGGAGACTGCATTAAATGTGTAGATTGCTTTGGGTAGTACAGACATTTTAACAATGTTTGTTCTTGCAATCTGTGAGGATGGAATGCTTTTCCATTTCTTTGTGTTCTTTTCAATCTCTTTCATAAAATTTTTATAGTTTTCAGAGTACAGATCGTTTACCTCTTTGGTTAGGTTTATTCCAAGGTATCTAATTGTTTTTGGTGCAGTTGCAAATGGGATTGATTCCTTGATTTCTTTTTCTACTGGTTTGTTATTGGTGTACAGAAATGCAACCAATTTCTGTACATTGATTTTATATCCTATGACTTTGCTGAATTTATGTAGTAGTTCTAGTGATTTTTTGGTGGAATCTTCCAGGTTTTCTATATAGAGTATCGTGATCTGCACATAGTGAAAGTTTGACTTCTTCCTTGTCATGGTGGATGCCTTTTATTTATTTTTGTTATTTGATTGCTGAGGTTGAGATTTCCAAAACTATGTTAAATAGTAATGGTGGGAGTGGACATCCTTGTCTTGTTCTTGACCATCAGGGAAGGCTTTCAGTTCATCCACAGTGAGGATGATATTAGCTGTGGGTCTTTCATATATGACTTCTATGATGTTGAGGTATGTTCCATCTGTCCCTACTTCGTTGGGGGTTTTTATTAAGAATAGATGCTATATTTTGTCAAATGCTTATTTTACATTTATTGAAAGGATCATATGGTTCTTATCCTTTCTTTTATTAATGTGGTGTATCACTTTGATTGATTTGTGGATATTGAACCAGTCCTGGAGTCCAGGGATAAATCCCACTTGATCGTGGTGAATAATTCTTTTAATGTACTGTTGAATTCTATATGGTGTGTCTTGGTTTTTTTAATTTTTACTTAAAAAATTTTTTTAACATTTATTTATCATTGAGAGAGAGAGAGAGCGCGCACACACATACACACACACACACACACACACACACACACACACACACATATGCACGAGTGGGGGAGGGGCAGAGAAAGAGAGGAAGACACGGAATCTGAAGTAGGCTCCAGGCTCTGAGCTGTCAGCACAGAGCCCGACGCGGGGCTTGAATTCACAAACTGTGAGATCGTGACCTGAGCCGAAGTTGGATGCTTAACCGACTGAGCCACCCAGGCACCCCTAATTTTTATTTTAGTGAGAGGAACACACAAACGTGTGAGCAGGGGAAGGGGCAGAGGGAGAGAGAGAAACATAAGCAGGCTCCACACTCAGCATGGAGCTCGACGCAAGGCTCGATCCCTCGACCCTATGGGATCATGTCCTGAGCCAAAATTAAGAGTCAGACACTCAACCAACTGAGCTATCCAGGCACCCCATCGATTTGCTGGTTTCTTGTTGAGAATTTTTGCATTTACGTTCATCAGGGATGTTGACCTGTAATTCTTCTTTTTAGTGGGTTCTTTGTCTGGTTTCAGAATCAAGGTAATGCTGACCTTATAGAATGGGTTTGGAAGTTTTCCTTCTGTTTCTTTTTTTTGGAACAGTTTGAGAAGAATAGGTACTAACTGTTCTTTAGATGTCTGGTAGAATTCCCCCTAGGAAGCCATCTGGCCCTGGACTTTTGTTTGTTGGGAGATTTTTTATTACTGTTTGAATTTCTTTTCTGGTTATGGGTATGTTCAAATTTTCTATTTCTTCCTGTTTCATTTTCATAGTTTGTATGTTTCTAGGAATTTATCATTTCTTTCAGGGTACCCAGTTTGTTGGCATATAATTTTTCATAATATTCTCTTATAATTGTCTTTCTGTGGTGTTGGATGTGATCTCTCCCCTTTCATATGTGATTTTATCCATTTGAGTCCTTTCTCTTTTATTTTTGATAAATCCGGCTAGGCGTTTATCAATTTTGTTAATTCTTTCAAAGAACCAGCTCTTAGTTTCATTGATCTGTTATATTGTGGGGTTTTTTTGTATTTGTTTCTATATCATTTATTTCTGATGTAATCTTTATTATTTCTCTTCTGCTCGTTTTAGGTTTTATTTGTTGTTCCTTTTCTAGCTCCTTTAGGTATAAGGTTAGGTGGTGCATTTAACTTTTCTTGCTTCTTGAGGTAGGCCTGAATTGCAATATACTTCCTTCTTAGGACTGCCTTTGCTGCATCCCAAAGGGTTTGGACTGTCATGCTTTCCTTTTCATTTGCTTCCATGTACTTTTACATTTCCTCTTTAATTTCCTGGTTAACCTATTAATTCTTTAGTAGGATGTTCTTTACTCCAAGTACTTGTAGTCTTTCCAAATTTTTTCTTGTGGTAGGTTTCATAGCGTTGTGGTCTGAAAATATGTGTGGTATTATCTCAATCTTTTGGTACTTGTTGATGGCTGATTTGTGACCCAGTATGTGATGTATTCTGGAGAATATTCTGTGTGCACTTGTATTCTGCTGATTTAGGGTGGAATGTTCTGAATATATTTAAGTCCATCCAGTCCAGTGTGTCATTCAAAGTGGTTGTTTCCTTGTTGATTTTCTGCTTAAGTGATCTGTCCATTGTTGTAAGTGGGATGTTAAAGTCCCCTACTATTATTGTATCATTGTCAGTGAGATAAGTTTGTTATTGTTTTATATATTTGGGTTATTCTAAGTCGGGGGCATAAATATTTATGATTGTTATATCTTCTTGATGGATAGACCCCTAAATTATGATACAATGCCTTCTTCATCTCTTGTTACAGTCTTTGGTTTAAAATCTAGTTTGTCTGATATAAGTATGGCTACTCTGGCTTTCTTTTGGTGTGCATTAGCATGACAGATGTTTCTCCATCCCCTCATTTTCAATCTGCAGTTGTTTTTAGGTCTACAATAGTCTCTTGTGGGCAGCATATAGATGGGTCTTTTTTTTTTTTTTTAATCCATTCTGATACCCTATGTCTTTTGACTTGAGCATTTAATCCACTTACATTCAGGGTGATTGTTGAAATCTGAGTTTAGTGCCTTGTGTTACCTATAAAGTTGGTATTTCTGGTGAAGTTCTCTAGTCCTTTCTAGTCTTTGTTGCTTTTGGTCTTTTTTCCCCCCACTGAAAGAGTCTCCCTTAATATTTCATGCAGGGCTGGTTTAGTGGTCACGAACTCCTTTAGTTTTTGTTTGTCTGAGAAACTCTTTATCTCTCCTTTTCTGAACGACAGCCTTGCTGGATAGAGTATTCTTGGCTGCATATTTTTCCCACTCAACATTCCCATGTTGATTATATCTTGCCACTGAATTCTGGCTAGCAAGTTTCTGTGGATGGATCTTCTGCAAGTCTGATGTCTTCCCTTTTAGGTTAAGGACTTTTATTCCTTTGATGCTTTCAAGATTCTTTCCTTATCTGAGTATTTTGTGAATTTGACTATGATATGCCTTGGTGATGGCCAGCTTTTGTTGAATTTAATGGGAGTTCTCTGTGCTTGGATTTTCATGTCTATTCCTTTCCCAGATTAAGGATGTTTTCAGCTATAATTTGCTCACATAAACCTTCTGCCCCTTTATCTCTCTTCATCTTCTGGGACTCCTATGATATGAATGTTATTCCTTTTAATAAGTCGTTGGTTCTCTAAGTCTGCCTTCATGATCCATGACTTTTGTTTCCCTCTTTTTTTCAGCTTCATTATTTTCCATAATTTTATCTTTTATATCACTGATTCATTCCTCTGATTCATCTATCCTCACTGTAATGGCATCTATTTGGGTTTGCATCTTTGTTATAGCATTTTTAATTTTGGCCTGACTAGATTTTAGCTCTTATATCTCTGCAGTAAGGGAGTCTCTAGTGTCTTCTATGTTTTTTTTCAAGTCTAGCTAGAATCCTTATAATTGTTGTTTTAAATTCTAGTTCAGACATCTCACTTATATCCATATTGATTAGAACCCTGGCTGTCATATCTTCTTGTTCTTTCTTTTGGAGTGAATTCCTCCATCTTGTCATTTTGGAGGAAAAAATAATAAAATAAAATAAAAAATTTTAAACTAAAAAAATCAAATAAAGAAGCTAGATCCTAGGTGTGTTTTGGTCTGCTTGTTAAGAGAAGCTTTATAGAAAAAAAAAAAGAAGAAAAAAAGAGAAACAATTTAAAATTAAATAAATGAAGTGAAATGAAATAAAACAAGATAAAAAAAATTTGCTCTTTCTATATCCAAGAAAAAAACCAAAAACAAAATTAGAAGCAAAAGAAACAAAAAACCACAAAGGAAACCAGATCCAGTTTTCCCAACAGCTGAAACTTTGCAGCAGTCTATGGTCATTAGACTAAGCTTGTGGAAGGGATTTGTGCTGGTATTTTGGGGGAGGGGCCTGCTGCTCTGATTCTCAGGCAGATTGCCCTAGTAGAGATGTGCCTAGAGGGTGCAGGGGGTGGGCATTATGTAACAGCTCTGTTCTCCATTTGATGGCACTATTTAGCTAACTGAGGGTGATCTGTGCTTGTGGGCTAATGGTGAAAATGGCTTCACCCCAGTCTCTAGTCTCTGGAGCAGGAAGTTCATGCTCTCACAGACACATGATCAATCACCCCTCTTGTGTCCCCAGCTTCTGTCAGCTCCCTACCTTCCTCCTGTCTGTGTCTGAGCTATCCCTTACCAGGTGGTGCTGCCCTCCTGAATTTTATCTCAGGATTGGCCATGTTTCAAAACCCCACACTACAGAGGCCCCAATGGCTTGGACCCATGCTCATCCTCTGGAGGAGGGTTTTGCCTTGCTGTGGCTGGTACTGGCTTCTCCCAGAAAATGGTTGCCGACCCAGCACTGAGTTTATGGTAAATCACAACACATGGCCAGTGTCAGGGTTTGCTGCCCTCAGCCAGCATCTTTGTTTCTATATGGGTGAACATAGTGGCTTGATGGTGCCCACCGGGTCTTTTGTCCTTGGAGAGGCTGTATCATCTCTACCAAAGGCACTCCAAGCAGGAGAACCTCTTCTCCCCTTGTGATCCAGGGGATCTTCAGACTGCGCTGCTGGCTTCAGGGTTCCACCTTGCTTCCTCACCAGAGCATCTCCAGGTACTGAGCTCTGAAACTTCAGACTCTGTGCTGTGCCTTTTGTAACAAACTGACAGTAGTAGAACCTTCTTTTTTGCCCTGTCAAATGGTTTTGGGGAACAATTTTCTTGTGCAGAACCTTGCATGTGTTTTCACTCTTTCTCTTTTTCCCTCTAGCTCCTTTCAGGGAAAGTGTTATTCCTGCTTGAACTCCATGCACTGCTCACTCTCTGCCTCTCTCTTTCTCTGTTCTGTGGAAAGGGCTCCCTCCCCTCCTTGGCACCTTGGCTCTTCTCTCCCACAATTCACCTCTCCATACCCCGTACCTGCCATGTTCTTTCCCTTAAATTATGCAGATTGTTCTGTTAATCCTCAGATTGATTTCCAGGTGTTCAAAGTGGTTTGATGTTGATCTAGCTGTGTTCCAGGGATGAGATAAGACCAGGGTCCCCTTACTACTCTGCCATCTTAACTCTTCCCTACTATTTCTTCTTGGTTCAGTTTCTGTAGGTTGTATGTTTCTGGGAATTTGTCCATTCCTTTCACATTATCCAATTTAGTGGTGTATAATTGTTCATAATAGTCCTTTATGATCCTTTTTATTTCTGAGGCATCCATTGTTATGTCTCACCTTTCATTTGTGATTTTGAGTCTTTTTCTGTTTTTTTTTCTTAGTCTAGCTAAGGGTTTGTCTATTTTGTTTAAAAGACCAACTCTTAGTTTTGTTGATTTTTTTCCTATTGTTTTTCAATTCTCTAATTTATTTCTGTCCAGTATTTATTATTTCATTCTATCTGCTAACTTGGGCTTATTTGTTGTTCTTCTTGAGGTATAAACTTAGGTTGTTCATTTAGTAACCTTTCTTCTTTTTTAATGTAGGTGCTTATTATTATAAACTTCCATTTTTGTACTAGTTTTGCTGCATCTCATAAGTTTTGTTTTGTTGTGTTTTCATTTTTGTTTGTCTCAAGATATCTTTTAAATTAACTTTTGATATCCTCTTTGATCCAAAGGTTGTTCAAGAGTGTGTTGTTTAGTTTCCACATATTTGTGAATTTTCCTTTTTTTTTTTTTTTGGCTGCCATTCATTTCTAGTTATTCCATTATAGTCAGAAAAGATTTTGGGGGGTACCTGGGTGGCTCAGTTGGTTGGGCGTCCGACTTCAGCTCAGGTCATGATCTCGCTGTCTGTGAGTTCAGGCCCTGCATTGGGCTCTGTGGTGACAGCTCAGAGCCTGGAGTCTGCTTCAGATTCTGTGTCTCCCTCTCTCTCTGCCCCTCCCCCACGTGTACTCTGTCTCTCTCTCTCTGTCAAAGATAAATAAACATTTAAAAAAAATTTTTTTTAAAATAAAAGATATTTGGGATAATTTTCATCTTAAATTTTTAAGACTTGTGCTGTGACTTAACATGTGATCTATCCTGGAGAATGCTCCATGTGTGCTTGGGCAGAATATGTGTTCTTCTGTTGTTGGGTGGAACATTCTGTTTCTATTAGGTCCATTTGGTATATAGTGTTGTTGAAATCACCTGTTACTTTTTAAATTGTTTACATTTTTAAAAATGGTGTACTGAAATCATCTACTAGCCTTATATTACTGTCAATTTCCCTTCAGATTTGTCATTGTTTGCTTTATATATTTAGATGCTCTGATGTTGGGTGTGCATATATTTGTTACTGTATTTTTCTTTTGCATTGGACTTTTATCATTACATAATGACTTTATTTGTCTCTAGAGACAGTTTTTGACTTAAAGTTTATTTTGTCTCAGTATAGCCACCTCTGCTTTCTTTTGGTTTCCATTTGCATGAAGTATCTTTTTCCATCCCTTTGCTTTCAGCCAATGTGTGTCTTTAAATCTAGAGTGAGTATCTTGTAGACATTTTCACAATGGTTCTTGGGTTTTAATTCATTAAGCTGCTGTATCCCTTTTGATTTGGGACTTTAATCCATTTACATTTAAAGTAATTTTTTTTAATGTTTATTTATTTTTGAGACAGAGAGAGACAGAGCATGAATGGGGGAGGGTCACAGAGAGAGGGAGACACAGAATCTGAAACAGGCTCCAGGTTCTGCACTGTCAGCACAGAGCCCGACGTGGGGCTTGAACTCATGGACTGCGAGATCATGATCTGAGCCGAAGTCAGACGCTTAACCGACTGAGCCACCCAGGCGCCCCTAAAGTAATTTTTTTAAATGTTTATTTATTTTGAGGAGAGAAAGCATGTGCGTGCAAGCAAGTGGGAGAGGAACAGAGAGAGGGACAGAATCCCAAGCAGGCTCCAAGATGCCAGCCCAGAGCCTGATGCAGGACTTGAGTTCCTGACATGAGATGATAACCTGAGCCAAAGTCAAGAATCAGGCTCAACTGGCTCAGCCACTCAGGCACTCTTAAAGTAATTATTGATGTGTGAGGACTTACTTTTGCCATTTTGTTAATTTTTTTTCTATTTTGCATTTGCTTTGTCTCTTTGCTCCTCTCTTGCTGTCTTCCTTTGTCTTCTCATGAATTTTTGTAGTGATTTGAAAATCTTTTGTGTATCTATCATAGGTTTTTCTCTTTGTAATTAGTTTGAAGATTGCATAAAATATCTTTTGGTTATAACTATCTATTTTAGTTTGCATAAACATTAATTTTGATTGCATACAAAAACGCTACATTTTCAATCCCCCTTCCCCATCTTTATGTCCTTGGAGTCAGCCTTTACTTCTTTTTATACTGTGTATACATTAACACATTTTTATTTTTTAATCTTTATATTAGTTAAAATAATGTATTATAACCATTACTGTGTTTCATTATTCTTCATTTGTCTATATATGTACCTTTACCAGTTAGATTCATGCTTTTATATGCTTTTGTATTGCTGTTTAGCATGTTTTTTGCTTCAAGTTGAAGAATTCCCTTAAGCATTTCTTGTAAGACAAATATAATAGCAGTTTTTGTCTGGAAAGATGCTACCTCTGCTTCAATTTTAATGGAAAATTCTCCTGGTATAGTATTCTTGGTTGGCAATTTTTTTCTTTCAGTGCTTTGAATATATGGTCCTACTCTCTTCTGGCCTGCAAGGTGTCTGCTGAGAAGTCCACTCAGTCATAATGCAGTGGGGTGAGGATGCTTTTATATGTGATGAGTCTTTTTTCTCTTGCTGTTTTCAGAATTCTTTCTTTGTCATATCTTGACATTTTGGATATACAGTATCATGGTGTAGTCTTTTTATAATGATCCTGTTTAGAATCATTTGAAGTTCATGAATCTGGAATCCATTTCCAAAGTGTTGCCTAGCTGGTTAGTCAGTAGAGCATGTGATTCTTGGTCTTAGAATCCATATCCCTCCCAAAATTTGAAAAAATTTCAGCCATTTTCTTTTTTTTTTTTAATTTTTTTTAACGTTTATTTATTTTTGAGACAGAGAGAGACAGAGCATGAATGGGGGAGGATCAGAGAGAGAGAGGGAGACACAGAATCTGAAACAGGCTCCGGGCTCTGAGCTGTCAGCACAGAGCCCAACGCGGGGCTTGAACTCACGGACCGCGAGATCATGACCTGAGCTGAAGTCGGCCGCCTGACCGACTGAGCCACCCAGGCACCCCCAGCCATTTTCTTTAAATGAATTTTTTGCCCCTTTCTCTCTCCCTCTTCTCCTGGGACTGCCATAAAAGATATATATATTTATTCATTTGATGGTGTCTTGTAAATCTGATAGGCTTTTCTCACTCTTACTATTTTTTTTCTTTTTCCTCCTCTTACTGGGTAACTTCAAATTATCTGGCTTTGAGTTTGTAGATTCTTTCTCCTCCTTCATTGAATCTGTTGTTGAAGTTTTCTGCTGTATTTTTCATTTTATTCACTGTATTCTTCATAACCAGAATTTCTATTTGGTACTATTTTGTGATTTCTATCTCTTTTGAACTTCTCGTTTTGTTCATGTACTGTTTTTCTGATTTTTTTGAATTTTCTGTGTTTTCTTGTGGCTTGCTGAACTTCTTTAAAACAACTATTTTGAATTGTTTGTAGATATCTATTTCTTTGGGGTTGGCTACTGGAGATTTAGTGTTTTCCTTTTGGTTTTTATTTCCTTGATTATTTTTGTGTTCCTTAGAAGGAACTACAGCCTCGCATTGATGTCTGCACATTTGAAGGAACAGTCACCTCTTCCAGATTTTCTGGACTGGTTTCAGTGGGGGAAAAACTTCTTCACCTTTGCATGGGTATGAGGATGCCAGCTAGGTAGGGTGTGGCAGCTCTGCTTCAGGGAGCACAGTGGTGTCGACCCCAAGAAGCTCTGTCAGCTGAGGTCAACATCAGCAAAGAGTGGGGGTCCTCAGTGGCAAAGGTTGTAAGTGTCCACAGCAGTGGTGAGCATTGCTGTTATCTTCCATGGCAAAGGCTGCTGGGGTCCACTTGCTTAACTTTTCCCCTGCAGGAGGTTGTGACCAAGGGTATCCCTCTTGGTGCTGAGAGGTACTGGGCTGGGGGAATGGGGTAACATAGGTAAGATGCTTCCTACACTTTCCTATGTAGCCATCCTCTGTTTTTGTGCTCCATTGAGTTGCTGCTGCTTTTTATTTGTACTCCAGAGGTCTCTCAGAACTATTTTCATGGTGGATAGTTCATAAATCATTGTTTTTGTAGGGAGACCAGGGCTGGGATCTCCTAATCTGCCATCTTGCTGATCATTAAATGATGTCCCCATTAAAGTTCAAGAAGCATTAATTTAGGCCTTCCCCTTACCTGTCTCTTATCACTCTGCATAATTTTGAGCTTCCTAGCTAGTGGCAGATGAGGGTACTGGCAGATTACAGCCTCAAAGTCCAACCAGGATCAATGGGACATATTCACCTATTCATTCCACAAATATCTTTTCAGATGGGAGACTCATGTCTATGGTTGCACATACTGTCTACTGCAAAGACTGTCACATCTAAGGAAATGCCATTCCCATCGTACATTTGTGATTTTCTTGCTACAGTTTTCTAGCAGATGGCAGTACAGTATCTTGTTCTAACAAAATCAATACATGTGACAAATTTCAGCCAGGTGGACATAAAGTGTCTTGAGGAAGGGGTAGCATTTTCTATTCAAGTGTGCCCTGTGGGTGAGAGGTCCTCTGAATGAGAGCGAGGACCTGGACCTGGGGGACCAGCTGCAAATCAGAGAAGCCAACTGATTAAAGAAATGTTTTTCATTTAAAATGATTCTTGTTAGTTTTTGTGCAAAGTAATGCTTTTTAAAATTTAGTATATATGGCATACTTTATTCCCATTGCATAAGACATCACCTATGACTTTACTGTCTAATACTATTACATCTTGTCTTTTTCCCTTCATCTTGGAGCACGATCCCTAATTACAATACTTTCTATGGGGAAAATTTTAGCCACTTTCAAGTTTTGTGCTTTTTGGCATAGTATACAAATACACTTTGTAACAAAAGTGAGAGGAATATGCTTTTTCTGAATATTTCATAATTCCTATCGCCAAGTGCCTTGGACATGGACAGTATAAACTCAATCAATGTTTTTTTTTATATTTTTAATTATTAAAATACAGCTTTCTCTTTTTAAGTTCTTGGCCCCTAATGGGATTCTCCGACTTGGTTGCACGTCGTGGTGCCGAGGTGCCGTGTTGAGTGGTCTGTGAACCAGGATCATAGGCATCACCTGAGCTTGTTAGAAAATCAGACTCTTGGGCTCCACTCCAAACCCACTGAATCCGAATCCTCAGGTGATTCTCGGGCATCTGAGAATCACCGTCCAGGTCTTACTGACTTGGGGAGCAACCTCAGGTCATCTCAACAATTTGAACCAAAGTTCACTAGGTCATTGGCACCCAGCTACCTAACACCAGACCACAGCCCCTTTCCAAACACACACCCGGTGTCTCCGAGGGGGTATTCGTATGTGTAGACTCATCGCTGGGGTGGTGACTTGACTTCTCTCTCAACATCCCCCCAGAATGGTCTTTGGTAATGATGGTTATTTTAAAGTTACATCAAAGAGAGTGGGGAGGAATGTATTTGTTCACCTTTGCAATTTCTCACTGAAGATGCTTTTAGTGTAATCTCTGCCTATTTGTTTCCCTTTGTGTTTCTTCCTGTCCCTCACATGCCTCCGATCTTATCTCAGAATCCCAAGAAGAGTCAAGGAGGAGACCCAGCAGCCCAGGGTTAGAAGAAATTATTATGCCCCTGTGTGCAATGATAGATACCACCACAGAAGGCAACACGCCTGCTCTCCCACCCCCTCCCAATGAGATGTGGACATCACTATCCCTCTTGACCATTGTCCCAGTGGCCACTTTGCTACACCTCCAACCTTGCTGATGTGGCTCACCCTGGGCCACTGCTGGCCTAAACTCCCCTCTGACCACTGTCTTCATGGTTAGTCCCATCTACTTTGGACCTTGGCCATGACTTTCACTGTTTTAGATTGCTATGTGGAGGTCTCCAAGGTCACTACCTACATTGTGGTTCTTAAGCCAAATGCTTATGCCCACATAGTTGCTGGTGTCCTCAGGTAATCCAGGGCAATGCTCTGGGCCACTACTAGATGTCCCTTTGAACTTTCTGTCTTCCATGCTGGCATCTCCAGTCTTCTTCACGCTGCAGATACATGTCTTCCCAGAAAGGCAAATGGGAGAGGACATGAACTTAAGCAGAAATTAGACAAAGGCAAAGGGTTTGGGAGCAGGGATAATTTCCCTGAGAGTTTCCCAGGAAATGGAGCGTCCTGGTTATACTCAAGCATGGAGCAGATAGTAGACTAGAAAAAGCAGAGTAACAGGAGTTAGAAAACATAGTGTCTTGGGGCACCTGGGTGGCTCAGTCGGTTAGGCGGCCGACTTCGGCTCAGGTCATGATCTTGCAGTCCGTGAGTTCTAGCCCCGCGTCGGGCTCTGTGCTGACAGCTCAGAGCCTGGAGGCTGCTTCATATTCTGTGTCTCCCTCTCTCTGACCCTCCCCCATTCATGCTCTATCTCTCCCTATATCAAAAATAAATAAACGTTAAAAAAAAGAAAACATAGTGTCTTGTCCTCGTTCCCTGTGTGACCTGGGGAAAGTCACTCTCAGACTCTCAATTTCCCCCTTTACAAAATGAGGGTAAAAAATATTTGCATAACCCATCTCCAAGCTCTGGTTAAGTTCAATGAAGTAATATTTGGAAAGCGGCTTTGAAATATGTAAGACGTATTCTTGTATAAATAATATACAGCATCATGATAAGAAAAACGGTGATCTGTGCCCAAAATTGGCCTTAGAAATATCACACTTGGCCACCTGATAGGACTCGTGAGTTTTTGCTGTATATTACAAGGTCAAGAGTAAACTTGAAAACCAATAGTACGTTAGAAAGCAATACATGGCTGATACCTTATGGGGGAAACTGAGGACATAGAGAAAGAAAGAGGTGTTTATTACGGGGGGGAAGCATTCTGTTCTAAAAAATACAATAATAGAATATCCACATTTTATTTTCTCAAACATCTATGCATTTGTTCAGACCCTAAATGCAGGAGGTTCTTGCATTTCATCATGTACCTTTCAGTCTACATAGATTTGTGGCAAAGTGAGTACGATATATACAGTATAATGGCTTTGTTGAGTTGGTTACATTAGCCGAAGGCATTTTTCAGTCTGTCATTACAGTTCATTTCCCAACATTTCGTAGCTGTATTGACTCTTTCATCAGTTCCTCTTCAGCTCTGCCAGTCACCATTCCTTTCCTCCGATCCCTTTTCAATTTCCTATCGAAAGGATTCCAAAATAATCACTGTAAAAGTTGGAGAGAGATGATGCACCTCTTTCAGTGGCTATGAACCTTGCAGACTCATTCTCAGCACCTAGAGCATGGAGCGGAAATTCATAACTCGAGAGTGCCTTGGTGCTTAAGCATGCAGAACAGATGTTTCCTTTCCCGAGTTTTCCAATTTATTATACCTGATGTCTCTATCCGTGTGGGGGCTTGCTGCTTTGGGGAACAGGCCTTCCCACTTCCGCCAGCGAGCCGATGTCCGCAAATGGGGGCCATTGAATCAGCTTCTCTTTACCTCCAGAGAGGAGGTTTTCAAATGCTGTTTGTTATCATACAAGCACATGGGAGGGAGGGAAAGGGTCACACTCCTGTACTCCCCACCTCTGCACATGCCATTCCCCTACCTGGAATGCACTGAGGTGGGTTCACCTGCCCCGGCAGGCACAGCCTGCCACATTTCACATTTCACAGGCACGATTTCTCATCTTTTGTGAAATTGATGAAGGCAACTTAGAGCGATCGCGCTGTCTCCAAAAGGCTCAGCAGTATCTGTTGATGTCATCATTTTCCGTGTCATCATCAGCAACACAGAAGAGAGAAAGGTGGTGCTGAGCAGGGAAGTAATATTATCTCCACCTCTCCCTGTTGTATAGCAGGTCCCGTGCTCGCAGACACTTCTTTTCGCTCGTTGCCACGTCTCACAATGGCTGGAACAGTGCCTTTCGTACGATCGGTGTTTTAAAAAAGATTACTAGGTGACATAAAATAGCCTTCTCACGGGGCGCTGTGTGGCTCGGTCGGTTGGGTGTCTGACTTCAGCTCAGGTCACGATCTCGCGGTCCATGGGTTCGAGCCCCGCGTCGGGCTCTGGGCTGATGGCTCAGAGCCTGGAGGCTGCTTCCGATTCTGTGTCTCCCTCTCTCTCTGCCCCTCCCCCGTTCGTGCTCTGTCTCTCTCTGTCTCAAAAATAAATAAATGTTAAAAAAATTTTTTTTAAAAATAGCCTTCTCACTAGCAAACCTAACTTTGCCCTTGCATTAGGGCTAAAAGGGAGGGAGAAGAAGAAATGAAAAAATGGACATCAATCCTGAAAGTTACGGGGGCAAAGGAAGGTGAGCAGAAAAGTTGGCATTGTCAGAATAGCACAAAAAGATGAAGCACATAATCTTCAGGTCTGAAGGTCGAGTTTCTCTTCTGGTCTAGACGTTCACACACCTCGGCTTCTCTTACGCCTCTTTCCTCCCTACAAGGATTCTCCAAACAACCCTGAATAAATCTTCTAATTTCCCATACTTAAGAATGTCCAAACCAGTGAATCTCAGCCACGGCCAATGGAGGGTGGGGTGGGCAACTGACATAACCCTGAGTGGAAAGCAATTTGTCGGCGATATCAGGGGTTCCAACAATACTCCTACCCATCATCTCAGTAACTCCACTTCCGGTCCATGCTGATGAAAAAAATCCCAAATCTGAACAAAGATGTACGCCCCTAAAGTTTTCACTACAGCTTTGTCTGTCCAGAAATAGGAACAATCCCACAGCAGGGGAAGAGGTGCCTAAATAATAACACAAGCCCCCTGCTGGAATGTTTATTAAAAAGTTATTTTAAATTGTGTTTTATAGGCATTTCAGCCTGTTCTGTTAAAATCGGCCCACGATAAAATTGACTTTTTGTGTACACAGTCCTGTGAATTCTGGCATCTATACAGATTGGTGTACCCACCAACAAGATCAAGGTAAGAAACAGTTCCACCCTCCCCAAACACTGCCTTTGCCATTCCTGTGTCGTGCGTCCTGCCCTCACCCCCAAAGTCCTGGCAACCGGGACTCCACGCTCTGAAGCTGTTCTCTGTGCTTACAGTTTTGTCTTTTCAGGAACATTTCAAAGAAATGGAATCATCAGTCATGCGTTGATCTTTGGGGACTGGTTTCTTTTGCTTACCATGTCTTTGGGGTTCACCAACACCCTCGTGTGTGTCCATAGCTCTTTTCTTTTTCGTTACTGAGTGGTATTCTGCCGTATGCTGGTTTGGCCATGTACCCACCGCGGGGCATCTGGGTTGTTGCCAGTGTTTGGTGATGCAAGGGGCCGCCATACACACTCGTGTGCAGGATTTTGTGCGCCCATCACTGTTTATTTCCCTAGGAGTAGGATGTCTGGGTCATGTGGTGTTAACCGTATAAGAGATGATCAACCTGTTTTTTCAAAAGCACGAAGGCAAGGAGCTTTTGTTATGAATGAGACAGTAGGAAATGAAATTGTATGCACAGCATAAAAATAGGAAGAAGTTGGAAGGAAGTACATCATACTGGTAGAAAATGGTCGTGTTGATGTTAAGCCTACTTAAGTCGGCAGGCTTGTCTTTCCTCTTTTCTGCATAAACTGTGTGGTTCCTGATGTCGCCAAGCCGTGAGTAAAAACATCGAGTTGACACGAATTTGCAATCACTGGAACCCCAGTGCTCAGAGGCCCCACCCCTCTGCTGACTGTACGCATCCAGTCGTGTCCAGAGAAGCCCTTGCTAGTTTTGTCTTGTAAGAGCAGAGCCGCAGAGTCAGAACAGCTCCACGGATCTCTGAAGCTGGTCTGCCTGATGCGCGAGGGTCTGCTCTTGCCCCTGTGTTGCCCATCGTGCTGTGATTCTTGAAGCTTCTTCAGAACCACACCCTCTGGTGTTCTCTTTCACCTTGGCCACCCAGAGAGCTCCCGCCTCTTCTCTGATGGCTCCTGGTGTCACCCGTCCTGGCATTGTCCACAGGCACAGGGAGGCGAGGCAGGGGTGGGAAGGACGCATCCACGACTGCTCCTTCTGACTGCTGTCTCGCTGCCACCGCAGACTGCAGCCTCACCCACGGTGTTTTCTGTCAGGAGCTGATGACTGTCCCCTATTTCGGCCTCCAGGAGAAGCCCAAGGCTAGCAGGCAGGTCTGCTTTTGAGTGAAGCCTGCTGTGGGCCCGGGGCAAGTGCCCTGCCACAGGACCCCTCACCCCTGCTGGAATCACCAGACACACTCAGGGTCCAGCAGGTGGCGGCGGCCGGGCACTCTCCGTGCATACAGCAGACCTCCAGGGGGCAGTGTGGCCCTACACCCAGGCTGGTCTGCGTGCCCTTCCCTTCACTCTGTCCTGACCCGGCCAAATCACCCCGCACCAGTGTTTTCCAAGGGCACACTACCTTCGTAATCAGAAAACTAGTAAATCCCTGATACGCTAAAGACAGCAGGGAGCTATTTCAACGTCAAAATAACCAAAACGCTCACTCATGGAAGGCATTGCCTAAAAGGTAAAAATAGCCTCTGTTGACAGTCTACTTTCTAGACCATCGCCTTCTCTGTTAACTGTGCTTATGCCTCAGAGCCCGAAGTTGTGTGTCCTTTAGTTAGCTTACGAGATCATATGGCTCTTGGTTTTGATTTTCCGTATTTCAAATAGCACTGGCCATGTGTTTGTTGGTTTTTAAGATTTTAATTTTTAGTAACCTCTACACCCACCGGTGGGGCTGGAACCCATCGACCCCAAGATCAAGAGTCGCGTGCTCTACCGACCGAGCCAGCCAAGCGCCCCTGACCACTTGTTTTTTCCTAAAATAATTTCAGTAGCATTTGCTAAGTTTCTCAGCGGAAACGGGGTAACTCCTCTTCCCTCTCTGTTGTATGGAAATAGCAGAGAACTAATGAGACGGATATTAGTCTTAGTCCATAGAACACCTACATATAAATGCAAACTGTTCTAGGGGTGCCTGGGTGGCTCAGTCGGTTAAGCGTCTGACTTCAGCTCAGGTCACGATCTCGTGGTCCGTGAGTTCGAGCCCCGCGTCGGGCTCTGGGCTGATGGCTCGGAGCCTGGAGCCTGCTTCCGATTCTGTGTCTCCCTCTCTCTCTGCCCCTGCCCCGTTCATGCTCTGTCTCTCTCTGTCTCAAAAATAAATAAAACGTTAAAAAAAAATTTTTTTTTTAATGCAAACTGTTCTAAGAAGTGGGAAGACGCTGCTGCCAGTTTATACGTCCGAGGGCAGGAGTTTTGCATCTTTTGAGTTGGGCTTTTGGACCTGGGCCAGTGCACCCGTTCTCTCTCTCCCTGTGAGGCCCCCTAGTGAGAAGGGAGTGTGCAGACCTGTCCGATGTGTGGCCAGGGAGAAACAGTCTGTCCAGATTTATGAGTTGGAAATAAAGATTACCAAGCTGTGCCAGATTCTTAGATGGAAACCCACCCCAGCAGAAGAAAACTTTGCTCATTCACCAAATATCTAGCAAGTGCCCTGTAGTTACCAAACACTATTCCAGCTGCTAGGGATAAAGTAAAAACCTGCATAGACAGAATTCCTTTTCTCACGGAGTTCACATTTTGCACACGGGGCGGGAGATTGCCACAAGGAAAAATAAGTATAAAGAGGATCATCTTGAGGGTTAAAAGAGGGTAGAGGCTGACTTGTGGGGGCCCCTTTACACTGGGGGTTTGCAGAAGTCCTCTTTGAGGAATGGTAATGAAGTGGAGATCTCAATGATAAAGAGATGGCCTTGAGAAGATGGGGGTGGGGTTGGGGGAACTGTCTAGAGAAAGGAACACCGGGTATACAAAGGCCAGAACTAACTGAGCGGGTTCAGGAAACAAAAGAAGGCAAGAGTGGCTGGAATATAGCCGCCAAGGATGAAGATCAAGTCAGAAAGTCAGGTAAAAGTCTGGTCAAGGCGTAGTCTTGTAGCCCGAGGTAAGGAATTTGAATTTTATTTTACTGCAGTGAAGGATGTGTAAGATTTCAGACAGAGGAGTGAAATGATCTGTACAGGTTTTTAAAAATCATTCTGGGGGCGCCTGGGTGGCTCAGTCGGTTAAGCGTCCGACTTTGACTCGGGTCATGATCTCGTGGTTCACGAGTTCAAGCCCTGCAGCAGGCTCTGTGCTGGGGCTCTGTGCTTTGTGCTCTCAGAGCCTGGAGCCTGCTTCGGATTCTGTCTCCTTCTCTCTCTGCGCCTCCCCATCTTGTGCTTTCTCTCTCTCTCTCTCAAAAATAAATAAAACGTTAAAAAAATAATAAAAAGTATTAAAACCACTCTGACTGCCATGAGAGGGCGACAGGGAGCATCTAGGCAGCGGTCACAACCACCAAGGCCAGAGATCACGAAGGTATAGACCAGGCATGTAGCAGTGGAGATGGGGGGAAGGGGACGGAGTCACTACATCTTCTGGAGATGGAGTTGTTGAGATTAGTTGATTTATTAGACGTACACGGTGGCGGGAGGGTGGGTGGAGGGGAGGGGTGTGGTTCCAAGGACTACTTCTTCTTCTTCTACTTCTTCTTCTAGCTTTTTATTCGGAACAACTGAAAAAGCAGTAGTTGTGGACGGAGGAGAGCATATGGCGGGGAGGAAATTGGTGGTGTTGAAGATGTGGGCCTACGCACCGGGCCCGTGGGGGACTTGAGGCCTGTCCCTCGGCACAGCTGGCTGGGAGGGCGACCTGAGCAAGCGGTCTGGCCCAGAGCTGTATCTGGAATGGGCTGTCCAGGGCCGGGTTGGAGACCTGAGGTCAGCAACCTGTCGCGCCAACAAAGAAATGTCTGTGCAGGTGATTGACACCTCAGCATTCAGGAGTAGCTTCTCCAAGTGGCTAAGTTCCAAGTACGCAGCCCCCACTCATTTGCTCCCCACTCCTTGGCGGAGCCTTCTGATGTCAGTAAACTACTGAAAAGCTGTATTTTACATATACTCGCGCGAATTGAAAACACACCTGTAATGTGGATTCTAAATATTCATTGAAAAATGTTTTAATGTTTATTTATTTTTGAGAGAGAGACAGAGCATGAGCAGGGGAGGGGCAGAGAGAGAGAGAGGGAGACACAGGCACCCCTCTAAATATTTATTTTAATATTTCAACGTCACCGGAACTTAAATATTCTGAAGCTTTGGGTTTCCATAGGAGAGCGCACATGTGTTTAAAAATAAGTCTGAGATGGGGGCGCCTGGGTGGCTCAGTCAGTTGAGTGTCTGACTTCAGCTCACGTCATGATGTCGCGGTTTGTGGGTTTGAGCCCCGCGTCGGGCTCTGTGCTGACGGCCCGGAGCCCACTTCGGATTCTGTGGCTCCCTCTCTCTCTGCCCCTCTGCTGCTCACGCTCTGTCTCTCTCTCAAAAATAAATAAACATTAAAAAATAAATAAAAAATAAAATAATTCTGAGATGAAGGTTAAAAAACGGTAAAGCTGTAAACAGCTCTTAAAGGCATAATATTTTCACTCCTTGATACC
The DNA here is from genome assembly GCF_028749965.1 of Puma concolor. Lineage (NCBI taxonomy): Eukaryota > Metazoa > Chordata > Mammalia > Carnivora > Felidae > Puma > Puma concolor. Next base: position 6,891,356 of record NC_141677.1, on the reverse strand, counting down.
TTAAAATGTAAATAAATGCTTTATCTTGTCTGACTCTAAAGCTGGAGGATTTTGAGTATTTTGAAGAGTTTTGAATTGATATGTTTACTGACAGAGATCCTGAGTAATCATAGTCCCTAATCATACTCACCCCTGTTTCATTATTGTGAGTGGTTTTGTTAATCATCAAAAAGATCCTTTTAGCAGAAAAGAGCTACCACAGCTTTGGGCTCCTTTTGGGGAATTAGACCTTCCCACTTTGTCAAGCTTTTTCCATATTGGTGTCTGTAGGGAGGGTCCTATTCTCCCAGGAGCTGAGGGGTCTGTAGTTATGCACCTGAAGGGGTGGAAGGCTCAGGAACATGAGGGTTGGACCCAGCAACCAGAACCTTACAACATATCGGAAATTGCCCCAAGTCAATACCCAGGGGGTGCGTGTCTGGGCTCACCTTCATCTCCTGCTTCTTCCCCAGGGTTGGCCTGTCATGGGGGAGGGAACTGTGGAAAGTGACTGAATGGCGAAATTTGGAAGTATATTCTTAGTCCTAGCTTCCGTTTGAGCAGCCTGAGCATGGCGTGAGGAAACCCTTCTTATGAAATATGCGTTAAGTACAGAACATCGCTGAGAAGCTCTGATCAAGGACCGTCCGATATGACCACGGTCTCCAGGGCTCCCTGCTAACTGGTTCCCGTTAATCTCTCTACCTTTGCTCCCAACTGTTCTCTGTGCCCTAGGCGCTCTGGCCTGCCTCCCTGTTTTTACTCAAAACCAGACATGCTTTACCTTGGGGCCTCTGCATACGCTGGTCGTCTGCCTAGACCACTCTCTCCCTGTATCTGTGCACCCTCTTCCCTTACATCCTTTAAATCTTGGCCCCAACATCACTTTTGAAACCCTGCCTACCCATACAAACCCCCTTTAATGGTGCAAACTTCCCTCCGCCATCCGCACTCGCCTTCCCCGTTATGCAGCCGTTTTCTTTTCAACGCATCGAGCACCTTCTTACATGTGACATCATGTACTTATGTGTCATATTTATTGTTTGTCGTCTAGACCCTCCCATTCGAACACAGTTCCACAAAAGCTGGGGTGTTTGCTTCTCTGTTTGTTCACTGCTGACTCCCCTGGGCCTGCAGGAGTGGCTGGCACATAGTAGGTTTGTGATAATCGTTGTAGGTTAAACGGCGGAACATAGCACAGCCCTTCCGGCACTGCCTGCCTGCTGCCAGTCCGTGCTCGGTGTGACAGCACTTGGCCTCAACCCCAGCCCCTGCTCGACCCCCACTTAGCATCCACGCCACCCCTGCTCCCCGTGACCCCGCCCTGCCACACAACTCCTCAGCTTGTCCGCGGCTGAAAGTCTTCAAGTCCCAAAGCCCTCCTCACCCTTGGCTTGCTCCCTGCCTCTGGCTCCCGTCCGAATCCCTGCAGGTGCCTCCTTTTTTTCCACTCGGCCACACTCCCCTGGGAAACCAGGCTGTGTCCCCAGTCTCCCCCAGCCCACCCCTGCCTCATTCCCCTGCAAAGACGAACTCTTTCTCCTGGGAAGATTTTTCTGCCGTTCATTAGAGAGGAATGGACCTGGGATAATAAAAGCAACCAACAATCAATTTAAAAAGTCGTGCATTCTTATAAAATTTTCACAGTTGGGGGCACCTGGGTGGTTCAGTCGGTTAAGCATCTGACTTCAGCTTAGGTTGCAATTTTGCGGTTAGTGAGTTCAAACCCTGCGTCGGGCTCTGTGCTGACAGCTCAGAGCCTGGAGCCTGCTTCGGATTCTACGTCTCTTTCTCTCTCTGCTCCTCCCCCGCTTGTGCTCTGTCAACTCCCTCTCTCTCTTTCTCTCTCTCAAAAATAAATAAACATTAGAAAAAATTTTCACAGTTTTGTTTCTTGACTCATTTTGTGAGATGTTTACATAGAATCATCAGTTTTCCTTATTTACCTTTTGGGGAAAAATATTTTCAAGATTTCACAGTTATATAAAATTGTAATAGAAAACATTCATTGAGCAAGTACTATGTATTTGGTGCCATAATGCGCCTCTGTACAAATTACCTGATTTAATCCTCACCCAACTCAGTGAGGTTGATCCTTTCAGTCTCATTTTATAGAGGAGAAAACTGAGGCCCAGAGAAGTCACACCGTTCCCAAGGTTACACAGCAAGCTCTATCATGTAGTTATCAACCACCGTAAAATATCTCTGATACAGGAGAGAGGCTGAGAGGTAGGTGCTCTTTTCTAAAACCTCCTTTATTTTCAGCGGCTGGTGCCATATGTTGATCCATTGAACAAATATTTTATTAAGTATCTTCAATGTGACAGGTCGTGGTCTAGTCACTGGGGAGACAGAGGCGGGCAAAACAAACAAGGCCCTTGCGTTCCTAGAACGTACGTTTCTTTTTAAAATCCAGTTCCTGGCAATATGTATCAATAGACCTTAAAATCCAGATTTCCTCCTCTATCTGAAAAGAGAGCATTCCTGTGAAACCCTTTGTAAGCCAAAAGGGCCTAAAGCAAAGAAACAATTACCGTTTACTGAAAGTGAAACTTTTCTTCAGCTTAGCCAAAAAACGTGAACACTAGATGTTGGTCTTTTTAAAAAGGGAAGGGACATAAAGCCAACTTTTGGATAGCAAGGAAAACCTGTCGATGTGAACTGTAACCAGGAATCTCATTTCTAAAACTGAAAGTAATCTCAAATAGGTACAAATAATTTGATAGATGTTTACCAGAGCACGATTTGTAAAGGAAACAGCAGATATGTCCGATAGCAGGGAAATGATTAGGTCAACGGTGGTACGTCAGACACTGGAATATAATAGTCATTCATGACAAGGTTTTCAGAAGTTTCTATATTATGAACAAATGCTTAAATCATAATGTTAAATCAGAAAAGCAAGCTAGAAAACAATGTGTTTAGGATGCTCTTACATATGTAAAATAATACGTATGGGACATTATTTCGATACATTTGGGTAAATAATAAATATGAATATGAAATAATATGAAAATTATGAAACAAATATGAAATTAGCACGTTTGTAGGTAAAAGGGATCAAATATCAGCAATTTCATAATGTAAAAAACACCCAAAAGCAAATAAGCCCAAATATCAATAGTGATTACTTCATCAGCAATTTTCATTCCCTTCCTTACGCTTCTCGGCATTTTTCAGCTTTCACAATATACATACATGACTTTTCTAGTAAAAATGTTAGGGGCGCCTTAGGTGGCTCAGTCAGTGAAGCGTCTGACATCCGTTCCCGTCACGATCTCCCGGTTTGTGAGTTCGAGCCTCGCGTCAGGCTCTGTGCTGACAGCCCGGAGCCTGCTTCCGATTCTGTGTCTCCCTCTCTCTGCCCCTCCCGGGCTTGCACTCTGTCTCTCAAAGATGAATAAACATTAAAAACAAAAACATTATTGTAAAACCAAAAGAGAGCAAATGTTTCCCTTTCGGCCACTGAACAAAATCGTAATGCCAAACACACCGTGGCCCGGTACCTGCAAACCCTTGTGTCGGTCACTGCAACAAACGGAGGGGTGGACTGTAACTCCGTTTTATGCCCAGGGCACATACAACAACAGAGATCCGGCCCAGAACGGTATTTCAGGACAGCAGTCTGAAGCAGGGAGCTGACCCACACAGCACAGATAGCAGACTGTCCATGCTTCACGGTCATGGGAAACGACTATTTCATGCTGACTGCCTTGGAAACAGGTTCCTAGGACCCGACTCATAACATCTCCAAGAAAGCCACCTGAATTTCTCATTTACGATCTCAAGCCTCCAAAGCATTTTTGAAAAAAAAAAAAAAAAAAAAGTGTATGTATTTAGAACCAAAAGAAAAATATGTTATAAAGTTTTATGTCTTGAGGACAATGGGGACAAATTTGATATGGTGGATGGAGGGTGTCTTTTTTTGTGGGGATGACCCGAAATTACTTATCAATCCTTCATCAGTCGGTGCTGCTTTACAATCCCGTCTGTTAAAGTAGGAACACTGGGAAATTAAATGTTTAAGGAAAACAGACCATCCTTTTCAAAATTCATTATAACTTCTCCTTTTATGCCTATACTTTGAACTCTGTAAATTATACGCAATATACATTTTAGTGAGTGCCAGCCGCTACATGGAGACTAGGTATAGCCTAGTGAATAAGAGAGACAGACACACATGCAAATACATGCAAAATTATCCATTGTGCGAAGTGAGATCAAAGCAAAGAACAGGATGCTGTAAGAAAGATTAGAGGGCGGGGCGGGGGGGTGGGTGCGCCTGGATGGTCTAGTCAGCTCAGGTCATGATCTCACGGTTTGGCGAGTTCGAGCCCCGTGTGGGACTCTGTGCTGACAGCTCGGAGCCTGGAGCCCGTTTTGGGTTCTGTGTCTCCCTCTCTCTCTGCCCCTCCCTGACCCTCCCCAACTCTGACTCACTCTCTCTCTCTCTCTCCCTCTCAAAAATAAGTAAACATTAAAAAAAAGAGAGAGAAAGAAAGAAAGAAAGAAAGAAAGAAAAGAAAAGAAAAGAAAAAAGAAAAGAAAAGAAAAGAAAAAAAAGAAAAGAAAAGAAAAAAGAAAAGAATCAGACCGGGAAGAACTCAGAATCCAGCACAGGACGGTCTCTCCAAGGATGGGACACTCAAGCAGGAGGATGGGGAAAGGAAAAGCTTCCCGGTGCATTAAGAAGAGAGGTAGGAAGGCCATGGCCCAATGAAGAAGAGCTAGAGGTTTTGAAGGAAGGTGAGTCTGCCTAGAATTTTCTTGAGGAAGTCAGAGAGTCATCAAATGGTGTTGGTGGCTAAGCCTGGGCCCCTGACCCAGGAGTGTACGGGTCCTGCTCAGGTTTTATCCAAAGTAGAAGAGAAATCTGCTGAAGTGTTTTAAACAGAGAATGGTATAACTAGATAGGCATATTTAAAACATCATTCCAGGGGCGCCTGGGTGGCTCAGTGGGGTAAACTTCCGACTTCGGCTCAGGTCATGATCTCACGGTCTGTGAGTTCGAGCCCCGCTTCGGGCTCTGGGCTGACAGCTCGGAGCCTGGATCCTGGAGGGGCAGAGAGAGAGGGGGACACAGAATCTGAAGCAGGCTCCAGGCTGAGCCCCATGTGGGGCTCGAACTCATGAACTGTGAGATTGTGACCTGAGCTGAAGTCGGACACTCACCCGACTGAGCCGCCCAGGCGCCCCCGTTGTTTTGTTTTTAAAAACCCGCCTCGTGTCTGTGTGGAGAAGGGACTGAAGAGAAGAGCAGTGTTGTGGAAGGGTCAGCGAAGAACCTTCGCTGGAGACCCACTGAGTGGCAGTGGAGCCCCGATCAGGGTCACGGGCGAATGCAGGGCGCTTACCACCGTGTGGAAGAACGGGGCCTCCTGGGAGGGAGTTCTCAGGACTCTCTGACCCCCTGCCCCTTTGCTCTGGGCCCTTTGACAGTCCTGTGAAGCCTACAGTCTCCTCCATCCATGTGTCAGGGAGACGACGACAACTTACTTTTGCTCTCTTGGCGTTTTCCACTGGCTCCGAAAATTCAACTGACACAAGACAGGTCAACAGGAGAAAATCACACGCGTTCATTCAATATGAATTTTGTGTGACACGGGAGCCATCAGAAGGGATGGAGACCCAAAGAAGCAGCTCGAATTGAACACTTACATACTGAGGTTGACAAAGGGTAGTAGCTTGTGAAAATGTGGCAAGGAAGGGGGCTGGGCCGGGGCAGTTCCTAGTGGGGAAGGAGCTCCGAAGATAAGGCTGAGCTGTTTGTGTGGTTTCTCTTGACTTCGGCTTTTGGTCCCTGGTGACAAAAGTGTTACTTTTCTCCTGGTACAGGCAGGACCTCTTCCATTTCGGAGGAAGAAAAGGGGGAAGTCAGGCACTCCTTCTTCTTAAAAAAAAAAAAAAAAATTAAGGTTGATTTTTGAGAGAGAGAGACAGAGACAGAGCACCAGCAGGGGAGGGGCAGGGAGAGAGGGAGACACAGAATCCGAAGCAGGCTCCAGGCTCCGAGCTGTCAGCCCAGAGCTCGACGTGGAGCTCGAACTCACAAACTTCGAGATCACGACCTGAGCGCAAGTCAGATGCTTAACCGGCTGAGCCACCCAGGAGACCCCAGAGACTCCTTCTTGCACTTCTGAAGTGCCTTGAGCTAAAAACAAGCCTTATACCAAAGCTGCATATTTTGGAGTGACCTATTCTGCCAACCTTTGCATACATAAAATGAGATGTATGGGATGACCGAGAAACCAATTATATCGAAATGCAGTTATCAGAATATTAAGAACAAATTTTCATAGAGCAAAATATGTCTTTATTAACGTATTAAGTGACAAGATCCAGCAGTCTAATAACTACCGTAATGTCGAAATGGGGATGAGCATATATAATATTTCAAGATATCTGCAACAGCTCTGATGTGAAAATATCGGTGACTTGGTGACTGCCACAGCCCGGGTTCCCTCAAAGGCAGAATCTAAGCTGGAGACTGGCGTTCAGGAGGGTCACTAGTGAGTGCACCTGGGGTGGAGGGGGGAAGGGAAGGGAAGGGAAGAGGAGGGAAAGGAACGGAGCCCAGAGCTATCTTGAATCAGAGGAGGGGCCAAGCCCTACGTGTCCCAGCATTGATTGATCACTGGATAGAAGCAGTCCCAGGGAATCTGGTGACTCAGGGTGAGGTGACTCCCCACAGCTAAAGCCATCCCCAAGAGGTTGATGGCTGAGGGCACTCTGCCAACAGCTTTCCAAGCACCGGCGGGGGGGGGGGGGGGGGGGGCGCGAAATCTTCGCTCCTGGGAGAGAATCCGAGCAGCACGTCCTAACGTCCATTGTGCTTTGTGGTCTACGTTCATTCCCGAGGAAAATCATGAATTTCAGTCAAACGTTAGTGAAAATGAACATACCAATTTTTATACCCCTTCCAAGTTCACAGGACCCCACACGAACCACAGGTGAGGACCAATTTCAAATGAGAAGTGAGCCCCGTAGTCAGAGGCACCGGTTAGGCTCCGTTCCGTGAAACAGAGTAAGGCTGTCTTCTGCTGAAGGCAATAAGGAGCCTGTTTTCCAGAGCAAGAATAATGCCCGTTCACGAAGAAAGTCGGACACAGAGTCCCCAGTCCCAGAGAGAAGGACACAGAGACGGATGTAGCTGCCTGAGTTTGTCTCAGAGTTCCAGATTTTAATCCCCCATGACAGCAAATCACACCTCCAGGTCTTGGCGTCCAAGAAAACCCCCGTAGGTTTTTAAGGGCTTAATTTTCTTTTAGAGCAGTTTTTGGTTCACAGCAAAATTGAAAGGAAGGTATTGAGATCTCCCATAAATACCCTGCCCGCCACACGCCCAGCCTCCGCCATTATCAACATCACTCACCAGAGCGGTCCGTTTGTTACAGTTGATGAACCTACGTTGCCAAATCCTAACCACCCAAAGCTCATAGTTTGCATGATGGTTCACGCTTGGGGTTGTACATTCTGTAGACTTGGACAAATGTGTAATGACATATATCCGTCATTACGGTGTCATACAGAATGTTTTCAATTCCCTAAAAATCCTCTGTGCTCCCCTGATCATCCCTCCCCACTAACTACTGATCTTTTTACTGTCTTCATAGTTTCGCCTTTTCTGGCATGTCATATAGTTGGAATCACACAGTATGTAGCCTTTCCAGATTGCCTTCTTTCCCTTGGTAGTGTGCATTTAAGATTCCTCCATGTACTGTGGTGCCCCGGGGGGCTCCGTCGGCTGAGCATCCGATTTCAGCTCAGGTCATGATCTCCCAGTTTGTGGGTTTGAGCTCCGCATCAGGCTCTGTGCTGACAGCTCAGAGCCTGGAGCCTGCTTCGGACACTGTGTCTCCCTTTCTCTCTGCTCCTCCCCACCCCTGCCCTGTTTGTGCTCTGTCTCTCTCTCTCTCTCAAAAATAAACATTAAAAAAATTTTTTTTAAAGGATTCCTCCACGTGTTTTTTAAAAAAAGTATTTTTTTTTAATGTTTATTTATTTTTGACAGAGACAGATCATGAGCGGGGGAGGGGCAGAGAGAGCGGGAGACACAGAATCCGAAGCAGGTTCCAGGCTCTGAGTTGTCAGCACAGAGTCCGACAAGGGGCTCGAACTCACAGACAGCAAGGTCATGACCTGAGCCGAATTCGGATGCTTAACCGTCTGAGCCACCCAGGCGCCCCCCTCCGTGTGTTTTCAAGGCTTGGTAGCTGCTCTCTTTTTAGCATCCCTGTATCTTTATAACGAATTTTTCCCTCTAGTCTAAGTAGATGTCTGCTGCTTCCAAGGTAAAGTGCCCTGTAGAAGACAAAGAGATACTCTTGACAGCTCCCCACTTTCCCAGTTCTTGGAATCTGCAGGAATTCGGCCCGAGCAACATCTAGCAACAAGTGTGGAGTCAGGAATCGGTCAAGCATCGGCCGGCACCCAGGTGTGTCAAGAAGGCTCAGATCTCCACGAAAACATTGGCTTTCTCGTTGGAGGTCCTTGCCGTGTTCTATAACCACTTCCGAAAACAGCTTCGACGTTTTGATGACCGCCATGCTTTAAAACGGGAAGAAAAGTAACCATTATGGTTTCTAATCTGACGGAGCAAGGCAGGCAATCATGAAATGGCATTCATCTAGATAGCAGTCTATGTTTTTAAAATCCAAAGGCTGTCGATAATGTGATCTGTATCCTTTGCTATTATGATGACATATAGCATATAAAACATTAAGCCTGTCTAATATTTAATTCATTTCAATCGTACCAGTCTGTCAAGATACAATAAATCAACAAAGAAGTCTACCAACAGCTCCACCCCCAAATATTCCCTATTGAACAGCCCTTAGCTTTTTCTCTGTATTCATGAAACTTGAAAAATGCCCCTAAATTAGCATAGCTATTCACACATTATTTCCAGCACCAACAAAGAAATGCCATTGTAACAGTTGCTGAGTACATTTTTATGCAAAATTGATGTTAGTGACAGATTTTCAAGCATGTAATTTGTCTCCACACGTGTGTCATTTTATTTGTAAAAACTCCTGGGGCAAAAAACCGGAGTTTCAAGAAATTTATTTTGTCTCCCGGCAGGTTAGAATTGATGTAAAATAATAGACCGGTAGAATTGTGTGCCTGCCTCTTACATTCAGACTTACGGTATTGTTATAGAGCGGAAACGAAAGACATTTCCTCCCGGATCCCCTTTCTCTCTAGTATGAGGCGAAGCCCCCTCCCCCCACCCCCACCTCTAGGAAGAAGTGAAGAACGGGTATGCCAAATGACACACACTTGGGTCTTCATTTCATTATCTGATGGGATGACGTAACACCTCATAAATGGGATCGAGTTCCTTACCAAAACATCACGCTGCCAACCCACTTCTCCCCCTGCAGCCACCATGACTTTGAAAAGAGACTATTATAAATAAACAGCGGAGTCGCCTGATTGTAGGGTCTGAGGGGGAATGCCTTCCATGGCCCTCTTTTAGCCTCCCCCAGCAGACACCCAGTTCCTTCCCAACATTTCAACCCCAGACTCCGTCCTTGGCACCAAAGACCCGATAAGCACTAAATAGTGTCCCTTGAGGGACTCACTGTCAAGTATGAAAAAAGATTATTCAGGAAACAAAGGGTTAAAACTTTTAGTGGTTGTGACCGCACAAGGGTGTGGTGTAGGCAGCCTCTGGCCAAAGAGGACAGGGCCGCCATCTTTGGCCGGAGGAATGGGAGAAAGGAGGTGCAGAACCCAAGGGGCATGTAGTTGGTGAAAAAGAAAGCAGGAAGGAGGGCAACAATGAGTTGTCCAACTTCCCTTGATTGTGTACTCTCTCTTGTGAAGAGAACAACAATCCCTCACACCAATCAAAGTGTGTTTGCTCCTGAGGCAGCTTTTCTCGGTGTCTTGAGGGGAGCTAGGAGACCAGGGGGTGCTCGGGCCATTTAATTCATGCCTCTGCCAGAGCTTTAGCCAGAGATCTGCAAGTCTACAAGCTCTTTCCTTTTGTGCTGGAAACAAACATGTTGTAAACTTTTGGAAACTTTACATTGACTGTATACTATATTGTTTACTGATTTCTTCACCGGTCAAATGGGAATAACAACGCTTTCTGCCTCACAGGGTTGTTGTGAAGTTAAAGTTTATAGATACAGATATATAAACTTACAATGGGGCTTGTGAATAGTAAACTCTATTATGTGTTAGCGATTTTGTTATAACTGACTTTAATTTTAGTTTTAAACCATCACAATTACTGTGTGGTGGAATGTTCCATCAGTCTACGTCTGCAGTGGGCGTTGTGTTCATGTTTGCATTAATGAACACTACGGGGACCGACATTTCTGCACCACGTTCCTTACAGCCCACATAGTGGGTTTTATCACCATTACCGATGCGCTAGTCATGCCCATGTCAAAACTCTTCTTCCTTTGCTCCGCTGAAGGTATCGATCTCCAAAGCATATTCTACTGTGGTGCTTTTCAAACTTCTTGTCTATGAAATTAATGTAAAGGGTCTAAACCAGCATTTTGAAAAAAGCGATATAGAAAGGAGAAGTCAGATTGCATCCCACGTAGTACGTAAGTTGTGTCTTGTGCAACTTCGGGTTCGTTCCGCGTGTCCATACATCCAGGGTTGCATTCTCTGTATGGGGTCGCAGTCAAAGAGCTTTGAAAGCCACGGACTCGATGACCTGTTAGTATCTGATATCAGGGCCCGGGTTGGCCTCCTACTCAAGGCAGCACTTTTATTAAGTCCTTTCAACCCCTGGACCTTAATAGCCTCGTCTGTAAAATGAGGGAAGGTCTCTTTCAAACTCTACTTCGTATGTGAAGGAAAAGAAGCCAGACACAAAAAGACAGATATACTGTGTGATTCCACTTATATGAGGTATAAGAGGCAAGACACGTACAACTCATGTAAGTGTACCTAGAATAGGCCAGTTCCTAGAGACGGAAAGTAGACTAGCGGTTCAAGGGGCTCTGACTGAAGACGGGTGGGGCGGTTGTTGTGTAGTGGGTAGAGAATTTCTGTTTGGGATGATAACCAGGCTCTGGAAATGGATTATGGTGACATTTACTATTACACATGTCCTTTATGTGACTTAGTGTACACTTAAAAATGGTAAGTCTTCTGTCAGTGTATTTTACCACAATAAAATAATGTCCGCACACCCTATTCACCCCCTACTTCGTAGAGAAGTGTCCAGAGACAAGTCAAGCTTTCTAAGCCCCATGTTTCTTGTACTCAGGAGACATTGCTCTAAAAGCACCATGATTTATGGAGTTTCTTTTTCCTAGATTTTTAAAGAGTCTTTCCTTGGGCTGCCTGGGTGGTTTAGTCAGTTAAGTTTCCAACTTTGGCTCAGGTCATGATCTCGCAGTTCGTGAGTTAGAACCCAACGTCGGGCTCTGTGCTGGCAGCTCGGAGCCTGGAGGCTGCTTCAGATTCTGTGTCTCCCTCTCTCTCTGCTCCTCCCCCTTTCATGCTCTGTTTCTCACTCTCAAAAATAAATAAATTTAGGGGCGCCTGGGTGGCGCAGTCGGTTAAGCGTCCGACTTCAGCCAGGTCACGATCTCGCGGTCCGGGAGTTCGAGCCCCGCGTCGGGCTCTGGGCTGATGGCTCAGAGCCTGGAGCCTGTTTCCGATTCTGTGTCTCCCTCTCTCTCTGACCCTCCCCCGTTCATTCTCTGTCTCTCTCTGTCCCAAAAATAAATAAACGTAGAAAAAAAAATTAAAAAAAAAATAAATAAATTTAAAAACAAATAAATAAAGGGTCTCTCCTCTCCATCTCTTGTTTGACATTACATCTGCTTTTGTCCCACTCTCATGATGCTTCCCTGCTCCGAGCCCCAATGTCCCCTCTTTCTCTCCTAAAGATCACCCAAGTCCTGCTTTGTTCTCTAGTTTCTACACCAAAGCTTTTCAAATTTCTGATTCAGGGGCAGGGCCCAAGAGTCTGCATTTTTTTTTAATTAAAATTTTTTTAAAAAATATTTGTTCATTTCTGACAGAGAGAGAGATAGACAGACAGAGTGCAAGCAGGGGAGGGTCAGAGAGAGAGGGAGACACAGAGGCTCCAGGCTCCAGGCTCCGAGCTGTCAGCACAGAGCCTGATATGGGGCTCGAGCTCACGAACTGCAAGATGGTGACCTGAGCCGAAGTCAGACGTTCAACAAACTGAGCCACCCAGATGCCCCAAGAGTCTGCATTTCTAACATTCCCCCAGGTGACAGCAGCACAGCTGCCCCGGCTGCACACTCGAGTCACCTGCAGACCTCCCCCCACATACATACAGCCCCCTTCTCAGACCTCAGCTGCCCTTGTTCTTCACACATGGCTTCCGCTAGGACCGCTGTGGTCCCCTTGCCTCTCTCCACACACAGTGTGATCCTCCCTGCCTTTGTCGGCTCGTTCCTTCTGCCTGGAATACTCTTCCCTCGGTCACCTGAACGTCTCACCACCTTACTTCCCACAGGTCTTTGCTTCCTTCTCCATGTGGCCTTCCCTGACCATCCTGTTTGACACTCACCCCCAGCATCCCCCCTTTCCGGTTCGCCTTTTCTCTCTTATACTCATCCCCGTCAGCATGCTTTGTATCCCTCTTTTCAGTGGACCCTGGCTCTTTCCCTCCATCAGACTACACGTCCATGAGAACGGAGACCTTGGTGTGTTTTTATCCCCCGATCCCTCCCCAGCACCTAGCATGTAGTCCCTGGCACGTAACACGCATTTTTTTTTTTTTTAAGAATTCAATTATTTGTTACCTTTTAACTTCTTTTTTTGTAGGCTCAGCCCCTAAAACCCAAACGCTTGGGTTGTTTTCTCAGCCTTGTCTGTAGGCTGAGCTCGCTTGTAGCCATGTGTGACGGCCAGTGCTGGGCTTTCTGATCTCCTCATTCATTTCTACGCCATCCTTTCTGGCGACTTTGCTCCTGGACCCTTCCTTTTCTGCCTGTGGACAGTGCAGCCTCCTCTGGGAGGAATGAGCCCATTTAAGGTTCTCATCTGCAGTAAGGCGGCTTACTGGGTAGATGGTCTCTAGACCCTGGAGATACTTATTGCGTAATCCCGGCCAGAACAATGTAACAGACCAGACGGGGACTTTGAAAGTCTGAATCTATTGGCCAGCACACAATTCAGAAATACCAGACAGGGCTGGGTGTGAACAAAGGCATTTATCGCTCACAGCTCTGGAAGGCGACATCCCAGGCACCGGCAGATTCCGTGTGTGCTGGGGACCTGCTTCCTGGTTCACAGACAACTGTGTCTCCTCTGGTTCTCCATGGCAGAAGCCGCTAACACAGCTCTCTGGAGTCTCTTGTATAAGGGCTCGGATCCCACTCTTGAGAACCCCTCCCTCATGACCTAATCACCTCCCAAGGCCTTACCTCCTCACGGCCTCATGTTGTGCATTAGGACTCTTACCCAGAAATTTGAGGGGGGCTCGGATACGTGTGGTCCACAACATGACTAACGACTAATGGTTATCGGTATCTTCCCCTATCTCAGTCTGTGATCCGGGGAGAGAATTTTGTCTAGTTGACCAGGAATTCTATAAAACAGGTAGGAGATTCTGGTATAAAGTTTTCTCTTCCTGCTCACTAAGGATCTGTCTCAGGAAGTCGTTTGTGGAGCAAGGACGATTGTGAAATTCTTCCTCTCCTTTTTAAGGAAACTGGGGAAACCCCTCAGCCCAGTGTGGCCAGGAGGATGGGTCTCTGTTGGGATATTTTCTGGTCTGCTATTCTCCCCTGGTCATTCTTAGTTTCGTGTTACGGACATGATCCAGGCTGGCGTTTCCCACCTGCCGGAGGCCGCCCGTCCCTGCCCGCTCACAGCTCACTCTCTGGGGGGCCTGTGCTCTGAGAGGTGCCAGCCGCCCTCCTTCTCTGCCTCGCCCTCAAGCACGTCCTCTGTGGCTCCGCGCTACCCTTGTTGTACTTGGGCTACTTCTGGCGTTGGGGGTAGGGGTTCACAGTGACTTCCAGACTGGGTACAGAGGAAGTGTTCTCTGCTGGAGGCGGGGGACGGCTGGCGGGCTCAGTCGCTTGAGCAGGACTCTTGATTTCAGTTCCGGTCATGATCTCACAGTTCGTGAGTTCAAACCCCACGTCGGGCTGGGGATCCTCTCTCTCTCCCTCTCTCTCTGCTCCTCTCCCCTGCTCATGTTTTCTCCCTCTCAAAATAAATAAACTTAAAACAAAAAATAGAAATGTTCTCTGCTGGGCAGGGGAGATGCCTGGGGGGTGGGGGGTCTGAGTGCACTGCACGGATATCTCCTTTAGGAAGGACTAAGCCTCCTTAGGATTTCTTCTCCCAGCTGCTGGGAGATGCCTCAGCTGAAGAGTCCCTGGCCCAAGGTCGTGCCTGCTGGAGGCCCGCGTCCCGTAGCTGACAGACTAGGGGCATGAAGATTCCGCCCTCCAGCCCTTAGTCAAGTCACCACTGAAGGCTCAGCCCATTTTCAAAACTCCCCCCAGGATCCGCGGAGGCTTTATTTGACACGGAGTCTCACGTGGACTTCTGTCTGCCCCGTGGGCTGAGTCCCCTGCCCTGCCCTCCCACCCTCCACCCTCCATCTCAGAGCTGGCTCCCTGGGGATCTCAGCGCCACATTCCTGCCATTTCACATCGTCCGCCATCTCTCAGCGAGCCTCTGGTGTCTCGTGAGGGATCCTCCTCCCACAACTTCCCCGGCAAGAGTCCTGGGAAACGGAGGGTCTGGGCAGCTACTCCAGAAAGAGACGCGGGCAGAGGGGAAGCAAGGCCAAGTTCAGTGTGGGACCAGGGGCTTGAGCTCTGGGGAGTGGTCTCAGGTGGCAATCTGTGGGCTAGAACCAAGGCAGAGGTGGGGGTGGAAATAGCAATATTAATCTCGGGGCCCGGAAAGACAGGAGGGGAGAGGGTGAGGTAGGAGGGGGACGATTTGGAGTCCAGAGGTCTGGTCAGTGGTTAGATATAGAGACAACCAATTAGTCAAGTTAGACAACATTTACACACACACACGCACACCCTGCTACCTTGGGAGAAAGCAATGAGCTTAAGGAACACTATACATTTGAATTAGTTCCCCTTTCCAAGCCATTACTCTACAGAATGACAGATTAACTTTCTTATTAAAAATTCCCCGATAGATTCCTCAAACTCGTTCTCCATCACACCCATTACATACGGGCGACACATCTCCAGGAAGCCCAGTGGAAACACAAGCTATAAATAGGACATCTATATTTATGAGTGCAGGAAAGAAGTGTCGGCCAATGTCAGGAAGCAAGAAGAGGGGTGGCAGGGTCCCGGAGAAGGGGCAGCGAGAGGGGAGTCCTGTGACTCTGCTCAGTTCCCTCAGGCCTAGAAAATTTGCATTTTGTTTAAGTTCAGTAGATGCCGCTGCTCCGGTAGAGAGGAGAAAAATCATCTCGTTTCCTTGGATGCAATCTGTCCCGTTTACGATTCCGAACCGGTAGAATGTTTGCGTATACAATTCTGACGCCCTGTCCTCACGTGTGCATATGCATCCAGAGTGTAGCATTTACAGCAAATCCTAGTGGGGGCCTCTTCAATGGTCACCTGCCCAGGTCATTCTTAGTTCATGCAGTGGCTTGTCATCTACAAGGACCTTGATTTCTCTCTTGCTGTTTCCTCCCAGGACAAGAGGCTTTTGAGTGAGCCCCACAGTAATGGCCGTCATCATCACCTGCTCTGTCCCCTGTGCTTGTGAGCACTGAGCACCGCATCCAGAAATGCCGTGGTTAGTGCTTTGTCTGCCTCCATGTGTTATAGATGTGTGTTATGTATTATATAATAAAGTATATATGTATATTTATAGACCTTATTATGTATATTGTATATAGATGCCATAGTATTACGAATAATAATATACAGGCAGGAAATAAAGTCAGCCAATCCCTAAAAGGCTGCTGTCTTAGTTTACTAAGGCTGCTGTAACAAATTACCATAGACTGGGTGGCCTTAACAGTAGAATTGTGGCCCAGTAGGGTTTGGCTCCTGGGGAGAGCCCTCTTCCTGGCTTTGTAACGAGCTGCCGTCTCGCTGTGTCCTCGCATGAAGGAGACATAGAAATCTTTTTCTCTTCCTCTTCTTTATTTTTTTTAAGTTTATTTATTCACTTGCTTTTGAGAGAGAGTGTGAGGAGGGGAAGGGCAGAGAGAGAGAGGGAGAGAGGGAATCCCAAGCAGATTCTGCACCGACAGCGTGTGGGGCTCGAACTCACGAACCCTGAGATCATGACCTGAGCTGAAATCAAGAGTCAGATGCTCGTCCGACTGAACCACCCCGAGCGCCCCTCTCTCTTCCTCTTCTTGTAAGGCTCCCAATCCTATCGGATTAGGGCTCCCCCTAAGCCCTCGTTTAACCTTAGTACCTCCCAAATGCCCTATTTCCAAGTATAGTCGCTTTGGGGGTTAGAACTTCAACATACAAATTTTGGGAGACACAGTTCAATCCGTAGCAACTGCTAAATGCAAAGGGGCTAAATACCTAGATGTGCCAATAATGGCAAAACGCAAGCACTGTCACATATGTCCGTCTGGTGCAACACCCGTTATCCATTAGTCTAATAGTAACATGTTAAAAAAAAAAAAACCAAACACCAAAACCCTTGTGTTTCTTTCTAGAACGACGGAAGATTCTCAGCCACCGAGTAGTTTCCAAAGAAAAAATTTTTTTTTCCTTTTTTGTTTTCCGACTTTCAAAAAAATTTCAGACCTACAGACAAGTGGAAAGAATAATATGCACATTTACATACTTGCCATTTTGGCACATTCCCTCACATCCCAGTCACAGCCTCTCAGCTTGGGATGTAACTCAAAGACCAGTTGAGTCACCCATCACCTCTGACACACACTCAGTCTAGACGGGCCATCCGGCCTCCGCTTCTAGATCTCTGGTGATGGGGAACTAGACTCTTTGAGCCAGCCCCTTCTGTTTTTAGAGGCCTCTGCTTGTGTCTGAGTTTATGCTTAGAATAAACTGAGATCTGGCCCTCCGTGGCTTCCTTAGTTGTGCTTTATTTAACACTCTAGCCAGACAGACTAATTCTAGTTCCCTTCTCATGTGACAGCTTGAAAATGTTTGACGGGAGCGGAGCTCCTGGCCTCTTCCTTACTGGGAGGGAAAACGGTCCACCCCGATGCCTTTTTTGGAGCCGTAAGGAGTCCTTACTTGCTTGGGTAGGGCGTACACGTATTCACACACCGTCACTCGAAGTTGACTAGACAATGAGGCTTCCTTATCTCCTCTAACGGGTGGGATTTTCCACGTTGGGCCTGCCAGGTAACTGAGTCTCTTTGGGGTATGCAGACATTGGGAGTCTCCAAGACCACCCTCAGTTTCAGTAATTCACCCCAAGATTCACAGAACTCAGTGAGCGCTGTTTGACTCACAATTATGGTTCATTACAGCAAAAGGTTACAGAGTAAAGGTGGCCACGGGAAGCAACGCCTGAAGCCAAGGCCCAGAGCGTTCCAAGCACAAAGCTTCTGGTGTCTTCCCCCGGTAGAGAGTCTGACGGCACTGCCTCCTCCGGGCACCGAAGCGTGACCATAGGCAGAGGGTTGTCGGGCAGGGGAGCTCACTCGAGGCTCGGGGTCCGGAGTTTTCCCTGGGGCTCCGTCGCGCAGCTCTGGTCGACCGCCTGCACGACGTCAGCTTCCGGCCCCTGCAGAGGCTGGGCTGATAGGGTGGCCCAGAGCCCCCTCACGAATCACACTGTTAGAACGGGCGAGGCTAAGGCTCCCAGATGAACAAAGACACTCTTATCAGGCAGGACATTCCAAGGGCTCAGAGATTATCTCTCAGGACAAAGGCCAGACTTCTTTCCGGGCGGAATTCACTTTCCCACCCAGGGCGGATGAGTCATCTTTCCTGTTTCTTCCCCGCCCGTTTCCACTGGTCTGCAGTCCTTGGCCGGCAGGCGTCTGGGCCGGCAGACCCCACGGTGACACGGTGCATGGGGCTGCCCCGTCCCTGCCTCCGCTTTGGGGTGGCTGACCCCGCCAGGCCTCCCCAAGGGCAGCGTGGCTCGCTCCGACTCACCCCACCGGCTCTGCTGGGCCCGCAGATCCCACCAGTCTAGGAGGCCTTCTCTCCCTGGCTCCTGGCCTAGGCGTCTGCCCTTCAGCCTTGAGGTCGGGTCACCTCACACCTAACCGCAGAGGCCCTACCTTGGCAGGCCCTGAGGCCATCGGTTCTGTCACCTACCTTGTGGTACCCCACAGGAGGCCGTGGGAGCTTCTGGGGCCCTTCCGTGCCCCTCACCAGCCAGCGCAGGCTTGGGAGGGGGCACACTGGCCCCCCCTCTGCCGAACGGTGCCCCCATCTGTCCATCTCCGCTGTGCTGTGGTGTCCCAGGGAGGCCCGTCTGCTTGGCGCTCTCTGCTCAGAAGGACTGAGCCACTGTCCCCTTTGCTTCCCTCTTTCCCCCGCTTCCAGACTGTGCCCCGGGCAGGACAGGCCCCCCTGGTGGTCTTTTTGCCTTCTTGCCTTGGGTCATTTTCCCCACCGCCCACCGCCCACTGGGCCAGAAGGAAGGACTTCCTTTACATGGGGTTTTCCTCTCTCCTGGTCGAGGATTCCCTTGGGCTCTGCTACCTGAGTAGCTACGGGGGAAGTAGACTTACAACTTAAAAGAAAGAAAACTATTTTCAAAACATTACCTATATTACACCTGTGTAAAGAGCTGGACAGCAGTGAAAGCCTGGGGCCCACAGAGAGCGGGGAAGCTGTCCGCTCTCACCCTCCTTCCCGCCTTCCTCGGGGCTCAAGGGCCCACAGAAGCTGAACAACTTCAAGGGAGTGGGTTTGGAAATGGAAGGGGTTCGCGATTCCCTAGCCTGTCAATTTCCACGGCAGTGCGGATAGCTGCCATTTACGTCAACACGAGATGCCCTGTGTTGTGCTAACGTTAGTCAGTCCTCCCCAAAGGCCGATCATCACCCCCATTTTGCTGACGAGAAAACCGAGGCTCGGGGAAGTCATTTGTCCCACGTCTCACAGCTGGTGAGTGCTGTGTGCAGGGGTTTAAACCCAGCACCATCTGACTGCGGAGATCTGCACTAATTAACCATTCCCCTCAACTGCCTTTCGGTGAGGCTTTTCCCGTTTCTGGCTTCCTCCTTACTGCCTTACGAAGGCATTCGGTGAAGCACAACTTTATGCTTAGTTGCATGCACTGTTTTGCAAACTTCCAAGGATTCCCCTGATGATAGAGTGGTGGCATTTAAAACCCGCTCGGGGGTTGGCAAGCATCCCCCCACATCCTGCTGGGATTACTGAGGGAATCAGCCGCTTGGGACTCCACCTTCCTAATCGGCTCTTAAGGGAACTTGTAATGAACCTAATTGGAAGCATTACTTGATTCCCTGCAGGATTATTTTACATAAACCAGCAGCAGGAAAGGTACTAAAATCAATAAATGAGAGAGAGAGAGAGAGTTGAAAATGTAGAGCTAAAGTCAGGATGGCAGGTTGCAGGTAGGACACTGACCTTGTAGCTCAGGAGGAGAGTCTGGGGCACCTTTTAAAAAAAATGTTTATTTATTTTTGAGAGAGAGTGTGTGTGCCTACGCTAGCAGGAGAGGGGCAGAGAAGAGAGAATCCCAGGCAGGCTTCATGCTGTCAGTGCAGAGCCCAATGTGGGGCTCGAACTCATGAACCATGAGATCATGACCTGAGCCGAAATGCAGTCGGACGCTTCACCGACTGAGCCACGCAGGCGGCCCTCGTGTGCCTTGCGATAACCTGCTATAGGTGCAAAAGAAATTTATGACTTGGACGTGGGAACTCTGGACACGGGTTTTTCCTTTCAACATTTGATAAGCTAAGTTGTGGGAATTTCTGTGGGTGTTGATTAAAAAAGTGTGGGGCACTTGGCTATGCGACCGTGATCTTGACTGTCCTGGGGCTTCATTCGGTTATTCACTCACCCATTAAAGAGTTGAGCTGGGCCTGAAGGGTTGGGGAGGATTGTGACAGGTGGAGATGTTGGGGCTGGGCACGGGTGGCGTCAATAGTGAGACGAGACCTAAGGATGGGGACATCCGGCTCCTGTTTGGGGCAGGAAGGGTTGTCTCCTGCAGCCAGAATTTCAGAAGGAGGAAAGAAAGAGAGAGATAAAGCCGGAAGACTAGACCAGGATCAAATTGCGTAAAATGATGATTGCTAAGGGCCCAGGAGCAGCGCTCAGTGGGAGCCCCCAGCAGCCCCAGAAGGGCAAAACAGCGGAGGCTCTGAGCGTGGGCGGGAGGCCCTTCCGTCAGCCCCTGCCTCGTGGCGCTCCCACCATGTGAGTCTTGCCGGTCCCTCCCGGTGAGTTTGCACCGTCCACCAGAGGGGTATGTTTGGTCTTCTTCTCCTTCTTTCTCCCCCTTCGTGACGATGTCTTTTCGTTCACTGGTTTGGGTTAACACTTCTGGGGAGGTGATTCTCAGACAGCAATGTTGTGGGGGTCATGGGAGCGGTGGCCAGATGCCCACCACAAGGGATGACTCAGAAGCACAGGGGGTGACCGGCAGTGGAGGGAGGACAGAAGGACGTGGGTCTTCAAACCGTCCTGGGGTCAGCAGTCTAGGAGGAAGCCAAGCCTGGAGGAGGGTGTGAAGTCACGGGGCGCTACGAGGAGGTGATTCAGGTCCCGAGTTAGGGAGAAGGCACCAAGAGTTGAAATGTAGTAAATGACCAGGTTAAAAGTCTTCGCCAAATAGCCTGCAGCTACTCAAAATCAACTCCCTTAATACCTCGCACATCCGAAGGTCTCTGCCTCTGAGGGATAAAAGATGCTCAGTTCCTTCTAAGATAGCATTTTCTTAAAGCAGAAACAATACAAACCTGAAACCCATTTTGTCATGGGCTTAAGAAGTCCTTCGTCCAGAAGTTCCGTCTGTGTGAAATCAAATGTGCGAGTGACTGAATTGTTAAGCGAGCTTTTCCTCCCATCGGTATCTACCCCGTGTGTCAGTGCCTCCATGGAGTCTCTGAGCTCCGGGGCCCCTCGCTTCTGACTCGTTCATTCCAGGCAGTGGCCTGAGTAGCAACTTTCTTTCTCTTTTTAAAAATATGGAGACCAGTCTGTTTTCGTTTTTAATATTCTAAATTCATTTCTTGTCCTTTTGGCACAACAGGGCATTTGTATAATAATTTCTTTGTTTCTCTTTAAGAAGCAAGTAGATGTAATGGGTATTTTTTTTTTTTTTTTCCAGGCCACGCTGACCAGGAGCCTAAACAAATCCACTGACTCAATGTTTTTCTAGCTCACTTTCTTCAGGGTTTGACTGTTCCTTTTTAAGGGCAACAGTCACCATTATTATTATTATTGTAAGAATATAAAGATAAGCCTTAAACTATAAATATCTTTGGGAGGGGGTTCATCAAAAATTGAACATCCCTTTTAAGGCATGAATAAACAACATCTAACAGATCCCTTTCTAAAGGGAAGATTTGAAAGGGGGGGATACCAGCTGGGAAAAGGAGAGGAGGAGTAGAAAGGGAGGCTTATAGCACCTGAGTGGCTCCCAGAAAACTGGGGAACCACAAACCAATCTCGAACCACTTCCCGGTTTTGCTCAGGGCTGTCCGAGTTAAAGATTCACATTAAAATCAGGTGCGTTGCTCTCCGTTTTCCTTTAAGTTTGAAATACAAGTTGGATATCTTCACTAAGTGGGATGTCTTTTGTTGTCACTGTTGCACACGGACAAAGCTCTATAAATGGTCTGCCAGTGAATTGGAATAAATTGAGTTTAAACTGATTTTTAGGGATATTATAAAATGTGTTGACTGCTTTGAAAAGAACAAAAGCAACTCTGAACAATGGCTATTAGAAGCAGCCGAGATGGTGGAAAATTGCTTTATACTATTAAAAAAAAACACAACACTCATTGACAAAGAAATGTTTCCTTTCAAAAATGGAAACTCTATCATAGATGTAGTGCTATGCACAGCTAGTTGTTCCTAAAATATACTGAACTGTTAGCAAATTCATTAATTAGGGTCCTGTATGTAGCAACATCTGTTTAAAGTGACACTTCTTCTGTTCTTCACTGCGTATTTCATAAGATGCACACTTCTGTCCTTTCATTGCACAAGCATGGAATCAATTACAGTCTTGAAATTCCCCACCAGAGGTCTAATTTAGGTGACTGCTGAGACAAACGTGCTTCAGAACTCAGCCACAACGGAATCCTGAGTTTGTAACAGAGACTCCTTACAGCGGGATGCTATCTCGGGTGATAGGTACTGGAATGACCCGTATCTCCAGGCAACTGGGGTCTTCTCACAGACCCTAGGCGGAGACTGAGTGCTAACAGAACTGACGCAGTGCGGCTCACCTGACGTTTAACAGAATGTTTGGATTGGCCTGTTTCCAGGGGACCAATGATCCAAACACCTGCTATGCTAATTCTTGTGGGGCACCTTGGACAGTAAGTAAAATCACCCGTGTAAATAAAGCCTGTTTGTTGACCCTGGCCACAAGTATTTTAAAGCTAATGCCTAAATTCCTCCCTCAAAGGTTCTGATTTAATTGGTCTGGGATGCAGCCTGGACCTGGGATTTTTTACAGGCTCCCGTGTAGTTGAAAGAGGCAGCCAAGGTTGTGAATTTCAAAGGCTGATAGCTTCACAGATCTGGCCGTGACTCCATAGCAGCTGGCAGTTTCTTCTTATGCCTAATGATTCCATTTCAGGTAGCCAGAGAGTGGTGATGTTTTCCTAGGAAATAGATACCCAGATTTGAACCTTCCTTGGCCTCGCTGAAATGTGTATTTGTGAGAGCGGGCTCCCCACTCCTCAGGTGGTTCTGAGATACAGCCAGGCTTGCAGATTCCTGCTTTGGAAGGTCTCTAGACCCAGCCAGGTGACACTCTTTCAACGAGGATAGCTGAAGAAGCTACGTGTGATTATGCATCAAAGCATTTAATTTAAAGATGGAATTTTTAGTAACAATTCGATTATCGTTGCTATGACACATCTAATCGGTTCTGGTTAGACTAGGCTTCTCGGTCTAACTTACAGTACCTGGGAGGTATAACCTAGTACCTTGGCAAATTGTACCGAGGTAAAAGAAAAGTGGCATTATGAATGTATTTGGATTTATGTTTTTAATTTTTTTTGTTTTTTTTATATTAAATATAATTTATTGTCGAATCGGTTTCCATACGACACTCAGTGCTCATCCCAACAGGTGCCCTCCTCCATGCCCATCACCCACTTTCGAATGTATTTGGATTTAACAATTTTCTTACCTAAACATCGAAAGTCTGTCACCAGTACCAGAATTTCTTTTCGGTGGTTGTAGGGTGTACTTACTTCGGGTTACTCTAGGCTGCTCTTCTGAGCGCAAGTGTTACTTCCCTGGTTAGAATCCACCCTTTGTTATTACTGAGGACTTCCTCCTTGGTGTCTCCCCTACTGGAGAAGTTACTACTTTTTCTCAAGTGAGGCTATACCTCACCTGCTCTTCTGTGCCTTTGGTCCTGACCATTCTTTCGGTGTTGGGGTAGAGGGCCCTTCATGGTCTTTTCATTGTCGCCCCGTCTGCAGTTAGACTTCTCTTTCAGTTAACTCCCTTTTGATTTGTGGCTCAATTTCATTCATAGCCTGCTCTTGGTTAAGACGGTGATTCATTATTGAAGGATTGCAGACTATCTTTACTTCTAAATTTGTTTCCAGATGCTTCTTATGGAAGCAAACCGTGCTTTGGAAAACATCGATTGCTCAAAGTTGTCATTCATTGCTGAGGCTAAGGCTCTTTTTTGGTATGGGTAACAGTCAGGAGCAAAGAACCTTGTGCATAAAACGCACCGTTTGGATGAAGGAATAGCAAATATTTAAGGCCAACAATTTTTTTCTAAGATCGTAAACTTTCTACATCCATTATTCTACATTATATTACCTAGTTCTTCAGTATTCTTTCTTTCTTCCAGTAGACATTTTGTAAGAGCTTGGACAAGATGCAACGGATCTAGATGTCAGGGGGAGGGGGTCAAAGGTGGATAACATGCAGCCTAACTTGACAATAAGGATCATGTCTTGGATTATGTCTCATGTGTAGAGGATCAATGGATGTTTTTGAATGATGAATGATAAACAGCAAAGCAAGAACATGAAATGGTGAAAAATGGCCACCTCCATTTTGGATGATATCAAGGTTCAGAAAGACCTCTTAAAAATTGAACTTCTGTTTGGGGAAAGATAGAGTAGACTTTTTCCCATTCCTGCCACTAAGTACAACTAAAACCCCTGGATATTACATATAAAATAAACATGAGCCTCTGAAAGGTTGAAAGTAGAAAGTAGACCCAAGGCACAACAAGGTAGTTGGTCACCTGGCTTATCTTTTATCCCATACATTCCATCCCTGGAGGTGAAGAAGCTGGCATCCCAGAAATGCCAATGAGCCCAGACATATAGAGCCCCAATGAAATAAAGCCCCTGCTCTCTTTAGCCAAAAAAAACTAGAAAAGGGGCAAATAGAATTCAGCAACATATTTGATAATTCTATAGCATGGCCAGGTGGGGGTTATCCCAGTGATACAAGGCTGATTCAGTATTTGAAAATTAGGCTACATAATTTATCATATTAATAGACTTATGAAAAAAACACAAATAATCGTATCAATCAATGGATGCAGAAAGATTTTGACAAACTTAACAGCCATGTCATGATTTAAAAAAAAGAAATCAAACATTATACTTACTGGTGAGATCAGGAATTGAGTCAGGGTGTCCACTGTCACCATTCTTATTCAGCATATTACTGGAAGTTCTAGCCAGTGCAGTAAGACAAGAAAAAGAAATAAAAAGCATACAGATGAGAAAGGAAGAAATAAAATGATCCCTATTTGTAGATTACATGATTGTCTACATACAAAATCCCAAGGAATCTGGGAAAAAACTCCTATAGCTAATAAGTGAGCTCAAAAGAAAAAGAAAAAACCCAGCATACCAGATGGACACACAGATATCAACTATATTTCTATATATTAGCAATGAACATACGGCCACTGAAATTAAAAATGTATTACTCTTTGTAATCGTTCAAAAAAAAGGAGAATACTCAGATGTAAAAATCTACATGTAAAACATCTACAGGACTTGTAAGGTGACAATTAAGTAACGATGAACGATATCAAAGAAGATCTCAATAAATGGAAAGAGGTCATAGATTGGAAGACCCAATATAGTAAAGATATCAATTCTCCCAAATTAACATACAGTTTTAATGCGATTCCTATAAAATCTCTGTAAGATTTTTTTATAGATATGGACAACATTATTCTAAAATTCATATGGAAAAGCAAAGGAAATACAATAGCTGAAACAATTTGAAAAGGAAGAGTGAAGTGAAAGGAACCAGTCTAACTAGTTTCAAGACTTATTATGTAGCTACTAGTCAAGACTGTATGATACTGTCCGAGGAAATAGAAATGTAGATTGAGAGAACAGAACAGAACACAGGTGCAAAAGAAATTCAATGGAGAAAAAAGTGCCTTCTCAACAAATGGTATTGAGCAGTCCATAGGCAAAAGAGTGAAACCTGACGTGAGACTCATACTTTATACAAAAATTGACTCAAAATGATTCATAGATTTAACTGTAAAACACAAAACTATCAAACTTTTAGTAAAACACAGAGGAGACAATCTTAGTGACCTAAGACTAGGCAAACAGTTCTTAGGCTTGACCCCAAAAGTATGATTTATAGCAGGAAAAACTGATACATTGGACTTCATCACCATTAAAACCTTTTTGCCCTACAAAAGACTCCGTTAAGAGGATGAAAAATCAAGTTCACAAGTGAGAAAACTTGTTTTCTAACAAGCAGACAAAAACATATTCAGCCTCATTAGCCATTAGGGAAATACAAATGAAAACCACAACAAGGTATTGCCACACTCAAAGTGGCTTAAATAAAAAATAGTGACATTACATGCTGCTGAGAATGAGGACGAGCTGGGCTACCCACACGTTACTGGTGGGAATGTAAAAAGGTGTAGCCACTCTGGAAACAGTTTGATAGGTTCTTTATGTCTGATAATTCTACAGGTTACTACCATACAACCTAGCAATGACACCACTGGGCATTAACCCCACAGAAACATGTACACAAATGTTTATAACAGCTCTATTCATCATCTCCAAACGCTGGAAACAACCCAGATGTCCTTCAGTGTATGAACAGTTAAACACACTGTGGAACGCCCATACCAGGCGATATCACCACTCAGCACAAAAGGGAGCAAATTGTTGATACGTGCAACAATGTGTATGAATCGCTAGGCAACTATGCTTACAGGGAAAAAATGCAATCCCAAAGGGTTAAATACTATATTATTCCATTTATTTATTTATTTATTTATTTATTTATTTTTTTTTAATTTTTTTTTCAACGTTTATTTATTTTTGGGACAGAGAGAGACAGAGCATGAACGGGGGAGGGGCAGAGAGAGAGGGAGACACAGAATCAGAAGCAGGCTCCAGGCTCTGAGCCATCAGCCCAGAGCCTGACGCGGGGCTCGAACTCACGGACGGCGAGATCGTGACCTGGCTGAAGTCGGACGCTCAACCGACTGCGCCACCCAGGCGCCCCTATTATTCCATTTAAATAACATTGTTGAAGTGGTAAAATTCTAGAAGCAGAGAATAGTGAGAACAGCGGTCAGCAGGAGTCAAGGAGTTGGGGAATATGAGGGAGTGGACATTGGGATAAAAGGGCAGCTGGAGGGATCTTGACGATGTTAAAAATATTCTGTATCCTGACTGTATCAATGTCAATATCCTGCTTGCCATGCTGCACCCTAGTTTTGCAAGATGTTGTCATTGAAGAAAACCGGACCAAGCGTACATGAGATCACCCTGTATGGTTTCTTACGCATTCATGTGAATCTACAGTTCTTTCAAGATTAAAAAGTTTAATAATCGTAATTAAAAAATCCAAATCTTGGGGTGCCTGGGTGGCTCAGTCGGTTAAGCGTCCAACTTCGGCTCAGGTCACGATCTCATGGTTTGTGGGTTTGAGCCCCGCGTGGGGCTCTGTGCTGACAGCTCAGAGCCTGGAGCCTGCTTCGGATTCTGTGTCTCCCTCTCTCTCTGCCCCTCCCCTGCTCGTGCTCTGTCTCTCTCTTCCTCTCAAAACGGAATAAACGTTAAAAAATTTTTTAAAAAGCTTCACCATTATGGTACGGTAAACTCAAAATGCTTCATGGTGCTTGATGAAGACTTGTCTGGTCTGGCCCAGTGATTCCCGACCCTGGCAGCTTGTGAGAATTACGTATGGAGCTTATAAAGAATACTGATGCCTGAGCATTACTCCAGCTAATTAGATCAGGATCTCTGTGGGGTAACTAGATAATAATTAGTATTTTCTTTGATCACCGGTCACTACAGACCATAGGCTCCATGAAGCCTGTTTTTGCTCTCCATTGTAGGGCTAGTTCCTAACTCAGTGTCTGTCCCCTGGGACATGCTCAGTTCATATATGCAAAATCAGAGGTGCTCGGTACACATGTGGGGTGAGAGGTGCCGGGTACACGTGTACGGGGTGAGAGGTGCTCAGTACTTATATGCGAGGTGGGAGGTGCTCAGAATGTATATGGGAGGTGAGAGGTGCTCAGTGTCTGTCCCCTGGGACATGCTCAGTTCATATATGCAAAATCAGAGGTGCTTGGTACACATGTGGGGTGAGAGGTGCCGGGTACACGTGTACGGGGTGAGAGGTGCTCAGTACTTATATACGAGGTGGGAGGTGCTCAGAATGTATATGGGAGGTGAGAGGTGCTCAGTACCAATATGCGAGGTGGGAGGTGCTCAGTACTTACATGCGAGGTGGGAGGTGCTCAGTACATATACACGAGGTGGGAGGTGCTCAGTACTTATATGCAAGGTGGGAGGTGCTCAGGACATATATGCAAGGTGGGAGGTGCTTAGTACATACATGCGGGGTGGGAGGTGCTCAGTATGTACGTGCAGGATGGGAGGTGCTCAGTACTTATAGGCGAGGTGGGAGGTGCTCAGTTCATACATGCGAGGTGGGAGGTACTCAGTACGTATGCGCGAGGTGGGAGGTGCTCAGTACGTACGTGCAGTGTGGGAGGTGCTCAGTACTTATATACGAGGTGGGAGGTGCTCAGAATGTATATGGGAGGTGAGAGGTGCTCAGTACCAATATGCGAGGTGGGAGGTGCTCAGTACGTACGTGCAGTGTGGGAGGTGCTCAGTACTTACATGCGAGGTGGGAGGTGCTCAGTAGGTACATGCGAGGTGGGGGGTGCTCCGTATTCATATGCGAGGTAGGAGGTGCTCCGTACCCACATGTAAAGTGAATGAGTAGAGGACAAGTAGAAGGGTCCTCCTCCCCCCTTTTGCTGCCTCCCTGAACCCATGAAAGAAGAGAAAGAGGGGATAAGGTGCCTTCTCTGGTGTCCTTTTCATCCCTCCAGCGCGTCGTTACAAAATTGCGTTAGGGTCACAGCACTGCTCCAAGAGAGATCCACCCCATATCTGGAAATGATGACGGTGCCTCCTTCTTCACACTCAATCAACAAATTCAATGAAAGTGAGACAGAAGCTGACAAGGAGGCTGAAATGACACATCATCTTACTCATGCAGGAATAACAGAAAACATTTTAAATGCAGCTAAAAAAAAAAAAAAATTCGAGTCACTGACAAAGAAATGAAAACAATTTGCTGAGTTTTGTCCTTTTCATTTCCCCCTCCCACGAAGCCTCCTCAAGTCCAGACGCGATCATTGATTATGTATGTCCTGCCTCCTTTACCTCCGTGGTCTCCTTAAATGATTCTCCAAACCCAGCCCCTCTCCTGCTCTCTCTCTCAAAAATAAACATTAAAAAAAAAAAAAAAAAAAAAAGAATTATCTGGCCCCAAACATCCACAGAGCTGAGGTTAAGAAACCCTGGTCCAGATCTGGCTGTGCAGGATTTAGTAATTCTTACGTCAGATCTCTCCGGCCATGTCCTGGAGTGTCATAGTGTTTTAGTGTTCCTGGGTGTCAGTTTGACAGAGAGCATGTCTCCTACTTGCTGTGCTGTAAAGGTACCAGGAGAAGAATTTTGATATGCTCCTTTGAAATCTCATAACACATGAGAGGTGCTGTTGAGAAAAAGCCTGTCCTCGATTTGACACCTCTGAAGACTTCAGGCAGGATCTATGAAATTCAGGTGATCCACCTCCCTAAATCTCCCCTTCTTCAGTGCGGGAGACATATTTTTGTCTTGAACCTCAAATTGTTCTGGCCATCCGGGACACGTCTGTAAAGGGGAGTCGGAGGAGGTGAACAAGCACGTTATTTGTTACTTTGTGTACGACAGCTGTTACTGGGATCCTTGCATTCAGAAGGAAGCCGTTGCTAAATCCAACAATTGTACCATCTAGACAACATCTCGTGTTTTTCATGATGCGTACCTCTCATTAACTATAAAGCATTTAACAGACATACGTTCTTATTAAAGACCTAATTAATGCCCACGGTACTCGTGGGGAGCAAAGAGGAGGTGGGTCATACTATTCCCGCTTTAAGAGGTGATAATTAAGCCTGGAGTCGCACACTGACTATTTGAAGAGTACATTGTATCTCTTGACAACTAGCTGTGTCTGTCAGCCGCTGCCGGCACTGATTCATCAGACCCTGATTAGCGTCCAGTCATAAATGTCGAATTTCAAAATCCTTTTTAAATGCACACAGCAGATTGTGAAGGGTGGTTGCTAATCAGAGAAGGACAGCACAGCAAAGACATTTCCATTCCGAGGAGTTTACCCTTTTTAAACAAACATGCAGCAACAGAAAAGTAAAAGGGGGGAAGAGTATAGATTACAGTTCAATAGACACTTATTATGGGCTACGTGCATGGCACCAAGTCCAGGGCTAGATACCGCAGAAGATGAAATATAAATATATATCCTTGATGTGTCATTTACTATGCAAGTTGGAGACTCGAGACAGTCTGTAAAAACAGAGAACTGTAAAAGTCATAATGTAACATGTACACGTGCCAAAACGTGCCTATAGGAAGCTTCGGTGTCCCGGAAAACAAGAGAAGCTTTTATGAAAAAGGTAGAATTGGGGAGGAGCCTGGAAACAGTAACAGGATGGGTTCAAGTGGACAGAAGGAATCTGGGGAAATAGGATTCGACTAGACAAAAGGGTTAGTGAATACAGGTGGGGTCATTCTTTGTACTTTCTGGAAGAGAAAGAAACTTAGCAGCTCTCAAGTGGTCATTTCCTGATGGGTGAACAGAAGGCAAAAAAGCCGGAGGGTAAGGGGACAGAATAAACACGTGTTCAGGAGACAAAGGAGGAAGACTTCCTGAGTTCCTGTTACACCCGGATCCCTGGCTCCATCTCTGCCTGAATCTCAGATGCAAATAAAATCCAGTAGTTTGTTGACCAATAGCAGAACCTAAGCCTTCACTGAGTCCAGGATTCCCAGCCGTGGGCAAAGGAATGGGGACGCAGGCTTGAGACTTCCCGGATCTAAGCCCCAAGGCGCCAAACCTTGGCATCAGCTTGGTCATCGGAAGCTGGCTTTTCCTGTCCGCCTTGGTTTGGAAACCAGACTGTGGGGTGGCCAGATGAGTTTAAGGACTTTTTTGTTTTTCTTCTTAACGTTTACGTGTCATTTTTGAGAAAGCGGGGGAGAAGGGAAGAGAGAGGGAGACAGAGAGTCCCAAATAGGCTCCCTGCTCAGCACAGAGCCTTGATGTGGAGTTTGATTGGATGCCGCCGACCTCAGTGTCATGACTTGAGTGGAAACCAAGAGTCTGTCACCGCCGACTGACCCACCCAGGCGCCTCCAAGGCCAGATGAGTTTAAAGGGCTGAGGGGGCTCCCGAGGTCTCGCTCTCGGCACTCGGGCTTTGTGGTTGCAGATTCTTCCCACGAGACAAACTGCCACGGACACGCAGGCTTCTCGCCAAGGTCACACCTTGCTTCTTGAACACGATTTGACTTGGACTGCAGTTTGGTGAGCGATGGCCAGTACTTAATAGTTCAATTGGACCCAACCACCACGTTTTTAACCAACTAGGTTACCTTCTGAAGGTCACTCATCTGGAACCAGACCACCGACTTGAGAATAGTTGTTCTGGCACGCGAAGGGCCTTCCCCAGCGTTTGCTCTTAGTATTATTTTAAACATAGTTCAATGACAGATTGTGACTTGGAAGGGATTCATTTCTGTTTCAGTTGTCTTGACAACAATGTACGTTATGACATCTCATACGCTTGAGAATCCTAAGGTTTTACAACCAAGGAGTGTGTTGCTTATTACAATTCTGATAAAAAAAAAAATTCTTCAGGGCTGGCGGACTGAAGACGATTATTTTTATTAAACCTTCTTTTTTGTGGGTGTCACAAAACAGTAGCCCCGGATGGACCACAACTCGCTTTAATTTCAGGGAGAGCCAACTCAAGGGTCTTGTCATGGCTCCACCCAGAACTTACTTGTATTGTGTGGCCTTTGCGATTTCTTTTTACATTTTTTAAGATTCTAACTCTTTCTCTGAAATATTTCTTGAAAACGCAATAAAGTGGGAATAGTTTTATACCTTGCTTTTCCCCATGTCTTTTACACAGTTCTTACAATTACTCTTGGAAACCAATTTACAAAGAGACATTTTTATTAAGAAAAATTGCAAACATATAGAACATTAGGGAACAAAATTACAGTGAGCAAGCACTCTAGAAAAACCACTTATAATCGAGAACTGTTAACATCTTGCAAAGCTTAGTTTACCTTAACTTTTTTGGGGGGGGGGGCGAAGGGGGTATTTTAAAGACTCCTTGACAGCAGTCTACACCAGATGCTCACTTGAACCGTGTTCTTTTTTTTTGTTGTTGTTCTCCCCCCGCCCCCCCCCCCCCCCCCCCCGGAAGTCCAAAGCTTATGGGATACTGCATGAATAGCACTTGTGAGAAACCGGCCATCAGCTCTCAGGCATTCCTGGAGTTTGGAGACAGTGACCTCACAAGCAAGCAAGGCCTCGGCCCCGCCTCTTAGGTGCAAACTGACGAAAGTTCTCAGCGGGGCCGCTCTGACTCCCGGAGGGGTGAGCACTCAGTGGGCACTCGGAGCATGTCGAGCTCAATTTCAGTTGCTCCCCTAAAGCCGCCCGTGACGGCGGCACTTTCTCAGCCTCCCAGGGAGGTGCAGGGCGGCGTCGAGGGGGGAGACGGAGCCAGCAGAGCCGGGCGCAGGGTGGGGGACACCGGGGTGCATGCCCGACCGCTCCCGGGCTGAGGGTCCGCTCTCCTTGCTTCATGTGTACGGGGCCGCCTCCGGCTGGGCTCAAGTGAGGCGGTGACATGCCCCGCAACCCCCAAGAGAGAGCGGGGCCGCACCCGGGGGCTCGGCTCGGGCGGCCCAGCACCCCGCGCTGCTGACGGATTCTCGGGTGGTGACGCCGCTGCCCACGGGCCCCGGGGACCCCGCGTGCCCGCGGCGGGGCTCGCCACCCGGGCTGTGCGCCCGCACGGACCGGGGCCCCGGCCCCAGCTTCCGCCTCGGGGAGGCAGAGCCCGTGCGCCCCCGCAGCCCGGCCGCGCGCCTTCGGCTCCGCGAGCCCACGGCCGAGCTGCGGGGCCGAGGCAGGGCCCGAGCCCAGGCCGGGAGGGCGTGGCGGGGAGGACGGCGCCCGCTCGCGCCCGCGGTCCGCCGGCCGGAACATGGCTGCCCCCAGCGCCGCGGACAGTCACGTGCCCAGGCGCTGCCGCCGCCGCCGCCGCGCGCCCCCTCCCGCGCTGGCCCAGGGGCCGACCCCGCGGCAGGCGCGGCCCCGGACGCCTGTCCGCCACGGGGGTGCCACGAGGGCCGGCCGAGGACGGAGGGCCCCGCGCCGCAGGCCACCTCACCCGGTCGCCCGCCTCTCACCCGGGCGCGGGGGTCGGGCTCTCGGAGCCGGCGAAACCTTCCTGGGGGCGACCTGCGCCAGGTCGGGCTACTGGGCATGCGCGCTGCTCCCGTCCTAGTGCGGCCGGTGTCCGGGTTTTCCCGGCCCCTCGGAGCGGCGGCAGGGGCGGGGCTCGGGGCGGGGCGGCCGGGGTCTCGGTCCCCGCCCGGGGCCTGCGCGCCTCCGGCTCACCTCGCCCCAACGGGCTTCGCGGGGTGCCCGCGGGCGGCCTTATTGTTCGGGGCGGTGGGGGAGGGAGTAGTGCGAGCCCGCACAGAGGTGTGACCAGGGGTCGGAACGTAGGAGCCGCCCTTTCTTGTGATCAACCAGGGGTTCGTCTCGGGGTCGGGGGGACAGAATCTCCGGGTGGCTCGCAAATTCGTGCCCCCGAGCCCACCTGCGGAACGGCCGAGTTTGCGTTCCTTGGTCTGACCAGCTCCGGCTCCGCCCCAGGCAGTGTGCCCAGCCCGACCGTAAAGCTCGGCTCCGTTCCGGTGTCACCGAGAGACACCACCCCCCTCCCCCAGGGCGCAGGCCGGGGCCCTTCCCCCGATTCCTGGAAAGTAAAGTAAGGGGCCACGCCCGCTGCCCCTCGGGGCGCAGCTTGGCCTGGGTCCCGCACGCGCCCGCAAGGAGCCCGCCGACCCCGCCCGCCCGGCCCGCTTCCCCCGCCCCCTGGCCGCCGCGAACACCCGGAGCCGCGGATCGCGGCGCGCGGAGAGCCGGGCCGGCGCGGGCCGCGGACTGGGCATGCTCGGCAGCCCGGAGGCTCGCGGTGGCAAGTCGGAAGCGTTCGCACCAGCGAGGCAGCGGCCCGGCGGCGGCGGCCACGGGCAGGACGGAGCGGGCAGGGCCGGCCGGGCAAGGCTGCGGTCCCCTTGCGCACGGCGAGCCGGCCGGAGAGCGCGATCCCGCTGCGGAGCCCCGACGCTGCCCTGCCCCGGATTTTGGTGCGCGGCGGGGGGCTCGGCGAGCGGAATTCCGGCGGCAGCTGCGACTCCGGTGCAAGTGAGCCGCGGGGCGGGGGTGGGGGTGGGAGCGGCGATCCCGGGGGGGCCGATGGGGAGCGGCGTGCGGGCGGCTCCGGGGCGAGGGGGCGTGAGCGCAGCCCGCGCGGACCCGCGCGCGCACCTGGCTGGCACTCCCCCCCGCGCCGCAGCTCCCGGGGGTGGGCGCGGGTCTCGGCCGGGCGGGCTGCTCGCGGGGCTCCGGGACCCGGTGGGGGCGGCGAGGAAGGCGGGGGCGTCAGTGGGCGCCGTTCGGGGGTGCTGCGTGCGGGCTGGAAGGCTGCCTGTGTCGGGTTGGGGCGAGCCGAGGGTGGCTGGCCGGAAGGGCCGGGGGGCGAGGCGCCGCGTCCGGTGACCCGGCGGGGGTCCGGAGACCCACAGGGCCCGACCCCCAAATCACGGCCCCACCCCCACGGCCCCGGGCGGCGGCGTGACAGATGGCACCTCGGGGCCCCGATCGCAGCGTTGGTCAGGCGCCCAGGGTTTCGGGGTCCCCCTCCCACGCCGCGGCCCCTCGGTGCCCCCCGACTGCATAACAGGTGGGATCCCCTCCCCTGCGGAGTGAGCTGCTGACCCCAGGCCGCAGAACCGCCTCAGGTTCGGGGGCGGCCCCCGCCGGCCGAGGGGGAACTGGCCAAGGCCTGGAGGAGTCGTCAGCGCAGCCGGGACTGGACAGTCCCTCCAGGACGCGGCTGTCCCCGCGAGCGAGGGGTCCCTGCGACCCCGAGGCGACTGGTCAAGGGCAGGGCGGCGATGGCGTGTGGACCCAGGCGGGGGCTTGCGGCCGCCGGCGGGCCGGGCTGGGCGTCCTGGTGCAGCCAACGGATTCAGGCTGGCGCGTTCTGGTTAACGCCTGTTTCCCTCCCGGGAGCCGCGAGTGTGAGTCGTGGCCGGAGGGAGTGGAAGGGATCCGTGCAGGCGCTGCTCAGATGTTTCTTTTCACCTTCAAGCAGAGCCGACTTCGGCGGCGCACGCCTAGGAAACCTGGAGCGAAGGCTGCTTTGTGAAAGGGAAGTTTATTTTCCGTGCTGCGGGTCGGCCCGCTGTTTTAGCTCCCTTGACATTTCCCTTCCTGGACCTTTCCAGCTGTTTGGACAGGTTACTTTTCTCTCGGATGACGGGGTGTTTCTGGTTGGCTGCCTGGCGGTGGAGCGGTGCTCCTGTCAGGGTGTGCCGTGAGCACGCCCCCCCCCCCCAACTCGTCTCGGTCCCGCGGGGAGGACTCGGTGGGCAGAAAGAGGGGAGAGGCGCGGGGGACGTCGCAGGTCGGTGGGAGTTGCCGGGGAGGCCGCCCCAACACCACCAGGGGGGCTGGCAGCCCCGTGGGCCTGTGCTGGAGGGGACGGGGCTGCGCGTCTCACTGGTTGGGTAGGATGTCCGCGGGAGAAGCCGGGCGGAGGATGGGTCCCTGTCTGGCCAGTGCTCCAAGGGAAGCCCGGGGATGTTTGGTGATTCAGCAGGTGGCAGCCTTCCAGCTCCGAAGCCCGGCCTTGGCCGAGCCAGCGAGCCAGCCGGCAGCGGCAGCAGCTCGTGCCCTCCCGGTGCAGGCTCCAGCTTTGAGGGAACCTCCCCCCCAGCAGCTCCGCTTGCCTTATCTTGCTTTGGGTCTGGAGGCCCTGATCTTTTGGTTTTCTTCACAGTTTCTCTTCTTCGAGGCCTTGCGGCTCTTTGACCTGCTGGCTAGCAGGAGGCGGCAGCTGGCACCGTGCACAGTTTAAGTAGCTAGTTATTCTGCAGAAAATGATAGCAATATGTAAAGCAGGGAGCCAGTCTTTTCCTTCTATTTCTGCTTCAGGCTAGAAATTTACATTTTTAATAAAATGGTAAGATACATTTCTGTAGCTGTTCAGTGCTCCTAGTAAGCTATTGAAAATATCAGTAAGCATTTTTTTAAAAAAAGAAATTAACATAAGGGATGGATTAAGCTGACATTAAAAGGGACACAGTTATTAACACAGTATCTTATTCCTTCGAAGATCCCAAGCGTCTTGCACAGTGTCTAACTTGTGGATGCCTGATAAATGCTTATTCAGCTGGAATTAAAAAAAAACAACAACCCATAACAGAGGCTTGTCATTAAGTTTTGGCACTTAAAGAACTTTGTTTTCTTTCTATTTTGTTTAAATGTTTATTTGTTTTAGAGACAGAGAGAGAGAGAGAGAGAGAGAGAGATGGACGGAATGCAAGTGGGGTAGGGGCAGAGAGAGAGGGAGACACAGAATCCCAAGCAGGCTCCAGGCTCCAAACTGTCAAGCACAGAGCCTGATGTGGGGCTCAAACCCACGGTGTGGTGGGGGAGGGTGGCGGTCACTGAGCCACCCAGGTGCCCCGAGAACTTTGTTTTCATAAGTCGGAATTGCCTTTGTTGACCATAGTCACTCAATTTTACCTTGAAAACTCCACGCTTTCCTTTTTTTTCCCTAGCCAAGTCCCTGAATTTTCCAATTGTGGCAGATCCTGTATTCTGCTGCAAAAATAGGCACAGGCTTTGCTCACACATCTCGTGAAGATCTAAAGGACCCCTACATACTGCTATCATACGTTTCTTAAAAAACTGAAATGTATCCCCGCGGCGTATCCAATATGCTTTATGCATGAAACTTTATTTTACGTGAAGCATTTCAGGAAGGCTCTCTAGAATTCCTAAACCTTTACTCACCATTGAAAAGTGCTGCTATGGAAAGGACAAAACCGTGTTGGGGGACTAAAGATTCTGGATTGTTCGCACAGGGGTATGATCTCCCCGGGCTTTTGGGGGAGGCGGGCGTGTTGGGCCAGCTCAGGCTTATGCTGCTTTTTTACTTCCCTCTGCTTCTTCCTCCAGTTGTCCATCCGGTTCTCCCCCTGAAGTCACACATTCCTGGCAGGGGCTTGCTTGCTTAAAGCCACTGCCAGAGAATCTTTTGCATTTTCTCACATAAAGTCAGTCAGTGGTGATTTTTATTCTGATTGTTCCCTCCGCATTTCCACCGCTTTGTGTGGCCGAGCTGTTCTGTGGCCCTTGGGCAGAGCTGCGTCCAGTGTGCCCATGAGGGGGGCAGGACAGATCATGGATGGCTTTTTCTTTGCCTTTTCTTGATGGTAGCTACAACCAGTGTCTTTGGAAGAACTGTTCATGGCATGCCTGGTCCTGAAGGTTGTGGCCTTTCTGTGACAGGCTCTTGGTCAGCAGTATAAAGGGTCATTTATCCAGAATCGTGGCCGCAGAGTTTGTCACTTGCCAAGTTAGTCTGTCACCGTCTGGATGTGGGAGCTGGGAAGCCCAGGGAGGTGCGGGAAGGGACGGGGAAGAAAGGGGGAGAGGAGGGTTGTGGGCCCGGACCGAGGCTTGGGCTCCGGTTCCAGTGGAGCAGAAGTGCGTGCTCATCGAGTGTGGCTGAGTCGCGGAGGCTTTTTACCTTCACAAAGAAGCTGCTCCCCGCTTCCCCCGCAGAGACACCCACACACGGAGGGAAGATACAGGTGTGGACACACACCCCCGTTGCCAAAAGCCGACCGCTCAGCCCTGTTGAGCAGCGAATATGCCAAAGAGGGGACTCCAGGGCCTGGTAGCCGGCTGGGTTCTGGGGGCCTATGCGGTAGAAAGATTCCCCCTCCCCCTCCGAGTGGAAACCCCTGGGGGGCTTCCCCTGAGGCCACCATTGTATGGACCTCCTTCCCTGCTTTTCCACCTTCCGGCAAAGTCAGCCTTTCTCAGTTGTCGGCACTGGCACTGGAGAAAGAAAGTCGCTTTCTCCTATTTTTCCCCTTTGCGTCTCCTCGCCGCGCCTCCCCGCCACAGGAGCGTCCTCTCCCGGGTGTGTCCTTGTCGAAGATGTTATTTTGTGCGTGTATCTTCAGCTGACAGGAGCGGGGCCGTGCCGTGTAGATTTCATCTGGTGTCTTTTTCATTCAACATGAGCCTTTTTATTAGGGCGACGTTCAGACATTTACAAAAGCCGGAAGAATTTCATTCGTCGCTTTGTCGGTGAGATCTGTGTTCCTGTTTGGCTTGGCTGGTGCTTTGCTGTCATTCGCATGCCCTGCCCGCAAGCATTCGCTCGTTTTTTTACTCTTTGCCCTGGGAGGGGACACGCAGCCCACTCTCCTCCACTCGAGCAAAGCTGTGATGAACATCCTGTATGCCCTCTTTAAAAGATGCAGGTGACAGCGTCTGGAGGGTGGTGGCTCTCAAAGTCCACACCCAGCAGCAGCAGCAGCAGCATCACTTGGCCGCTGCTAGAAATGCAGATTCTCAGGCCCCGACCTAGGCCGGAATCGGAAACCCCTGGGGGCAGACACCATCCACTGGGGCTTCGACCTGCAGGTCTGGAGACTGTGATACTAGGGAAAGTGTGAGACCCTCTGCCGCGAGGGCGGGTGCGTGCGGGAGGGGAACTACCGCGTGAAACAGAATGGCACACCTGTTTTTACTACGTGCTGCCCAGTTGTTCTCCAGGGGCTGAGCTGGTGACCCCCTCCCCCCATCCGCCACGTGGGTGCCAGACGGTTCCTGATCCCCCACTTCCTTGACAGGGCTCCTTTTAGCCTTCTTTCTAATCTTACCAGTATTGGGGGGCCACGGTGTGGGATCTCGTCGTTTCACCGGGTATTTGTGTCATTTCTTCGTGAATTTGAGCGTCTTTTAATATATCTGTTAGGCTATCAGTGTTTGTTTAACCAGCTGTGGTCGGTTTCTCTGGTGTTGATTTGCAGCTGCTTCTTGCCTAGTCTCGGCTTGCTGCCTGCCTATCCACTTTGTCAGGGGTCACTTTCAGAAGTTTTTGTTTTGATGTAGCCCATTCCTTTTTGCCCTCTGGGGGTCCTTACCCCAGGGTCGCAGAGATATTCTGTATTTTCTTCTATCAGCTTCTGACTTTTATGTGTCACAGTCAGGCCTTTCGTTTGTTTGAGGTCTATCTTAACATACGGCATAAAAACGGAATCCAGTAGTATTTTTTGCCGTTCCCATTTTGAGAGCCAGTGTTTCCCACGTTATTAAATACTGTATTTTTTCCCTTAACATTTTAATGGGAGAACGTGGAGCCACCTGTGTCATACTTGGGGTTCCCGCATGTGCACACAAGCCTATTTTTAAAACTTTATTGAATGAGAATTTACACATGGCAAACTACACCCAAAGTGCGCGATTCGATGAGTTTTGGCAGATGTGCATACCCGTGAGACTCGCGCAGTCCAGAGCATTTCCATCACTCCCAGCTTCCTGTGGGTCCCTTGCAGTCCAGCCCCCACCGTGTCCTCAGACGCAGGCAACCACTGATCTTCCTGCCACTGTGGCTTAGTGGTTGTATCTTCTAGAACTTTATATAGATGGAACCTTAGAGTGGTACTTTTTTGTGGATGGCCCCCTTCAACTCAGCATACTGATTTTTTTAAAATCTTTTTTTAAGGTGCGGCAACATAAATATACCCTAAAATGTACCATTTTAACCATTTAACCATTTCCCCGTGAGGTGGCATTTCGCACATTCCTGGTGTTGTGCACCTGTCACTGCTGTCCACCTTCAGACCTTTTGGTCACCCCACGCTGAAACTCTGTTCCCATCAAACTCAGCATAAGGGTTTTGAGATTCTTCACAGAGGTCTGTTTTGGGGTGTTCTAGTCTATACCGGTCACGTGTCTGTTTCTTTGCCAGGGTTTTAGAGTTTTGCAGTGTCACACATGGCAGGGTGAGCCTCTCCTTGGCTCTTGTATCTTGGGCCTTGCTTATCTGTGGACCTCTGTTCTTCCATATAGGCTCTGGAATGTTCCTCAAGTTCTTGACCAAGTCCTGGCAATGGGACTCGCCTCTCATGGCGAGAAATGGCACATTTTGTATCTTAATACTGTAATTCTATCCATGAACATGGTTATCTCCTCTTTTATAAATGACTTCTTAATAGAATTTAAAATTTCTCTGTCATGGTGATTTTTTCCCCCAAAGGTAATCTGTTGCTTGGAGGGCGGTCCCTTAGTCTCAACCTTTCAGGGGGGCAGAGTCCGGGCTTTTGGGATGGATCTTGTTTCAGTCTACGTTCTCCATTCAGCAGCCTTGAGTGACGTGAGTGGGTCAGTCACCTCAGTCTTCTTGAGGAAGGAAGAGTCCCTGGGGATCTGTCCTCGACCTAGACCCCTGACAGCCTTCCCCTGGGGCTTCAGAGGCGTGCAAGGGAATAATGTGCGAGATGCAGGCTTGCAGATTTTGAAACAGAGTTGCTGTTCCGTGAATGTTGTGTGAGACGTGCCCTGAAGCTGGCTTTAAATAGGTACACTGAGTACTTTCATCTGCTTCTTAGGGACTGGTAACCAAGAAGTGTCAGGAAAGCAAAGTGAATCAGCGACCAGTGAGCGGGGCAACACCACACTCCTGGTCTACACACGCAGAGCCCAGATTCCACCTGGTTTTGTGGGTTTCATAGAAACTGTGGTTACTTCCAGAGACTTTGGCCGTCCCGTGGGGGAGAAAGGATGAGAGAACTCTGGGTCACAGATGGTAGAGAATCAGGGGTGAGGCGGTGTGTGGGGGTGTTGGGGGAAGAGAGAAGGGCTTGTGCCGTGAGTTTTGACTTGACTCGGCTAGAATCGGATCAGAGGGGAGGGAAGGACGGGGACCCCAAGCGTGCTTCGCCAGCGTTTCTGTCCAGGGCTTGGAGGGCCTGGCATCGAGCCCCACGGCGGTGGGTTTTGTGCCTACGTTTACGTGTCTCAGAATCACTGCTTTGGGGAACGTGGTACCCAGTGGCCGGTGGACGCTTAGCTAACTAGCAGCTTTCTGTCCGGGAGCGGAGCTCCGGTGTGGGTGCAGATCGTGGCTTTACCGTATGTGGCCTGGTGTGATATCAGCAGACCCCTCACAGCGTCCTGACGGCGTAGATTATCACTTGTCGGGCGCCTGGTGCCCGGCCCAAGTTGATCACAGGTAAATGTTAGCTTCTCTTACGACTCCTTTTGTTACTATCTGTTGCGTTCGTCCCGTATCTCCCCTGAGGTCTGTCTGCCCTCGTGCCCGGAGTTGGGTGGCTTCCATCCAGAAGGACTGTCGGAGGCACGGTTTTGTAGCCTGGACTTCCTCTGTTGACTGCCAGGCTTGCGGTGGGCGCGGCTTGTAGACACCTCTACACTGGAGCCCGGTGCTGCCTGTGTGGGTCCCACGTGACCTGCATCAGGGCTCTGGAACCGAGCGGATGGAAGTCAGGGGGCCGTTAGACCTTTTGGCAAAGGTGTGTTCATCCTGGGGACTCATATCTGTTGAGGCCTAACCGCTTGGCCAGGGACCATCGAAGCCCTTGACCTCGTGACCATCGAAGCCCTTGACCCCATCTCCTGGGAGATGGACATTATTATCCCTTTTTAGAGAGGAGGGCAGTGGGGCGCAAGTAATTTGCCCATCAGAGTGGGAGGAATGCCGTTTAAGGAGCTTCATGTCTGGGGCCGTTGCCAGCTGGTAAAAATGGCCAGAGTGGCCATGGTGGGTAGCTATGATGATCATGTGAGAGTTGAAACACACAGGGTAGCCCAGCAGAGCAGTCCCATGACCTCGGAGGTTTATCAGCCTACACAGAAGATTCCCAAATTTCGGTGTGTGTTAGAATCACCTGGAGGCTTCCTGGAAACAGCCCGGTACCTTCTGTGCCTGACGTGTTCCCGAGTGACGCTGATGCCGTTGGCCTGGGGACCGCTCTTGGACAACCCCTGCTGTCAGCGAGGGGCCGGCTGTCCTGCGCCCCTGTTACAGGCAGGTGGGGAGATCGCAGATTCTGACATTTTAAATGCTTTCCACGTCATGCAGCAAAGACCGAACTCACATGGTCCTGTGTATCTAGGCCAGCAGAGGGGTGTCTGAGCCCGTGCAGAGTAGACGTTGGCTTTCTGTCCTAGTGCGTGTTTCTGACGTGGCCAAAGTGGGTGATGACCCAGGGTGGAGAGAAAACCCCGGGAGTGCAAGTCAAGACTCGGGAGAAGTGTGAAGCGCCGTGTCGCGTGTCCCATGTTCGGGAGATGCCCTGACGTGCTGTTACTTTGTTGTCTCCCCCCCTCCTTCAATCCCTGCCATGGGCATGCGAAGGCTTTGTGTCCATCATTTGTCCCTTGGGGAAAATTTAGGCACAGACAAATTAAAAGTGTATGAAGATACATATCCTGATGGTGGAGAGACAGAAGATAATCTTATTGGACCGGACTGATTGTGTATCTGCGTCCAGCTATGTGAGGTCAGGGAGCCACCCTGTGTCCGTGCTCCGTGTGGCACCCACATGTCCACAAGGGGGGGGGGGGGCTGCTGTTTTTACAGCAGAAGTTTTCTGTTCGCAAGCGAGGCTGCATTTCCTCTGTCGGAACAACATTGCACATACAACCATGGAATGAGAAATTGTTAGATTTGAAAGATTTTATTAGGAAATTGGGGCTCTGATTGTAACTCGGAGAACAGATAAGTAAATCGTATTTGTGAAGACGACTTTGCCCGAGCTAGTGGTCCGGGCTCTGCTGGGGGCCGGAACCTCCTTGAGCCTGGAGACCCACAGAGGAGCGAGCTGTGGTCTGGGGTCCCTGAGGGCTCAGTGCGGGGACAGACACGCGGACGGATCAGTGCCATCGCAGGAGGTGCCCCCAGGAGGCGGTGGGGGGAGGGGCCCCTGCTCTGGGCTCCCTGTGCTCGGCACAGGGGGAAGGTAACCCAGACCGTAGGGTAGTGCACACGGCACCAGACGTGGTGGGGTTGGGTTTTCTTTTTTTCTCTTGTTTCTGGGGCTTCTGTGTTCTGTGCGGGACCTCCGGCAGCGGGGGGGGGGGGGGGGGGGAGGAAGGGTGCTGCGTGGTCAGCCGGCCAAGGGGAATCAGGAACCCAGTGGCACTTCGCAAGCATGTAGCAAGTCATAGTGGCACTTGACAGCTTGTCTTTAGAAAATGTGGGCGCATTTTATGGGGCACCTGGGGGGCTCAGTCGCTTGAATGTCTGACTCTTGGTTTCAGCTCAGGTCGTGATCTTACGGTTCGTTGGTTTGAGCCCCACATTGGACTCTGTGCTGGCAGCTTGGAGCCTGCCCTCTTCTCTCTCCCTCCCTCTCTCTCTCTGCCCCTCCCCCTTTAAATAAATAAACTTAAAAAAAAATAAAAATGTGGCTGAGTTTTAGCTATCTGCTGGGATGTAAAACCTGGAGGAGATTAACGGTTTCTATCCAAGGCACATCAGCGTTTTAGAGTGTCTTTATTAGAAATGAGGGTTTATTTTATAAGCCCACAGGTTTTGGCAGAGTTCTAAATTCCACCTTCAGTGTGTTTTCTTTGGTTTGCATTTCTCATTTACGTCGCCCTCGCCTTCTCCCCTTTCCCCTCCCCACTTCCCCAGTCCCCTTGCAGGGGGACCTGCAGGCCAGACCTCGACCTGCCAGCCCGGGCTTCCTGGCCTGAACGGAGAGCCTGGGCTGGCCGCGCCTGGTCATCTGGTCCCGGGTTGCACGACCCCGGAAACACTGGCTTAAGAACCACACCCCGGCCCACGTTTGTTATCCTGTTAAGAGAAGAGAGCCTTACTTCGGTGCCACCTTCCCCGGTCCCGTGTAGCTGTGTGTCTGAACCGCCATACGGAGACAGCACTAAGGGCCGGACTCCGTGGCTGTGCCCCGTGCTGCCCTGGCCCCCAGTGTCTCTGAAAGGTACCGGTGTACTGTGTGCAGCCCCGAAGGGCAGGGCCGCGGTCCTGAGTCCCAGAGGGGGCGGGCGGAGACTGTCCTGCCAGGCCAGGTGGCCGGAGTTCCCCAGAGCCGCAGGCTCAGTGAAGTTCCCGGGGGGAGGAGTACCGTCCTGCGGGTAGGGTGGGGAGCAGGGCGTCCTGAGTCGTGGGGGTGGCAGCGGAGGCCAGAGAGGTGGCGGGGGGGGGGGGGGCGGGAGGGGGAGCTGGCTGTTTGGGCGGCAGCCTGAATTGGGGTGGGGTGCGCTTGGGGCCCCGGAGAAGTGGAGCCGGCCTCTCCTGAGGGCCACAGAGGGCACGGCAGGCCACCGTGCAGGAGGAGAACCCTCGGGACCAAAAGGGCATCACGAGAAGCCCGCTGTGGGACAGTCCGTGGCCTCCAGCCGGAGCAGAGCCGCTGCCCTGGTCACCCGAGACACAGCCAGTGGGGATGGGGTGACTGGCCGCCTGGACACATCTGTGGGGCCATCGGATGTTCCTGAGCCACCGTGTGCTGGTGCCCGACCAAGGGGCCTTGCGGTGACCAGAACTGGGAAAGACAAGGACCCGGAGCCTGGATTCTGAGAGCGTGTGGGGAGTGACAGGGTGGTGGACTGGGGTGGAAGGCCTGTCGGGGCACAGTCTCTCGTGTGAGATGGGAGTCGCGGCTCCTGCGTCACGGTGCGTCAGGTGAGCACCCTGGGTGCATGCCTGTGGCGGTCCGTTTTCCTGGGACAGGGCAGCAGAAGCTGACCCGGATG
The DNA here is from genome assembly GCF_028749965.1 of Puma concolor. Lineage (NCBI taxonomy): Eukaryota > Metazoa > Chordata > Mammalia > Carnivora > Felidae > Puma > Puma concolor. The sequence continues at coordinate 6,847,060 of NC_141677.1, read as the reverse complement.
GTGCTCTCTGACAGAGGGGGTGCGCCTTCCTTCTGCCCACCGGGTGCTGTCGCCCTGACACGGTCATCTGTGCCCAGCCTGGTGGCCATGGACCATTGATTTTTCACCACGTGGACCATTGTCCTTTGGCTTGTGTTTCTTCCGGATCTGATCCCAGAGCCTGACCGGTCCCCGCCGGCCGTTAGCTGAGCCTGCTTTACCCTAAGATCCCAAGTGCACAGAATGTTGTGTGTTTGTCATCATCTTTTTTTTTTTTTAAGTTTATTTATTTTGAGAGAGACAGTAAGAGTGGGGGAGGGGCAGAGAGAGGGAGAGAGATTCCCAAGCAGGCTTCACACAGTCAGCTCAGAGACCCACCCCGGGCTTGAACTCATGAGCTGTGAGATCATGACCAGGCCCGAGGTTGGGAGTCGGGCGCTCAACCGACCGAGCCCCCAGGTGCCCCGTGGAGATCTTCACAGGTGGCCTCGGGGTGTGGCTGGAGCCCTCCCAATCCTGGATAGCCGCTTAGCATCCTGGACAAGGCTAAGGACGGGTGCGAACACACCGGTCTCTGCCCACGCAGAGCGTTCCAGGTAGTACGTTACGCGCAGTGATGGAGTCGGTGACCGTGGAGTGGGCTCTGTGCTCAGGCCCAGCCTGCCCAGTGCTTCTTCGCGGCCCTGCCAGCCGTACGCAGGCTGGGAATTTCACATTTGTTTCATGGCCGCTGTTTGTGTAGCGACACCTGAATCCCTTTGAAAGGCCTACAGAGTTACCAGCCGTTGTGCGGCCGCGTTCCAAGTTTCCACGGGGCCCTGGACGTGGTTTGCTTTCCTCTCCACCGATTTTAGAAGCGGGGGCAGGGTGGTGGGGACTCACGGGGGCTTCTTGAGCCCCGTTTTGACCATTTGGTGAAGGCCCTGGGAGCGGCCCCAGGCTCTTACTGGGGTCCATGCAAGGGTTTCGTGAAGCCGCCGAAATCGTACTTAGCATTTTGGGTGTGTGCATTTTTCTGGGGAGAGGGCTAAAGCTTTCATTAAATCCGCCAGGAAGATCTCTGAAAGGTCCACTGTTTGTTTTTTTTTTAATGTTTGTTTATTTTAGAGACTAACAGAGCACAAGCGGGAGAGGGGCAGAGAGAGCTGGAGACAGAATCTGAAGCAGGAGGCAGGCTCTGAGTCGTCAGCACAGAGCCCGATGTCAGGAACCCGTGAACCATTAGATCATGACCTGAGCCAAGGCGATACTTAAACAACTGAGCCACCCAGGTGCCCCTGAAAGGTCCACTTTTAAGAAAGTGGATAAAAAGGTACAGTTGTATGATTGAGCATCTTTATCACTGCCCTTCCCCTCATTAGAGGGGTTGGTGAGAAGGGTCCAGCTAAGGTGGGGGCGGACACATGCTGGGAGCCTCTTTGTGGTCATAGGGGACGTGTCGTTTCTATGTCTTAGGGGTGGGACCCGGGGCAGTTATTCCCCTGAGGAAATGAGAGAAGCAAAGTGACAGCTGGTGTCAGGGAGGACCGGCCACCTTAGAGGGAGAAGGGGGCTCATCCTCGGTGGAGCCACAGGAGAGCGGAACAGAGCCTGGAACAGGCACTGGTGCGTCTGAGGAGCACCAAAAATGGGTCTGTGGATGTCAGAGGCATCTGTTTTAGGGGAGTCCTCCGAGAAGTCCTGGTCGTTCACCCAAGCTGGTGACAGTTGCCCTTCGAGATAAGGGCATGCAGGGTGGCTTCTACGTGGGACGGCACGGATGCCTCCCTGCTGTTTGATCCGGCAGTCCTCCTTCCAGGAGTGTATTCTGAGAAATACTCGAGACCCCCGTTCGTCCCAGCTGCCGACCGTAGCGAAAAGTTGGAAACCAAATAGCCGCCGATGGCGGCGGGGGTTCGGCAGAACGGACGGTGTGCGCCTGCGCAGTGCAGCACGCGCCGCCCTTGGCTGCCATACCCAAAGGTGTGCGCCTCTTCTGGGGAAAACCCGCCGTGCGCAGGTGCCGCCTGGTGGCCGCTCGGGGCCGGTGACCCGGCACTGAGCCCACGGACGCCGCCCCTGCCCTCAGCAGGCCTCTTGTCTGCCCGGCGGTAGGTTAGCTTTCCTACGTGCTCGTAGGGGGACGATGGACGGAACGGCCTCCCAGCAGGCCTCCGTGCGGTCAGTCCTCTGTCTACCCGTTGTTAGCTGCAGCCGGGGACCGCCGGCTTTCTGGAAGGTCGGAAGTCAGTCACGGAGGCGTCTTCCTGATGATGGCCCGCTGTTAGCCCGCCCCCCACCCAGGCTCCGCCGTGCTGTCTGTGGACCTCGCTCGCCAGCTCGCCTGGCGTCCCCTCTTGTTCACTGTCCCGTCTTGGGCCCCTGACGCACCGTCGTCCGGTGTTTGCAGCCTCGTGGAGCTGCGCTCCGTTCTTAAAATTCCTCTGTTTTAAGCCCTTTGTGGGAGGCTGGCGGACTCTGGGTGTCCTGCCTCCTCGTGGCATCTTTCCCGACAGGCAACAGCCACGGCCGCTGCTGTCACCCAGGGATGGCTGTTCCACGCGGACCTGCGCTAAGAACTAGTGTGCAGTTCCCGTCGCCGACCACACCGGGCTGCAGTGGTCAGTCCCTTCAGGTGAGGCCGCTCACCGTGGTCTTTGGGAGTGTGGCTGGCTGTCACGGGGCCCAGGCAAAGCGGAGGGGTGTCGGCCGGGTCTGGCAGCTGCCGGGAGGTACCTCGTTCTTTGCCGGCCTCGTTGAGCGAGGCCTCCGTGAGCGAGGCTGAGTGAGGCTCTCAGGTCCACAGACGGGGAGGTGTGGGCTCTGCCCTCGGGAGCACACCAGGGAGGACGGCTGAATGGGGCGCTGGGCGCAGGGACCCCGGGGGTTTGGCTGGCCCGTTCTGGAAGAAGGTCACTAGGCGGGCAGGTGTGCGAGGGCATGGATGCAGGATGGGCCACGGCCACCAGGGCCACTGAATGGCCCCCCCCAGAGTCTGGCTACTGCAGGCTTTTCTGCATTGGCCTTAAAAAAATGTTTTATTAGTGTGTATTTACTTTTGAGAGAGAGAGAGAGAGAGACAGTGAGAGCCAGCGCAGGAATGGAGGAGGGGCAGAGAGAGAGAGGGAGACACAGAATCTGAAGCAGCCTCCAGAACTGAGCTGTCAGCACAGAGCCCGATGCGGGGCTCGAACCCACAAACCGCGACATCATGACCTGAGCCGAAGTCAGCTGCTTTAACCGACTGAGCCCCCCAGGGGCCCCCATTTGCCTTTAAACCCAGGTTTGGGTTTCCTTTACAAAACCTTTTTCCTTCCTTCTCCTTCTCCTCCTCCTCCTCCTCCCACTCCCCCTCCCCCACTGACCTTTCGTCTTTTAGAAAATACGTAAACAACATCATTATTCATAATCTGTCACCCGTCGATAGCCACTGTTGTCATTTGGGCGTCCATCCCTTCCGTCAGCTTTATAGAAATACTGGGTGTGCGCCGAACGAACCTTTTGGCCAAGTGCCAGCAGACGGGGTGTTAAAAGGACCTGTTTTGCCAAGATGAAATCTCAAGTGTTCTGGAATTGGCTTCTGGCACTCAAGTAGAGATCTGAAATTTTATGGAAATCGTTACAGTGTTAAGATTGTAACAGCACCGTGGCATAGGAAAGTTAATTTCTTAGCACGTGGCGTGTGTTCAGGGTTGTGAACGTTCGTGGTGCAGGGTAGGTAACGACTCAACGGGGCGGAGGGGCCGCGGGGCTGTATTTGTGTTTCAGTCATTCTTACTGTTTGGGCCTGCCGTCAACGTCACACACGAGGAGGGGAAGCTCGTGTCCGGCTTGCTAAACTTTTGTCACGTCACGGCCTCCTCTTCCACCCCTGGACCTGACGCTTTCCGTGGTGACGATGTCACGGTTTGTTGGGGCGGCCCCTCCCCCCAGCTCTCTGCAGTGCTTGACAAAGAGTGGATCTGGACGGTCTCAGGGCACAAGTGACATCGCCGCCTTCGTGCAGACTTTTTCCTGGAACCTTACGTGGCTGCTGCCTTCACACGGCCAGTGGGGAGAAAACTGTGTCCTTAAGCCTTGGCTTCGGAAGCGTGGTGTGGAGAGCTGTAATTGGCTTTCAGGGTACCCAAGCTGTTTTGCAAATCTCCCGTCTGCATCTCGACTTCTACTGCCCGCCCGCCGGTGTCAGCGTCTTCCCTGGAGACGAATGACAGAAGAGTCTGTGCACAGGTGGCATGTGAGACACACCTGCTCGCTCAAGACACCTCGCTTTCGAGCTACGGATGCCATGAAGTCAGTGAGCTTGGCCTTTGATATCGTCTGTAAGCATGCTGCGTCGACTCCGCTCCCTGCAGAACAACGTGTCAGGATTTTACTCACGCAGCCTCTGGCATCAGGTCATAACCAGCCATCCCGTCCTGCCTTTGAGCATCTCGGTACATCTCTGGAACGTGCTAGGTACATAAGTACTTACGTGAGTCGTAAGTACGCGTCACGTAGTTTGGGTTTGGGTGGGAGAGATTTTTTACTCTAAGACTCCCTGGGAACGGGCGCCTGGGTGGCTCAGTCGGTTGGTTAAACACCAGCCTTTCAGGGCGCCTGGGTGGCGCAGTCGGTTGAGCGTCCGACTTCAGCCAGGTCACGATCTCCCGGTCCGTGAGTTCGAGCCCCGCGTCAGGCTCTGGGCTGATGGCTCAGAGCTTGGAGCCTGTTTCCGATTCTGTGTCTCCCTCTCTGTCTGCCCCTCCCCCGTTCATACTCTGTCTCTCTCTGTCCCAAAAATAAATAAACATTGAAAAAAAAATTAAAAAAAAAAAAAACAAACACCAGCCTTTCGATTTTGGCTCAGGTCATGATCTTATGGCTCATGGGTTCGAGCCCCACATCGGGCTCTGCACAGACAGTGCAGAGCCTGCTGGGAATTCTCCCTCCCTCTTTCTCTGCCCCTCCCCCTTGCTCACGCTCCCTCCCTCTCTCTCTGTCTCTCAAAATAGATGGACGTAGCAAAAAAGATTCACTGGGAATGCTCACCAGCATTTGGAAGGAATCTTCCGATATTACCAGTAAATACTGGAATGGTGTGCCTGGTTCACCTTCCTGATGTTGCCATGCGGAGTGGTGAGCTCAGTGGTCATACACCAGCTCGGGGATCCCGGGAACACCACACTGGAAGACGCATTCTGCCCTTTGGCCTTCCAGACAGAAACCAAAGATCGGGTTTTGGCCAAGTGTGGAAACTGAAGACAGCTTTGGTGGATCCTTAAATATACAGAGCGATATATATTTTATCTGTATAGGCTTCAAGCGTAACGTTTCTAAGATGTGACTGAGAACGTTCCAAATCTATAATTGCTTTGAAAGAGTACAAACATCTTTTATTTATCTTGTTTTAATTATCGTAAAATGTACATGACATAACAGTTACCACCTTAGCCATTTTTAAGTGCACAGTTCAGCGGCATGAAGTATGTTCACTTTTGTACGCAGCCGTCGGCCTCGCCACCGTCCGCCCCCAGGACATCTTTGTCTCGGCGACTTGAGACGCTGCACGCAGCAAACACTGGCTCTCCATTCCTCCCCCCCGCCGGCCCCCGGCCACCACTCTTGACTTTCTCCGTCTGCGATTTTGGCCACGCTCGGGACCTCGTACACGTGGAGCCTGTGGTTCCCTTTCACTTGGCGTGATGGCTTTAAGGGTCAGCTGTGTCGTAGCAGACGTCAGCATTCCTTTCCTTGGGAAGGCTGACGCATACTCCATATGTGCACATACCAAACTCATTCATCTCGTCGCGGCCCCTTGGGTTGCGTCTGTTTTGGCTGTTGTGACTAATGCTGCTATCAGTGTGTTTGAGGCCAACGTCTTTAATAGGATTTTTTTTTTTTTTTTTTTTTTTTTTAAATAAGGAAAAACGTAAGCCTTCTCGTCATCAGTTTTACCGTCGAGCTGCTACATGACGTTTGGGCAAGGAAGTGCCTGCCTCCTGGACCCACGCCGCCAAGTCCTTTCAACAGTGTTTAGCTGATGCGTTCATATTTGCCTGAGGTCAAGAGAGCAGTTTCACAGAAGGGGGGAGGTCCCCGACTTACAATGTTTTGACTTTTGGGTGATGTGAAGGGGATGGAGAAACCGTACTTGGAATTCTGGGTTTGGATCTGTTCCCCGGGGCTGGCGAGATTCAGCACGATCCTCTGCCGCGATGGGGCCGCAGCCTCCAGGCAGCCCGCCGTCCCGAGGGTCCACGACCGACACGCTGACGACCATCCCACACCCGCACGGCCGTCCCGGTTCTCACCGCAGCCCAGCTCTCCCTCGGTCACACGAGGCCATCGGCACAGTGTTATCAGACGGGCTCTGTGTTATGTGGGTCTGTGCACCTGCCGGCTAATGGAAGTGTGCTGAGCGCGGCTGGGCTGAGCGACAAGGTTAGAGGCTTAAGGGTGTTGTCAACTTTGGTTAGGCTTATTGGGGCGTAACCCCCGTCAGTTGAGGAAGAAGAGTCCGTGAGAGCAGTCTTGCCGGTGAACCTGGCGGCAGCCGTTAGTGAGGCCTGTCTGCGTTCTTGGGAAAGAGCCTGCTGTCTTCCTGTCTTCCGCAGCCATCGGTCCCTCCCGTGGGCGCTCAGGAGGGAGACCTGGCTGTGGCCCTGGGCCCCCAGCTCAGCCTGTCGGCCGTGGCCAGCACAGTCCCCGGCAGCCCTTTCTGGACTGTAGGTAATGATTTATTTCTTCAAGCACTCTGCTCGGCCGTGAGCCTGTCTCTGGCAGCCCAGGGGTTTCTGTGTGGGCCCAGCTGTCCGGGAGGGGGCTGGGCTGTCACCGTGTGCTCCCGGCACACGCTGGGGACTTACGTGCGTATGCCTTCCTGAACCCGTGTGGTTGGGAAGGCCGGATAGAGAACACGGAGCAGCGGCCGGTCCCCCTGCCCCGTTCGGGGGTCCCCTGGCCGGGGCGCACCATCATCCTGCGGCGACACGTCGGGCACTGGTTTTGTTTTCGCAGAGACCCGGGAGATTGAGGTTAGCTTCCTGTTTGTGGTGAGAGAAGGGATCTGTGTACCTTTCTAGGCTTGATAAGAATCAAATATGATTAACCGTGGAATAAACAGCGTCACTCAGGAATGTTTGCCCGCCTTTTCTGAGGGCGCGGATGTGTCTGAAGAGGGCGACCCATCCTGGAGTTCACGGACTGCACCGTGGACTTCGTGTTTCTAGTGAGAGTCTGTTTTCCTGCCAGAGGATGTCTCTGTTGTTCGGTCATTTTTGAGCATCTGCCTCGGTCTTTTTTACTGATGGACGTGTGTGTGGGTTGCAGACTTGTGGGGTGGGTGTAAAGGAGGCCTTGATTTAAATGGGCGACGTGGAACAGATTACCTGTGTGTTTGATTCTCAGTCACACAGTTTACGGATGTAGTCCGTCACTTTGGCAATCAGTCAGGTACTCTGCTCCAAAGAATGACCGTGACGCCGTCTGAGTTAAGTTTTTGGTTCAACGAGCCAGGTACCGTCAGCGATACGTCTGTGGGAGAAACGATAATTGGGGTCCTTTTGTACCGTTGGCACTTTGAGCGCGGCCGACGCCTGCAGCGCCTCAGATACCTGCGCACACGGCTGCCGCTTTACAGGTGACGGCCGGACGCGGGCTGGGTCTCTGCGCCTCGGCATCCGCTGCAAGCCCTGGTTGTGGTGGCGAGAACGTGGCCGAGGTGCGGGGCTCCTGCCCGCGTGTCCCCTGATGGACCGCTGACAGCCGGTGGTGGGTGTCTTTGCCCCTGCAGGGGAAAAGCGGCCCCCGCCCTCGGGGAGGTGAAGATCAGAAGAGGAACCGCGGGTTGGAAGCTTCCAGACTGTTTACGTGCACCGGGTGTGCACTCCCACTCTCTGCCCAGCCGCTTTCATCCGCACCTTCCCTGAACTCTCCACTGAGGTGGCCGCCCGACCTCCTGCTCCTCCTCCTCCTCCTCTTCCTCCTCCTCCTCTTCCTCCTCCTCCTCTTCCTCCTCCTCCTCTTCCTCCTCCTCCTCTTCCTCCTCCTCCTCTTCCTCCTCCTCCTCTTCCTCCTCCTCCTCTTCCTCCTCTTCCTCCTCCTCTTCCTCCTCTTCCTCCTCCTCTTCCTCCTCCTTCTCCTCCTCCTCTTCCTCCTCCTTCTCCTCCTCCTCTTCCTCCTCCTCCTCCTCCTCTTCCTCCTCCTCTTCCTCCTCCTCTTCCTCCTCCTCTTCCTCCTCCTCCTCTTCCTCCTCCTCCTCCCTCTTCCTCCTCCTCCTCCTCCCTCTTCCTCCTCCTCCTCCTCTTCCTCCTCCTCCTCCTCTTCCTCCTCCTCCTCCTCTTCTTCCTCTTCCTCCTCTTCCTCCTCCTCTTCCTCCTCCTCCTCTTCCTCCTCTTCCTCCTCCTCGTCCTCCTCCTCCTCTTCCTCCTCCTCCTCCTCTTCCTCCTCCTCCTCCTCTTCCTCCTCTTCTTCCTCCTCCTCTTTGTCCTCTTCCTCCTCCTCTTCCTCCTCCTCTTCCTCTTCCTCCTCCTCTTCCTCTTCCTCCTCCTCTTCCTCCTCCTCTTCCTCCTCCTCTTCCTCTTCTTCCTCCTCCTCCTCTTCCTCCCCCTCCTCCTCCATGGAACCACCCTCCTTTCACTGCCTCTTCCCTCCTTGGGTCTTCCAGCTTCTCTTCTCTTCTCTTCTCTTCTCTTCTCTTCTCTTCTCGGCCTCCTTCCTTGGCACCTGTGCCCAACTCATACGTGTAAATGTCCCCCGAGGCTCTCCCCTCCGCCCTGGTGATGTGCACGCTCACGCAAAGGGAGCTGGCCCCTCTCTTTGAGGTGCGGTCTTGTGGGGAAGTGGGGTCCGGCTGGGAGGGGGCTCTGATTAATTGCATGGTTTTCATTCAAAAAGTTCCTTACCGTCTGTGCGGCAAGGTTGGAGGGGTGTAGCCCCTGAAAGTTAGAAACTTAGACCGTGTGGGGTCAGTGGTGGACGAGGTACACAGCATCTTCCATTGGAGATGTAGAACTGTAGGGTCAGAAATACCGGTGTCGGTGAAATGCGACCTGTCCCGTTTGATCCGTGCTCCATTTCCAGGATGGTTACGGTGATTCCTGCTGGGATGAACGCCAGCATGTATTTCAAGTCTTATGCTGCTCTTGGTGTTTGGAAATTCAGTAAATACTGAAACCTCAGCCTGCTCACACACACCCTAGCCTGTCCCGTTCGTCTGTCTCTGTGTAGAACACAAGTTTTGCACACAGGTTGCTGTCAGTTACATTTTTAAGGTCCCTTCAAACGATTCGGCTGTTCAATTTAAAATTTTGTGCAGTATTTCTGTCTACAGAGGATGGCACAATTTTCTTTACCGCTCAGTTTTCTTTGTTGCCTTGAGTTAACCTTTGGAGGTGCTGTGTCTGACACTATAGATCTTAACCTTGTGATTTCTTGGACTTTTTTGTTTCTTAATTTACGGAACTGCCCGGCGGCGATTTTGTCGGCTTTGCTCATTTGCGTAGCACGGAAGTTCCTGGGTGTTGTGTGAGGGAACACGAGGTGTGCTGGGTGGTATGCGTCACAGCCACGGGAATAAAACCAAGGCTTGTGATTGTTGGCGAGGTGGGTGAGGGTGTCTGCACTTCTGCACTGCCGGCCACCAGCGAGGGGATGTTGGTCAAGGTACTCGCGTTGTGTGACTGTTGATTTCCTCACCTATAAGATGGGGACAGTAATGCCTGTTGTACCGATTTGTAAACCATTTGTGCGTAAATGCCCAGCGTGCGCTCGCCGTAAAGTGAATGGGAGTGTTTGTTCCCAGGGCTTCCTTTGGAAGTGGTTGTGGGGGCACCTGTGTGGCTCCCTCATGGCGCATCTGACTCGTGATTTCAGCTGAGGTCATGATCTCATGGTTGTGGGTTCGAACCCCACGTTGGGCTCTCTGTTGATGGTGTGGAGCTTGCTTGGGATTCTCTCTCTCTCAAAAAGCAAAAACAAAAACAAAAACACGTGGTTGTGGGGCACCTGGCTGGCTTCATCGGTGGAGTATGTGACTCTTGATCTTGGGGTCATGGATTTGAGCCCTATGCTGGGGGTAGAGTTTACTTAAAAAAAAAAAATCTCTTCCTTTATTAAAAAAAAAAAGAAAGCGGTTATGTCTTTGTGTTATTTTCTTCTATTGTTTGCATTACAGAGGATACGGTGGTAGGAGGGAAGTCTTGACTCACTTGAAAACCTCATTCTATTTTTTGATTGCATTCATATCGTCTAAATCTGTGTGTTGCCATCTTTTGTTCTGGTCGCTCTTTCAGTGCTGGAGCACGATGCTAAAAACAAAATAGATCACAGTAAGATTTTCTCTGTCTCGAGCCCGTGAGAACCAATGAGAGTGACCAGCCAGGTCTTTGCTCCCGGAGTGGTGGCTTTACGTTTCTTTCTTTCTCATTTTTGAATGTTTTTGTTATGAAATATTTTAGACATTTAGAGAAATGTAGAGAATAAGGTAACGAACATACATACCCAGCCCTCAGTTTTATCAAATATTTTGTGTATTTTATGTGCTTTGGTTTGTGTGTGTGTGTGTGTGTGTGTGTGTGTGTATGAATTTTTTTTTTCAAGCAGATGTCCCATCTCCATGGGAGCATATGTTCTGGGGCTGCGCTGTCCTCTCTGGTGCCCAGGACACTTCTTGGGGAGTGGCAGGCTCCACATAAACACTGTGTGTCCTTCTCCAGTGGCCTCCCCTCCCCACTTCTCCCTGAGGTGACATCATCACAGATAGCCAGCCATGGAGGATGGGAAGGAATCCTGGCTGGGTTCAGCCAGTGACGCAAATGTGAGCTAAACGCGGGCTGCTGTCAGGGGACTTTGAATGCCCTGACACAGGGTGCGGCAGACGAATTCAAAAGGGTCCCCTGTGGAAATCAGGACCCTCTCACTGCATGTGCAGAGCCATAGACGTGGTCTTCGGGATGAACTAGACAAGGTGGGGATGGGGCCGGGACAGGCAAGCCAGAGCTCAACCGTGGGGACGGTGTCCCTGGAATTAGAAGTAGGTAGTTCAATGGGGCGCCTGGGTGGCTCAGTCGGTTGAGCAACCAACTTCAGCTCAGGTCATGATCTCACAGTTTGTGAGTTTGAGCCCCTCGTCGGGCTCTGTGCTGACAGCTCAGAGCCTGGAGCCTGCTTCTGATTCTGTGTCTCCCTCTCTCTGTCCCTCCCCTGCTCATGCTCTGTCTCTGTCTCAGAAATAAATAAATATAAAAAAAAATTAAAAAAAAAAAAAGAAGTAGGTAGTTCAAGGTTGCCTGGACTGTCATCAGGAGGGAGCAGCAAGAGAAGAGCCAGACCACTGAACCCTAAGTGTATACATGAGCAGTAGTAGGCCCTGAATGCAGCACTAGAGCATCCTGGAAGAAAAGCTGACATTTCAGAAGCAGGCCATCCTGGGTTCAAGTCTAGTTCCTCTCTTTCTGGCTGTGTGGCCTGCAGTAAGCCACCTGCCCTCTCTGATGTGAGGTCCGTTCCTGCTTTGGCTACCGAGAACTTAAGAGCGTGGAATTGCGTTTTCACTGGGACATTGCACTGTTTTCAGAGCTTCTCTTGCCCACGCGGGTCAGACGTGTGTGCAGCGGGCTCACCTTGCCCAGCACACGTGCCCTCCCTCTGGCGTCTTGTGAAAAGACCGTCCTCTCTTGAGTCATCAGGGCAGATCCCGGGACCACCCTCAGTTCCTTTTCCATTACCCCCCGTGCCCTGCCAGTCACCAAGAAAGGTCATGTGGTCTGTGTCTTACCTCTCGCACGCGCACCCCGTCCTGCCTGGATTGGCCGTAGCTGTCCGCTTCTGCCCTCCCTCCGCTCCCTGCGTCCACTCTCCCTCCCGACGGCTGCCTAGTCCCCTTCCCACGGTGGCCTGCCCAAGCGTGCTCCTGTGCCCCCAGGACAAGTCCTGCATGCCGCGTGTGTACCCCGAGTGTCTGTGCTTTGTCCTTGTCCCCGTCAGCCACCCTGCCCCTGCCCTGCTGGCTCTTCGCTGCCGGGCTCTGTGCCCACGCGAGTGCCTTCCGCTGCCCTCGTCTGTTTCGCCTTCCTCTGGGGTCTCCCGCGTGCGCCCCGTCGGCCGCCCGGGCCTCGCTCCTTCCCCCGGGCTCACCGAGCGGGCTGCCCGCGGGCACAGCCTGGGCTGTGAACCGACCCTCATCCTTCCTAGCACCTCGCGTGGCGTCTGACCCCGGGCGGCCCTCGGGAAGCATGAGGAGAACGTCAGCGGGGAAGAGAGGGCGTCTCGATCCTTCCGAGACCACCTGTGTGCCCGTGCCCGGTCCAGCCTGCTCGGGGGCCCGGCTGTGCTGGAGGAGGAGCGTTTGGTCGACGTGGAAGGGGCAGCTGGGATGGAGCGGAGGGGAACCTCAAGCCGAGCAGGGGAGGCGGTGGCAGCGGGAGAGACGGACTGAGGGCCCGGTCCCTGCCCTCGTGGCTCCTCTTCCGTAGCGGGCACAACCGGCTTGTGTCCGACGGCTGTGTCCACGTGTCCTGCTCCACGAGGGGAACTGGCAGAGGGAGTGACGTCGGAGAAGGCTTCCCTGTAGGAACTGGGCAGGAACGCCACTCACTGTCCCAGTCTCCCTTCCGTCCTGGTCAAGCGCCCAGCCTGGCAGGTGTCCCTGGGGCCCTGATGCACCTTCCGGGGCCCGCCCTGCGCGCGGAGGCAAGCCGTAGTTCAGTGGCCACGTCGGGAGTCTCTCTGGCCCCAGGCTCTCTCTCTGCCTCGCGAGCGAACAGGGGGACAGGGGTGCGGTCTTAGTCATTGTCCGTCGTATTCGTTCCGTTCCGTTGAATCCTTTGGACGGGAACCGGTTCCTTCCCTTCCAGAACTCTGGAGTCTGTGTCAACCTCCTCAGGACCAGAAGATGGCTCACCGGCTCTCAGCAGCCATGTTCTGAACTTCCAGGATTTTCTACATGTTGAAAATTGCTGCCTCTGAGGGGGGTTCCTGCAAGGAGACTCTCCCTCCGTGTTTTATTAGATTCTCGGCACCTACCAGCAAAGATGAGGCCAGACTGACACTGGGAATGCAGTGTTTCCGTATCCCGACGTGGAAAGGCAAAACAGGACACCAGCTAGAGAGACCCCTGCGGCTGGTGACTTGTCTGGGGCAGCGCCTCACCGCATGGGGCGCTGGGGAACCTGTCTGGTCTCGATTGTCCTCACCTCCTCGACTCAACCCTCCAGCGTTTGATCCTTGAGGTGTCCCGCCTCTGGGTCCGCCAACCTCTCTGTACCCCGGTCCCACCCCCCACCCCTGCCGTCCCACCTTTCTGTCCCCCAGTCCCGCCTCCCTGCCCCCTCCCTAGGAAACCGCTCTTGTCTTGGCTTCGGTCGTGGGAGAGGGTGGTGTTCTGCTCCTGCTCCCGTCTTTCCCCCGCAGCTGGCTCTTTCCCCACCGTCGCTCTGCCGTCCACACACATCAGTGGTTTTCACCTTATTTTGTTCCCTGATGGCACTGGTGCGGGAGCCTGGCTGTTTTCCATACCTGGCGATTTCTGCTTATTTGCCTGCTGTCTCCCCAGCCTCAGTGGCTTGAGGACAAACTGACCTTAGAATGTTTGTAGTGGGAAAGGGTCTTCACGAGCATTTGCTTTGTTGTCTCACTTTAGGATTGGGTAAACTGAGGCTCAGGCAGTTGATGTGGCTTGTATCATTTGACGCTATCATCCTTTGATGAAATCAGACCAGAAACCAAGGTTCTTGACCCCCTGTATCTTGTAGAGCCTCTGTGTTGATTCTCCTGTACCCTTACTGTTAACCTTGGCCCTCACACATCCCTCCACCCCCAGAGCAGAGGTCAAATATCCGTTCCCCAAGACCTACCAAGTTTTTATATGATTAAAAATTTTTATTCAATTTTTTAAAAAGTTTACCAGCAGTAAAAATCACTGTTTTGGAGGATATAGTTCTGTGAGTTTTAAAATTTTTTTTTTTTTTTCAACGTTTATTTATTTTTGGGACAGAGAGAGACAGAGCATGAACGGGGGAGGGGCAGAGAGAGAGGGAGACACAGAATCGGAAACAGGCTCCAGGCTCCGAGCCATCAGCCCAGAGCCTGACGCGGGGCTCGAACTCACGGACCGCGAGATCGTGACCTGGCTGAAGTCGGACGCTTAACCGACTGCGCCACCCAGGCGCCCCTAGTTCTGTGAGTTTTAACGCACGCATCGATTCACGGAACCACCACCACGAAGAGCGTAGGGACGATCCATCACTTCTCAGGTTCCCTGGTGCTGCCTCTCTGTGGTCAGACCCTCCCCATCCACAACGCCCGACAACACCGACCTGTTCTTTGTTGCTATTGTTTCCGCTTTTCTGGAATACCCTGTCAAGTGGGATCATGTCGACTATACCCTTTGAGACTGGCTTCTTTCCCTTAGCATAGTGCATTTGAGAGGCATCCATGATGTGTGCGTCAACAGTTTGTCCCCTTTTTATTACTAAGCAGCGTTCTGCTGTGTGGACGTACCACAGCCGTGTCTTCCCCCATTTGCCCGTTGCCTTGCCACCGCAAATGCACGAGCGTCCTGGCCGGCGTGATATTGCCGCTTTTAAACACGTAGTCATTCTGGCACGTAGGTAGCAGTATCTCACTGTGATTTTAATGTGCGTTTCCCTAACGATCGGTGAGGTTGGATATGCTTTCATGGCTTATCTGCCTTCCTTCTGCCTGTTGGGTGTGTCTGTCTGTCTTCTGTCTGTCGTGCTGTTTGCTACACCCATTGTCATTATCATCACCCTATTCCAGGTCACAATTGTGCCAGGTTTTTTATACCTCAGCATATTCTAGAGGTCAAGGCGCTGAGCTAGGAGCTCTGTATCCGTAATCTCATTTTATCCTTATAAAATCCTTGTCAGATAAGTAGGGTTTTCCGTTTTTAGGGAGGAGAAATATAGACCCCATGCTCAAGAGATACTTGTTGGATGCCTACCCAGTGCTTTGAGCCAGGCATTATACCCACCTACTAGTTCTGTGACTTCGGGCAAGTCATTTAATCTTTGAGTCAGTTTTCACATCTGTTAAATGGGGATCTAGCTCATGATATTTTCTCCCGTGGTTATTGAGTGAGGGCTTCTTTGTTTTTTTTTTTTTTTTTAACTTTTTTAACATTTATTTTTTTATTTTTGAGAGACGGAGTGTGAGTGGGGGAGGGGCAGAGGGAGGGAGGCACACAATCTGAAGCAGGCTCCAGGCTGCGAGCTGTCAGCACAGAGCCCGATGTGGGGCTTGAACTCACGAACCGAGAGATCATGACCTGAGCCAAAGTTGGACACTTAATTGATGGAGCCCCCCAGGTGCCCCTCGGGTGAGGGTTTTGACGAAGAGTGTGGGGAACGTACTCAGCAGAAGGTCTGGCCCAGGATGGGGCGCCTGGGGGGCTCAGTCAGGTGAGCAGCCGAATCTTGGTTTCGGCTCAGGTCATGATCTCCAGGTTTCGTTAGCTGGAGCCCCTTATCAGGCTCTGCACTGACAGCACAGGGCCTACTTGGGATTCTCTCTCTTTGTCTCACTCTCCCTCTCCTTCTCCCTCTCTCTCTGCCCCTCCCCCACTTGCACCACCTCGTTGTTCTCTCTCAAAATAAATAAACTTAAAAAAAAACAATCAGAGAAAAAGAAAAAGAAAAGAAGGCCTGGCCCCTAGCCCTTCCTGAGAAAACATTAGCAGCGGCTGCTTCTGTTGTCTTAACACTTGTTACCATCATGCAGCTGTTTGCGCCCATACTGGCCGGTGGGTCTCCTGCTCCACTCCAGATCAGGTATTAGAACTGACACACGATGCAGCGTTTTCCTTTCATGGAACGTGTTTCTGGGTTTGCCCCGTGTGGCTTACTCATAGATGGCATCGGGTGGCCAAGAAAGATTTTGCCGGACGGACTGCAGTGATGTGGTTACCACTGCTCCCTTACGTCTGCTCTGGGTACAGAAAGGGCCAGCGACCATGGAGCTTGCTGGGAGCTAGGCTGGAGGCCCTGTAGCTAAAGTCACTTTTCACGTGTTTTCTTTTTGTTTCCATTTTGCTATCTTTACTCCTATAATTTATCCAGTAGCATAAGTAACCCATCCATTAATTTTTTTAAATATTTATTTTGGGGGGAGAGTGCAAACGGGAGGGGCAGAGAGAGGGGGGCAGAGGATCTGAAGAGGGCTCTGTGCTGACAGCCTGTGGGGCTCGAACTCGAGAACCGTGAGATCATGACCTGAGCCGAAATCTGACGCTCCACCGACGGCACCACCCAGGTGCCTCCCAACCAATTAATTTTTTAACTTCTTAATGTAGTTACAAACGTACAGATTTGGTCAACACCACCTCGTACCTTAAATGACCTGATCTCAGGTGTGGCAGAAACGCTGTGAGCGACAGTGCACGTAGTGTCGCCCGAGCCGTTTTTAATCTGTCACTTGCCAGTCATTTTACGAGGTTTTTCTTCACGGCCGGGTACTTTGGGGTGATGGCGAGGATACCGGAAAGACTTGGAAGACACGTTGCTATTTGAAGCGAGTGCCAGAGATTTCCTGCCGTCGGGAATAGAAAAGCCAAGCGAGCCCAGTGCTTGGTTCGATCCATTTCAGCCCCAGCACTTACGTTGAGGATGTCGAGCCCATCAAGGGTGGTCTGGTGGGCGAGGGTGTTCTGTTCAGGGTGGGCCAGGAAGAGAAATGATGACGTTGGCAGAAAAAGTGGCCCAGCAGTGGCCTCATGCCAGTTGTCGGGTCACCCATGGTGGGGACGCGGGGCTGCGTGTGTGGGCGCGAGGGCGGGGGTGCCGCGGGCCCCCTGCTCTTTGCGGCCTGATCCTGGGGCGCTTTTCACCTTGTCCCGCCCACGTCTGTGCCTTGTCTCATGTGCCTGTGGGTCTGTGTAGCTGTGTAGCCCTCACAGCAGCCCTTGGACGTCCAGGAGCCCCATTCTGCAGACGAGAACGCTGTGTGGACAGGCTGTGTGGGCCGCCCGGCGTAACCCCCCGAGGAGGTGGTGCTGAGCCCCACGGTTCTCTCTGTGCCTCAGTCTCCCTGTCGTGCAGGCCTGGCAAACGCCTTCTCCCAGTGCAGCATCTGTCCAGGACACGTGGTCAGCACCCGCCTGCCCCAGGCCTGGGATCAGGTACTTTTATTTGGTCAGGAGGGCCCGTTATAGAAAGAGCACAGACTTTGACGTCTGAGACCAGGTTCATGTGGCGTCTCCCCCACTTTGTTTTGTTGTGTGTGTGTCCATGGGGTTCCTGAGACTCCAGAGCCTGAGCTTCCTCAGCCATACGGTGGGTGCGGTGCCTGCCAGGGCGGTGGGGGGGGGGAGGGGGGTTAGGGAAACGCAGTAGAGCACGTGGCCAGGGCTGGGCGCCGTGTAGATGCCAAGTCACAGGTCGCTGCTACGATGGTGACCGTGGCAGGGCCTCTGGTGGTCTCGGGGACGGAGGAAGCTGCCCAGAATGTCCTGTCTGGAAATCCAGTTTGACTTGCGCCCAAGGGCAGCGTCTGCTTCTGGCTGCATCTGCATCGTCCTTTGGAAGCCCACACCCCTGTCCTGTGACTAATATGTTCCAGCCACCTGGGTCACTACTTCGGAGTACCGTCTATTTGCGGTAGTGATGCTGCAAACACGAAAAGCTTTCCCTTTTGTTGGTTGAGAGCTTTGCCGGTGATTAGCGACACAAGCACGCCTGTGATCTGGGAGAGGCTGGAAAGGCGGCTGAAGAGCTCATCGTCCACGGGCGCGGCGGCGGGCAGTGTGGCACGGCCCAGGAGAGCTGACCACGTGTACGTGCTCTCGAGTCAGGTCCGTACCCTGGAGAGACTCGGTGCACACCAGGGGACGAGCACTGGGGTGTAAATAGCATTATATTAGCAGAAGCCGACAAGTCCCCGGGTGACCCTCCATTGGAATAGAGCGGTAAGGTCGCACAGTGGGAACTATACACACACACACACACACACACACACACACACACACACACACACACAGTGGTGAAAGTCAGCCATGGCCATGGGAGTCGACAACCTCAGAATTGGAATCTGAAGAGGCAAGTCTTAACACATGAACTCGGTCTCACCTGTATTAGGCTTAAAAGCAGGCGAAATGCAAGAACATAGTGAGAACACACACGTGGTGAAACCGTAAAGAGGAGCAAAGAATCGGGGCTCGTGGTTGTCTGTGCGGGGATGGGGAGGGGAGGGAGTCCGGGGAGGGGCACACGGCGCTTCCATAAAACCCCCAAACCGGCACCGATGACGTTAGATACGTGGGGTTTGTTTCTAGTGTTCTTTAGTCTGACGTAGGTTATTGTAGTGGTCAGCCCAGAACTTAGCAGCTAAGACACTGATCAGTGTTGATGACCTCCCAAGGCTTCTGTGTGGGCACGGTGTTGGGAGCAGCGTGGCTGGGTGGTTCTGACTTGGGGTCTCCGATCTGGTTGCTGGCAAGGGATCGGCTGAAGCAGCCACCCTCGGAAAGCTCGATGGGGCTGGAGGTGATGCCGCTGGGCTGTTGGGGGAGGCTGGGTCCTCTTGGAGCACCGAGGGCCCTCGGGACACGGCAGCGGGCGTCCCTCCTGGGATGGAGTAGGGTGAGCTGGACTTGACCCAGCCTTTCACCCCAGACTCCAGTGCCCCAAACTGGATGAAGGGATGTGCCCGTCAGTAGGAAGTAGGAAGAGGGCTAGGAAAGCCCCTTCTTTCTCTGCGTGGGAAGGGACCACACTCGAGCATGAGTACTGGAGACAGGACCCCTGGGGCCTTCTTGGAGGCTGGCTACTGTGGTTCTACGCTTGTCAGTATAGTTCACGGTGAAAAGCTTTGAGAGACCAACCAAATCAGTAAGCTTACCTCTCTAGTAATGGTGGGGACATCCATTGAAATGGCAGTGACTGTTGGTGCTGAACGTGTTCTCCATCGGTGTGGGGATGGAGAGGTGTCTGTGCCGTGAGCAATGGTGGCAGTGCCCAGCAGGGAGGAGGGGACTCGGTCGCACGGATGCCCAGATGTGTGGTAGAGACAGGGGATTGCATGTGTCTAGATGTCCGTCTTCCTGTCCCTCGATTGGGTGGCAGTCTGGGAGTCCATGTTGCAGAGAATTCCCTGGACTCAGGGCCATCAGCAGTGTCCTGGGTTCACTGTGACATTAAAGTCTCTGCCAGCCTCACACGTTCTCCCAAGACCCCCTTTATTTTTTTTTTTTTAATTTTTTTTTAACTTTATTTATTTTTGAGACAGAGAGAGACAGAGCATGAATGGGGGAGGGTCAGAGAGAGGGAGACACAGAATCTGAAACAGGCTCCAGGCTCTGAGCTGTCAGCACCCCGACGCGGGGCTCGAACTCACAGACTCACAGACTGAGAGATCATGACCTGAGCCAAAGTCGGACGCTTAACCGACTGAGCCACCCAGGCGCCCCCCAAGACCCCCTTTAATGGGACAGCAGAGCCCGCCCCTCACTCCCCTCCCCTGCGAGCCAGGGTGTTGCTGGAGATGAACTGGATAAGTAAGGGTAGGAGTTTTAGCTTAAACATTCACGCAGTGATTACGTTCTCGTAGTGCATGTTTGTTTTAATATGAACAAGGTTTAAGTTACTGATTTGTTTGCTTACCTTTGAGTAAAGTTGGTATTCCCCAAGGAGAATCAGGTTTTTTCCTCTGGTTTTGGGTAGCTCTGGGCCGAACTTCCCGGAGAGTTTTCTGGGGTCCGGGCGCTCCACTGCATGAGGCATCGAGACCCCATCCCATCTCCTTCGTGGGGTACAGCGTCCTCGTGAGCAGGCGCTCCAGGCCCCGCGTGTGGAAGCCACTTGAAGCGGTTCTCGCGAGTGGAGACAGGGCTGCAAGGCAGGTGCGGGGCCCTGACTCGCTTTCCTCAGGCTCCTGTACGGGGCGCCTGGGACGCCGGTATCTGGTTGTGCTGCCGTGTCCAGCCTCGTGCTTGCTAAACACGTGGGTAGAAAACCCTCCACACCAAGTGATAATTGCCTTTTCGTTGTGGCCAAGAGGAGAGTCACCAGGGGCGCCGTGTGATGCTTGCTTTGCTTCCCTTGGCCAACAGCGTGCTCTTTTGAGAAAAAAGGAAGGAAAAGAGAAAATGCATGTAATGTCCAAGTTACACTCAGGGTTATCGTGTTTAAAAGGGAAGTGTAATTAGTGGTGATGGAACTGGTATAGTGACTGGTGTCACAATTAGAGCATTAATGGCACTATTGAGAGTGACTGTTAATAGATACTCTCAGGAAACAAACCGCAGTGCACCCCACCCCCCAAAATGGTGCGTGGACGTGTTTGGCTGTTTGGCCTTGAGGTTGGTTTTCGGGAGGCATGGGGGAGCCGGGGGTGGGGGACGCACCTGGAGCTCGGGGGCAGAAGGTCTGAGGAGGGTTTCATCTCTGGTTGCACGTGCCCCTCGAACGTCGTCTGTGACATCAGCTGCCTCTGGAGAGCGGAGCCGGTAAACTGTGCCTTCGTCACAGGCCGCGGCAGGACGGCCCAGAACAGAGCGTGACTTACAGGCCGTGGCGCCGCGTGTTCTGTCGCCGAGCGCGTGGAGGGTGGGGTCGGTCGCGGCCCCCTGGGAGGCCCAGCAGTGGGGCCGGTTTGGGCTGCGCGTGAGGGCCTCGTGAGGTCTCCCAGGTCCCGGACTCTGGGGCTGGAGGCCCCGTGTTCTGCTCGGTGGCAGTTTGGGCTCCGTCACGCGTCACCGCCCCGAAACCGACGTGACTTAACGAAACTTCATCAGGAATCTCTCGGTCCCAGAAGCTCCCAGAGCGGGTGAGGCGGACGGTTGTCCCCCAGGTTCAGTACGTGGCGGGAGCGCTGTTTTCTCTTTCCGCCTTTCTCCTTGCTTAAAAACAGAGCAAAATTTGAGTCTAGAGGCTTGTCCTCCACGAAGAACGTTTTCTCGAGTGAAACAGCATTCGTTTGGTAAACATCGTTGGTGGTGACGGCTGGTTCTCGCTTGTTCTTGGCAGGGCGAGGGCGGCATGCACGGTCCCTGCACGCATCTCTGGGCACATTCGGCCATCTGCTTGTGATGAGGGGCAGGGCCGCGTCACCTGCTTGACAGGTGAGTGAAGATTTCTGTGCAGGTTTTTTATTACAACAATTTCAAACCTACGGTGGGAAGAACGTGCTGTGAGTTCCCGTGTCTCCACTGCCTGCATTTAACAATGTTAGTGTCTTGCCACAGTGTGTGTGTGCGCGTGTGTGTGTGCGTGTGTGTGCGTGCTCGTACATTTTTCTGAAGCATGTGAAGTGAAAGTAAGTTGCAGATCATGACATTTTGTCCCACATTCTTAGGGACGTAGCTCCAAAAAATAAGGGTATTCTCCCTGAGAGGCATCTGAGAACATTCGTAAACTATGTGACATAGAATCATTTAATTGAACACGGTTATAATTTCCTATTAAAAGGTGTAATTTTGAATTTATGATCCCTTTATAGCCGATGTAAAGTCGGTGACTTATTTATTTATAGAGTTTATTTATTTTGAGAGAGTGAGAGTGGGAGAGGGGCAGAAAGAGGGAGAGAGAGAGAGAGAGAGAGAGAGAGAATGAGAGAGAGAGAGAATGAGAATCCCAAGCAGGTTCCGTGATGTCCGCACAGAGCCTGGCGTGGGGCTCCAACCCACAAAGCCATGAGATCATGACCTGAGCCGAAATCAAGAGTCAGACGCTCGGCCAGTGGAGCCACCCAGGTGCCCTGAATGTGCTCAAAGGTCTTAGTGGCTCTTTGGGCCTGAGTTCACAGACAGCGTGGAAAGAATGTGTGGTAATGTCAAGTAGAGGTTACGGTATTCAAATAACGTGTGAAGCATCCCGAGTGGCTCCCGGTGCCGTAGTTGGGCGACCTGCATCGGAACTTCACATGAGATCTTAAACACGTGTTCGGCTGTGACCGTAGCTGTGGGTGATGGCGCACGATGACCAGTTGCACGCGGTCCGTCGCTATAGCTCGCTGGTTCTGCGAAGCGGCTGTGGACTCTTCCACGATCTGATCTCAGCGGCCTTTTGTGTATGGCGCCTCCTTCAAGCATTTCCTCGTGGGTGTCTGTGAGCCAGGGGTGTCCGTTGAGAGCGCCATTTTGGAAGAAGTCCGTTCAAGTGAGCCGTGCAGGGCAGTGGCGGCTCCTCGTGTTCCTGTTTCTTATTTGGAACAGAAAGCTGGTGACGGCAGTAAGGTTTCTTTGAAAGACACCAGCATTCTCAAGAAGCTGTGACTGGAATTGTGGGTATCTGGGAAGGATCTAGTGTGGGTTTTTGCTTTTTTGGCCCTGGCTAAGGCTTTGAAAGGATGAGGCCTGTGGCCAAAAGGCTTCGACAGATTGAGAAGAGAAAGGGGTCCGGGACCCTGTGTGGGGGCTTCAGTTAGCTCCGCCCCAGGGAAATGGGTTTTTAACCTGCGGCTGCAGTAGCAGATGCCGTCAGGAAGTGCACGTGTTGTCACGTACACAGCTCAGTAGAGAGTCACAAACTGAGCCCTCCCGTGAACCAGCTCCCAGATGGGGAGCCCGGACATTTCCACCGCAGCCTCATGCCTCCTTCTGGACCCCAGACGCCACCTCGCCCAAGGGCGGCTACTCTCCTGACTTCAAAGAGCGTAAATTCGTTTTGCCTGTTTTTGTCTGTATGCGTGTCACACGTAACGCGGACTGACCCGTTTGGTGTCTGGCTTTTCCCATTCAGTGGCGCTTCAGAGAGAGTTCCAGATCGTTCTTGTCCTTGCTGTAGAGCGTCCCGTTGCCTCAGAAGGTGACCATGCGTCCATTCCCCCAGGTGCAGGTACTTCTGGGGGGTTCCCCTGCTCAGAGTGTCCCCCCGACAGAATGGAGGACTAAACGAGGTTCAGTACTTGTGGCTACAGTGGGGACGGTCCTGGTTGTCCCTCCTGTGCCGCTGCTGCTGTTGCGTGAAGGAGGAATCCAGGTAGCAGACACGGTGGGGAGAAGCCTGGGTGGCCTTTCAGCCCTTCTCGTGGGACTCACCACGTCCCTTTCCCCTCTGTTCCCTGCCCGCACAGTTTCTCCACCCTCTTCTCTGCCATTATTCCCCTTTCCGCAGCCCCTCCGAGGAGACTGTGCAGAATATATCCAACAGTAGGCAATCCGTGAATATCCCTCAGGTGTCGATAGTAGGTGTTACATGAAGGGCAGAGAGTGGGAAGTCACGGGCTCGCTCTTGAGCTCCGGGGTCTGGCTAAGGACTTACAGGTATGGGTGTGGCCACATCCCGGAAGCCAGGTGTGCTGTGGAATTTGGGGTGTAAGGTCAGAGGCTCTTACGGGCTCGTAGCAGGACGGGGATTAGCGGTGGTGGTGGCGGGGGGTGGGGGGGTAGGGGGGGTTGTGCAGTGAGCGGGGATGGGCACCGTGGACAACGGGTGCATGTGCCCTGCCCGATGCTTGACCCGGCCAAACATGTGTGGCTGAATTCAGCAAGCCCACCAATTTGGAACCTTTAGTGAATAGCACGTTCATTATAAGAGAGTGGTTCCTTTTATTTGTTCAGAGTAACCAGTGCTTTCTGGAGTTGCTTCCTCCATCAGAAAAGAATGTTGGAGCCCACGGTGTATTATTCCCCCGCGTTAGAGAGCTCCTTTTCTAAATGTTAGGGGAAACCTTCAGAGTTGTTACTCAATCAGATTTTGTGTTTAACTCCTGTATGCCTAAGGACCAATCTGTTTTTTTTTTTTTAATTGGGTTTTTTGTGTGTGTGTGCATACTTACAATACACATGTAAATGGTTTTCTTCCTTTCTTTCTCTCTTTCGTTTGTTCATTCGTTTGTTCATTCGTTCGTTTTTTCAACATTTCCCAAAATAAAAACAGCATTTTATAACCATAGATAAGCCCATGTTTCTGGGATGCCACCATTTTCAGCAACCTCCAGAAATAAATCCCTTCAAGTTAAATTGAAATTTTTCCTGAAGCCTTAACCTTTCACATTTTGTAACTAATTGGACAATTTAAATGTAATGTAACAATTTAAATTGGACAGTTTGAAAGCAGCCGTATCAAATCCATATCTGCAGTCCTACAAATTCAAGTTGACATTTCCTTTCAGGGAAATTTTAGCACTCCGGACAACCTCCCCACCCACATGAGAAAACTAGACAGGTCCTGGTGCGTGTTAATTAGGTAAGCAGAACTTCGTTAAATGGACATTTAAAGGTTCCTTCTTGTGAACCATTCCTTTCCAAGAAGTTGAAATTGCTGTGTTGTGTTGACTAAAAGGTCATGTTTCAGGGAAGGTCCAAGACTTCATTCATGGAGACATGATCATAATTAGATGGGTAGAGATGTTGGCGGTTTAGCACCTGCTGGAGTAAATGGTGGGGGTGGGGGGGGGAACCTCTGTAATCTAAATTCTAGACCTCAGCTCTTCTTTACAGGTGGGCTCAGTCTTCTCGGTATTTGAGTTACTGGTTCAGCAGAAATGACGAAAAACAATAACTTTGTAGTCAGAATGTCACCCAACTGTATATTGTTTACTTTATTGTAAATACTGGTAAACGGTGCTCAGTAAATAGCTTTATATTCCTTTAAAAAAACATGAAGTGGGGGACGCCTGGGTGGCTCAGTCGGTTAAGCGTCCGACTTCGGCTCAGGTCACGATCTCACGGTCTGTGAGTTTGAGCCCCGCGTCGGGCTCTGTGCTGACAGCTCAGAGCCTGGAGCCTGCTTCGGATTCTGGGTCTCCCTCTCTCTCTGCCCCTCCCCTGCTCATGCTCCGTCTCTCTCTGTCTCAAAAATAAATAAAACGTTTAAAAAAAAAAACAAAACAAAACATGAAGTGCTACCTTTGGGGGCCGGGCTTATGACCAAATTTGGTTTTTGTAAATAAAGTTCTATTCAGACACGGTCCTGCTCATTTGCGTATGTTTTGTCTGTGGCTGCTTTTGTGCTGCAGCAGCAGAATTGAACAGTTGTGAAAGAGCCCCGTGGAGTGGCTGCAGCGGTGATTGTCTGGCCCAGAACGCGGAACGCAGTTACCATCTGGCCCTTTACAGAATGTTTGTCAACTCCTGCTTTACTTCATAAAAGCAAAGGCATGGTAGCAGTAACCTCTGTAGTCTTGAAATAGCCCGGGACCAGTAACTTTGATGTTAATGCCTTTATTTATTCATTTATTTATCCAACAAGTATTTACAGAGAAGCTATTACATGTGAGCCACAAAACGGTGATTGTCAGACATGGTTCTTGCCCTTGTGGAACTTACGAGCCCCCTGTGGACTTGGAGGTCCTGTCCAGGATTGTGCTTTTCATACATCAGAGCAAAAACATGATATGGAAGTGCAGTTCCCAAATCCCCAATTTTAAACAAATATGTTGGTTATAGTTCTTTCTTTTTTTCATTTTCATTTTATTTTTTTTAAATTTTCTTAATGTTTATTTATTTTTGAGAGAGAGAGAGAGACAGAGTGAGAGCAGGGGAGGAACAGAGAGAGAGAGGGAGACACAGAATCGGAAGCGGGCTCCAGGCTCCGAGCTGTCGGCACAGAGCCCGAAGCGGGGCTCGAACCCACGAACCGTGAGATCATGACCTGAGCTGAAGCCGGACGCTTAACCGATTGAGCCACCCAGGCGCCCCAGTTCTTTCCTTTTTTAAAACAAATTTTTAAATATTTATTTATTTTGAGAGAGAGAGAGAGAGAGAGAGAGAGAGAGGGAGAGAGAGAATCCCAAGCAGGCTGCATGCTGTCCGCGCAGCACCTGACGTGGGGCTCGATCTCACGAACAGTGAGGTCATGACTTGAGCCAAAGTCAAGAATTGATCGCTTAACCATTTGAGCCACCAGGTGCCCCAAAATTCTCTTTTAGTTTTTTTTTTTTAAGTAGGCTCCACACCCAGCACAGAGCCCAACTCCAGCCCTGAAATCATGACCGTGAGATCAAGACTTGAGCCGAGATCAAGTCTCATGCTTAACCAACTGAGCCATGCAGATGTCCTGTTGGTTATATTTCCTAATTGTATAAATTTGATGAGCACTTACTCTCCATAAGCTAATGGTTACTTCAGTTGTAAGCAAATGCAGCACGACATACGTAGAAATGACTATGTGTCAAAGGTCCTAACTGTTGACATGTGGTGACACCGGACTGTTGGAAGGCGGCATATCTGGATAAGGCGTGGACTTTGGCGTGCTTATCAAAGCAAGCCAAGCCGACCTCTGCTCTCGGGCTACTTGAATAATAAATAACGCACCTTGACAGAAAGAACCGCACATGAGGTAGTGAAGTCTAAAATGTAGCGTAACAGTGGCCGTTGGCCTGCTTATGTGTTTGCTCACGTGGGGTTGGAAAAGTTCGTCTTTTCTTAAATTTTTTTTTTTTTTTCAAAGTTTATTTATTTTTTTGGGACAGAGAGAGACAGAGCATGAACGGGGGAGGGGCAGAGAGAGAGGGAGACACAGAATCAGAAACAGGCTCCAGGCTCTGAGCCATCAGCCCAGAGCCTGATGCGGGGCTCGAACTCACGGACCGCGAGATCATGACCTGGTTGAAGTCGGACGCTTAACCGACTGCGCCACCCAGGCGCCCCCTTAAATTTTTTTTTTTTTAATATTTATTTATTTTTGAGACAGCATGAACAGGGGAGGGTCAGAGAAAGAGGGAGACACAGAATCTGAAACAGGCTCCAGGCTCTGAGCTGTCAGCACAGAGCCCGACATGGGGCTTCAACCCACGGACCGCGAGATCATGACCTGAGCCGAAGTCTGACGCTTAACCGACTGAGCCACCCAGGCGCCCCTAAAGTTCGTCTTTTCTTAATCGGGGGCTGTAAGAGGTCATTGTGATGGACAGAGACTGGTGAAACGGCTTTTAACATCATTGTAACCCCATTAGCATTTTCACGTGTGCTCGTATATGCTTTATGGGTGGAGCCTCGGGCTGTGAGTCGCTGCTCCTTTGTCACCCCACACTGCCCTCCAACACACAGAAGGGAAATGCCCTCGACTTACCTCCCCGTAAACCCCATAAACCACCCCGTCGTGGCCCACAACATCCTTTAGGAAGTGAGGTTGAAGGTTCCTTTGGATGTTTTAGTTACAGGTGTTTGGCTGCATGTAATAATTCTCAGATGTGAGAATGCATGATGGTGTGGTAGTGTCTTCTCCTCACCTTAGAACACATCTGACATCGGGTGGGATGCTACGTGCAACCATTGGGGGGCAGTGATGTGGGGGAGCAGGCTTTCCCTTGAAACTGGAGACTCGGGAGGGTCTGTCTGCAGGAACCGCAGAGAGGAAGGTCAGCAGGTGCGGGGTGGGGGTCAGCTTAGTGAATGGGGGTCAAACTCTACACTGGTTTTGTTGCCAAAATTAATAAAGTATAGGGGCGCCTAGGTGGCTCAGTCGGTTGAGCCTCCAACTTCGGCTCAGGTCATGATCTCACGGCTCGTGAGTTCGAGCCCCGCATCGGGCTCTGTGCTGACAGCTCAGAGCCTGGAGCCTGTTTCAGATTCTGTGTCTCCCTCCCTCTCTCTGCCCCTCCCCCACTTGTGCTCTGTCTCTCTCTCCCCTTCAAAAAGAAATAAACATTAAAAAAAATTATAAGAAACTAAAGTTAAGGTGTAGTTACGAGGAAGAAAAGATACCCATTTACGTTTCCTGCTTTTGTGTTTAAAATGTCTTGACAAATTCATTGTAGTAATGAATGTAGTATTGAATGTAGTATTCTTCATTGTAGTAATTTTTTAATAGTGGTTCAGATTTAGGGATACATGAAACACGAGACTTGAGAAGATGGAGGGGAAGATATACCACGGGCGTTTCCCTCACACAGCTGGAAACCGTAGGCTCCATTAACTTCTTTGGGCAAAAATAAGGTTTTCTGAAACAAATTTGGTGATGGGCCAAATCACCCAATCTGTAGCATTAGAAAAACTGGATCTCTTCTGTTCTAATAATAGGGAGCGCTTTCTTTGGGAACTCCGGCCCGAGGGGCGTTTAATTTGTCAAGGCTAGCTAATTAGGATTGACGTCCTCAGTCTGTCAGCTTTTGCATCCAGAGAGGGAAAAGTACTAATGTGCCCATGAACCTCGCTTGGTAGAGTGAAATGTGTGTCAGGAAGAGGATCAGCGTGATCAGGCTCGTCACGGAGCCAGACGGCGTCCTGATGCGTCCTGACGCGTCTGCAGTTGTTGGGAGGCCGGGGGCTCTGGCAGCTCGGGGCCCACCCTGTTACCGTGACCAGTGGGACGCAAGCCACATTCTTGACCCTCTGCCTTGCGTGGGCCAGGCACTGGGGCCCGGGCGTGGGCCTGCCTGTCCTCACTGGGCCGTCCAGGTCGCATACTCTACACTGACGGCCCAAGGTCAATGTCAGCCCAAGGAGGCAGCGTTGACTGGCAGCAGCCCTGCAGGGTTCCCTCCAGAAATCGGGTGCTTTCCTGGAACATCATTGGCTGCTGGGATCGTCCGGATGATGGGGATGATGATGATGATAATACGTGTATCTTCAAATGGTTTGCATTAGGAGTGTTCTCTTGTTTGACCTGAGAGAGGTGTCAGGGAGGCGGGATGAAGACGTGGTTGAGAATGTGGGTTCAGTCATGAGCCACGTAAGATTCTGACAAATCACTTAACATCTCTGTGCCTCAGTCTCCTCAACGGTGCAGCGGAGATAAAGGGATCTACCCGATAGGGTTCTGGGAAGGCTTAAATTAATGGATATTTGCAGGGCACTGAGAGCAGTGCCTGATACATGCTGGCCTAACGCTTGTTATGTTGCTCATTTCTCTTTCTTTTTTAAATTGATATGTGTTTATTCTTAGAGAGACAGAGCATGAGCGGGCGAGGGGCACAGAGAGAGGGAGCCACAGAATCCAAAGCAGGCTCCAGGCTCCGAGCTGTCAGCACAGAGCCCGACGCGGGGCTCGAACTCACGGACCGTGAGATCGTGACCTGAGCCGAAGTCGGACACTCAACTGACTGGCCACCCAGACGCCCCTCGTTCTGTTGTTAATTTCGAAGATAGGCCTGCCAGCACAGCGTCCCCCTCATTTGACGGGTGAGGGTGTGGAAGTCCAGAGTCACGCGGCCTGCTGTAGTCAGCCGTCCTGACTTCTTCCTGTTCCCACACTTGTCTCTGTCCCGATTATGGGGTGTGTGCAGGGAGCACAGAGGAGAATCTCCTACAGAGTAGCCTGTGGCTTGGAAGGACTGTTCCTGAGGGCGGCCGTGCCAGCGGGTCCGGCTTGCAGGTTGGTCTTGGCTCCCCGTACAGAGCGCCGCCACATGGGGTTAGGGAGCGTCTCTGTGAGGGGGTCCACGCCGGCATCGTTCACATGTTCGGGAAGGTCAGCCATATCTGGGGTGGGCCCTCACCCCGGAACGTTTGCCGACTTTTCCATCAGATCCAGTACTGGGGGCCTGCGTGGCTCAGTCAGTTGACCATCCGACTCTTGGTTTCCGCTCAGGTCATGATCTCCTGGTTTGTGGGTTCAGGCCGCGTGCAGGCTCTGCGCTGACAGCACGGAGCCTGCTTGGGATTCTCTCTCCCTCTCTTTCTGCTCCTCCCCAACTTGTGCGCTTGCCGCCCCCCCCCCCCCCCCCAAAATAAATAAACATTAAAAAGTAATCAGATCCAGTAGTATTAGGAGCTTAGAGGAAACTAAGGTTTACTTGGCCAGGAGGTGATTTCGACATGTGTGTGGCATAAAGACTGATTTCTAGACTGTCTGGGGTTCCGTGCGGGTTCCGTGGCTGTCTGTGTTTTCACGCCTCCTCTGGGGTCCTGGAACGTGGCCCCCGCAGGTAGGGCCAGACCCCTGTCAGCCTACGTGCAAGGACCCCCTTACCTTTCCTGCACGCAGATTTTGTTTTTCTTGGACTTAGTAAGTGTCTTGTTTTAAAGGATTGGTGCCCTAGCCCCTAATGTGGCCTTCTACGTGAATCTCCTCACAATACGTGAAGACGTCAGGTATCGTGTCCGTGTTCACTCGTGGACGCCATCTCCGCTGGGGCGTCAGGCCCCGTCCCAGTGCAAACAGCGCTGCCCCAGCCTGCTGTGTGCCACATCTTGTCACGGGCTCTGCCTTCAGATCGCTCTGGGGCTCCTTTGATCTGCCCCTGTACCGGCTTCCCTGTTTCCCTCATTTCATATCGTCTCCTGTCTTGGTTAACTCCCTTGGTTTGGCAGACCACATCTTCTGGAACCTTCCTAACAAATCACATGGGAGGTGAGACTCCTCTGAGTTGCTTTGTATCTGAGAACGTCACATTCGTATTTAATTTACGGTCTGGCTGGGTGTAGAATTCCAGGGTGGGAATCTCTGAACCTCTGAACAGGGAAGGCTGGTGCTTTGTCCTCTGGTTTCTAGCGTTGAGTGGACAAGCCTGACACCTTCTGATTCCCGGCCCCCTTGTCGGATGTGATTTTTCCTTTTCTCTCTGACTCTATCTTCTGCGTTCTGAAATTTCGTGATGATATTCCTTGGTGGGGGAGGGCCGCTGTTCACTTGTTCCGCTGAGATCCAAATGGGCGTTTTCAGGCTGGCAACTCATGTCTTTCGTTTTTAGAAATTTTCTTGAAGTATGTCATTATTGATTTCCCTCTGTCTTCCCTCTTCTTTCCTTCTGACGTGCCTGTTAGTGCGGACTTAGCCTTGGCTGTCTTGTCTTTGTTCTGATTTCTCTTCGAATATTTTCTCAACTTTGCTTTTGAATCTTTGATTAAAGGTTTCATGTTTTACACTTTTATTTTCTGACAGCTCTCTTTTTCATGGTGGCTGTTCTGTGAATGCTTCTGTTTTACAGAATCTTACTATTTCAGGACAGTATTTTCTCTTAGTCCTCTGAGGAGATTAATCATATGTTTTTTCCTTCTTTTTGAAGCTTTTTTTTTTCCCTGCATAATTTGTTGTGTTGCTTTTTTCTCCTCCCATTTCTGTCTTTCACATTAGATACTTCCTCTGTTTGCCTGATAGTCCTTGAGTGTCTGTTCATGTTTAAGAATGACGCTTCACATTGGGGCGCCTGGGTGGCTCAGCTGTTAAAGCGTCTGACTTCAGCTCAGGTCATGATCTCGAGGTGTGGGAGTTCAAGCCCTGCGTCGGGCTCTGTACTGACAGCTCGGAGCCTGCACCCTCCCTGCTCTTTCTGTCTCTCTCAAAAATAAATATTTTTTGAAAAGCCTTAATTATTCTTGTCTTGTGGTTTTAGAAGAGAGACAGACTGAGTATGTGTGTTCATTTCAGTGCCTTTAGCAGGAAGTCAACGTGGACCCCTTAAGCATCTCCAGGGCAGGGCCTGCCCGTCCACGTTTGGTGGCAGGCCTGTGGTGGCGAGTGGTAACTGGCATTCTCTCATTTCTAAGGCGTGATATATATTTAGATTCTCTCAGCAGAGATGTTGGCTTTCTTGTTAACGCTGCCGCAGCCGCTGCCTCTTCTTAGTTAAAGGCTTTCATCTCAGATATAAAATACCAACAAACTTATAAATAATTGGGCTTTGAGACAAAAAATAAGAATCCTTAAAACAAAAGAAAGCTCTTTATTGATGTTTCTGAAAGCAGTTTTCAGAGGGCAAGCGTATAATCCTTAGACTAAAATGCAGCTGACACGTTAAGCCTTCTTACAGGGAACGGGGATAATGGGCTTTAATGCCGTTTGTCCTTGGCCACCCACAGAGGGCACTCCGCGGCCGGCCAGAGAGACGCGCAAATCGGGCCCAGAGAGCGAGGCCGTGTTTGTGGCTTTGATCCCTAGTAAATGCTTCCCCAAAGCCTTCAAGCTCGGGCCGTCAGACAGGTTGCCAGAGAGCGGCTGAAAAACACTGGGAAAAAAGGAGCTTTAGCTCTGCTAGCAGGTCTCCGCTGGGATTGGGCGGTTTTTAGGAGGGCAGTGTGGTTCTTTTAATACCGGCCAGCTGACCCCGGATCGGCACCGGTGTGCTCCCGGGGACGCGTGCACTTGCTTGCCGTCCTCCCCACGTGGGGGGCGCGTCCTCGGTCCACCCTGCTCACTGGAGCACGGCCCCTTCAGGGGAAGGCAGGCCTGCCCCGCCTGATAACCCGAGAGAGGGTCGCTCGGCCCCGGTGGCCGCCGGATGACGGAGTTCCGGCAGAGGGCCCTGTGCTGGCCGCCGACTTGTCCCCTGAAGGGGAAGCGAGATGGACGGCTCTACGTGTGCTGATTGCCGTGGGAGCCTGCCGACGTCCTGGTGCACTTCTGGGAGGGCCGTGTGTGGAACCGAGAGACCGCTTTCCACGTGAGAGCTTGGGCTCGGTATTGCTCCGTCAGCCTTTGAGGAAATCGGATTCGTGGGCTTCCTGGGTTTGGAAAGTCACCGACTCTTCGTATTAAAGCCACGGACGGTCTGGGGGCAGTTTTCCTTCCTGTCCTGACTGTCCTGAGGTTGGACTAAAGCACCTAGGAAGCACCGTCCTGCAGCGATGCCTGGCTCTTTGTGCTCTTTAAAAACACGGAATGTCAGCGCATGGCGGCTTCTTGTGGGTGAGGGTGCATCGGCCACTCCTGTCGTCCCTGCGCTCGTTCCCCGGCCCCCCCCGGGCCGTGTCCCCGTCTCTTACCGTGCGTGGTGCTGCGTGGATTCTGGGAGCTGTGTCTGTGACTTAGCGGGCGGGGGCCGCGGCTTGGGGTGCGGAGGGGACCGTGTGGATGGCGATGGGTCAGCTGACCGATGCCCAGCCGAGGTCTCCTGGGGTTTGTCATCCTCCTCGATGACCAGACTTGATGCCTCTGCGACTCGTCCGCTTCGGAGGCTCTGGCCCGAGAGCGAGCGAAACCTTTCCTTGGTGACCCTCCGCTTAACTGGAGTGCCCTGAAGCGCCTGGAAGACTTTTTTGTTTTAAATCCTGAGGGTCGGCAAAGGAAAACAAACCCTTGTTAAAAATCAAAAGCAGAACTGCAACTGTTCCTCGCAGAAAATACCCGTTCAGATCTTGGCCAGAGCTGGTCGGCTCCCAGGGCGTGAGGCCCCAGGTCTGTGCAGTGTTTGTATATGCCAGACCGAGAGTCAAGGACGAAGCGAACTGTTCTCGTTTCCAGGCGATTTCGATTGTATGCCCACAGGGCAACCAGCACTTAGGGTTCCGCTCTGAGGGCACTTGGTGTGTGTTTGCGATGATACGTGTCCAGCACCTTCTCCCGGGAGACGTGGATCACCTGTGTGCGTTACAGTGTGATGGGCGGTGCCACAGAAAGTGAGTTCAGTTCCCGAGATAGGTGATTCTTTTGTGTTTCAGAAAACACAGGAGACGGGCCGGAGCTCTGTCATTTGTGATTTCAGATTGTCATGAATAGGCCCCCTCATCTGGGTGAGAATTTTCACTGCTGTGGAGAAACTTGCCCTTCAGACAGAGTGTGAATGAAATTCTCTATCCACTGTGGCCCCCCCCGCCGCCGTTGGAGGCGGATGAGAAGAAACAGTGGCGTTTATGGAATTCGGCTGTTCTGCTGGAAGGGGGTGTATCCTCCAGCTGCAGCTGGGGACTGCGGGGACGGAGTGACTGAGCGGCCCCGAGATCAGTGTACTGGCCGAGGGGCTCAGAGGCTGCTGGCTTCGCACACAAAACCCCAGCATCCGATGGCTCGTGTGGAGGCCACGGTTGTGACATCGGACACGTCAGCTGTCGAGTCCGTGACGAGGGTGATCTGGCCGTGTTTCTGTTTAAAGAGGTGGGGACTCACCTGTGGGGTGATGTGTCCGTCCCCCACCTCCTCGTGGGCGTCTCCGGGGTCAGAAGCCGGGGCCAAATGAGCACCGACTGCTTGGCGAGCTTACTTACCAGCTGCCGCTCGGCTTTGCTTAGGAAAGCCTCTGGGGGTCCCACGCAGTCCCACGTGGGAGGTGTGACGTCCCTAGGAGTGGCACGAGGGCAGGGCCGGGAGCGGGGCTGGGCCCCGGCCCCCAGGTAGCTCTGGGAAGATCCGAAGCCTGTGTTTTTAGAGATGAATGGTTAGACTTCTTTGCCTTCTTTTTCTTTCGATTTTCTGTGGAACTCGGAAAAGCCTTTCAGGAGGCATCGGAGTGTTTCTGCCCTGCTGGGGCCGGGGCTTCCAAGGGTCAGCGGGTGCGCCCAGCGGCCGCTGGCAGTGCTGGCAGGGAGGGGCTCTCAGGAGAGCTTTCTGGAGAGTTCTGTGAGCATTCAGCACTCTGGGCTGCGTTCCACATTAATGATGGAGACAGGCACTGTGTTTCCCTGACATCCATAGTAAGAGAAGAGGGGGATGAGGAGGGGATAGGGCAAGAGAGTGTCCAGAACGTGGAGAAGACATCCACAACGTGTTTCTATTCCGTTTAGAAAGTCCGGGGTGCCCGGGTGGCTCGGTCGCTGAAGCAGCCAGCTCTTGGTTTCGGCTCAGGTCTGATCCCACAGTTCCTGAGATTGAGCCCCTAGTCGTGCTCCTCACTGAGCGTGGAGCCTGCTTGGGATTCTCTCTCTCCCTCTCAGAAAAAATTAAAAAAAACAACAACAAAAAACAAACAAGTGGGTATCTCTCTGCAGTACTGTGTTTCCTTCTAATTTTAGCAAGGTCGTAGTCTTGGGTTTGGCAATGGAACCTGCTCATATATATACCTATCTGTACATACGTACGCCTATATATGTAAATATATATGTATATATTTTTGCCCCCCCCCCCCCCCCCCCCCCGCAAACCCAGTTTGCAGAGCAGACGACTGTGATGTTCGGAGAGTCCCTTCTGTCACCTCTTGCCACCCACCCCCTTTTCGGCCTTTAGAGTGCTGCGCAGCACGCTTGAATCCGGTGAATTCTGTCATTTTATGGGGAGGGGGCTGTGCATCTTGGCCTTTGTGATCTGCAAATGAGAACGTTGGGGTGCAGGCGGGGGGAAGGGGCTCGCCTCTCCACCACCCCCGCCTTCACCCGCTGGAGGAGGCTGCACAGACTTTGACTCCTGGGCTACTTGGGAATGCCATACGATGCGGTATCTAGAATCCTCGTACGCATGTCTCGTCCCGCGGTGGGAGCTCCAGGAGCTGCCGTGTTTAGACGGGACAAAGGGCTGTGAGCCTTGGAAGAGGCAGCCTTCACCCGCGCTCCTGGATTTGCACTGCGTAGCACGCTCGGCCGGCCGGCCGGCCGGTCTCTGCTGTGGTCCTGTTTCTAGTTGAAGAGCTGGCCGGCCAGCCCTTGCTCAGAACCTCTGCCAGATGCACGGTGGTGGCACTTCCTCCCTCACCCTCCTGTGTGGCCGCTCAGTGTTGTCAGCCCCACCTTCCGTGGGCCGTGCGAAAGAGCCTGGACAGACCGGGGTATAGATCCGGCTTCTTGGTGTGACCACGCAGAAGTTAGCTAGCCTTGTCCGTACTTTGGAGACGTTGTTTGCTCCAGGGTTGTTTCAGGGATTAAGTGAGATTATACATACATATAGGTACATGTGTATATATGGGAGTTTTATATCTGTGCTAATATGTAGATGTTTTTGTCTCTGCTACATATGTGCACAGGTACATGAGCCCCGTGTATATATTGTGCTCAGCACAGTACCTGGCATGTACCAGTAGCTGGTACCAGCCCCGTCTGTGGTTGCCTCTGGCTTGCAGACCTTCTGCCTGCACAGTACCTGGCACGTCTGGCACAGCAGACGTTATCGTACTGCTATATACATTGTTAGGCTCCCGTTCTACTCTGGCCCTGAGACGTGCAGGGCTCGCGCTCTGGCACATGTGCTGGGCTTGTTCAGTGCCCCCCGTGGACTACCCTCCCGGATGCACTAGCGCTTGCTGAAGAGAAGTGGAGAAGATACTGGGCTTTGTTTGGATTGCATCGATTCTAGTTTGCTTTTCTTAGTTCTTATTCTTCAGACTCTTAACCCTTTGCTGTGACGCTCCCTTAAAATCTTAACTGTCAAAACGGACCTTTCCCTGGGGCGGGGAATGTGCCCACTGGCAAAACGACCCCGTAAAGATGTGTTTCTTTATCTTTTTACCTTTTTAGGTTTACTTTTCTCTCTGTAGGCACTGAGAGAGAAAGGATTTGTTTATGAAACAAATGGAATTTACGAGGCAGCCATTGGTTGTTCTGCTTTTGGTCAGTAATTTGATCAGAGTCTTGACCAGCAAGAAATAAGTGATGTTTGCAGTTGGACTTGATAAAATTCTGGCCAGAGGCAAAGACTGTTTTGTCCCCTACCTTGTCTGGAAGGATCGAGGGCAGGAGCAGTTACTCCTACCTTTACTGACGTGGCAGAGAACCGAGGGGCCCCCAGTACAAATGTTATTGGGACCCTAATGGGGAACTGTGGGTGCAGAGCGGTGGTACATGGCCCTTGAGGGTTTCTCTCATTTCACTCACTGGGCCTTCATTTTCACTTTTAAAAAGAATTTCATGTGTAATGCAGCGGCATTAGCTATCCTTAAGGGTCCAGATTATGTTGAGTGTTTTCTGGATTATTAAAATAATAAGTTCAGAATAGTTGAAGTCCAAAGGCACGCCCATTTCCTTCTAATCCCTAACACTGTGATGTTACCTGGGGCTCATAACAGATTGACTACAATCACTCTGTGATTTTCTGTGACTGAACTCTGGTTCTTTTTTTTTTTTGTTTTCTTTTTAGGTTCATTCATTTAGAGAGAGATAGGGAGAGCAGGGGAGGGGCACAGAGAGAGGGAGAGAGGGAATCCCAAGCAGGCTCCGTGCTGACACAGCAGAGCCCAATGTGGGGCTCGAACTCACGAGCCATGAGACTCTGTCCTGAACCAAAACCAAGAGTCAGACGCTTAACCGACTGAGCCACCCAGGCGCCCAAGATGCTTCTTGAGTGACTTTTTTCTGCCAGTGAGAAAGGCTGGTTCAAACAGTAAAGACCGTGAAGCGGTCCCTGACCTTCCTTCTGGGAAGGGGAGCCCAGGAATTCTACAACGGTTTTCCACTTTACATGGCATCCGTTCCCCGGAGGCCCACAGCGTCCAGTGCCTCGTCAGTTTCGTAAAAACTGCCTTAAGAAACGTAGCCCTCAATTCCTAGGGCAGCCGTGGACAAGGTCGCTGCGTGGGGCTCATGGGGCGCCATCTTGGGCCTAGTCCCGGGCCCCGCCAGCAGCCCACTGTGTGGGCACAGGCCGGCCTCGTCCGGGAGGCCCAGCTGCCACAGCGGCGGCCTCAGCGCTGACCCCGGGCCCTCTCGACTCCAGAGTCCATGCTGTTAACTGGTACGTTTTATCGCCTCCCAGCCAGAAATGAGCCAGCTTTTCTGCCCCAAGATCTCTGCTCCTTGTGAGGTCATGTGCCCCCGTGTCCCCACATCCTTACTGTTCATCTCCACCGCCCCCCAACACCCAAACTTCACATTCACGTCACTGCTACCCCCGCAGGCGCCCCAGGCTGCAAGCGCTTCCTTGTTCCGGGCAAAGAAATCCCCCCTTGGCGCCTGGTAGATTACTCGCCCCAGTTCCCGGAGGAACAGTCACAGTCCCACTGTGTGCTGAGGGTTGTTCAGGAAAGGGGCAGGAAGCCGAGGCTAGGAGTTCTGAGTGGGATGGGCGTGACGAGGCTGGTGGTGTGGCCTGGAGGGGGGACCAGTGGCTGGAGGCCCCGTGGTGGACAGCAAGGGGTCCTGGCGGCTCCCCCAGCTCACACACGCGGTCATTCTGCCCTCCGGTGCATTTGTTTCTTCCCTCGTTGCCTTCTTCATTCGCACATTGTCCACGAGCTCGTGAGCAGCGTTATTTTCAAGCTCCTTTTGGGGCCGTGTAAGCACGCAAAGTGTGAGGGCTTTCATCTGCTTCCTTTTAGTGGGAGGAAAAGGAAGTGTGGAAGAAATAGAAATACGTATATATCGCTGCTTAAAAATACTGGTACTTAAAAGTACCAGATGCTTTTTGCTCAGAAAATGAAGATGTTTGAGGTGTTCTAGAAATGTGATGGTCAAGGCAAAAGCGTTTGAAAGCTCTCGCCTGCTGTTCTCAGAGTGAACTGGACACACGTTCCCAGCCCCTTCCGCACACCCGAGAGGTGGGGCGTGAAGAAATGATGCCATTTCATCATTTCCTGGAAGGCAGACATTACGTGCAAAACGTAATGACGAAATAAGAGATACAGTAGTTTAGAAATTTAATGTTTCTGGAAAGTCTAACGTTCGGGGAATGTTTGAACCGGGAAAAGATGTCTTCTCCCTTTTTTCCCCTATGGAAAAAGGAAACTTTGAAATATTTGAAAAAAGTGTTTGTCTGTTTTTTTAAAGCCCACTTTATGATGCATCTGAAACGAGAAGCCCAAATTGGAGTGCCTTGGGGGGCCAGGCAGGTGACAAATGGGCGAAGCAGGTTGGATATTAAATAAAAGCAGAGCCTGGGCCCTGTGACCCAGCGGAAAGGCGCGTGTCCCTTAGAGCAGGAGCGGATTCTGCCGGAGTCCACTCGGCGTTGCCATATGGTGGCCCCTGTGTGGGGTGGGAGCCAGATCTCACATCTTCATAGAAATCTGGAGTTTTTTTTTTTTTTTTTTTTTTTAACTTATTTTATTTTTTTTCAACGTTTATTTATTTTTGGGACAGAGAGAGCCAGAGCATGAACGGGGGAGGGGCAGAGAGAGAGGGAGATGCAGAATCGGAAACAGGCTCCAGGCTCTGAGCCGTCAGCCCAGAGCCCGACGCGGGGCTCGAACTCACGGACCGCGAGATCGTGACCTGGCTGAAGTCGGAGGCTTAACCGACTGCGCCACCCAGGCGCCCCGAAATCTGGAGTTTTGAGTAACCGACGGAAAGCCTTAAATGACACCAGCGCCATGTGGGCCAAGCAGACCCCGTCTGTGGTTGCCTCTGGCTTGCAGACCATCTGCCTGCACCTTTGTGTGTGTGTGTGTGTGTGTGTGTGTTAGCAGAATATACCGTGTAGAACCCAGAGTACTCTCCTGGGTGTTGTACATTTAAAAATGAAGTTTTCAGGGGGTGCCTGGGTGGCTCAGTTGGTTGAACATCTGACTCTTGGCTTCAGTTCAGGTCATGATCTCACGTTTTGTGGGGTCGAGCCCCATGTCCGGCTCTGTGCTGACAGCGTGGGACCTGCTGTCTCTCTCTGCCCCTTCCCCCCTTGAAAGGAAGAAATAAACTTTAACAAAAAACAAATCACAATAAAGGTTTCAAGCATGGATCACAAGTGCATCAGGTGGATGTGGATTGTGCTGCCCGCGTTTGTAATGACTTCGGCTGCAGGTGCGCTGCTGTGTGCCCTGCGCACAGCAGACCTTTAACAAGGATTTGTTCACTGCACGGAACGTGAAGGAGTTTAATAATCCACAGTCTTCTGGTTCCCGTGAATCCCAGAGAAATCGGAGAACAGGATAACACGAAGGAAATCGATCTGTGTTCTGGATGTGATAGAGCGAGCGTGTGTTTTCAGAAACGGAGGCGCCGTCACAGAGGTTAGGGTAAAAGCCGCGGAGGCACACACACGGTCAATCTCAGCTTTTGCCGTGTCAATCTCAGCTCTGTCTCGTTTCCCGAGCGGTCGCTTCTCGGATTTCGCTTCTTTTGATGTTTATTAGCTTCTTACTTTTGTCTTCCTCTTGCACGTCTGAAAGCCAAAGGTTGTCAGAACTTCCCAGCCTCGGTCCACGTGGTGTTGGTTACAGATAAGAACATCCAGCCGTTGTCAAAGGAGACTGGGTCATCGGAGCCGTAGCAAACGCCGTGCGGTGGGGCGAGCAAGCCACTGCCGTGCCGTAGACGCCCCGGTCGGGATGCACCTGCTGGTGCCAGCCAGGCCCTGGATGTAGCTCCCCCCATGCCCCTTGGCGGTGTTCTTCTCCGTCCCTGCCCCTCTGTGCCACTCCCTCCGGACTCAGACTGCCAGGTGGGGGCATCTGAGTGTGCCCACACGGCTTCCTCCGGCTCGCGGGCCACTGGTGCTCAGCCCAGCCGTGGGGGAGGACACTGGAACGCGGAGACGAGGTGCGGGACACCCCTGTGGGTCAACTCGCGCATCCCGCCCCGAGGAAGAAGACGCTCGCCGCAGCCAGCCGGAGGCCCGGGAGCCACACGGCACGCCATTCCTGGGATGTGGCGCCTGTGGCAGAACGAGGCGTTCCCAGACATGGAGTTCCTCGCTTGGGTCATGGTAGAGTTGAGATTTTAACCCGTTCATGCCTGACTCGCAAACGCATGCCCTTAACCCCTTCTTATCCAGACGTGTCTTTCGTGTAACCTCATTGGCAGCATGCGGGGATCCGTTCCCCAAATCCAGCCCGAAGTGTGTGGCTTCCTTCTCAGTTCCAAGCAGACGTGGTGGAAGGCAGCACGTGGCACTGCCCTGTGGCAGGTGACACTGTGATCTGCTTTGCTGTAGCAGGATTCCTCAGTGTCCTCGAAGGTGGTTTCAGATACATAGGGAGTTAAAAAAAATTTTTTTTAAGAATGTTTATTTATTTTTGAGAGAGACAGAGTATGAGTGGGGAAGGGGCAGAGAGGGGAGACGCAGAATCGGAAGCAGGCTCCAGGTTCCCAGCTGTCAGCACAGAGCCCAACGTGGGGCTCGAACCCACTGCCTATGAGATCATGACCTGAGCTGAAGCCGGACGCTTAACCGACTGAGCCACGTGTATGGGTTTTATACAAGCGTCTTCCTCTGGTGTAGTTTTTAGAGAATGAGTTTTGTTTTTGTGCACTTAGCACATACCTCTGGATGTCTGCTGTGTGCCAGTCATTGTCCTAAGCCTTGGGGATACTGACTTGAGTAACAGTTTCTGCCCTTCGGTGCTTCTTTTGGAGAGCAGAAAAGGGTAGGCGACGATATATGAGCACCTTGCTCGTTTGCTAGAAAGCTGGCAGAAAGGTAACTGTAAAAGGCAAAAACCATTGCAAGTCTGTCTAGGAAGAGAAGAAAATGGCTTATGCTAACCCCTTCCCACGCCCGTCATGAGCGAGGTGCCCGGGGGTGGGCGGAAGGTGCAGCCGGCCGGGGACAGGAGGGGGGCGCCCGCGGGAAAGGGCACTCAGGGCCAGGCCTGAGTGTAGGAGCCTGTTTTAGTGATCTGCTTATCTGTGCTCGTTCGCTGCTACTTTGTGGCATTTTTGCAAGGAGTAGAACCTTCTTTTATCGTAATCCGCTAACGGCACCTGACTCCCGGTCCCCGGTGTGCTCTTGTTCATTAAGTGGCGTCCTGGCCAGCACTGCGTTCGACTTGCAGGATGTTGAGAGCCCTGCAGAGCAGTGACTCTTCCTGGGTGTGTGGCCACCCCGGGGGATCATCGCGAGGTTCTGATGGTGCCACGTTCTGGTCGGCCCAGTGGCTGTCAGGGATGTGAGGCCCCAACAGTAAAAGCTAGGGCACTGGGCTTGCCGTAAAGTCAGACTCAGACTTCTAGAAAAATGGAACGGTTTAATTAAAGTATGCCAAGCAAAAATCCACCACCACCAGGTAAATACAGGTCACCACCACCCAGGGTAAGCAGTATAGACATTTTCCAGCCCTCTAGAGGCACTTGTGCCCTTCTCCCCTTTGACCCTCTCCCTTCCCCCCAAAAGTGAGCACAGCCCCGACTCACACACTGGTCACTTCCTTGTCGTGTGTGTTTTCTGTCCCCACCCACCCCCCGGCCCTGCCCTGTGGGTCTCTATCTGCGTCCCGTTTCCTGGATCAGGAAAGCCAGCGTTCTGACGTGCTCTCCCGGCTGCTGTAAACGTATGTGACCGGAACAGGAATGTGTGTGGGTGCAAGGGGCTTGTGTCCTGCGCTTCGATGTCCAGTTGGACCGAAGGTTATTGCACTTGGCCTGAGGCCTGGGGTCTCACAGGGCTCTGGGTGGCACCTGCTTGTCTTCCAGGAGGGCCCCTTGGCCTCCTATGGTCCTCTCCCGGCAGGTGCAGTGTCGGGGCTGGCCCGGGAGTGCTGGGAGCCGGCCTCACTGCTGCCTGTGGCACCTGTCAGCACCTCTGTGCCGGATCGTACCTGAGAGTAATCGGAAACCTTGCGCCCACGGGTCCTGGTAACCGAAACCCCAGTAACTGTGGGACTGATTGCATAGGAGGCCAGGTCTGTAAAAAGAGCCTCTCACGCAAGAGGATTGAAGTTGGTTTTCAGTGTCACGGTGTTTTGTAGAAGTTCGTTTCCGCTATGGTGTAGAACCTTGTTTCACCGAATTAGGGGCTCATTTCAGCGGCCACCGGCCTGCCCGGCCTTCCTGCGGGTGCGGCGTGGGCATGTGGCTGGACAGGGATGGAGAACGAGGGGTTCAGGTGCAGCGATGATCAGGGGCCCCACCTGCCCCGCGGGATTGCCACTCTGATGCCGGGAGGGACTGGCCGAAGCTGCCGAGGCTTCCCGGGCACAGGGAGAGCTGGAGCCCCCCTAACACGGGCCTTGGCAGTGACTGGTGAGAGCAGGGCGGTCTGTTCTGAGGGTGGAGCGCTGGGAATCGCGATGGACGCACAAGGAAGGGGGCGGAGAAGTCCCCCCCCCCCCCCCGCCCCTGCCATCTCCTAGGCAATATGGAGACCTCATTTAGGCTGTGATTTTGCTCTTGCGGCCTGTGCGCCCTGTGTTTGTCAGGCATGGTCTGCAGCCACCTGTGCAGACGAGAGGGGGAGGGGCTCGGGGCCGTGGTGGGACGTGTGTGCACATGTGCAAGCAGCTGTGTATGTAGGTGATGGTGTTTATCAGACACCTAGCTTCCTGAGCCTCATACCAGACCCACTGAACCGTCACCTAGGGGTGCAGAGGCCAGAAATCTGCATTTTAATGAGACGGCTCAAGTTTGTGCACAGCCGGGTCCTAGAATCTCTGATCTAGAAAGTGGTCGTTTCATGCAGGCATTTGGGCGAGGGTAGTTGGGTTGGGGAGAGACTGGGACTTTGAAAGAAGAGAGCGCGGGCCTCAGACTTGTTGCTCCGAAAAAAGAAATGCACGTGGACTAGGGTGTTTTTCACACTCCCTGTGCAAGAGTCTCAGATTTTAACTCGTCTTTTCGGGGAAATGTTCTGCCCCCAGATGAAGATGTGCTCCCTTGGTGGCTCCGTGCAGGCTCTCTCTCCTGGTTCTGTCTGGATCCTCCGTGATGGGGGAGGGTTCGTCAGACATTAGTGGAGACCAGCTAGGGTGCCAGAAACCGGCTGTGGACGTATTTCCAGTCTCAGTTTTTCCAGAAGCAAAACCTGTCTCTGTCTTGCATCCATCCATCCACCTTTCAGTTCCTCCAATGACTTAGCTCTTCCTACATCGGCCGAGAGTGGGGCGGTCAAGAAGCGCTTGAAACGCCACGTGTATTTTTCATTCATTTTAGGTTGACCTTTTTTTTCTTATTAAAGGCCGTGATTTCGCCTGGGTGGCTCAGTCTGTTGGGCGGCCGACTTCGGCTCAGGTCATGATCTCACAGTCCGTGGGTTCGAGCCCTGCGTCGGGCTCTGTGCTGACAGCTCGGAGCCTGGAGCCT
The DNA here is from genome assembly GCF_028749965.1 of Puma concolor. NCBI lineage: Eukaryota > Metazoa > Chordata > Mammalia > Carnivora > Felidae > Puma > Puma concolor. The sequence continues at coordinate 6,803,760 of NC_141677.1, read as the reverse complement.
GTTTCAGATTCTGTGTCTCCCTCTCTCTCTGACCCTCCCCCGTTCATGCTCTGTCTCTCTCTGTCTCAAATATAAATAAACGTTAAAAAAAAAAAAAGGCCATGATTTTGGTGTCCACACTAAATCTTTCAGTGTTGGGAGATCAGGGCTTTGTTATCTGTGAAGGGTACTGAGCAACGCCAAAAAGCTGGACGAAGCACAGCTTATTCCTAGAATCCCGGCATTGCCGAGGGTCACGCTGGAAGGAATCCCACAAACCCTGTGATCCTGCGGCGTGCTGGACCCAGCCGGCCTGTGTTGTATTCTCACTGTGCCGTTTCCTGCCGGGTGAGTGACTTTGTGCCTCGGTTTCCTCCGCTGTGCGATGGGGCTGGTGACGGCTGTGGTCGCAGGGTCACGGTGAGTCGGTGTGTGTAGGATGCTTGACTGGTGCCCAGTGAACACGCACCTGCCGTATCACAGGTGGAAAGGCAGACCCTGGGAGACCTCGATTTGCCTGAGGTCGTGTAACTGGTTGAAGCTTCAGAAAGCAGGCCTTTCCAGTCCTTGTTTTCTTTTATCCCGGTTGACTGGACCGGTGAACTGGTCCTTAAGACACTCTGGATTTAAAACGTTACGTCCGCCCGGTACGAGCACTGAAATGACGGACCGCTGCTTATCCTCCGTGCTGGGAGACTCTTCTGGAATCCTAAGGTGAATAACGAGACACGAGCGGAAGGCCATGCCCCGAAATGACCGCATCGTGTCGGAGGAGTGGAATCGCTCTGCCGAGGGTGCGGTGCTCTTAGGGTCGTCGTGGCCGGTCTGTCGCCCGGAGGCCCAGGCTGCCGGGGACGTGTGGACAGGACGTGCGGACTCCCGCTGCCGATCCCCCCTCCCTGCTGGCATGGAGACCTGGCGGCTGTGTTGCTAGGGTCAGGAAGAAAAACCGTAAGACGATGCACACACACACGTGGATGTGCCCGCGTATGAATGCACGTGCTCATAACGCACTGGAGGAAAGCCTGCAAGTCCCGCCGAGGGGCCGCGTTCTTGCTGGGCCCTGCTCTCCTTCCTTTCTGCTTCAGCAGCTTCCCCTGTTTCGAGACGAGGCGTCAGATGCTTCTTCCTGTTTACACAGTCACTTGAAATTTCTTACAGTTTTGCATAGCAGAGAATGGATTTGTCTCAAAGATTTTCTTTTGAAGCAGCGTCTCCACCTCAAACTCACAACCCCGAGATCAAGAGTCACACGCTCTACCGGCTGAGCCAGCCGGGCGCCCCAGGAGAGAATGGATTTTGATTTTAGGCACGTCCCAGCGGTGTGCCGTGCACGGTTTCCATTCGTGCTCCTATGTGCCTCGTCAGCACCCGCTCCGGGCTGTGGCGTCTACACAGAGCTCAGTACACGAAGTCTCATTCTCCTGCTGGTGAAAATCCGTCCTGTGCTCTTTGGGCAGCTCAGCCTGGGGAGAAGACCCGCTAAAATCTGATGACAACAGACGGTGAGGATGGGGCAGCGGTCTACGCGCAGACGGTCCTGTGTGACCTTGGACGGGTTCCTTACCTTCTCTGGGCTTTAGTCTAGCACCTACCTGTCTCCTAGATCTTCCACATCCAGAGCCAGGCCGAGGTATTCAGCGCTTCCTCTTTCTCTGCCACTGCCGAGGCAGCCTGGGTGTCCCTTGTCGGTGACGGCCTTTGCGTGTGGGGTGGCAGGTGTGGCAGCCCACCCAAGAGGGGGGTGACCGCCCGGGCATTGGCGCCACAGCCCGGCTGGGTGCTTGGCAGGACCGGGCGGGCGGTGTGGGTATGGGGAGGCGGGTTTGGAGACCCATGCTGCTTGGAGGAGCAAAAGGCCATGTGTGGCGACTAAAACAGGATGCGGGGTCTTTGTCCAACCCTTAGGGTTGTAGTAACAAGTCCTTGGCGTGTGGTGTTCATCCTGCGGCGTGTTTTCCCTCCTCCCTCGGCACCGCGGTCTCTTTCCGGCCAGAATTCTCTTCTCCAGGTGCTGCCTGAAGGGAGCGGCGGGGGCAGTGAGAGTTTCTCACCAATATGTACTTACACCAAAGCAGTGACTGTTGTAGGTCCAAGTCCTTAGAATTTCATGTGCCTGAACGGTGACAGATTCCAGTTCTCCAATTAGTCAGGAGAAGATGCCAGAAGACATTTTCCATCATGGTGTTTGGCTCATTCCAAGTTGTTTACCTGGGCTCTTTCAGGTATGCGATGTAAGCAGCCTGGAGTCACTTGTTTATTTTTTATGAAATTGATGGAGAAGCTTTCAGCATGGGAATTCGACTTATTAGCACATGGCAGTGAAAGCTTATGTGCACCTTTTAATAAAATGTTCTTATAATTTAAAAAAGAAGCAGATAAACGGTAATAATAACGATGATGTTATTGGGAACTCATGGAACCATTAGTTCATAAAAATTGCCAGTTTAGGTGCCTGGGTGGCTCAGTTAGTTAAGCATCTGACCTTGGCTCAGATCATGATCTCACAGTTCATGAGTTCGATCCCCACGTCGGGCTCTCTGCTGTCAGTGCAAAGCCAGCTTCGGATCCTCTTTCCCCCTCACTTTGCCCCTCCCTCGCTTGTTCTCTGTCTCAAAAATGAATAAATATTAAAAAAACCTGCCCGTCATGCTCTGAAGTCCTTGGGTCCGGTTGAAGAAGCACGGGGCAGGAAACTGCGGTGGCCGCCAGTGTGGATCTGGAGCCAGAGTCTGGGTTTGAATCTGGCTCCAGCGCTTAGTAGCTGTATGACAAGTGGCTTAATTTCTCTGTGCCTCAGTTTCTTCGTTTTCAAGATGGGAGGAGGTAATAACAGTACACCTGTCTCTCAGCGTGGCCGTGAGGATTGGATGGGCGATCCCTCAAGTTGATGGGCAGGAGTGCTATCTGGCAGTTAGTAAGTCTAGGCTGATGACTTCTGTGACCTTGAAAGCCACCAACTTCCACACTCTGCCTCCCTCTGTCTTGCCCTTTGTCGGTTGCCCGTGATCAGGATGAAGTTCCCTGTGGGTTCTCTGGTGAGCACAGGCACCGATTTCCGTTATTTGTGCAGCAAATAGCCTTGGAGGATAAAGATCGCATCTCAGGAGCAATGGGCGGGCCTGCTTACTGCCTGTTAGAAAAGATTTGGGCTCCCTGAGCTCACAGAAACTCATTTCCCCTTGTAACAGTGAAATTATTTTTCTGGTTGCCTTCATTTGGTTTTCCTGTTGAATTGTTTTTGTTTTGTTTTGTCTTGCTAGTTTGGATTTTAGATCAAGGTGTGATTTCTACGACATTGGCATCTTTTCTTTGCGTTTCTTCGGTTAAAGGACATTTTCCTCTTCAAAATGTTCTTTTTTTTAAACACTTTTCTACAACATTTAAATCAGGTCTAGCAAAACAGGCTAATGGATTTACTTTATCTTTCTTAAAAATTTCCAGCATTCTTGCCACTCTTTACTCATTGGTATGGATATCTAAAAAAAATGCTTAATGAGAAATACCATGCTTACCATTATTTACAGAGACCCATTTGTATGGAATATTCAAACACTGGGAAACACTTCTGAACATTATTGGGCAGTATTTGAACAATGTTGGCGTTCGGATCTTCTAGCAAGATTAACGGCACCACGTAGAACGGGATTTGTTTTGAGTGTGGTCTGTATAGGTTATCAATACTGACTTTATTTGCGAGAGTGACTCGGCAGTGGCAGCAGGCAGGACTCTGAACACACATCTGGAACGTGGTGTCAGGTGCAGACGAGTCTGAGTGGTTGGACTGGGGTAGCTTCTCTCGCACACGCTCCTGGGCCAGTTCACGGAAATGTCGGTCTTCACCTTCACCTCCGCGCCTCAGCATTTCCTACGCTTGCTTCGCACTTGCTGTTGAGTGGATTCTGTGTCTATTGCTAAGCAAGTAGGAGAACTAGAATACCTTCCTCTTATTTCTCCACTGATTTTTCTCAGGATACTGACGATCTGTAAATTTCCCAGGAAGTTCTGGGAAGGAGGTAGGGCATAGAAATCATTTCACTCACAACAAGCTCCCTGCGGTCGCTGTGGGCCGTGCAGCCCTGTGTGTCCACCTTCTCTGGTTGCACCTGGGAGAGTGTCCCTCTGCTCACTGTACGGGGGCCACTCTGTTCCCCCTCCCTGTCCTCAGATGCACAGGCATGCGCTCCCGGGCTGCACCTGCTGGCCTCCCCGCCCAGAACACTCTTCCCCTGACATGTTTGTCCCCTCCCCTCCCTGAGAACATGCTCACACATCCCTGTGGGAACGAGACCTTGGCTGACCCCTTCAGTAGAGCGGGCTGCACTGGGACCACCGGGCTGATCCTGGGGGCAGGGACCCGGTTGTGCACCCGCTTTGTCCTCAGTGCCTGAACAGTGCCTGGTGCCTATCTAACAAGGGCTCTGGAAGTATTTGTGGAGTGAGTGACTGAGATGCCTCCGGGGGTTTGGTGGGGAATGGGTGGGGGAGGGGAAGGATTGGTGACAGAGGATGAATCCAGGTGATTGCTGTGGTCTCTCTGAGGTTTGCTGAGAACCTAACCAAGGGCTTGGAGGCAGAAAGGGGCTCAAGAGACAGGGCGGCTAGGTTGTACTCCTGATGGATCTCACTTGAGATTGGAAGGGAAGGAGAAGGAAAGCAATCTGGAATATTCCATGTCTAGCTTAGCAGTAGGTAGATGGTCTTCCCATTTAGCTGAGATGAAGAATACCAGAAAAAACCAAACACTTAAATATTTCTCTCATAAAGCAATTATATTAACAGAATAAGAGAACACCTTCTGTAATTTCTGTTCATCTGAAATACAGTTTCTCAAAGGCTCTAAGTGACCCTTGCTGAAATGCCGAGTTTGATTTGAGGTCAAGTTTCCTAAAATGTTTCGAAAGCTAGCTGCAGGGAGGCTTTGGCCTCTAGGGAGTTTATATCTTTAGATAGATTTTTCTGTGTCTGGGAGCCAGGCCGGAGTTTCTGAAGGTCTGAATACTTAATTAGCTTTTCAGCACCTTGAGTCACTAACAGAATTCATAGTTTAAATATGAAGTTTATGGTTCTTCCTTTGCATATGTGTGTCCTTTTATAAGGATGGTCTCTGCAGCCGAGGCGTCGATCCTTTCTTCCCCTGGTGGCTGGCGTTGTCCAGGTGAGCGGCTTACTTGGGAGCCCAGGCCTGCCCTATTTCTTTCAGGCCTTGAGTCAGGAGGGTGGTGGACTTCATGAAAATCTGAGTTACCTCCACTTCCGTCCAGAATGCTGTGGGAATAGGTAGACTGTGACTGTGGAGTGAGTTCTAATTTAGTAAACTGGATGAGTTTCGAGTTCATCATTGAGTGATTCTGGATATTTGCTGACTAAAAAAACCCACAGAGTTGATAGGTGTGAGGTTCTTTACTGATTACAGTCCATTGCTTTGCTCTAAGATAATTTTATCTCCCTTCTCCCCTGCCACGTGGGAAGCTTTGCCTTTTATTTAGCTCAGCTCTTCTGGAAAGCAAACGTGGTGTGGTGCTGGTGACAGGTGCAGGGGCCGGCCCCCCGGGAGGGGCTGGCTTCTTTCCTGTGTGGCTGGAGGTGTCCAGGACCTCCCCGGACCCCATCCGTCGAGTGACAGGGGTTGGCCGGGAGCTCTCTCATCATCTCCCACCATTGAGATTTTGTATGCTAACTCTCCCATTTGGCCACAACCCGCCCCCCCCCCTCCCCCCCCCCCAGAAACCAAACAGCCGATCTGAATGTACTGTGGGGGAAGGAGGTCTCTAACATATTGTTGAGTGAAAAAAGCAACTCGTGGAACATTTTGTGTGTCTAGAAAAAGGATACATAGTGATCTAATCTGGTAACAATCAGGGGAGGTAGAAGGGAAGGATTTCACTTCTTAATTAAGTTATACTCCTTGGAGCTAAATTTTGTGCAGTTATAGGACTTTTATCATCCCAGAAGCAAAGCAGCCAGGCGCTCAGTGGTTTTGTGATGCTCTGACTGGGCTGTGCTGGGGGCAGCCCTGGAACCAGCTGAGGGTCCCGTCTGTCCAGGGGCTGCCGTGGCCCTGCTCCCCGTGGCCGCCGTCAGCTAGGGCTGAGGGGTGGCCGTCCTCCTGGACGGGGCATGTACCCTCTGGGTTTTCAGACCCCAGCTGTCACCATTTTTCTCCCATGCCCGCCGGCTTCAGTGGCATTTGGGTTTATGACCTCTATGTTAAAACTTAAAAATCAAGGATGTTTTTTGTTAAAAAATCCCTAACATTAAAGGTTTCAGTAGCTTAAGCTTGCTGTTCCGAAGCAGCGTCCTCAGGGAGCCCTCTGTGTGTCCCGGGAAGGTCTTTCCCCAATTGGCGCACGGGCTGGGCTGGCCGTGTGTGTTGACTGACGTGTGTGCTGGGTAACCGAGCGTGTGTCACTGCCAGGCGAGCGGCCTTCCCTCTTTCCTGTGTGTGGCCAGACGTGTGGGACTTACTTTGTGCCTTCCACAGCCCCCTGATTGGCGTGCTTTCCACTGTAACTTGTTCACGTGACTCCTGCCTTGACGGCCCCCCGTGCCCGGGGCTGGACCGCGGGGGCCGTGGTCACTCCCACCGGCCACGCTCTGAGCTTCCTGCTGGGTCTCTGCTCTTCTGTGGAGGCTCCATGGCTGGTCTCTGCCGGCCGCCTCCTGGCCTTTGCTGCCGCTTTGTCACCGCGTCTTCCAGACCGGTGTGGACTGGCGTGTAGGGGTGAGGCGGGGTGGGACGTTTGATGTTTGTGTGGACCTCACTCTGTTTTCATCCGTGCCTCACGTGACCTGGCAACTCTTGTTGTGCATCCTGCCAAAGTGAGGGAGATCTCTGTCCATCTGTCCTCTGCCCCTTATGCTGTGTTAGAGGGGACCCTCACTACCTGGGAGCGCCCCCACGAGTTAAGGTGGCTTCCTCCACTGGATCCTTTTTCTTCTGGGTGTCTGGTGGTGTCTTTTGCGAATACTGGGCTTCATGGTTCATCCTGCTTCACCAGGATTCTAGGGAATATATAGATTCGGTTATTCAGCCACACTTTTTATGTTTTAACATTTTTTAAGTGTTTATTCATTTTTGACAGAGAGAGATAGAGCCTGAGCGGGGCAGGGGCAGAGACACAGGGAGACACAGAACGGGAAGCAGGCTCCCGGCTCCGAGCCGTCAGCACAGAGCCCGACACGGGGCTCGAACTCATGACCCTTGAGATCGTGACCTGAGCCGAAGTCGGATGCTTAACCGACTGAGCCACCCAGGCGCCCCCCTGCCACACCTTTCTTAAGAAACTTTTTTTTTAATGTTTGTTTATTTTTGAGAGACACCGAGGGAGAGTGCCTATGTGCATGTGCGTGAGCAGGGGAGGGGCAGTGGGAGAGGGAGAAAGAGAATCCCAAGCAGCCTCCAGGCTCTGAGCTGTCAGAGCCCGGTGCAGGGCTCGAACCCACGAACTGTGAGATCATGACCCAAGCTGAAACCAAGAGTCGGGACGCCTAACCGACTGAGCCGCTCAGGTGCCCCTAAATCCTTGTGTATTCTTATGTCCGCTGCACCTTTGGCTCTTTTAGACTAATGGCCAATGAAGTATGTTGTCAATAAAGGAATAAAATACTAACTTTCCTAGGGCTACCTCTGTTTTACTAGAAGCCTCTTAAAGGCTGTAGGAGTCAGAGCTCTGAGTCTAAGCGCCTTGTGAGCAGTGGTGACCCAGCATTTGTGATCAGACAGGTTGTACCCAAGTAGGCTGGCTGTGCGGCAGGCGGTGGGTGCTCTGGTGACCCGTGGGGAGCGGTGGTAGATGAGGGGCCAGGAGGCCGGAGACGCCCTGGGAGGACTTGCATTCATCAAGCCAAGACCTGTTGTCTCTGCTGTTTTCAGGTGCCTCGTTCTGTTGCCGTGCTGGGGCCACAGAGTGACCGTATCTGCTGCTCAGAGCATAACCAGACATTGAGAGGAAGATCAGTGAATTATTATTTCTTAATAACTTAAGAAAATGGGCCTTTGTGGGCCTGACCGATACAGATCACCCGCACGAGAACACTGGCTTTAGGCATTTGGACGAGCAATGGGACGTGAGTGCCTGACATTGGGCACGTGTCCTGGAGTCATTCCTTGTCATGATTTATCAAGTCAGATACCCAAAAGCTGTGACTCAGAGGGGCAAGCTGGAACATTTCCACCTGCCTTACCTTTGCCGAGATGATTTTCAAACGTCCTAAGCTAGAAATTGGGTTAAAGACATGTAGTTTGTCAAACTGAGAGTGAAAGAGAGGACATTGGGCTTCTGGTGAAAGTGGATTTTTTTTTTTTTTTTTTTTGGCCTCTAAATAGCAATAATAGTGGTTTTGATGTAGCAAATGCTTATTATGGGTCAGGAGCTGTACTAAGTGCTTTCTGTAATTCACAAAGCCGCTCTGTAGTCCCATTTTACGGGTGAGGCAACTGGGTCACCGTGCGGAGAAACCTCTTGACCAAGGCCGTGTCATGAAGGTAGTGAGTATTGGAGCAGCATTGGAAGCCAGGGCCTTTAACCTAGGTCCACAGTCCTACCCACCGACTTGCAGCGTTGCCTTAAGCGAAGGATGAAACCTCGCTGGCGAGGCTGGTGGCGACCCAGTTGTGGGCCACGCTGAATGGGCTTCGTTTGAGGAACTGTAACGTCCACAAAGAGCATCGTGCCCCCGACTGCTGTGTATTAGTCTCCCATGGCTGCCGTAGCACGTTACCACAAACGTGGTAGCTTAAACAACGTACCTTTGTTTTCGTTCAGTTCTAGAGGCCAGAACTCCCAAATCTGTTGCCTTGGCAGAGCTGTGCCCACCCCCCCCCCCCCGTGGGGGTTCCCCGAGAGAAGCTGTTCCTCGTTTGTGGTGGCTCTGCCCACATTCCGTGGCCTGTGGCTTCACTACCCCAGTCTGCCTTCTGGTCACGTTGCCTTTTCCTTAGTGTGGCATCAGATCATCCTCTGCTTCCTCCTTGTAAGGACACCTTTGGTGTCATTTGGGGCCCGTCCTGGTAATTTCCCCGTCTCAAGATCTTTAACTTATTTACACCTACAAAGTCCTTTTTTTTTTGCCATTTGAGGCGGCATCCCATATCGCAGCAATTAGGAGCTGGATAACCTTTGGGGGTGCGTTGTTCAACCCACCACAGTGACCAAGAGAAGGAATTAGAACTTTCAGTCCACCTTGTAGGAATGTGCTTGATTTCAACAATTTCCTAATTGTTCCGCAGGACCCAGACGCTGAAAGTGTGGAAAAATTCCACAGCCAAACAGATTTGAGAGTTATTGTGTTAAATATCCCTCTTAAGGAGATTCACAGTGTGCGGTGAAGGCCTGAAAATTCCGGAATGAAGATAGCTGCTTGAAGGGCTTTGATCGGGAAGGTGTTCTCTTCAGATTCGTGTGTTCGAAAGCTTCCCCTGGCACCTGTGTGGAGGATGGAGCGGGGAATACAACGACTAGGGAGGGCAGAGGCCCAGGATACAGGAGTGGAGGGAACAGAAGGTGTTCTGGACTGCAGCCTGGGGTGGGGGGAGGGGGGGTAGGGAGATGAAGGAGCCCGGGGTAATCTTTTAAAATAAACTTAATTTTAGAATAGTTTTAGATTCAGACGAAGTTTGGGAAGATCGCCCAGGGAGCTCTCGCGTTCCCCGCGTCCGGCTTCCACACGTAACCAGTGACCCAGTATTGACACATGATCAGTTACTACAGCCGTATTTCATTCACATTTCCGCAGCGCTCGCCTCACGTCCCTCTTTTGTTCCAGCAGCACGTTCAGGAGGCCACGCTGCATTTGGTCGTCCCATAGGTCTCCTCGGGCTCCAAGGCTGTTGGCCCGTGGTCACTTCTCGGACATCATTTGTGTTTGATGACCTTGATACTTTTGAGGAGAGCTGGTCAGGTGTTTTGTAGACTGTCTCTCAACCGGGATTCGTCTGATGATTCCCCCCTGTTGGATTGGGGTTTTGGGTTCCTGTGAGGATGATGGGGACCGCAGAAATGAAACGCCCTGTTCGTCGTGTCCAGTATGTGACCCTCGGGGTCGATACCGACATTGCCCGCCTGGCTGAGACCGTGGCTGTTAGGTTTCTCCACCGTAAAATTACTTCTTTTTCCCTTGCCGCGTGCTACACTGTGGAAGGAAGTCACCGCGAGGGGTAGGGAGTTTTGTTGCCCCTCCCTGAGGGCAGAGGGTCTACGTGAATTATTTTGAATTCTTCTGCACAGGTCTGTATACCCTCCCTCTTCATTCATTCAGTCCGTCAGTTACCTCAGCACGGATCCGTGGCCGTTTGAGTTACACTTCGGGTTATACTCCAGGACCGTAGTATGTATTCTGTTTCTCACGTTGTCCCAGCTCTGGCATCGGCAGCTCTGTCGGGTGGCTCCCATTGGCGTGTGGGTATGCACACACGTGCACTTCAGGGCTCTTTCTGGCCGCACGACATGCTTCGGACTCATCTTGCGTATTTCCTGGTCCAGCCCCGGAATCAGCCAGTGGCCGAAGGAGCCACGGCCAGAGTTTATTTTGAAATTTCTGTCTCACAGGGCTGTCTACGTCTCTGTCTTCCGAACTCTTATTACTTGGATAGAGACGGGGGAGGGGCAGGACCTGACAGCTGGGTGTCTGTGTAGGGGTTGGGCAGAGGTCAAAGGTCTGTGCCAGGCGCACAGTCTTAGGGTCTCTTAGGTGCTCCTTTCAGGGTGGGACAGTGGCGGCGTGCCTGGGGCTGGGGGGGCAGTAGCAGAGTGTGGCCAGAGTGCAGGGTTGGAAAGGAAGGGTATTAGGAAATTGGGTTGGGGCCAGATGTGCTGGTGTTGAAAACCGGGCCAGCTTTGGCAGGAGGGCAGTGTAAAAAAAGCCAGTAAAAGTGGTGCTTTGGGATAATTAGCGTGGCAGCCACACACAGATCAGACAGAGGAACGGCATTTGTCATTGCTTCCCTGGGAAAGTGCTAGAAGCGGGTGCCTGCAGGAATAGCGGGGCAAGGCAGGACCCGCGGGGACCGTCGTAGCTTGCCAGAGATTTCTGCGTGTACTAGTTTCTTCATAATGGGGGGCGGGAAACCGGAGGAATCGGTGACTAAGCAATTTGTTTGCTTACAAGCAGTGAACTTAATAAAACAAAGAAAGGTTGTCTTAAAACATCTGTGCTGCCCTATAATTACTACCGCGGGTGGTGTCCTTGTCTCGGGGAAGAGTCAGAGTTGAATTGGCGCTCCGCCCACCGTGGGCTATCACACAGTGCAGGTGGATGGACCATGAGTGTTTAATTCAGTCCAGTCATCTCAGAATTACTTCCTGTTGAGCTGCTTGCTTGGACGCCCTTCGGTGGCAGTTGTATTTTTAAAAGTCGTGGGGCCCCTGAGATGCTTCATGGCAGAGAGGAGGCGCTCGCTGAGCACGCTTGTGTGCCGAGAACGATCCTGGGAGGACGCTCTTGCTTTTTCCCTGGGGCCTGGCATTTTGAACTTGAAATTTCGTTCGCTTACACCCAAGGAGAGAAATGTGATAAGGAAAACGAAGTCCCCAAACCGGTGGTGTGACCTGAACTTTTAAACCCACTCTTCCTCTTCCTGAAACTATTTTGGACACAAACACCGAGTCTGCTACGTAGAGTCCTGTGTTGTCATTTATCCAGCCGGCCTCCGATGTTGTGATTCGTGCATGTGGTTCCCTAGAAACCGTGAACGGGTGTCATGTGCCTCGTTTCCACATCCGCCTTCTGTGAGAGTGAATTCACTCGGTCAACCAGAACGCCCTCCTCCGTGTGACCACGTGCACGCTCCTGCCACCCGGGAGCCTCGGGCAGGCCTGTTGCCGAACAGGGATCACCTGCTTCGGGGTAGAAGCAACATTTCGTTAAAGATTAGTTTGAAGTTATTTTTATCTGTGAGATGAGGATAGGAATACACACCTGGTGAGGTTCTTAGTGGGTGTGAGGGATAAGAAGCAAGTGCGTGTGTTCTAAGCAGGGTCTAAGCAGAATCTGCTTTCAAAAAGTCCCATCTCAGGGGCACCTGGGTGGCTTGGAAGGTTCAGCATCTTGCCTTTTTTTTTTTTTTTTAGTTTATTTATTTTGGTAGCGAAAGCATGCGAGCTGCAGAGAGGAGAGAGAATCCCGAACAGGCCCTGAGCTGTCAGCATAGAGCCCAACATGGGGCTCAAACCCGCAAAGTGTGAGATCACGACCTGAGCCGAAGTCGGTCACTGAGCCGACTGAGCCACCCAGGCGCCACTCAGAGTCTGACTCCTGATTTCAGCTCAGGTCATGCAGGATTCCAGGGTCATAGGATCGAGCCCCGTGCTCTGTGCTGAGCGTGGAGCCTGTTTAAGATTATCTCCCCCCGTCTCTCTCTCTCTCTCCCTCCCTCCCCCTGCCCCCTCCACCACTCGTGTGCTCTCTCTCTCTCTCTCTCTCTCTCTCTGTCTACAAAAATAAAATGAAATAAAATGAAGTAAAAATCCCATCTCAGCGGATTTTACTGCAGTGGCTATGCCTTGTGTTTGTTGCTGTCTGGTGATTTTTTATTTTTTTAAGTGAGAAAACTTTTTCTGCAGCAGAAGCAAGAGAAACGAGATCGTTGGGCTCCTGCCCAGCATGTAACCAGCAGAATCCCCCATCAGGGAATACACCGGCACCTCATTGTGAACTCGGTGCCTGTAGAGACCCGGAAAGAGAGGACATGTTGAGAGCACCGTGGGGGAGGCGGACACTGGGGGGGGTCACTCTCTCTGTGCACCTGCACCGTTGGGGATTTCCAAGCGTGCCTGTGCAGAGAGGCCCCGGGAGGCCCTGTGGTGTGACTGCACTTCCCGCTAGGTCTGGGTCAGTGTGTCCTACACGAGCTGCCGTGCTGTCCGCAAAGCCGGCCCCCTTTCCTTGCTTGTACCCGTACTGCAAACATGCACCGGTTTCTCCCTAGAACGACGAAAGCCACCGGGGCGGGCCACACTCTGCTTGTCTTTTCCTCTCTTTCATAACTTAACCAAATTACTTACCAGGCTTGAGTTGGAGACGTAGGTAGTTTCAACAGAATGCACACGCGAATGGCAGTAAACGGCAAGCGTTTTGTATTTCTTTTCGGGAAGGATGAAGGTGTCCCGATCCCTGGGGTTCAGGGTGTGTCTGGAAGGTGGTCCAGCGCCAGCCTGGATGGACCCCGTTTACGCTGCCTGTTTTGCGCGCTCCCTCCACCGTTTCGGAAGACTTGGTGCTCTGACACTGCACGGTGGCGTTGTAGTTTATTGTCGCATGGAGGACGTATTTCACTTTCACTTCTCCAGGCCTTCGTATTAGTCAGACCTGATACGTTGTCTGTCTGAGCTTTTCAGCAAATGCTTTTGATTTAGATTTTCCATGAAGGAAGCAACTGAACGTGAGCAAAAAGTCAGGTCAGTCGCCGCCAAAAATCTGTCTGGCAGACGGAAGCACCCGCAGGTGCAGTGAAGAGGGCTCGCGGGCCGGCTCTCCTTCGCCGAAGCGAGACGGGGTCGCGGTGGATACGGCGGTGAGACACCTGTGCGCAGACACGTCCTGCGTGGGGCCCTGCTCCCCGGGTTTGTGACGCTGTCGGCCTAGCCTTTGGCTGCCTCCCCTGTGACATGGGGACCAGGAAAGTTACCCAGAGTCGCCGCAGTCACATGTCCCTCCGCTAAGGTTCGGGGCCCTGGCATTCCGTGACTGTGGCCTGCTGTTGTTGTCTCTGTTGTCACGTCCCTGCAAGTCACGTCCGCATGCCTGTGGAGAATAAGAACCCGTGTGGCAGTGCTGGCGGGACAGGGCGTTTGGGGGTGCCCCCCCCAGAATTGCCTTTGGAGGCCACGTAGCTGCATTCTTTAGGTGGTTCTGTCACTCGAGCGAACCTGAGTTTGAAGTTTTTCTTTGAATTTTTGTGTTTTAACCTTAGAACGCATTTGGAATCGAGTGAAAAACATTTTGGTTTCTTTTGGTTTAAACCAAAAGAAACATTTTGGTTTAAAGACTTACTCGTGGGGGCAGCTGGTCTGGGTGGCTCGGTCTCTTAAGCCTCCGACTCTTGGTTTCCACTCAGGTCATGATCTTGTGGTTCGTGGGATCGAGCCCCACTTTGGGCTCTGTGCTGACAGCGTGGAGCCGGCTTGGGACCCTCTCTCTCTGTCTCTCTCTCTCTCTCTCTCTTTCTGCCCCTCCCCATTCACTCTCACTCTTGCTCTAAAATAAATAAATAAAGTTAAAAAGAAAACAACTTGTAAAGTTGACTCACAAACATGGTCTTTGGGTCCGAGTAGCTGAGTTTTGGGTTTTATCGCTCAGCTTTTTTTGATCTTTGGCTTTGGAGCTTTGTGAGTCCCTGGTTCCCATACGCTCCCACCAAAGTGACCGCTCTGTGGTTATTCTGCCCTCTGGCCCCACCACCCACCCTGCCTGCTTCGCAAGCAAAGCCCTGGGTGCGTGGCGCTTCAAGGCCTCATTCACTCAGTGCTGGGACTGTTTTCTGCTTCACTTGCAGATTTGTTTTCTACCCTAAACTTTTGTTCTAACGGTCAGTAATCTTTTACAGCTCGACACGTAACGGGTGTGCCCACTCCCCTTGGCCTTAGAAAATCACTTGACCGCAGGCCTCCTAGAGGCCGGCTGTGCGGGCACCGTGTCCGCCCCTTCCGCCTTCTTCCCCTCCCTCGACTCCCCGTGATGTGAGAATCCGCCCCCAACGTTAGGGTCACTCACAAGCGGGTTGCTGGCCCTGCTGCCGACTCCTTTGTTTTCTCGATGAGCACACTGCGATGGGAACATCTGAGTTTGTCTAGAAATGTTCACGGCTCTGCGCAGCGTCTTGCTGGGGTGTCCAGAACAGTTGGGCTGTTGGTTCTACTCCCCGTCCTGCCTGGGCTGTGCTCCATCAGAGGTGGGTGCCTGATGTCTCTTGTCAGAACTGGCTCGGGAGTCAGCCCATAGACGTCGGGGGTGTGAGGGGGGCGGGGCGGGGTCTGAAGAGTGAGGGCATGGCTCTGCTCTGGAAAGCAGGCAGGCTTGCGTGCTAAACACCCTGAAAGCCGGTTGAGTAGAGAACCCCTCTCCCCCCTCACCCCCACCCCCGCCGTGTGTCTGCACCTGGCAGTACGTTATAATTACCAAAGCGCCTGCGTGAATGGTTGCTGGGAAAAAAACAAAAACCCAACTAACAAGCCAAAATTGGGACTTCCTGAATAATACATATCATTGTGATCTATTGAACTTGTAAGTTATAGATAATATATGGCTTTTTATATTTTGTGCAATGTGTGTAACATGTATGTAATATAATTTTATATATGTTATACATAATTACACGTTAATACGTCACATATGTAATACATTACATATAGTACATTGTAATCCCTATTTTATGTAAATATAAAACACGTTGACCCTCGAACACCATAAGGGGCCCCGACTCCTTACATGGTTGAAAATCTGCATATGACTTTTGACTCCCCTGAACTTAACTCCTGCCAGCTGAATGTTGACCAGAAGACTTACGAGTAACATAAACAGTTGATTGACACATATTTTGTATATGTCATGTATTTTGTATTCATACAATACAGTGAGCTAGAGAAAAGAAATCATAAGGGAGAGAAAATGCATTTTTGGTACCGTCCTGTACTTACTGAGAATCATCCACGTATAAGTGGACATGCGTGGTTCAAAGCCACGTTCAGCGGCCAACTGTATACGGTCTCGTATGTTTTATATATTCTGTACGTATCTTTTTTCTTGTAAACTTTCCTTTTTGGCACTCTGACTCACGTCACTCATAAATTCTCGCTCTCTTGACCTTTTATGTTTTGTGGGCACGTAGGCATGTTTTCTGCTCCCAGCCCAGAGTGGCGATGTCAGAAAGTTCAGTTTTCCTTTTTTATCTCAGTCTCTCAGGTGTCCCATAACCCGTTAGGAAACAGATGTCTAAGAATACACCAGCAGCAGCCCTTCAGAAAGGTCGCTTGTAAACACACGCGTGCGTCAGGTCTTTGTGAATTTTTCAAAGGCATCTTAAGGAGAATAATGAACATGCTTCCGGCCATTTGTAGACACACAGAGCCTGGAAGAGGCTGTTTACACACCTCTCCCGTGTGCCCTGCGAGTCTTTGAAGAGGGAAGAGCGGAAGTCGGCGGGTGTGGCTGACTGCCGTTCTCTTTCTGGAAGGCTCTGACTTGACTGCTGAAACGTCCCAGCTGTGCCTTGAGAGTCTGATGGTGGAGGTGGTGGCCGCGGGAGGATTTGCAGGTAAAGGTGTGTGACCCGAAGCCTCTTCCACCATTGGATGCTGGCACCTTGAGTTTTCGCTGTTAAACCCTGTGGGCAGGGAAAAACTTTCTAGAAACCGTCATTAAGGTGAAGAACTGCCAGTTTTAGTGTCTCCTTCCTAGGAGATTTGTATTTCATCGGAAAAGAAGACGTCAGCTCTAAGAATAAAAGTCCTTTCTCTAGGTGGGTAAGTCCTACAGTTTGGTTCCAGTTATGGCTTTCGGAGGCTGTACCTGGTCTCTTGAGTGAATTTGAGACGAGCCTTTTTCTCCCAAAACAGCCCAGAGTGGGCGGCTCAGCCTTTATTCAGTTGCAAGGTCTTGACCCCTCTCCTGGTCTTGTCCCCAGGGAGGGCAGGGGAGGGCAGCTCACAACAGCTCTGCACACTTCCGGTTTGACGGATGACAGAGCAGAGCCGAGCTAGGTGCTTGTGGTCACGTGGTCAAGGGCCCGGCAAGGTTCAAGGCCACCGGGCAGGCAGAGCTCTCACTGGTGACGCGGAGGTGCGTGTGTATTAAATCTCCAAAGACTGACGAAATCCTGTCTGTGTGCCACACGTCACCAGGTGGGAAAGGGCAGAATCTTTAGGAAATATTTCTTTTTTTTTTAATTTTTTTTTTTCAACGTTTATTTATTTTTGGGACAGAGAGAGACAGAGCATGAACGGGGGAGGGGCAGAGAGAGAGGGAGACACAGAATCGGAAACAGGCTCCAGGCTCTGAGCCATCAGCCCAGAGCCCGACGCGGGGCTCGAACTCCTGGACCGCGAGATCGTGACCTGGCTGAAGTCGGACACTTAACTGACTGCGCCACCCAGGCGCCCCTAGGAAATATTTCTAATGGCAGGGGTTTTCTCGTTGCTTGAAATAAATTGTCAGGAGAGGTAAAACACTGCAGTAAATGCTGTGATTGAGGAAATCCGATTTACACGATCATGTCCCTGCGGCCCTGGATTCTCACATCACCCCTTCTCTGCGGTCTCTGCCTCGGGTCGGTCCACTGCCTCGTGGAGCCACCGCACGACTGTGCCCCCAGCAGGTCGGCCAGGGTGCCGTGTGGGTCTTTTCCTTTTTGGGCTCACCCCGTATTCCTTCCCGGACCAAGCTGCTGTCGACTGCGCCTCCAGAGAGTGCCCCGGGCCCACCCACTTCTCCCCTCCTGCTCGCCGTCCTCCTGGATCACCTGTTTCAGGACCGCCTGGCCGCTCCCTGCTCCCACAACTTATGAACCAGACTGTCAGGCCTGGAAATCTGCATTTTAACCAGGCCGTTTGCGTTTTGAAGAAGTTCTAGGGGCATCTGGGTGGCTCATTCAGTTTAAGTGTCCGACTTCGGCCCAGGTCATGATCTCACCATCTGTGAGTTCGGGCCCCACATCCGGCTCTGTGCTGACAGCTCGGAGTCTGGAGCCTGCTTCAGATTCTGTGTCTCCCTCTCTCTGTCCCTCCCCTGCTCACACTCTATTTCTCTCTCAAAAATAAATAAACACCAAAAGAAAATTGAAGAAAAATAAAGAAGTTCTAGAAGTTTGAGAAGCACAGCCCAGTTGATAGGTCACTAGTCAGTTTTCAACAGGATCTGTATATGGTGGCTCATTGGCTGACCTTTCCGTTCTCACCTGAGCATGAAGATGACTTTGGAAACCTGTCCCTGCCCACCCTGCACCGTAAGAGAGATTGATTGTGGCTGAGGTTGGACGGAGCCAGGGACCTTATTCAGCCGACCAACAAGAGGCGTTGTTCCCGCCCATCTGGGAACAATGGCCCTTTGACTGCAGCTGCCTCGGAAGGGAGCAGGGCAGGGTGTTGGTGTCCTGGGGCCTGCGGGAAGGGTGGTGCTGCTGGTGGGGCAGGACGGCCGTGCCCTTCGCCCTCACCTTCATAAGACTCGCCCTGTGCTCCCGCCCTCCCTGGACGCCGGGATGCAGGGGGGAATGCAGGCCCTGAACGGGAGGGCGGGAGCAGGAACAGTGTGGAAAAAGTCGGTGTTGCCAAATGGGTGGAAGTTGGGCCGCTTGCATTAGGTCGTGTGATCAGCTTCCAGCAGGGGAGGCCCGACGTGCCGACGAGACAGCCTTTCCTCGCACGCCTTGGTTCTGCGCTGGACCCCCGAGAAGTTGCCGGCCCCCCTGCCGTCAGCTCACTCTGTAGGTCCGGTTTTAGGTACTCACAGCTTGCCCCGCGCCGTCCCTTGTCCAGGCTTGTGTGGTCTCCTGCCACCTCCTGCGTGTTCACTCTGTCTCGCTGAGGACGGCAAGGGGCTCCCCATGCGGGACGGTGTCACCCCTGCCCTGGTGTTGGGAAACCTGGGAGGACGTCTGTAGTTCTCGTGATGGCGGTGGGGGCGGGGATGTTAGCATCCCGTGTTGTGAGCGTGTGGGATGCCGAGTGCCCCTAGGCTCGGGGACAGCCCCGCGCACTGAAGGACCGTCCCCTGCGAGGACTTTGGAAGTGCGCTGGTCCAGTGCTTCCTTGAGAATGATGCGTAATGAATCCCTGCGGCCTACTAGACACGGTGTGAGGCTGACCCTGAGCGGGGAAAGTAAACCCGTGGTTGAAGCCACCTTCCTGGGAGGCAGCTGTGCTCTGCGAGCAACGTGGCTGTTCTTCAGGGATCCTGCCGTGCAGCCTCGCCTTCCTGATGGCACAGTGTAGACAGAGTTAGGACCTAGAATAATCCGGAGACACTGCTGTAAACAACGAAACATGCTGCTGCCTGCCATCCCACAGAATAAACAGCCTGATGCGGAGTGGGTTCAGTGTCACATCACGGGAGGGTGGGGACCGGGGACCCAGTGTCTCAGCACTGACACCATCCCAGTGATGGCTCTCAGTACCAGGAGGGCTTGAGATTTGGAGTTCTGGAACCTTCTGGAGTTCCCTTGTGGCCCACAAAGCTGCTTCGGAGAAATGAAGGGTCGGACAAGATCAAGACAGCGTTCTGGAATACTTGCTGATTCAGATCAGTCATTTGGTTAGAGGTGTTGGAGAAGTGACAGATAAAAATTGAGGAACATACAGGGGTGAACAGGCAGGGTGACTTGAGGTCTGACTTTGAAGGACTCAGATGTCATGCTAAGCCAGGGACCAACAAGGGGCGTTGATCCTGGAAAGGCATCCTTGTTGAACTAAGCATGTCCAGTAGACGATAGGATTTGACTATCTTGGGAACTAGGTAAGAATTAGTTTACCAGTAAGGGCAGCAGAAACGGGCCAGAAGCTTGAGCCACAGAAGGTTGAGTGACAGGCAAACTGAAATGGCTTGGCTGTCTTCCTCACGAGGTCTCCTGTGGCTGTGCCCAAGCGACGTGCCCATCCTGGGATTCAACCCACTCCTCTAGAGTATTTTTGTAAGGAAATGCGTAGAGCTGCATCCAGAGATTTAGCTCTGAGGAGCGAATGAACATTGTCTGAATGTTGGAAGCAACCCACATGGCCCCCAAAGGGGGTTGGATAAATAGGTCAGAATTCCTCTCTGTGGTGGAATGTGGTGTAACCATGACAACGATGTTGAAGAAGAGTATTGACGTGGTGGGACGATGTGTATGGAGAATAGCCTGTGCTAGAACATATAGGAACATATGTAACATTTTAATAAAGAGACCGTGTAAACCTGGAGGGAAAATCCTGGAAAGGCATTAGTCAGAATGTGCACCTGGATCGTGGATCGTCTACAAGTAGCAGAACTCAAGGTACCTGGAACTCTTTCTCAGGGCCGTGAACATGTATAGTTATTTTTGCAATTAAAACAGTTTGATAAAAACATGATCTCATGTATAAACTTATATCCAAATATTTCAATAGTCATTTTTTTAAACAGATACTATGACATAGTTTTGATTTAAAAAAAAATTTTTTTTAATGTTTATTTTTGAAAGGGAGAGAGAGAGGGACAGAGCACTAATTGTGCAGCAGCAGAGAGAGAGGAAGACACAGAATCTGAAGCAGGCTCCAGGCTCTGAGCTGTCAGCACAGAGCCCAACGTGGGGCTCGAACTCACGAACCTCGACATCGTGACCTGAGCTGAAGTCGGACGCTTAACTGACTGAGTCCCCCAGGTACCCCTATACTTAATCAATTTTAAGTCAAATATTCCTGGTATTTCAATTCTAAGAAGTTATTAGTCCTTCACGTCTTATTCTGGATTAGTTGATCTTAGGCACAAGGAAATGAGGGCTCTGATTACCAGGAATAAACGTGGGTGGGGGCGGGCTCGGTCTGTCAACCTCGATATAGTCAGGTCTAATACATTAATACTAAAATTCTAACTTCAGTTGCCTGCTTGTTCCCTGCTGAGACATTCTATACTCGTGTCTCGCCCTGGCCGGTGAACACCCACTGAGCCTCGGCTCGCCTCCCTTGCCCAAAAAGCGGCTGAATCAGAGGTTAGAGAGTCTCAGGGTACAGCACCAACTCTCCGATGAGTCAGGTTTCCGGCCGCAGACCTCGTCCACGGTGGGCTTCTGATTTGCAAAGGCCAGACCACAGAGCGGTATCAGTGACTCATCCCATTAAGAACGTAGGTCTTGTTTTAAGCAAATACTTTGCAGGACCGTTTCTTAGAATAAACCCTGCGGGACATTATTCTCAAGAGAAGGCTCCGTGGCGTTTCAGGGATGGCGGAGGGACAGACAGGTTTGTACACGCACCAGCCTCTGGGCACCCCCCCCCGCCCCCCCATCTCACATTTATTATGGCGAGGCTCCAGAAGCCATGCCTGAAAGACAGCTTTTGGGTTTGGTAACCCAAACCCTGAGTTGACTAAATTTAGTTAGCTATGGATTCTGTGTTTCACGGAAGGATGTTTTTACATGAGGGGAAGCTGCGTCCGCGTGAGTCCAGGAGGCCCCTTATTTGGAGGACCCTCCTTCCAGCCTGACTCAGGGCTAGGGCTCCTGTGGGCAAGGCACTCTGAGAAACCTAGAATCTTCTCCATCCACGTGGGGGCATGCTCGTGGCTCTGGGAACATTGAAGTGAAGCTTGAGTTGACAGAGAAATAAGGGGTGCCCATCTAGGTTGGCGAGACGTCTCGCACCCCGGGAAGATGCACGTAGTCCAAGATTCTGGTTTTGTTTTAAGAAAAATCTCAAATGACAAAGGTTGGCAGGAAATGCAGACTGATGTCAGTGCCTGTCCCCTTCTGTTTCCCTTTCTTGAACGTATATCGCTATATGGAACCTCCTCCCCCAGAATTCTTTTTAACAAAACACTGGGTTTTTCAGGATTTCCAAGCTATTTCAACTCTGGGGAAGAGCTGGGTGGCTGCTGACAGAGTGAGCGTGCAGGGTCAGGGCCCCTGGCCCCCATCCTGGACTCGGCTTCCTGTACTGGAGGGACGGCTTTGGGGGGCAGGGGGCTGGTGAGCCAGCACCAGTCCCCGCCGCCCCCGGGACACTGACTCATCCTGTGCCCAGCTCCGCCGCAGGTGCGTTCGGGCCCCGAGCTGATGCCTGCGGGGCCACCCTCCGTGGCTGCTGCTGTTCCGTTGGGGCCGAGGTCTGGGCCATGAAGACTTGCGGCTTCTTGGGCTCCATCGTAGGGCCCTGCTCTTGGGGGACCAGGGATGTAAAAAGATAATGTAGGGAAGAGGTATTTTCAGTAAAAGTTGTTCAGGCTTCTGCTAAAGAAGGCCGTCGACTTCTTAGGCTTTCTCAGAGTTAACCACTGAGATGTGTCCGTGATGAGGGTGGGAGGCCCACAGAAGAGCATGTGAGGATAACTCGGGCTGCGCGGGTGTCCTGGACAGGAGCCGTGGCTTCCGGGATGCGCCTCAGAGGAAACCAGGCCTCCCCCCCTGGGAGGGGGGCCCAACCCCCTCCCAGGCTGGTTGCACGGCTTCAGGCTCCCTCCCTCCTGCTCTGCAGTCCCCACCTTGAGGCCTGGACACTCTGTCAAGCCCTCCGTTGGTGCTGTTGGAAGGAAGTGCCCCAGAATAGGGTTTTATCCAGGGAAGAAGAAGTTAAACTTAGGTCTGAATTCAGCATGAGCATTTCCACCAGATGAGACCCATTTGCAAAAGCAACAGAAAGAAGAATATTCTTGAAAAATAAAGTTTTAATTCCTCTTTTTTTTAAGTGTTTACTTTTGAGAGAGAGAGTGTGAAGGAGGGAGGGGCAAAGAGAGAGGGAGACAGAAGATACGATGCGGGGCTCGAACTCACGAACCTCGAGATCACGACCCAAGCAGAAGCCGGACGCTTAGCTGAGGGGGCCACCCAGGCGCCCCAAATAAAGTGTTAATTGGAACGTGTCCCTCCCCCACCAAAGATCCCAGTCCAACCAAGTGGAGCCCATCCCCCACCCACGAGGGAGTTCCAGGCGAGGCTCTGAACTTGAGGGCGCGTCTTCATCCCTCTGGCAAGTCTCACTGATGTGAGTCTGGTCCCAAGTGAGGATCAGAGGGAAGCGATACTGTGTCACCATCAGCCTTTCCGTTTTCTGCCTGACGGGAATGCTTAGAACCTCCCATCACCGCTCGGCCGGCAGGAACCTTAGCGAGGGGCATCTCGTTTTGAAAATGCAGATGGGGGGCGGGCCGAGAGCGGGTGCAGGGTCCGCCGCGGGTGCTGGTGTCACGGCGTGGGTACACGCACGCAGAGTCCCAGGGAGCCCCCTCTTACGGCACGCCCACATGCACACCTGTGCAGGGGCGGAGAGGAGCGGGGAATGACATGCCGGGTGGCCTTCTTCCAGCAGACGGGACAGAGCCTCCCCCAGGGTGGCGGTTTCGGCTGCGGCGCCCCACACAGGCACCCCTTCCGGACTGAGGAATAGCTAGGGCAAGGGCAAAAAAGACGGGGTGCTCTTTAAGATGATCTTGTTTGTCGTGGCGGGTCTGGCCCGCCGGGCAGCGTCTGCGCACCTGTGAGCTGGAGGCCGTCCCGGTCGCTGTGGACACAGGCGTGAGCAGGGAAGGCGCGGACACCCCACTGCTGTTTGGCCAGCTTACGTGGCCTGTTTTGCCAGGGCCTTGCGCGTGTGTGTGCGCGTGTGTGCCTTGTGCGTGTGTGCGCGTGCTCCTTGTAAGGATACTTTCGTGTTCTGCTTTCCTCATTTCGTATTCTATCTCCGTGATTCCTGCGGGGAAGTATTTCCTAAGGGCTGCGCGCTCTTCGCCCATGTGGCTATTTCACGTTCCTGAAATCGTTTCCCTGTTGTTGATCTGTTAGGGACTTGTGCATTTCGTAGTGGCGAAGACAGTGAGGAACGTCCATGTGTCATGCTTTATCCCGATGTCTGATTATTTCCTTGAGGTCGATCTGAACTGGATCTGGACCCAGTGGCAGACACATTTTAAGGCTCTTGACATGTGGTGGTGACATGACTCCCTGTGGGGGAAGCGTTCCTTTTTACTGGATCCTCCTTAGTGCTGAGTACTTTTGTGTAAGGGCTGGTTCAAAAGGAAAATTTCGCAGTGGTTCCATTTACGTTCTTTTAGTACCGGTGACACCGAGTCGGTGGTGTCCCTTTGGCAGGCCATCGTTAGCATGCCCGGTGCTTTGTTTTAACTTTTTAGTTATGCAAATGACCCATGAGCCCATCCCATAAAAGATTTAAATACCACAGACAAAGTCCCCATGGACCATGGTCTCCCCCATACCCTTGCCGGCTCCACTTACGGTTGGAGGTCTTTGGAGACCTTTTACTATGTGTGTGCACATGTGTGTAGATAGATAGATGGGTACTTAGTAGAGTAGCGTTTTAAAAACTAATATTTTAAATATGTAGAGGGTGCAGTTTGTAGTTTTAAACGTTTTTAATTCATCACGGAAGTCTTTTTTTTAATTAAATTGATTTTGAGAGAGAGAGGGAGCATGAGCAGGGGAGGGGCAGAGAGAGAGAGGGAGAGAGAGAGAGAGAGAGAGAGAACCAGGGTTCACCCGATGCGGGACTTGAACCCACGAACCGTGAGATCATGACCTGAGCTGAAGTCAGATGCTTAACCAACTGAGCCGCCCAGGCGCCCCCGGTTCCATCACAGTTTTAAAAAGAATGTAAGCCTAAAGTGGAATAAAAGGATTTCTTGGAGGAAATTCTCTCTACTTAGTTTTTACCGTCTTACCTTGTCAAAGATCCCAGTGTGATTCTAATATTTGCCAAATGTTTCTGTTCCTGGAACGTGACGCGGAGGCTCACTCGTCTCCTTACGACACCCCGTTTTCAGTGCAGGCGAGCCCCGTGTGTCTTTTCTGATGCCGCGGGTGCATCTGGGCCCCGGGCCGTTTATTGGTGGTGGATTGTGTGTTCACCAGCCGACTGGGAGCTCCTCAGACTCCCTGCCGAGCAGACCGTCCCAGCACCTCCTTCCTTGCTCGGGACCTCCCGACTGTACCCGGTGAGCAGAAGTTCTCAGTGACCCCTACGCGGAAGGAAATCAGTAATTGGTCCGTCCCACGGGCGGAGCAGGTGCAGAAACTCCGAAGCTGAACAATGTAGCAGCAAGAACAGATGGACGGAGTCGTCTGAGGTTCAAGACATAAGGGCTGTCTTCCTGGGGATGAATTTCAGGGAGAGTTGAGGAGGCCACCTGTAAACCAAAGCTGTAGCGTTTTTAGGGCTTCACAGAATAATTCGAGGTGCTGCAGAGGTTAACTATACATGCGAATGTGTAAACGATTCAGTCCCAAACCTGATTTTGGCCTCAGAATCTGGGTTGGACTCCTGGCTCCACCATCCACAGCTGGTTTCTTAACCTTTCCCTCTGACCCTCGTCGTCTTGATCTGTAAGATGTGGGGAATTGTGCCTGCCTTACCTCGCGGTCGCTAGGACCAAGCCGATGTCTGGCACATCGCAGGTGCTCAGTCAGTGGGGATGGGGGGGGGATTATTACAGGTGCCTGGGACACCCTCAGAAGTTTCGCTCAAGCTGTAGCTGGCAGTGTAAGGGAGCAAAGCGTCTTTTCCTTCTACACTGGTTCCCAGTCCAGGTTCTCAGCTGGGGCTCCTGTACCAAAAGACAGATTAAACGTCTTCGGCTCAAACAAAGCAAACTGTGGAGGCCGGGTGGTGGGGACGTGATCAGGAAAAGTACAGCAAACTAGGGGGAGGGTTGCTTCTCGGTCAGGAAGGGGCTTTCTCGACTCCTCTTTTCCTGTCTTCAGCCTTCTCTTCCTGGTACCGAGAGGAACGCCCTCGTGAATGGAGGTTTCTCTTGTGACTGTAAACTTCCCTCGCAAAGCGGTAGCTTCGCCCCTGTTGTCTGAGCTGCTTCCGTGTCTACTGGGTCTCAGAATAATTAGCTCACCGTGGCCCCTATGCCGGAGAGGCAGAAGTGGGGTGACCCTGTCTGGTCTCCCACAGTCCAGCGGCGGTACACAAGAGAAAGAAGTCAGATCCTTGGGCAGGGACGAGTGGATCCCAGCAGCTCCCTTGTGGGGCAGCTGGTGGGTGGGATAAGCACATCGGGAGCTTTGCAGCTCGCAGACCTAGTTTGAACGCCGTTGCAGGGATTTGGGAAGGCCTGCCCCGTGCACGGCGTGGTGGCTGACCCTTACCCCTGCCTCAGTAGCCGTCCGGCTGATGGCCCCGTGGAAGTGGCATCTTGGGGATGCTGGTCCACCAGACTCTTGTCCCATTTTTATCGCGCATCCCGCACTGAGTGCCTCCGGGCGACCGCAATGGCATTTCGTGCCGTAGGCTTCTAAGTTTCTCTGTGACGACTGGGATTGGCTAGGGATACGAGGATAAGGGAGTTTATAATGATAAGCAGATACACAAAGCGTGGCACTTTCCCCAAACAAACAGAATACCTTGTTACTATTAAGGGGACAAAAACCGAGAAAAGAGCTGAAGGTATAAACCGGTAGCCCGTGCACATGCCTTTTAAAATACGAAATAACGTCACGCGCACACTTCAGGGGCGGCTGTTCCCCTTCCGGGTAGGTGGGGGACCAGGGATGTTCGTTGATGAGTGACCGGTGGGTCCACGGGTGGCAGGGCTGACGTTCAACCAGTGCCTGCTGCAGCCAAGTGGGGTCGGGGCTCTCGGAGCAGTGGAATCGTTGTGGAGATTTTGGAACACCTGTCATTCCAGTTATTTCTGGGATTTTGTGTCAAAGAGCACATTCAGATGGTTTTTCCTGGAAGGTCTTGTTTTGGGGACCAAGCCCTACAGCACAAGCAGTGTGTTCTCATCCTCTTACTTAATGCTTTTAAACTTGATGGAAGGAAAAGGCATTTTCCCCTGTATTACCATTGCCTCCATGAGCGCCATCTCGGAGGCGCACTTTAATGTTATGTGTGCAGCTTTTATTTAGCAGAGATGTAAGAAACCCCATGACAGTGTTTCTATGTGTATTGTACAAGCCGTTGTTTAAAAAACAAAACAGAGGATTCTGTTTCTCAGTTCTTAGGGGGAAAAGCCCTCTTCTGTTCTCCTTTGATCAGAGTTATGTGGCCTGCCCCATTTTCTGTTTAGCTCTTGGCCATCAGAGATTTCAAACTTGTAATATTCAGGCACAACAACAGCATTATCTTGTGGTTGGAAAATCAACTTCTTTTTAAAAAAATTTTTTTAATGTTTTTATTTCAAAAAAATTTTTAAGACCGAGAGACAGAGCATGAGTGGGGAGGGGCGGAGAGAGAGGGAGACACAGACTCCGAAGCAGGCTCCGGGCTCCGAGCTGTCAGCACAGAGTCCGACGTGGGGCTCGAACTCACAAGCTGTGAGGTCATGACCCGAGCCGAAGCTGGACGGGGCACCAACTCACAAACCGCGAGATCGTGACCTGAGTCGGGAGCTTAACCGACTGAGCCACCCAGGCTCCCCTCAACTTCTTTTTTTTTAGATGTTGTGACTTTACATCTGTGCCTGTTCCTTCCAAGTGCACCTGCGTCCTGCTTGGATAACGGAGAGCACTGGAATACCTTAATAAATGAACATCTAATGAGAGCGTCTTTCATTCCTTTGCCTTGTCTCTTGAAGACTTCTGGGCGGAGAATTACATGCAGTTTCGATCGGCCGGAAGGAGCCCGGGGATCTCGAAGCGAACACCAGGCCGGGAGAATTGTGCCGCGGCACAGATGCCATGCGGTGTTCCGCAGGGCAGGGTGGTGACCGAGGAGCTTGCTGGCTGGCTCAGGCACGGAGCGTGTCGATGGCCTGGGCCGCTGTTCACTTGCGAGAAAGGAATGAGCCTGGGCCTGGGCGAGCAAATGGCCCGGGGCCCGGGCAAGAGAGGGGCTGCGTCAGGGCCCCCTGCCCCGGTGCCCGGCTGCCCCTGCTTCTGCTCGGCCGAAAGCAGGCCTTGTGCTGCGCAGCCGCGTGTCCGGTGAGGCCGTGGGCGGCCCCGCCTGGCCCCCCTCGTCGGCTGCGTCCCCACAAGTCTGCCAGTGCGCCTCGCACATGATCCGTGTGTCCGAAAGGGCAGATTAGAAGGCGTGTTGCAGGCCAGGAAGGATTTCAGGATATGGGCCGATAGCTTGGATGGCCAAAAAGGACGGGAGGCAGTTTTTGGCCCCCAAAGTGAGATATGTGTTTGTTTCCCATGAACTCTGAAAAGCGATGGAGAGTCACACGTTTCCCTGTCACGTTTCTGAGAGCCGTGTGTCTCCGGAATGCAGCCACGCTCCCTGGGGCAGGCCCGCCCGCCCCTCCTCTGCAGGCCTGCGTGGTGCCGGGCGCGGGGACAGGCGGCCGCACCTTCTGGAGGCCTGTGGCACCCGCGTGTGGTACCGCGGACTCGGTGGTGGCCGAAGCGTGGCCTCTCGTCTCAGGGGCGGGGTCCGTGTTGGGCAGTATCGGAAGCAGACTCGGGTCCTAGAATTTACACGGTGAACTCTCTTGCTGTCCTTTGTTTTCTGTGACCTCAGGTGACACATGGAAACCATCAGTAAGAAAGCGGGACAGTCATAGGCTGGGCTGTTTGTCACGACGGTGCTCCGCTGTAAGTAAACTAGGAGAGTTGCTCTGGGTTCCCTTCTCCTTCCGCGCCCACTGTCACCCCACACGCGTGCTTTGTGGTGTGCCCTTGACGTCACCAGCGTCCCAGCTCTGGAGCCCGTGGTGTGGACGTCCAGTCGCTTTGGGATAACCGCACTAGTTGCAAACGATCCCCCTCCGACCGTGTTCCAAGAGACATTTGGACTAAACTAGACGGTCGGATGACGTGTGTATGGAGCACGTCACTTTGATGGGGACGTGTCATGCCCTTCCGGCGGTCCGGGCGTCTCCAGAGCCCAGAGCGAGCCATTGGTGTGAGACCTAGGTTGAGCCGCGTGTCGCCATGTGAAGTCCCGGTTGGCGTCAGGGAGGTGCTTTGCGGCACGGCTGTGTCTCACCCTGAGGTTATGTCCCTGCTCGCCTCACTGGGGACTCACTTTTAAGCAACAGTCTGTGCTTTTTATTGGTCAGGTGACGTGCGCCCCTCTCTGTACCCCTAAGCGGCTCAGAATCCTCACCCGCGGAGTCGGGATCACTCGAGGAGCCTCCGAGTGGTTTTGAAGATTGAGGAGCCTCCGTAAAGGGCCTGTCACAGGACCAAGAGCAGAGCAGGCCCCCCGCACACGACAGCTACTCTCACTCTTAACCGTTCCCCAGCGTTTGGAAACACACATTTGTAATTCTTAATCGCGGGTTGTGCTTACTGATATTTTAATGAATCCTAAATGTGGTTTAAATCCCTCTGATCGCATTCTTCTTGGTCTCTAGACTGATGCTGTCTGCTTGTTGGTGTTTGCTCATCTGCCTGAGGACTGATGAGTCTTGATGGAAAACTCTCATGGCAGCTGCAATTATTTTTATTTATTTCTTTACTTGCCTATTTTTTAAGTTTTTAACTACGTCACCTTGATACCTGGTGTGGGACTCGAACTCACAACCCTGAGGTCAGGACTCGTGCGCTCTCCTGACTGAGCCGGCCAGGCGCCCCTGTCTGTTTACCTGTTATTTTTATTATTGTTTTACGGGTATAGTCTTGGGTGGCGGGCACTGGGACGAAGGTCTGTCCATAAGTCACCTCATTTAATCCTGACAAGGACAATGCTGGTCAGGTCACTTGTCGACAGCCACACTGGAGGTCTGTGTGATTGGGGCCCAGGGGCTCAGCCTGCCTCTTTCCCTCCGGTGTGTGCACGAGGGCCTTGTGGGCGGCCCCCAGTCCGGCCCCCTGTACTTAGATGCAGCGTTGTGTAGCTAAAGGGGATAATAAATACTACTTACGCTAAAGGGTCACTGTGGGGATTGAAAGAGTACACACGGGGCGCCTGGGTGGCTCAGTCTGTTGGGCATCTGACTTCGGCTCAGGTCATGATCTCGCGGTCTGTGAGTTCGAGCCCCGCGTCGGGCTCTGTGCTGACAGCTCGGAGCCTGGAGCCTGCTTTGGATTCATTCTCTCTCTCTCTCTCTCCCTCTCTCTCTCTCTCTCTCTCTCTGTCTCTCTCAATAATAAATAAACATTAAATAAAAATTTTAAGGAAAGAGCGCGCACACACACACACGTGCACACACGTGTGTACTTGGTGCTTAGGATGGTGACTGGCCCATCTTGAGTACTCTGCAAGTGTGTGCGGCCAGTGATGAGATGTGGAACATAGCTGTGGGCCCGCCCCAGTGTTCCACACGTGACAGATACTCTGGGAAGGTCTGTGGAGGGAGTGGCTGGTATGGGTGGGCTGAATGGCTGGACGCACGGCTGGTTTTCTTTTGTTGACATAAACCGTGTTTGCTCTCATAGAATCGAGTGCTTGCTTCAATTCCTCGCAGGCTAAATATCATGCGAGTAGCTTCTCGAATCCTTCCAGGAGACTCAACGAGGCAGGTGCTGCCCCATTTTATGGATACCGAGTGTTCGTGCATTTTAATGTAATCCCTGTTGTGAAGGAGTTGGACTTCAGAATGGGACACGGGGTGGGAATCCTACACCCTGGCAGAGCTGGGCTTCCCCCTCGGGTCTCTCTGGGTGACTTTGTTTTAGGGAAGCACGCAGTGAACAGCGTGTGGTCTGTATTACCACAGCTTCCGTGAGGCGGAATCGTGAACACCTGTTCTACTTGAACTCCAGTATGGGAGCCCCGCGTATTGTTAGTTGAAGACCAGTCGTGTGGTGGGTATACAGACTCCATCTTCGTAGTTACACATTCTTGCTTTTGGGAAAATCTTCATACGGAAGCCCAAATTCTCATCCTTCAGATTAAGACTGTTTTTTCTCTCTGTCTGGTAGGAATGGAAGAACGGCCGTCCGTCGCTCTTAGCGGGCTAACGCTTAAAATGATGTCAAATGGTGGCATCTTCCCCGCTTCCTCGTCCCTAGGTTAAACTTTCCCTGTGGGTTTTGCACTTGGGTTAGGTGTCAGGGAGCTTTACACTTCTCCTTTTGATCCTTCTCCATAAAAGAAAATTTTTTCCCCAGACGTGTAAGCCCTTAGATGTCTTTGACCCCAGCCGATATTTATGATGGCAAAGTCAAGGTCTGCAGCACCAGGAAGGGGAGCCTGGCGAGGCGACGGGCTGTCCCGAATGGTCATCCTTCCTGACTTACTCTTCGTGGGACTGTCCTCGGCGTTCCTGTTCACGCCTCCTCCCTTAGCGCAGGTCCATGTCTGAGGCCAGAAGTGGACACGGGGTCAGTGACGTGGGGGCCCGATGGCGCACGACAGGACTTTTGCCTCCTCTCTAATCCTCGCTTGGGGGCCGTTTGTAGAGAAGAGCCTGTTGGTTCTACAGTGTGAGAAGTTCCTGAGAAGGGGGTTGATTTAATTGTACAGAATTCCTGATTCTTCCCTGAGAGGTCCTGTTCGTCTTTGAGCCAACACGCCATTTTTTTTTTGTCCCTAGCGAGACAACCTTCCCTACTTCCCCCACTGCTTTTAAACCTTTCTTGCTGAGCCATGTGTCTATTCTTGGTTCATAGAAATTGCTTGTGACCCCGTCTTGAGGAAATATTTTGGTCTTTGTTAGGACGTTAGTCTGTGAGCACCCTCATGGCGAACTGTCCTCTGAGGAGTTCTGGGGACATTCTCCCATCTAGTGTCACGGGGTCACCCTCTCTTGTCATTCTGGGCCTTTCCCCAGAAACACCAGTCGCACTGTTCGTTTCTCCATTACGTACGTTATGCGCTGCTGGTGATGGTGAGCCTCTGAGCTCTTCGGGTCTCCCACTTGCCAGCAGTGTGGCATTCGGGCCACTGCTGGGCCACCGTGCATGTAGGTTCATCTGAGGAGGGACCGCTCGCAGTGTCCGCGTTGCGGACCTAGTGTGGGCACCCAGGGACATGACGCATGCTAGGTGCCCAAAGCTCAGCACGTAGTAACCGCTCAGTACAAGTGGGCACAGACACCGTGAGAATAGTGAGTTCAGGGCACTAACCCGGCTTCAAGGGGGGGTCTTGAAAAATTCCCCAAGGTTGTCAGGCCTCCTGAGTCAGGGGAAGAGAGGGAGGGAAGGGTGTCTCCGAAGGGGGATGTCTGTGGGGTGTCTGTGATGGGTGTAGGGCATTGGGACATGCAATGGAAAGCCAGGCGGGGCACAGATGGTGGAGACCCCGGGGGCTCTGATCCCGCTCCTGGGGACTGGGGGTCGCAGAAGAATTGATGGGGGTGCTGGGCACCTCCTGACCGGAGGAGACAGAATGTAGATCTGAGAGTCGTGGCAGGACGGGGCTGCCTGGATGGTGCAAGGACAAGGGACGGGGTCAGGGGGCCCGGCGTGGAGCCAGGGAAAGGAGAGGGGCTCGCCAGGCTTTGGCGTGCGTATTCGTTTTGAGAAAATGAGTTGGGCGGGCTGCGGTGTGGATTTCTGGTAAGGAGAACGTCTGTTCGAGAAGTAGAGGGCGTCCCGCTTTCCCGCCTGGCACGCTTTGGAGCGCTGTGTGTGCACCTGCGTGCCCTGGGCACCAGACTCCTGGCTCGTGCGGGGAAGGGCCCGTCTCCATTTTCCCGTGACGGCAAGTCCTCTTTTCTCCGGTTGGTGCTGAAGATGCTGCTCTTCCTTGCTGATTTCCTTTTGATGAACTTTGCGTGTGGGGTTGCAGAGTTCTCTTTTACTTTGTCTCTCCAACTAGGTTTTTCTCATGATCTGTTCACCCGTGGTTACGAGGGGGAACGTAAGTGTGTCAGAACGTGATTTCCGCCGAGAGGAGTCTCCTCCCCACCCCTGGGCACACGCACGTAAACGAGGAAGATGAAGGGCAGTCTGGCGGTCTGGACGGTTTCGTTAGGCCACCGGAACAGGGGTCACGCAGACCAGCGCACGTGCCCGTCCGAGTGAAGGGCAGCCGGCCATCTGAAGAGATGGTCACCTCCCGGACGGGATAGAGACACTTCTCCATCA
Organism: Puma concolor; assembly: GCF_028749965.1. Lineage (NCBI taxonomy): Eukaryota > Metazoa > Chordata > Mammalia > Carnivora > Felidae > Puma > Puma concolor. The sequence goes on along the minus strand of NC_141677.1, from coordinate 6,771,242 downwards.
TCTTGCTGACAAGATGCCCGACTGTCAGCCTCTCCGTCGCCTCGGCATCGCAGGGAGAGTAAACACGTGTGCTTCTAAGAAACGGATTGTGAGAAGGATTAGAGTTTCTTCGAAACGTTTAAATAAAAAGCGTTTACTGTATGCTCAAAGGGTCTTGGTTCTTCACCCTTCCGTAGAGCAGCCCGCGCTCCTGAAGCATCGCTGGACGTTGAGGCCGTAGAGAGGGAAAGGAGTGTGCTGGGTCCTGGAGCCTGGAAAAGCAGAGCGCACAAGGCAGTTGCCACCCACCACTGGACAGTGGCAGCCAGCCCTGTGGTCCCTGAGAGGAGCGAGGACCCCCGTTTCCCCTGGTGTCTGCCTGAGCACCCCCGATGGTGGTGCGGCCCTGGCACGGTGGGGGGGGACTTGCACCGTCGGGGCTGCTGCTGAAGCTGGAATGTACACGGCCCGGCACCGGAGGGGGCGCCGTGGAGGCGCCCAGAGGCTGGGGTGTACCTTCGGGCAGGGTGAGACCCCGCAGAGAGCAGGCGCCGCCAGGCGGGGAGCAGGTGGCCATACGAAGTATTTAGCACTGAGTCCTCGTGGACTTCTGCAGTACTGAGGGAAGTGGAGGGTTCTGGCCCGGCCGGGGTGGAGAGCCTCGCCGGGTGCCTTAGCGACTCTGGTGACACAGCAGGAAGACACAGATCCAGACGAGGAGCCACACGCAAGGACTAAGGACGTGGCTCCAACGGACCCGTCTCGGCCCGGCCCCCTGGGAGCCGGAGGGTCTGCCAGTAAGTCGGCTGCCCTCTGGGCCAACGCGGATGACTTGGAAGCCCGCAGAGAGGCGGACGCGTGGCTCGTGTGGACGCGGGGAATGGTCAGTGCGAATGGTGCCTGCGCCCGCCTCGCCCGACGGGCCGGGACCCTGGGCAGCGGCTGCAGGCAGAGCGGAGACAGGGCAGGCACAAGATGAGCCCAGGGCCCACTCCTTTAGTGTCAGAAAGTAAGGGAACGAAAGTGAAGAGTGTAAGAAAAAACGGGGAGGGCCACGCTGCGAAGAGGAAAGAGCTGACATAGAGGGGTTGCCCGGTGGCTGAGCGCCAGGACGGTCGCGTACGGTGGCAGGTTACAACCTGCGCGATAAAAAGGGTGGATTAGTATCGAAAATGTAGAACTTCGTGTGTGCGCACCGACCACACGTGGACAAGCAGACGGGCAAGCAGCGCGGACTGCTGAGTAACGGAGGGTAACGTGCAGGGCGCTGGGGTTGGAAGATGCAGCGTGTTGGCGCCATTTTAGTGAAGTTCACACCAGGCCCGGGTCAGCCGCGGATGGAAACCCAGGGGGAGGTTTTGATGAGGGACAAGTTATTTCCGTGGTCTTCGAGGATCTCCTCACTGACTAGTTTCAAGAGAAAAAATAATTTTTTACTGGAGAAATTGGGCCACACTCTGCCTGGGTGGCCAGAATGAATAATGCCAAGGAGGGGCGGGTGGGCCTCGTGTGCCATCAGGTGCGACACCTGGAGGAGAAGACATCACCTCTGTGGTTCCTGGCTGATCATGCATGACCGGGATTGAATCACGGGGACATGGCAGACAAGTCCGTGTGGAGACGCTTTGTTAATATGAAAGGTGTGGAGGACTCTATTCTCCCAAACTGTGAATGCCATAAAAGACAAAAGCAAGCCGTGTGTTTCAGAATAATGGCGGCTAAATGCTGTACATGACCCTGGGCTGGATCCTGAACTGGAGGGAAAAGAAACGCCATAAAGCACCATTATGAGGTTAATGGAATATGGCAGTAGGCTAAGGTAGCGTGTCCATATTTAAATTTGCTGACAGCGACAACATTATGGTTTTATCGGACCATCCCCATTCTTAAGGAGATTCTGAAGCATTTAGAGGTAAGGCGTCAAGATGCATGGCACCTCTCTCCAGGTGGCTCAGAGGAAACAGCGTTGAGTGAGCGCGTGAGTCTGTGGAGGGTGAGTGACGAGGGACACGGGAGAAACGTTAGCGGTAGGTGACTCTGACGTAAAGCATACGTGGTGTTCTTTGTGCTGTTAACTATTCCAGAATTTTTCTGTGAGCTTGAAATTATTTCCAAATAAAAAGTTAAAAAAGTGAAAAGAAGCCCAGCAGGTATAGCCATTCATGACTTAAAAGAGAACACGGGAGCAAGATGCATGCATCTCTTAACTATGTTGGTGTGGATTTTCTACCTTTTGAGTTGTCCACGGGAAATAAGCATTGAATCCTATGGCAGTCACTCTGTCACCCAACAGGCAAAGCCGTTTCTGTGTCTGTTGGGTGAGAAAGCCTATGTAGTGCAAGGAGAAAGAATACTACGTTTGTCCCTGCACCCCCCCGCCCCCGACTCTGTCCCTCCCCCATCCTATTATCTGGTGTCGCAGAAGAGGGTTGGAATGAGGAGTCATAGAGGTGGTTCAGGAACGGTCACAGGAGCATCAGTTGCTGCATTTAAAATAATACTTGTCGGGGCGCCTGGGTGGCCCAGTCGGTTAAGCGTCTGACACTTGGTTTCAGCTCAGGTCATGACCTCACGGTTCCCTCACGGTTTATGGGATCAAGGCCCACATTAGGCTCTGCGCTGACAGTGTGGAGCCTGCTTGGGATGCTCTCTCTCTCCCTCTCCCTCTCTCGCTCTCTGGCCTTCCCCATGCTGTGCTTGCTCTGTCAAAATAAATAAACAAACTTAAAATAAAATAGAATAATATTTGCCTATTCTCAAAATCTTACGGCGCAAATGAGGAAATGCATGCAAAAGGTGTTTGTAAATAATATTTCTTCTAAAAACATTCAATTACTATTTATAGTTTTGGTTGAAGATGAGAAACGGCTTAGCCTGGAGATCGGTGGAGGTTCTCCTTACTTTGGGTGGCCACTTTTCCTTTTGAATGTCGAGATTGATGGCACAAGGGAGTTTCTTTCCCCAGCGGACTCTTCGGTTCCTTCCGGTCACCTCCTTTCTCATTTCCTGCCCTTATTGTTGCAGGCAGAGCTCCAGTGACTGGAGAGCTATGGATCTTCTGGATTTCAGGATCAGTGAAGCCAGAGCATAGCAGAGGGTGTATGAAAGGTAGCACATAAGTCACTCAGCCTTCCGTCCGCTTTCAAACATGTCACGGATCTGAAGTTCCCCACAGTTGTTCCTGCTTTGTCCTGAGATTGTATTTGTGGCTCGGATGCTTGGAGGGGTCATCCGGGCCTTCGAGGTCCCCAGCTCGAAATCAGCCAGGGCAAGGCCAGCCTGTTTTGGGGAAGGAGGGAGAAAGAATCTGAGAGGTCAGCCCCCGCCTTGGCCCAGGAAAGCAGCACGAGGGCACAAGGATCGTGTCGGCCAGAGTCACTGGAAATGATGGAAAAGGGCGCTGTGAGACCTGAAGTCGTGTGATGATCGAGGACATTGAAAAGGAAGAAGGGCCATCTGGATTAAGGAAAATCTCTACTTGAGTCTAAGCCATTTTTCACCTTTAACTAAAACTACCGATAGTTTAATTGTAGAGGAAATTATTAGGGAAGGTTCCAGGGGCGGGGCGTGGAGGGCCTAGGGAGCGATTTGGGGCCAGGCCTTTTCCTTTATTCTGGAATTGGTTTTGATTGAAGCTCTTTATCCTGGAAGACTGTGCTTCCCTGGTGTGCCCTCTCCCATGGAGCTGGACAGCTTGGGGCAGTGCCACTCGGAGCATCAGCCTGACGTGACCCGAAGGGCCTGCTCCAAACCTGACCGCGCACCATTTCTCTTGTTGAGAAGGTCTTTCCAAGAGTGAGTGTCACCTGCACGGAACCACGTGCTTTGTGTTGGTAGTTGATTTCCATTCTGGGACGTAATTACCATGTCTGTGTGTACCCGCAGAGAGTATATTGGTTCGTGTCGCTTGTTTTAAGGCTGCATAAGAGCGGTCCGTTGCACGTAGCATTCCGCAAGCTGCATTTACTCAGTTGTGTTGTTAAGATTCTGTTGCTGCACGTGATGGTAGTAAATTATTTTTTATGGTCAAGTAAAATTTTTCTTGTAAGAATCCATCCCATTTTATCTGCTGCTCCATTTCCTCCCACAGTTTTGTATTTTGCTGCCAGTCTAGGGGGTAGGAGATAGTATATCATTCTGGTCTTAATTTGCGTTTTCCTGATCAGTAGTCAGGTTGGGCATCTTTCTTTCTAGTATCCTTTGGAGAACAGAGTTTGTGATGTTGATGTAGACAGAATTTTCAGTCTTTTGTTGTCTAGTTAATGTACTTTTGTTTCTGTTTCTGGTTTTGTTGTGTTGTTGTTGTTGTTTGAAATATAGTTTAATATGTGTTTGGTTCATTTGCATTGCTAATCTTTATTTATTGTTTTGGATTGAAGTTTTTGTTGATTTGCATTCTCGTTCCATGGTTTTTTTCTCTGCTGGTTTGGGACGCATCGTGTTTCCGTTCTTCTGCGATTTCCCTGGAAGTACATCACGCACGCATCACAGTTTTGGAGCCGATCGGCAGTTAAGGTGTTTTCATCCCGTCTCAGAACAGCACAAAACTTGTAGGACACCTAGAAAAGAGTGTCTTCTGTTCTCATGCGTTCCTTTCCATATTAGAGTTCTGCATTTCACCACACACATCAGACCGTGGTTGCCGTTTGGAGATGGTATTTAACTTTCCCTGTCTCCCATGTCTTGCTTCCCTTCCCTTCTGCCGTCCTGTTCCTTCCCTCGGGGGAGCTACACCTTCTTCAGCGCTGTCTCCCCTTAGGATCACTCCGTGGCAGCGTCTCTCGACTGTGGTCTGTGAGACACTGTGTTTGCTTCACTCGCCCACGTCTCAGCTGACGGTTGTGGCCTCACAGCTTTGTGAACCTGCCGCCCGTCGTCCCAAGGCTTTCATCGTTGCTGTTAGGAGATCTGCCATTCATCTTCCAACTGCCATTCTTTGGTGAACGACTTGGCCTATTTCGAGATCATTTATTCGTCTCTGGGCCCTGTGGTTTCCCTGCAGTGTGTTTGTGTGCGGCTTTCCGGCTTTTATCTTCTTGGTGTTTGCTGTGGGTCCCGTGTGTGGATTCATGCCACTTGTTGGCTCTGAAAATTTCCCAGCTGTTAATGCCCTGAATACGGTTTCTCCCCCGCTCTCTCTGTTTGCTCCTTCTGGTTTTGATAAGTAGACGTTAGAGCTGCTCTTTTTATTCTTCGTGTCTTTTAATTTGTAATTGGTATTTTCTTCCTTGTCCTTTTCTGTTTGATGCTAGTTAATTTCTTAAGATTTAGCTTCCAGTACAGTAATTTTCTCTTCAACTGTGTTGAATGTTTTATTTAACCCAGCCTTTGAGTTTTTAACTTCAGTGATTATATTTCTTCATTTTTAAAAGCTCCATTTCTGCTTCAAATCTGCCTGAATATATTTTGATGGTCTCTTTTTTGCTGGCTCATTTTTATTACTCCATTTTTCCTGTCTTTAAACAACACCAAGCAGAGTTGTTTCATATTCTACATTTGATAATGCCGGTATCTGAAATCTTTGATAATGTAACTCTGTGGCTTGTTGTCTAGTCCATGGTGAGTTTTGTGTGCTAATACCTGTTGGGCAATTATATGTCAGAATCCTGAGGTCTTACTTCCTGAAACTTGAGTTTGTCTGTCCTAGGAGCCAGGAGGGTGCTACAGAGTCAGGATCGCTTTTGTTCCCTTTGGGAATCCCGGTTCCAGGTTGGGTTGTCCCACTCTGCGGAAAGCCGAGGGTCCAGATGCCCCCTCCCATTGCTGGCATTCACGTGGCCCCCAGGGTCTCTCCTGCTCTTCTCTTTGCTCAGGTTTCTGTGCACCATCCTGCCGTATCTCCCTGGTATTCGTTCCTCTACCTGGAGCTGGCCAATGTATTAAAAAGTATTCTTAGGGGCGCCAGGGTGGCTCAGTCGGCTGGGTGTCCGACTCTTGGTTTTGGCTCAGGTCATGATCTCGTGGTTCGTGGGTTTGAGCCCCACATCGGGCTCCGTGCTGGTAGAGCGGAGCCAGTTTGGGATTCTATCTTTCCCTCTCTCCCCGCCCTTTCCTGCCCCCCTCAAAAGTAAATAAATAAACTTTAAAAAGTATTCTTTAAAATAATCTAAGCACCCGGGTGGCTCAGTCAGTTAAGCGTCAGACTTCAGCTCAGGTCATGATCTCACGGTTTGGGAGTTTGAGCCCTCTGCTGTCAGCTCAGAGCCTGCTTCAGATCTTCTGTTCCCCTCTCTCTCTGCCCCTCCCCTGCTTGCATGCTCTCTCTCTCTCTCTCTCTCTCCCTCTCCATCTCTCTCTCCCTCTTTGTCTCTCTCAAAAATAGACATTAAAAAGATAACTTACCCAGAATCTAATTATAGCATAGCAGAAGGGCCCTACAAATACCTAGCCCACCATAATTTCTAAATTAGCAGTATCCAAGTGATATTTTAAAATTCATGTTCTATATGTGCCCTTTATCAATTTTCTTAGACACTTAGAACTTTACCTACTATATGATTTTATTTCACCCACAGCTGGGAAAAGAACACAGTAGCAATCTTGAAAGCTTGCTAAACTGTATCTATATTCATATCACATACTGTGTCCTTAAACTTTTGCCTGTTTTTTTTTTTTTTAGTTAATCTACTAATCTACTAATTCTAATTAATCTACTAATATTTACTTCCTGAGAAAGTCGAATCACTACTTTTGGAATAACTCGTAAGTACTTTCAGTACTCCTTGATTCTGCTCTATTTTTCTGTTTATCCGGAATCCTAGGTATAAAAGATTTAGCTGTTGATCTCTGCCTGTGGATGCCTTCCTTCCTCAGGCGGCGTGCAGAACACATGTGTTTACTGTTGTGAGTTAGAGGCATCCGGTCCACAAACTGCCTGTCCCTATGTTGTATATCTCCTTAATAGGCCTAGAAACAGCATGAAGTTTTTGTTTTTGTTTTTGTTTTTTAATTTTTTTGTTTTTTTAATGTTTATTTCTGAGAGAGAGACAGAGCACAAGCAGGGGAGGGGCAGAGAGAGAGGGAGACACAAAATCCGAGGCAGGTTCCAGGCTCCAAGCTGTCAGCACAGAGCCTGACGTGGGGCTCGAACCCACGAACTGTGAGATCATGACCTGAGCCGAAGTCGGGCACCCAACCGACTGCGCCAACCCAGGCACCCCCAGCATGAAGTTTTTGATCTATGAAATGTTAAGTTGCCTTGGGCTTTGGCACGTGAAAACATGTTTTATTTCAAAACAGATGGTAAGTGATGTTCATCACAAAGATAGCTTTGTGATGAACGTGATATGTGAGGCGTGTCTAGTCTGCAGAATCTTCATGCTTCACAGGTTACAGCAGGACTTTTGCAGCACTAATGTAATCATAAAAAAGGCAGGCACAGAAGACCTTCCCGGGAAATGCGGAGCTCTGTGGCTGGAGATTCTCTGAAGGATTGCCTGTTGCCGGCTCCCTACTGTCACTTGGAAAATAGACGCATCTGAGAATCCTGTGGCTTCTCCTCCCTTGGACAGCAGTTACTTGTTCTGTCTCCTCACGTCGTGGGTTACGGTTGGCTGTCTGCTCGCGCAATGCTGATGGTTTTCGCTTTCCAAATGGTTTGGTTAGCCGAGCACTCCGGAAGCTTCTCTGGGGAGCCAGGAAGGAGGTGAAGAAGAACTGGAGAAGCTTGCTTCCCGGGGAAGCCCTGGCCAGCCTCCCAGGCCGGGGAGCTGCCGTCCTGGAGCACACACTGCCTGAGCGTGGGGACGGGGTCTAACTGCAGCCGTCCCCCAGCTCTGTTGTTCCTGTGCCCGGTCGGTCATTTCGTAAAGCAGTAACTGGCCCTTCAAGCTGCCCCCTTCTCTTCTTTTTCTGCAAATAGGTGTCCCTTTACAGGCTGAGATTTGGATCATTAACATGATTTTTTTTTAAATGGTTTTTCATGTTTATTTATTTTTGAGAGAGAGACAGAGAGAGAGAGAGAGAGAGAGAGCACAAGATGGGGAGGGGCAGAGAGAGAGGAAGACAGAGAATCCGAAGCAGGCTCCAGGCTCTGAGCTGTCAGCACAGAGCCCGACGCGGGGCTCGAACTCACGAACCGTGAGAGCATGACCTGAGCCGAAGTGGGACAGTCAACTGACTGAGCCACCCAGGCACCGCTCGTCAGTGTAAGTTTAACATAGTTCACTTGAATGCAGTTTCTTGCTGCAAAGTCCTGATTCTGGTCCTATCAAAATGATGCTGACAGACAGCCCAAGCAGGCGGGCTTTCTCATGTCCCTTACAGTTAAGGTGTTAAAAACGGGGCTTGACAGCCATTATCAAGACGAGTGACCGCAGGTCTGAGTCTGGTCAGCAGGCCCCGTTGGGTTTGCTGCATGTGCCCTGGGTCTCCTGACCTTGATCCTGACTGAGCTTCTCTCGTCCAGGAATGTCTGGCTTCTCGTCTCTCTGACTCAGCACCAGGACACTGGCCATTTGTAACATTTTCCTCCTTTCCCACATGAGGTAATGAACTTGTCTGTTTCTAAATACGGTTTTGAAAAGGAGGATTATTTTAAGTACCTCCTTCTCTAACTTGTGCTCTCTCCTGCTCAGCAGATTCACACCTGAGTGCTTGTTATCAGACCCTTTGTTTGATGCCTACGGAAATGCCCACAGAATAATTTTCATTTGCCTTTTTCTCAGTCAGGGTGTTCAGGGGTTGGTAGTGTGACATAGCGGGAACTGTACCGGGTTCATCGGTAGCTAGACAACCTGAGTTCAGGGTGAAGTTCTCTTCATGGTCTGTGCGACTGGTTAATCACGTAGCTCTTCTGGGTTTTATTTTCCCACCTAATAATTAGTCTGTTCACATGCTAGAGCAGTAGTTCCCAAAAGTTTTGCTCTTAAGAAATCCTTTCTTACCTTACATATTATTGAGGACCCCACAGAGCAGAACCCCCACAGAGCTCTGCTTGTGTGGGTTTATATCTAGCATTTTTTTCTTTTTACATTTGTTTATTTTTGAGAGACAGGAAGACAGAGCATACGTGGGGAGGGGCAGAGAGAGAGGGAGACACAGAATCCAAAGCAGGCTCCAGGCTCCGAGCTGTCAGCAGAGAGCCTGACACGGGGCTCGAACCCACTAACCGCGAGATCATGACCTGAGCCGAAGTCGGACACCTAGCTGACTGAGCCACCCCTATATCTAGCATTTTACAGTTGGCAGAAAGATGGCCCCCAAAGATGTCCCCATCCTAATACCGAGAACTCGTGACTATATCACACTATGGCAAAAGAGACTGCTGGTATGGTTAAGATCGGGATCTTGAGATGAGAGTCTTGGGGATTATCCAGTGGGCCCTGTGCAATCACAGGGGTCCTTACAAGAAGGCAACAGGAGGGTGAGAGCCACAGAAGGAATTACGAGATGACAGGAGAGATGGAAATGATGTCCTTGCTGGAAGGGAGGGGCGCAGGTGGCCTCCGGAAAAGGCCAGGCACACGTTGTCCCCCCTAGCGCTTCAGAAGGAGCTCAGCCCTGCCATACCTTCACTCTGACCCCCACACGACTGACTCAGTTTTAGACTCGTGACCTCCAGAACTGTAAAATAATCTGTGGTACTTTAAGCCACCATGAAATCAATTTAAATTTAAGTTTAAAATATTTACATTTTATTGTCACTATGAAAATAGTTTTGGCCTCACGGATTACTTACAAGGGTGCGGATCTCCCAAGGACCCCCAGACCCACCCTGGGGTCTGCCACGTTAGAATGCAGCCCCCTGGCCACAGCCAGCTGCACGAGACTGGCGTTCGAATGCTGGGATCCAGTTAACCAAGTGGGGGTTCTGTTATGAAGTAGGAAAGGGCGAATGGCCTTAAGGGGCACATAGCGTTCAGATTCTTATTATGTCAGAGTCTGATGCACGTGGCACGTAGTCTCCGGAACGTTGGTTTCCCTTCTCCTTGCCAGGGAAAACTGGCATTTCGCTTGGACGGCGTCGCTTAGAAATACCTGTGACGGAACACGATGGGATGTAGGCAGAGGCCGTGTCCCTGAATTGCCATGAATCGCATTTTTAGCATTTGTCGAGAAATTATGTAAGGTATCTTTTGTGTGGTGCTCACAGGCGATGTCTATCTGATGTTTGGGTCTTTGGAACTTAACAATAAGCTTCCTTTCCTTGGGTAGGAGGGAAGATGGAATTGAGATGAGATTCAGACCAGCTCTTTGTGGGTTTGAATATACAGGCGGGCGTGACATTCCCTCCGGGTCACTTTGTCCACACTCCCTGCTGATCCGGGGCAGCACCCCGTGGCTGAAGAATGACCTAGGTCCAGTTTGCGATGTGAGAGAGCACTTAGGAATATTCGTGCTAAGAAGCTTATATTTATAAAAGATGTGTATAGGGACACCTGGGGGGCTCAGTCGGTTGAGCGTCTGACTCTTGATTTCGGCCCAGGTCATGATGCCAGGGTCGTGGGATCGAGCCCCGTGGCAGGCTCTGTGCTGAGTGTGGATCCTGCTTGGGATTCTCTCTCTCTGCCCTTCCGCCGCTCGTGTGCTCGCTTGTTCTCTCTCTTAAAAAAAATGTATATAAATGCAGTAGAACAGTTGGGGCTTACGTGGCTTAGTTTTGAGCTTAACATGGCTCACTATCAATGTCAGGAATTGATGACTGTGTTTAATGCATTCTTAGAGCTATCCTCTTTAAATTTTTTTTTTTCAACGTTTTTTATTTATTTTTGGGACAGAGAGAGACAGAGCATGAACGGGGGAGGGGCAGTGAGAGAGGGAGACACAGAATCAGAAACAGGCTCCAGGCTCTGAGCCATCAGCCCAGAGCCCGACGCGGGGCTCGAACTCACGGACCGCGAGATCGTGACCTGGCTGAAGTCGGACGCTTAACCGACTGCGCCACCCAGGCGCCCCGCAGTATTTCTTTTTTTTTTTTTTTTTTTTTAACGTTTTTATTTATTTTTGGGACAGAGAGAGACAGAGCATGAACGGGGGAGGGGCAGAGAGAGAGGGAGACACAGAATCGGAAACAGGCTCCAGGCTCTGAGCCATCAGCCCAGAGCCCGACGCGGGGCTCGAACTCACGGACCGCGAGATTGTGACCTGGCTGAAGTCGGACGCTTAACCGACTGCGGCACCCAGGCGCCCCGCAGTATTTCTTTTTTTTTTTTTTTTTTTTTTAACGTTTTTATTTATTTTTGGGACAGAGAGAGACAGAGCATGAACGAGGGAGGTGCAGAGAGGGAGACACAGAATCAGAAACAGTCTCTGAGCCATCAGCCCAGAGCCTGACGCGGGGCTCGAACTCACGGACCGTGAGATCGTGACCTGGCTGAAGTCGGACGCTTAACCGACTGCGCCACCCAGGCGCCCCGCAGTATTTCTTTCTTTTTTTTTTTTTTAACGTTTTTATTTATTTTTGGGACAGAGAGAGACAGAGCATGAACGAGGGAGGGGCAGAGAGAGAGGGAGACACAGAATCGGAAACAGGCTCCAGGCTCTGAGCCATCAGCCCAGAGCCCGACGCGGGGCTCGAACTCACGGACCGCGAGATCGTGACCTGGCTGAAGTCGGACGCTTAACCGACTGCGCCACCCAGGCGCCCCAGAGCTATCCTCTTTAAATCAATTCTGGTAAAACGTTGTGGCTGAGTGACAGCTTGGGAGACACTTTAACATCGTAACGTATAGTCCTGAAGCAAAATTCCGGCCCGACGGTGGGAGCAGCTCCTGTGTCTTCCACACCTTCGTGTGCGGCCCCTGAACGAACCAGCTGGGAAGGGGAGTCTCGGGCTGGGGGTGGTGGAGAGGCAGCGCGGGAGGTCACTTTACAGCCCGGAGCACCTGTCGGGGGCAGGAGCACTTGTTTGGGAGCCGTACCAGCAGGGGTGCTTCGGGGGCCAGAGGGTCGCATCAGTGCCGACCTTTCTGCTCTGGAGCCAAGCAGGGTGCTTTTACTTGCTTTGCTGGGTCTCCCGGAGGCCGCTGAAAACCACCTGGCACTTGCTCTGCCTCGTGGCACACCGTGTTACCAGCACGTGGGGTCCTTCTCGGTGGAGCCCTTGGTGAGAACAGAGGGGGGCGAAAGCGCTTTGGCCTGATTTGAACTTGCTGGACCCGAGACCGGCAGGCACCTTGCATCGGGTGGCTTGGTGTTTTTAGCGACCAGCATCGCGATGGTAGCATTTGTCACCCGTGTGTGCGCACGACAGGAAAAGCGTAAGTGAAACCAGTGGAAGAGTGTCCCTGTTAGTGTTGGAACATGTTTGAGACCGTTATTCCCTGGGGGCTCTCCGCTCCTCGCCAGCCGTCTTCCACAAGGGTTTGACTGGCTCTTCCAGAAGCAAAGTGTGTCCTCCCCTCTTCCTTTCAGGGAGTCAACGGCCGTGACCACCATCGCCCTGGTCTGCTGATCGGTGGCGAGGGTCAACAAGGTGCGGGTTAAGAGAAAGCCGTGGTCAAAAGCCATGTGGTGTTTTATTGCAACAGCTTGTGGTTTTGAAAACAAGGGCTGGAGTACTTTTCTGATACTTTCAAGTAATTGCAATACAATTATGATTGCAACACAATTCGCGTTTCGGTTTGGGAGTTTCTACATTAATCAGGAAACGTGAACAAGGTCTATGTGTCAGACGCCTGACCAGTTCAAGGCCAAGAGCGGGGTCTTAGTCTCTCCCCAGCGGTTCAGCGGGCTTGGGGGGGGGCTGCCCTCGGAGCTGGCCTGGGCGCCGGGTCAGGGCGGTGGCCAGCCTTCACACCACGGTCCTTGCTGCCTGCACAGGGGGCTCCCGGGCTGCTTTGGGAACAGTATGTGACGGTGGTTGAGGAAAGGTTAGGGTCTGTCTGGAAGGAGGCAGAGGAGTGGTCAGCGAGTGAGCTGTTTTCTGTCTCTCATCTCTTACAATCTCCTAGCCCGGCGTCCACAGCCGCTGTAGCGAGGGCTCCCTTCTTTTTGGACTCCCGGTCAGACGTCCTCAGAAACGAAGTCGTGGACACGGGGCCTGACCCCCGCCTCCCCCCCGATTCTAGCTGAGGTTTTCCCGGCAGGTGCCAGGCTGGTCCAGTGCCAAGCTCTCCTTCTGCCCTCTGTCCTGACCCCGTCCTCAGACCAGCCGGCATCCTGCTGCTATATTTAGCTCCTGTGCGGTGGGGTTCTGGAAGTCGACCAGCCGCCTCATGCCTCGGATTGGTGTTTCCGGTGAGACCCCGCTATCTCTGTCCAGGTGCCCAGATCCTGCCCGTGCGCACCGTCCTCTGAGAGCTGTGCCTTAAATATTCACACAGCGTTTACTGACCACCTACTGTGTGCAGAGAGCCAGGGTGCAGACACCGGGAGGTGCGGAGAAGAATCAGACCGTTGGGGCTCTTGGCATAGGAGCGGGGGCGAAACGCGGGATCCCAGCATTAGAGGTGCCTTCTGACAAAAGCAGGAGCAGGCTAGCGGAGGATTCAGGCGGGAGGGAGCAGCTCTGCCCTGACGGACGCGTCCGCGTGGGCTCCCCCTCTCCCCCTGCCCCTGCCAGCCGCAGGCCAGTGACTGGGGGGGTCACTACGTACCCCTTCCCGGTGGGATTTCATCGTGCCTCGTCCGCAGCAGGTCACACCTCTGTAACTACAGGCCCTGTCCTGGTGGCATCTGACTTTGTGGCAGGTGGTTGGAAAGTTTTGGAGGCTGTAGGTATCTCTCTCGTGACATCCCGCGGGCTGTTGCCGATTCTGTATCTTCCGGGCCGCGCTCTGACCTAAGGAGACTAGGTCGACTAAGGAGTCCTGAGCCCCAGAGGCCGGGCTGTTTGCTTACTCAGTCCTCAGGGTCAGGTACTCAGATGCCTGGCTCGTGCGGCGAGGCCTCAAATACGGCGTCTGAGGAGGAGCGTAGACGGCCCATTAGACGGGCCAGTCTAAAACCAGATGGCGTTTGAATTTTCAGTGTCCTCTTGACTTTTGGTTCGTGGATGGTACTGGTCACAGTTTGCAGTTGTGCGTGCACGAGAGTATCTCCCTGCTCTGAGTTGTCTTAGAGTCGGGAGCTGTTGCTGTCCTGTTCACCATTGGATCCGTATCGCCCACCCTGGGCTTGGCATATCGTACAGAAGGGACAGGACAGACACACATCCGAAACCTGAACTTCTCTGTCAACAGCACACAGCTGCCTGAGAATAGATAACTGACTTTTAATTTGGTCAAGAGAAAGGTCAAAAAGAGTCCTCGTCATTTACCAGAGCCCTTCCAGCAGACAATGGTAAGAAAACCAAAAGGGTCTTTTCTCATTCATTCATTCATTCATTCATTCGTTTGTTCATTCAATGGGAGAGCGCCAGCAGGGGAGGGGCAGACAGAAGGGGACAGAGGATCCGAGCTGGCTCTGCGCTGACAGGCTGACAGCAGCAGGCCCGACACAGGGCTCGCACTCACGAACTGTGAGATCATGACCTGAGCCAAAGTCAGACGCTCAACCGACTGAGCTACGAGGAGCCCCAATAAGGTCTTTACAAAATACGAGCCTTGAAGGAACAGATTTCTATCCTGATTGTGACAAAATATTACAGAACCGTATGCAAACAGAAACAGCCCATAACCACTGACAAGTAAACATGAATGAGACCTCGGAAGGGTCTGCAGCTGAGCTCATAGCACGGTGGCCATGTCCGGTTCCCCCTGCTGGTAAGTGTATTGCGGTCACGGAAGATGGGGGGGCTTGATGAGGGACGCACGGGAACTCGCCTGTCTGCAGCTTCTCCCGGAGTCTAAAATTATTTCAAAATCCAAAGTCAAAAGAAAGACACAGTGGCATACCACTTGGTGCCTCTTACGACGGCTGAAACCCGCACAAGGCCACACCGGATAGTCACGAGTCCCCACGAAGGAGGCAGAGCTCCGGGTGGAAATGTAGAGTGCCGCAGCCACCCCGGAACACGGGGAGGTGGTTTCCCCGCCAGGTCCGGCATCCGCTTGCCGTGGAGGCCACCAGTTCTGCTCCCAGGCAGTTACCCAAGAGAAGTGAAAACCTCGGGTCGCACAAAGACCCGCCGGCTGGCCTCTCTAACAGCTTTAGCCGTAACTGCCCCAAACTGGGAAGAACTAAATCTCCCTTGGACGAGCTAACGGATGGATGAGCGGATCTATCAGTGGAATACTCCTCAACGGAAACAGGGAACAAACACCGTTACTTGAATAAATGTCACACGTGGTATGTTTTGTGAAAGAAGCCAGGCTCCAAAAGGTACATTCTGTATGACTCTGAAGGGCCCGTGACGTGCTGGGGACGGCTGAAATGGGTCAGGAGACAGACCAGGGATTGCATGGGGGCCAGGGAAGATTGACTTTACAAAGGGCATACGGAACTTTCTGGAATGAATGAAATGTTATGTATCTTGACAGGGGAGGTGATGACACGGCTGTAGGGTGTGGTCAAAATTCAGAGAGCTGTCACAAAAGCAGATGAGTTACTGCATAAATTATACCCTAATAAATCGAACTTTGAGATGAAAACACCACCAGCAGCAAACATAACTAATTAACGACGTTGTTTGGTTTGACACCCGTGCGTGTTCGCCCCTTGTCTGGGATTGGATGCGGGCTTGTCCTCAGTTACACAGGCATCTCATTCACACGGGGGAGTGTCGCCTCTCCAGGACTCTGGTCTCTAACGGAGCAGCCGTGATGACCCTCCTGTACAGGTGGGGTCTCTAGTATTTGTTAAACAGGGGGATCCAAACAGAAGCTTCTGCAGGAACTTTAGCGGAGGGGGTCAGAGGCGGTCATTACCGTGTGAGCATTTAACCAGGTGTCCCTCTGTCTCCTGTCCTGGCTCCTTTGCCATTAAAAGTATCCGTAATAGAGCAGACTTGGGGTTTTAGAAAGTTCTAACTGTCAGCCATAACTGCTGTGCTGCGATCCCTCCCTCCGT
Organism: Puma concolor; assembly: GCF_028749965.1. Lineage (NCBI taxonomy): Eukaryota > Metazoa > Chordata > Mammalia > Carnivora > Felidae > Puma > Puma concolor. The sequence continues at coordinate 6,755,372 of NC_141677.1, read as the reverse complement.
GGATTATAAAATGTCCCGTCATGTTTGATGTGCTGGGAGGCAGGGGTGTGTGGGGGGGGGGGAGGGGGCTGTCCTCACGGGTGACAGCCAGTGGCCTGATTCAAACGTAACTCGCAAATGTTTACGGCCGGAACTGGAAGATGCAGACTGGAAAATGGAAATCCCGGAGCCCCGAACGAAGCAGGGTCTGTTGGTGATCAACAGCCTTCATGAATCAAAGTCAAAAGTCGATTTTGAAAGGAGACTTAAACTCTCAACTCCTGGCTGTGATTTGTGGGACTGACCGGTAACGCCTGCTGAAGCAGATCTGGGGATACCGTGTGTGGGATTACAGCCGTCTGTTCCCACCCCAGACTCCTCGTTCATTCAGAACCGGCTCTTTCCTAGATTGGTTTGGAATTCGTGCGATCCGGCACCCGTTTCTGTCGGGCAAGCCCTGACTAGTCCTCAACCGCATATCCTGCCTGTCGGCACAGGCCGTGTTCTCGGGGACCTCCGCGTCCGACAGCGTCCGCCAGGCCCTGCGCAGCCCCGTGAACCTGGCCCCCGGGACGAGGCCCAGACTGGAGAGGTGACGTGAGGTGGGCCTCCGAGTGTAAGTAGAATTCGGTCTGCTCTGGAAAAGAGAAAGCTGAGGTCGTTCAGGCAGAAGGAGCTGAGTGCTATGTGGAAGCTTTTTTTTTCCCCCTTAATATTTTCCCCCCAATGTTATGGGGAAACATGAAAGCTTTTGTGGTCAGGGGGTCACCTGGCAAAGAATGTCTTTCCTCCCTCCCCACCTACATGAGAGTTAAAATAAAAGCATCACGTATGCGGTAAAAGACAAAAAATCGTAAGTCACATACCCCCTCTTTCTCCTCTGTAGCCGTTTCTATTGCTGTTGTACGTAATCACCACAACATCTGTGTCGTGAAGCCTGAATTTATTCTCTTGTGCTTCTGTGGATCAGAAGCCCGACATGGGTCTCGCTGGGTGAAAACACCGTGTCACAGGCTTTGGGCCTCGACCACCTTCTGCCCCTTTTCTTTAGTTTGTGGCCTCTTCCTCTGTCTTGTCCGTGACCATTCCTCTGTCGTCAAATCCAGGAAGGGGTCTCTGATTTTAAGGACCCATGCGATTAGATTGGGCCCCACTGGGTAGGCCTGGGTTCTCATCCTGGCTTACTGTCCTCAGTCGACCCCATCTGCAAAGCCACGTACACTAATACGTTTACAGGTTCCCGGCATCAGGGTGTGGACTTGGGGGCCGTTGATTTGCCCACCATATCCTGCCACCTTTATTCTTTCCCCCCACCCCTCCCACTGGTAAAATATTTGGACACCAAAGCTAGTATATATAAGTAGATTGTGTTTTTTATCCGTTTGATCATAGCATGTCAAGTTTTACACCTTAAAGTTCTTTCCTTTTGTCAGCACCCACTGTTAGTATTCCATAGTATTCTAGTTAGCAGGTGTGGCTTTTTTTTGAAGGTCACAAACAGTGCTGGAGTGACTCTCATCAGACGTATATCTTCACAAGCTTTTCCACATGTGTCCATAGGGAAGATATACTGAATTGCTGAATAAGAGTCCATATGGGTTGTTTTTAAAAATTTTTTAATGTTTATTTATTTTTGAGAGGGAGAGAGAGAGCAGAGGAGGGGCAGAGAGAGAGGGAGACACAGAATCCGAAGCAGGCTCCAGGCTCCGAGCTGTCAGCACAGAGCCCGATGAGGGACTCAAACTCACGAACTGTGAGATCGTGACCTGAGCCAAAGTCGGATGCTTAACTGACTGAGCCACCCCGGCGCCCCTCTATTGGGTTGTTAGTTCTGAAAGAAGAATTTGAGAGGTCAGGAAAAGGGAAGAGGAATGTTCGTAGTGAAGAAAGGAGGCCCTTTGAGAGCATCACAGAAGGAAGCAAGTGTCAGCTTATGGTTTAGTTTGTGCCATTTCTGGGCCCGAGAGGCGACTCCCTGTTTCCCATGTGCTGTCCCGCCAGGGCGAGGTAATGCTAACCTGTTAGGTGAGGAGGAAAGGGAGGAGTTGAGGCAGTCCCCGGACCGCCTCCCGCATGCCTGCACTGGGGCCACCATCAGCGTCAGGGACACTGGGGACCACTTCTGTCCCCTACATCTGGGTCCTCAAGCATGGTCTGCAGAACGGTGGGTCTTTTACTTCTCTTAGCTTGTCGAGATCCTTACATGTTTGAGGTGCTCTTACATACATCCTCGCATGATTTTTACTTAAAACCGCACAGGATGAGTGACTGTGGTTTATTTATTTAAGAAACTCTCCACCCGACACGGAGCTCGAACTCACACCCCCAGGGCCAAGAACCACATACTCTACCGACTAGGCCTGCCAGGCACTCCATGCTTCTGGCCTTAAGTAGAGCATCGCTGCAGAGCACCCTCGGGGACGAAGCCTAAGGTAGCCGGGTGCCGTGGCTGCGTGGCTGGGGTGGGGAGCGGGGGTCACCCCCGAAGGGCCCTGTTGTGGGCTGCAGGAGCCCCGGTCAGAACAGAAGTTCTCCTGGGCACAGCTGCTCTGGGCTGTTAGCGTGTTGGGCTCGAAGCCCCTGGGGCTGGCACGAGGCCACGTCAGGCTGTCTCTCCAGATGAGCGCTGAGCGCACACGACTGGTGGCCGGTGAGCGGGGGTCATTGTGGCAGGCTCGTGGCCGTTTGCTGATTTTGGCGGGGAGTGGCAGGTATTTGGATTCTGCAGTAAACTGAGTTGGGGACAGGTGACAGGTGACTCCCACGGCCCCTCCCTCTCGTACAGAAGCCATCGTGCGCGCAAACCTCTGTTGATGGCCAGCCACTCAGGGCGAGCGGGGTTCCGTGGAGAAGTGTCGGGCCGCCCGCCGCGTACCTGGGCCCGGGGCCTTGGTGCTGGAGGGCTCCCGCCGCCCAGAAGGGCCGCCTGTGTGGGCCCAGAGCCGGTGCAGCTGTGAGGACGGCGATGGGGTCCTTCCATTTGGCTTCGGCTCCTCTGCGGAAGCCGCCTTAGCGTCTTCGTGACGTCACAGAGTTCCTTAGGACGGCTTGACGCGGAGCCTGGACCTGGGGGTGCCCCGAGGGCACCTGCGAGGGGGGTGCCCTGACCGGTGGCCAAGTGACCTGGGGCCAGTGGCTGCCTCTGTCTGGGCCTGCGAGCCGGGCTTGGGCTCCTCAGCCGCGTGACTCACCTGGTACGGTAACACCGTGTGCCGGTTAACAGGCTCTGCGGGGATCTGGAGGCTGACATCTGCTTGTGGCTCATGAGCGGGTGCGTCCCTTCTCCACCCCCGACCACGTGGGCTCAGCCCGTGGTGCGGTTGCACAGTGAGGTCCGTTACTTGGGGGCCCGTGAGAGTAACGCCTCCGTTTGTGGGGCGTCCTCCCACGTAGTTCTGGAGCTCTGCTGTTTTTAGGGCACCGGCTGCAAAAGCGAGTTCGCCTGATGTGGTCCTTGCCGCCGTGGAGACGGCCGAGGTTGGTCGGGAGCTTCCCGGGGGCAGGACAGATGTTGGCTCGTGGGAGCGGTGCTTTAACCTCGGGAAGTGCGGGTGCGGGAGGTGCGTGCTGTAGGGGCTGCAGGGTAGGGGTCGGAATGGCACCCGGCAGTGACTGTTAGCTGGAGGTCTGCGGGGTGACAGGGAGGGTATGCTGGGGGGATGGGGAAGGGACCCCCGAAAAGACCCCAGGGCAGAAAGGAGCTAGGTTTGTTGGAGAGGCTGGAAGAAGGCTAGTGAGCCTCTGGGACTGAGGGGTGGGGATGATCAGGGAGGTAAGCGGGGCTGGTCAGTGCCCATGGGGCCTGGACGTGGAGGGTCCACATTTCACTGCAGAGCAGTGGGAAGCATGGAGCTGTTTAGAGAAGGCCCGGATACGGCTCCATGTGCCTTTTATAAAGAGGACTGTGGTTTCCTACTGAATAGACATGGGGTCCGGAGCCGGAAGGATGTGGGGAGACGGCCGTACAGCTTCTGCAGTCATCCAGGCTTGTGATGATGCCAAGGCCGTGTGCTGCTCAGGTGTGACCACACATGGATATGAAGGAGGTGCGTCCACGGGTCCCCCCCCCCCCCCCCCCCCGATTGACTGGATGGGGCTGCGGAGAGGCCGGGAGAAGGGTGAAGGCATCTGGGCAGAGAGGAAACCGGGGGGATTTGTGGTTTGGATGCGGGACACTCTCCTTGCCCTTTGGGGGTACGGTCCCTCTGGATCTTGTGTGGCTTTGCTCCCCATCTCCCTCAGGGCTCTGCTCAGAGGGCCCCTTACCTGGGGCCACGTGTGGGACCACGGCAGCCACCCCTGTCCCGCCCCTGCTGTCTGGCTCGCTGGGCGGTGCAGGCTGGCCGACTGTCGTTTTCTTAGTGTTTACCCTCTGGGAGGATGTGAGCTTCTGGAGGGCGGGGCTTTCACCGGGTCCGTTCTGGATGTGTCCATGGCACCTGCAATGCGGCCTGCGTATGAAGGCCCTCAGTAAGAACTCGATGAATGAATGGTGACTTTAATTTGTGTTCTGGTTTTTGTACTCTTCCCAAACTTGATCGACTTGCAAGTAACCTGAGACTAGAAAGAGGAGGGCACTGGGGACACACCGTACTGTTCATTTGACATCGCATGACTTTTTTTTTTTTTTTTTTTTTTTTGGCAGGACGAATAGAAACGTTTGATAAGTTTATATATATATATATATATATATATATATATATATATATATTTTTTTTTTTTTTTTTTTAATTCAGTGTTAGGTTAGATGTGATTGAAAAAAAGCAACCATGAAAGTGTTTGAATATCACATATTTTTTTGTGCTTTACTAGTGAGTTGGAAACCTCTAGCTCTCCATCTGATATATTGTTCAGATCTAGGGGCTGAAGCACAGCACGTTGCAGAGTCTCGAAGCTGCTTACTAGTTTTTCTCGGAGGGTCCGTGGCCTTTTGGCCTCTTTTATCCTTTTTGGGACAGGTGTGGAGGCTGAGATCAAGACTCCCGGGAAGAGAAATGGGACGAAAACCGCCTGTGAGAGATGTTGGTGGATCTCTGGGTCTCCGCACAGCCTGTAATTTGAAAGGACTAATAGTTCAGAAATGTTTTTCTAAATCTTTTTGACTCTTGGGGAGTAAATCAGCTGCCATCCCTTGGGACAGAGGAGCAGGGTCTATGCTGTGGAACAGCCGACAGCGATAAGGAGTGGTTTCCAGTGTAGCCGCTGGAGCCTGAACACCCCGCCTCCTGCCCCGTCACCCACTGGTTGCACAACCGTGCACAAGTCACGTAACCCCTTCCTTTAAAATGGGCATTCCCAAAATTGCATTATTATTTGAGGGGTTAGGAGAAGACAAACACGCATTATTGCCGCCGTTTATAAGCTACCATACTTGATACTTTTGCTAAGTGGGATTTAAAGGTAAAACTGCCTTAAAGAGACTGAGGCATTACAGGGTATCCTTGGCCCAATCCGGTGTTCCCCAAACTTGCCCAAGCGTAAGGATCTCCTTGGGGTGCTTGTTAAGTCAAGATTCTCAGGCACCACCCAGGCTTGCTGAGTCAGGTTTCCAGAGGCGGGGCCTGGGAATCTTGTGAGGTGGGCAGGGTGGTGACACAGCGGGATTTTGTGAGCCTGTCCTTGGTTGCAAAATTCTGCCTGGGGGATTCCAGATACGTGTTTCGGCTTGTCAGGTTGTGTCCTGATTTCTAGACAGGAAAGATGGTCAGTGTTCAGATGGGCCATCTCATTCAGAATCTTCCTTAATCAGAGCAGATAGAACGTGCTTCTGGGTTCCCAGGACCATGAGAGGACGTCGAGTTACAAAACAGTGTAGTGTTGGTGTAACTTACTCAGCTTTCTTGGCCTTCTTTCTTTCTTTCTTTGTAAAACCCATAAGACCTTCATAACCTGCTGTGATAAATACGTACAGCAGCAACACGGTCAGTATATCCTGACAGCCCTCCGGCCTCAGTGTCTCTGTGGCCTCGGTCAGTCCGGGCTGTCAGAGGGACAGTGACCGTGGAACAGTGTTTGCACACGGAGATGACCCCCAGGCTCTGTTCATTGGTGGCCAAGCCAGCAGCTTTGTTCTTTCCTCCTCTGAGGGCTGGGAACCAGGAAAGAACGTTTCACTCGACTGCACTTAGGACAGCGTGTTCTTAGCTGTTCTGGAAAAACAGCGTTTGGTTGTTTTCACACAAGCCCGCAAGTTCATTTCCCCACCCTGCCGGGGCGGTCGCTAATCATTTCCCTGTCAGTAACAGAGGCAGATGAGCATCTACAAGTTTTACACAGAGGGCCGCGCTTTCCGCAGATGTCACAAGGGGGATTCACACCTCTGGGAGGAATACGGGGCTGTCATTCCCAGTAAGGTGGCTTTTCCCAATTCAGCTGGTGGCGTTTCCCAATTCAGCTGGGGCCAGGGCAGTGGGGGGTGGTTCTCTCCCAGGATTCTGTGAAATCTTGAAGAATTTCTCTGGCGGCCATCGTTTGTATGGGTCACGACTTCATACTGGTGCTTGAGTTTGTTTTATTTCAGGTTGGACTTACCTGTTTGCGGGTCTGTCTGTATTATTGTGGGAGAAATTGATTTGTGCTGAGAGTCTTACTTGGATGATAAGTTCATTTTCACACCTGTGCCAAATCAACCTGCCCTCGGGAGCTGTTGTTAAGGCCGCGAAGTCGACGCGTGTTTATATGGTTGCATCTTGGTCGCTTCCTTAGGAAAAGCTTGTGACGTCTTGAGGGCATCTCCCGGGATACACTTAAAGTCAAGGATCTGGAGATTGAAAGACATTTTTCTTCTTCTTTTCCTCCTGCCCTAGAGTTCTCCGGTGGCAAAATTTTGTATGCGCCCAGTATGAAGTAGCAGAATCCCAGAATTTTAGTGACTTTGGAAACCGCTCCTTAGGCAGATGTGCAGTGTGAAATGTGGGCAGACAGTTGTCGCTCTGGTCAGGCCCAAAGGACTAAACCTTCCGGGTGGAAAGGGCCAGAGGTGGGCCGGTCTAGAGTGTGATCGCCTCTCTGTTGTGGAGGGAGAAGCAGGAAGCAGGTCTTCAGTGGGGGCTGTCCCCTCACCCCCCTGGGGCTAGGGGTGCTCCTGGGCCTGCAGCGTTCCTTCCCAGCCGCTCCTGCTGGCCGGGCTTCCTTTTCCTTTCCTCGTTTGTAAGTCATCTGTGTGTGTGGGCAGCCGGAGTTGGAAGTTCAGAGTCATCTTTCACGGGCAGCGGAGAAGATTGCCCAGGTGTGCAGTTCTGCTCAGTCATGGCCGCCGATGGAGTCAGGCATTTCTAACTCTCGTATTTAGTTCTGCAAAATAAAGACACAGTCTCTGGCCACAAAGTGAGCCCTCTGCCCCAAGAAACAAATTTGAGAAAACCCCATAGCCCAATTCCTCCCTTCCCAGAGGAAACGTACGTACGTACATCCAGCAGAAATGGATGATGAAGCGAAACGTGCGCTTTTAATTTCAGTAAATACTCGTGCTTAAAATTGTAATTGTTTATGTAATTATGTGTAATTACCTAAAACGTTAGTCCTAAGATTTTTTTTGGTTAAGCTTCTAGTGGTACCGTAGGTTTGAACATCTCACCACATCCTCTGACCTCTTTGAAAGCAGGGTTCCTATTTCAGCCTTTTTCAGAAACTCCTGTGGCACCAGATGCGGGACAGAGCATCTCACAGATTTTAGAATAATTTTTTTAATGTTTATTTATTTTTGAGAGAGAGAGGGAGACACAGAATCCAAAGTAGGCTCCAGGCTCCCAGCTGTCAGCACAGAGCCCGACGCGGGACTTGAACTCACAAACCGTGAGATCATGACCTGAGCCGAAGTCGGACGATTCAGTGCCCGAGCCTCCCCGACTCCCTCATGAGGTCTCACAAACAGCTTGTTGAGTTACACTGCACCAGGCCTCCCTGGACCTGTGCAGGTGAAATTCTGTGCTGTTTGGTTGTGGGCATTCACGTATTCGTGATGTTCAGTTACAAGCTGTTTCAGCTCAAGAAATGCCTGCTAATTTCTCTCAGCCTGTGTGTGAATCGTGGAATTACCTCTGCAAATTAATTTCCTTAGTTAACCCAGAAAAGAGGGGAAAAAAATCAAACATGTTTGATTAAGTGCTCTGCCTAGGATAATTTGAAAAAACATAACCAAGTACCTTTGTCATACAATACAAAATTTTGTATGAGAATGATGTATAAAACATGGAATTGTAAATAGCTGCTACTTAATTTTCAGATAATTTAGGACGCTGTTTTCATCTGTGTTAGAACGGTAGGGTTTGTAGGCGGGATTCCTTCCCTCCGTCCCATCCTCAGCATTGAAGGCGCGTCTTGGGAGGTGCTGTGATGGACGAGGGAGAGGAGCTCCCCGAAGCACGAGCAGGGCGCAGGAGGGGCCTCGGCAGGGCACGTCTGGGGGGAAGCACAGGCGTCACTGCCAGAGCACAGGTCACAAGGGAGGAAGAGAAGACATGAATGTGGCAAGGCTGGGGTACCTGTGAAGTCCCTGGATGTCTGCAGAGAAGGCTTGACGTACTTTGTGTTTTAAGCAGGGAGGGACGGGGTACAGTTTCTGCTTTGGGAAGATCACTCCTGCAGCATGTTGGGTAGGTAGAGGACTGAGATCCCAGCAGCAGCCCTCCCTGTGCCTATCTTTGCTTTGTTTCCTTGGAAGCACTTGTCACCAGAGCACAAAGAATATCTTTACTTACTGGCCGTGGCTTGCCTTTCGTAAGCCTCAAGGGCAGGGATGTCTGTCTTCCCACTGTGGTATATCCAGTATCGCCATAGTGCCTGGCAAGGAACAGGCGCTCAGCAGGTATTTATTAACCAATCCGTTGCATGAGTCAGTTTCTGAAATCAAAGTATGTCACTGTTCTCCCCACAAATTTAATAATTGATTTAGCAAGTATCAGTTCAGTGTGGAACCTGGACAACATCCCAAATGAGGGATCAAAGTTAACATCTCCAGTAAGGGATGGTGAGTGGCCTGTGTCCCTGGATGTGATGCTCTCGTGTCACACCCCAGCCAAGAATGCGGCATTTGACTGTGATCCTGAAGAAACCCAGAGACACCCCATGGGAAGGATATTCTCTGAAACAACTGGTCAAACTGGTCAGCATCACCCTGGGAGCTATCCTAGAACCCGTTAAAGAAAGAGCTCTTCGGACAATGGACCAATGAAAGATAAAATGTGATATACCCGTTCACCTTCCTTACTGAAATTAGAAAGCAATTGAAAGGATTTTGACGTAACAGTGGTTGAAACAGTTTCCGGGTGAAACCTGGACTACTTAACCTCCAAAGAGGCCTTTTCCAGGGCCTCCCTGCGTTTCCAGCCACTTCTTTGGGTTCCCCGGGGAAAGAGGTTAGTTAGCGTGAGCTGACGTTAGCCAAGCTGGAGAGATGCAGACAGTCTAAAAACCTGAAGCCAGTGACATAATTAAAGTCGTGGAGTGTTAATTTTACATGAATGTTTTTCTGTGCGTCGAAATTTTAAGGAGTACTTGAAATGCATTGTCATGCCATCGGGATCCAAATCAGAAGCCCTGTGAGATCACAGGTGTTCATAACTGTAAAGTGCTTAGAAAAACACCCGGTACACACATACACGTAATGGCTTACAAGTGTTGTCTCTTTTTTTAAGTTTAAAAAAAATCTTTTTAAGTTTTATTTATTTATTTTGAGAAGGAGAGAGAGAGAATCCCAAGCAGGCTCCACACTGCCCACCGCAGACCCTGATGCGGGGCTCGAACTCGCAAACGGTGAGATCATGACCTGAGCCCAAACCGGGAGTCAGATGCTTAACCACCTCTGCCACCCGGGTGCCCGTCTACAGGTATTTTCAATGGTGCATTAGCATCCTTTTAATTTAACTTTTTTTTTTAATGTTTATTTATGTCTCGAGAAAGAGACACAGAGAGTGAGCAGGGGAGGGGCGGAGAGAGAGGGAGTCACAGAATCCGAAGCAGGGTCCAGGCTCCCAGCTGCCAGCACAGAGCCCGACGCGAGGCTCAAACCCACAGACCGTGAGATCATGACCTGAGCCGAAGTCCAACGCTTAACCGACTGAGCCACCCAGGCGCCCCTCATTTAACTTTTATTTTTAAGTCCACTTCCATCTATTTGATTTGCGTAGCTGTGAAGTCGGCTTCGGGTTCCCAAGTGCTTTATACTTCCCTGGTAAATCCATAGAAACAGAGCTGACCGGCAGCAGTTATTTGGGGGGAGTTTGGGTAAAAGATTTCTGTCTTCCCCCCCACGTTCTGTGAATGCACACGAGATGTCAGAAGAAGGAGCCAAGTAAAGGGGCCCCAGCGAGGCCTCAGCCCAGCGAGCTGTTTCTTTCCGACGGGGCGTGACTTAGGCAGAGCCACACGTCTGAGAGACAGCCATCTGACGCTGACTCTTTCTCCCCCGGGAGAACAGAGGAAAACAGTCTCGGCTCACAGTGTGCTCTACCTTTCTGCTTTAACTAGGTTGAATATAACTGGAAGTGTGTGACAAGTTCTTGTTACCACTTCAGCGACAGCTTTGAGGCTTGCGGGGGAAGCGTGTAAATTGCACGGCACACCGACGCCTGCATCGGGGAGGAGAGGCTCTGCGCGGAGATGGTGCTGAATGTGGGACCTTTCCGTGATTTACCTCCTCGTGGTGCTCCGGTAGTCACGCAGCATCCCCCCCGCCCCCCCACTTCCTCGTCACCTGTCATTCTTTCAGAGCTCATGGGGTGCCAGGTGCAGGCTGGAATGTGATTCTCCCGACAGCTTCCAGAAATGAGAGTTTCATGGATGAGTGATCTATGAGCTCGAGTTCATTAACCAGTAAACTGAGGTTTACAAAAGGCACGGTACCAGTCTCAGAAGCTGGCGGTTTCAGATTTTGATTACAGGGTGACTTTGTGTCAAGAGTTCTCTCTTTTTGGTTTTTTGGCTGTGGTTTTGTTGTTGTTGTTGTCTTGGTTTCTGTTTTTCTTTTTTTACTCTTAGCTGCTCTATGAAAATTACCTGTCGCAATATGAATATTTAGCGTACTCACGAGAGGCAGGTTTGCTAACATCCTTAACTGACCGCACAGGTGAGAGGCGAGACAAGAATTTAATTCAGTTAACCAGTTTTAAAATTTGAAAAATAAAGGGTTGCCATTAGGATGGCCACTATAAAAACAAGAACAGCAACAACGCCCAGAAAATGTAAATGCTGATGAGGCTGTGGACAAATTGGACCTTATACCCTGGTGGAGATGGGAATCGGGCGCAGCCTCTCTACAAAGGTCTGGTGGTTCCTCCAGGAATGAAAAATACGCTCCTGAGAATTGAAAGCGGACCCTTTCAGAGAGCTTTGCTCACCCAGGTTCATAGTGGCGTTTCTCACAACAGCCCAGAGGTAGAGGCAACCCAGGTGTCCCTCTGTGGATGCGTGGTTACACCAAGTGTGATGCGTACACACGGTCGAGTCTTATTCAGCCTGACGAAGGAAGGAAGTGCTGCCACCTGCCTCAAGGTGAGTGCGCTCGAACACAGCATGGGGTGCAGTGAGACAGTCACGCAAGGACAGATCCGGTCTGCCTCCACTTACGTGAGTCCCTGGAGCAGACACATTCACAGACACAGAAGGTGGGCTGCGGCTTCCAGGGGCTGTGGGGAGAGGGTGGGTGGTTCCTGTCCAGTGGCTACGGAGTTTCAGTTTGGGATGACAGAAAAGTCCGGGTGTGGTCATGGTGGTGATTGTATACCACTACGAATATATTTTTTTTAATTAAAAAAATTTTTTTTTATTATTTTGAGAGAGAGAGAAAGAGAGAGAGCGTGTGTACGTGCACATGTGAGCAGGGGACCGGTAGAGGGAGGGAGAGAGAGCGAATTCCAAGCAGTATCCATGTTCAGCACGGAGCCCACCGTGGGGCTCGATTCCATGCCCCTGGATCGTGACCTGAGCCAAAATCAGGAGTCAGATGTTTGACTGACTGAGCTACCCAGACGTCCCAACGCTGTGAATATTCCTCGTTGTTGTTGTTGTTGCTGTTTAAGTTTATTATTTTGAGACAGCGCGAGAGCTGAGCGGTGTTGGATGGTAGGTGGATGGATCATGTGGTCTGAAGCGGTCAGTGGAAGGACGTGGAATTTGATACGCAGTAACCTTTCGGTGTATCTTCTGGAACCTCACTGGCGCCCCTTAGCTTTGTGCAGAGGAGTTGCACGTGAGGCCGCCCTGGAGCTGGGTCGTCGTGTTCCCCGCGTCCACGTGGTTACGGGTTGCACGGACTGTAACGCTTGGAGAGGTGGGGTCGGGGGTTGCTTGCCGGTTGGCCGTTGTCTGAGCTGTCGCCCCGCAGCTCCTGGCAGGGTGGTGGCGAGGGGCGCTCACGCTCCAGTGAGGAACGGCTCTTATCAGGTATCCTCCTATTCGTAAGAGTGAAAAGCTCAACGAAGGAGTAGTGGGGGCATCCGGCAGAGGCGCCCCGTGTGCCAAGCGCCTCACCTGCCCCATCCTCACTGCGGCTCTGGGAGCTGGAGGTAGGTGGCGTTACGGGGACCAACTCGCAGATGGAGACCTCCCGGAGCGGAGAGGCTGAGCGGTTGAGTTGAGGTCATGCACTTGCACCGCTCCAGAATGGAGGGCGGGCCTCGGTGCTGGCAGGAGGGAGCCGTTTTTATTGTCCGAAAGCCATGTGATCACAGGCATGTGGTCTAGGAAGGTCCGGGGGCGGCCGATTGCCTTGAAACTGGGGTCCCAAGAGCCATGCGGCTGCTGTGGCCACATGGTCCTTCTTGGGCGAGGTGACACCTGTCCATATCGATGGGCTTGGCCTGAGTTAGTTGAGGACTGGGCCAGCCGGGGCATTTGCTCATGCTGTGCTCCCGGGTCCCCGCTTTTCTGGACAGTGGTGTGGCGGTGGGAGGGCGGAGGGCGCGGTGTGATTCTGTGTAGTATGTAGGTGCTCCGTCGATGTCTGGTGAGGTGAGCAGTTCCACCAGCCCCCCCCCCCCCGCTTCCCCCCCCCCACGCCGGACATTCGGCCAGGACAGGAGAGAGAGAGCAACAGACAACCAGCAGAGTGCTTTTTGTGATGTTTACTTGAGGCTAGACGTTGTGCTTGGTGCTGCGACCTGCTTGACAATAAGGAGGCGGGACATTTAGGGCCATTAAAGAACTATTCATAGCAGAGTACAAAAACAAACTTTTCGAACATTTTGTGGGCCTGTTTTCTTCAAGCATCTGTGGAACGTATGTGCCTCCTCCAGTAGAGTTTAGGAAAGGTGGTTAGCAGTTTTGTAGGGAAGCAAGGAAGTGTAATTGCTGCTTCGTTTTTAAAAATCTGCCTGCCTTGGTCATGCTTGTCATCTAATACGTTGGGCTCATATCAAAGGGAAACTAGGAGATAGGGTCCGTCTATCTATCTACCTATCTATTATCTGTCACTACTACATCTATCTTTTACTTAAAAAAAGTTGTTTCTTTTTTTATTGGCAAATGAAACATACGCACGTGCTTCACAAAAATTTCCTACGCCACACGGAAGGATCTAGAAAGTGAAAAGCCTCCCCTGCTTCCGCAAGCCGGTTTCAGCTCTCTTGGTTCTTCCACGTGTGCTATGCAGATACAAACACAGACTGTGTACAGGGTCCTCGCTGTTCCATGCCTTGCACTTTTCATTGGGTGGCACTCCTGGGAGGTGCTTATGGATCCGCACCCATAAGTCTATGCCATCCGTTGTACTGGCTGCATAGTTGCAGTGTATGGAATGACTGGATGTATTTAACCCCTGCCCCCCATTTATGCTTTACAAACCATACACAGAGGTATGCCCTTCGTCATTGCACACGTGTCTGAGTGTATCTCTAGAGAAAACTTCTCCGTCAAGGGACATGTCCGTGGAAAATCTTGGGATGCTTGCTCTTGGGCTTGGGAGAGCCAGAATTTGAGCATCTGTTGGGTGGATGGCCAGATGTCCTCTAGAAGTCAGCTTGATTAACATGGTTTCCATCCTGACAGCAACCGTGAAACAGAGCCGATTAAATACAAGGCAGCTCTTTAACCATTTTCTCCTAAAAGGAAGGTGTTTCAAGCACGTGTGATTTCCGGCAAATACAGTCTACTCATTAATTAAGTCCCTCCCTTGGCAGATACAGCACGATCCTGACTCTGAGCACCCAGCACCCCGTTAAAATCCCAGAACCTTAAGCTACCACGATGGGCTTGGAATGGGGTTCACTCACTCTGTGGATGAGGGACTTTATGCTTCCGAACGCCGGAGATGTGCCGAGTTTCTGTGCAAAGTGAGACGCTCTTTTGTCTGCTTCGGCTCCTGAGGTGTTTACAGTTTGTTGTCACCAGAGAACTGTGTTGCTGCTCTGTTTGTCATTGGCACGTGGGTGTTCCCAGTCCATGGGACATTTTTCTGCCAGCTTCATGCGTGTTAGCCTCTGGCAGGGCGGGCCGTAAGCTCATTAATAGCTCTGCACGTCTGCAACGTCGTTTGCAGACGCATCCAGCCATCTTCCCAAAGCTAAATCTTACAGGGTGTGAGCATGTCCGAAGAAACGGGTACTGGCATGTCGTAGCTGTTTGGTGTTTCTGCATTTAACCTGGACTTTGGAAGCTGGGCTTTGCCATTTTTTTTTTTTAATTTGTTTTTTTTTCAACGTTTATTTATTTTTGGGACAGAGAGAGACAGAGCATGAACGGGCGAGGGGCAGAGAGAGAGGGAGACACAGAATCGGAAACAGGCTCCAGGCTCTGAGCCATCAGCCCAGAGCCCGACGCGGGGCTCGAACCCACGGACCGTGAGATCGTGACCTGGCTGAAGTCGGACGCTCAACCGACTGCGCCACCCAGGCGCCCCTGGGCTTTGCCATTTAATCCTCTAGACTATTAATTGTATTGTGGGGCGTACCTGGAAACCTCTGCACGTACTGCACCTCGTTAATCAATGCCATTTGTACATCTTTTTTTTTTTTTTTTTTTAAAAACAAGACAGAACACTAGTTTGCAGGTTCGTTTTGAGAGACCATTTGCTGAAATGTCAATATCAGTAATGAGTAGGCCCCGCTGGTCTGTTACAAATTGTTCTCGTCACCGGTGATCAGTCACCGGTGATCAGAGATGGGAGTACTTGCTGAGCTTTTGAAAGTGTGTGCCTGGTTCTCCTGTTGGTTGTGGGTGGCCGTGGAGTTGGGAGCGCCTGTTGAACACCTATCGCTAATTAGCCCTGCTCTAATAATAACGTAGCTAACGTGCATTGAGCCCCTGCTCATCAAAACTCTGCCACTTTTTTGCCCGAATTTTATGGATGAGGAGACTGGAGAGGGTAAGTGGATTCATCGGGGTTCACAGTCTGCAGGTGTAGGGCCAGGATGTGAACGTGGGCAGTTCCTTCCAGCCCACGCCACGGTATCACACAAAGAACCCTGTGAGGCGAATAGTAATATTTCCAGTTTACCTTTGAGAAACTTGAGGCCCGGAATTAAATGGCTTAACCGTAGGTCATTAAAGGGCACACAGCTCATGAGAAACCCTGCAGTCTGAAATCCAGATTCCTCCGTGTTGCTCACGGTTGTTATTTAAGGCGGGACCTCATATGTGGTCCTGTCCCACATACTTGAAAACATCTGGCTTCTCTGGACCCCACTTGCCCGATGCCGGCAGGAACCCCCATGACTGTGCCATCCAAGAATGCCCCCACCTATTTCTGATGTCTTCTACTAGACGTCATATTTACGTGTCTTAATTTTCAACTTGTCTCATACCATTATACTACATTGCGTCCCATGGCAATTTTTTAATCAACAGTAATCAACCCCGACTCTTGCTCATAATTTGGGATAGTTAGAATAATTGGAATAATTGTAAGTGCAAATCATTTCAGTACCAAATCAGAGATGAGAGCTAGCATCTCACCTGGCTTCCTGTGTCACAGGTTAAACACACGTGCCCACACACGCCCAGAGGCACCGAGATGGCAGGAAAGACTTTTTCAAAGACATTTCAAAAAATGCACATGTGCACATTTCTGCACATTAGCAGGTTGCTTCAGGCACATTCACCGAGCTGTGTTTGAGTTCTAGTGAGTGAGTTTTGACCTTTTCAAGGGAGACATGGCGGGGGTGGGGGGATGGGGGGGTGTCATTGAGTTGGAACAGCACAGTGTGGAACCATGGGACAAATCCTCAGCTGTTTGGGAGAAGTTATTTCAAACAGGGTCTTCTTTTTAAAGAGTTTAAGGACGCCAACACATGGGGGGCTTCTGCTGAGACTTGTCACTTTGACCCTAGCGGGTGTTTGCGGAGGCTGCCCCAGAATTTAAGTAGAATAAAAGGCAGGTTAAATAACCTCACATGCACTAATCCTGGTGGGAACCATTTCTGGTAAATGAAAAATGGTATTGTTTGAAGACATGCACTCGTTCAGAAAATTTTTTGTATGCCTCTCGTGTGGCCGATACAGTTTTAAGTTCTGTGGATGAACTGGGTATAGATTTTGCCTGTTGTTGATGGTAAACAATTATTTTCATGCCCTTCCTGTATCCTCAGTACAAGGTAATTTTAAAACATGACTTGCCGACCTCCACTTAGGTCACTAGACAGCTGTAGTACTCACTGTGTAGGACAGGGTTAGAGATTAGTTCTGGCAAATGTACCCTCTGTTTGCCTGACAGTATTGCCCTCATTCATTTAATAGTAAGCGGGTGCCCGGGTGGTTCAATCAGTTGAGCATCTGAGCTCAGGTCACGATCCCAGGGTTGTGAGTCCCGTGTTGGATTCCACACTGAGCATGGAGCCTGCTTGAGATTCTCTCTCCCTCTCCCCCCCTTCCTCTCTCCCCCTCTGCCCTCCCCCCACTCACATGCGCGTGTGTGTGTGGGCGAGTGCGAGTGTGTGCTCTCTCTCAAGTTAAAATAGTATGCCTATAGAATATGAAATGTAGTTTTTTGAGAACATATTTAATGAAGAAGTTGATTCATTATGCAGGGAAGGTCATCAGATAATTCTATCTTTTTAAAAAAGTGTCTTTAATCTCATGGACTTGATTTGGCCTCAGATTTGGATCACGGTTGAAACCATCAACAAAACAAAATGACCGCCTACTGGGTGGGAGAAGATATTTGCAAATCATACATCCAGTAAAAGGTTGATAGCCAAAATATATAAAGAACTTACACAACTTAATGTCAAAAGACAAATAGCCTGATTACAAAGTGAGTGGAGGACTTGAATAGACATGTTTTTCCCCAAAGAAGACGTACAGATGGCCAATAGACACATGAAAAGATGCTTAAAATCACCCACCAGTCATCAGGGAAATGGAAATCAAAACTCCAGTGAGATATCCCCTCACACCTGTTAGAATGGCTAGTATCAAAAAGACAAAAATAACAAATGTTGTTGAGGATGTTGAGAAAAGGAAACCCTCATTACGCTGTCGGTGGGAATGGAAATGGCGCAAAGTTCGTCAAAAAAGTAAAACTCCAACTACCATGCTATCTGGCAATTCCCCTTCTGGGTATTTATCTGAAGAAAATGCAAACACCAATTGGAAGGGATACATGCGCCCCTTTGTTGACTACAGCATTATTTACAGTTATTTGTAATTATTTACAATAGCCAAGCGCCCGTCAGCAAACGAATGGATAGAGAAGACGTGGTACGTATGTGTACATGCGTGCACGTGCACACACAGAGCAATATCACTCAGCCACAAAAAAAAAAAAAGAAAAGAAATCTTGTCATGTGCTTACAGTGTGGATAGATCTAGAGAATATGATACCAAGTGAAATAAGTCAAAGACACTGTATGATTTCACTTATATGTGGAATCTAAAACAAAACAGCTGAAGAGACAGGAAAAATGGAAACAGGCCCCCAGATGCAAGAAATAAATTGTCGATTACCAAGGGGGGGTGGCCGGGGGGATGGGAGAAATCGGTGAAAGTGATTAAGAGGTACAAACTGCCAGGCATAAATTAAGTCATGGGGTATAATGTACAGTGTAGAGAATACAGTCAATAACGCTGTAATAACTTTGTATGATGACAGATGGTAACTGGATTTATTGTGGGGATCATTTTATAATATATAAAAACGTTGAATCACTGTGATATACACCTGAAAATAATAGGATAGTGTGTGTCACTTATCCTCCTATAAAAGAAAAAACAGCAAAAAACTTGGACTATTGTTCATCAGTCAAGCCGCAGAACCCGAGGAAACTGATAAATCCAGAAATGCCTTTTGATGAATGACGGGAAGGAATTTGCAGGTGTTGGAGTAAACCTTCTCCAGACGCCCTTACATGAATTTGGAGGTGTTGAGGGATATGCATTTCTTACTGACTGTGGGAAAGAAAAGTTGATTGAAACCGTTGATATTGACCTTTCATCACTACTTCATAAATTGGAGAGGTTGTTTTGAAATCCCCCAAGTCTTAGTAACAGGAAAATAATCTTCCTCCTCCACCTCTTCATACGGCGACTGGGAGTGTTTGAATCACTAACTCCCTTTGCAGGCACTTCAACTGAGAGCTGTTTTATGTCTGTCTTGCTTTCATAAGGGAAAGACCGCTGATTAAAAAGCTTGGTATTAGAGAGCACTTAAAAAATCAACAAAACAACAGATTTAGGGCGTCTCTTGGGGTTGTTCATCCTGATATGCGTGCATATTTATTTGCACCTGTATCGGTGACATATTATGGCTGAAGATATTCTTAATGATGACCTTGACTCACAAAGATCATGTGAAATTTGGCTGGGGGGGAGGGGTTTTGTTAAAAAAAAAAAATCAAGAAATAACCCAAGAAGTATATTTAAAGGTGTTTAGGATACAGTGTGAATGAAAACAAGTTACAAAATGGTAAGCATACATGTCCTGCATTTGGTAAAACCAACCATGTTTTCCAAAATATGAGTAACTGTTACAAGAAAATAAATGTGGGGGCTCCTGGGTGGCTTAGTAGGTTGAGTGCCAGCTCTTGATTTCAGCTCAGGTCATGATCCCAGGGTCATAGGATCCAGCCCTGTGTTGGGCTCTGCAGTGGGCAGGTTGCCTACTTAAGATTCTCACTCTCTTTCCCTCTGCACCCGTCCCCTGCTCTCTTTCAAATAAATAAATAAAGTTTAAAAAACAAATGTTATTAGAAGTTGGGGGAAAACTCTTAATTCTCCACAAAGCAGTGAATTGACCATCTCTCCAAATGGGGGGGGGGCGCAAAGATGTTGAATATTTTAATAGTGGAAAACATGTTTATATGTTACGACGTGAAAAATGATTATGAAACTGAGCATTTCATCCTATACTTATACTATAAATGAATGAAATTATGGGATAAGTACATAATATATATAAAGTATATAAAACGTACAAAAATATGCAAGAAATACACAAGAATTATACAGAAAGGTAAAAAAACTTTTATTTCACGCTATATATACATTAGTGGACTAAACAAATATTCCTGTCCTCCTGCAAAAGGATTGGAAATAAAAATTGCAAAGTGGTTAAGTGCTTCTGATGGAGGACTAAGATTATTGGCCATTTTTCTTGTCTGTGCACACTTTTATTTTCTCATATCATTCTAAGTACACCTAGTATTTTTTCAAACGGGGAGAGTTAGAAAAACTGTAATATATTACAGAGAGATTTTCACTTACTAAATGAGGAAAAATTCAACCCAGAAAAATCACTTTTCTTTTATCTGGGCAGCAAAGTCTCATTATGTTGTTTGATAACTGAGCCATTTGAGGATTTTTGTTTTAACCTGGACCTCCTAAGGAAGACGATGCTTTGTAGCCTCTGGTTGTTAGGACTTGAATGATATAAACTTAAATTTTTTTTTTAATGTTTGTTTATTTTTGAGAGACAGAGTGCAAGCAGGGGAGGGGCAGAGAGAGAGAGGGAGACACAGAACCTGAAGCAGGCTCGAGGCTCTGAGCTGTCAGCACAGAGCCGGACGCGGGGCCCAAACCCACGAACCTAGAGATCGTGACCGGAGCCGAAGTCAGACGCTTAGCCGACTGAGCCACCCAGGCGCCCCAAAATGATACAAGCTTAAGACATCAGGGCAGTGAGCGAGTGGAGTGGCTCCACAGGTGCTCAGGTTACCCTTGGGGGGTGAGACGCCCGCTGTCTCTGTACGTGGCTGGCCTGGATGGACACCTGGCTCTTGGCTGAGGAATACAGACACTCGGTGGAAGAAACTCAAGAGCCAAGCTAAGTGAATCATTGTCACTAGGATATGGATTGCGGGATGTAGTCTTTGGAGTTCGGAGAAACCAGAGATGGTGTGTTACGGTAGCCTTTTCTTGGAGAATCCCTGTATTCATTAGCGTTTTCAAGGTTCCGGGAAATTCTGGAGCAGGGAGACAAAGGTCATTGCCTCCACAGAAGGGTTTTTAGTGGGATTGCACTGACATCCGGGGAGTGGAGAGCTAGGCAGATGCATCCTGGAAGGGAAGAGTAGGCACTGAAGAGAAGGAGGAGATCTTCCCGGTCAGGGGGGTACCTGAGTCGGTACCTGGTCGGTATAGATCTGGGAGTAAAAGGAACCTTCTGAGTTCTCGAAACCTAAGGATGCAGTGTCCACAGGGCCGGGTTTTCGTGTGCAGTAACTTTAAATGGTTTCCTGAACACGTTGTGGTCACCTTGAAAAGTGTGTTTAAATCACATGGCGTAAATTACATAAATAAACTCCTGTTTTAAGTCTTAGTAGGGAGACTTGTTACTTGCAGGAATCTTTGTGATTTCTACTGTGTAAATACTTAGTGTAGTGTATTTTCATGCATCAGTTTAATTTATATTGAGAAACTTGATTTTTGGTTTAGAAAGTTGAGTGGTATTTAGAAAAATGAGTGGTAGAATTAACCTTCTTCTGTTTCTATAAAGTGGAAACATTTGGCCCTGTTTTCCGCTTGATGTCTGTAGTTCTCATTTAAAGAAGTCATACGAAGTGATGGGTAGAGAACCCCAGACCCCTGTTTTGGGAAGTTAAAAGGTTCTGAGAATTTAAAAACTCCTGCCTACACGTATGTGCCTTCTTTGCTAAGTTAGGTGTGTAGCTCTTTAGCTCAGAAAATGTAGGCACAAGGGCAACAGATTAGAACCAAGATTACGACTTTTTTCCTGAATAAATGGGGTTGCTTCACCTCCTAGGTTATGTGTTCTACTTGTCTTCATTGCACAGCTCTATTTTTAGCTATGGTTTTACACACACACACACACACACACACACACACACACACACACCCCACCTGCTATATGCATTTACTTGGATTTGTTTATATCATCTCTCTTAGAAGAGCATGCATGGTCTGCATCTATGTAACTGGGGTTCAAGGCTCTGCGTCAGTTGTCACATACTGATGTACCAGGAATGACGCTGCTGTCATGGCCTTGACATTTGTATGTTACCACCTGTATCACTATGAATTGTGAGGATCTGGCTCCCAAATTGCATGGACCAGTTAATTCATAGCCTAGTGGGTTGTATTGTTACCAGTTGCTGTGAATACTTTTCTAGAGGTTCATAATGGAGCGATTTTTTTTTTAATTTTTTTTCAACATTTTTATTTATTTTTGGGACAGAGAGAGACAGAGCATGAACGGGGGAGGGGCAGAGAGAGAGGGAGACACAGAATCGGAAACAGGCTCCAGGCTCTGAGCCATCAATCAGCCCAGAGCCTGACGCGGGGCTCGAACTCAACGGACCGCGAGATCGTGACCTGGCTGAAGTCGGACGCTTAACCGACTGCGCCACCCAGGCGCCCCTATAATGGAGCGATTTTTAAAATGGATCGTCACTGCTGAAGAATAATTTTCAAAAAGCTAAAAATGTGTTTCATGTAGATAGTAAACGAACATATG
Source organism: Puma concolor (assembly GCF_028749965.1). Taxonomy (NCBI): domain Eukaryota; kingdom Metazoa; phylum Chordata; class Mammalia; order Carnivora; family Felidae; genus Puma; species Puma concolor. Next base: position 6,733,552 of record NC_141677.1, on the reverse strand, counting down.
TCATTGGTTTTATTTAACGCAGGAGGGAATTAAAAGAAAATTTGAGAAACTGGAAAAAAGGAATTACTGAAATGATTTTATTAATGGATAACAAAACTAGTTAGAAAAACAGTACAGTGTACCGTTTGGGGTTATCTTTTCTCCCAGGCAGAAATCAGACCTTATGTGCATTGCTCTAGGTCAGATTATCTGGAACTACTCACAGTTTCACAGAGTTGTGAAATAGAGTCGGTCAAAGGTTTGTGCCCTGTTGACTTGGATGGCCCTCGGCAGGCCCACTGGGTGATGTCTGGCGTGCCATTGAAGGGGCACAATGGGATTTATTTTGCTCCTTTCAAAGTCTTGAATAGTTTTTCTGACATTTTTAAAACAGTTTATTCATTTTGAGAAAGAGAGAGAGAGACGGGGAGAGAGAGAGAGAGGATCCCAAGCCGGCCCCACACTGTCAGTGCAGAGCCCAGCATGCGGCTCAACTCAGGGCTCAATCTCAGGAACCATGAGATCATGACCTGAGCCGAAACCAAGAGTCAAATGCTTAATCGACTGAGCCACCCAGGCCCCCCTTTCTGATCATTTTAAAAATACTTTTTGAGCAGTTTCATTGCTTGAATGCTTACAGTTTTAGACCCTGAGACCAATGCTCTTCTAATTTTTTTTTTTTGAAATTTATTTATTTTTGAGACAGAGAGAGACAGAGCATGAACAGGGGAGGGTCAGAGAGAGGGAGACACAGAATCTGAAACAGGCTCCAGGCTCTGAGCCATCAGCACAGAGCCCGATGCGGGGCTCGAACTCACAGCCCTCACGGACCACGAGATCATGACCTGAGCCGAAGTCGGCCGCCCAACCGACTGAGCCACCCAGGCGCCCCAATGCTCTTGTAATTTAAGACACATGTGGCAAGAATACGTGAGACAGGTATTTGGATTTACCGTGTCTGGTTTTGTTACCAGGTACCCCCGCCCCTACCCCACCCAAGTGGGATACTGAAAGTATGGTTAAGGTAGCACTATTTCTCATCTAAATATTTTGTCTAATGACTGAGCAAATAGGACGCTCCCTCTGCTTCTTAGATTGTTTAAGGGAGAGCTGGGGCATCGTAGCACTGTGCATTGTAAATGAAAAACAGAGCAACGGCAAACATGAGAGGCAGCAGAAATTCCAGTACTCTTTGCACGCACAGCCAAAATGGGGCAGCCTGGAAAGTGGCACATTTTAGGAACTTTTATAGAAAAAGTTACGTATGTGATCGGATGAGAATCCATCGTTTGACAGCTCAGGTAATCGAGAGCATTTCCGTCATTGCCCCACATGCCTCAAGAGGAGTCATCCTTAGTCTGAAAGGGGTGTGGTGACGGCCAGGTGCCACCTGTGCGCAGGGCGCACGCGCAGACAGGAACGCAGAGCCCCTCCCGCGAACTGGCCTCATTTTCTGGCTGAGGAAACCTTGGGTCCAGAGGAGAGAGGAAGCCGCACTTCCTGGAGAACGTGGCCCCCGACTTCTTGCTAAGTGATGTGAGCTGTTCAATCTAAAGAAGGGTGGCTCAGGGACGCCTGGGTGGCTCAGTCAGTTAAACATCCGACCCAATTTCAGTTCAGGTCATGATCTCAGGGGTGATGGGATCAAGCCCCGGGTCTGGCTCTGCACTGATGGTGTGCAACCTGCTTCGGATTCTCTCTCTCTCTCTCTCTCTCTCTCTGTGCCCCCCCCCCCCCCGCCCCCACCTGTGCTCTTTTGGCCTCTCAAAATAAATAAACTTAAAAAACTAATAAGGTGGTTATCCTTCACCCACAGGTGTACATGGTAGGTACCCACATAAAGGTTCACCTAGGTTGCTGTCCGGGGTTCCCTCTTGGGGAAAACCGGGTGGGGCTGCCTCAGGGAAGGTACCCGGAGGGGGGAATGTAGGCGTAGCTCCCCCAGAGTCCGGGTTAGGAAATGGCCCAGGTTCAGCTCCCACTTCCCACGACAGACTGGGCCCCCCGGTCGCTGGCCCTGACTCTCCCGGGCCCTCTCACCCCGACGGTGGCAGGCAGCTTCCCCTAGGGCTTCTGGAGTCCCGATTTTGGGGCGGAGAATCCGATTGGCTGGCCCCGTCCTCGTAGGTTCTTGGCCAGCCTGTGAATGGCTGCCTTCCGATCAGGTGTTCCTGCAGGCCCAATCCGCGGCGGCTGTGTGTCTGCACCTGGGTCACGTGGTGGAGCCCCCGGAAGTAGGAGGGGCTGGGCGGGTCTGCTGACGTGTGTCCGCTCGCGTCAGGTGTGAGCAAAGCGGTAGGTTTTGGGCCAGGAGCATGTCCAGTGATGCGCTTTGGAACTGGGTTTAAGAATTTCATCTGTTTCCCTGTCGGAGTGAATTTGGGATGTCTTTTGGGGCCGTCTTCTATTCGTATTCAGTAATTTTTTCCTCTTTTAGGGCCGGGAAAGACTGCCTTGGTGACTGGCAGCATGTGTTGTGGTAGTTTGGTTTGCCATTTCACGCTGAGTTTTCTCTGGAAGCCCTAATGTGACTTCAGAGTACGTAAAAAGGAAGTCAGAAAGTTCTCATTGTTCTGAGGTCCTTGAATTTTCACTAAATATTTATTCTTCGCAATATCTAAAAGGAAACAGGGTTCAAAAGGCAAGGCATTTGGATTAGTTTTTAAGGAACATCTATGGGGCTGCTGGCGTGCGTGCCCTGTGTTTGGGATGCGGATGCTGGGGGGCCTTCCGAGGACCCAGAGCGTCCTGCGGACCAGCTCCGGGGGATCCGTGATGTGCAGGATGAGGACGGAAATCATCCTGGAGCCTGGAGGGAGTGAGAGGGGTTTACTGACGGTATAGATGGAGCCCCTGGGAGACTCAGGAAGGAGCAGGGGTCGCGTCTTTGTTTGGGGTGTGGCATCCAGGAACTGGTCAGAACAAAGGCGAGGGCCCGCGTGTTACTCCTTGGAGCCAGGGTCCCCACGTGGGGACGGATGTCCGGCTCCGTGGTCTGGAATTGCCCTGTGATGGCTTCTCTCCTGGTCCTTCCTGGGACGTTATCTATTGTAGAGCAGTCATTGACTCCGTGTCCCTTACAGGGAGGACACACACCGTTTGCACCGTGCAGTGTGTGTGACGTCGGGGTGCCGATCCTGGCAGGAATGTAAGCAGGGGAAGGAGCAGAAAGCGGATTTTTAGGGGGCCCTTTGGTTTCCCTATCTCAGTATGACCGTAACCGAAGCTTAGGAGACCTTCTGACTGGTTGGGGAGATAGTGTTTCAAACGGACGCTACTTGGGACTACAGTAGATGAGACATCCCTTAGGTTGTAAGAAAAGATTACAGCTTCTGGGCGCCTGGGTGGCTCAGTCTGTTGAGTGTCAGACTCTTCATGGTTTGTGGGATTGAGCCCCCGAGTCTGGCTCTGCATTGACAGCGTGGAGCCTGCTTGGGATTCTCTCTCCCCCCCCCCCCCCCGCCCCCCCTCTCTCTGTCCTTCTCCCATGAGATCTCTCCCTCTCAAAATAAATAAACATTAAAAAAAAATAAAAAAGGGTTATAGCTTTTGATCCTTCTGTAATTAAACCATATTTTGGTAGTGACATAAGACTGTGTAAAGATGGCTTTAACGAAAGGTAAATTATAACACAGCGTGAGGTGAAAGTAAGTCTCAATCCAGAATTTATTGGGTGCGCATGTGGTATTTTGAGAAAATGTTTTTGGTAAGTAAAAGGCCATGCGGAAAATTCCTCTCTTATTGTAAACACGTTTATTTCCGTTGTTCTTTCGAAGCCCGGCGATGGGCATGATGGACGGCGAGGGGAGCCGGGGAGGGAAGGACCTTAGAGACCCACAGGATCACACAGCTCACGACGAGTAAAGCTTCTGACGGTGGGTAAGACTCCAGTTTTGAAAACGATGACTAAGTGTGGAGAGTAGAGGTGGGCGAACTGATCGGAGGAGTCTGATTTGATGGGATGGGTAGGGGAAGACATGGTGGGATCTTGTGGGTGATTGATCACCCAAGTCTGCCCTGGGTACCGAGAGCGGGAGGAGCACAGAGCAAGTGTGGCTCTTGCCTGCAAGGAGCCGTAACTATTAGCATTATTATTTTTAATGTTTATATTTGGCACACACAGAGAGAGAGCATACAAGCAAGGGAGGGGCAGCGAGAGGGAGACCCAGAATCCGAAGCAGGCTCCAGGCTCCGAGCTGTCGGCACAGAGCCCGATGCGGGGCTCGAACCCATGAACCGTGACATCATGACCTGAGCTGAAGTCAGACGTTTAACCGAATGAGCTACCCAAGCACACCTTATTTTTTTAAATGTTTACTTATTTTTGAGAGAGAGAGAGAGAGAGAGAGAGAGCGAGCAGGGGAAGGACAGAGAGAGAGAGGGAGACACAGAACCCGAAGCAGGCTCCAGGCTCCCAGCTGTCAGCAGAGAGCCCGACATGGGGCTTGAACTCAGGAACCGTGAGATCATGACCAGAGCCAAAGACACTCAACCGACTGAGCCACCCAGGCACCCTAGGGAGCTGCAATTAAGAACATCTGAGGAAGGTTATATTGGCACAAACGTGGGTAGAGTTTTAGTAACAACCAGACCCCGCTCCGGTAAAGCAGGGCGGGCACTGTGGGCAGGGCCGTGGATAACAGGACCTGCGATGATAGAAGGTTCTTCCGATTGTGAATGTCCCGGCACAAGTCGTAGGTGCCTGACACTCTTCTGGGCAGCCTTCTAAAGGGAAAACAGGGATAGATTTTATATTTGGAGAGGGGGCCAGGGTATCTGAAGATTTAATTAGAATAAAGAGATACTTTTGTTTGCAGGACCCTTTTCTGGGTCCCTTATGCCCTTGTTCCCATTGGTAAAAAAGGACAAGACATTGGCCAGGTGGACGGCTGGTTTCTGGGATTAAAATGAGATCCATAAAATGTCAGGAAAGGCACCTGGCCCGCGGTGGGGAAGCGCTTGGGTTCGTTGATGTTATTTACCTCCTTGGTCTCGCTGACCACCCACGAATGTCAGTACTGGTTTGGGTTTTCCTTCTGGCTGGACTGCGAGCTCCTTCCGAGAAGCCGCTCGCGCATCTGTGTGGTCCCGGGCAGTAAGCGCTTGCTGAATGAAGGGACGAAGTACCTTTTCTTTCCTCCTTCTTCTGCGGGAGGCACTGGCCACCTCTTTGGGGAAGGGGAGAGGGACGGTGGCGGGCATGAGGTCACACTCAGGTCTTCGGGGATTAGCCTCTAGGTGGTCACCGTTCACTTCTCTCACCGCAGCGGGGAGTACAGTTGCTTTCGCTCTTTATCACCTTTGGGAATGACTAGTACCTTGTATTTCTCTGAAAATGTTTGCCCCCCCCCGAATGCTCTCCTTCTGCGCCCACATTTTAGTGGGCTGCAGTGTGTAAACCTGTCCTTTCCTTCCAGATGAACCTGTTCCTCCAAATTCCTCTATTTAAATGCACCTTCTAGAAGAGAGGGATGAGCAAAGCCTTCTGAGAGGCAGCGTAGTGAATGGGTGATTTTTTTTTAATAGTTTTTGTTTTCTTTTACACCCCGGTGAGCAGCTCAGAGAAAGAGCTGGGACTTTCCAAGAGACTCATGATGTCCTGCATGTTGAAGCAGGGGTGGAGGATGAGGGGCTGGGAGCAGGCATTCAGTTCGCCCTTGGTGCGAAGTCTTTAAATCTGGAAACGGTGGGGATGCTGTGCAGCGAGGGACAGATGAAGGCTTTCCCGGGGTGTAATCCTGCGTTGTTCTCTCTGGCGAAGAGGGTGATGCCAGCCGTCAGCAGAAGGACGCCTGTGGTGTCCGCAGGGGCACATTGCACCGTCTGGTCGCCATGAACTTGACGCGGTGCCTGGGGCCCGGCAACCCGCCCTTGAATCCCTCCCCCATGAGAGACCGCAAAGGCTCTTCTCCAAGCAGAGGACAGAAAGAAACTGTTCAATTAAACTGTGTTTGTTGAGACTTAGATGCTATGAAGAAGGTACTAACTCTGTACTTCGGGTTTTGTAGTCTCAAACTAAGGTCTCATGTGCGTTTGTTCATGAGTGAGAATGAGAAAAATTTCAGTGGTTCTTACTATTCTAATGAACTGTAATTTTCATAGAAAAATGTAATAAAAACGGAAAAATATAACTAAGTTAATCTGGTGGTCTTATGGTCTCTCCATATCATTCGTGTCTAATCACGCATCATCTTCCCCTCCTAGAAGAAAAACAACTGAATCGTATGTAATTACGGAGTTTGGGACCGAGTTGCCCACAGCCAAGCGTGCCCGCTGTGGTGTCCGTGTCTTGCGTCCGTGGGGGACGGCGGCAGCCGATCTCAGCACTGTTGTCCTATGGGGCCGCCTCCCCCTCGCAATCTGTCAGGCTGCCCCCGCCCCGCCGATCGAGGAGGAAATAGTAAACTCTGGAAGGATTGGCTCTTCAAATACAAACTTGTAAAGTGGGCGTTCATGCCTTGCTGGGTTTCACGAACTTGAATCTTTTCCTTTCTCAGCCTTGCCTCTTACGCTCGTTCCTTTGTACCCTTCGAGCCCACAGCTCCACTGCGGTTTTTCTCGAGAGGAAGTCAGCAATAGTAAACACTAAACCCTTAGCAGGCTGAGCGTTGCTGCACAGAATTACTGCGCATAAGGGAGGGATACCTCCTTCTGTCCTCTCTCCTCCCATTATCTGTCTGTATGTCACCGGGCTAATGTCTGCGAAGGTTCCTGTCTTACCGTACCCGGTCTCAACTGAACGTGTAGAGCCACCACGGCCTTATCCATGTAATTTGGATAATTTCTTCCCCTGGATGCTTGACTGTTCAAGGTAGCACACTTCCCTGGGACACGAGTCCCAGAAGGAACTCCCCCCTTAGTTTCTAACCAGCAGGTGTGTTGTGGAATCAGACCTTCAGCGTTTGCTGAGTACTCCCCGTGCCAGATCCCATGTCCGCCGGTCCCCAGAGAGCTCTCAGCCGCTTTCACCATTCTCTCCTCTCTAAAAAGAGTCCATCCACATCTATTTTTGTTTCTGTCCTCCAGCCACTCGCCATCAACACATTAGCCCATCTACCAGGAGGAAGGCGTGCCAATACCCTTTACTCAGGACGAATCAAAAGCAATTTGAAACCGGGAACTTGTGAAAGGATTGTGAAATGATTTTGGAATGGAAAAGCAGGTTGGGCGCTTTCATCACAGAGCCAGGTCCATCCTGTGTCTTTGGTGTTCCGTAGTCTTGGCGGGAACCTTTTCCTACTTCCTCACAGCGTGACCTTGGACGGGTTTGCAACCTTGGACAAGTTACATAATCGCTCTGGGCCCAGTGTCTGCCTCTGATCCGCCGGGGATCCTCAAGCCTCCCCCCTTTGCAGGGTTCTCATTGGATTAAATGTACAGGCATCAAATTAATTTGCACATCACATCTGACAGTCGTAGTTACTGTCATTGACGTTATTTTGCATTTACCAGTGAGGATGCAGGAAGGCTTTTTTAGTGACATGCCTTTTGGTGAGTCCCTCACGTATAGTCTTCTATCCAGTCTTTTTGGATATTTTATTTCCTCTCCCTCTTCAAGTAGCAGAACAGGCAGTTGTGGTTTTGAGCCGTGTTCCCTGCTTTTTGAAAGTACTTATGATCGAATTAAATATTCATGCAGGTAGGGCGTGTCATTTGAAGGCGGCATTATCATTGTATCCTCGATAATTGTCTCATGGCAATTTGCCTCTGCATCTATGACTTTTTCTGATGGACATCATGTTCTTTTGATGCCCCTGCTGCAGTGGGAAAAGCCCACAGCGCATGAAAGAAATTAACACGACAGAACATTACCCCTCGTGAAGTGTACGGGTTTCTTTCGAAACGTCTCCTTTGAGGTACAGAAAGATAAGTGGGCCTCCTTTGCGAGTGACGGAACTATTCAGCCTTCCGGTACTTCAGAAGACTTCTGGGGACCCCGAGTTACTCGATTCTTTTCCTTTAAATGATTCATGAGCAGGGGCCTCCCAATATATTCCGTATCTAGTTAGAATGGCCTCTTTTCTGGGAACATTTTCCTTTTGGTTTTTGGTGTCTCTGGCCCTCCACAGAAGCTGTAAAGAGGAACAGTCTGGCTTCACCTAAGTGTGTAGCTTGGGGTATCACACTTACCCGCCCTGAGACCCGGTGCCCTCCTCTGTCTGCAGGCTTCATAGCAATTGGAAGATCAAATGAGATCTGCATCAGTACCTTAGTCTAGCTTCTAGCACAAACTAGAAGCTGTTACCTATATTTTTATAGGTGTCTTTGCAGCTATAAAAGGAGGTCCCAGGGCGCCTGGATGGCTCAGTTGGTAAAGCGTCCGATTCTGCCTCAGCTCATGATCTCACAGTTTGTGAGTTCAAGCCCCGCATCAGGCTCTGTGCTGACAGCTCGGAGCCTGGAGCCTGCTTTGGGTTCTGTGTCTCCCTCTCTCTCTCTGCCGCTCCTCCGCTCGCTGTCTGTATCTCTCTCAAAAATAATTAAACATTAAAAAAGAAAAGGAGGTCCAAACTCCCCTCCCCCCCCGTCCCTTTTCCTCATGTCACCCCGAGCAGGACATTTGTCTTGGACAAATGGGAAGGCCCTTCCTTTTCTATTTATATCATAAAGCAACTTCTCTGCCCTACAGTCTCTGGGGGGTTGGAAGTTGACCTCAGACAACCATCCAGGCAGCCAGAACACCATCCTTAGACCGGTCACCATCTTTCTGAGATAATATCTCCTTGTAGTCAGTGACTACTTGTCTCTCTTCCTAAAGCATTTTATTTTGGTCCAGGTACAGGGATTCGTGGATTCCCAGACAGATGCCTGGATAAGAGTCCTTTGTCCCACAGGTGAAACTAACATGTGGTATTTGAAGTCAGGGCCGCGGTGACCTTGAGAGTGGTGGCCGCACGTGTGTTTGCTTTAGCTGAATTAAGTGAGCAACTCAGGATTTCTGTGCTTTTCTGCATGCATGCATCGTCTTGATGCAAATGTTAGTTTCTTACAAAGGTAACTTTTCCCTCTTTCTGGGTACCATAATTCACGTATGAATTGGAAGGGTGATACTTCATTTTTTTTTTTTTTAATTTTTTTTTTTCAACGTTTATTTATTTTTGGGACAGAGAGAGACAGAGCATGAACGGGGGAGGGGCAGAGAGAGAGGGAGACACAGAATGTGAAACAGGCTCCAGGCTCTGAGCCATCAGCCCAGAGCCTGACGCGGGGCTCGAACTCACGGACCGTGAGATCGTGACCTGGCTGAAGTCAAACGCTTAACCGACTGCGCCACCCAGGCGCCCCGGGTGATACTTCATTTTTAGTGGAGAAAGTCTTCAATGAAATGAAATGAGGAAGCGAGTCTGAGGCTTTAAGGGTATGTGGGTGGAAGGCTACTTATCAGCTCTTCGTTCGCGCACAATTGGTTTGTACACGACCTGTACACACGTTCTGCTCAGCATGCTGGTGGTCGCACTTAGTGAAGACTAACATTTAAATGCGTTGCCACCCTTTTACTCTACAGTCGTAATTCTCCTAGTTTGAACAGTGTTCTTTTTTGTGTGTTTATCCTTCTCCGTATCACCAATGAGCAATTATCTGCCTGACAAGAGAAGAGACAGTTTATAAAAAGCGTCCGATTTGACGACTCCAGCTGTACCATTGGGTTCGCTTGGGGTACAGACTTGCATTAGCTTTGGGGTTTACGTGCTTCCTTCTATCAGGCTTTGCCTGATGAAGTTCACTCTGTATTCTGTGACGGCCAGAAATTAGCTGGGAAGTGGGGAAGAGCGAGTTGTGCTATGGACAGAGAACGAGAAGTGAGCAGTAGTTGCCCTGGATTTGAGGCGGTTTTTCTTCTAAGCGGTTTAGTACGCAAAGGATGCCTTTTAATTCGCTTCTTATTTTCTCCTAGATTGGAAGGAAGACTGATGCAGAAAAATACCAACATGGTTCAGGTAAATGGATTTTTAATTTCTTTGTGTACCTTTTTTGCTTGGTTTATATTTCCCATGTTTTCCCACCGAGAAGAACTCAAAAAACTATTTTTGTGGTCAACCTGACATAGAAGGAATGTTTTGGATGTATAGAGGTAATAGTCAAATGCATATTTATACCATTTAATTAATTTAGTTACACGTGTATATTTAATAATTGTATATTTACATCAAACAGCAGTAGAACTAATGTTTTTTTCCTACCTCAGAGTAACTTTCTTCCAACTCTTTCCATACACATTTGTTGTCACTGTCTCTGTCATAAGTCACATTTTTGAAGCATCCGGAACAGGCCACCGTTTATTTGTTTGCAGTGCAGTGTATTTGGAATCCCTGTGTGTGATGCTGTAATTGGAAGGTTTACTCCAAGCTGTAAGTAACTGTTTGCCCAATGTTAGGACAGTTGCTGGTTCCGTTTTTTCTGTGTGGATGAACATTGGAGGTCTCCACTATGTAACAGTTTATAGGTTCGCTCTGTTAAATACACTTTCCTTCTTTCTTCCTTGCATCTACACGTTCATCCGTTTTATTTATCTTGACGTAATTACATGCACATTGTTTACAATTAGAATAATAATCGTAACAGCCACCCCTCTTGTTCTTAGACTGTCATTATCCTTTGCCCCTGTTCAACTCCTTTACTCCTTATTCTCTCGTTTGCTATTTCTAAACAACACACCGTATGCTTGAAGTGCCATTTAGTGATTTCTTTTAAAATTTTAGACTTCTACATGGGGCGCCTGGGTGGCGCAGTCGGTTAAGCGTCCGACTTCAGCCAGGTCACGACCTCGCGGTCCGTGAGTTCGAGCCCCGCGTCAGGCTCTGGGCTGATGGCTCAGAGCCCGGAGCCTGTTTCCGATTCTGTGTCTCCCTCTCTCTCTGCCCCTCCCCCGTTCATGCTCTGTCTCTCTCTGTCCGAAAAATAAATAAACGTTGAAAAAAAAAAAATTAAAATTTTAGACTTCTACAGATGGATATCCCGCTGAGGATTTACCTCTCGTGTGTAACCCTTTACCCTCGGTGCACACCTGCTCTTCCCGTCTCCGTTTTGTGGCTCTCGTCTCGTTACAGTGTGTGGATAAATAAATATTTAACGTTTACTTGATTATGACTGTATTTGCCTGTGACTGAGCTTTGTGATATTTACGTTGAAACGTCTCGGGCTGTTCTGCTTCCCATTTGGTTGTGCGTGAACAGTTTTATTTCTCTGGAAAATGTTTGACTCTTTTCTCTATCCCCCAAACTCTGAAATTTCCAACTGGGACATAGGTCGTAGGATCTTTTGATGTCAGCTGTCCTTTCAATCCTGAGGCTTATTTCCTTCAGTTTGAACAATTTTCTTGTACTATTTCTTGGATAATTCCCTTTCTACTCTTTCTTTTTTCTTTTCTTTTCTTTTTTTTTTAGGTATTTGGGCCCTGTGGTTTGATTCTCTTATTTTCTTATGTTTTTTTCTTTTTTCCTTTTTTTTTTTCCTGAACTATTTCCTGTCTCTTTGTGTTTCTGTTCTACTTTCTGAGAGATTTTCTTAGGGTTATTGGACTTTTAATTTCTGCCAGCATGTTTGTGATTCCACACTTGATTTTTATTGGTCGCTGAATATTTTATTTTAAAAAATAGAATGCTGTTCCTGTTTTATGGGACTAGGGACGGTTTGTCTGGAGAAAAGATCTGGGGTTCTTTTTTAAAAAAATATTTTTTTTAATGTTTATTTATTTTTGAGACAGAGAGAGACAGAGCATGAATGGGGGAGGGTCAGAGAGAGAGGGAGACACAGAATTGGAGGCAGGCTCCAGGCTCTGAGCTGTCAGCACAGAGCCCGACGCGGGGCTCGAACTCACGGACCGTGAGATCATGACCTGAGCCGAAATCGGCCGCTCAACCGACTGAGCCACCCAGGCGCCCCAAGATCTGGGGTTCTAATTACCCCCTTCCTTCCTTCCTTCCTTCCTTCCTTCCTTCTTTCTTCCTTCCTTTTCTTTCTTTCCTTCCTTCCTTCCTTCCTTCCTTCCTTCCTTCCTTCCTTCCTTCTTCCTCCCTCCCTCCCTCCCTCCCTCCCTCCTTCTTGCTTGCTTGCTTGCTTAAAACAAAATTTATTTTACCTTTTAGTTCTGTAGGTGAGAAGTCTGATGGGTCTCACCGGGCCTCAGTTAAGGTGACTATAGGCCTTCCTGGCGGCTCCAGAGGGGAATGTGCTCCTGAGCATTTTCTCGCTTCTGGAGGCCCTCTTCCAGGTGGGGGCCTCTTTACAGGACGTAAATACAGCTCGTACTGCATTACTCTGACCTCTTCTGCCTCCCTCTGTCACATTTTAGCACCCTCATCATTACATTGGACCCACCTAGATCATCCGGGATTATCTCCCCCCACTTTTTTTATTATGGTAAAAAACACAAAGTTTGCTATATTAGCCATTTTTAAGGACATGGTACAACAGTGTTACGTACATTGACGTTGTTATGCAACAGCCCTCTAGAACTTTTTCATCTTGCAAAACTGAAACCTTGTACCCATTGGTACAGTTCCCCTTTTCCCCCTGCCCAGGCCTCAGGCAGCCACTCGTCCTCTCCCTGTTGCTAAGAGTCTGACGGCTCCAGATGCCTCATGTGGGTGGAACCTTCCAGTATTTGTCTTTGAGTGACAGGCGTATCTTACTTAGCATGATGTCCTCAATTCCTTTCCTGTTATAACCTGTGACAGGATTGCTTCATTTTTTTAAGACTGAATAATACAGCATTTTATGGCTGTCACACTTTGTCTTTATCCATTCATCTGCTGATGGACATTTAGGTTGCCTCCACCTCTTGGCTGTTGTGAATAGTGCTGTGGTGAACGTGGGTGTGCAAATACCTTTTTTAAAAAATTAATTTATTTTTTATTAAAAATTTTTTTCCCATTTTTAATTCAACTGTAAATAGCACACAGCGTGACATTAGTTTCAGGTGTACAATGTGGTGAGTCAACATTTCTGTACGTTACTCAGTGCTCATCGTGGTAAGTGTCCTCTTACCCCCCTTTGCCTGTTTCCCCCATCCCCACCCACCTCCCCTCTGGTGACCATCAGTGTGTTCTCTGTAGTTAATGAAGAGTGTGTTTGTTCGTCTCTTTTTCTTTGTTCACTTGTTTAGTTTCTTAAATTCTACATATGAGTGAAATCATATGGTATTTGTCTTTCTCTGACCGTTTTGCTTAGCATTATACTCTCCAGCTCCATCCGTGTTGTTGCAAATGGCAAGATTGCATTCTTTTTCACGGCTAAATAATATTCCATCACACACACACACACACACACACACACACACACACACACACACACCCATATCTTCTTTATCCATTCATCCGTCAGTGGACACTTGGGCTGCTTCCATAGTTTGGCTCTTGTAAATAACGCTGCTGTAAACATAGCAGTGCATGTATCCTTTCCACCTAGCGTTTTTGTATTTGGGGGGCAAATACCCGGTAGTGCAATTACTGGATCGTACGGTAGTTGTGTTTTTAATTTTTTGAGGAACTCCCGTACTCTTTCCACGGTGGCTGCGCCGGTTTGCACTCCCACCAACAGTGCACAGGGTTCCTTTCTCTGCACATCCTCGCCAACACCTGTTGTTTCTCGTGTTGTTGGTTTAGCCATTCTGACAGCCATCTGTGTGATGGTAGGTCAGGGGGTGTTCATTTTCATTTCCCTGATGCTGAGCGATGCCGAGCATCCTTTTATACTCTTGTTCACCATCTCTGTATCTTTTCGGGAGAAATGTCTGTTCAAGTTCTTGGCCTGTTTTTTTGTTTTTGTTTTTTTTTTAATTGGGTTATTTGTTTTGGGGGTTAACTTGTAGGAATTCTTAATATACTCTGTGTACTAACCCCATTATGGTATACGTAGTTTGAAAATATTTTCTTCCTTTTCATTGGCTGCCTTTTTCCTGATTGTTTCCTTTGCCAGGCAGCGTTTTTAGGTTTCACGTTGTCCCATTTGTCTATTTTTGCTTTTGTTGCCTGCACTTTTTGGTGTCCTACACAGTGAATCATTGCCAAATACAGTGTCCTGAAGTGTCCCCCCGGTGCTTTCTTCCAGGAGTTTTATTGTGTCGGGTCTTACGTGTAGGCCTTGAATCCATATTCATGGTGTCTGGTAAGGGTCTAACTACTCCTGATGCAGACTTCTCCCCTGCCCCTCATTTTAACCCCTTCCCCTCTCCTGCCCAGGAACCACCACCCTCGTTCCTGAGCCTCTCGGGAGCGGTCAGCGGGCTTTTGTTTCCTGCCCGGGCAGTGAGCTTCCTGCTCTGCTCTGCTCAGCAGTCACATCTCTTGTCCGCTCCAATATTCTTTTCTGTTCTCGTTGTCCTTCGGGATTTTTCTCTCGTTACTGTAATTTTAATGGGGATTTAGAGGGAAGCAGAGATAAACAGCCCTATTCCCTTGGCCATCTATCACTCCCCAAATCCAGATTGATTTTTAAAATGATATTTAAAAGACTTTTAAAAAATGTTATCTCATAAATGCTATTGTTAGGTTATACCTCCAAAAAAAAGAAAAAAAAAAGGTTCAATCTACTCTCCTTTGTTTCCTTTTTGTTAAAATGTCTAAGGCTACCATTAATTGAAATAATCTTCCCAAACGTTTTTAAATTCAGAATAAACAGATTTTTGTTCATAACGTGAGGTCTCGAATGTAAGATGATACCATTTCCTGAGGTATAGTTTTCTTATGGGGCGAAAATCCTTGATTTATTCTTAGGTGTATACACCGTATGTTGGTATGATCAGGAGACGATGTTCTTTAATGTAAATGTATTTTACTCGGATGCATCCATTGAACACCTGTAAGCCGAGGTAATGGCAAGCCTAATTTTTATTTGTTTTTCTAGTTAGTTTGTGACAGCACCTTTCTTTGTGACCGTATGCACGTTCCTCGACTTACGGGGGGGGGGGAGGGGTTGCATCACGATAAACCCATTGTAAGTTGAAAATATCGTTAAGTCGAAAATGCATTTGATACGCCTAACATACTGAACATAGCTTCGTCCAGCCCGCCTTGAATGTGCTTATTTAAAACACTCGTGTGTGCCTACAACTGGGAAGAATCTTCTAGCACAAAGCCTATTTTATAAGAACGTGTTGAATAACTCGTGTAAGTTATTCAGTGTCGAACTGAAAATGAGCAGCAGAAGGGTTGTGTGGGTACAGAATGGTTGTAAGTTCCCCTCACAGCTCGTGGCTGCCTGGGCGCCGAGGCTCGATGCCACCTTGGTACCTGAAAGAGCATTCTACCTCACATCACTAGACCAGGCAGAGGGCAGAATTCAAAGTATGGTTTCTACTGAACGTGTATTGCTTTGGCACCACGGTAAAGTGGAAAACACCGGAACTTAAGCCATCATAACCCAGCAGCCATCTGCATTTGGCTATTTACAGGTGTAGCACTATTTCTTACTATTTCGTGACGGGATAAAGAGAGGTTAGACTGGGCACCGCCTGCTGTGAGTAGGTTCTCAGGGCTGTTAAGAGTGGTTTCTTTTGTTCCAGCAACTGTTTGCTCACATAGTTAATTCTGTTGAGAAGTTCAAGATTTCAGCTACCCTGCTTGCTGCATGGTCCTAGGATTTTTATCCTTGGGTCCAGGGATGGGCTTCAAAAAGTTTAAGGTCTTTTTGAAAATTTCACTGGTATTAGAATAGGCTTCGCTTTCATTAGCTGGTCAGTGATGCAGGGCTCATGTGATCCTGCAAAGGGTTGAGGACCCACTTTTAATAGATTGTTTTAGAGAGAAAAAAATAGAATGCCACTGATTAAATTAAATACGATTACAATAAGATGATGTGTTGCTAACTGCCATTGGATTGCACATCCTTTCACGGGGAAGTGCGAATGGCTGTAACTGAGGGGCCAAATGAAGAATGCTCTTTGTCCTTTGTCAGATGCAAAACATCTCCAGCTTCCTGGTTATGCAAAAGCCCCGCTACACATGTGTAACCAGAAGAGGGGGCATTTATGAGAGTCATGTTTTGGCCTCAGAGCAATGAGCCCCCTTTTAAATTTTTTTTTTTCAACGTTTATTTATTTTTGGGACAGAGAGAGACAGAGCGTGAACAGGGGAGGGGCAGAGAGAGAGGGAGACACAGAATCGGAAACAGGCTCCAGGCGCTGAGCCATCAGCCCAGAGCCTGACGCGGGGCTCGAACTCCCGGACCGTGGGATCGTGACCTGGCTGAAGTCGGACGCTTAACTGACTGCGCCACCCAGGCGCCCCAATGAGCCCCCTTTTAATCTACCTGTAGAGGGTAACTTAGTAGTTACCCTTTGTTTTCATCCCGAAGCTGCTGCAGTTAATTTGTGAAAATCAGTTATTTGTTGACAATTAAAGAATGTAGATAAATATATAAAAGGAGAGATGTGTGTATGACATAAAGAGTTGCAGAGTTTAGTTTTTAATTAAGAAAAGATGGTTGGGGGGGGGGAGTGTGGCGCCTGAGTGGCTCAGTTGGTGAAGCGTCTGACTCTTGATTTCGGCTCAGGTCATGATCTCGTGGTTCGTGAGTTCGAGCCCCACATCAGGCTCTGCACTGACAGCACAGAGCCTGCTTGGGATCCACTCTCTCCCTCTCTCTCTGCCCCTCTCCCCCAAATAAATAAATAAACTAAAAAAACCAAAAGATGGGATTTAGTATAATATATATTCATGGCACGCACAAAAAAGCTTTAAAAAAAGAGAAAGAAGAGGGTAGGAGTTTAGGGAAGGTCAGTTGTGAATTTTTTGTTTCCGATCTAATACTTTAATGTTTTTACTGACAGTGACGTAAACTGGATTTGTAAGGTGTCTTTCAGCTCCAGAGTCTTATGGTTCCATTTTCAAAGTGGTTAAGCTTACGTTGCTCCTTGATTCTAGGTACATCGCTGAGATTTTGGGGGTTGCACGAAAGCATCTGGTTGGGCGAGTTCTGAAAGAAGAGACAAGGCCCTGCCCGAGGAAGCCTACCCGAGAGTAACTGCAAAGGAGCCTGTCAGTAGCTGCAGAACAGCAGCAGTTGGAGATGCATCACAGCCAGAGTTGGGGTCCGGCCTGCTGTGCTTGGTCTCTGGAAGGGAGGCTGTTCTTAGGGCAGGGCCTCACTCACCGTCTGGCCTCAAATGCAACTTGACTGAGTAGGGGGATGTTGCTCTGATCTCCTCCTTGAGCAGCTCTGACTGGGGCCCTCCCTGTTGCCCGAAGAACAAGAAAGACCATAAAGGCAACATGCAACTCCGGGCAGATGGAAGTGATAACACATTTCTGGCCAGAGACCTCCCTGCCTTTTATTGTGGGAACGCGGAAGCCAGTTTCAAAGCTCAGTGTCCTTTGGACCAGCTCTTCCTTACTGGCTTTACTCTTACCCTGAAGGGCTTCAAGGCTGTATCTCATTGGGTAGTGGCTGCATCAAGTTGACTGATGCCCTGTTGGTCATGAACTTTGACCTGCTTTGACACCCTCCTCCCCCACAGTTATGTTGTGAAGTGGTTACCTTATTTCCTTGCTTGTTGCCTTTAATTCTTATCGCTTCAGTAATGTTTATAGTCAAGGTCGGGGTCACCCATTATTTCATATCCTGTGACCTTCAGTGGCTGTGTGGCTTTTGACGCACTCGCTCTTTTATTGTGGAACAGCCCAAGTCACGTCACGTGTCACTTTGATCCTTCAGGGATCTTTGTTTTTGTCTTTATTTTCGGTAGTGGAAATATTTTGTTTTTATTTTGGGTACTGTCAGCGCAAAGCCCACCGTGGGGCTCGATCTCACAAACTGTGAGATGGTGACCTGAGCCAAGATCGAGAGGCGAATGCTCAGCTGGCTGAGCCACCCCAGCAACCCTTGGTTTTCTTTTAATCCACCAACGTAGAACACAGTAGACGTGCCTGGGCCAGGTATTTTACATCTTTGGTCCTCACACTGTCCTGGGAATATTAAACAAGTCCCATTTCCCAGATGAGGATACGGAGGTTCCAAGTGGCTCAGTAACTGGCCGGCTGTTTCCCACCGCATACCTGGCAGAAACCGCATTTGGCAGTAGGTCTGTCTGTCTGTCTGTCTGCTACTCCACGACGCGGAGACAGTGTACCATGCCATCCCCCTTCCTGAGGCAGGATTTGACAAAGAGCCTGATGCTTGTGGAAATCGTCCGCTCTCCTTTGTCCACCATCGTTTGCTACTTGTTCCCAACGCGTGGCACGCTTACTTGGTTTATAGTTATGTTTGCGACATGTAAGGAGCAGAGTGAGGTTTAACGTTTTTCAACGGTTACTGTTTCATAACTTTATTGAGGATGTATTCCTGGTATGAGACATTATTAAACATGTCCCTTTCGAAACATAGGCTCTCATGCCTTCACAGGTCAGTTCAGAGTTGGGCTTCTGAAATATTTTTAATTTGATTAGTAGATGCTGTATAGACCCATAAACGTTTTATTTTATTTTATTTTATTTTATTTTATTTTTTTTATTTATTTTGAG
Organism: Puma concolor; assembly: GCF_028749965.1. Taxonomy (NCBI): domain Eukaryota; kingdom Metazoa; phylum Chordata; class Mammalia; order Carnivora; family Felidae; genus Puma; species Puma concolor. The sequence goes on along the minus strand of NC_141677.1, from coordinate 6,715,115 downwards.
AGAGTACGTGCACATGAGCGGGGAAGGGGCAGAGAGAGAGAGAGAATCCCAGGCAGGCTCCACACTGTGTTGGAACCCGACGCAGGGCTTGAACCCATGAACCGTGAGACCGTCACCTGGGCTGACACTTCACCGACTGAGCCACCCAGGCGCCCCGACCCATACTTAAAATCTTCACTAAAAGCCTGGGAGGTGGCTGGGAGGTGGGTGTGGTCTACCTTCTTTGAGAGGCGAACCAGCCCAGGCAGTGACCTTGTGAAACCTACCCGCCCCTCCCATCAGAGACTGGTGGAGCCCTTACTCCCAACTCCATACAGGTCTGATTTCACAGACTGTGATTTTGACAATTACCCATCCTGGCTGATTACACACAACGGTGACGTTTAGACTGCAGATGCGTCCAGGAACTTCTTTATGCTTTGCATCAAAGGCAGTCTTCTAACAAACAGTTAAATAAGCCTCATCGCCACAGTGGGGAAGCCTTCTAGATGGGGCTGGTGCGTCCCTGGTGAGACTGGGTCATGTGGTTTTCCGGGACCGCCTGGCCCTCGAGAATTGGGCGCATGTGTCACATGTGCTCTGGCCGCACGTGTTTCCCACAGGCCTTCTGTGCTGCGGTGGCAACCGGTTCCTCTCCCCTGCGCAGCTGCTTCCAAAGTACTTGGGCCACCCAAGCACACAGGTAAGGGCCACGTTTTATAGGAATCTCAAAACCTACAAAATATGCACACCTCGAAATTTCAGGTATGCGGTGTCAGTGTAACTATAAGGGAAATTCCTTTTTGTTTCTAAATGTATTTTTCCCCTGGTACTACATCGATAAGCTCAAATAACAAAATACAAACCACCACGCAGAGGTAGACACCAAGAGATAATATTTTGATCCTTCCAGATTTTAGTCCTAGGAGTGAGTAGATTTATTAAAAAGAACAGAATTAGAACGATAGTGTTCTGGATCCATTTTTATTTATGGCTTCAGTGTTTTCCCCATGGTTTAAAATTTTCTTTTGCAACATGCTTAAAAGGGGCTGAAAAGTGTTCTGTGTGGGTAATACCAGAAGTGATCCCATCCTGTTACTTGATAGACCTAATCCTTTTTCAGTTCAGTTAGTACCTCTCCAAATCAGGCCACGGTGATGGGAGAGTATTAAAATAAACATAGTTGCCAAAAGCTTTCCTGCGTCCTGTAAAATAACTAATGATGGTTAAGTCTAGGGGATGAGGGGCGCCTGGGTGGCTCAGTCGGTTGAGCGTCCAGCTTCAGCTGAGGGTCATGATCTCGCAGTTCGTGGGTTCAAGCCCCACATCGGGCTCTGTGCTGACAGCTCGGAGCCTGGGGCCTGCTTCGGATTCCGTGTCTTCCTCTTTCTCTCTGTCCCGCCCCCCTCTCAAGCTCTGTCTCTCTTTTCTCTCAAAAATAAATAAACATTTGGGGCGCCTGGGTGGCGCAGTCGGTTAAGCGTCCGACTTCAGCCAGGTCATGATCTCACGGTCCGTGAGTTCGAGCCCCGCGTCAGGCTCTGGGCTGATGGCTCGGAACCTGGAGCCTGTTTCCGATTCTGTGTCTCCCTCTCTCTCTGCCCCTCCCCCGTTCATGCTCTGTCTCTCTCTGTCCCAAAAATAAATAAACGTTGAAAAAAAAAAAAAATTAAAAAAAAATAAATAAATAAACATTAAAAAAAAAAAAAAAAGGACTCGGGGATGAGAAGACCCAGACGACATCTGCTGCCACATTGTGCAATGAACACAACTTGTAGATTTCCCAGTGCAAATGCCATGCATGAAGGGAACACTGGGAATTCTCTTCTGACCCGGATGCTTTGCAGCCTCCTTTTCTCGTGCACTGAGGTGACCCACCTTTGACAAGTAACTGGTTTTTCCGTACTTACACGAAACTGTTCAACTTCTGATTTGCAGATATCTCGCCCTGCCAGTTGCTTACTTTATGTGATGCTTCGTGCACTAATTGAGCACGTCCCCCCTCTGTTTTGGGCTCTTTCACATAGGTTACACCCTCGGGCAGACAGCTGCACTGACCTGAGGAAGCCGCAGGCATCCTCAGTGATGCTGCTTTTCCAGTTTCCTGGAGAGACATTCACAGTGCGGTCCTGGCATGGCTTGTGAACCGGAGTTCTGTGTTCTGTGGGGAACGGGCGTCCTCCAGCTGGGATGGGTGACCGTGTAATGGAAGTACTCTGCCAGGAACAGGCTTCTGGGAAGCGGGGACCGTAATGTACTCTTCCTTATGGTTCTCGTATAGACGTCGTTCCGAGATTATCACCATCGCCATCATCGTCTCAACCAGGCCAGTGCTTTCCAGACATGGTTCCTTACTGCCCTTGGGATTCCGGTGTGCCTGGGGGCGGGGGTAGGGCTGCGGGAGGACAGGGCCTTCGACCTCCTGATCGTCCCATCAACCAACAGCTCGGCTTCCGTATGTTTCATACCTGAACCTCCACAAGGTTTTGTTTAGAGAAAGGATTCTGCTGCTCAAGCAAGTAAAGACTGAGGGTCACTGTGGCCTATAGAACTTATGAGAGGTTGGAAGATAGAAGGAAAATCGATGTTCACATAATGAATCGATGTTCACGTTTCTCTTGTAGTGACACTGTGCTTCTTGGGTTTGGTACTTAACATAATCCCTCCAGTGGGAATTCCCATAGACCGAGCTAGTGGTTTCTGTAGACGTGTCTCAGAGGAAGTTCTAAGGTCAGCAGAGATGAAGGGGGTAGTAGTCTTAACAAGCACTGGCAGTAGAATGAATCTTTAGCGATGGGTTCAGCAGATCGTGGTAATTGTAACTTCTTAGGGGCATAGGAGACTGCTTTCTCTGGGAGGGTCGATGTGAATAGTAGGAAGATGTCCTTGCCGTCAGTGATGTGGTGCATGACATTGAGGCTGACAGTTTGTGAAATCTTCATGACTCTTTCTAGATTCTTTTAAAACATTTGGGTGGGCTGTCCTAAATTGAAGATTGATATCGATGAGTCCCAGAACTGACCACTCCTGAATCAGTAACTTTAGCTGCGTTTGGGCCACAGCTCACTTGACGAAGTCAGGAACTTCCCTAAAGACTTTTGTAACCAGGGGAGAATGAGGACCTAAGGAATTTACGGTGTCTGATTCACAGTTGGCGCTCAGAATCCTTAGCCAATGGTTAAAAATATTAACTGATTACAGGATGGTTGAGGCAGGAATGTCCATATGTGAAGATCTTCACCTGAATACGTATTTGGTTATTCAAATGATGAGATTAGTTTTGTGAAAACTGGAGAGAGAATTCTTGCTTATCTCTATCAAAAAAGGGGTAAGTTATGCCCAATTTGCAAATGTAACAGGTGCATTAGAGTCAAATAGGGTCTGAGCTATCTACATACTTACTACCACAGCTCCTGGCCTATTTCCTGCCATGATGTAGGGCTTTATTTTCTGTGTACTGTACAAGCCACTGCATGTGAATGAGTGGTACCCCCGGACTTGTGCAGAACTACAGCCCTGCATATATCCATCCATCCACCCACCCATCATCCATCCATCCATCCATCCATCTATCCATTCATCCACCCATCCACCTACCCACCATAGCCATCCATTATCTACCCACCCACCCACCCACCCTCCATCCATCCATCCATCCATCCATCTATCCACCCATCCACATACCCGCCATAGCCATCCATTATCTACCCACCCACCCTCCATCCATCCATCCATCCATCCACCCACCCACCCACTCACCCACCATAGCCATCCATCCATCCACCTACCCATTATCCATCCATCCATCCATCCATCCATCCATCCACCCATCCACCTACCCCACCATAGCCATCCATTATCTACGCACCCACCCTCCATCCATCCATCCATCCATCCACCCACCCACCCACCAACCCACCCATCTACCCACCCACTCACCCTCCACCTATCCATCCATCCATCCATCCATCCATCCATCCATCCAATAGCTGTTAAGCATCTCTGCTTTGTATCACACACTTCCGGGTACAAGCCTACAGTGGTGAGTAGTGCAAACAAGATCCCTTTTCTCGTGGAGTGTATAATCTAGTGGGAGCGGGTCAGGGTGATTCAGGGAGACAAGTGATACAGAGATAGGTAAACAAGACTATTTCTGACACGGATAAGTGCTGTGAGGAAAATAAAATAGGGTAACAGAATTTTGGTGTAGGATAGACTGTTGTGAATTGGATCTAAAATGTACGACTTGTGTCTTGTTGGCTATTTACTTCTTGTACTACCGTGTTTTTATATTCACCGACTGTCTTCAGTAATCCAGAGAAGACATGAGATCCCTCTGTGTTTTTTTGTGGGAACTAAGCTGTTTCTCAAGGGGCCAGCATTCAGTGGTGGAAACTGAGGTAACTTGGTTGTTAAAGTAGTTTGTGGAACTAGAACTAAAATGCTTAGTTGCTGACCCATAACATATAAAAAGAAATTTCAGATCCATCCCAGGAAGAAGTGTAATCTACTGCTCACAAGGGGGAAGATAGAGAGTTGGACTGATTCTCTCTTTAAGCGGCTTCTTGCTGCCCGTGTTCAATGGGTTCAATGGGTCACTGAATCTCACTGATTTGTTTCCTTTGCAGTGTCCCTCTCCTTGCCTGCCTTATTTTGTCTCTTTTCATCAGCTTGTCCCTACTCTGGTAAGGTCCTTGTTCCTGTAGGCTGGTCTTCTTAAATGGCCTTCCCCTGGGTGTCTCTGCCTCTGGTCCAGCTGACAGTTTAGTTTTTCTGATGCTGCATTCATAATTCTGTTCCCATCTTTAGAGCCTTTAGGGATGACTGTCCCCTCATTTTGTGATAAAAGCCAGACTCACTGGCTTGGCATTGGAGGCCCTCAATGATTTGGCTCCAGTCCATCTTTCCAGCCTCATTCCTGCTCTTGCCTAATGCAGACCTTTGGTTCCACCCAGATGTTCTGCCCCCTTTGTGCCTTCGCTCAAGCTGCTCTGTGAGACTCATTCCTTTCATTTTGTGCCTGCTTGACTCCCATGTGCTGTTCTACATCCAATTCAAATAGATCAGCTCTCTCTCTTTCGGGCCACTTTAGAGATTCTGTTTTGTCTTTGGTAGTCCTGGTTTGCTTACGTCCAAGTGGGGAGTTCTCTTTCCTTTCCTTTTCCTGATTATGATTTTTTAGATTTTTCTGAATCTGAAGATTGAAGTTAGGAGAATTTTACCATTATTTATCAGAATAATGCCTCCTCCTCATTTTTTCCAAGAAATTCCACGAGACACATTACACAATCTCACTTCCTGGTCTGTGTCCCTTTTTTGTATTCTTGTTATCTTTGTCCTTGTGTGTCCATTTCTGGACTGTTTCTTGGGCATTTTTGTCTTTTGGTTCACCAATTTTTTTCCCCAGTTTATTTTTATTTTATTTTTTTTAATTTTTTTTTCAACGTTTATTTATTTTTGGGACAGAGAGAGACAGAGCATGAACGGGGGAGGGGCAGAGAGAGAGGGAGACACAGAATCGGAAACAGGCTCCAGGCTCTGAGCCATCAGCCCAGAGCCCGACGCGGGGCTCGAACTCCCGGACCGTGAGATCGTGTCCTGGCTGAAGTCGGACGCTTAACCGACTGCGCCACCCAGGCGTCCCTCCCCAGTTTATTTTTAATCTGTTCAGATCGTTCTTTGTTCTTATCCCACTGCTTTATCTCCAGAGCCTAGAGAAAGGTGCAATGTCTAGTAACATAGATGCTCAGTAAATATGTGTCTTTTTTTTTTATTTTTAACTGTTATTTTTGGTCCTCTTGTAAGTTAACTTGGTAATATTTTTTTATTAAAAAAATTTTTTTTACTGTTTATTTTTTGAGAGAGAGAGAGAAAGAAAGACAGCATGAGTGGGGGAGAGGCGGGCAGAGAGAGAGGGAGACACAGAATCTGAAGCAGGCTCCAGGCTCTGAGCTGTCAGCACAGAGGCTGATGCGGGGCTTGAAATCATGAACCATGAGATCATGACCTGAGCCGAAGTCGGACGCTTAACCGACTCAGCCACCCAGGCCCCCCTAATTTTACCCTTCTGAGTGAGCTGTGATTCCTGAGTAACTCCTCCAATAGAAGGGGGCGTTATTTGTTATATTTTTGTTATGTGCTGTCTGCCAAGGGTCCACGTGCTGGCGTCCTGAGAGCCTCTGACATACCTTGGTCTGTTTACTCAGTGTTAATACTTCATTCGATTCTAATTCAGAATATTATTCGTAAGTGAAAATAGTTGGAAGTAGTAGACTGTGCCGGTGATATAAACAAGAAACCAGTCAAGAAGAAATTGTGAATGTTACAGTTTTTTTTTTAACGTTTATTTATTATTGAGAGGCAGAGAGACACAGAGCATGAGCAGGGGAGGGGCCGAGAGATGGAGAGACACAGAATCTGAATCGGGCTCCAGGCTCCGAGCCGTCAGCACAGAGCCCGACGCGGAGCTCGAACTCACAAACTGCGAGATCATGACCTGAGCCGAAGTCGGCCGCTCCACCGACTGAGCCAGCCAGGCGCCCCAAATGTTATGGTTTTATATGCACAGTATGTAGACCTGCAGAGTCAGTTTTATGATTTGAAAATCCAGTCGGCTCTCTACTCTGGGAGTTCCCTGAAACAGAGGTGTGGCCGCAAGAAGCATCACCATCTGATAGAGAAATGTAACATGTGCTCCCGACCCTGCGTGGACCACACACTCTGTTGTGAACTGTCATTTTCTCTTTTTGAGAATCCCATCTTAGATTAGTTTTGCTGAAAGGGACCTGCTCTCTGGGTTACTGACCTCCCGTGTGTGGCCTCGGTCTGCCTTGCCCACGTTTGATAACAGTGTCCCGGAATCACCAGTGTATCTGGCTTGACTTAAGCCAATGAATAATTTTTTACACATGTGTTATGGTGCTAAGCAAATGTTGAGTGGAATAAAAGTTGATTTAAATTGGTAGAAAGCTCAAGTGCTGATGACAGAGCAGGGATAACAATTGCCCGGTACAGCTCTGTATTTTGAAATCTTGAAAATTAGTCGTGTGCTTTAAATATTTGCCACGAAAAGAAGCAGAAATGTGATATGGTGAGCATGCCAGCTGCATTAATAGCCTGTTTTGTCAGCCATAGACTTTTATGTAAGACCATATGATGGTTATACATTTTAAAATTGTTATTTCAAGGGCTTAGAGGAATTAATCTTTGTTACGGGTTTGTTTGTTTTTTTGAGTAACTGATTAGGAATTTTAATTTTATAAAACATGTTCACATAACGGATCTTCACGTTGAGTCACAAAGAAATGGCTGTTTGTTTGTAAAATACTGTCGTGTTTACTCTGAATCGGCATTGGTGGAAATAGTTTCGAAGGTGGAAAATGGTTTGCGACCCACGTCACAAATATTTTTAGGCTGTTAAATTATTTAAACAAAGCATTCACTATTTATTTTTTGCTCAAAATTTGATTGCATAGACTTTTCTCAGAGTTTTCCTGTCCTTCTCTGTTGTATTTTTCATGCAGTGAATGCATTTCTGAAAATTGTATCCACGATATTTTAATTTTTGTTTATGTTTTATTGTTTCTATTTATTATTTATTTAGCAGAGGAGAGAGACAGAGAAGGGGAGAGAAAGAGAAAGGGAGAGAGAGAAAGAGAAAGATCTCCAGCAGGCTCCACGCTCTGCACGGAGCCCAACATGGGGCTCGATCCCATGACCCTGGGATCACGATCTGGAGCTGCAGTCAAGAGTGGGACGCTCAACTGACTGAGCCACCGAGGCGCCCCTTAATGATATTTTTTGTACAATAAATTAATTTAGGTTGACAAGGAAAGTTCATAAATTTAAAAGGACTTCTTAAGAAATCCTTTAGTAAAATGAAGAAAGCTTTTTTGATATGGAGAAGTCTTTTCTCTTTTTATGCAGGGGTTTTTAATCTTGGACCATTCCTTTGATAATTTATTTATATCACCTGCAGAGATACGTTGGCTGTCTTTGTTTTGACTGTATATATTTATTTCTCCCTGTATTGATTTAGGAACGAAACCATAGTGGAAGCAAAAATTACATAAGAAATAGCTCATTTAGGGGCTCCTGGGTGGCGCAGTCGGTTAAGCGTCCGACTTCAGCCAGGTCACGATCTCACGGTCCGTGAGTTCGAGCCCCGCGTCAGGCTCTGGGCTGATGGCTCAGAGCCTGGAGCCTGTTTCTGATTCTGTGTCTCCCTCTCTCTCTGCCCCTCCCCCGTTCATGCTCTGTCTCTCTCTGTCCCCGAAAAAATAAAAAAATAAAAACGTTGAAAAAAAAAATTAAGAAATAGCTCATTTGCAGAATCTTTTTCTTCTAAAATGTTTGGTGGAAAAGTGTTTAATTATTAATGCATTCACTTACAAACTCCCACACCGCCAGAAAAGCCACCTTTAAGAAAAATATTTGAAGGCATGATTATTGTCCTGACATTATCACATTCCATTGTTTTTCTCTTCTGTCAAAATGAGTGAATCGAAATGAAATAAAACTGAGTGATCTTTCTCAGCGATGGGGCCCTGTGGTTGGGGGTGAGTAGCTGGGGGTAAGGAACACGTAACGAACACCCACTTGCAATCCAGGGTCTGTTTCCAAACTCTGTCCTGTCATAAACTTAGTTTCCTGTGAAGAGTGTGTGAAGTTCTTAGCCTTGTCGGGTAGGATAACCCAGAACAGTCTCACCACACGGATTTATAGCTGTTATTTCCGCTTTACTCCTTAGCTCCTTAATCAGCTGTCCTGTGTTGTCTCTGACGTTGTTTGCTTTATATAAAAAGTACTCTGTGAACAGTTTCGGATAGTCTCTTCTCTAAACATAGTATCATCTGCAGGGTGCCTTTTTTTTTTTTTTTTAATGTTTATTTATTTCTGAGAGGGAGAGAGAGAGGGAGACACAGAATCTGAAGCAGACTCCAGGCTCCGAGCTGTTAGCACAGAGCCCGACGTGGGGCTCAAACTCATAAACTGTGAGATCATGACTGAGCTGAGGTTGGATGCTTAACTGACTGAGCCACCCAAGCACCTCCCGTGCCTTTGTATCCTAAGTCCTAGATCACTAATAAAAACCGTGGGACTTTGTAGGGATTTTCAAGAGCTTCCTTCATTCACCAAAGTTTTGGTGTCACCCTTACCTTCTAGGCCCTCCTTTAGATACTTTAGGTTGTGAACTTAAAGGAAGGCACCCCATGGGCTTGATGAGGGATTGCCTGGTTCCGAGCACCTCTTCCCCACTCCTGTCACAGCCCTGGGGGAGGGACAGCGAGTGACTGGCCCCTGTGGACGTCCTGCACGGTCCAGCAGGGTTTTGGGGTGCTGTCATGATAGGGGTCCCTACGTGCTGCTTTTCTTTCTTGCTCGAAATGAAGGAAAAAACTCCTTTCTCTTTTTGGAGAACATACATGTCAGCCAACGTTCTGTTTATTGTTTCGTGACTTTGGTTTTAACGACTCTTAAGTGTCCCCAGCACTCATTCTCAGAATCCTGACCAGAATGATTCGCTGTGGGGTTTTCCAGTCAGGCTCAGTGAATTTCAGCAGCAGGCAGAGCCTAGCTTGGTGTAACTGCTAACATCACAGTGTTGTTCCCTCTCGGAGCCAGTTTGTGCCAATGATAGTGTGTTAGCTGAGGCTTTGGAATGCAGACTGAGTAGACCAATCGCTTTCCTTTGTGCTGGCCATGCGTTCTTTTCTACTTAAGATTTAAGTACGTAAGGGGTTAGGATGGGACTGAACTGGTTCCAGAGCCATTGCAGGGGCGGGGGGCGGGGGGGGGGGAACGCTTGTGGCCTGAAGATGTTGGCGCATTTCCAGCGAATTGTGAGCGCTGCTCTTGGGAAGACGTAAAGGTTGATGGCTTGGTGCCCTGGCTCCAGAGGGGCTCAGTCCACCAGGTGCTGTCTCCTTGCACTGGTAGCCTTTGTCACGGTGCTGCTTCCCCAGATTTATGGTTTCTCCTTCCAAGGGCTGGTTTGCCTGTGGCCCTCCTGGCCTCTGCCTCGTCAATTGCGCCCTTGGTTTCTGATGCTGTCTGGGCCGGCGTCTCTGTTCATCTGCTCTAACGACCGGCCTGCGTGCCTCCTACAGAGGCCCCGATCTGGGTCCTGGGCTATGGCCCCGAGCCAGACAGCGTCCCTCCTCTCATTGCATCCGGAGGGGGAGAAGAGTCACATGTGCCAGGTACTGGTGAGTTTTAGGAGGGAAAAGAAAGCAGGGCAAACGCGTGGAGGGACGGTCAGGATGGCATCTTTGATGCGGGGGTGTCAGTGCTCGCTGGGGGGCAAGCTGCAGACCCGGCGTATCTGACGGAAGGGTGTTTGAGGCCCAAAAACCGCAGTCGCAAAGACCCTCCTCCAGAAGAGCCTGCTCTGGTGCCAGCCAAGGGGCCGGCGTGGCTGGACAGGAGTGAGTGAGGGGGGCAGTGAGGTGCGGGTTCAGGGAGGTAGTGAGTCCGGGCCCCACCGCACGGGGCCTCTACTCTTGGCCTCAGTGTGGCCGGAAAGTACCTGAGGCCGTAAGCACAGGAGCGCCGTGATCGGACTCAGGCTTCAAACGTTCTGGCTGCCGTGTGAAGGGCGTGACATAGGGGACCCGGGGGGAGGCGCAGAGGCCAGTTAGGAGGTTCCTGCCGGAGTGCAGGCCAGCCAGGGAAGCTTGGATAGGGAGCGGGGAGTGAAGGGTGAGCAGGACGTGGTCCGATTCTGGGGATACTCCTGAAGAAGGCTCACAGAATTCGGGTGTGGTCAGGTGTGGATTTGGGAGAAAGAGGCATTCAGGATTTCTCCAGAGATTTTGACCTGAGCTGCCGGTAGGTCGAGTTACCATTTACGGAGATGTGGGAAACATGCAGGAAGAAAATGTTGGGGTTGTGGGGGGCGGGCAAGTGCGTATGAGTTCAGGTACATAGCTTTTGGATATCGAAGTGGGCATACTGAGAGGGTGGTTGGCTGTCTGAACCTGAAGGCTCAGAGAGCCCCCCCTGGGGTTACCTTTTCACTGGAGTTGCCCTTGGAGGGATGGTACTTAAAACCAGGGGCTTGGATGAGGCCACCCGAAGGGGTCCTTGGGCCTGTGTAGGGGTCTGCAGAGTCCAGACTTTTTACAGCAATCCTAAGACCTACAGTAGAGCTTGTCAGAGGCTGTGTGGGACGTCACAGCAGACTGAATGCGGACACAGACCTGGGAATCGGCCGTTTTCCATTAAGCTGGATATTAAAGAGATTTTCAAGAATGCAAATCACTGCCACTCTTCTTCCAAAATACATGTTTTGTCGTTTTGGAAAATATATTTTTCATTAGAATATGTTACTTTTGTTGGCATGTAATGGGCTTAGCGTTGCTTTTCGATGAATTACTAAATATTTAAAGATTTTCTCAGTTTTCCATCCCAGTAACTATCTATGGATATAAGGCCGCTACACACACGAGCTTTTTGAGCTCCTTAATGGTTTCTAAAAGTGTGAAGAGGTCATGAGATCAAAGCGTTTGAGGACCGCTGACTTAGAGGGGAAATGATAACAGAGGAGACATGGAGAATTGAACTGAGTGACCCTTTTGGTGCTTGCAGAGATCAGGAAGAGCCCACAAAGGAGAGAGAAAAGGAACTGCCGGAGGGAAGGGCGGTGGAAGCGAGCTCGGGGTTCTGGGGGCCAAGTAAGGCGCGGGTTTCGAACAGAAGCCAGAGGTCACCTGTGTCGCATGCTGCTGCTAAGTCGTATTAAAGGAGAACGAGAACTGACCGCTGGCGTTGGCCGTGTTGGAGGTCACTATTGATTTTGAAATGGCTAATTCCAGCAGAGGGGACAAGAGTAGGCTCCGGAGAAGGGAAGTGATTTGTATCACAGTTGGGTTCCTCAGGGTGGAAACTGACCTAGACCCTCTCTTCATTTTGAGCCTGGCCTTCAGACTGACCTTGCGTGGGAACCCACCCCAGGCAGACCAGCTGTGTGGCTGGAACAGAGGATGCGGGCACATACCAGACAGAGTTGCCTAATCCCCTTTGCAGTGGGTAGGATCTGTTTTTTTTTTAAGAGGTATAATATGGGCTTACCAGCTTGCATTCCCACCAACTGTGTAAGAGGGTTCCCCTTTCTTCACATCCTTGGGGTTTACACAAAAACTTAAGAAAAAAAAAGGTATATAGGTTGTTTTTCCTTGAGCTAAGAAACACGGTTATATGGAGTTAGTTACCAAATAAATTTTCCTTTCTTAAAATTATTGTGTTCTTCCAGAGGAATGACAGAATTCTTTGTATTTCTTGTATATTATTGGTCAGTATCAGAATCAGCATTCTGATGGGTATAATGTGGTACTTTGTGGTTTCCTATGATGATAATGATGTTGAAAATTTTGTCATATGCTTCTTGGCCATTCCTGTGTCTTGTTTCATGAGGTAATCGAGTCAGGTCTTTTGCTTTTTTAAAAAGCTGGACCGTGTGACTTTTTTATTCTTTTTATGCTTTTTAGTTCTTGCTGTTCTTTATATATTTTAGATATGAGTCCTTTGTCAGATATGTGTAGTGTGAGTATTTTCCAGTTGGTGGTTGTCCTTTTATTTTCTTAACTGTGTCTTTCAAAAAGCAGAAGTTTTAATTTTGATGAAGTCCAATTTATTGTTTTGTTTTTCTTTTATCCACAGTGCTTTGCCTGCTCCATGGTCACAAAAATACTCTCCTGTTTTCCTGTATTATAGTTTCAGCTTCTATGGTTAGTTCGATGTGAGGTGTAGAGGTAAGGATTCATTCATCTTTCCATGTGGATATTTATTTGTTTCTGCCCAATTTGTTGAAAAGGCTATTCTTATACCCACTGAGTTATTTTGGTATCTTGGCCAAAAAGAATCAGTTGACCATGAAAGCATACATCTGTTTTTTTAATGTTTATTTTTGAGAGAGAGAGAGAGAGCGAGTAAGCGGGGGAGGCGCAGAGAGAGAGGGAGACACAGAATCTGAAGCAGGCTTCGGACTCCGAGCCATCAGCACAGAGCCCGACGCGGGGCTCGGACTCAGGAACCGTGAGATCATGACCTGAGCCGAAGTCGGACGCTTAACTGACTGGGCCACCCAGGCGCCCCTTTATTTCCTTTATTCTTGAAGGGTTTTTGTTGTGCATAGAATTCATAGAAAAGTTTCTCTCCCCCCACCCTCCCCTAGTTCTTTTAGGATGTTGTTGGCTGTCATTTGGCCTCCTATTTTTAATGAGCTGTCTGCCATCATTCGTATTACTTCTCTGTGTCTTGTCTTCTCTGGTTACATCTACACATCTTCGTTGTTGTTATCTTTGGTTTTCATGACTGGGCGAGGTTTTCTTGTGGTTAACTGAACATCCTACTGTGGTACATTGCTGTTTTCGCTCAGTTCTGAAAGTCTCTGGCCTGTGTGTCTCTACATATATTCTTCCGCCCCATTCTCTAGACTGGCCTTTAACTTGTAAATTAGACCACTTAGAGCTCTTGGGGGCTCTTTGTAAACCCTTGTTTTTCTCTCCTTGCTTCAGCCTGGACGGTTTATATTGATGTAACTTCAAGTTCACCAGTGCCTTTGCATTATTGTGTCCAAGCTGATAATCTGTTCATCTAATCCAGTATTGTTTATTTCAGACATTGTAGTTTTCAGTTCTAGAATTTCCATTGGTTCTTTCATTTTTGTCTTAATCTCTCTTCGGAAACTTTCCATTTCTTTACCCATTCTGTCATTCTCCGTAAATTCTTCAGTATATTTAGCATTGTTATTTTAAAATCCTTGTCTTCTGATTCCATTTTCTGGGTCATGTGTAGGTCTATTTCTGTGGACTGATTGGATTATGGATTTACATCTCCCATTTGTATTCATTTTTAATCGAATGGCAGGGCATTGCAGATGCTGCTGTTATGTTCCCCCGAGGAATGTTGAGTTTGTTCAAACAGGCAGTTAAATTATTGGCAAATCAGCTCAAATATTACTTCTGATGCTTTGCTCTCTCTGTTTTGCCTGTACCTCCCAGGAAATGTCTTCTTGCCTTGGGAAGCCATCTTTGTGCCTTAAGCCAGGGTCCTTCCGTGCTTCCAGAGGAGCCCGAGGCCTTTCTCAGGCCCGCAGAGCTGCTAGGCAGCTGTTGGAACTGGTCAGCATCCTACAAATGTTTCAACTGTTATTTTCCTCAGGATCCTTGGACTCATAGTTCTCAGTTTAGCCAACAAATGTGGAGCTTATTTGCAAATTTGGGACTTCACTCTCCATGGCTTCCTCATTTGGGGGACTTTCTTCCTCAATTTTCTGCCACCCTGGCAGGTCCGTATTCTGACCAACAAGGCTGTGGTTTGCTCTTTGAGTTCCATCTGCTGTGGCCCAGCATGGTTCCACTCTCATGGGATCAGCCGTATAAATATAAATTATCACTGAGTGTGATTCTCTTCCTTGAAGGGCTGTAGATAGTTGACTTTCTGCCTGGTTGTTTTCCACCACCTTCAAAGTTTATTTTATATCTGGCCACTGTTTGTAATTGTTATTGGGTGGAGGTCAACTCTGTAATCAGAAAGCCAATCTCCTAAAGAATTTGTTTTGTGTGGTTCATTTCAGTCCTTTATGAAGAAGGGTCAAACCTCTTTCATTTGGAGCTTCAAAATCTCTTCAAGTCATGTCTAATGGATGAAACTGTCATTACTGGCCTATAGAGCGTTAACTACAAGACAGTATTTATGAGATACTTAGTGTTTAGGAAAAGAAATGTACGATATTAAAATATAATCCAAGATGGGAAATGTGGTAATCGGTCTGATTTAGGCATAGGCTGATGTTCGATTACCACATGAATTGAAATTAAACATACTTAGTATATGTACTTAAAGACTCCAGTGTAAACATCGGAATTAAATTTCAGGTAACTGCGAGGACATTCCTAATGCCTGCCTGCCAATTTCTGACCTATATAAATAACCTTTAAGACAGGACATTGCACTTTTGAAGTTTCTTACCACCCTGAATTCATTTTGGTCACTGAAGTTGGCGAGGTAAGTTTGTGCAGTTCTCAGAGGCCAAGACCAGAGAGAAATTAGGCCAACTTAAAATATATCGTGCTCCAGGAAAAGTAGGAATGTAGTTAGAAGCTGAAATGAACACCTTCAGCATTGGTGTTGGTCCTGTTTTGCTTTTGTGTGGTGTTCACCATGGTAAGATGTATGGGCGTGACGATATTGGTAGGAATGCATCAACATTTAAGCAGGTCAGAATCAGTCTGTTTGTTTTTTTTACTTTATTAGCAACGCCCTATTAAATAATAACAGCATTGCCATGTTTCGCATTTTCTGTCTATATAATATTTCTTTGGAACAGCTTTGAAGAATTGTCTAATCAGATTTTTTGTTTGAGATTACTTAAAAAACTACAAAAATATGTGGTCATTGTACAAAAAGAAAGAAGACCCTGTTGACCCTTGAACAATGTGGGGGTGGTTAGGGGTACCGACCACCTGCCACCCCAACACAGTTGAAAATCCACGTATACCTTTCGTTTCTCCAAAACGTAACTACTGTTGACCGGAAGCCTTACCTGTAACATAAACAGTAGCTTAACATGTATTTTGTATGTTGTATGTATTACATACTATATTCTTACAATAAAATAAGCTAGAGAAAAGAGAATGTTACTAGGAAACCCATAAGGAAGAGAAAACACATTTACTGTACTGGACTGTATTTACTGAGAAAGCCCACATGTACGTGGACCTGTGCAGTTCAGAGGGTCAACTGTACTGATAGATAAAAGGGAAGTCTATTAAGTTAACCCAGATCCCTCTACCGGGTACAACCACACTGTGGGGCGTACGTCATTTTAGCTACTTTTTCTGTTTTCATTGACACAAATGGCTTATAGTAGATGTATTTTATAATCTGCCTTATTTCCCTCTTAGTTCAGACAGCTCTATATGTGTGCCGCTGTCTATGTTGTTATACGTGCCGTGTGCACGTATTGAAACAAAAAAGAAATTGTGCAGATGCTCATTTAAAATCCATCCAGGTAAATAGCTTTGAATTTTCCGGGGCCTAGGTTCAGCGACATTTTATCATCACCCAAAACCACATTTGTTTCCGTAACTGATAAGTGTGAGAGAAAACCTCTTTGCAGCTTCTACTTGAACACGCCTAGGAACAGGTTTCCTGCCCGTCCTCTGTTGAATGCAGGGCCACACTGCCTCGTGGCACGTGAACACTGTCCTCTCTCTGGCTTCATCACATGGTACATGGCACAGGCTGGATAAGCTCCAGAGCTGCTCTGCAGAATCGTGCTCTGCTGATTTGGTGATGACCAGGTGGGTCTCGGGGCAGAGCAGCATCTTGAAACACCAGAGCCTTCTGTTTAGTGCAGCTCTCGTCACCAGCCTCGTGTGTAGGTGTTGAACAAGGCAGCTTTCTGGAGTTCATGGTCGACAAGGGAGGCAGGCTTTGAGCTAGGAAGGAAGTGTCAGCATGCCAAGAGTAGTGAAGAAGTTCAGTGTCAGGGGCGCGCAGGGCAAGTGTCTTGACCTCATCTGGGGTGTTTGAGAAGAGCTTCTTGGAGGAAAAGGTGGTTAGATTGACCCTTGTGTGAAGAACAACAGTGAGGAAGGAAATGGCACAGGAAGTCAGAGTTTTCCAGGTAGGTGAGCTGGCCGAGATGGACGTCGGGATTCATTCGGCTGCCTCTCTTCCCGACAGTTTTCTTCTGTAGTTACTTTGGGAACTTTGGGGTGATATTTCCCATAATTGCCCGTATAAAATATGGCATCCGTGTTATTATGTGGTAAGACTGGGCTTACCTGTTCATGAGTCATAATCGACACAATATTTTACGGGTTGGTTCTTTGAATCTTAATAACTTGGGATGAGCTAACGCCGAACACACGCATCCCTCGAGTCTCTTCATCCAGTGGTCAGGCTGAGTGCCCACAGGACTGGTGCTTGTGGGGGTGGCCCCACGTGAGGGGACCGTTACGTCGCCCCAGGATTTTACGGCGGCTGTTGCATTTTGTCTTTGCTTCTTTAGTATCACCTCGGTTTTGTATGGAGGTCAGGTGGCCGTGGAGGCCAGGGGCTGGCAGACAACAGCAGGAAGTCCCAAGTCTGGCCTGACACCTGTTGTTATAAATATGGTTTTATTGGCACGTGGCCACGCCCACTCGCTTGCCTGTTATCGGTGATGCGTTCGCATGGTGATGACAGAGGTGAGTAGTTGCGGAAGATTCTGTGCGCCCTGCACACCCCTCGGGCCTGTATGGAGAACGTTTGCTGGCCACTGGCCTAGGCACGATCCATAATCCAACGCCCCACAGTTTCTTCATCTTGGTGGGTATTTATTTCTTCTCATGCTGTCCGTAGCCAGCCCGCCGTTTGTCCTTATTGTCCGGTTTTGCTCTTTCTTCTCTCCTTCCTGACCAGTTCCCGCAGGCTGAGCCAGTAACCGCGCGGCTGACATCACATGACCTCATGTCACAGCGCATCAGTGTCCCTCTTTGTTTTCGGCTCTTCTCTGCTTACGTTTTGTCCACAGCTCAGTCTCGGGAGCTCTTCCCATCATGTCTCGCTTCCTAGAGGCCTCGAGGAGAAAAGGCACAGATTGTGGCTCCACGAAAACTGTTTGGGGCCGAGCCCTCCACTAGAAAGGAGCTTACCTGAGGCACGTCCCTGTGCTTCTCTGAATTCTCTGAACCTCAGGTGGTTTTTCTGGAAATGGGGCATCAGGGTGGTTGGGAGGACGAAGGGACAGAAGTGCTGTTGTGTCTGTGATTCGTCCTTCTCCGTAGAGCTGACCGTGCCGGGTGGCCGGCTTCCTTCCTGTTAGTACCTCTGGGAAAAAGAGAATGCTGGTTTTCAACTTATTATGGAACAAATGCGGCCTGTTTTTATTTCGAGATTTTGGCTCAGGCAACACCAAGGAAACTATTCTTATTAAATACGGTTTGAATAGGAAAGCACGAAGCTCACGTTATCTGCATTAAAGTACCTCCATCACACACACGCACACAAACCAGTTTTCCTGAATGAAAGCCCTTTGAGTGTGTTTTGAAAACCGGAAGCACTGCATTTGGAGAGTACACGCAAGTTCAAGTGATAAGCCAGGGAATTAGAGCCCTTTTTATTCCCGGATGACAGAGCATGGGTGGAAATTTTGTCCCCATCCTTGTCTGCGGTGGAAGTATCGTGCAGCTGATAAAAACTCAGGCTTTGCCAGGCCGGAGGCAGTATACGCCACCGGCATCCCTCGGCCGTCGTGTGTGAATAACGCAGCGACTGACGCCCAGGAATTCTCGGCCACTTAGATTAGGGTGCTCCGGCGGCCAAGGTTGCTTGCGTGCGTTTCACGCATTTGGGAAGGAGATCGTGTTTTTAGATCTAACACAGAGAAGAAAGTAGAGGAATGACCTCGTCTTTCAGATGGCACCTGACGGCGAGGTAGAAGAGTGTTCTAGAAGGACGCACTCTGCAGACATGTTGTTGCACGAGTCGAGTCGCTTACGTACTCGCATCCCTTTGGGTTTCCTTTTCCATAAAAGAAATATTTACCTTTTTCCTCAAAGATCTAGCCACCACCCATTGGGGCTTTAGAACTGCCTTGTGTCAGGGTTTGTGAGGATGGACAGATGGGCTGGTGCCTCTGTTTCTCATCGGTCTTCGGACCGGCGGGCGGACCAGTGGTGGTTAGCCCTCCAGAAAGAGGTTTAATTAGAAGTAAAACCCAGCGGGTTTTCTTTCCCTACTCCCAGGGAAGGTTCCAGATGGAAACCTGAGGCCACAGGGAGTAGGGGGTTCCTGCCAGCCCTCTGCTGAGTGGGTGGTCCCTGAATAACCGTGCCTGCGTTCTCAGTAACTCGGCCTCAGTTTCCTCTTCTGTCAAGCCAGGATAATGATAGCGTCCCCACTCCTCATGCCATCGTCCGCATCAGTGAGTTAGTGCGCGTGAAACTTTTGGAAGAGAGGCCCGCGTGCGGTGAGCAGTTTGTTTTAGTTGCAGCAATATTTGTATCAGTAATACTCTGTCCAGGCTCTCACGTGCGTTTGAAACATGCAGGTTGGATACCGTCCTGTCCAGGTAACACCCGTAGTGGCTTAAGTCCATGCAGAGGAGACAAGACTGCCAGCTCCAAGCGAGGAAATGAGCCTTTCGTTCTTCTTGCTTTGTTTTAAACATGTATTTATTCTTGGTCCTGAGGAAAAGATTAGGAAGGAGAATGGTGAATGAATGACCACCGTTTTTTGTTTGTTTGTTTGTTTGTTTGTTTGTTTTAATTGCTTTTAGGCTGTGGGAAGGGTCCCGTGACGGGAGTTCTGGAGGGCTGTGACCTGGGGACAGCCGTCGCACCGCTTTGCTTTGGTAATGCCCGCTGCTGGGGTAGGGGCCGTGTCATCACGCACAAAAGCAAGCTGCTGCTTATTTTAAACACGGAAGTTTCTCGCAGAAAAGAGAACTCCAGTCTGCGTTCCTAACAGCCTCCCACACGTGAGGGGTCCCCCCGTCTGCGGTGTCTGCTGGCTCAGATGAGGTCACTTCTGCCAGAGACACGAGGACACTCGACTTGCTTGGGTCAACGGCTCCCGACGCGCAGCCTGGAGCACAGCGCTCCGCCATCGGAGGGAAGCCCGGAGTGTCCGTGGGACGGGTCCGTGGGCTTCGGGGCGGGGCTGTGTGAGGCAGCGGGAGGGACACGCCGGTGCCAGCCGCTCTTCCCCACCTCGTGTGTATTTAAAAAGGAAAAAAGCAGATCATTGGTAAGAAAAGGCAGCCGACTTTAGGGGCATCTCCGTTTCCTCCGAAAACGCCGGGCCTCGCTTTGGGAAATGAAGCGCACGTTTAATACGAACGGGTCCTCGAGGTCGTTTCTTTCTCTTGCCACAGAGCTCGCTGTTTCCAAGTATGAGCTTGATAGCGTTGTGGAAAGGCCTCTCCAGGCTTGTCCCTCACGGAATATCTGATCCCACTGACTTTGCTGTTCCTGGTTGAAGCTGGAGTCGGGTCGACGGGGGGACAAAGGGGCCGGGGAAACAGGAGGTCCGGGTTCCGCGCTTCTGAGTGAGCCTGGACGGTCGGCCCCTTGGAGTGTTTGGGTCCCGTGTGTCGTCACCTGTCACGGCGAGTCTAGGCCTGGGAGATGAACGAGGATTCCCCGGCTCTGAAACGATGCAGTTGTCCATCCCCCGACCGGTGTCTGCGGGCAGCGAGGGGGCCTGTTGCGGTAAGAGGTCCCTGGCTCAGTGAGTTAGTCTTAGCTACGTGCTCCGCTTGTCAACTCCTCTTGGGTTGCTTTGTAAAAGTTACTGGTACTTGCTCAGAGGACTTGAGAACATTTCTATTTGGTTCTTAAGGAGCCCCTACTAGCAAGAGTTAGATGGGACTTTGGATGTTTTACTTCTTATGCTGTTCTCAAAACCACTAATACAGAAAGTCTCCAGCTCGTATCTCTGAACATGAGTTTCATAAAGTGCTGAAGTCTGTTCCATCACATTTGAAACACTCTTTCGTTCAAATTGTTTTACGAGGGGTAGGATCCCAGCATAGCGCCTGTGGTGATCAAAATCCTCTTGCCGGGGGCACCGGGGTGGCTCAGTCGGTGGAGGGTCCGACTTCGGCTCAGGTCATGATATCGTGGTGGGTTTGAGCCCCGCGTAGGGCCCTGGAGAGCTGACAGCTCAGAGCCTGGAGCCCGCTTCGGATTCTGTGTCTCCGTCTCTCTCTGCCCCTCCCCCGCTCACGCTCTGTCTCTCCTTCTCTCAAAAATAAATACACATTAAAAAGAAATCCTCTTGCTGCTTTAAATGTGCACGTGTTCGGCATGTTCAATAATAGCCTTTGCAGTGCCACCGGGTGACCAGACCACCATTTGTAAGACCGCTGCTTCCTTGGTCAGCATGTTCCGTTACATCCTCTGTGTGGCAAGAACAGGCTGAGAGGACATGTGCGGTCAGAGAGGAGTCTTGGGTCTGAGTCAGAGACCGTGGATGGGTAGGCCCCTCTCCCGTGCCCCGGCCCCGGGGCCTCCCTCTTCCTTCCCCCTCCTGTCTCGAAGGCGCCCGTGGTTGCGTCAGCCTCCCTTGCCGACTTCCCTTCCGTATGAGTTACCTGGAGCCGCAGAACACTGTCGCGGCAAACCGGCTTACTCAGCGCACATGCTGTCTCGCGGCGTCTGCGGGTCGGGAGTCCGGGTGTGATTTCGCGGGGGACGAGTTTAGGGCGGCAGTCAAGGCATCTGCCAGAGCTGCTGTGTCACGTGAGGCTCGACCGGGGAAGGCTTTCCTCGTCAGCTCCCGGGACTGTTGGCGGTCTCTCGTGGGCTCTGGGACCGAGGCCCTGCTCCGTGTTAGCCGTGAGCCGGACGCTGCCCTCGTGTGGCTCTTCCTCAAAGCCAGCGAGGGAGGGAATCTTGCAGCCGAATGGACGAATGGACACTCCAGGCTTCCGGGAGGTAACCGGATGTATCTCGTCATGTTCGCTTGCTCCGTCCGTCATGAAGAATCTCAGGTCTTACCCTGCTAAGGGGGCGGCTGTGACACAGGCGTGGGTGGTGAGACACAGGGGCCTTGGGGCCGTTGGAGCCGGCCACATTTGAGGCCGCCTGGGCGCGTGGACACCGCCCTGTCTGTGCATTTTCCCTCTTCACCGGGAGCTTGCTTCTCGTCCCTTCCGCCTCCTTTCCTTCCTCCCGCCCGCAGACAGTCCAGCCACCGGGGGCGGCCTTTCCTCCTCCTCTGCTGCAGAGATGCAAGGACGGGGGACAGGGAGCTGTCCCTGGTGAGCATCCCGGGACGGCTGGCACTTAGAGCATGTGACACATTCCCTAGCAGGCGTTTCTGGGTCATAATGTGCTTTACATCAAGGACCCGAGTGGGGTCCTTTCTGCTTTGGTGTCTCTGGTCACTGCCGTCTCCAAGCACGTGCTGAACCCCAGGGTGAGTTCACGTTCCCGGTGCCGTCCTCCTACGGTCTCTCGCCATGACCGTGCTTGAGTTTCTCATTTAGAATCGTTAGTGGTTTCCGCCCTCTTACTCTTCGGCTCTGTTAACTGATGTCTGGTATCATCATCTCTTCAGGCGTGTTCGGGGCGTTTCTTGCCTTTCTCGGGCCTGCTCTCGGTCCGCGTCTCGCTGCTCGTCCTCGCCGCGGGGGGGGCCGTGTGCTGTCGGGGTGAAGCGGCGGGAGCCAAGCCCGGCCGCCTGGGTTCGAACCCCAGCTCTGCCATTTAGTAGCTGGGCGGTGTCGAGCGTGTGATTCCGTTTTGTTTCTGTGTGCTGGGTGTGAACGTTTCCGGGTTTTCCGCTGGCCAACAGACCTCGGTGGGGGCTGCCGCTCTCTCTTTGCTCCCAAGATCTGTATGTGTAACGATCGGAGCGGCCTGCGTGTGACTGCCAGATGAACCGTTTCTTCAGGCCCTCTTCTGGCCTCCTGGCAAGGTGGCTGGAGATACTTGAGCTCACGAGGACACCTCTTGTTTCGGTGACATTGCCCGTCCCTGCTGGCCTCCCCGGGACGAAGATGGTGGACTTCCTCCAGCAGCGGCAGCATCCAACGAGACCTTGTTTGCCGTGGGCTTCACTAAAGCGTTTGCGGGCGCCCTGTCTCGGAGCCCGTGTCACCGCACTGAGCTGTGGTGCTGCTGCTGGCAGAGTCTCTCGAGGAGGAAAGCGAGGCTTACAGCCATTCAGCAGCACGCCCAGGGGCTTCGTTGCTCTGTGCGTCCGCAAAGCACATGCTCTTGATGACCATAGGACGCTGTCGCCCTGCGAGGAAGCTCGGACCCGTCTTAGCGAACTAGCTCCCTGGGGGAAAAGGGGCGAAGGGTCCGAAACGACACGCCTCGGGGGCACCCGAGCTTTCATCCACTTGCGCGGCCTGGGTGCCCGTGCAAGTGCTGTCCTTGCCCCTACGGGCCGGAGCCTCCGTGCAAAACGGGAGTCGTTCTCCTCAGACAGGTGTTTGCACGGCGGCTGTGGAATCTTCACGTCGTGTAAGAAGCAGGATGGAGAAGGGCTGGGCTGTCAACATGCTCAGCCAGGAGTCCCACATCCAGGTTATTCTAAGTGCGGCAGCTAAGTTAATTGCTCGTATTCTAGTGAAACTACCACTGCACTGCGTTCCTTTAAACGCACTTCATCTCAAGCACGTACGACCCCTTCTCTCACCCCGGGACTTAGCACAGCACCTGCTGCCAGATGGGTCGTTCGTTAACGTCAGTAGTGGAAGTCGCTTATTCTTGCGAATAACCACCGTGGTGGTAAAGTACTGACTTGGAGGAGGAATTTCATGCCATGAACCTATTAAAATAGTTTCCATAGAAGTGAGGACAGCAGGTCTTGTGGAAAAAAAAAAAAAAATCAGCTCTAACCTGTAACAAGACAGATTTTCTTGTGTGCATTGTATGCTGGTTTTGAGGGTAAAAAAAGAGTAATCAACTTATTCCGAGCAGTCAGCATCACCGGGGTGAGTCCCAAACAGGGTGGTGTAGGCGGGGTCAAGGAGCACTGTTTTTCACATAGAAAGTTCTGTTTAAAAGTTGGTGTTGGGGCGCCAGGGGGGCCTAGTCAGTTGAGCGTACGACTCTTGATTTCAGCTCACGTCACGATCTCGTGGTTCGTGCATTTGAGCCCCGTCCCGGATTCTGCGCTGACATCGAGAAGCCTGCTGGGGATTCTCTCTCTCTCTCTCTCTCCCTCCCTCCCTCTCTCTCTGCCCCTCCCCCTCTCATGCTCACATGCTCTCTCTCTCTGTCAAAATAAATAAATAAACAAAAAAGTTGGTGTTGCCTCTCTTGTGGGTCTTTTTCTTTTTTCTGGGAAACACAGCTGACAGACAGATCCATACTGTTGTTGGTGAGGCCGGAATGTGAAGCTAGCCTTGGTGACAGGCCGCCTGCCATCCTCGGTGCAGCTTTTCTTTCCCGCAGATGCCCGCCGAGTACTTGGCATTGCATTGCACACCAGAAGGATTAGCACCGGTGGAAATGATTCATTCCCTCTTTCAAGAATTTAGCATCAAAAAAAGAAACGCGATGCCGATATGAGGAATGCTCACAAATGCACAGCGAGGGCTTTCTATGTGCACATGAGTGAAGGCTGTCCCCTAAGATGGGCGTTTTTATTTGACACTCCTTTCAGAGCAGCTTCGGAAAGTTTGATGTTCTTGTCCAAAGTCTGATTTGAACCTCTCTCCAAAATGTTCACATAGGGAAGGAGTCTGGATTTGAAGGGGTCTAAGCCATCATTGCAGTTGGAGCCGTGAATTTAACAGGCTACCGTACTTGCATTAGTAAGTAAACACAATCGTTGCTGTCATGTCGTGGGGACATAGGCTCCGATGGGCACTGAATATGCATCATCTCTGATCTGTGTAACTTCTCACCACACTATGTGTCATTATCCCTGTCTTGCAGGCCTGGAAACTGAGGCTTGGAAGGATTCGGTAGCCCGGCAGAGAGCACCCTGCGGGTGCACATCAGGAGTGGCGTTCAAGCCTGTTGGTCAAGCCCGTATCCGACCCTTCTCCACTGTGGTTTTGAGAGTCTTCCGTGCCAAGCGACCAGCATACAGAGCTCTTGCTAGCCGGTAAGCCTGGCACTCCGTCCTCTCAGTGCTGGGTGTAATCTCTAAGACCTTGACTCTCCAGTCCTTCCCTGCTGGGCAGATTTCTTTGTTACTAGGAGGCTCTCTGGATTTCTGCGGCATTTGGTCCGTTCTCTCCTTTCTTTATGCCCCCCCTTAGTCTCACACACACATGCGCACACACACGCACGCACATGCACACGCACACCCTTCCGGTTTGGAGAACTTGAGGCTTCCGTCTATTCCATAACCAAGGCAACACTGTCTCTCGTGGCGTCTCAGCGCATGGAGCCATTTCATAAATAACGTGCATCTCTTCTCCCTGAATGACAACACTGAGGCCTCAGAGAAACAGGTTCCCATTTTGTACGTCTTGTCCACTTAAAGCTCTACATTCTTCGTGTAAAATAAGCAATAGTTGCATTCTGCCTGGCAGAGGTGTTGTGTTTTCGTTTGGGGCTCCCCTGTGAAGGGAAACAAAGCAGAACTTCCTGTCCCTTTTAGGGACGTGGACCCTAAAGCGTTACGAAATTTAAAAATTGAAAGTAAAGCATTGTTCTGAATGCCTTGCTCTTGGAAGAAGGAAGGCACTTTGTTGAGCATGTGACATGCTCCGTGACTTACATGAACCTCCAATATTTGAATTGTACGCATGGGTAAGTTAGCAAATCTGATCCTTGAGCAGTGGGTGTCCCGGGTCCTGGGCCAATACCCTTGTCGGATCAAAGCATGCTTGGCTCGGCAGATTTTATCCTTCCTCTAATTGAATGTTCTCAACCACACAGTATACTAGGGGGCGTTTGACCCTCTTTCAGAAAAGTAGAAATCGGGGCTGGGAAGAGATGAATGGACTTCCCCAAGGTCATGTGGCCAGGAAGCGGTGGGACCTGGAGCCACGGTGTCAACCGTGTGGTGTCCTGTTGAGGGTGGGGGCCTGGATCCCCTCGTGATTGATCTTTCCTGTTCTGTAAATTGTAGACAATTGGAGAAATAGAGCCAGGATCCAAATGGGAATCAACACAGATGGTCGCTTAATTACTGGTAAAGCAGGGTTGAAGCCTCGCAGGCTTCAATTACCTCCTTCTCTGAAACTGAACTCCAGCAGCCTTGACCCAGTCCTCCAGCTCCTGCTGGAGACAAGCCGGCCGCCGTTGCTGTCCTTGCGGAGGGCTGGAGGGAGCTCCTTGCTGCCCCGCCCAGTGCAGCGGCTGAGCGCTGAGCCAGGGTTTCCTGGGATCCCCCCAGACACATTCGTCGCTCACTGTGAGAATGTGCCAGGAGGGGTGGGGCCGGGAGGGAGACGACTCTGATATGCTTCCTCCCAGGCAACAGACTAAAAGTTCTTCCCCAGAACATACGGGAGGGCATTTTAGGGGTTCACTTCCCCAAACCCCAGCAGTAGAAATACTGCTCTTTAAATTTTTTGTTTTCCCTTGGGGTTGCGTTTGTCTCTATGTTGTTATTGTCTCCTTCCTTTTTGATTTTGAGGGCAAAGGAAGAGATGGCTATTTTTCTCCATGTTTTGGTCATGGAGAACAGAAAAAGAACACAGAAACCCAGAAATGGGTCTTTCTGAGACATGTACCTCATCAGATCCTTTCTCCTCACGACAGGTGATGGAAATGTACTGGCATGATGGGAGAAGCTGGTAACTTATAGGAAGCCAAGATGACAAGAATTTTCTTAAATAATCAGTAAGTAAAATTTTGTTGGCCCCTTGGAAGTCTTCCGATTACCGGGTGAATGTTCCACAAGAGACTATGGCAAAAGCATAGCACGATCAAATGACTGAAAAGTCTGAAAGAGAAAATGTTTAAAAAAGAAATACCCAAACACTTCAAAAAACTCATGCTCACATTTGAGCGATTATTCTTTCTGGTAAGCGTGTCATTTTAGGTCGGGAACAGCAGTTGGGGAGATAGAGCCTAAGTATTTAAGGGATTAAGGGAAGATTCCTTTTATATTAACCTCTTCTCAATAAGCTCTTCTCAAATACAGATATTCATGTTCCCCTCGGTTCCATGGGCTCCATTTCTTACCAACTTTTGGTGGGTACGTTTTGGAGGTTAATATGAAGAAACTTGAACTTGGCAACTGTGAATAAAATAGAGCTCCTTGTCTGCACCCTCTGGGTGCATCTCCTCTTGTACACATCTGTGGCATTAATGGTTGCTGGTTATCTGACAGTTAAATGTGGTTGATTTTGGTTTCATTATGATGATGATAATGTCAGTGCACGGGGTTGCCTAGTGAAAAGGTTGTGTATTTCTGAGTCACACAGTCGGAGGCCTGACTCTTGCTGTTGTGCTGTTTAGTGGTTACTCAGCCCCTCGAGCTGAGTTGACTCATCAGTGTGCTGGATTTGATAATCCCGCTCATAAAGCAAAAGGCTGCGGGCAGTACTTTGTGCTATGACTAGGACATTATAGGGCCACCGTAAAAGTAGGGCTAACCGTTGAGCAACATGGCTTTGAATCACCCGGGTCCACTTGTCCACAGTTTTTTTTTTTTTTTTTCTTTTACAGTACATTACTTGAATAAATGGATTTTCTCTTCCTTAAGATTTTCTCCATAACATTTTCTCCAGCTTGCTTTGCTGTAAAAATACAGTATATAGTACACATAACATACAAGATGTGTGTTAATTGAGTGTGTTATCAGTAAAGCTTCAGTCAGCAGTGGGCTGCCAGTGGTTAACGTTTCTGGAGAGTCAAAAGTGGTACACGGGGCTCTGACTGTGCGGGAAGTTGGCATCCCTGACCCAGGGCTGTTCAAGGGTCCTCCGGAATCGCTTTTGTTCCTTATATTTGTATCACGGCTTCCAGATGAAAAGCCCATGTTGTTTTTTTTATTTTAAAAAAAAATTTTTTTTTTTTCAACGTTTATTTATTTTTGGGACAGAGAGAGACAGAGCATGAACGGGGGAGGGGCAGAGAGAGAGGGAGACACAGAATCGGAAACAGGCTCCAGGCTCCAAGCCATCAGCCCAGAGCCCGACGCGGGGCTCGAACTCACGGAGCGCGAGATCGTGACCTGGCTGAAGTCAGACGCTTAACCGACTGCGCCACCCAGGCGCCCCGAAAAGCCCATATTGTGAGTCCAGTTGGCCAGCTCAACTTCCTGCTCCTGTCGGGCAGCCGTGGGTTAGTACTGGACGTATCGATAATCGACACGCGGGCAGATGTTAGGACTTGGCCTAGCTGGGAGGGAGGACGGGAGGAGAGGGAGATTTCTGTGGCGTAAATACTCCCCCACGTGTGGGAGGACCAGGAAGTGTGGCTGGGCAGGAACACCCCAGCCCGCACTTTGCTACCGGCCACGTACCGCAGTGCCCAGAACACCCTGAGCGTAGCCCCCCGTGACGAGTTCTGACCACTTGTTGCCTCTGCCTGTAGTCTCGTTTATTTGAGTTGTATGTTTGTACAATCCGAGTTCTAGCGATGGCTGTGTTTCCCCACGGGCTTGCCAAAAACCCCGAGAGTGTGACCATCTGCCCTCGGCAGACCAGTGTGAACAGCACCACGGGCAGCACGTTTCCTGTGAAGCTGTGTTTCAGCCACAGTTCTTCAGGTGCCTGTCTCAGCTCCGGTGGTAAGGGTTTGATTTGGTGGATAAAAGCACGGTTTGCTTTGGAACCTCAAGGCCGTCCTGCGCCCATGCCTTCTGGGGTTGAAGACCAGTCCTGAGACGGGTTTCGAACGTCCACCTCTGTTCTTAGGCGTGTGACTGGAGCCCTCCGGGCGCGGCCTCGGCTTCGTAACTGGCGCGGGACCCCTCGTCTCTTCTGGCTGCGCGGTGACCGTGCTTGTGGTTGAGTCAGTCTCGAGTCTCTTCTGTCCCTTTGCTGTGCTCCCGAGTCCGCCTCTCATCGGGGACGAGCAGGCGGGGGTCCTCCTCACTCACGGTGGCACGTAGGTTTGCTTTGGTTCAGAAAGGAAGCTTTAATGAAAGTGAGTTGTCTGCAGAGGGAGAGAAACAAAACGAGACGGTATCTGGGCGGTTTCAGGTTCCCACAGGCTTGATGAAAATCTTGGGTAGGAGAATGGAGGGCCGAACGGAAACTGGACCAGATTGCTCAGAGTTTCTTCCAGAAGCAGTTTGTTTAGTGTTCTAGCTCACCCTTGAGAAGGAAACAGTTGGAGCCTGAGATTGCTAAGGAACAGCTAAGATTGCGGTGGTTGTTTTTTTTAAATCTCACCCACCTAGCTCTCAAAACACATTCTTCGTTGAACCTTAAAAAAAAAAATGCCTTGCATATTTCAAAACATTCGTTTCTGTCGGTTCCCTGAAACAGATTTACGTAATCTTAAAACACTTAGTTCTCTTATTTCCTCCTAAAACAATAGATATTTATAGTTCCTACTGAGTCAAGGACGGGCTTGGATTATTGCTAAAGTAATTCTTGTCCATTTCAAGCAGAAACTGATGGATAGAAATTGGAGACCTTTGCCTCTGGATAAGAAATATTAACCCACGTCATGGGGCACCCGAGCGGCTCAGCCGGTTAAGCGTCTGACTTGGGCTCAGGTCATGATCTCACAGTTCATGAGTTCGAGCCCCACGTCAGGCTCTATGCTGACAGCTCAGAGCCTGGAGCCTGCTTCAGACTCTCTCTCTGTCCCTCCCCCTCCCGCCCCCCCCCCCCCCCAATTTGTGCTCTCTCTCTCTCTCTCTCTCTCTCAAAAGTAAATAAATAAACATTAAAATTGGTTTAAAAAAGGAAATATTGCCCCATGTCTCAAGTTGAATAAGGGTGTCTTTGGTGGCTGTGAAAGCAGACATGGGAAAAATGACCAACAGAGAAACCTCACCATGCAGAAAATATTCTGATTTATAATTTCTTCCCCCAGAATGGACCCGATGCTATTTCTGGACATCCCCAGTGTAGATGAGTGTTTGATGAGGGAGCTGTTAGGTGTGTGGTCTTCAGATGTGTAAATGGTACAGCCTTGCGTGATGTCCAGTCACCACACTCAGAAGTTTGCTCGGTACTTAGGACTTGTGGGTTATGGGGGTGGATTCCAGTACAAATAAGACGGCTCATTCCACGTCAAAACCGATCAAGTGCAAACATAGAAAGCTGTGATTTCAAAACAAATGCAGTCAGTGTCATTAGAGGTATATTAACTACTCTGGAGACTCAACAGGAGAGAGAAGTTACCTGTGTGGCAGGAGTGATGAGGCCAGGGAGAGTTTTAGGAGCAGATGACATCTGAAGTGGGTGTTTTGTGAGTAATGCCTTTTTCTGGTTTTCTTAAGTTTATTTACTTTTGAGAGAGAGAGAGATCGCATGTGCATGCACTGGGGACAGGGGGCAGAGAGAGAGTGGGAGAGAGAATCCGAAGCAGGCTCTACGTCGTCAGTGCAGAGGCCAACATGGGGCTCAAACTCACGAACTGTGAGATCATGACCTGAGCCCAAATCAAGAGTCCACAACGCCTAACGGACTGAGCCACCCAGACACCCCGTGAGTAATGCCTTTTAGTTAAAATACCTATTTTAAAAATTCTAAAAGTTAACCAGTGCTACTTGGAAAGAACTTTTAAAATGTGAACATTATTCAGGCTGGAAAAATTCATCGATATCATCACTGCCTAGAGATACCATCAGTAACATTGTTTTTTTGCTTTGTTTTGTTTTGTTTCAGTATTCTGCCATACTCTTTCTGAGCCTGGATTAGATTCATCCTTTTTTCCTTCCTAAAACAGATTATTTGTTTTAAATATCGTTTTAACACCTGAGTTGATTGACAGTGTACTGAAAGCATGCCACCGTTAATAAACACACGCTTACGTCGTGTTTGTTGTTGTCATACGGCACTTCACGTGTTATGTGGTCTGTGATGTGTATAGCCAGTCCCCCAGTGGTGGGCATTTTGGTCGTGCTCAACTTTCCATTCTGGTAAAGCCGGCTGTGACGGACCTCTTTGAGCATGCGTTGTGGCGCACTTGCCCAGTTACACGCGCGGGAACTTGGAACAGAGTCGGGCAGCGCTTAGCGCTGTAGCTGGAAGGAACAGTGTGAGGCGAAGTGGGGGAGGAAGGTGTCATTCTGGGGCAAGGCAAGTGGATCCGCATGTCGAGAGAGACGGGGCCTTCCAGGTCACACCCTTGTCCTTTACTCTTGTCTGTTGGGAGCCATATTGGAATCTAGCTCCTACTTCCAATGAACATTCTGAGTGTCTTCGGTTTTCCTTAATTTCCCTTATTGTGGGAAGAATTAACTAGTTAATTGTTATGGATCACGGGTAATTAGATATTAGTTATAGATGATAGATAATTCATAGTTCTTCTTTCCAAAACTTCTGGAGAGCCTTAAGCAACCGGCCAGTCGGGGAGTGAACAAGTAATGGAGATTGGGAAGAGATAGTATGTGTGAGTGTATGTGTGTGTTTGTGTATATGTTTGTGTGTGTGAGTGTGTTTTGTGTGTATGTGTGTGTGAGTGTGTGTGTGCGTGAGAGTGTGTGTGTGTGTTTGTGTATATGTGTGTGAGTGTGTTTTTGTGTGTATGTTTGTGTGTGTGTGTGTGTGTGTGTGTGCACGTGTAGAAAAAACTGAGAGCAGAGGAGCCGGCAGGTTTGAAAAGCAAAGGAAACATCATTAATACTTGTGCTTTATATACTTTTTAACAAACTGAGTAAAAATTTAAAGATGCTTTGGGAAAGATACAGATTAGGAGAGAAGTATCATAATTTAATAATAATACTATCTTATATTTACTAGGTGCTTTTATGCGCTTGTGTGTTTTACTTGTTTTTTTAAGTTCATGTATTTATTTTGAGAGAGTGGCACGTGGGGGAGGGGCAGAGAGGGGGAGAGAATCCCAAGGGGGCTCCTTGTCGCCAGCGCAAAACCCTGGCGTGGGGCTCAAACCCACGAAACCGCAAGATCATGACCTGAGCCGAAACCACGAGTCAGACACTTAATCGACTGGGCACTCTGGTGCCCCTGCTTGTGTTTTAAATGCACGGTTTTACTGAAGCACGTCTCAAACCCCTTCTCAGGGAGAGTGCAGGATTCCCCCCATTTTGCAGGTAAAACAGAGGCCTCGGAGGCTGGCTTGGGGGGGGGGGGCATCCCCAGACTTGATGTTGGAGCTGAGGGCTTGGGGCAGGAGGGTCGTGAGGCCCTAGTAAGACGATCCCTGACAGGTGACATGGAGGGACAGCTTCTTTCGTCATCACCAATGGGAAGAAAGCACTTCCTGAGCCATTTTCCCTTCCCTTCCTGGGAGATTGTGTTACTGCTATTGCCAGAGCTTTCCGGCCACCTTCCTTCCCTTTGGGAGGGGGGAGGGGGGAGGGTTCCGCTTTCCCACCCCAGGGGGGGTTGACCCCCATGGCCATCTTGGCCGGAGGACTTATTTTGGCCGAAAAAGCGTGACTAGTGACGACACATGCCATTTCCCAGCAGCAGAGAGGCCTGCCGCGTCGCTCCTGTCCCCGCCACGAGGCCCGCACGTCTCAGGGAGGGGTGCTCCTTCCCCCTCCGTCCCGGGGAGGAGCACATGGTAGCCACAGCTCAGTTCCAAGGAACCAAACAGGAGCCAGAAATTAGACAGAGACAGCCTTTCTCTGTCGTTGGTGTTCTGTGATGCCGCAGCGTAATTTAGCCCGAACCGATGCGTTCCCGCTGTCGTGTTGCAGTCTGTCCCCTGCACTGTCGAGGTGAACCTTCATCACACGTTACCCCTTCAGTAAGGCATTTAACTAGGTATTTGGGGCAGCCCCCCTTGCCCCTCATTTCCTTCTTCAGACACTTGTCGGACATATCCCGGGTCGAGGGCTGGACGTCCAGTCCTGGCCCCCAGCCTCAGGAATCTTTGAGCTGGGCGCCGCGTATCCGGAAGTGGTAAAACAAGGCAGGTGGCTGGGTCCTAGAGACAGTGTCACGTGGTCACTGGCGGGCCGTGCTCGGAGGGGAACCCGCTCTGTTACCATCCTCATGACACCCTTGGAGTGGCTTTGCTCTCCGCCACCTAAGCTCATCTTCCCCCTTCTCTCCTCCTCCTCAACCCGTGTTTACTGCACTGCGTAGTTTGTGCCGAATGCTAGATTTCCTTACTCCCCACTTGCATTTGTGCTGAAACCATTTGTACCAGCTCATCCACTAGATTAGTGTCTGTGTCCTTTCTTTTGACACGTGTTGCAAGCGGCTTAACATCACACAGGACATTATCTTAAATTTTTCCTCGTCGTATAAATTGCTTAACATTTAATTAATTTATTACAACAAAATTAAACTCTCAGTAAATTATTGACTGTTTTTGTTGATTTTTTTCTCCCCTTGAAGTTACTGATTCTTTTTTCCGTGACGTGTTAAGGCTCTGCGTGGACTTCGTAAATACCTTACCTCCGTTCGGGACAATTCAGAGTTGAACTGTCTTATTTCAGATCCCGTGTCTGACAGTCTGACAGGTGTTCAGGAGATCTGACTTGACTTCACGTTCCTAGCGACTAGGTGTGGCTTCGGACCGTGGAGAGAAACCGAAAGTTCCTACAGGTCTGTCCAACCAGTAGTTTCCAGGCTAAGACAGTGCATGATTTGGCCACTCCCTTCCTCTCTGATTGAATTCAGCTACTTTCTGTCTTGTTACTTCTGACCACCTCTCCACTTTGACTTCAAAAGGCACATGGTTAATTTACTATTCAAGTCCCATCTTGGACCAACGGCTTTCAAACTTTTTTTGTCCAATATACGCAGAAGAAAAGGTCATCAAGTCGGACAGAAGGAACACTCAGGGAACTGCTGCGATTTATTGGTAATGGTATGCTTTTAAGTTTGGGTGGTAGGTTCATGACTGTTGACTTTAATATCATTTTTCCTGACAAATAATGTTGAATGTATTTTCTTGTATGTATTAGATACTATCTAACCAAAAATTTTTTTCAAATGTAGAACACAGTTCATGTTGTTAAATGCACCCATTGCGTTTATATTGGCATAACTGTGACGTTAGTTATTTTAACAACTTTAATTTTCTTGTAAAACATCTTAGATGGGCATTTTAATAGAGAGTGCCCTCTGTTTTCAACAGAGCAAAATAATTTTGTTTTGAAGACACTATTTATTGACCTTTGATTTCCCGATGATCTTCATGTAAATATAAGAATCAGTATAGTTGAGGGCTCACCCAGAGAAATATTTTCTTTTGTTCTAACACAGAGAAGTATCCTCTGTTGGGAAGGATATAGAAAGTTAATGTCTGGTTATCGAAAGGGACTGGCCACTAGTCCCTTCGTTTTTTTGCAGGAGAATCTAAATATTTACAGAGTCTGAAACGTTAGCTCTCCGTCTCTTCAACTGTAAGCCCACGCCTGTTTGTCAGCTATGGAGATCAGACATGACAGCCCCAGCTTGGGGGTCAAACATACATGGCTTTGAAGCCAGCTCTGACTCATCTTAGCCGTTGACCTTGGGCATCAAAACCTTCTTGACGCCCAGTTTCCTTGTGGGCTCAGTACGGCTGTTAACACCTGCCTTGCTGTGTTGTGTGCACTTTAAATGGGAAGTAACATCTGTACAGTAGGAGCCACTGTCATGACTGGATGCTCAGCACATGAATTAAATTGAGCGTATTGTTCTTGTTCCAGGTGGAATTTCAAGTACATTTTCCTGTAGGAACAGTGTGAAGAATGAGGTTTGAGTACAGTATCAGAAATATTATTAACACTGTACTTGGATCCATCATAAGTTAAATAGGCTTTTAAAGACTGGCCAGAGAAGCCAATGTCTACATTTTATCTCTAGTGAAATGCATTTCAGGTACCACCTAAGGGTTCATTGACTCCAGACCTTAGAAGTGAACTTTTAGAATGTAATTTATTACCAGGTTGAGGACTGACTGTTTAGATAACCTCTTGCTCAGACATAAAATGGAATGTCTTGACAGGTGGTGGTGTTTTTTTGGGCAGACAGACGAGCCCTCCTTTCTATTCCTGAGAAGGAAACTCACCTTCTGGAGAACTTACAACTCTTCCTGCTGAGCCAACGATGTAGTTCCAGCGTAGACTGGCCAAAATTGGGACCTTGACCACTGGGTGGGCGTGTTTTTCCTGAGAATCTTAAAAATTCCAACTATGGGATAATCCCTGTTAGGGGCAGAGCTGGGAGGTAAGTGGAAGAAGGCAGGTTTCAGGAAGGGAGAATGGAACCGCCTGTAGGAGCAGAGATGCCATTTTGCCCTGGTGGAGCCATTTCGCATATGTCCTCAAGCCCAGCTGCCCTGTGGCTTTCCTGTTGCTGGGCTACTTAGAGTCCACGCAATGCCCCTCGCTCTTACCCATGATGCTCCACGTGCCATTTCTGTTACCTGCAAGTTAAAGAATGCTGACTAACTTATGGGGTTGTTTAGACTTGGAATACTGAAGAAGTTGTGTCTTTGTCATGGCAATTATAATAAATATAATTACATAGTAGGACAGCTGATTGAGGACATACCTTTTTGAGAACAATGGTGGTGTTGATTCCCAGTTCATAAAAGCAGAAATGTATTAGCAAAATCAAAGGGTACTAGTGACTGTGTGTGTGTATGTGAGAGAGAGAGAGAGAGAGAGAGAGAGAGAGAGAGAGAGAGAGACAATGACTCTTAGAACACACTGATGATCACCAGAAGGGAGGTG
Organism: Puma concolor; assembly: GCF_028749965.1. Taxonomy (NCBI): domain Eukaryota; kingdom Metazoa; phylum Chordata; class Mammalia; order Carnivora; family Felidae; genus Puma; species Puma concolor. The sequence goes on along the minus strand of NC_141677.1, from coordinate 6,679,952 downwards.
GGGGGAGATGGATGAAAAAGGCGATGGGGATTAAGGAGTGCGCTTGTTGTGATGAATACCCGATGATTAAAATAAAAACTTTGTGAAAAAGAGAGAAAGAGGATTAACGACTCTTGACCGGAGTTTGCTCTAACGCACGCATCTTATGACGTGTAGATTTTAAACCAAATAAACACAGAAATTCACGTGATGAGTCTAGCAGTTGGGAGTTGCCTCGAAGCACGGCCCTTTGCTACCACTTATAGTTGCGAGCACCTGCAGGTGACCCAGTGGAGGCTCATGGCTGCACCGTGTACATTGCGAGAGATGTTTGTCTTTAAGGAGCAATTGGTACTTTGGCAAGATTGGCAGATGTGTGTACGTGTGTTCCTTTCCAGCAACGGAAGGTGAAATGACTTAGTGCCTCTGTTTCCTTCAGTGGGCCAGTGCTGGAGGAACTGAGACTTTATGTGATGACACTCTTTTGTAAACTGTACTTCCCTTTAGGAAGCATCCGGTTCGCTCTCTCTCGGCAGTGGCGCTCTGTATCGTTGGGGCATGTCATAAAGAGCAGAGAAACGCGCCTGCCACTTGAGGTCTGCTTGCCAACTGGTCTGAACAGCCATCAGTGGTTGCTTACTCTCGAGGGGGCAGCAGTCAGAAGGAAAGTTTTCCTTTCTCCTTTGCGGCCGTTGTAGAACTGAAACACCATGTATCTCAATGACAGCTGTTTCTTCAGAATCTGTTACGTCCTGGTCTTTGAAACACGATCTCTTCCTCCGATGGACTTTTGTCATCTGGGGGGAGAGAAAGGTCAGGGGTCTCAGGAAGAAGGAAGATGCCACAGTTCTGGAAGTCCATTTCGGGATGGAGTTATAAAGAATAAGGTCGGTAGGCATTTGGAGGAAAGGAGAGTTGTCTAAGGCTTGACCCCGTGAGGAGGGTTCCAGGAAATGGAAGTGTCTAGAAGGTGACAACTAGTATGAAGGGCAAGTTGAAGGTCATCAGCCCCGGAGCCTGTACGTACTGTTCCTGCTGCTTCGAGGGAACAAGGAGACCAGTTGGGTTATTTGACTGAGGGTTTTCAAGGTGGAAGATGGCTGTTAGACAGTTGGAGGCCAGCTTTGGAACGACTGACACCGTGGCCTGGGCCCCGTGGGCTCATGGTCACTTTTTTTGAACTGTGCAATGATAGTCTGTACTTTGCATAATAATTTTAGGGAAAAAAGACCTCCTAGAAACAGTTATCCTTTTTCTACGGTGAGAACATTCCAACAGCATTGGCAACTGTGTCCTCATTCCCCAAGCATAAAGGTCACTGTAACCGTCTTTTAAGTGCCTTGAGTTATGGTTGCAGGTGAACATATTTTTAAGCTTTGCTTCCTAGACAGAGCACCCAGGCTATGAATTTTAAGTTTGACTGGATCCTAGGCAACAGAAGCAAACTTAATTGTCCCTCTCTTTCCTGTACGGCTACTTTCCCTTCCTCTTTCATGTACTTCACTGTATCTGTGTATGTCTACACACACGGACAATTGCATTTTCGAGACTGTAGGTGTTGTTGACGGAGTTGCTCGCATACCTGTAGGTTGTGTGTGTGTGTGTGTATCCTTCTGATATAAAAGAGCTATTCATGGTGTAACAGCCAACATATTATCAGTTTGGCCAGTATAACTGGTTATAATAGTTTTGTAAACAGAAAATCACTGTGCTTAAAAATACGTATTAATTTGCGTGACTGTTTGAGGAAAGTTGCCTATAAAGGAAATATTTTCCTTTTGATCTCTGCTATAAAACCAGGTTGTTTAATTGGTAGAGAGAGGGAAGGTTTATGACATGGTGGCATGCTGGACTTTCACATTTATCAGGTGCTGGCGATGATGCATTAGGAGCACAGAGGGAGGGACCTGGCCGCTGGAACAGCATTCAAGGGACACCCAGCCTTGGTGACCTGGCATAGGGGGATGAGTGCATGAGCTGGGAATGGGGGAAAACGGTACAGATATGTGAAGCCCACATAGGAGGCCCTCATCATACCTGTTGATACTGAATTCTCTGGAAAGGGGCAGGGCTCAGATGACTCCAGAATTTAACTTAAAGCATCCAGGATGATAAGATTACTTTTATGTGAGAGTCAACAGAGATTTTCAGCTTCATCATCTAGACTGGGCGAATGTATGCCTGTTACTAAGCATCAGTGTGAGGTCATAGGCTTACCTTGCACCTGCCCTTTTTGACCATAACGTTGGTCTGTCAGGTGGAGGAATTCTTAGAGACCTTAAGAGAGATGATGAAGCAGTTTGCTTAGGGCTGGCTTCCTGGTCACTCATGGGCAGAGCTGGGATTAGAGCTGCAGCTCTGGGTTCCTGGTGCCCTGTTCTTTCACTCTTGCATGCTGGTTTGCAGAAAATCCCAGTTTAGAAAGGGCCTTTTATCTCACTCTAGATCTCATCTTTGCTGATGAGTATTTTGAAGAAATTTTGGCCTATAGAATGACGGTTCTGAACAAATATGCGAAAGTTAAACTTAGGAGATCTTCTCCAAAGCCAAGAAGATTTACTTTGTAACTTAAAAAAAAATTCTTATTCTGTTAAAACTCTCTACTCCCACTAACCATCAACTCCTTTCTTTACTGGTCCACAGAACCTGGTGGTTCTGGAGGCTTCTGTGATTTGCCAATTCCCAGTTACCTAAAGTTTCCTTTAAGTATTTTTACTCCAGTAACCCAGATGGAATGAGTATTTGAAAATCATTCTTACTTTTTTAACAGTTGATTTACTGTGGCGTCAATGAAATCATTTCCATTTTAAGCCTTTTTTTTTTTTTTTTGGTAGTAAAGGTCCTATTGTATAACACCAAATCCAAGGATCCTAAATCAAAAGTTTCTTTAATTAAAAAAAAATGTTTATTTTGAGAGAGAGAGAGAACACGTGTGAGCAGGGGAGCAGGGGAGGGGCAGAGAGAGAGAGAGAGAGAGAGAGAGAGAGACAGAGAGAATCCCAAGCAGGCTCCAGTCAGCCCCACCTGGGACTCCATCCCACCAACCAAACCCTGAGATCATGACCTGAGCGGAGACTGAGCCACCCAGGCACTCCTCTTTTTTTTTTTTAATCACTCAAATAAGGGACTCAGACCATACAACACCAGAGTACTATTTCAGCTCTAAAAGTATTTGGATATTTTAACATTGAAAAGACTTTTTTTTTTTTAAGGCTACTTGGTCCATAGTTTTGGTGATTCTGACTCAGAGCTTAGAGGGACAAGACAGCACCGGTGAGTGCCTGCTGTATGTCCAGCACTGTGCCAAAAACGCTGTCCATGTATTATGACATGCGAGCTGTCCCACAAGCCGTGTCAGGTGGGTGTTTGGTCCCCCTTCTCTGCAGATAATTAACTTGCCCAAGGTCATTCGTGTCAGAGGTCAGGTCTGAATCTGCCGCGATCCCAGATCCCATGCTCATTACATCCAGAATCACCGCCTACCTCGAGAACTTTTCCCTGAAGGAGTGGAAATCAGCATACATCCACTGCTCAAGTATTTCATAACAAGATTAATTCTTGTTTGGAAAGAGTTTCTGAAGAGCCATCCACCATTTCCTTGAAGTTGTTAGAGGCTGAAGTTAGAAAATAAAAAAAAAGATTTTTTTTTTGTTTTTTTGTTTTAAAGGCTGTAAAACGGCCCTGAAGCCCGATATAAATCAAGAAAGGAAAGTTCCGCCTTAGCCGCCAGTGAACACGCTTATTGGTTAGGACTGCCCGGGCTGACTCATTTCTTTTTTGCTGTGTTAGACGGCCACACCCTGCATTCCAAAAACCCTCCGCCGCCCGGCCACGCCCGCGGCCTCCGCGCCGGAGCCTCGGGAGCGGCAGTCGGCGCGCCAGCTGCCCGCGCCCCGGAGCCCCGCGCGGGTGTCCGTGTCGGGGTCGGCGCGCGCCGGCCGGCCAGGCCGCGGGGCGAGGCGCAGGGCCCGGGGCGCCCCCCTCCGTCCCCCTCCCCGCCGGGGCCGCGCGCGCGCGCGCGCTCACTCGGCGCCCCAGGAACCGTCCCGAGACCGCCCCCGGGGACCGGAGACGTAAGCGTGCGCCTTCGGGGACGCGTGGCTCGGATCGGGTGCTGTGCGCGGTGCGCGCCGCGCTGGCGGAGACGGCGGGCCCGGGTGCGGGCGGGCCCGGGTGCGGGAGGCGGCGTGCGGGGACGCGCCGCACGTGCGCGGGGCCCGGCTCCGCTTGGGGGCGTCGCGGGTTCCCGGGGCAGCCTTTCGGGCGGGCGGGCTTGCGCGGACGGCCAGGTTCCTGGGTTTGGGGGAGTCCCCCCTCAAGGTCCAGCGCCCGTGCCTGCCGAACGTCCCCGGCGAGCTCCCGTGCTGGCGGGGAGCCGGGGCCAGGGCAGCACGTGCTCCGCGTGTTTACTCCACCGCCACGCGCCCTGAGCGTTGTGGCCAGCAAGTGCTCGCGTGACTGGTGCATAGAAGTCCCCGCGGAATGCCCGGCCTGGCGCCCCCGGCCCCGTGGGTGCTTGCTCTGCGCGGCGGCCAAGTCACACCGAAGTGACAGCCCGGAGACCTGAGGTCTCCGTCCAGTCCCCTCTCTACCCTGTTGCCTTCTCCCTTGAAACTGTACGTAGAAATAAAATCGTGGAACTTCCTTAAAAATCTTCCTGTGTCGAATACGAGTCCGCTAGTGCACCGAGATTTGTTTGTGTGCTGTACGTGAAGTACGTTTTTGCGAGGGGGTGGGGAGGTGTCGGGGACAGGAGAAGCCGAATCTCGTGATTATTGTGGTTGGCTGAGGACGCACACAGTGCCACAGACGTGTGTCGCCGTCAGGAACACGGACCGTCCGGGCAAGGCGGGCCGAGGGCGTCCTGGTAGCGGAGCGGGTGGCGGGAAGGTTGTAAACTGAACCACGAAGTTGCGAACGTGAATGGCGAAGCTCTGAGTGGTGCCCTTCTTCATTCACGGAGACAGAGATGACTGCAAGCCGACAGGCCCTGTGGCAGAACGGCTCTTTGCAGCTGACTTCGTAGCTCTGGGAAGGAAACCTCTCTAGAAAGAAATCCACATGTAGTAATTAAATTAATTGGGTGGAATTTTTAATTAGTTACACCTTGATCTCCGGGTAGCGCTGTGTCCAAGCTCACAGGCTTGTTGCTCTGTCGCTCTGACTTTAACTCATCAAGTGCCTCTGTGTGAGATGTGACAACACGGAATCCTGGTTCTTTTGAGGACCAGCCTGTGATATCGAAAGAAATGGCGTGAAGCGCCCTGGGGTAGTTGGAAAACTCCCCCCACGGGCGGTGACAAGGGGAAAATATTTTGGTAAATCTCTCCAGTGTCTAAACTCTAAAGGGATGAAATAAACTTAGATTTTTTTAAGTTTCCTTTTTCAAGTTTATTTATTTTGAGAGAGAGAGAGAGAGAATGTGGGGAAGGGGCAGAGAGAGAGAGAGAGAGAAGCCCCACTCAGGGCTTGAAGTCAGGAACCCTGAGATCAAGAGTTGGACACTTAGGGGCGCTTGGGTCACTCAGTCGGTTAAGCATCCGACTTTGGCTCAGGTCATGATCTCACAGTCCGTGGGTTCGAGCCCCGCGTTGGGCTCTGTGCTGACAGCTCGGAGCCTGGAGCCTGCTTTGGATTCTGTGTCTCCCTCCCTCTGACCCTCCCCGGTTCGTGCTCTGTCTCTCTCTGTCTCAAAAATAAACATCCAAAAAAAAAAAAAGAGTTCGACACTTAACGGACTGAGCCATCCAGGTGCTCTTAAATTCGATTTTGATTTGAGCTTTGCCTAATAATTGTGACAGGGCCGGGCATTTAAGGACCTGCTATTATCAGGCAGTGAGATGCTTTACGCCCATACCTCATTTAACGTTTACATTATTGCTGAGGGATAGAGGTATTGTTTGTTTTATAGTTGAAGAAGCAGCTTTGGCAAGGTTACATAATCTCCAGATTTCACAGCCGGTGAGCTGGGTTTACACTCGAAGGTGGCGTTTAAGATTTGGTCATTTTTCCATGTGAAATAATCCACAGGAGTTTCTTCATTCAGAGCAGATGTGTGTGTGTGTGTGTGTGTGTGTGTGTGTGTGTGTGTGTGTGTGTGTGTGTGTGTGAGATTTTAAACGCTCCTTGTTGCCCCCGTGCCAAAATGCCGAAGTTCAAGGAATAACGCATTTACTCTGGGAGCCCATGGTCTTCAAATATTAACTAAGCAAAGCCCTGTTCTCGATGAACCTGTTAGCGCATGTGACCACCTCATAGTTACTGATTTAGGGTGACTTTCTACTGTTTTTTTTTTTTTCTTTGAAGCCCTTTTCACTGTGGACTTGCAGATTCTTCCTGCTCCTTCCTCATTCACCCAAGGGCAAGGGCAGCTCAGGAGTTCTGTCGTTGTCGAATCAAGCCGCCTGGTCCGTGGACATTCAGTGGTGGCATTCTCTGCGTGTGAGCGTGCACCCGCAGTAGTTTCTCCGTGATGTGACACGTTTTTAAACTTGTTTTCAGCACACAGGTTAGCGTCGCACCTGTCTGTTAGGAACGGTGAGGTTGCGAACGTCACGCTCCGCGCGCTACGACTTTTCTTGTCAGGTGAAGGTGACGAAGTCTCCGTGTGTCTCACCAGGGGCGGCCGACAGCAGGAGGGTCCATCTGCTGGGTCGTCTCTTGGGATGTCCCGATGAAAGAGAACGAGGCCGTGAGCTGCAGTATCTATGCCAGAACCGGGTACCACTCACACCCCCACCTTGTCGTCGTCACCGTCTGTTGACACAGAACGCCCACCTGCCTTCCGCGGCAAGATGCCAATGCCGTAGCCTCCTCCCGAAACCTGTCTAAATCCTCGCCGCACTAAGTGACTTGAGTTCTGGAGGATGTTGAAAGCACATGCCGGTGTGATGATAACACCCCTGGGGGGTTATCTTGCGAAAATCATGGAGGGGAGGAAGTGTGCCGGGCAGCTTGGCTTTCAAAACTGGGGGTGGGGGGGATGGTCAGTTCTGGAAACTTGACACTCAGGGCTTACGTTGGCATCATCTAGCAGAACTATAAATGACAGTCTTGAAAAGACGGGTAGGGATCGATTTAGAAAGAGTGGCGACGTTCGGTATCCAGCGTCACTCCTTTCCATCTGACCCCATTTCCTTTTTGGTGGTGACCGGACAGGTATGTCAGCATTGCCGTAGGCGATGACAGGTCGGCCTCAGCCAGACAGTTCACAAAGTGCTCTGTGTTCTTTGCTCAAGGTGGGACAGATGTAGGTGGGACAAGTGGGTTTGTGTCTTGTCCCAAAGGGGGATGGTTGGGAGGGTGACGTCAGCCTCGCGCAAGGTGCCAGCAGTGTGGGGCCCTTGATAACAGTTGGAGGAAAGACCTCACGCACTGGCGGAGGTGGAGTATTTAGAACCAAGGAGGCGACGGTCCCTGAGTTCTCTGGAGCACTGGAGATGGTGGTAAAGAACGGGGACTCGGGGGCGCCTGGGGGGCTCAGTCCGTTGAGCGTCCGACTCTTGGTTTTGGCTCAGGTCATGATCTCAGAGTTCATGGGCTCAAGCCCGAGTTGGGCTCTGCGCTGACAACAAGGATCTTGCTTGGAATTCTCTCTCCCTTTCTCTCTGCCCCCCCCCCTTTCTTTCTCTCTCTCCCTCTCAAAATGAGTGGACAAACTTAAAAAACAAAAAACAGAGCGGGGACTCTGGCTTGACTTCGGGCAAGTTACTTGACTGTTCTGGGCCTCTCTCTTCATTCATAAAACGCGGTCAGTAATACCTACTTTATATGGTTGTCAAAGATGTCCAAGGATTAAATTAGATAATCCACGTGAAGTGCTTAAAAACCAAGCCTGATGTAAATTGTATGTGTGAGACGCTAGTCCTCTGTTGATCCTGCCTTTACCACTTTGGGCAAGGCTGTGTACGTTTCTCGGTCTGTGTTTCAGTGTGTGCCCAGAATGGGGTAATCCAGTTTGGCCACGGGTCTGGAAACTTTGAACAGAGGTTGAAGATGCTGGGGACACGTACCTTCGCGCAGAGGCTGAAAGATGGTCGTTGCGTCCTGTAAAGTGAAACACAGGGGGTCACGTTCTCAGTTGTGTATGTTTTATCCAGTCCAGCAGGTGTTTTCTCTTAAGGAGCTGTCGTCTGGTATCCTAGAAATCTCCATGAAACTAGAAGTTAGAAGCGCTCTTTCTTGGTATCAGTATGATCTAACTAACAGTGATGCGATCTGAGGCACTCAGCTGAACGCAGTGGTTTCCCGGGCTGGTGGGGAGGAGTGTGCTGTGCACGTTCAGTGCGCAGAAGCCCGGGACGCTGCTAGCGGCTGCCTGCGTGGGAGGAGCCCCTCGCCCAGGAATGAAAGGTCCAGTCCGCATGTCATCAGTGCTGAGGTTGAAAGCCCCTGCTTGTTCACTCTTCAGTATGTGTTTCTGAAATTTGAATCCTGATCTTTGCTCTAGCTCTGTCAGAGGGAGCGTTAAGAGTCTGTTTAGGAAAGGGCCTGGGAGAGTTCATGCGTTCTGGAATGTGCACACGTTTACAGCGTCTACACTTTATTAGCAGCCCAGCAAGATCTCATTTGCTCCGTTCCCCGGAGGAGTATTTTACAGGGGTTCAGGAGTCAGATAAGCCTGTGTTTGCATCTCGGCCGTACTGAATTAACCCACTGTGTGATTTGGGGCAAGTTTCTTTATCTGTGAAAACCCAGTCCCTGTCTCATGAGAGTCGCAGGAATAAACGAGGCCACGTACATAAATCTTGCAGTCCGGTTCATAGGCACAGTAGTAAGCCATTGTTTTGTTTTGTTGTTTTTTTAATTAACTTTTATTTATTGATTGGTTTTGGTGGTGGGATTAACCGAGGCTTGCTGACATGTGAGACTTGGAAAGAGGATGAATAGAGAAATTGGATTTCTAATAGCAGAAAGACAAGAAACAGAAAAGGGGTCCTGGTCAGGATTCAGGAGGCTGGAGTCTTAGGAAGTGTGAACTGTGACCTGTGGGGAAGGCCCGTGGCATGCACCAAGGGCAGAAACGCTCCAGAGCGGGCACAGCAAGAGCCCTGTTACCCGCCCCCCTCTCCAGACCTGTACTCACCCCCCCCACCCCCACCCCGCTGCTGGGACCAGCCCGGGGCCTTTCTGCCTCTGTGAGCTGTTCTACCGTAAAAATTTGTTTGGAGCGTTTGATCTTGGGCAGTTTAATTAACTCTGTTTTCTCATCCTACTCTTGATATTGTGGTCTCTTAATAGATTTCCTAGTGCCTTAAGGTACAGGCAGCACCCCCAGCCTCGTGTACACGCAAACGTGTGAACTCTGCAGCCTCAGTGACTTCCTATACCCGCTCAGCCTCCCCACGGAAGATGCAGCAAAGCTTTCACGTGACTGCTCTTCCTGTCACCGCATTGGTGTGGCAGTCGTGTTCTAGGAGTCCGGAGGCCATCCGTGAGTCAGGCAGCACATCCGTGAGATCAGTGGAAAGTTCGTGTATCTGACTTAAGAGGGATTTGGTGCATGTGTGATGAGGCGTGGGTGGAAAGATTGGCCAAGCCGCCCACGGTGCCTACAGCCCACCTGCTCTCTGCTTTGTAAAGGGAGAGAGTTTTGCAGCTCGGTTCGTCTTCCAGGATTGGCCGGAGAGACGCAGCAGTGAAAAGTTCCCTGGCTTAGCAAGAGGCTCTTACTCAGGTTGGAGGGTTGGAGTTAGTTAGTGGACTCTTTTTTTTTTCTTTTTAGTAATTTATTTTTTAATTTACATGCAAGTTAGTTAGCATATAGTGCAACAGTGATTTCAGGAGGAGATTCCTTGGTGCCCCTCCCCCATTTAGCCCATTTCCCCCCTCCCACCACCCCTCCCGTAACCCTCTGTTCTCCATATTTATGAGTCTCTCCTGTTTTGTCCCCCTCCCTGTTTTTATAGTATTTTTGTTTTCCTTCCCTTATGTTCATCTGTTTTGTCTCTTAAAGTCCTCATAGGAGTGAAGTCATATGATTTTTGTCTTTCTCTGGCTAATTTCGCGTAGCATAATACCCTCCAGTTCCATCCACGCAGTTGCAAATGGCAATATCTCATTCTTTCTGATTGCCGAGTAATACTCCATTGTATGATATACCACATCTTCTTTATCCATTCGCCCGTCGATGGACATTTGGGCTCTTTCCATACTTTGGCTATTGTCGATAGTACTGCCATAAACATGGGGGTGCATGTGTCTCTTTGAAACAGCACTCCTGCATCCCTTGGATAAAAACCTAGTAGTGCAATTGCTTGGTTGTAGGGTAGCTGTTAGTGGATTCTTAAAGAGATTTCGTTTTTGCGCTCAAGGTCCCTGCTGCCTTTGAACTGAATCGTTTGCATCCTACTGAACACGGGACTTGAGCCCTCGAGTGGAGTGAATGTCAGTACGCTCTCCCGGCAACTTGCCTGTCTCTAGGTTTGTGGAAGTCTTTCCTCTTGGAGCAGCGGAGAGACTTCACGCTGTTAGAGCAGGAACGGCCCGGGAGCAAAGCGCAGCAGCCACAGCCCAAGCGGCACGTGGAAGAGGAAGGACTTGGGGATCAAAACCCACTTCTGAGATATTTGCGTAATGCTCGTAGGCCGTCATGAGGCCACCCTTCAAACTTGCTTAACTCCCCTGATTAAACGGAAAGAGACGGTGACGTGCCAGACGCTCCTGGCCTCACGCTGCCTGAGGGTTGCTGGGTTGAGAGCAATAATGACGAAAACTCGGTGGTTCTACCAGAGAACCCTGAGCTGGGTACACAGAGTCGCAGACCTCTGTGCGGTCAGAAGGAAAGAGGTTGATCATCCAGAGGAGCTGAAAGGTTACTGATGGACGAAGGAGATGACAGACGACGTAGAGTCCTAGGTGGCGCCATGGCCACAATTCTTGAAGCCCGATTCGATGATTTCCCCACTTAGGGTTCTACCCCATCACTTTGCTTTCTCAGATGTGGGTGAGACTAGAAAATTCCCTGAGCTGCGACAGGCATGTTGAAAGGGCTCGAAGGCTGACTGTGTATTTGCTTCTGCCGGGTCGCGTGCCACACTGTTTGCTAGCGAGATCGCGGGTTCTGGACTTGTGCCGAGTCACTGGACGTGAAGATAGGTTTTTGCAGGTTGAAACAGAGTCCCGCTGAAAGGCCCAGACACATCTCGGACACAGAGGGAGCAGAGCGATTTAAAAATGTCAGAGTAGAACGGAACAGTGCACTTCCTGACCCGTGTCCGTGGGCTTGTATTCTTCACAGTTTAAGCTTGGTGTGTGATGAATTCTTCGATGTACTGATTTAAATAGGTCTCGTGGGTGTAGTCTTCCTCTCTGAAAAAACATCCGACCCCCCTCCCAGAAATTCCTAGAGCCTTCATTTCACTGGAATCGCCGGTTTCCACCAGCAGCGTGGTTGGTCTGTGGGTACCGGACGTGAGGGCCGGGTAGACCCCTTGCCCCTTCTTACTTGGGAGAGAAGACCAGATCCCGAAAGGGACCGAAAGACATGTGCGGGGTGAGCGGGTCCGTGGGGGATCCTGTCACTGTGCCGGGGCCGTCTGTGCGCCTTTGAGATCCGACCGTTAGGTTCCAGACCGCGCTTCACCTTGCCCTGGCCCCTGACCCCCGCAGAGCCCCCCCCCCCCCCCCCCACGGTGCGGTGTCAGCCACCCAGGAAGCCACAGAACGTAGCTCCATCCCATGCCCACCATGCTTTCTTGGGATTGCTCGTGGGGTTCCTCGTGAATTCTGCTTCGAGCAAACACACGGCCAGCAGATTCCAGCCTCCGGGCTACATGACGGTTTGTACTTCTCCCCACACGTGTTCAGCTGGCATTTTTATTTTAATGCCACCGTGAGTGCGGTTAGATGTGCCGTCTCCTGATCGTCTTGCTGATGAGCCGCAAGGCTAACGGGCCACCCCGGCAAGTCCTCTAGGGGACGGTACCCTGCAGACACGCTTGCTTCACGGCTGGCGCCCGTCTTCACCGTGAGCGTGCTCGTGTCTGGGACTGGTGAGGCAAGGGTGTGATGACCGTTGCAGTACCAGTCTCGTGTGTTTTTCGGTTTGTGTGCATGCTCCTGCTGCTGCTTCGAAAGTGTTGAGAAAAACGGAGTGTAGCTCAGTGCTTATTCATGCTGGAAATCCGGGGTTTGTCCTGTGAGTGACTCCCGTGAGCATGAGTAAAGCGAGCCGGGACACATCGTTGTAGTTACAACGTCATCTCACCCATTCCGGCTTTGCTAGGGAGCCTATCCTGTAATTGTCAGGAAATCGCACAGATTATCTAGCAGCCAGAGAAGCCCCCGGTTAGAGCAGTTCATAGCCAGAATGTCACTGGTTTTTTTCATTGTGTGTTTTTTAAAAATTTTTTATGACAGAGAGAGACAGAGCATAAGCAGGGGAGGGGCAGAGAGAGAGGGAGACACAGAATCCGAAGCAGGTTCCAGGCTCTGAGCTGTCAGCCCCGAGCCCGACGTGGGGCTCGAACCCACGAACTGAGATCATGACCTGAGCCAAAGTCAGATGCTTAACTGACCGGGCCGCAGGTGCCCCCACTGTGGTTTTTTATTGCTAAGATTCTTTTAAAGGTTTTAAATAAATACAAGGAAATAAAGTTTTAAATGAAAGAAGTCTGCGGTTACTTGGTTGTCAAGATGATATGTCTGTCTTTTGGGCATTTGGGGTTCTGGAAGCTGTGGTTCCTTTTAAAATCTATTCATACAAGACTGCTTTTTTAATACTTTGTTGACACTGTTAAGCTGGAAGTTTTCCTGCCGTCCACGTTGTTGACAGTAATAGATTTTTGCGAGGTTGAGCAGCCGTTGGAGGAAGACCTGTCTAGCAGGTCACCCGGGAGAGTCACCTTCTTACAGCCTTAGCATTCACTTCCAGGAGCGGAGTCCTCGGGAGGGTCAGGAGCCTGATGTTGTTTACTCTGACTGTGTCCGTCTGTGCCTCGGGTGGAGATGTGGAAATGAAATGTTTCCAACCCAGAAACCAGTCCTCACCAGCCAGCCCAGATCGGGGAGGTCGGGGGGCACAGTGTTCCACAGACTCCGGGGTGTTAGGATGGCCAGATGGCGTGTGGTGCAAAAACCACTGTGTCCCAGTGACCCTGCAGGGAGCCGACCAGCAGGTGGAAAACAGAGAGACATCTAATGCTCTCTGTGCGTGAAGAGCTACTCCCCTTCCCGGCCCTGGATTGAAGTCCAGGCCTGTCCTTAGCCCCCACCGTGTCCTCCCGACTTCTTCCTTCTCAGGCTGCCACCGTGTTCCGAGGAGCTTCCTTCTCTGAAACCGCCTGGACCACAGTCTCCAAACATGGCATGTCCGTGGTGGGGAGCAGGGAGGCTGGGAGTTGTTTTTAAACTGTGACTCGAGTCCGCTAGAGGGACTGATCCCTCTACAGAGCCTGTGTCTACACCCGCCCGTGCCCCACCGCAGTCCACAGAACGCCCTCGGCATAGCTCCTGCCCCACAGTGGGCGTGGCCGCGCGCATTCTGCTGCCCGGTCCCCTGGCCGCTGGCCACGTGCAGACTTCTACAGCACATAACGTGACCTTGCAGTGAAAATGCACTAAAATGAACAATCCGGTTTCTAACGCGCACCCGCTGCATTCAGGTGTTCAGTAGCCACGCGGACCTCGTTGGGGGCGGGGAGCAGATACAGAACATTTCCCTCCTCTTGTTCCGGGGAAGGTGAAGGTGGTGCGTGTGGCCTCAGGGAGAAGAGAGGCCGGACGGCACTGAATCCCTTGTCCAGGAATTCCTGTGTAAATCAAAACATTTCCAGGGCTTACTTTGCTCCTTTAAGCCAAATGAAGGTACGTCGCTGAAAATTTTAGGTTTGTGCACGTTTGAATTTGGCATTGTAGCAGAGCCTGGCAGGTTTGAGAGCAGCCCGGGCTGAACCTTGGGCAGGTGGGGCACGGCCGGTGCGGGTTGGCCCGGGCCCAAGGCAGGAGACTAGAAGCCGCTTGGATTCACCGCGCAGGCGAGGTTGGTGAGGTGTCTTGTACCCGGGCTGCGAGCCGGGCACGTGACCTGGGGGTCGGCCGCAGCTGGAAGTCACGCGGCTCGGGCTGCGGAAACGAATGGGGGGCCCGGGTACTGACCCTCAAGGGGCAGCCGGGCCGAAGCCACAGAGGGGGGTCCAGATGGGTCCGCGGCGAGGCACGTGCCGACCCTTCCGCCGGGGCCTCCGTTGCGCGGGGCAGGCCCTTCGCTGGGGTAGAGCCAGCCGCCAGGGACGGGAAGGGCCCACGCCTGGCAGCCCGCTGTGTGTTGAGCCGAGTACCTCTCGAGCGGGGTGCAGGGTGCTGGGGGCAGGGTGAGCCCCTTCAGACACGCGGCGTCCAGCAAGTCGCTTTCACTGCGTCCCTCCAGCGGGACTCCCATCCCCCTAGGGGCGGGGGCTGTGGCGCAGACCCTGCGGCAGAGCGGGCGCAGTTTTAGGTTCTTAAATTGGTTGAAAACTTGCTGAAGTGCGTTGTTTGCAAGGTGTTTGGGTTTTTTTTTCTTAATCAAAGTTGGTATTTTAATTCCAGCGAGTTAACCTACGGTGTAACACTAGCCTCAGGAGTTCAAGGTAGTGATTCCGCACCTCCGAACGTCACCCCGCGGTCATCACGACAAGCACACGCCTTCGTCCCCAGTCACCTGTTATCCCATCCCCCACCCGCCTCCCCTCCGGCGACCATCAGTGTGTTCTCTGTAGCGAAGAGTGCATTTCTTGGTTTCACTTTCTTTCCTTTTGCTTGTTTCCATTTGTTAAATTTTCCCTGTGAGTGAAATCATATGGTATTTGTTCTCAGACATGTTACTTAGCATTAGTCTCTCTGGTTCTATCCACGTGGTTGCAACTGGCAAGGTTTCATTCTGTTTTATGTCTGATACTCCATTCTATGTATTCTCTGGTGTGTATGTATATATATGTCTGTAAATATACGTATACACACCACACCTTCTTTATTCATTCGTCAGTCGACAGACATTTGGGCTGCTTCCATAATTTGGCTGTTATTGATAATGCTGCGATAAACCTAAGGATGCATGTACCACTTAGTTCATTTTTTTTTTTTTTTTAATTTGGATAAATACCTAGGAGTGCATTTGCTGGACGTAGGGTAGCTCCGTTTTAAACTTTGTGAGGAACCTCCATACTGTTCTCCACGGTGGCTGCACCAGTCTGCGTTCCCACCAACAGGGCACGACGGTCCCCTTTTCTCCGTATCCTTGCCAACACCCGTTGTTTCTTGCCTTGCTGATTTTAGCCATTCTGACAGGTGTGAGGTGATATCTTGTGGTTTTGATTTGCATTTCCCTGATGCTAAGGGGTGTTTAAGCAGCTTTTCATGTGTCTATTAGCCGTTCATGTGTCTTCTTTGGAAAAATGTCACTTCATGTCTTCTGACCATTTTTTTCACGGATTATCCATTTTTTGGGTGTTCAGTTTGTATGTTCTTGATGTATTTTGGATAATGACCCTTTATTGCATATCATCTGAAAAATATCTTCTCCTATTCAGTAGGTAGCCATCAGCCTTTTAGTTTTGTTGATTGTTTCCCTCGCTGTGAAGAAATTTTGTATTTTGATGGAATCCCAGTAGTTCATTCTTGCTTTTGTTTCCCTTGCCTCAGGAAACATCTGGAAAGAGCTATTAACGGCCGATGTCACAGAGATTACTGCCTATACTTTCTTCATGGACTTTTATGATTGCAGGTCTCACATTGAGGTCTTTAATCTATTTTGAATTTTGTGTGGGGGGGTGTTTGCTGTAAGAAAGTGGCCCAGTGTTACTCTTTTGCGTGTAGCTGTCCAGTTTTCCCAGCACCATCTGTGAAGAGACTGTCTTTTTCCCCTTGGGTATTCTTTCCTGCTTTGTTGAAGATAAATGGACCATATAATTGTGGGCTCATTTCTGGGTTTTTCTGTTGTGTTGTGTTGTTCTGTTGATCTGTGTGTCTGTTTTTTGTGCCAGTACCATACTGTTCTGATCACTACAGCTTTGTTATTTAACTTGAAATCTGGAATTACAGTAGCTGCAGCTTTGCTTTTCATTTTCAAGATTGCTTTGGCCATTCGGTGTCTTTTGTGGCTCCACATTTTAGGATTGTTTGTCCTAGCTCTGTAAAAAATGCTGTTGGTAGTTTGATAGGGATTGCATTCAATCTGTAGATTACTTTGGGTGTATAGACATTTTAGCAGAATTTCTTCTTCCAGTCAGTGAGCGTGGAATGTCTCTCCATATCTTTGTGTTATCTTCAGTTTCTTTCATCAGTGTTTTATAGTTTTCAGAGTACAGGTCTTTTATCTCTTTGGTTACGTTTATTCCTAGATAATCTCATTATCTTTGGTGAAATTATAAATGGGACTGTTTCCTTAATTTCTCTTTCCGCAGCTCCGTTATTGGTGAATAGAAGTGCAACACGTTTCTGTACGTTGATTTGGTATCTTGCGACTTTACTGAAATGGTTCGATTAGTTCTAGCGGTTTTCTGGTGGAGTTGTTCAGGTTTTCTATATATAGTATGTCACCTTCAGATAGTGAAAGGTTTACTTCTTCCTTACTAATTTGGATGCATTTTTGCTGTCTGTTGTGGCTAGGACTTCTAGGACTGTGTTGAATAAAAGTGATGAGAGTGGAGACCCCTGTCTTGTTCCTGATCTCAGATTTTCCCCATTTCGGATGATGTTAGCAGTGGGTTTTTCATACATGGCCCCTATTTTGTTGAGGTGTATTTCCTCTAGACCTACTTTGTTGAGGGTTTTTATCATGAATGGATGTTGTACTATGTCAGATGCTTTTTCTGCCTCTATTGAAAGGATCATATGGTTCTTCTCTTTTCTCTTATTGATGTGATGGTCATGTTGCTTGATTTGTGAATATTGAACCACCCTGGCTGTCCCAGAATACATCCCACTTGATTGTGGTGAATGATGTTTTTAAAGTATTGTTAGATTCAGTTTGCTAGTATTTTCCTGAAAATGTTTGCATCTATGCCCGTCAGAGATAGTGGCCTATAGTTTTCTTTTTCTGTGGTGTCTTTATCTGGTGTTGGTAGTAGGGTAATGCTGGCCTCACAGAATAAATTTGGAAGTTTTCCTTTTCCAATATTTTGGGACAGTTTGAAAATAATAGGTATTATCTCTTTTTAAAATTCGTCTGTGAAGCCATCTGGTCCCGGACTTTTGTTTGTTGAGAGTTTATTGATTACTGACTCAATTTCATTGCTGGCAATTAGTGTGTCCAAATTTTCTTTCTTTCTTTCTTTCTTTCTTTCTTTCTTTCTTTCTTTCTTTCTTTCTTTCTTTCTTTCTTTCCTTCCTTCCTTCCTTCCTTCCTTCCTTCCTTCTTTCTTTTTTTTAAATTTTTTAATGTTTACTTTTGAAGGAGAGAGAGAGAGTGCGCACACAAGCGGGGTAGGGTTAGAGAAAGAGATGGAGACACAGAATCTGAAGCAGGTTGCAGGCTCCAGGCTGTCAGCCCAAAGCCCGACGCAGTGCTTGAACTCACGAGCTGTGAGATCATACCCGGAGCCAAAGTTGTACGCTTTAGCAACTGAGCCACCCAGGCGCCCCAGATTTTCTCATTCTTCCTGTTGCAGTTTTGATAATTTATATGTTTCTAGGAATTTATCCATTTCTTCCAGGTTGTCCAATTTGTTGGCATATAGTTTTTCGTAATAATCTCTTATAAATGTTTGTATTTCTGTGGTGTTGGTTGTTACTTTCCTTTCTCATTTGTGATTTTATTTATTTGGGCCTTTTCTCTTTTCTTTTTAGTAAGTCTTGCTGGAGACTTATCAGTTTTATCAATTTTTTCAAAGAACCAGTTCCTGGTTTCATTGATCTGTTCTATTATTTTTATTTATTTTTTTAGTTTGTATGTCATTTATTTCTGCTCTGATCTTTATTATCTCCTTCTTTCTGCTGGCTTTAGGCTTTGTTTGTTGTTCTTTTTCTGCCCTTTTCAGTGTAAGATTTTTCTTGCTTCTTGAAGTAGGCCTGTATTGGTAAATTCTTCTCTCTCAGAACTGCCTTTGCTGCATCCCAAAGGTTTTGAACCATTGTGTTTTCATTTTTATTTGTTTCGATGGATTTAAAAAAATTTATTTTCTGGTTGACTCATTCATTGTCTAGTAGCATATTATTTAACGTCCCATGTGTCTGTGGTCCTTCCAGATTTTTTCCTGTGGTTGACTTCAAGTTTCATAGCATTGTGGTCAGAAAAGGTACATGGTATGACTTCGGTTTTCTTGAATTTGTTGAGGCCTGTTTTTTGGCTTAATATGTGCTCTGTTCTGGAAAATGTTCCGTGTGCACTTGAAAAGAATGTGTATTCTGCTGTTGTAGGATGGAATGTTCTGAATATGTCTGTTAAACTCATCCGGTCCAATGTGTCATTCAAAGCCATTGCTTCCTTGTTGATTTTGTGTTGAGACGACCCGTCCATCTGTTAAGTGGGGTGTTAAGTTCCCCTACTAATGTTGTATTACTATCGATTATTTCCTTTGTGTTTGTTATCAATTGTTTTATATGTTTGGATGCTCCTATATTGGGTGCATAAATATTTACAGTAGTTATATTGTCTTGTTGGATTGTCCCCTTTGTTATTATATAGTGTCCTTCTTTGTCTCCTGTTACAGACTTTGTATTAAAGTCTAGTTTGTCCGATGTTGCTACTTTGACTTTTATTTGGCGATCATTTGTATGATGAATGTTTCTCCATGTCTTCGCTCTTAATCTGCAGATGTCTTTCAGGCTGAAATGATTCTCTTGTAGATAGCATAGAGGTGGGTCTTGTTTTCTACCCATTCATTCACCCTGTGTGTTTTGATTAGAGTGTTTAGACCATTTACATTTACAGTTATTATTGATAGACTTGTATCTATTGCCATTTTATTACCTGTTTTGTGGTTGTTTCTGGAGATAGTCTCTGATCCTTTCTTATCTTTATTTCATGGTTTGCTGGTTTTCTTTAGTGATATATTTTGATTCCTTTTTCTTTATTCATTGCATATTTATTAGTAGTTTCTAAGTTGTAGTTACCGTTAAATTTGTATATAACGTCTTCTGCATATAGCAGTCTGTATCAAGTTGATGGTCGTGTAAGTTTGAACCCATTCTTTATTTCTGCCCTTCGCATGTTTTAGGTGTTTGTTGTCATATTTAACATCCTTTTATTTTGTGAGTTCCTTGACTGATTTTTTTTTTATAGAAACATTAATTTGTACTACTTTTGTGTTTCCTACCTTCACGTTCTCATTTATGTTCTTTCCTTTCCATTCACAGAGTCCCCTTTACTAGTTTGTGCAGGACTAGTTTGTGGTCATGAACTCCTTTAATTTTTGTTTGGGAACCTCTTTGTCTTTCTATTCTGAATGACTGCCTTGCTGGATAGAGTATTCTTGGCTGTAGATTTTTCTCAGCACTTTGAATATATCGTGCCAGTCCCTTCTGGCTTGCCAAGTTTCTGTGGAGAAATCTGCACCTAGTCTTACAGGTTTTCTCTTGTAAGTTAAGAACACGCTTTGCCTTGCTGCTTTTTTTGTTTGTTTGTTTGTTTGTTTGTTTTTCATTTATCACTGTATTTTGCAGATTTATTTACAATATGTCTTGGTGTTGGCCTGCTTTTATTAATTTTTATGGGTGTTCTCTGTTACTCCAGGATCTGAATGTCTGTTTCCTTTCTCTGGTTAGGGAAGCTTTCTGCTGTTATGTCTTCATGTAAGTTTTCTGCCCCCTTTTCTTTCTCTTCTTCTTCTGGGATCCCTGTAATATAAATGCTACTATGTTTGATGAAGTCACTGAGTTCACTAAGTCTATTCTCGTGTTGTTTAATTCTTCTCTCACTCTGCTGTTCGTCTTCATTATTTTCCATAATTCTGTGTTCTGTGTCATTTATTAGTTCCTTTGGTTCCTCCATCCTCGTGTTCATTGCATCACGCCTGTTTGCAGTCTCCTTTATTGCACTCTTTGTCTCTGATTGATTCTTTTTTAACTCTTCTATCTCTGTGGTAAGGATCTCCCTGATGTCTTCTATTCTTCTCTCAAGTCCAGTGAGTATCCTTATGATTGTTGCTTTAAATTCTCCATCAGGCATGTTACTTGTGTGTTTCTCCTAGATCTCTGGCTGTGGCTTCACCTTGTTTTTTCATTGGGGATACATTCCTCCATCTTTGCATTTTGTCTAAGTCTCTGCCTTCTTCTCTGTGTTAGAAAAGCCAGTTATGTCTCCTGCTCCTGAAAGTAATGACCTTATGAAGAAAAGGTCATGTAGTGCCCAGAGCCAGTGCTTCAGGGAGTGTCTCCAGTGTGTTGCTGCCTCTGCTCTGCTGTTGTGTTTTGGCTGCTCTACCTTCAGACCATTGGTCTGCAGAGGCTCTCCTTGTCTGCTGTGGGCAGTGCTTGGGCCCTAGCCTGAATGTGGAGAGTTTTAACTAGGTGTGTTCTGGTCTGCTTGTGAAATGAGATCTGGTGCCACCTCCACCAGAACTGAGGCCCTGCAGAGCTCTCTGGTTGGGGGACATGTTGTGGGCAGCGGTTTGTGCTGTTCTTCTGTGGAAAGGTGCCTGCTGTGCTGGGACAGAGGCAAGCATGACTGAGAGGGGCAGTCCTGCCAGAGTACAGGGTGTGGGACTTGGTGTAAGCAGGTCAGCCAGCCAGTGTCAGCACCCTGCTGCTTCCCTCTGGTGGCTCTGTGCTTATGCTGAGGGGTGGAGGAGGGAAATGGCCTTAGCCAGCTTCTTTGTTCCTGGAGAGGTATCTCCCTGGAGGCTGCCTCTCAGGGATGTGCTCTGAGATCAAATAGTTGGCCCCAGGCATTCTTCAGATGTTGTTTCCACACCCACACTGTCTGCCCCCAGGTTGTTTTCCTGCCTTCTCTCCAGAAGCAGCACAGTGCCCTCCAGGCTCTATCCCAGCCAAGCCTGCTGGCTTTAAGCCCCGCTTGTTGCTAGAAGTCAAAAATTCAGCCCCTCTCGTTTTCCAAGCCAATGGCTTTGGGGAAAAGTTCTTCTTGTGCCTTCCAGGTGTGCTCCTTTCTTGCCTTCTCCGACCATGGCTCGCTCCTCTCCACAGCACCCAAGATCCGTGTTTTCCCTCAACCGCACCTCCATACTTCCTGCCTTCTTTGATGTGGCCTCTTATCCAGCTTTGGTTATGGAGTTTTGTTCTGCCGATCTTCAGGTCGGTTTTTGGGATATTTAGGATGATTTGATAATTATCTACGTAGTATTTGTGGGATGAGAGGAGCCTAGGGTCCTCCTACTCTGGGGCTGTATTCCCCCTCAGTGTCAGACTTTTCATGTTGTTTTTAAATAATAGGTTTGTGGTCACCAAATTACAAAGATAAAGAAGGCAGTCCTGTCCAATTGGGTAGGGAAGATAAAGAATCTAGGAAGCCCCTATCCCGGAGCCAGAAAGATGAGCGGGAGGTCAGAGGGCCTGTAGCTGAGGATTCAGGGAAGGGGGTCTTCTGGGTGAGTTCACTAGGGCTCGATAAATAACCATTTACACCTGGCCAGTTCTCAGGACCTCTCTCTTCTCGGGGTCCCTGTGGTTTGTCATTTTGGCCAAAACAAGGGAGAAGGAGAAGGCACTGAAAAGAACATCCATCTGAAAATACTATATCTTGACTATACAGATATCAAAAATAAATTGATTCCCAGTGTGCCGTCAGCTCTGGATCATGGACATTTTGCTCCTGGTATTTCTTCAATTTACTGTAACCTCATAGACATTTTTAAATATTTTTTTTTTAATTTTTTTTTTCAACGTTTATTCATTTTTGGGACAGAGAGAGACAGAGCATGAACGGGGGAGGGGCAGAGAGAGAGGGAGACACAGAATCGGAAACAGGCTCCAGGCTCTGAGCCATCAGCCCAGAGCCTGACGCGGGGCTCGAACCCACGGACCACGAGATCGTGACCTGGCTGAAGTCGGACGCTTAACCGACTGCGCCACCCAGGCGCCCCCTCATAGACATTTTTAAATTCAGTTTCCTTTTTATGTTTTCTACCCAGAGCCCACCACTCTCCTTGCTCATATGATGACTTATGATAACTGTAAATTTGCACCCAGCAGACAGTGGGCATTCAGTAAATCCATGCTCGCCAAGTAAATGAGCAAATGTTGAGCAGGCATAATTTAAGGCCTTCAGCTGCTTTTCACCGCATGAAATCTTTGCAGAGATCTCTAATTTAAACCTGTGCGTTTTAGGGGCGCCTGGGTGGCTCAGTCGGTTAAGCGTCCGACTTCAGCTCAGGTCACGATCTCACAGTCCGTGAGTTCGAGCCCCGCGTCGGGCTCTGTGCTGACAGCTCGGAGCCTGGAGCCTGCTTCAGATTCTGTGTCTCCCTCTCTCTCTGCTCCTCCCCTGCTCATGCTCTGTCTCTCTCTGTCTCAAAAATAAATAAAAACATTAAAAATAAATAAATAAACCTGTGCGTTTTGTTCTCTGTGTTGTGTCGTGGGATGGTTTACATTTACTGAGGGGTGATCACTGTGGTCAGGCCTTCTCTGTGCTTCTGAGGCTGGCACTGCTGTTCTCAGTCACTTCCATGAAGTGGCCACACAGCAAAGAAGAGGATGACCTGGTCTTTGCTCCAGAGGGGCTCGCTAGGGGTCCCCTGTGCTAGGGGTCCATTTCAGTGGAATGAACCCCGTCTTCACGCACCTCTGCCCAGGGCCTCAGGGTAGGGAGGACTTGCTGGGGAAGGGGCAAGGGGGAGGCCACAGGCGTCATCCCAGGCCCGGCTCAGCGGCCCGTGTGAGGTCCCAGGCGGGCCTGCCATGCTCTGTCGCTCAGGGGTCACTCCAGGAGACTGGGATGCAGATGGGAATTTCGTACCAAAACCGTTTTAATACACTTGCAAAATCATGGCACTTCTTCCTTTCTGCCTTTTGGCTGTGACTGTTACTTAGAATTTTATTGTGAAAGTAGCTTATTGTGAAAAGTAAGGGAAACGTACATGAAGTTTTGTTTCTATCTTTATTTTTTTCCCCGCTTTGTTTGTTTTCTGAATATCTAATCTTTCTTGATCCCTGGAGCACGGAGGAGTCAGCAGGTCTGGGTCCCGGCTCCCTGTGCGTCAGGGCGCCAGGTGGGGGAAGCCATGGCGTGTTAAGTCCGATAAAGTGTGCCGGCTGCCAGGTTCATGCCGTGCCTGTGCTGGCTTCACTGAGTCCTCAGGACTCGACACTGTGGCCCGTCATTGTCCGTAGCTGTGAGAGGTGAGCACCCTGGGGATCGGAGAGCTGCGCCGATGTGTGGCCGTGCAGCTGGGCGCAGACCTGGAGAAATGCAGATTCTTGCTCTTTCTTTCACTTGGAAAGTTTGCCAGGGGACCTACGGCAGAAATGCTGGCGGGCGAAGGGTGTGTGTCGGGCCGCCTCTTCTGGGAGCGGAAGCCAGGCAACCACTTGAACGGGGATGGAGTTAGAGCAGGCTCTGGGTCAAGTGTTGTTAAGGATAGTAGATACAATGGGCGGAACAGTGATAGGGATGAAGGGCACTGACCGGTGAGCACAGAATAACGTGGAGAATCGGTGAGTCCCTGGGTGGTACCCCCGGAACGGGTGCCACACTGGGTTAATGGTACTGCGGTGAAAAAGTAAAATAAAATTGAAAAAAGAAAACACGGGGAAAAATGAAAACTGTTGTCACAATAAGAACTGTGGGAGGTTAGCCATTATTTGCCATCAGCAACTAAACTGAAACGTTAGAAAAGAAAAGAAAAGAAAAGAAAAGAAAAGAAAAGAAAAGAAAAGAAAAGAAAAGAAAAGAAAACTTCAGAACAACCACCAAATGGAGAAGCAGGCCAATGATATAAACACATATACATACACATTATAAAAAAAAAAAAAAACAACAGAATTATCAGCTACGATGAGGGGTTGGAGCCGTGATGGATTAGCTAATAAAAAAGTAAGCAGACCTGTGTAGGACATAGAAATAATGGGTCCTGGGGGGGGAAGGAAGAGGCTGTACCTTACAGCCCAGTGAGAGCTGGTGCACATCGGGACCTAGACGTTGGAGGGGACGTAGCTGGGGTGCGTGGTCTGGTGTAGAGTGGCTGCGGGCCGGGTGTCTAACTGCAGACGCCTCGCTGTGACACTGTCACAGGCAGCTGCCGCCCCGGAGCCAGGAGCCGGCCTTCTGTACCGCGGTGTCTTTCCAGAAACTTCCTTGTGCTGACAAAACCAGCCGGCAAGTGAAACCCGTGTTTAAGGGACCCAGATGCATTTTTGCAGATCAGGCAATCAAGGGTGAATTTGTAGCCAAGAGGCACTAAATTGATAAACTGGCACAGAGAGGAAAGAGCCCACCCTTTTTCTCAGAACCTGTATGTTTCTTTTATTCAACCAGACGGTTGCTCGTGATACATACACGTTTGGGTGGTTTCATATCCCGCCCCCACCCCCCGCCATGGTACTTCACCATATTCCTCAGACTTTTAACACTGAGTGGTTTGCTTACCTGTGTTGTGTCTCTGACTTACCACTAGGGGACTGTTGAGGATTAAGCTTTTTACACTTTCTTTTTTGTTGTTTGCCCCTCGGATAAATAACATGATTGATAAGGAGCTAGCGCCCCATTTATGAAGTGCCTTCCAGCCAGACGGCACCCAGGCTTTACTGTTTGGTACCACCTAGAATTGTAATTGCGTGTAATTCAGTTTGGGATTTTATCTCTTGGGCTTTATAACCATTTGTCAGATACTTCCCTAATGCCTTACAGGGCTGGCGTTTTCTCTGTGCGTGGTGGGCTTTTTAGTTAGTTACCACTGCATTTCTGTACCGCTTCCTTGTGAATATGGAAGAATGGTTCTTCCAGAAGAGCTCCTTAAAGACTTTCCCTCAAGACGGTTTGCTGCAAAACACAGGTTTGCGCTGCGGGATTCGTTTGTGACTTGGTGCCCCCTGGCTCCATGCAGTGTGTAATTTATCATTTGTTTAAAACGTGAGAGAGGGAGAAATTCTCAGCCTTGACCTTGGACCCAGTTGATATGGAGCCATCGGCCCTGCCTTCTTTGTCTGTTTCACTTTGTATTTCATTCTGTTTTTCTCCCTCAGAACTCTCCGAAAAAGCCTTTAACTCATTAAGTATGTTTTGCGAGGTTCAGATGTTAAGGCCTATAGACACTCTCCATTTTCTGGGCTTTTTAAAGGTAGGTTTTGTTAAAACACAGAGTGCTGAGAGAGAAGATAATTAATTGCTTGTGATCTTACATTTAGGTAACATCTGATGTTGAAGATAAAGAAAAAGAGAGCATATATGCAGTTAACGTACAAATGGTATCAAAAGGCACAGAAAAAGAGGTAAAAGCCTCACTTCAAATATAACTGTTACTACATTTCTCGTGATTTCTTCCAGAAAAAAAAAATGTTTTTAGCCCATGTCGGCATCTATCTGGCTCTCTGCCTTTTACGTTGTTTAACAAAGGTATTAAATATATATACTTAAATATATTTTTCTGCAGCCTTTTTCAGTATACTTTTCCTGTTACATCTTTCTTTTCTTTCCCTTTTTATTTATTTTGAGAGAGCGTTGCGTGCGTGAGTAGGGGAGGGAGAGAGAGAACCTTAGGCAGACTCCACGCTCAGTGCGGAGCCGGATTCGGGGCTCAACGTCACGACCCCAGTATGATGACCTGAGCTGAAATCAAGAGTCAGACCCCAACCCACGGAGCCACCCAGGTGCCCCTCCTATTACATTTTTAGAGATCTTTTCTGTGGACACACAAATCTCACTTCTTCACTTTGCCATGATTTGTACATAATTTCATGGCACAGCTGTGTATTAATTGATGTCACCGGTGCCTTATCTCTGGCTGTCTTTAGTAACTGCCAGGTATTTGCGAGGAGGTGTTGCGGTTAGCTATCGGGGTTATCACAGTCTGCCTTTTTGTAAATAAACATCTTGCGGAGGTATCTGTAGGTTAAATCCTTAATAAATTGCTAGGTCAGATGATAAACGCATTATACACTTTGACAGACATTACCAGATTGCTCTCTGGAGAGGTTACGCACATTCATTTCCCTTGGCCGAGGCTTTCCGTGGCCCCAGAGGCGCGGTCGGGACCAGGCTTTAGCATTTTTGCCCATCTGGGGAGTTGCCTGTTCCTGTGAGTAGCTTTGTGCTTTCTTCCTTCTCCATTCACTTCCTTTTCCTCCTTTCTTCCCTGTTTAGGGATCTTGTCTATAGTATATTGACTCATATCAGCTCATTTTAAATGAGAGAAGTTAGCCTTATTTCATGTGTTGAAAATGTTTTTTTTCCCATGATATATATACCCTGTCTCTTGAAAAAGTTCATTAAAAACAACATTGTTTTTATTTTGGTGTAAAGATTTTTTTTTTTTTTTCAAAAAAAATTTTTTTTTCAACGTTTATTTATTTTTGGGACAGAGAGAGACAGAGCATGAACGGGGGAGGGGCAGAGAGAGAGGGAGACACAGAATCGGAAACAGGCTCCAGGCTCCGAGCCATCAGCCCAGAGCCCGACGCGGGGCTCGAACTCCCGGACCGCGAGACCGTGACCCGGCTGAAGTCGGACGCTTAACCGACTGCGCCACCCGGGCGCCCCGTAAAGATTTTTTAAACATGTCCTTTTTTATTTTATTTTATTTTTTTAATGTTTATTCATTTCTGAAAGAGAGACAGAGACAGAGTGCGAGCAGGGGAGGGGCAGAGAGAGAGGGAGACACAGAACCTAAACGGGCTCCAGGCTCCGAGCTGTCAGCACAGAGCCCGACGTGTGGGGCTTGAGCTCACAAACTGTGAGATCGTGACCTGAGCCGAAATCAAGAGTCAGATACTCAACGGACTGAGCCACTCAGGTGCCCCTCAAGTATATGTGTATATATAATATATATATATGTATTATATATATATATTATATATACACCTATGTATTTATTTATTTAATGTTTATTCATTTTAGAGAGAGAGAGAGACAGAGCACGAGCAGGTGAGGGGCAGAGAGTGAGGGAGACACAGAATCCGAAGCAGGCTCCAGGCTCCGAGCTGTCAGCACAGAGCCCGGTTCAAACTCATGAACCGTGAGATCGTGACCTGAGCCAAAGTCGGACGCTTAGCCGACTGAGCCACCCAGGTGCCCCCAAGCATGTCCTTTTTTAAAAGAAATGGGAAAAACATGTGTATTGAGAAAACTTGGCCATCCTTTCAGCTGTTTTTAAGGCTGAGTAGTTGTAGTTTGGAACAAAAGGTTATTCCCGTGGTCTTCGTGTGACTTGTCGCCCTGGAGACCCCACACACAGCATGTTACTTGCACCAGGACTGCCAGAGGGAGTGATGGGTGTTGGTGACCTTGCCCTCTGCACTTGCCTTGGCCGTCAGCGGTTTACAGCCCTCTGAAGAGCAGGCGAGCTTATGAGCAGAATGTAGCCACCTGGGGAGTCCCCCCCCCCCCCCCCCGCCACCGGTATGATGCGTAGAACAAACGGATGCAGGCGAGGAAGAGCAAGGAGAATGGGCAGGAATAGAGAGCTCGTGTCACGGTTCCGCTGGGACGCGGGCGTCAGCTAGACGTGCGCGTGCCTGACGGATAGGCCCCCGGAGTCCAGGCCACCTCCATGCCTTCTCTTCATTACCCTTCACGCAGCTTCCAGGTAGCTGGGCTGAGTCCTCAGACGGTATCTGTCGTTCACATCGTGGTTCGTTGTGTAGAGTATCGAAGTGTGGAAACGGGGCGCTGGTGCCGAATGTCGTCTGGTCGAGTCTCTCCTTCCTTTGCGTTCGCACCGTTGCCTGCCTAGGCTGCCCAGGAAGAGGTGATCTGTTCCCTGTGGTTACAGTGTCGTTAAGACTGTACTTTAAACCTCTAATTTCAAAGTAATGAACACACAAAGGATGGCTCTCTCCAAGGAGCAGTCTTTTCCTTTGAACATTTAAAATGTAAGATTTAGGCTGACAAAACTGGAGCGTGTGAGAGCTTGTTACGTTCTCTGTAAACCATAACTCAGCCTAACTCCAGGGGAAATACTTTGCTGGTTCTTTATTTAATAAAATATCTCACCAGAGAAGAGTTGGAGGGTATCCTGACAACTTGAGGAATCTGTATTTATATACTTACCTTATTCATACACGTGAGAAGTTTTTTAATGGTATCCTATAAGGGATAACACGACGGCTCAGTATTGTCTTGGGTGACGTACAAAATACCGTAAGTTCTCGTTTCTGGTGGGATCGTGGCCGCTTTTTCATGCCCTTTGACTTGAGACGAGGTGCCCGTTGGCTGGGTTTCCTCTTGATAGCTTTATGAAGGCAGGTGCCTCTGTTAATTCGAATTTGCTGCAATGAAAGCCTGCACTGGTGAAAACAGGTTTCTTTTTGGGAGAGCTGATGCTCAGCTTTGACTTCTGTCCCTCTTGCGCGGCATTCCACACAAAAATAATTGGACATCAGCACACGAGAGAAGGCAGCTGTTGTCGTCCTGGTTGATCCCAGTGCTTATTAGGCATCCATTTCAGTACAGACTGATAGAATAACTGTGAATGATGTCATTAATTAGCTTTGATCAGAGGTACGTATTGTGGTTTGGTAACGTCAGTTTTCTTTTCTAAGCCGTAAGCAATAAACGGGGATGTTTAAAAATGTCTGTGTAGCCCCGTCAGAAGAAGCTCACAGATGATTCCTCGGGCACGGCGGTTCAGTTCAGCTGTGGTCCACCTGGCGTCCTCAGCTGCAGCTTATAGGTCTATAAGCTAAGTGGACTAAATACCACTGACACAAGTTCACGTATGCGTTTGTCTTTAACATTTTATACCGGAGGACAGGTGCCTAAGGCAAACAGAATCCACCTCGAAAAATCCGTTTCTGAAAGCAGGAGCGTCTGCAGTTTGTTCGGTGACGATGAGGACGGCTCTGGAGGTGAGACCCTGGGGCCCTGTTGCAAACCGGTCAGCCTTGGAGAAACAAAGTGAATGAAAAATAAAATGCTACTATCGACTGCGACCGCCATGAAAAATACATACTCCAGGACACCAGGAGCTCCTGGTGTGTATTTTTGGTTAGGTGGCATACAATTCTGGGGGGCGTAGAGGTTTTTTGGAGGAATGCCTCGCAGCTGGAGTGAAAGGCAAGAAGCACATGGGAAGGAGGCTGGCAGGACGAGAGCAGGTGGAGGAGCAGAGGCGTTGCAGGCGGAGTTTCTGCGTTTGATCCTCAGTGCTGCCACTCCCGGGCTTCCCCGAGAGAGAAAGGTAGTCTCTCCAGGCCCTGGAGATCAAAATGCCTACCTGGCAGAGTTGAGAGCGATGCGAGAATTGGGTACGTGGCGATCACTCAGCGGATGTGGCTTCCTGCCTCGACGACCGTGTTCCCAGCACCGTGCACCTTGAAGGAAAGGCTGCTGGGGATGCGAACGTTTCAGGTACCGGCTGCAACAGGAGGGAGGGGACACGGGGCTGGTTCGGAACCCGGTGATTTTCAGGAAGGCAGAGGTTCGCTCTGTGTTTTTAGCACATGACTGTTGATGATTTTTTTTTTTTTTTTACCTCTGCTGGCTCAAGAGTCAGGTAATGACCCTGTTTTGTATCGTAGGTCTCAAGGTGAGGCCGCAAGTCCCACGGAGGTCAATTACTAGGCGTAAGTGTCGGTACAGAGCGGTTCTGTTTCAGGAGTCTCTGCCATCGGCCTGGTCGCACACGCTAATTGTTGCCGTCGTGAGGCAGCGTGGTCGCCGTGGTGACGGCCACAGGAGGAATCGGTCACGTCTTGAGCCACGGCACCTGGGAGCCTCCCGGCCAGATACCCCCTGGTCTGGCTGTGGCCCACAGGGAGGGCGGTTACGTCAGTGTTGGTCAGCGGGCACGCGCTGCCGGCTCCCCAGACTCCGGCCCGTGCCCGTCGCCTCTTGCTTGTGTTCCCACCGAACGAACTTGACGTGATGGGACAAGGGCGTCCGTGCCTGGGGTTTCGTACTCCTTTCTGTTTTCCGCACAGAAGTGAAGTTCCTGTGTACCGATGAGTGCTAACGGGGAACGCTCTGTGCTGCACCGTGTGCCGCGTGCCTCCCGGACACGACGTACTTAGTTCTCACAAGCTGTGGTGGGCCTGCTGTGACGTTCAGCGAGGCAGGAGGCTGCCACACGGAGCGGCTGAGTAATTTGCTCAAGACCTCACAGCAAGTCGCCAGAAGAGCCAGGATTTAAAACCAGACCGTCTCTCTCTCTTTTTTTAAAAATTTTTTTTTTTAATGGTTATTTATTTTTGAGAGAAAGACAGAGACAGAGCGTGAGGGGCAGAGAGAGAGGGAGACACAGAATCTGAAGCAGGCTCCTGGCCCTTAACTGTCAGCACAGAGCCTGATGTGGGGCTCGATCCCACGAACTGTGAGATCATGACCTGAGCCCAAGTCAGACGCTTAACTGAGTGAGCCACCCAAGCACCCCTAAAACTAGGCCGTCTCTTGACCCCTGTACTAACCTCCCTATCCAATAAAAAGAAACGGTGAAAAAGATCATAAAAAAACCATACAAATTGCACCTGGCCCAGGACCAGCGTTCTGGAGCTTTGGTGCCCATCCTTCCGGACCCCTCATTGAACTTTGGGGGGAAATCCTCCCGCCCCGCCATGCCCCCTTCCAAAGCACGAGCATGGTGACCAATTTGGTATTTATCTTTCCCAGCACACACGCAAGCAAGCGTGTATACCTAGATACCCCCCCACGTTCCTGACGTGTCCTGCCCGGTGCCCTGTCCTGCACGCGTTCCTGCGTGTGGTGCATGTGATCTAACATATTTTTAAATGGCCCGTTTGGCATGGAATGCAGTACAGCCCGAGGGTGACTGCGCCATGATTTCTTCCCGTGACACATTTTGGTTGTCGCGTTTTCCCTGCATCACTTACGATAGCCTCGTATGCTCTACCGTATGAAGGGACCGTAATGTAGCTAATCTTCGCTTTTGAACTTTGGGCTAGTACAAGGCACTGGGATGAACATTCTCAAAAGTGAGGATTTTCATCCGTCCTTACTTGCTTTCCAGTCCCGATCAAAATGCTAAGTCCAGGGGCACTTGGGGGGCTCAGTCAGTTAAGCATCTGACTCTTGGTTTTGGCTCAGGTCATGATCTCACGGTTCGTGGGTTCGAGCCCCACACTGGGCTCTTTGCCGACAGCACGGGGCCTGCCTGGGATCCTCTCTCTCCCTTTCTCTCTGCTCCTTCCCCACTCCCCTGCCCATACCCAATTTGTGCTCTCTCTAGCTCTCAAAATAAATAAACATTAGAAAAAATACCAAGTCCAAATGATTACCTTGTCACTTAAATACTTTCCTGAGACATGCTCTACATACCACAGATTTCACCTCCTTTTAGCGTACCGTTCAGAGATTTTTAGTAAATTTGCCGAGTCCTGCAACGGGCACCGTCTCCGGGTTGGAGAGCGCCCCCTGCCTTTCCGGCTTCTCCCCGCTCCTTCCGCAGCCCTGGGCCACCCTGGGCCACCGCCCATCCACTGACTGTCTCTACATTTCATGTGGCCCATCACGTTTGAGAACTTGATATCCACGAGTGAATCTCTCTGCTCATTCTCTTGAATAATTTGGCTCACATAAAATTCCTGGCTAGAAGTATTCATTGCGCGAAGGCTGAGTACGGTCTTGAATACTAATAGTGTATATCACCGTAAAGGTGGCTTGTCTCTGTGGATTGGAAGGGGAGCAGAAGGAGTCTGTGTGTGTGTGTGTGTGTGTGTGTGTGTGTGTGGTCGTGTGTGTGTGTGTGTGTGTGTGTGTGTGTGTGGTCATGTGTGTGTGTGTGTGTGTGTGTGTGTGTGGTCATGTGTGTGTGTGTGTGTGTGTGTGTGTGTGTGTGTGGTCATGACGTCCGCTCGGTAACCCTCGCCGTACGAAGAGAGAACTGCCGCATGGTCCGCAGCAGCTTGTTTGGTCAGTTTCTTCAGGAGGTGCCTCGATAGCACTTGAGCTTCTCGGCAAGGTTCGCCTGAGAGCTGATGACGTGCTGGCTTCACAGG
Source organism: Puma concolor (assembly GCF_028749965.1). Lineage (NCBI taxonomy): Eukaryota > Metazoa > Chordata > Mammalia > Carnivora > Felidae > Puma > Puma concolor. Next base: position 6,647,990 of record NC_141677.1, on the reverse strand, counting down.
AGACGCGCTGCGAAAATGTAGCCGGAACCTACTGGAACCTCCCCTTCGAGAAGCGGTGCGGGCCAGCGCTGCGTGTCCTGTTGTGAGCACCGAGGGGGCAGCTGCCTGTCACGGAGAGGAGGCGCGTGGCTGAACTGAAGGGCACAGCTCTGTGGTGTCGGCATAATTAAACACTCGGACGTTAACGTTAACGATTTGATCGCTTCTGGGAAACCATTGGACCTCAAAGCTGATCATTGAGATCCTTTAGGATGATTCCATTTCAGTATCTGATATTTCGGTGTTTGGCCACTCCTTTGCGTATTTTATTTTATTTTATTTTTTTGTTTTTTTTTTAATTTTTATTATTTTTTTAACGTTTGTATTTATTTTTGAGATGAAGAGAGACAGAGCATGAGCGGGGGGAGGGGAAGAGAGAGGGGGAGACACAGAATCCAAGGCGGGCTCCAGGCTCTGAGCCATCAGCCCAGAGCCCGACATGGGGCTCGAACTCACAGACTGTGAGATCGTGACCTGAGCCGAAGTCGGACGCTCAACCGACTGAGCCACCCAGGCGCCCCTCCTTTGCGTATTTTAGACGCGTCCTCCTCAGTTCGCGCGGAGAGCTGTGACGAATCTGCTTGTCTCCGTCGGATCTGCGTCGGGATTTCTGTTCGAACTGCGCACATGCTTATTTTTAACTGTCATTTTAAGTGAATAAGTACTGTTTTCCAACGACCTGTTTTTTTGTTTTTTAAGAAGCTCAGGGAGAGCAGGAAAATTACAAGACTGCTACCTTTATAGAGAAGAAACACTCACGCAGCGTGCGACTGACTGCGCTGCGAAATACCTGCCAGCGTCTGAGGGCACGACGTCCGGGGCGGAGTGAGTCCTGTGTGTGGCCTTTGGAGACGCGTCTCCTCAGCACAAGGCATTGCCAAGTCAGGGCTGAAGGGGGGCGAGAGGTGTTCGGGTCACAGTCCTCAGATGCCTCCGCACCCCTCGAGGCGGGCCCCGTCACCCCCTTCCCGGCCTGCACCCCCTTTGCTTTTAGTGGCTTCTTTGTGAATCAGTAATTAGACCCGAGGAGGAGAAAAAGCTTTTCTTCAAAGGAAAAAACAGCTTTATCTTGAATACCCCTGGAACCCGAGGGGTCGCTTCAGTAACGGCTGAGCTGTTGCGTTTTATCGTCTTGGGCAAATGGGAAAGGCGGCCTCCTTGGCAAGTGCCGCCTTCAAGGCAGCAGGTTGGAGCTGACGCTCGTCCAGAAAAGAGGGGGAGACGCACACGTCTAAATAAACTCGGACCCTGTGTTCTTGCAACCATTGAAACGTTTTCCTCTCTCGTGGAAGGGGACGGAGCCAGGATCAGAGGTGTGTGTGTGTGTGTGGCTGGTCTGTTGGTAAAAATCACTGGGCCGTATCCTCCCTCCTCCCCTTTCTGCTGTCTACGTTCGTGTCAGAACTAGACCGGGCTGGACCCGCTTATCTTCCTGCACCCTTCAACATCTTCGTCTTTACTGTGGGTGTGTGATTCAAGATTCGAGATCCTTCTCTCCCGCTGGGGAGTGACCGTATAAACAGACACCGGCCGGTGTCCTGCCTGAGCCTGCACTTTCATTCGAGTAAATTTAATAACATAAATCAGGCAACTGACGTTCGCATTTTGGGAGCCCCACAATTTCTGAGCTCCCAAGAGCGTGGAGACGTATCTCACAAGTGATGTTACCTCGCTCTTTAGAGCTCTCTTCACAGTGGACTCTCTGAGCTGTGGCTTTTGCGGAGTCACTGAGCTGTGGGGACCCAGTGATTTTCAAGAGAATCCTTGAGTTCTTAAGTCGAGGGAAGGAAGATCCAAAAAAAAAAGAAACAAATAATGCCATTTTGGGTACGGCTTGAGTATGAAGAGGTAGACTACTAAAGGCAGCCATGATTTATTGAGCACCTACTATGCGCCTGGACTGTACCAGGTGCTTTCCAACTCTTTGTCTCATTTAATCCCGTGAAGTAGGTGGTATTATGCTGACGTTTAATGTACAAGGAAACTGGTTTGGAAAGGCTGTTAACTTTCCTGTAGTCCCAGAGTTTAAACCTAGTTCTTTCTATTTTGTAACTCATTTGCCATAAGACTAACCTGTTCCTTGCAGTATGTGGTTCCAAGAGATCCCTCCCCTTCCACAGTACCGAAGTTTTTACTTCCTCTTGGTATACTCTTGAAGTGCTACTACGTGCAGATAGGTGAATGTGGATGGATCTTCTGAAACGCAGCATCCTGGGCAGGACTAACAAACACTTTCTGGTGTGATGTGAACTTTGCCTTGTTTTGCTCAACTCCGAGCATACTTATGTGAGCTAATGGGGGTTGTAAATGCAAAGAAAAGAGAAGGGGCGGTGCTTAACCTTGGTCCCCAGACGGGGCCCTGGCTCTGTGGGGCCGAGGGAGGTGACTCCGGGAGACGTGGCCATTGAAAGGGGGCTGAGATTTCATCAGGGCAAACTGTGTGCCTTTGATTTTTGTTCAAGTTCTTTATCAAGGAAGGAGGAAAATAACAACGGGAGGGTCCAGACCTTGGTGTAGTTTCTTGGCATCATACTAAGCACCTGTAGTTGCATGATTCATTAGTTAAGAGTGGAAATAGCAGGACAAAAAAAAAAAGATATGCCCACCGTCAACATTTTCTTAAACTTCGAGATATCAGCGTTCAGAATTGGCCTGTCTTTCACGTGCTGGATGCGAAGCCCCCCTCTTCCCGCAGAATATTATCACCTAATTTTCCAGCGGTCTCTTTTAGCAGTTTTTTTTTTTTGTTTGTCACTTCTTTCTAAAGCGTTTAATTTCGTCTTTGTAGAAACAACAGCTTGCTTTGTTTTCAGACCCAGATTCGTTTATTACTTAATACTTAATGAGATTATGTAATAACGGAAACCAGTACAGCCTGCATGAACAGGTTTGGAGGCGGAATCGGGCCAGTAGTAGCTAATAACTGGAGGCGGGGAGCGGCGCTCTCCTGTGCCGGGAGGGGAGATTAATCGGGGCCCGAGCGTGGTACCGGGCTATACCTGCTCCTTAGTGGTGAAAGAGACCATCCATCGATGACAGGTACCCCGGGGACGACCCCTGCAACTTGCTTACCTTGATTTTTTACCCCGAATCGCATCTTGAATTGCCAACATTCAGGGTACCGATCGTGGCTGTTACTCGTGGAGGTGTTACTTAGGATGTAATCACAAGAAAGTGGCTGTGGCCGGAGAGAGCATGGCTCGATACCTCTGGAGGTGTGTGTATGAGCACGAGAAAGTCCATAGTCCGATGGGAACCAGCACTCCTCGCACAGTCTGTCCTTGCAGAAGTCATGTGCTTCTGCCCAGCTCGCCCTGGTTTGTAAAAGCTGACGCGAGTCCGTGCAGATGACAGCGTGGTCCTGCATTTGATAATTAGATCGTAAAGTGTAACTCGTGAATACAGCGACGTGTCCATTTGGCTCATTACTTGACTTCCTTTAAGGTGCAGTCGTTAAGTTACTTTTATCCTTTAGTTAGGCAGAGAAGATTCATACCAGTTATTACTTGCCAACCTCTTTGGTGTTGAATGAAAAGCAAAAGCCTAGAAGAAAACAACCAGCTCTAACAGCCTGAACATTGGGGTCAAACTTGATTTGCTTTATGCCCTTGAAAGAAGTTAGACACAGCTTAAACAGAATGCATAGGCAGCTATCAAAAAACAATAACAACAACAACAGACGTTTTTTGCTGTTGTGTGTTTATTTCACACGACCCCCGATTTGCTTTGATGTCCGTTTCCTAGCGTGCGGCCCCAGAATTTGTCCAGACCCAGTTAGAGATCACACCCTTCGGAGAAGACCCACGATTTGAAGGTTATGGGTAACCGAATGACAGCGGGAGTTCCTAGTGAATGTGATTCTTGATCGAGTCGGGGCACATTCTGCCCTGTCACGTGTTGTAAAAACATGGTGCAGAACGAATCTGAGGGGCCAGGGGAAACCAGCCCTGTGCTGTCAACCCGTGCTGCCGTCCGCGAGCCTCCTCTCTTGAAGGAGGAATTCCTGTGGGTAGTGACGGTCGTCATGTTGTATGAGTCACAAGATAGGCACTCGGACCCTTTAGGTCCCAGCACTGAGTGTCTGGGTTCAGCCAGTCTGAGTTGTAGATTTGGCTCAGGGATTCCCGGTGGCCAGAGCAAAACGGGGGGACATGCCAAGATTCTCCTCATCCACGAGGTGGGGACTGACTGGCCAGTTGTGAAAAGAAGACTTCTTGTGAAAGTTCAGGCAAGAAAGATAAGGAGATGGGGATGTGAGCGACTTTCCTGTCCAGCCTGAGACGTGGCCTTCACGGCACTTCCTCCCCACCCCCCACCCCCCCCTGCTTTTGTAGCTTCTGAATAGAGATAGGACGTGTGACTCAGGTGGCAAAGGTCCGCATCCCGGATGCTCGGATCATCAGCACTTTGCTCCGGGAGGATGCACTGAGCAGTGTTCTGGGGACACGCGAGAGCAAAGAATCCCCTTGGTTTGGGGGTGGGTTTGCCCACACCGTCCTCTCAAGCCCTGCTCCTCGGCCGGTGCTCCGTCGGCTGTGTCTTAGGGGTCCGTACTCATACAGAAACGTTCTGCCGACAGAGTGTTTTCTTCCTTGCTGAGGGATGGCTGTCAGCAGAGTCCACGGTCTGTGTTCCATCCCCGGTCGTCGGTCTCAGAACTCGGTACCTTATCAAATGACGTTTCTGGAGCCGTGTCCCATTGCTTCGCCTGCCTCCCTGTCTGCCGTGGGGTTTCTCAGATACCGCGACTTCCTTGTCTTCCTGGGGTGCCAGAGGGAAGCTCAGAGCGAGAGTGGAGACTGGGCCACACGAGCGAAGCTTCCGCACGTCTGCCCAGTAAGCACCATGCGGTGGTTTGGGCTGCTTCTGGTTCCTCTCGGGCTGCTGGGAGGTGCTCTGGCCTGTCAGAGCTTCTTCTTTTTGCCCTTCCCTTCCCCTCCCTCCTCTTCCCTTCCCTCCTCTTCCCCTCCCTCCTCTTCCCTTCCCTCCCCTTCCCTTCCCTTCTCTATTCTCGTTGCCTGGACCCGGTCTCTTGAGGCAGAGAAACCGGCCACGTGTCTTCGTTCTCTGAGGAAAGAGCCCTCTGATGAGGGCCCCCCTGCCAGTGAGTGTCGGCTGGGTGACGCTGGGGTGGGCACTCAGGGTCCCGTCGCACCTTAGGGGACGTGGGCTGTAGGGGCGGGTTATTACAGACGTGCTGCTTTCACCATGTAACTTGAGCAGGTGACATCAGGGGGTGGTGGCTCCGGTAAAAGTTGACGAGCGCACGCGGCTTGCTGGAGAGGCCTGTGTGCTGAGCGGTTGGTGCCTCTCTGCTTAGTGCTTGTGTGCCAGCCGCTGACTTGTTCTTTGGTTCCATCCCACCACCCAATATAAACTTGTGGGTGTGTTTATTTTCCTTATCTGGGTGCTTTATGTTTTTGTGTATGTCTGTGTACTAATATTATTTTTTTAAAAATTTGTAATGTTTATTTTTGAGAGACAGACAGACAGACGGAGCATGAGCAGGGGAGGGGCAGAGAGAGAGGGAGACAGAATCTGAGGCGGGCTCCAGGCTCTGAGCTGTCCGTGCAGAGCCCGACACGGGGCTCGAACCCACGAACCTTGAGATCGTGACCTGAGCCGAAGTCAGACGCTTAACCTACTGAGCCACCCAGGCGCCCCTGTCCATGTATTATTTTTAAACAAATTGGGTTCCTACTAAATTAGAACTTAAAAAAACATTTTGTTATAATAGTAATTTTAAAAAACAGTTCTTGAGAACGTAGAGTGACTGGTAAAATGAACTCTGTCTCCTTATCACCCAGGGTTAACAACTGTCAGCTTTTCATGATTCTTTTCCTACGGGCGGTGGGGGGCAGTGGCAGGAAGGGGGCCGGATGGTTGGAGGGGGCGGGAAGGAGGGGGAGGAGAGAGAAGGAGGGGGAGGAGAGAGAGGGCAGTCGGTATTTTAAAGCACATCTCAGGCATCATACCATTTCACTCCAGGACTTTGTTCTCTTTGTTATTCAATGATGTACTTTTTGTGTGTTGACTGTTCTTCCTCTTGTTACTGGAAAAACTCTTGGACTCTGTCCTGGTGATATTGTAACAGTGTGCCCTTGTGGACACATTGTCCTTTGCACAGCGCTTGAAAGGCAGGTGGCCAGGGACCCTGAGGGGCACGGCGTGCGGCTGTGAAGCTCACGGTCCAGTTACTAGGAGAACCCAGAGGTGTAACCACGGCCTCCCTAGCTTGTGGGGTCAGGTGGAAGGCTAGACTACACTGATGTTGTGTTTACAAGGAGTAGATCCAGATCTAAGTCATAAAGATCTGTGTCATTTATCAATGTCAGACGGCAGTGATCGCCTTGAATAATAAGCCTCTCTAAAGGAGTGTGGCAAGATCTTGTCTTATTTCTGGAGTTCCCTGGGCAGAAAGCTTTGGACATTACAGTTTAGTCCTTTATAGATTAATCTGCTGTGCTGTGAGCACTCTGACAGTCTCTTTGTGCTGTGCTTTCCTGGGTTTGGAAAGCTCCCCTTTGGTCTGTCATACGCCTGCCCCGCCGTAGCCCCGAGTGAGGACAGGCGTTGAACTCCACCCAGGGAAGTGCAGGTGGCCGGTGACTTGACTTCAGTGACTTGACTTCAGTTCTCGACTTCAGTTCTCGTGTCCCCCAGCTCGGAAGCCTTTCTGCTTCAGATGGTGTCGAGTTGCTCCGGAGCCTGTTGTGAACTGGAAGCATACCTTCACTTGAACATGGCTGTGTCACCTGTTTGGGGCATTCTCAGCACCCCGAGCGAGATCCTGCAGATGCTTGGGGAGGACTGCACCCCCTTTGACGTTCTGGTCCGTGACAGGGCTGGGGCCGCGAGCACACCCCTTTCTGGAGTTGATTCCCAACATTACTGTCTCTCCCCTGTGACCTTGCCGGTCCCCCATGACCTCTCTCCATTGGCAGACCAAACCCTGATGATGACCTCTGCCCCCTGTACCTTCGTGCTCAGGTTACTTTGGAGACGGTGGAGATCATTTGAGCCTAAAATGTCTGAAGTTTTCCCTGAGAACTACAGATCTTGGATCCAGTAGAGAAGTCTGGACATTTCTCCCCACCCAGAGGGAGTTGGTGCAAACATCAGATTTCCCAGTTCCTTTTAAAACGTCTAGACGTGAGCATTCTATTGGCTGAGGTTCCCTGTGGGAGTAAAGTGATTCTTCAGAGTTTATGCTTTATCCGGGAAATTTTTATAGTCACAATATCAAAATTTGTGTACGTTGCTTCTTACAAAGATACTTGCTTTTATTTCGTCAGTTAAAACTGGTCTCCGGCTGAAGCATCTTTCCTGCTGCAGGTGTATTGTGTAAAACCTGGTTTGTGCACTTGATTTAGGGGCGTTACACCTATTTAGAGTGCCAGACAGTTGAGTAAGAATTGAACATAATTTCAGTGCAGATATTTTAGCAGTTGTTTATTATTCAAGGAGTTCTTTATAGAAAGTAGGTTAATCTCATTTTTTAATATGAAGTTGCTTTGAAATAAGGGAAAGCCAGCTAAAATAGGGGGGACCGTGTGTTGTGGAATATGTTGCACTATTTCACAAATTTTTAATGTTTATTTATTTTTGAGAAACAGAGAGAGAGTGTGAGCGGGGCAGGGGCAGAGAGAGAGGGAGACACGGAAACCGAAGCAGGCTCTAGGCTCCGAGCTGTCAGCACAGAGCCCATCGCGGGGCTCGACCCCACGAACCATGAGATCTGACCTGAGCCGAAGTCGACCGCTTAACCGGCTGAGCCACCCAGGCGCCCCTAGGCAGAGCTAAATTAGTCAAAATGGCTGGTTATTGGACCAAATGTTTTCAAACCAAAGTTCTGGTTTTAACATGTAAATAAAACACGGGCCTATAATTAGCGCATTAACCGATATGCAAATGGTACAGCCAGATAATTAGGAAACTGCTTAGAAGCAGTTTCATTTGCAAAACAAAAAGCTTCCTACAAAGTCTAATGCGATACAGGGCTTGTTAGAGATTTTGTGTTTTGTGGGCACAGCTAGACGGAGTTTGCCCTGCATGCCGAAGGGGCTACAAAAGGACAGTCTGCTCTTGGGCCTGGGCCTTTGGACCTAGCCGAGACCCCAGGGGGCTTCCATGGGGGAGAGCTGGTGTGGCTGTGGGTGGGGGCGGGGAGGTCAAGACCACAGAGAGCCCTTCAGTCGGGTCTGGTGCGCCCGCCGCAAAGTTGCCCACGGCCTGGTCTCAGCTCTGCCACGTCCTCGCCGCGTGACCTTGGGCAAAGCACTTGGACGACTGCAGTTTGTAAACTTTGAAGATTCAACTAGAATGCAATTTTCAAATTCAGGGGCTTGAATTCCCCCCAGAGAGGAGGTGTGAAGGAACGTGATAAACAGGTGACTTCTTGAAGACACGGGCAAAGATGATTGTTTTTGTGTGAATTTAGCCATGACTACAGTAGAGGGCGAAACACAACGTTGGCGCGCAGGCTTAAGGTAAACCGGAAGCATCGATTATTGCCCCTCTTACCGTGGAGGCCCGCAGGCCTGTCTGTGCACCTGTGGTCTGGGCCGGCTGTGTTCTGGCTGCGTTCACCCCCTGCCCGTGGGAGTGCCGGGAGAGGTGTTCAGGATGCTGGCTGACATCCTCACCAGTTGCCGGATGATTCCTGAACTCTTTCCCTCCTCGTGGGTACCGCCCCCTCCGTCGGGACGGATCCTGGACCCGTTTCCATGCCAGAAACACGGTGCTTCTCTTGGTTTGGCTGCAGCTGCGCGCCACATGACCCGCTAATTCCTAGACTCCTTTGTGTCATTCATTCTGGGCTCTGTCACTCGAGTGCCTGCTCCGTGCCGGGGACAGCTGTGGACCGGTCCTAAGTAAATTCTCCGTGCTGTAATGTTTAACTTCAGTAAGCAGCATTTTGAGTGGATGGTACATTCACGTGGCTCCGCGTTCACGTGGTGAGAGAGGACACACAGGAGCCGGTGTGACTGCCACGCTTGCTGCCCCGGTCCCCTGCCTGGGCTCGGCCCGCACTGCGTGTTTGGAAGCCTTCGAGCGGGATTTTATGCGTGTGTTTAGAACACAAGTCCGCGTCTCCTCCCGTCTTTTACACAGACTGCACGATGCGCTACATGTAAATCTCTCCCCTCGCTTTTGTCGCGTAACGGTTAGATTTGCATTTTCTTAGAGTCCTGAAGGATGCTCCTCACAGCGTCGGCCCGGGTTGTGCGAAGGCTGGGGCCCAGGAGGCCCGTCCTGCCCGCGCTTCTGTGTGAGGAGGACGTGTTGCTCCTGGAGGAAGCAGGAGGAGGTCGTATAAGGTAACTGAGCTCACACGGACACATGTGGATCAGACCTTGGCTTCTTCTAGTCGCTCTTCAGGACTAGGGAGCTGGGGGCCACGGGCGGGGGCTCTCAGCCGGGAGAGGGCCGCTCGGAAAGAAGCACAGGCATGTCTGGTCGCCTTTGCCAAAGCGCCGGAGGGAAGTGAAGCTGCGTGCCCCCCCCGCCGGCAGTGTGTCCCCTGATGTGACCCCACGGTTGCAGATGGGACGTGTGCTCAGGAACCGTCAGAGGCAGGGGGCGGCCCGGAACCGCCTGTGAGGAGCTCAGGCTCTGTGGGGAAACCTGCCCTTGACCCCCGGCTGGGGAGCAGGGGCGGGCCCGGTGGGCCTGCTGACTGGGGCTCGGAGCGGAGGCGGCGGCCGGGCCCTGTGTTCACAGGCCCTGCGACGGGACCCGAGAGGGTGCTCCTGAGGTGCGCGGACAGAAGGGAGAGTTTGTCAAAGAGATCAAGGCTTGTGCTCACGTGCACCTCATTTTAAGGAACTTCGCTTTTGGTGAGTGTGTCTGTAACAAGCTTTGGTTCTAGTAAACTCTGAGCGGTGTTGGCTGTTCTCGTCTCCCTCCCTCCTTGCCACGAGGGAGAGCAGGAAGTGAGAAGGCAAGCAACAGACCTGCCCTCTCACATGCGGAGCAGAAGTGTGCTAAGAAAAGACCGTGGATTGATTATTTATTTATTCAGAGAGAGCGTGCAAACGGGGCAGAGAGAAGGGGAGAGAGAGAATCCCAAGCAGGCTCTGTACTCTCAGCGTGGAGCCTGACATGGGGCTCGATCCCATGAACCGTGAGATCATGACCTGGGCCGAAACCAAGAGTCGGATGCGTAACTGACTGAGCCACCCAGGCACCCTAAGACCTAGATTCTTTTTGAAATGTGCATCCAAGTGGGTTAACATACAGTGTAATAATGGTTTCAGGAGTAGAATTTAGTGATTCATCACTCACGTATAACACCCAGTGCCCCTCCTTGATGCCCCTGGCCCATTTAGCCCATCCCCCTGCCCACAGCTCCTTCAGCAACCCTGTTTGTTCTCTGTATTCAAGAGTCTCTTAGGTTTTGTCCCCCTCCCTGTTTTTATATTGTTTTTGCTTCCCTTCCCTTGTGTTCATCTGTTTTGTGTCTTAAAGCTCTCATAGGAGTGAAGTCATATGATATTTGTCTTTCTTGGACTAATTTTGCTTAGCATAACACACTCTAGTTCCATCCACGTAGTTGCAAATGGCAAGATTTCATTCTTTTTGATGCCAAGTAATACTCCATTGTACATATATATATATATATATATATATATATATATATCACATCTTCTGTATCCATTCATCCATCGATGGACATTTGGGCTCTTTCCATACTTTGGCTATTGTGGATAGTGCTGCTATAAACATGGGGGTGCATGTGTCCCTTCGAAACAGCACACCTGTATCCCTTGGATAAATACCTAGTAGTGCAATTTCTGGGTCGTAGAGTAGTTCTATTTTTAGTTTTTTGAGGAACCTCCACACTGTTTTCCAGAGTGGCTGCACCAGCTTGCATTCTCACCAACAATGCAAAAGAGGTCCTCTCTCTCCGCATCCTCACCAACATCTGTTGTTGCCTGAGTTGTTAATGTGAACCATTCTGATAGGTATCAGCTGGTATCTCATTGTGGTTTTGATTTGTGTTTCCCTGATGATGAGTGATGTGGAGCATTTTTTCATGTGCCGGTTGGCCATCTGGATGTCTTCTTTGGAAGTTTCTGTACATGTCTTCTGCCCACTTTGTAACTGGGTTGTTTTTCGGGTGTTGAGTTTGGTAAGTTCTTTATAGATTTTGGATACTGTAACCCTTTATCTGATCTGCCATTTGCAAATCTCTTCTCCCATTCTGTCAGTTGCCTTTGGTTTTGCTGATTGTTTCCTTCGCTGTGCAGAAGCTTTTTATCTTGATGAGGTCCCAATAGTTGATTTTTGCTTTTGTTTCCCTTGCCTATGGAGACATGTTGAGTAAGAAGTTGCTGTGGCCAAGGTCAAAGAGGTTTTGCCTGCTTTCTCCTAGAGGATGTTGATGGCTTCCTGTCTTACATTGAGGGCTTTCATCTATTTTGAGTTTATTTTTGTGTATGGGGTAAGAAAGTGGTCTGGGTTCATTTTTCTGCATGTCGCTGTCCAGTTTTCCCAGCACCACTTGCTGAAGAGATGGTCTTTATTCCATTGGATATTCTTTCCTGCTTTGTCAAAGATTAGTTGGCCGTACGTTTGTGGGTCCGTTGCTGGGTTCTGTATTCTGTTCCACTGACCTCTGTGTCTGTGTTTGTGCCAGTACCATATTGTCTTGATGACTACAGCTTTGTAATACATCTTGAAGTCTGGGATTGTAATGCCTCCAGCTTTAGTTTTCTTTTTCAGGATTGTTTTGGCTATTTGGGGTCTTTTCTGGTTCCGTACAAATTTTAGGATTGTTTGTTTTAGTTCTGTGAAGAATGCTGGTGTTATTTTGATAGGGATTGCACTGGATATACAAATTTCTTTGGGTAGTTTCGACATTTTAACAATTTTTGTTCTTCCTATCCATGAGCTTTCTATAGTTTTCAGCGTATAGATTTTTCACATCTTTGGTTAGGTTTATTCTTAGGTATTATATGGTTTTTGGTGCAATTGTAAATGAGATCAATTCCTTGATTTCTCTTTCTGCTGCTTCATTATTGGTGTATAGAAATACAACTGATTTCTGTACATTGATTTTACATCCTGCAACTTTGCTGAATTCATGATCAGTTCTAGCAATTTTTTGGTGGAGTCTTTTGGGTTTTCCGCATGAAGTATCATGTTGTCTGTGAAGAGTGAAAGTTTGACTTCCTCCTTGGCAATTTGGATGCCTTTTATTTCTTTGTGTTGTCTGATTGCCAAGGTAGGATTCCCAATACTATGTTGAATAACAGTGGCGAGAGTGGACATCCCTGTCTTGTTCCTGACCTTAGGGGGAAAGCTCTCAGTTTTTCTGCATTGAGGATGATATCAGCATTGGGTCATTCGTATATGGCTTTTATGAACTCGAGGTATGCTCCTTCTATCCCTGCTTTCTTGAGGGTTTTTATCAAGAAAGGATGCTGTATTTTGTCAAATGCTTTCTCTGCATCTATTGAGAGGATCGTGTGGGTAAGACCTTGGATTCTTGATCCTGCTCAGTTCTCGGCTTCAGCTGCCCTCTGAACATTCAGTGCTTTTCAGAGTGATTTAGAGGTCACTGGGGTCCCTGATCCTTGACCCGGCCTGGCAGCCATGGCATCAGTCTTTCTCAGACTGGTTTACACAGAGAACACACGTATTACTCTGATACTTTTGCAATTAGCAGAAGTGTCTCCCCCTGTAGGGATCCCAGCTGACAGGGGAGGTGACCTTACCTGGGGGAATGAGTGTGCCCTGCAACAGGGATTGGGCTCTTGTGTTTCTGGGCTCTTCCAGCAATGCTGTTCTCCCATCCAAGGGTGAGCTGCCAGTGAGAGTGGGGTGCTGCTGGCTCCGGCCTTCCTACCTCCCACCTTTCCAGCTCCCACCGTGACCCAGGACAACCTTTCTTCTCGGACCTCAGGTTTCCTACCTTAAGTCCTCGTGCTTATTTTGCAGAAAAACAGTAGCTTCTTGAAAAAGTAATAATAGCGAGTGCTTTACCTAAATTTTCTCATTTCGTCCTCTTAACAACTGTATAATAACAAACAGCCCGTGGCAACTTCACAGGTAGTTTCATCTTCATTGTTCAGCCGAGGAAAGCAGGGAAGTTAAAAACCTTGCCCTTGGTCACGTGGCAGAAACTGGTGGAAGGGGCTTGAGAACACACATCCATCTACCTGATTCCAAAATTTGCGTTCTTTGTCAACCTTTGCCATAGCAATGGCTTTCATTTATGGAGGCCTTACTGTGGGCCAGAACCACTGCTTATGGAAACAACTCTGTGAGGTTCCCAGCTTCGTTAAGGGTCCGCGTCGGCATTACCAGTAATGAGACGGGGACATCGCCTTCCCCGTCATACAATGCCCTGAATAGGACACGAGGTATTCTTGCCAGAATGCACAACCTCACTCTAGAGGGAACAGCCTTGAAACCCAAATTGAGAGACACCCCGCGGAAGAACTATAGTCCCTCAGCGGTGTCAAGGCCACGAGGCACAAGAAAAGATCAGGGATGGCCACACATTCGGGGAGACCGAGGAGGCGGGATGACTGCATGGTGGTGGGAACAGAGAGGACATTGGAGGGACCCTAGCAAGACTCAGAGAAGATCGGTCGCTTAGTTGATGACCCAACGATGTCAGTCTCCTGGTTTTGGTAACTGCACTAAGGTTATCTAAGTTAACAAGGCAGAGCTGGGCAAAGGGCATTCCTCAGTTTTCTGTAGTATTATTGCAGCTTTTCTGCAAATTTGAAATTACTTCAAAATGAAAGGCCAAAAAAAAAAATTTTTTTTAACCACCTCAGATCGATATTATTTATCCTCATTTAAGAGATGACGAAACGAGCTTGGACATTGGGGTGACTCACCCCAGATCACACACATGGTGGTCGTTGTTCGTGACGGAAGGAGAGAGGATTCGAACCCAGTCTTGGAAATTGCAGAGCCCACTTGAACCCCTAGGCCTGTGGCTGCCTCGTGTTCAAGTGTGTGTGCTCCAGAAACAGCAGCCCTGACCAGACTGTGCTCCAGTTACTCAGGCTTTATATCGACAGAAAGAATGCCTTTGTGCCTGTTGGGAAAAGCAGTGCATGTTAATAATATAAAATTATATATATATATTATATATATATATCTAATATATATATAAGATATATATTATATAATATATATATATATATATATATATATAGTGTGTGTGTGTGTGTGTGAAGCAGTATTAAGAGAACTTTGTATTTAAGGCAATTAAAAGAAATCACTGAAATAGCCCAAGTCAAAGTTACATAGATGTTTACCAAGGAAAAGGGAAACTATTCATTATAAAGCTGTTGAAATGGTTTTCACATCATTTCTACATCCTGCGTCTCCAAACTGCAAATACCCAGTTTCGGTCTCTTCTTGCCGCCCTCTCAAACTTTTCTCTATAAATACGGGGCGCCTGGGTGGCTCAGTCGGTTGAGCATCCAACTTCAGCTCAGGTCATGATCTCGCGGCCCGTGAGTTCGAGCCCCGCGTCGGGCTCTGTGCTGACAGCTCAGAGCCTGGAGCCTGTTTCAGATTCTGGGTCTCCCTCTCTCTGCCCCTCCCCCGTTCATGCTCTGTCTCTCTCTGTCTCAAAAATAAATAAACGTTAAAAAAAAGAAAATTAAAAAAAAATACGGGTGGCCCAGTTACACCAGTGAAGCTTATACTGTTTAATTCACAAGATACAAGAAGAGGAAGGGCAACTCTGTGGCTCAGTCCATTGAGTGTCGGACTCTTGGTTTCAGCTCAGGTCATGATCTCACCGTCCGTGGGTCCGAGCCCTGTGTGAGGCCCTACAGTGACAGTGGGAGCCTGCTTGGGATTCTTTTTCCTTCTCTCTCTGCCCCTCCCCTACTGTGTTTTGCTTCATTAAAAAATTGATAGTTTGAAAATACATGTTTGGAAAAAAAACAGCATTGTTTCAAAACTTCAATCAGAAGATGAGAATACAAGTTTGAAAGAAAATCCTGGATAATTTTTTTTTAAGTTTATATATTTTTGAGAGAGAGAGGCAAGGGAGCATGAGTGGGGGAGGGGCAGAGAGAGAGAGAGAGAGAGAGAGAGAGAGAGAGAATCCCATGCAGGTTCCGCACTGCCGGCACAGAGCCCGACACGGGGCTCGAACTCAGGAACCCTGAGATCATGACCTGAGCCAAAACCAAGAGTTGGGATGTCTAACCAACTCAGCCACCCAGGTGCCCTGATCCTGGATAAATTTTTAAAATTCTGATAAAATAGAATTGCAATGGAAGTGTTTTTAAGCTTTAAAAGAAAAGAATAATTTGCTCTGTTCATCTCAAATATGTAAGTGATAAATTCTGGATAATTCCTTGATGTAATAATAGGATTAAAACTGTTGTACAAGAATCTAACCTGAAATCACTTTCTCAGCCTCCATGGCCTGGCCTGTAAAATAGGGGTACAGTAAACTTCCCCAAAATATTTGCTGAGAGAATTAGATAATTTTATAGCTTATAAAGTACCTGCAAATAAAAAATGTAAGATTCATTTTTCTCTTTTTTTTTTCCCCTAAAAAATCTCTTCCTTCCTTCTAAGAACCCATTATACTTTGAGTGTAACTCTTGCGGAAGTTAATAACCTTCTAAAGACTTTGACCTTTGCTGTTTTGATTTCCACGTGTTAGGTGTCTCACAGAAGCATAGAGGACAAGTTGCTATTTGCTGAGGCCGCATCAGCCAGCGTGCCGTGGTGCCGGTTTTCATAGCATGTGATTCCCGTGGCCCTGTGATAGAGCTAGCAGGCCACAGAACGAAGCCCAGGGACAGGCCTAGGGGGTTTTGTGAGACCAGAACCCTTTCAGCGGCTGGTTTTGAGAGGAGCTATAAGTGAGATGTGTCTGCTGGGTTCAGTCTGTCAGTTCCCTGCGTCTCCTCTCCGAGTTGCTGGGATTTTTGGTGTGAGTAGGGTGACAGGTGGAATGCGTGTGTTGAGGAAGGCATCCACCTTTCATTAAAAAATTTTTTAATGTCTATTTATTTTTGAGAGAGAGAGAGAGAGAGCGCGCGCGCACTAGCAGGGGAGGGGCAGAGAGAGAGGGAGACACAGAATCTGAAACAGCCTCCAGGCTCTGAGCTGTCAGCACAGAGCCCGACGCGGGGCTCGAACTCACAAACTGTGAAACCATGCCCTGAGCCGAAGCCGGACACTTGACCAACCGAGCTACCCAGCTGCCCTGGGCATCCACCTTTAAAACAGCTATTTAGGGGCACCTGGGTGGCTCAGTCAGTGATCTCAGGTCATGATCTCAAGGTTTGTGAGTTCGAGCCCCGTGTCGGGCTCGTAGCCGTCCGTACAAAGCCCACTTCAGATCCTCTGTCCCCCTCTCCCTGCCCGTCCCCTGCTTGAGCGCTCTCAAAAATAAATAAAACCTTAAAAAAATAATAAAACAGATATTCTTTTTTATAGCCTTTTACTTATTAGAAGAATAATAGGTACTCGTGATACTATGTTTTGAGCTCTGAGAAGATACGTAGAATCATTAAGTCACCGGGGGTAACTGTCGTCAGTTTGGTATGTGGACCTAAACTCTGATTTTCTGTGCGTGTGTATGTCTGTATGATGCAGATATCACAAAACTGTGATCCTGCCATACGTGTACTGTACTTACTTAAAATTGGCAGTGTAGACCATCCAGGTATTTCTCCGTATCCTGGAACACTCTCCAAGAAGATAGCGTGTAACGGTGTGGAAATGCGCATAAGGGTGCTTACCGATGCACTCGGTCAGTTTCTTGTTCACGGGGCCTCTTTTCCCCAGAGACAGGCTGGTGCCATCTGAAACCCACAGCTCAAAACCAACTAAATGTAATCTCAGCCCTGAACTCCAAAGCTTCCTACCGTGTAAACGTTGCCTAATACAAAGGTAGGTGTACGTATACCTAACAGAATCTAACAATCTGATTTTATCTGCTACTTTTACCCTCGGGGGACCAGAGTATTTAAAAACAGGAGGTCTGTCATCTACCCTTGTACGGCTCGACTCTGGGATGGGATGGGGGGCCTGCCGGGGGCCGGGACCGGGGCTGCTTGGTTTTGTTCACTTTCCTTCTGGCCACAGCCGCCACTGCCAGCGATGTTGGGTGGGTTTCTGAAGACACAGGGGACCGGGGGCCCCAGGAAGATGGGGCTGCAGGGAAGGTGCAGTCTAGGGCTGCCTGGCCTGGGCAGCTGTTTCCAGATGGACATTTATGTTTTATTATTTTTTTTTAATGTTGATTTAGTTTTTGAGAAAGAGAGAGAGCAGGGGAGGGGCAGAGAAAGAGGGAGACAGAAAATCCCAAGCAGGCTCCTCGCTTTCAGCTCAGAGCCCGAATCAGGGCTCGACCCCACAAACCATGAGATCATGGACCCAAGCTGAAACCGGGAATCGGACGCTTAACCAACTGAGCCACGCATGCACCTCTGGCGTTTATATTCTAAAAGACAAACGTTAATGCTAGACTTGAGAATTCTTCAGCAGTGTTTTCTTCCCTCTTCTCTTTCTCCTTTTCCTCTCACACTCTTTGTAATCTTTATTTTTTTTGAAAGCACAGAGTGGTACATGGTTACTGCTTATAGATCATGTGTAAGCTGGTGACATTTCCTCACGCACTCCCAGTTTCCACCCTGTTATCCCATCGCCTCTGTATTGTACACAGTTGCAGACGTGGAATGCTTACGCACGCGTATATACATGCATACGGCAAAATACCTGCATGTTAAAATGAAAATCGTGTGTGTTTCTTTTTTTTTTTTTTTTTTAATTTTTTTTTTCAATGTTTATTTATTTTTGGGACAGAGAGAGACAGAGCATGAACGGGGGAGGGGCAGAGAGAGAGGGAGACACAGAATCGGAAACAGGCTCCAGGCTCCGAGCCATCAGCCCAGAGCCCGACGCGGGGCTCGAACTCATGGACCGCGAGATCGTGACCTGGCTGAAGTCGGACGCTTAACCGACTGCGCCACTCAGGCGCCCCCCCGTGTGTGTTACTGTATCACAGCCTTGTTGGTATCTGCAGATAATGCCTCATTCCGTCAAGATGACTGCCTGATGTTATGTTGTGAGGAGGCACTGCATTGACTTACTCAGATCGTGACGAAGGATGTCTAGATGCTTCTGCGGTATAAACAGGGCTGCAGTGAATGTTCTTGAACGTCCATCTTGACTCGTGATTATGTCTATAAAGCAGATTCTTAGAAATGGAGTTTCTGGGACGTGAAGTAAGTTGTAGATTTTGGTAAATCATGTCACATTGCCTTACGTAAAGGCTAGGACAGTCTTAACTCCTTTCCGTCTAATTATTTCTGCTTGTGTTGAATCTCACACACATTATTTGTGTTTATCTCCTGTCCCACACTTTTGGTACCCTTCGTTCCATTTATCCCACCTGTCGCGTTCTCTGTGAGACCCTTCCCAGATCTTCGGTTCTCACTGTCAGGGATACACGGCACTTGAAGAATGGAGGCTCAGTACGGTCATGACGTCCAGAAACCAAAACCTTAGTCATTTTGGAAATGATAAAGTCAGCCCCAAGTTCAGTGCGTTACTCTGCATCTGTTGTGGATACTGGTCTGCTGTTCCTTAATGATGGGTAATAGCCATCAGGTGGGAACTGCAGTATTAATTAGGAGGCGCGATGTGCTGGATAACTAGTAACCATTAGTTCTGCCTAGTCATTCATTTCATTCATTCATTCATTCATTCATCCATTCATTCATTCATCCATCCATCCATCCAGCGAGTATTTACTAAGAGACTGTGCTGTGTGAGATGCCCCACTGGTCCCTGAACGGTTGAGACTTTCCTACACGTATGGGGTGCTTCTGAGTAAGAGTTTCTGACTAGGGCATGAGTGTCCCTGAACACTGGGGGTCTCACGTCTGAGGGGATTGGCTCTGACGGTGGGCACGGGGGAGGGGGGGCAGAGCGCCTGCTCAGGGTCTGTGCCCGTGTGCTCGGCAGCATGGAGCACACTTCACAGAACTGAAGAAGGTGCACAGGAGGGGTAGGGAGGCAAATAGGCTTGGGGACATTGTAACTTACTTCGGAGCGTGGTGTGTGTGTTCCTGTGGCTCGCAGGGTGCCCGGGACAGTGCTCACTGCTAGTATGTACTTCATAGATGTTTGGTTTTATTTTGATTAACCAATTTGGCTTTTAGGGATACGTATGATTTTTTAGTCCTTAGCGCTTCAGTGCTGGCTCTGTTTATATCCAGAAGAAAGGCTCGTTAGGATTATAAATAGAAGCTGAATTTGAGCTGTGTCCTCAGGGGAGTTGACGTGCCTGCCGCCCTGCCAAAGCGCTCTGGTAATCTGCTCTCTGAGTGCTGATCAACAGGTTCCTATAGTGAGCAGGTGTCTGTGTAACACGTCCCGAGGTCGGTCTGGACAAGCAGGACTTATTTTAGGTACAAGGGCCTTTTATCACGCGTGTAGCTTGACCACGGTAGCCTAGGCGTGGAGCATGTTCAAGGTACGGTATAGACACGCGTATGGGACCGCCTGGGTTACTTTATGGTAAGAATGCAGTTCTCAGAAATGATCTGGAACGCTGTTGTGGGCCTTTCAAGGTGCTAAATCGTACCCTCCTTATTGAGAGATCCTTTTCCCCCAGAGGTAGTGTTGTGGTTGCTATTCTTAAGTCCTTCTCCAGTTTTGATCTTCGTGATTGGTGTTTTGTTCTTCTGCAGATTAAATCCGTATTTTCCCTCGCTCCTTGTTTCTCTTTTAAACTTGAAATAACCCATGACATTTGGAAGTGAAATTGTTTGAGCTCACCGTTTACATCTTCAGATCATTTGACAAGATTTTGAAATGCTTTTCGTGAGCCAGGCCACCTCCTCAGGTTATGATAACGCAATGTTCTCCTTGTACGTGAAACTGACGTGTGTGCAAGCGGCTCAGTTGTTAACGCGTACAGAAGTGTGAAGACAGAAAAGAAAACGTGAGCGCTGCCTGACTTGGGCACTTAAAAAACACAGCTCAGGGGCGCCTGGGTGGCTCAGTCGGTTGAGCGTCCGACTTCGGCTCAGGTCATGATCTCTCGGTCCGTGAGTTCGAGCCCCGCGTCAGGCTCTGTGCTGACGGCTCGGAGCCTGGAGCCTGTTTCAGATTCTGTGTCTCTCTCTGTCTGACTCTCCCCTGTTCATGCTCTGTCTCTCCCTGTCTCAAAAATAAATATAACGTTAAAAAAAAAATAAAATAAAATAAAAATAAAAAATAAAAAAATAAATAAAATAAAAAACCCAGCTCAGTGGCCAGGCCCTGCTGGGTAATGATGATGGGGGGCCCTGCTCAGGTGTGCCCGATTCCCTGGGACTGTTCAGCCGCCGCTGCAGACTGATGAGCGGTCTGTCTGTGAAGAATCCAGAAGCTCTCATACTTCGGAGCTGTTGGGAAACACGAGTAAGCCCTCCTCTTTAGGCTGTACTATGCACCGTGGTACTCACACACACCTGATCGAACTTACTACTGAGGACGATCTCGGTAACTTTGAAAAACGTAAGGGCAGGGGCGCCCGGGTGGCTCAGTCGGTTAAGCGTCCGACTTCGGCTCAGGTCATGATCTCACAGTTTGTGAGTTCGAGCCCCGCGTCGGGCTCTGTGCCGACAGCTCGGAGCCTGCAGCCTGCTTCACATTCTGTGTCTCCCTCTCTCTCTCTCTGCCCCTTTCCCGCTCATGCTGTGTCCCTCTCTGTCTCAAAAATAAATAAACATTAAAAAAAGAAAAACATAAGGGCTTAATTTGAGGTGCAGAGGGATGGTGTTTATAATTTGGAGGGAAAACCCGGGTATTTTTTTTACTTTAATTCATTGTGTAAATATGAAGAGGGAACTTTCCTTTGAATACTTTTCTGGTTTGGGGATTGTAGTCTTGACTCTGCATTTTCTCTTTGCCTGTGGCAAAGAGGGAAAATGGAGAAGCCTCTCTGAACGTCCTTTTTTAGGCATAGCAATTGGACGGCCAATTCCTTTTATGTGTTTAAGCAAGGAAGTGCTTAAGCCAGAACAGCTCAGTGTTTTCTTCTCCTACTAAAGTAAGTCTATCAGGAAGAAGGTGTAGGATCAAAAGACATGGTTTCCTGTCTGAGTATCCTAGATGTATTTCTTTTCAAGAGATCACTTCTTCTTTAATGAATTTTTTGATGATGTAGTTTATGGATTTATTCTCTTCTTTTTTTTTTAAAAAAATTTTTTTTTTCAACGTTTATTTATTTTTTTTTTTGGGGGACAGAGAGAGACAGAGCATGAATGGGGGAGGGGCAGAGAGAGAGGGAGACACAGAATCGGAAACAGGCTCCAGGCTCCGAGCCATCAGCCCAGAACCTGACGCGGGGCTCGAACTCACGGACCGCGAGATCGTGACCTGGCTGAAGTCGGACGCTTAACCGACTGCGCCACCCAGGCGCCCGGATTTATTCTCTTCTTATAGGTGGGAGCAAATGAGTTTCAAAGAGAATAATCTGTTTATTCTCCCACTGGGAAGAATCTGGATTTAAGACCTATGCTCTCAGGGGCACCTGGGTGGCTCAGTCGGTTAAGCGTCCGACTTCAGCTCAGGTCATGATCTCATGGTTCGTGGTTTCGAGTCCCATGTCAGGCTCTGTGCTGACAGCTTGGAGCCTGGAGCCTGCTTCAGATTCTGTGTCTCCCTCCCCCCGCCTCTCTCTCTCTCTCTCAAATAAATGAACACTTAAAAAAATATAGTCAGCTGTCTTCCTTAGCCGCTATTTCTTTTTTCACCAGTGGAACAGGTATTTATACCGAGTGCCTACGATGTACAGAGCACTGTGCTAGCTCCTGGGGATGCAGGAATGAAAAAACACGGCAGGGACCTTCCTTTGAGGAACTTGCATCCCGGTAGGACACAGAGACGCTCAGTAAGTGAGATGATGTAGGTAAGAGGATGGCCGCAGGACGGACGCTTGTCTGAAGAGGTGCCATCAGAGTGAAGAAATAGGGTGAAAGTGCCCCAGGCAGCAGTGACTGCTTGTTCAAAGGCCCTGCGGCAGTTGGCAACTAGAAGCAGACCGGGGTAATTGAAGCATGCGTAGTGTGCAGTGGCGGCTCTTGGCCATGCGAAGGCAGGAAGGGTCTGGAAAGCTACGTAACAATTAAGCACGGGAAGCGTTGCAGGATTTCCAGGCGGGGAACCGCCCTTGAAGAAGCTCTCCTGGGAGCCTGATGGAGACCGCTTGGGGTGGGCAGGTTGAGGCCGGGGCAGCAGTTCAAACGAGATGTGGTATTGTGCCGCGGTGGTTGCGCGGAAAGAAGAAGGAAGCGGGTTCACGGTCCGCTGCCAGAAGCTGGAGGTGCTGGTTGTTGGTTTTGTTGTTTGTTGTTGTTGCTGGTGTTGTGGTTGTTGTTGTTTTGTTGTTTTGGTTTTAATTAGGGTTCTTCCTCATCTTTGGCAGGGCAATGGCTGTAACTGTGTTTAACTGGTGAGATTGGATTTTTTTTTCCTCCCCATTTGTTGGTTGGTTTTGTGTGTGTGTGTGTGTGTGTGTGTGTGTGTGTGTGTGTGTGTGTGATTGGCCTGCTTGTAATCTTTGTTTAAAGTCTTTCCCTTTAACTGATTTTTCGATAGTTCCTTGTATTTGTGATCTGCGCCAGGTTAGAAAAACATCTTGCCCGGTGTTTTCATTTATGAAGTAGTTTGACTGGTATCTTTATGGTTGTTTGTTTAAGGCTGTGGTTCCTACCCTTGGCGTGATATTTGTGTTTATGGTAGAAACTTCATGAATACACGTGAAGCCGAGAGAACACTTTACATGTGATCCACTTTGAACTTACTTCACTCTACACTACAGAGTGATAGATGTTTGAAGCCGTTTGAGAGCAAAGAATGTGTTTCAGCAGAGAACAAGCTGATGGTTGACGGAGGGAAGCAGGTGGGGGACGGACAGATGGGTGAAGGGGAGAGGGAGACACTTCAGTGACGGGATGAGCCCGTCCTGGGGATGAAGGGCTCGGCACAGGGAATACAGTCACTGGTGCTATGATGGCGTCGAATGGTGAGGACAGCAGCCACCCTTGTGGTGAGCACGTCATAACGAACAGGGAAGTCAGACCACTGTGGGCCACACCTGCCACTAACAATGCCACACTGTGTGTTAGCCGTGCTCAAAACGTTTGTTTAGAAAGAACGGATTTCAGGGGCGCCTGGGTGGCTCAGTCGGTTAAGCGTCCGACTTTGGCTCAGGCCGTGATCTTGCAGTTTGTGAGTTTGAGCCCCGTGTCAAGCCCTGTGCTGACAGCTCAGAGCCTGGAGGCTGCTTCGGATTCTGTGTGCCCCCCGCCCCCCCAAAAAAATAAATACTAAAAAATTTTTTAAAAAAGAATGTATTTCACCACACGAACAGTAGCCATAGCTGTGTTTGTTCAGATCTCCTATTTTTTTTTCATCATGGCTTTTGCTAATTTTACAATTTACATAATTTTACACAGTTTCTACAATTCAGCTGTGCATCATTGATTTGGTTCACCATTTGCAGGGTTCTAATTTTGTTGCATTAAGTTATGGTAGCCAGAGAATAAAACTTAGGAAGTTTTTTATATAAAGCAAGGGTACATGCTTAAGTGTCTTAGGTGAGATGGCAGGCTAGCTCTGACTTGAAGTGTGGTCACCTAGAAGCCAGGAATCGGCCATGTTGCTGATGGTAGGGTCACTACATGCACATTAGAATCAGATGGAAGGAGCATCGGTTGTGGCCCGAGGTTCTAGTTCCTACTGGCTCTGGTACCTGCTTGGACTGCTTAGGCGCGGATCTCTATTGGAGGAGGTCTCCAAAATCCTTTGCAACTGGGGAAGGGCGAGGGGAGGAGTGCGTGATTTTTGTGGACCCTCTGCTGCCCCCTTGTGGTACTCGGCCTCGGTGCAAAGCTGGAGCTTCAGGCTTTTTCCAGACAAGTCCGCCTCAGTGCCCGCCAGTTTGATGGACGAGGATTGTCCCTTCTGTGCAGCTGAACTTTGTGCTGTTGACCACTGGTTAATTAATAAAGGGGCACAGCGCGTAGCATAATGTATAGAGAGACGTTAAATCACCACGTTGTACACCTGAAACTAATGTAACATTGTGCATCAACTGCAGGCAAATTAAAAAAAAATTGGGGGAGGGGGCGCCTGGGTGGCTCAGTCGGTTAAACGTCTGACTTCGGCTCAGGTCACGATCTCACGGCTCGTGAGTTCGAGCCCCACATCGGGCTCTGTGCTGACGGCTCAGAGCCTGGAGCCCGCTTCGGATTCTGCGTCTCCCTCTCTCTCCGCCTTTCCCCTCCTCATGCTCTGTCTCTCAAAGGTAAAAAGTTTTTAACTGAAAAAAAAAAAATGAAGAAACCCAATGAACGTGGGCCCCAGAAGTTTAAGAAGTTACCAGGTAGTTTGAACCAAGATCATGGCCGGTGGCTGGCAAGAAGCTGATGTTGGATACTCATAACAGTTCTTATAATAGCTGTCAGGGTGCGGGGGGCAGGGGGGGAGTGCTTAATGCGTCTATTTTGAGTGTGGATACAAAGGTAGAGGAGAGCTCCACTAGCCTTTTGGAAGCAAGCCTTCATGGCAAAGGCTGCCCAGAGGATGCCCATGTAAGTGCCATCCACTTAGAATCCACCCTCGGGCCGCTCTCTAGTCTGAAAAGAGTTTGCGCGCATCTAGCTGTCCACGCAAGTATTAGAAATTTATTTTGGGACACAGACTTGAACTTGATTTCTCCTCTCTGGGCCTGTGAGTTGTTGCTAACTTGGGAACATGGTGTTGTTCCCCCGGGTCATGTTCCCTAAATTAGCTTTCCTTTTTACCTCAGTGAGTTACATTTATTTCTGTAGGTGTAAGTTGAGAAGAGATGGGGTGGGCTTTTTCTCACCGAAGTGGAAGTGTTCCATTCCATTAGAATTACGTGGTATTTCTAATCCTCGGGGGACTGGCAAAAAAACCTTCACTGCAGATGAGATTTTTTTATTTTATAGTAATCAGGAAACCGTCTTCTGTCATTTCTGCGTGCTTTCAGTCTGTTACCAACACTAGGCAGTCCCCAGTGGGAACACCAAAAGTATACTTTAAATTAGCTGCATCTTAGTGTTCTGTGTGGTGGTTTGGGCCCCAGTGGGTCTTCCAAAGCCCACAGATGGTTAAAAATGACCATGCTAGGGGCACCTGGGTGGCGCAGTCGGTTAAGCGTCCGACTTCAGCCAGGTCACGATCTCGCGGTCCGTGAGTTCGAGCCCCGCGTCGGGCTCTGGGCTGATGCCTCGGAGCCTGGAGCCTGTTTCCGATTCTGTGTCTCCCTCTCTCTCTGACCCTCCCCCGTTCATGCTGTGTCTCTCTCTGTCCCAAAAATAAATAAACGTTGAAAAAAAAAAATCTTCAAAAAAAAAAAAATAAAAATTACCATGCTTTTGAGGAAAATCATCAGCACACATCTAACTAAAAATCTCTAACTGCTTCTGGGCCACGGAAGTGTTCAGGGGGGCGGGGGGAGGGGAAGCAGTGTAGAAACTGAAATCTTAAGCCTTCCAGGACATTTTGATGGTATATGAGACAAGGGGAAAATATATTTGAAATGTGAACTCCGCAAATCTGGGGGGACATGGTCCCTGTCTGTAAAATGCATCCATACTTTACGGTACTGTTATTCTGGGGGTTCGTATTAAAGAGACACCATTGCCTGTTAACAGCAGCGTGGCCGAAAGTCACGCAATAACTCCAGGTCTAGATATCGCAGGGAGGGAAGCAGTAACCTTTTCTTGTAGCCATCTCACACTCTCTGGCTGGGGTCCGATAAATGAGACTTGACAAAAGACAGATGAGCCAGAGAAAAAGCCCAGCGAGCTGACCAAGGTGATGAGGCGCTCGAAGGAACGGGAAGAACTTGGGTCGATACGGCATCTCGACAGAAGAGCAGTAAAGTTTCTTAGTGAAGGCAAGACCAGGGCTGAAGGACGTGGGTCTTCCCTCGGGCAGCAGCAAAGGCGTGCAAGGTCTGTCCTGTGGATCCTCCGGGCCGAGTCTAAGGTGCTCTCCTGGCTCCCCTTCTGCTGTTCCAGGTAGAGAGGCGGGGGCGACCTTGACAAACTCACGTGCAGCTTGTGGGCAGGCGGGGAAGGGCAGAGCGCCTTTCTTGTGTCCGCCTCCCCTCGATGGCCTTCACCTGACAGCAGACCTCTGTCAAGGTAGCCCATCTCGGGGCGGTGCGTTCTGCTGTCTCCACACCCCGAGTCTGCCTTGGGTCTCCTGGCCGGCGACCGGCAGGCGGGCGGAGCGTCCTTCAAGGTGTCGCCTCCCGCTTTCCTTTCACGTGACCTGTTAACCGGACCGTGAGAACAGGAACGTATCTTCTCAGCTTTTACGGCCACTTGGGGGACGCTCCTCTCCCCCTCGGTTCTGAGAAATCCCTTCTCTCCCACATACGAAACTCCCTGGATTCTGTTTTTCACGTTTTTACCTTTGCTCTCAGCTTTCCATCTCTGTCTTCTTCCACGGAGAGATTTTTTTTTTTTTTTCCAACTGAATATGTTGTGCTGTTTTCACGTTTACCGTGAATTCGTTCACAAACGG
Organism: Puma concolor; assembly: GCF_028749965.1. Taxonomy (NCBI): domain Eukaryota; kingdom Metazoa; phylum Chordata; class Mammalia; order Carnivora; family Felidae; genus Puma; species Puma concolor. Next base: position 6,621,389 of record NC_141677.1, on the reverse strand, counting down.
CTTTCCCTTTAAGATCCTCGACCAGTGCTCGCTTCGGCAGCACGTATACTAAGATTCTCCGACTGCCTTTCCGTGCGTGGCCCATTCTGATCGCGGCGTCTGTCTGAGGTCGTGAATACTCGTTTTTGTCCACATTTGGAATTCCCTACTTAGTGGGTGTTCCGTGCCCTGTTTTGTTTCAGTCTCTGGCTTTCCTGTGAGAGTTTCTTCAGATGTCTGTTACCTTTCATTTGTCCATTCGAATTATAAGGGAAGCACCAGAGATGCTGTTCCAGCCGCGCCCTTCACTCCTCTTGTTTCTGCGGATTTCAGTGCCAGACGGTCCGGGTCCTTTTCTCTTCCAGTGTCTGGGGATCGGGAAGCCTTGGGTCTTCCTCTGCCGGGACGTGTTCAGCCTGGCAGCCGGCGTCGGGGGCTGTAAGGAGGCGAGGGGCCGGGGCAGGTGTGACGTCGCATCTGTGTGCATGTGCTTTCCTTAGTCCCTGTTTTCGTGCGATGCCCCTGCTCTTAACGGCGCGGGTGCCCCCCTTCTGCGGAAGACACGTGCAGGCTCCCCAGCTGCGGGGAGAGGCGGGGGCAGCTTCCTAAATGGTCTTCTAACCAGTCCTTCTATCTTGAGTCCCACCTCCCCACCCCTCCACTTCCCCCACCCCCCCCCCCCCCCGCCCCGATCCTGCAAGGCACCTGTGCCAACGAGCTTCTCACCCTCCTGGCTTCTCTTCCAGAAATCACATTGCTTCTCTTGCTTCTCATCCTTCCTTCCCCGGGGGCTGGGGCTCTGCTTCCTTGGCTCCTCCGTCCGTTCCCAGCCGGCCACCTGCTTCCCCGCCCCCTCGGCACTTCTCCGGCCACCCGCTTCTTCACCTACCCTCTCTGCTCTTCTCCTCGCCTTTCCTGTTCCTTCTTTTTGAAAAACCAGGAGAGCTTGAAGAGGCCCTGGAAACGAACACATAATCACTCAGACACCTATCCTGAAATGCGATTCCTCTCTTGATCGACTGGACTTCGTTTTCCGTCTCCCCTGCTAGACTGTATGGATGCTGGAGGACTGGAGCTTGGGGCTTTGAAAAAACCTGTCCGTTGCCTTTAAACCAATACACCTTAGATGTTTGCCCATTTCTCTTCCTTTCACGAGCCCGTGTAGCTCTTGTTCTCCCTGCTTTCCTCCGGGGGCATCCGCCGGGCACAGGCCCAGGGGAGAACCTGGGATTTTCTTACAACTTCTTTAAACACACCTGTCTTTTCTTTTTCTCCTCTTACTGTTTCATTGAGGTTTCAACTTTCATTTACCTCTTTTGTATACGCACTTCACAGCCTCTTCAAACTTACTTTATTTTCTCAAGGTCGTGGTTTGGCAAACTTCCTGTTTGTCACATCTGCCAAATTTCTCCCTCATGGTGGATTATTTCCTTGTGTGATTTATAATTTTCAATTCTCGTTCTTCCTCAGCTCAGAGCACTTCTTCCGTGGGAATCCTGTGAACTCTTGCCTGCTGAAAGGGCTCGAAGGGGTTGTTCTGTGTTAACTTCTCGTGTGTGTATTTGCATCGATTTCTTGGCTTGGGACCCACACCGCACAGGTCATGCGAGTTCGAAGTCTGCATCATCGGGTACCAATTTCACAGGCCCACTTTTTGTCGTCTTAGAGGGATTCTTGTTTAGTTCAAGGGTCTTAGTTCAGTCTTAGTTCCATTTGCCTGCCTGGATCTGGCCTCAGGCCGTGTCGTCTGCCCACGCTTGGGTCTGGAAGCCCCAGCCCCTGGCCATTAGGGTCCAAGGCTGGCATCCCTCTGGGCTGCTGTGCTGGCTCGTATCTTCCCTACCCACGTGAGCATGGGTGTAGCCCCCGTCCTCTGCCTGTAGGGAAAGGCTGTCAGGTGGAGACACAGGCTGTGTCGTGGAAGGCCATGGTGGAGGCTCAGGAATGTGAACATCGTCCAGGCAGCTGTAGGAGCCCCCAGAGGCCTCCAGCGTCCAGTGAGGAGATCGCCCTGCACACCACAGAGGCCCGTCTGACGGCAGCATGGCGGTGGCTGCCGTGGAGTTAGACTACAGGCAGAAACCAAAGTGGAAGCAAACAGAGGTAAGGAGAGGGGAGCCTTTCCCCGGCTTCTTGGGGCAGATGCGACCACCGCGCACCTCAGCTGGACATGAGAGCCGTGCAACTTGGAGACCCTGATTATTTCCCAGCATGCCTTGAGTGCTGCTACAGGGGTCTGTAGGACCCCGGATTAGGTCTGTAGGACCACGGATTATCCAGATGAATATTAAATATTCCTGCTGGGGTCGCCTGGGTGGTTCCCGTCGGTTAAGCGTCCGACTTCAGCTCAGGTCATGATCTCACAGTTCGTGGGTTCGAGCCCCGCGTCGGGCTCTGTGCTATCAGCACAGACCCCGCTTTGGATCCTCTTCCCCCCCAACCCCTCTCTGCCCCTTCCCCACTCGTGTGCTTTCTGTCTCCCTGTCTGTCTCTCTCTCTCTCTCAAAAATAATAAATAAATAAATAAATAAATAAATAAATAAATAAATAAATAAATAAAGTCAGTAAGTAAGTATAATAGTCCTGCTGGTTTCAGACTTGGGCAGCTTATCAGTTGGGTGGAACTGATCATCTTCAGAGTTTGGTAATTGGGTTCTGACAATGAAACCCCAGGGGAAACTGCAGTGATTAGCTGTCACTGGAGACGTGCATGGCTTTCCTTCCTGAAATGACAATAAGGCAGGGTTTCAGACAGTCAGTAGATAGCTGGATGGACGGGTATTGAAAGCCTGGATGACAGAACAGTGGTAATTCTGATGGTTTGTCATTGTTTTCTCTCTGGAATGATGGGAAATCTCTGAGACCAAACTTCTTTATGCACTTAGGTTCGGATCTGAGCTTTATCTTTGTTGATGGTTCGGCTCATATCCTGGGACCGTTCTGTTTTGGAAATAGGAGGACTCGGGAACCTAGTTATACACAGGAGGCAAAGAATCCACTTATTTGGAGAAATCTGCAAGCCCGCTTCTGATTTTGAAAGAAAGCTAATGTAAGAAGCATGTATTTTTAATTTTACAGTGTAGCCTCCATGTTTAAAAACAATATGCTTGAAGGAAAAACAACCCTTCTCTAAACAGAAGTAACATGTATCAGAGAAATTACAAGAGAGTGAAAAAAAATTAAGCAGAAACTTAGTTTACAATTTCAACATCCAAAGGTAACAGAAGCTGACATGTACCTTCTAGACTTCTTTTTTTTTAATGTTTATTTTTGAGAGAGAGAGAAAGAGTGAGAGAGAGAGACAACGTGTGAGCAGGGAAGGTGCAGAGAGAGAGAGGGAGACAAGAATCAGAGGCAGGCTCCAGGTTCTGAGCTGTCAGCACAGAGCCCAACGTGGGGCTCGAACTCACAAACCGCGAGATCATGACCTGAGCCACAGTCGGTCACTTAACCGACTGAGCCAGCCCCGTGCCTCTCGACTTCCTTTCTGTGGATAGTTGTGATACATGTATGGTCACAAAAATGGCTTCATTGTCTTTTGTAACCTGTTTGACAAATCTGCGTGTGTGTATCACTACAGCTATAGAAACATCGTCCGGTCTTTAGCGGAGGCTTAATTAGCATTCTGTTGTATGATGCTATATTTAATTCTCCCCGTAGAACTCTTAGGTGGTTTTTAATTTTTGCCACAGTAAGTGATTCTTTGAATTTTCTGGCTGCTGAATGTTTCTGTTCGGCCCTGGAATTACTCACATGAGCTCCTCTTGCTGGCGGGGGGGGCTCCCCTGGAAATGGATAACACGCGTATATTTCATACCATCAGAGAACAGCCACAACCGTGGAACAGCGTATCCAGTTGATTTGGCCCGTTTCTTGTCATGATGTCACTGTCCTGCTCTTGTCAGCCAAGAATCATCTCCTTCCCTCTGGGGCACTGGGGACTGAGACACCAGAATGGGTCCCTTTGGGAGGGGCCGTTTAAAGGGAGGCTGTCGGTGGGTTGTTCTAGGGCAACTGCTGAGAAAGAACTCGTTTCCAATCTGGTGAAATCTAAGTATCGGACTTCCTGAAATAGACAAGGTGTGGAGGAGAGGGAAGGGTGTGCCCACCTGAGGCTCTCCTAGCAGCCTAACTGGGCCACAGGCCCTTTCTTCTCGTCTCTAAGCAAAATCAGGCAGCGTGCACTTAGTTCAAGGAGCCTGAGGGGAGATTTCGTTTGCCAGTCAGAGTTTGACACTGGAGTTTTGAACCGTGCGTGTAACAGCAATCTACAGTAAAGGACGGTTTGAAGGTTAAGGCATCCAAAGTGATGTAAAATTTCTTCTGCTCTAGACTGAAGTAAACATGTAGGTCCTTCAGCAGAAGCGATACAGTTGTTACCCTAACCATTTTTTTCCTTCGGATAAGTACAGTTGTGAGAATTTTGCCTCTGTAGGTTAGCTCTTTATGTGTTAAACAGCAAAAAACAAAAAACAAAACAAAAAAAAAAACTATAGCTGATTAGATTGGAGAAAAGCATTCAGGAGTTCTCCACACTGAGTGAGAGAATTGGACACCTGTCTCTTGAGTATTGCAGAGGGCCTGGCCTGTGCTGCTCTAAAAGGTCCGTTAGGGGGGGTGGGAGGGAGGGGAGGGTGGGTGATGGGTATCGAGGAGGGCACCTTTTGGGATGAGCACTGGGTGTATGGAAACCAATTTGACAATAAATTTCATATATTGAAAAAAAATAAAATTAGAAAAAAATAAAAGGTCCGTTAGGTTACTGTTGCCTTTTATGGAAAGTTCTAAGGACGTAAAGACTTTTATCTGGACTTGTAGTGTTTACAAAAAGGCAGTTCATGTGTTTCAAGACTGTAATGTTGATTCTTAATTAGTGTTGCTCTTTAACAAGGCACCCACAGGTTAGGTTTGTGTCAAAAGTCTGAGCTATTACACACTCACCAAATTGTGGTCTCGCACAAAGTTGATTATTTGAGCTAGTAGAGCAAAATTCGTATAGAGCCCGTGTTACTTTTGCTTTTGCTTTTAAACATTTGATGCAGGAAGCAGAAAGAATTTAGCTCACTATATGCTTATAAGATTAATCATGCATGCACTGCTTGCTACTGTGATTTGCCATCGTTAGCATTCAGAAACATCTGGAACTTTGCTGTACTTTCTTCGCTGTCAGGGCAGCTATGTTCGTTCAATCTTGGGCCCTCCATGCCTTAAAAAAACTGTAAAAATTCAATTCAGGGGTACCTGGGTGGCTCAGTCGGTTGAGTGTCTGACTTTGGCTCAGGTCACGATCTCACGGTTCGTGGGTTCAAGCCCTGCGTCGGGCCCTGTGCTGATAACTCAGAACCTGGAACCTGCTTCGGATTCTGTGTCTCCTTCTCTCTCTGCCCCTCCCCTGCTTGCACTCTGCCTCTCTCTCTCTCTCTTTCTCAAAAGTAAATAGACATTAAAAATTTTTTTTAATTCAGTTCTTACTTTCATGACACTTCCTTTAATAAGTTCCTTGAAACTTTAAAGGTTAACTGACATTCAGTAAATAATTTTTTTACATTTTTATGTATTGCTTTATGTTATCCAAAGCACAGTCATGCACACATTCCTGAAACTAATGCAATAAGCAGATGGAATAAATCATTCCTCCACAGGAAACTGAGGCCTTGGGATTGGAGGAAAGTACAGAGTAATTATTAAAACTCAGATTTTTCAGGGGTGCCTGGGCGGCTCAGATGGTTAAACATCTGACTTCATCTCAGGTCATGGTCTCTCAGTTTGTGGGTTCGAGACCCACGTCGGGCTCTATGCTGACAGCTTGGAGCCTGGAGCCTGCTTCGGATTCTGTGTCTCCCCCTCTCTCTGCCCCTCCCCCACTCGTTCTCTGTCTTCCTCTCTCTCAAAAAAATGAAAAAACATTAAAGAATTAAAAAGAACTTAGATTTTCTGAGCAATTGTTGTGCACTGCGTTATGCAATCTTTCTTGAAAACTTGTGTTCATTGTTTAATTCATATCGTAGCTTTTTGTGAACACAACGATGTCTTATTTCTCGACAATACCAGACAATAAGATAATATAGTAGATTCTTTTTGAGCAGAGATAAACCACATACTCATAAATGACTTAGTTCTTTTGTTTGGTTAATGTTTTGTTTTCATTACCAGGCTAATTGCTTTAACATATTTGTCTGGTTGTAGAGAGCTGGCCTTGATAATGAAGTACAAATAGTTTATAGTGTGTTGTGGCACACTATCTGATGGCTTTTATAATTTTAAAGCCTAAAATATCTACTGTAAGAATGGGAGCCGGATTGTGTTAGCAGATTTCTTTTTCATTTAGTCTGGGTCTGAGAGAAACCTGCTGGGTATAGGATCCGTGATGAGTAGGAGGGGTTGTTCCTGCCCTCAGTCCTGTAGGACTCCATGATTTTGGTTTATAGACTCTTAGCCTGCCCCTCACACGTGTTCACATCCGTGAGGTCGTCGAGTACCTGCAGCGGGGGGCCCGGGACGCATGTTGGGTTCGGTCTCGCTGCAGACTGGCTCTGGTCTTCTGCAGGAGAGTTTAGACGCATCACCGCCCCCTGGACTCTGGTTTACTTCCGTCCGAAAATTGCCCATGAACGAGCGTCCCGGCACCTCTTCCCTCTCTCATCTTCCAGTATTTCGGGATATACCGAGTTTATGTCCAGGTTTTATTCTCTTTTTACTTTGGAATTCTGAGTACCCAGTCTAATGCGTTGAGCTCTGCGTTATTTCTGAACATCCTCCCCGTAATGGATTCGGGGCGACTTTTCTGGACGGGGGTAGTAGTTGTTTTCGGAGCTCAGCCCAACATGCAGTCTTCTGGGTCTAGATGGGAAAACACTTCTCAGAAACACTGCACCCTATCCTATCCTGTCCTATCCTGTCCTGTCCTGTCCTGTGCTGTCCTATCCTAAAGTGCGCATGTGGGGTGTCTGGGTGGCTCAGTCGGTTACGCATGGGCTCAGCGTTGGCTCAGGTCATGATCTCATGGCTTGTGGGTTTGAGCCCCGCACTAGGCTCTGTGTGGACAGCTCGGAGCCTGAAGTCTGCTTCGGATTCTGCATCTCCCTCTCTCTCTGCCCCGCCCCCACTCACACTCTGTCTTTCTCTCCAAAAATAAACATAAAAAAAAAAAAAAAAAGTGAGCGTGTGAGGCCAGCCACTTTGTCTCCCGCGGCTGGACCCTGGGGTGTCTGAGTAAGTCCTCACCTTTGAGCAGTGACCTTTGAGGTATTGAGTATGCCCGGCAGTTGCTTCCATGGAAATTTTCTTTTCCCCTTTTACGTGATCTTAAAATCGTCTGCAAGAAAATAGCATCTAGGCCTTTATTTTCAAGCTTCAAAGCTTGCTTGAAAAACAAAGGTTTCTTTTCTGAGGAAATTTGGAAGGCTGTTTGAACTCGTGTGTCAGAATGATTGGGCTTTAAAAATGCCATTTGGAGGTGGCAGCTTCAGTCCCTATTTATGAAATGTCACCGGGGGCCCAGTCGGGTGTCAGAAAGCAAGCAGGACATTACCAGAAGAACAAGACATATTTCTTGGCGTAATCAGTAGCTTTCATTCCTTTTCCCCCATGAGGTCCTCAGAGCAGGAGCAGCCCCAGGGAAGGTGGGCAAGGTTGTTGTTAATCCTATTTTCCAGAGGAAACTGAGGCTCGGCGAGGGTTCAGGACTTTGTCAGGAAGGGATGTAGCCAAGCAGGGGCCCGACTCCCGGCTCCCCGACTCACATAGGCGGCCGTCTTTGTGGGCACACGAGCCGGTTACATCACGTGGTCGCAGGTATCGGCGCGTCGGGATTCAGGGATGGGGATGGGGATGGGATTGGGAAGGACCTGAAGGACCAAGGGAAGAAGACCTTGGACTTGTTGGAGCGGAGTCGATGGCAGGGTGTGCGCGCTGGGGGTGAGTGCTGGGATGGCCTCGGGGAGGGGACAGCGCTGTTGTCCTCTTATCAGGGGAGCCGTCGCTGCATCTTGCTGCGTCTTGAGAGTTCCTGTGGCTGTCAAACTGCTGATGGGACTCACTTTTGTGACATCCGTGTTCCTCCATCTGCGAGCGTGTCTGACGGCCTCTATTGTCTCCTACCTTTGGCTGTTTTCCTGTTTTAAAGGTGATTAAGCCTTAGGAGGAGATTATCAGACAATTTCCTCATCAGAAAGAAGTGAAATCACGAGTTGGCATGGTCTGGTCTCTGTGGTCCCCTGCGGGTTCCCCTCTGGCCGACTTCCTACCTCCGGCAGGGGAAATGAGGAAGCCACACGAAAAGCCCTTTCATTCCCTTGGGCCTGAACTTTCCACCAGGATTTCTTCTCTAGAGTTCTTGTAGCCACTCCCACGCGCAGAAGGCCCCCTTGCCTCTCACTGTAACTCTGCCGGGGAGTATCTGGAGAGTTCCCCTTTCCTGTAGGACCTTCCGGCAGGACTCCCATGTGGCTTGTGTCTTCTCGTCACTGGGCAGGACTGGCGACGACTGACGCTCTTCTCTAGTGCTTTTCAAATGGCCAGAGGTCCACTTTGGTTTCATGTTTCCCTCTGAAGAATGCCCACCGCGTCCTCCTTGGCCATCCAAATGGTTTTCAAGCAGTTTGCAGCGTCAGTGGCAATGTCCGTAGGTCTTACTTTCCACGACCCCGTCTACATGCCGATAGATGTAAGGGGCATGCCCTGAGGTACTGAGCAGAGGTCGAGTGAGCACCTCCCAGCCCTTGCACAGTGAGTATGTGGATGTTCAAGATGGCAGTCCTCCCGCCCTCACTCGTGGTCTCGTGGGTGAAGTGCAGACAGACGCTTGCCACAGGCCGGTGGAACAGCAACGTGGATGCCCAGAAGAGAGAACACCCAATGTTTTTGCAAGGTCTGGAATATCTTGAGCTGTGCTGCCATTTGACTGGTTGTTATGGGGGTGGAGAAACTGGGAGTGGATGGCTGTCCACCTTGATTCCAGACTCTGATTCAGGGTACGGTAGAGACGAGTTTGGACTTTGCAATTGAAGACCTGAATTTGCGTCTTGTTTGTGCCATTGCCAATGTGCTCCTGGGGGAGTTGACAGGGATCGCTGGGGAAGAAAAGTGGTGGTGAGCAAGCCTCAGTGAAGTCAATTCGAGGAATCGTGGTAACCCGGTTGTGGTCCCGGACGATTTCCTGGAGCCTCTAACTCATGCACAGTCCCAACTGCCAATGCATAGTGCTGGCCCTCAGAGAGGACGTGCACTTCCTAGACGTCATTTGGATGATTTCTAAAGCGCAGAGCATTTTGTCAGATTATGATTCTACGAAGCATACTCGGGAAACGCGGTCATGACTCATTTCTAGCCATTAAACCTATTAATCTGTGCACGTTTTTTTTGTTGTTGTTGTTGTTTTGTTTTTGTTGTTTTTGTTGTTTTGTAGTTAGCACCACATTCACCTTTTGAGAAACAAAAGTTAGGCAGCTCTTGGACAGGGTGTTTCCATGGTGAGGGAAAGTAGACGTTAGCTATTGAATAGGATAGAAAATTTGAGAAAGAGGAAAAAAAGGATATGGGATCTCCAGACCCCTTCTAGTGCTCCAATTACATACGACTTTTCAAGGGAATACTTGACTGTTCGTTTCACAGATGAAGGCGCTGTTGACTCACATTATGCTTGGTCTTCCGCCGACCGCCGTTATTTCGCTAACCACAATCGTTTGTTCCAGAACGCGGTCTTTACTTCTAACGTGTTGTTTTGGATTTTAAGTGATTGTTACAACACTGATACGTGCTGATTACAGAAAACCAGCTGAGAGTAGAGTAGAAAATGACCCCACATTTGGAAAAAGGGATTCTTTGGTGTTTTTTCATGTGTAGGACTCTGCAGTTGTTGGACCAGATGCTCTCGAAGCTCAGCATTTCTGTGATTCTCTTGTGTCTCTGTGACGTTGCAGTGGCTTATGTACGTTTGAAGACATTTCTCCACCAGGTAGTTTGGTAGATTCGGCCACTTCGCCGCGTTATTTCAGATTATCTCAGAAAGTAGGTAGTAAGCACAGAGGGAATCCCCAACCTATACCGAGGCATATCCGGAGCACTGTTGGATGCTGGCTTAGAGAACATTCTTCGGTATCTGTCCGGGTCTAATCTAATGCTCCTTCAGGAACGATGGGCCAGGGAGACCCTGGACCAGGCCCTGCGGCCAGCTGCGCCCTCCCCGGCAGGTGGTTCTCCGGGTGCAGCCAGTTGCAACTTCCCTGGCAGGTGGTTCTCCAAGTGCGCGGGGCACCTTCCCCGGTAGCCGGTTCTCGGGGCGTGCGCTGTGCCTTCCCCCGGTGGCCGGTTCTCAGGGCGCGCCCCCAGGGACTGACGTGCGGCCCCCTCCTGACTGTGTCTCTTGCCTCCGCAGAAGGAAGACCCCCGGTGCACCATGAGGTGAGCGCGCTCGGGCGCCCAGAGCCCCGGAGAGCTGCGTGCGGGCTGCGGGAGCGGCTCCGCGCGTCTGGCCTCGCACGTCCCCGGCATGAGGCCGGGCAGCATGGGCGCGCCGCCGCGGGACCGCTGACCCCCGCCCGCCGGGACCATGAAGGAGGTGGCGCACTGGTCCCCCAGGAAGGTGGCAGACTGGCTGCTGGAGCACGCCATGCCCGAGTACTGTGAGCCCCTGGAACACTTCACGGGCCGGGACCTGATCGGCCTGACCCGGGAGGACTTCACGCGGCCGCCCCTGTGCCGCGTGTCGGCCGACAGCGGGCAGCGGCTCCTGGACATGATCGAGACCCTGAAGGTGGAGCAGCACATGGAGGCGCACAAGAACGGCCACGCCAACGGGCACCTGGGCGCAGGCGCGGCTGGCCCCGGCCTGCAGGCCACGCCCAACGGGGTGCCTAACGGCTACCGGAAGGAGATGATCAAGATCCCCATGCCCGAGCCCGAGCGCTCCCAGTACCCCGTGGAGTGGGGCAAGACCTGCCTGGCCTTCCTGTACGCGCTGTCCTGCTTCGTCCTCACCACGGTGATGATCTCGGTCGTCCACGAGCGAGTGCCTCCCAAGGAGGTGCAGCCCCCGCTACCGGACACGTTTTTTGACCATTTTAACCGCGTGCAGTGGGCCTTTTCTATCTGTGAGATTAACGGCATGATCCTCGTAGGACTCTGGTTAATTCAGTGGCTGCTCTTAAAATACAAGTAAGTGGGAAGCGAAAGCTCTGGGCCGCGGCGATTGGAGTGGGTGGGGGAGCGGTCCGGGGGGGCAGGCGTCTGGTGCGGGTTATTGGGCAGTGACGCTCAGCAGGAGAAAACCCTCGGACCCCTCCGGAGGGCACAGGCTCCTGCATCACGGAGGAGCCACCCAGCGTTGGTGCCATTAACCCCCCAAATAAATCGTTGACTGACCCGTGTGCCGTGACGGCTGCGTGGCTTTTCCCACGCAGGGTCAGACACGCAGACCCTCAGCAGTAGGGATTTAAGGACGTCTCGCACCCAGAACGCAGGACAGCCGTTCCAGGGTGGCCTGGGCTGTTGGAAAGACGGCACCCTTGGGAAATGACTGTGCATGAACCCGCACAGCTTTCCACCGTCCAGAATTCACAGCACTTACAGTCACGTGGGGCTGTTCCACTGAGGCTTCTCAGGAGCTTGCACAGGCACCTCCTTTTGGTTGCCGCTGGGTGCCAGGTGGCTTTCGTGTCCTAGGCTGTGCACTCAGTACGGACCCCTCGGGCGAGCTGGTTCCCCAGGCCCACAAAACCCACCTTGCCCCCATCGTCGGTGTCTGGCTTTTCCATTAGTGGAACGTTTTCGTGTTGCATGCGTGGGAGCTGGGAACCGATTTGCGACTGTGTCCAGCGGACCGCGTTTCATGACCCCCAGTGTGGTTGAGTTCAGTTAAGGAGATCATCTGAAATCAAGGCAACCAAGTGCAGACAGAGCCTGTGCTGAACTTTTATCCAAGAAATGATGAGTTTTTTTCCTGGTATGTTTTCTTATTAATTCTTATATAAAGACAGCATTTCTTATAAATTCTGTATCTGCCCGTGGAAGCGAACGCAGTTCCCCACCGCGTGCCGGGAAAGAAGGGCCTTACCCCTTTATAAGGGAAGTTGTTTAAGTGGCCGGTGCCGACTTTGGGGTTGGCCTGGCACTTCCACAGTAAACTGGGTTTGAAATACAAACCGTGGTCTGGGCTGCATTTGATTTGGCGGAAGACTTTCGTTCGCTTCGTTGTAATAGGCTGAGTAAGCAGGAGAGGCTCTAGAAGTGTGAGGTGCTGAGAATTTACTTAATGCGTTTTTTTTCAGCTGCCAGACTTCACATCTGCTTTTGACGTAAAAGCCCATGAGAAGAAAATGCCAGTAGGATTTCTGGGTTTTGTCTGATCTTTGTTATTTTGTTTACCCTGAGTTTGTTTTCTGGTTTTTCGTAAAAATTCGCACATGCAAGTAAATGATTTACTGCCCCAGAATGAAACCCTGCAGATCAGTCAACACTGTGTACAAGTTCGAATCTTTCACTTTTATTTAACTAATTTTTAATTAGTCAATTAATTTTTTTTAGGACCGTGCCTTTTCGATACTGTGCTCTTGTTCTGGGACGTGTCCCAACCATAGGGCTCATTTCTGCAAAGTGTGTTGCTATTCACATTCCTCTGGGCTGGGACTTGTCACACCTGTTTTTCTTGAAGCTTTCTGATTCTATGTTTTCCTGGTACTTCCTGCCACTGCTGCGGTCCCTTGTGTATTTAACTTTCTCAGCAGCTGTGGATCTGTGGGTGCTGAGCCCCCAGTGAGCCCCCACATGCTGGATGTTGTGGGGGAGTCTCTAAGTCTCCAGAGCTTTGTTTTCCTCACGGATAAATTAAGGGCCTCCTAGTCTAGAGAGTTGCTGTTATCCTGCAACTGTGTTTTATTCGTTTCTAACATGGTTCCTTTTTTTTTTTTTTTTTAAGTCTGTTTATTTTCGAGAGGGAGAGCACGTGGGGAGGGAACGGAGAGAGACAGAGAGACAACCGCAAGGAGGCTGGCCCCCCTTAGTGCAGAGCCCGGCGCGGGGCTCGAGCTCATCAACTGCCGGATCGCGATCTGAGCCGAAGTTGGACGCTTCACCGACTGACCCCCCCCCCCCCCCCACTGGGCACCCCTGTTTCTGACGTTATTGAATGGGCCAGTTATGTTTAAACACTGTTAGCCGCAGAGCATTTTTTTGTCCGGAACACATCCAAGTAAAGATTCTCTGAAGTCTTCTCTCAAGATTCCATGTGGGCAGCTGAGGGAGGCCGGCTGTTGTCGTGACAGTCCAGCCCCTGTCCTGCTCTCCGTGTCCTTCCTCGGGAGGCCTCTCCTGAGCGTGTGTGGCACAGCGGGTGCGTAAGAGGCAGGAAGAGCGATGGAGCGGGTGGGAATGAACCGGCTCCCTTCCCCTGGCCCGCAGGAGGAAGAGGAAAATGTTCTGTAGAGTCCGAGAGACCCCTTGTTTCCGGTGTGTGGCTCTTGTGGGGCAGCAGTTTTATTTATCCAGTGTGTTAGGGAAGCGGATCCTTCTGGTTCTGGAACGTTCTATGTAACAGAGCTAACTTGTCACTCTGTTTGTGCTCGACTCTCCTGATTCTTGCCCGGTGTCCCCAGTGTGCAAGGGGTTTGCCGCCTAAGAGCACATTTTACACAGCTCCCAGGAGTGAGGCCCGTTCAGCCAGTCATTCCCACAAGGCGTTTGACTTTCAGAGTGTCGAAGCCCTTCCGGGCGCCTGGGGGGCTCAGTCATTGGGCATCCGACTTCGGCTCAGGTCATGAACTCACAATTCGTGGGTTCGAGCCCCGCATCGGGCTCTGTGCTGACAGCTCGGAGCCTGGAGCCTGCTTCGGATTCTGTGTCTCTCCATCTCTCGGCCCCTCCCCTGCTCATGCTCTATCTATCTATCAAAAACAAATAAACATTTAAAAAAAAAAGGTACTTAAAAAGAAGTAAAAGTAATTAGGACACATGAGAGCTGGTCTCAGCAGGGTGCTGTCTTTGTGAAAATGCATCAAGCTATAGTTATAACTTGAGCACTTTGCTTTATCTATTTATGCTATACTTCAACAAAAAAGTTTACATTTAGAAACCAAAATACTGGGGTGCCTGGGTGGCTCAGTTGGTTAAGCATTGACTTCAGCTCAGGTCATGAACTCACAGTTTGTGGGTTCGAGCCCCGCTTCGGGCTCTGTGCTGACAGCTCAGAGCCTGGAGCCTGCTTTGGCATTTGTGTTTCCCTTTCTCTCTGCCCTCCCCCACTCGCGGTCTCTCTCTCTCAAAAATAAAGATTTAAAAAGAAAAGTCTCGGAGCCCTTCAAGGCATCAGCCTGTTCCTTCCTGCTTCTGTATCTTCCACTCCTCAGGGAAGGATCAGAGGCTGAAGCCATGGAGGATGATTGATTCACTGAGAGGTAACATCACTAAAATTTGGGCCACACCCCGTGATCACAAGCCCATCGGCAGGACGCGTGAGGTGCAAACCTTGACACGATATTGACACTGAGACGCGTGCTGCCCTTCTGTCGCCTGTGGGTGTCCTTTACTGTTAAACAGAAGTTTAACTTAAGTAGTTTTTTACTTAAAATATTTTTTTGCCTCCTTAACATGTCCCCCTCAGGTTTGTATGTACGTGTGTTTGTATATACGTATATTCACGTGGGATTTCCGTGACATCGCTAAGCGGAAGATAATAGTGCCCGTCCTTCGAAACTTTTTCTCCTTTTTTTTCTTTGCTTATTTACTTATTTATTTATTTATTTATTTATTTACATACAAGTTAGTTAGCATATAGTGCAACAGTGATTTCAGGAATAGATTCCTTAGTGCCCCTTATGTGTTTAGCCCATCCCCCTTCCCACAACCCCTCCTGTAACCCTCAGTTTGTTCTCCATATTTAAGAGTCTCTATTGTTTTGTCCCCCTCCCTGTTTTTATATTATTTTTGCTTCCCTTCCCTTGTGTTCATCTGTTTAGTATCTTAAATTCTTCATATGAGTGAAGTCATATGATATTTGTCTTTCTCTGACTAATTTCACTTGGGATAATACCCTCCAGTTCCATCCACGCAGTTGCAAATGGCAAGATTTCATTCTTTTTGATTGCCGAGTAATACTCCATTTGTGTGTGTGTGTGTGTGTGTGTGTGTGTGTGTGTGTGTGTGTGCGTGTGTGTGCGTGTGCGTACACACATACATACATACATACATACATACATACATACCACATTTTCTGTATCCATTCATCCGTTGGTGGACATTTGGGCTCTTTCCATACTTTGTTGTCAATAGTGCTGCTATAAACATGGGGCGCTTGTGTCCCTTCAAAATAGCACACCTGTGTCCCTTGGATAAATGCCTAGTAGTGCAATTGCTGGGTTGTAGGGTAGCTCTATTTTCAATTTTTTGAGGAACCTCCACACTGTTTTCCAGAGTGGCTGCACCAGCTTGCACTCCCATAGCAGTGCAAAAGGGTTCCTCTTTCTCCACATCCTGGCCAACATCCGTTGTTGCCTGAGTTGTTAATCTTAGCTATTCTGACAGGTTTGGGGCAGTATCTCATTGTGGTTTCGATTTGTATTTCCCTGACGATGAGTGATGTTGAGCATTTTTTCATGTGCCGGTTGGCCACCTGGATATCTTCTTTGGAGAAGTGTCTACTCATGTCTTTTGCCCATGTCTTCACTGGATTATTTGTTTTTAGGGTGTTGAGTTTGGTAAGTTCTTTATAGATTTTGGATACTAACCCTGTATCTGATCTGTCATTTGCAAATATCTTCTCCCATTCCATCGGATGCCTTTTGGTTTTACTGATGGTTTCCTTTGCTGTGCAGAAGCTTTTTATTTTGATGAGGTCCCAATAGTTGATTTTTGCTTTTGTTTCCCTTGCCTACGGAGACCTGTTGAGTAAGAAGTTGCTGGGGCCAAGATCAAAGAGGTTTTTGCCTGCTTTCTCCTTAAGGATGTTGATGGCTTCCTGTCTTACATTGAGGGCTTTCATCCATTTTGAGTTTATTTTTGTGTATGGGGTAAGAAAGTGGTCCGGGTTCATTTTTCTGCATGTCGCTGTCCAGTTTTCCCAGCACCATTTGCTGAAGAGATGGTCTTTATTCCATTGGATATTCTTTCCTGCTTTGTGAAAGGTTAGTTGGCCATATGTTTGTGGGTCCATTGCTGGGTTCTGTATTCCATTCCATTGATCTGTTGTGCCATGGAACTTTTTCATCTTTAAAATCGTGCATAATGTCGTCTCCCATTTAGAATTGGACTTTGAAGCCATTGACTAGGAAAAACTCCTTGGAAATCTCTGCATTTGTGTCAGACTTGCCTGCAACAGGTATCCCTTGTTTTAAGAAAGCAGGACAGAGAACATGTCACCCCTGACAGATGCGGTAAGGGTTCCTCACGCGTGGTTGAATCCCAGCTAACACGGTGGTGCCTGTGTGTGATACGTGTAGCTGAGCCCCCGGGACCTTGTGAGCCCCCGACAGAGCAGAAGGTCAAGGAGCAGGATGGTAGACTTTCCCAGTCAGTCAAGGGTCTCCCAACCCCCAGAGAAATGCTTGTGGCTTAGAGCGGCATCCTCAGGTGCCACAAACTCAACTTGTCCCAAACCAAGTCACCATCTTTTTCTTCCGGTCCTCCGCGTGCGTGGGCAGTGGCATTGTCTAGAAGCCTACGGCATGTCGTGGATTTACTTAGAAGCCTGTAGCGTGTCGACTTGCGTCACACAGACAGCCACTGCATTCTGGCGAGTCTGACTTCAGGTTCTGTACGTCTTTCTGTTGCTGCCTAGTGATGTGTGGTGGGTCCTCAGAGGGAGGCCTAGTTCCTCAGCATGCAGTTCGGGGTCCTTCAGGGTCTGGCCCCAGTCCTGCCTCATCTCTGACTACCCTGCTCCAGTTTCCTGGGAACGCTCCATGCCCCCGTCCCAGTGCTTTCTCCTCGTTGCGGGTGGTCTCCCTCGCTGCCGGGTTTTAAGTCCCTGAGGGAGAGGCCTCGGTCCCACTTGTCACTCATCTTTAGGCCCCGCTGCCGGGTATGGAGAGTGACACACAGAAAGTGCTCATTTAAAGTTCATTTGTTCCTTCAGCTTGTCTTTACTGAGCAGCCTGTTAGGTGCCAGGCACTGTCACAGACCCTGAGGCTGCAGCAGAGGCCCCGGTGTCCTCGCGGAGCTTGTATTGTGGCCAGCGGGAAGCAGGCAGTGAGCAAATGAATACGTGATTCCAGGTAGCGTTCAGGGAAATGGAGGAAAATAAAGAAAGCACTGTAACGGGTTAGCAAGGGGATGACGATTTAGATACGGTGATTAGAAAAGTCAGTTTAGGGGCTCCTGGGGGCTCAGTCGGTTGAACATCCGACTTCTGCCCAGGTCACGATCTCGCGGTTCGGGAGTTCGAGCCCCGCATCAGGCTCTGTGCTGACAGCTCAGAGCCGGGAGCCTGCTTGGGATTCTGTGTCTCCCTCTCTCTCTGCCCCTCCCCTGCTCACGCTCACTCACTCTCTCTGTCTCTCTAAAATAAATAAAATAGTGAAAAAAAAGAAAAGTCAGTTGAGCAGACACCTGAACCCAAGTGAGGGGAGCACCCTGCGGTGTTGGGGGCAGGAGCCATGCACACAGGAGACGCAACAGGTGCAGCGGCCCCCGGGCTCACTGGAGCAGCAGCTCAGGGCGCGTGCGGCCCACTGAGCTGAGAGGAAGCCGCGACTCAGACGGTCAGCCGGGTGTGGACGGTGGGCGAGCGGGGACGTTGTGGGCCACGGATAAACAGGATGCTGTTCTGAGTGTGGTGACAGGTCGTCAGAGGAGAATGACGTGAACGGGTCACGTCATAAAGGAGTCGCTCCGAGGGGCGCCTGGGTGGCGCAGTCGGTTAAGCGTCCGACTTCAGCCAGGTCACGATCTCGCGGTCCGTGAGTTCGAGCCCCGCGTCAGGCTCTGGGCTGATGGCTCAGAGCCTGGAGCCTGTTTCCGATTCTGTGTCTCCCTCTCTCTCTGCCCCTCCCCCGTTCATGCTCTGTCTCTCTCTGTCCCAAAAATAAATAAACGTTGAAAAAAAAAAGTTGCTCCGGCCACAGCATAGAGTGGACGCGAGGCCATTCGGGACGCATCGCAGCAGCCAGATGGACCGTCGCCGTGACTTAGACTCACGTGACATTTGAGTAAACCTTGTTGCTCTAGAAGCCACGGCTGCGAGTACATGTGGGCTCCCGTATGTTTTATAGCCACAACACTGGCTTCGGCTGCAGAATTTCTCATATAAGGCTTTCAGGTCTGTCTGTGAACTGCTGAATTTTATATAGCATTTAATGAGGAGCTGGAATTCACTAACGAGCTAAGGAGCTCTCACTAAGGAGCTCTCACCACCTTGCTTGAACATACCCAATCACACGTTCATCCTGACAGGTGTTTGCTCCTGTGGCTTCTTTTGGACCAGATACTTGTCTAAAAGGTGTAGTGCAAGCCCGTTGGGGCTGGGGGTGGGGATTGTGTAAGAACGAATTAAGTATCGCAGGATATATTATTGGCCCCACTGCCGGAGAGAAGATTTGAAGAGAAAAAGGAGCCACTGGAGAGTTGGGTCCTGGAGCGCAGTCGCAAGAGCTCAGTGCTCGAGACAGCCTGGGCCTGCCGTAGAACATTCCGGCATAAAGAGTTAGAAGGTTAGAAGGAGTCACAGAGGGAGACTGCCGCCATGAGTCTGTCCTTTGACGGTTGGGGCCAAGACGAAAGGCGAGGAGGGAGAGGGTGCCAGCAGAGCCCGCTCAGGACCGTCTCTGGGGCCTCGCTGACCTACGGGAAGAGGCAGGTGCAGTTTTCCCGGCCGGCTTCCCCGGGATGGCACCCAGGGCACCGGGACGGCATTCTGGATGGCGACAGCAGCGTGCGGGTGACGTTCAGACCACGCGGGAAAGGACTTGTTTCGTATTCTGTCCTTTGATAAGCGCTCTGGCCTCGCGGGCGGCGTTGATCAGGAGGGTCATGTGCCAGCCTGAGGACGCATCCGCAGCCTTCACCTCGTCCCGCGAGTGGGATCTAATCTCCCGCCGATGAGCAGCCACTGTATTTTGGTTCGTGTCTTACTGCACAGGCTGGACCCTGTGCCATAACATTTACCGTCTGTTCTGCCCCCTTCTTGACTGCCCTGCACCCGTGCTGCTCCTCACGGGTAGTTAATTGGATCTGAGCATTTACCTCTTGGCTCTTCCGTAGTCCCCAGGGTCCTTTATGGCCACGGTTACTGTCCATGTCTGGCCGGGTCTTCGGTGGTTGTGGTTAAGCTTTTCAGAGCTCTGCGTTCAGAGCGTCTGCGATGAAGCTCGTGTCCCCATGTTCCCAGGCGACAGAGTTCATTTTCCAAGTTCCAGAAGAGCCCTTTCTTGAGGCCGTTGCCCGCTGCTGTAGACAGACCTCATGCTGAGGACCACGAGGCTGGTCTGCTGGGACGTCCAGACATCGTTCTGTCGATCTGTTGGTCAGGAGGTCCTGCAGACGGTGGCCTGCCAGGGCCCAGCACCAGCACGGCCGAGCCGCGTGGGGGTTCTCTTCCGCCCAGGCACCGTCAGTTTCTGAAAGGGTGTGTTGTCCAAACTCCAGGTATACAGCTCAGAAGGACACACATTCCCCCATGTTGGTGCAGTGCTGGAGTTGGGGCGGGGGGGGGGGGGGGACACCTGGCTCATTTAATTGACTGGTCGGCTGTCGTGTTCTTTGTCAGCAGTGAAGCAAGACGAGGGCTCAGGGACCCGCCTTCCCGCCTTCGCCCCCCTCTGCACACAGGCTGCGTCTGGGACGTGAGCCCCCCCCATCTCTTTTCTTTTGCACCTCCCGTCCGTGTGGCCAGCACTCAGGGTCGCCCCGTTCGAGTGGCACATTCCAGACCAGCTGAGGTCAAGAATTGGTTTCGACGTGCGTCCCGTCATTTAACCCCGTCAGTCCTTAACGTAATTGGCGGCTCCCCTTTCTCAGCGAGGGAAGCCGAGATGCAGGGTTGACTTGCCACAGGTCCCACGGGGAGTGAGTTGGGGCCGGAAGGCTCTGCGGCAGAGAGGCAGTCTAGAAGTGCCCCTGTCCTGTGGAGACACGCTTTCTTAGCTGATGCGGTGGCACGAGACGGCGTGATTAGGACAGACAGACAGACAGACCGAAGACGGATCCCCTGTGTTGAGCGGCAGGGTTGATGTGTCCTCGCCCACCGTGCGGAGACACGTGTGCCTGCCCCCCCCCCCCCCAACCCTGACAGTGGTCTTGCTGTGCCACCGTGCTTTGTAGGAAGTGCACTTGGCTCCATGCTGGCCGTGTGCCGCCCTGTCACCTCCCACGTGGGCCCAGCTCACCACCGCTCTGGGAGATCCCCTCGGCCACCAGTTTCAGTCACGCTTTTCCCCCGGAGACCGCCGACCAGGGGCGCTCAACCTTATTCGCTAATGGCAAGTTAGCCATTCGTTTCTGGCAAGTTCTCTCCCCTTTGATTGCAGCCCTCCCACCAGCTGGGCTGCAGGACCTGGGCTGAGATCCTGTTTCCTTTCCTTTCCTGAGGACCTTCTCTGTCCCATTATCTTCCCCAGCGATCCTGACCTCCCAGGTTTCCACGGGAGCTGCTTCAGCTCCTCTGATGGGGACATTCCTTGCAGAGGAGGGGGCCGTCACTCTAGGAGCTGGGTGGTGGACTCAGTCCCGGCTCGGCCTGACTTCTCATTCCCACGGTGGCTGACAGGCGGTCTCCTCGTATTTTCTCTTGTTTACCGGGTTAGATCTCAAGACCTAAATGCTAGTCTAAGTCCTAGGAATTCTAGGGAAACTGGATTCACCCTGCAGAGCTCCCTAAATGCTGGAATCACAGCAGTTTAGGTTTTAAGTTAACATAAATGTTGTAAGAGTTTTTTCCACCAAGACTTAAGAGAAAAGGGGGAGAGAGCGAAACTAAAAGTACACAGGCACAATAAATGACCATTTTCATGGGTCGATTTTTATTTATAACGCTAAAGAAAACTAAGTAATGCAGCTTGCCTCTAGGCAGATTAGAAGTGAAACAAAAAGAAAACAGAAGTTACCTGTCGGGTTGCCAAACATAAACAATGGGTTTGTAGCCCTTGGGATATTTTTCTGTGTGCTCAGAAATGTGTAATCTGTACATGAGTGGGTGTTTAAGCAGTATTAGGTTCACCTTCTTTCTGTTTTATAGCACACCCAGGCATGCTCTCTCCCAGACCATTACTTACCCATGGTCTGATTTGGAAGTCACCGCATTTGTCCCCTGCCAGCCTGTCGGCACTGCGATAGTGACAGGCACCCAGTTACGCAGCAGATCTTACTTGTGGAAGATCACCTGTCCCTGCAGCCACTTACTGTACTAACCGAGTAGATCTGGTCAGGTTGCAGAATTACCGTAGTGGCATTGTCTCCTTCCTGCGAGATGGGAGTGAGGCGGCAATGTCTGTCCCAACACTGTCCTGTGGGCTGAGGTGACCTGTCTGAAGTCCCTGCCTGAGTCCTTGACACCCTCTTGGTTCCCAAGCCTAACCCACCACATCCATCTTAGTAAGTGGCATCCCACCCTTCCTCACCACCTCTGTGGCCGCCCTGGATCTGCCACCATCCTCTCTGGGCTGGGCTGTCACAGGAGCGTCCCCCCCCCCCCCCCGTCTCTCTGTTCCTGGTCCCGCTTCCCCTGATACACTTGTCAGCCTGGCAGCCCGTGTGTGTCACCGTGAGAGTAAGCAGGTGTACGTCCCTCTTCCCCCAGCTACGACAGCTTTGAGGTCAGAGTGCTCGTGCCGACCCGGGGGGTCCTCCCAGGTCTCCTGTCCTCAGACGTTCTACTCCACCACCCCTCACCTGTCAGCAGACGCCCGCACACGCTAGCCTCTGTCTGGAATCTCCTGCCACGGACATCCTCCTGGCTAACCCCCATTCACAGGGACGTCTCCTCCGACCCGCGTAGCCCCAGACTGCAGTCTGCCTTCCCCCACACCCTCGCTCAGTTTGACTGCCTCGCTCTCTAGATAAAATGCTCTGTATTTTGCTTATTTGTCTTGCTAGTTGTCCGCCCCTTCCACCGCTAGGCAAGCACCCAGGCCGGCTTCCCGTCCGTGCTGTGCAGCACAACATTCCCAGTGCCCAGCACGTGTATTTTTATTACGTGAACAAATACCAAAATCTTAAAAAATTTGAAGTAATCTCCATACCCAACGTGGGGCTCGAACTCAGGACCCCAAGAGCAAGAGTCGCAGGCTCTACCGGCTGTGAGCCAGCCGGGCGTCCCTACGTGAACAAATAAATAATAGCAGCGGCTAACGTTTATTGAATGTTGCCCTATGCTCATCACCGTGCCAAAAATTCAGTGTTAGCCACTGCTGCTGATGTATGTGCTTATTTCGGTTTTAGAAACCCTCTGAAACCCTCTGTGAAAAGGAGAGTGTGTTACTTTTAAGGTTAATCCATTAGCCCCAGAGCAAACATCAATAATCGTTCAGTTCTGCTAGCTGTGATAGAACCAGCCCCTAAAAAGGCGATTCAAGGTGGTAAGTTTTGATGTAGGAAAGATGTGAGTGTACATATACCTATATGCATCATGTGTATGCATGTAGGTATTTATGTATATGATGCATATATGTTATGTACACGTAAGATCTATGAATTTGGGTATACCATGTATGTGCTTGCATTATGTGTGTGCGTATAGCTATGTGTTATATGTATGTATATGTAACACAAGCACACATGTTTATACACACGTATATACGTGTACACGTGAACATATATCATTTTTGTTAATAGCCTGAAATACCAACAAGAAACGTAACTCCTTCTGTTTTGCACATATAGATCTAGCAGTTTCTGGAAGACACTTGATGTTAATTCTTCACAACTGTTCCAGGCAGATCATATTGATATCGTCTCTCATATCTTGTAGAGTAACATTTTTTTTCTTTACCTTATGTTACAGTCTCTGTTTAACCCAGGAAATGATAATGTATATATCGATATATTGAGTGGGGACAGTTTTATAATATGACCTGTTCTTTGCTAATTCCTTAAGCCAGTGTGGATCGTTTCCTGCTTGTAATCAATTATTGTATTAGAGTGCACATCTTCTACATGGAGCTTAAGAAAAAAAACCTAAGCCATTGCCTTTTTTTTTTTTTCTTTTGCCCTGACCATTTCTTTAGTGAAAAGAACAGCTGGTTGAAACTCCAGAGACCAAGGGCCCATGTGGTTCTCATTGACTGGCTCTGGCCCCAGGCTAGTACTTGAACTTTTTACATCCTAATTTTTCCTTCTGTAAAATGGGACAATAACATATGCTAAGCAGGAATGTGGTTAAAATAATTAATACCAAAGATGTAAAATTTCTTTGAGATGGCTCATTAAAAGGGAGAAAGGCATTCTGCATGCACAGACACCTGTCTGGGCGGGGTCTGTGAGCACGTCTGTCTCCTGACTCACAGGCTGTGCCATCCACCCTTGCGGGTGCCCAGGAAATATTAAATGAGTTACAGATCTTTGGGGGGGGGCATGCACGTTTGCTCTTTGTCCCACGGCATTTACCCTGTCCCTTTTGTGTGTTTCACAAACCTTTCCTTGGATTTTCTTTCCCAAAGTAGTGAGTTAAGCTCCAGGTTTTCATGGCTGTCCGTCCACCTGGACCAGTCTGGACCCGGGTGAGGGCTGTGAAGACACGGGACGGCGGGGGGCGGCTCGGTCCCAAGCTGCGGGGATCTGCGTGGATGCAGCCATCCTAGCAGGTGTTGTGAATGTTACTGCACGTGCCGGAAGGTGCAGAGTGAGTGTCGGAGGCGAGTTAGTTCTGGCTGATAATGGACGAGTTTAAAGGACAGTCGTTTACGGAAGGAGGCGGGAAGGGCCTGTCAGAGGCAATAAAGAAGCGATGTTCTGAGGCCCAGAGCCGCGTGGTCTGGCCAGTGTCGCAGGTACCACCGTGAGCCTCACTGGGACTAAAAGAGAGGCCCAGCCGTGTGTAAGAGCTTCCCCTGGTAGAAGGGACGAGCCCCTCTGTTGCTAATGGCGGTGTCAGCATCACGTGAAATATACCATAAAGTAGAAGCAAAGTTCAAGAGTGGTGCAGAGGATGAAGTGGCTCTGTCCATTTGGGGACATCTGGAAGGCTTTGGGCAGAGATGGCATTTGGGGTGGGTGGCTGGGATTATTGCAGACGGGATAATGGCAGAGGCCAAGGAGAGAGATGCAGGGCAAACGCAAGAAGCTAGGGTTTTAGAGAATAATGAGCAGCTTCTTTTGCCCCGGGGAGTGGGCTTTGTGTCTGCCAGGTAAGGCAGCTGTGGGGTCTGGTGGAGGGGACTTTGAACTTGAGTAGGCAGTGGTGAGGGGCTGACATTATCCAGGGAACCCAAGGGCTGGTGGCAAGGAAGTAAAGGGAGGAGAACATTTAAAACCTGTTGGAGTTTGGAGGGGCACCTGGGTGGCTCAGTCGGTTAAGTGTCCAACTTCAGCTCTGGTCTCGTGGATCGGGGGTTCGAGCCCCACATTGGGCTTTGTGCCGACAGCACGGAACCTGCTTCTGATCCTGTCCCCCGTCTCTCTCTGCTGTTCCCCTGCTCGTGAGTGTGTGTGCGCGCTCCCTCTCTCTCTCAAAAAAAACAAAACAAAAAAACCCCACTTTGGAGTAAATGTCCACAGAGCATGGGAATGGGGCGGGGGTGGTGAAGACATTAAAACACAAGGATGGGATAGAGCATACCAGGGAACTTCTCCAGAGTCTCCTGCCAGAGGACGGAGTGACAGGCAGCATCCTGGGAACCGAGCGGATGGAATGGCGGGCACAGAGGTCCTACCTGAGGCAGGAGGGACTTTGCACAGTAGATTCCAAGGGCGCCAGTGGCAGCGGACTGGGGTTGAATCTGGACGACAGCGGCTGGAACGGCGGGACGTGAGGTTGGACAGAGGCGGGCCGGGCTGTCCCCGGGCCTCCTGGGCTTGGTAAGGGCTTCGGATCGAACTGTAAACGTATTTGGCAACCACTGAAGGGGGTCAGAGGCCGTGTTCTGTTTATCTGTTTCCAAAAACATGATCCTGGCTCATCCGTGTGGAAGGGATTTTAGGGAAGCACGGGTGGAGTTAGGGACAACAGGTGCCAGGTCATTGTGTGGGAGTGCGGGCGAGACGGAACACCGAGGCGTGGCTGCCGTTCCAGACCCGCAGATCGAACCCCAGCGGGTAAGCAGACGTGGCCGTGCATGGTGGTAGACGCCTTTAGTGCTGGAGATCTAGATGGATCTGGTCCCGGACTGTGATAACTAGTGTGCCTACTAATTATCATCAGAACTCTTATCTTTTAGAGTTCTGGTCGATAGGAAATATGACGTAAAACCCTAACTTACTGAAAAATCTGAGTTAAGTAGATTTTTAAACGTGATTTAAATGTGTTAGGATGTCACCTCATCTGTAGGTGCACAGAGTGTGTGCTCCAGGTAAAATTGGGGTTCCTTACACAATTTGACACCCATTTCCCGAGTCTTTTCGTGTCGTGTGATATATTTGTACTTCGGCTTAAACTCAGAGCCTCAGTTTCCCCATCTGTGAACTAAGGATCGTATTGCGTTGCAGGTTGCCTTCAGAGCTAAATGGCACAGAGCCTGGCATATGGGAGAAATCTGGCAAAATCCTGGTTACTGTTCGTAACAGCCTGGAAAGACACCTCAGTAGCATTTCTCTGATCCGTGAGGAGGAAGCGAGGTGTCCTTTTGCTGGTGAGGAAGTAATTTTCAAGGAAATTAGTTGCGGTGGCCCAAGTCACCAGGTGCACCTTTGTTAGAGGCCGAGCACCCGTGTGATGCCCTCAGAGCGCCGGGTCTGCGTGGCGGACCCACGACTGCGCCACAGACGACGGGCCTCCCTGTCCTGTCCCTGTCACGTGTGCTTCTCTTGTTTCTCGCTTCTTGGATTGTTGTCCACTGCCGTGTTTCAAGGCCTGTTGGTTCTAAGGGCCAGAAGCTTCCATAAAGAGCAGGCAGACCAGGTCTGGGCTCTGAAAGCATTTGTACGTTTTCTGGCTGTGGATTAGCTGAAAGAGACAGCTTGTGGGAAACAAAAGGACTCTCCAGTGTTTTAATTTCACACTGTAGTGTGTTGACTTCTTTCAGCCTTTTTTCCTGTAGAACTTTACAGACCGTTGTGCCAGGTGCTAAAACCCACCTAACTTTGGTAGTATTTATTCAGATTCTGAGTACTTTTTTCCTTTCTAAATTAGGGATGCTGAAAAGTTCACAGTCACCTGTTCTAGACATGACATCTCCTCTAACAAGTCTTTAATAATTATCTGTAAAATAGTAATTAGTGCTTTTATTCTTGTACTCTTATAATCACATTTCACCAACGTGGATTGTTTTTGGTTTTTTTCTCTCTCTCTCTCAGGAAAAGTTGTAAGGGCCTATTAGTCAAGTAGTCCACAGACAAACAGATAGTCACGGCCAAAGACAAGTACCTGAGGAGGTCATGGTCAGGGCACAGTGTGAGCGGACGGGGACCAGGCTTCTCTCCGGCGGGAAAGGAGAGATGACCCCATGCGAGAAGAACACCTCTGTGGTGTCGACAGTTAGCGATGTCTTGTTCTTGGCATTTGCCGGATTTCTCGTAATATCTCATTAACACTTTCTCTGTGGCTTTTTTGTTGCCTCGTTCCATTTTTAACTGCTGTAAACCTTTTTAAAAAACACATCTCGAACTTTTGAACCTCTAAGAAAGTAAAACATTCTAACGTGTGAAATTTTTGATGAAGGAATCAGCACCTTAAGTATATACATTTCTTTGAAACACTTTTATGATCTACTTTCTTAAGTTTGTGGGGGGAGATCCTAGCTTAACTTTATATGTTGAAGATATTCTAAGATTAATTTTTAAAAGATTAAGTGATTCTCACAGCCACTTTCAACTCGTGGCCTTGTCAGTACTGATGAAGTCACGTGATAAATTCATTTGATTGTTTTCACTTCAAGTCAAAGAGTAAATGTGACTGAATCTTCGATGTTTGTTACTTTTAATTTTTTTCTTTTTTTTTTTAAGGTTTACTTATTATTTTATTTATTTTTATTTATTTATTTTTTTTGAGAGAGAGAGAGAGAGAGAGCACAAGTGGGGACGGACAGAGAGAGAGACAGGGAGAGAGAGAATCCCAAGCAGGCTCCATGCTCCGTGTGGAGCCTGACGCGGGGCTCGATCAGATGACTGTGAGACCTTGACCTGAGCCTAAATCAAGAGTCCACCACCCAAGCTCCCCTTACTTAAAAATTTTTTTTTTAATTTTAATTGTAGTCTTTACCCAGATTAACTGGTAGCAGTCACTTTGTTTTTCTACCCCTAGAGAGATAAACAGATCTGAATAAACAGTTTTGTGTCTTAGGTCTTTCTTGTGTACGTCAAGTGAAATTGCAAATAATTCTGGTTGGTTCGGGCTGGGTGGTGAGAGAGGGCATTTCCTTCTGAAGTAAGATAATCTTTATAATTCACTTTGGTGTTTCGAGTGTTCTCGGTCAGACATTCATGGGGTACATATTGTTCTTTACTATTGTCCTTCTCTGTATTGTTTAATTGTATCGTGCCTTTTGTCGTACCGGGAGGCACATACCTTTACAAGACAGCTCTGTGCTGGGTAAATTCTTGCACTTGGAGGTGGTGTGAACAGCTTCGCTAAGAGAAAGTAACACCACCTCTGTGGTGAGCAATTCTGACCCAGTTTCTGAAATGTGGGTGAGGGGGTAAAACACCCAGACTCCATCCATATGTCGTAAGTAACATACACCAACAGGTGCAGTTAGGAATGAAATGCCAGTGCAGTTGCGTGGGTTACTTTGTTCTTCTTTCTTACTCCCACAGCTGGCCCGTTACTGAACCTATTACTTTTGTTCCTCTCGTTACCACCAAAAATACGGGTGGCACCAAGTTCTCTTTCTAGTCCCCACTGCAGTAGGGATGTCCATCCTGCCTAAGAATCGAACAACACTGTAGACGGTAGAGTGACTGAACGCCCAGGGTCCGAAAGGAAAGCCTGGCCCCTGTGTCTCAGACTTTTTTGTGTGTTTAACTCCGGCCGATCCAGGCCAAGGAAACCCTTTAACTGCTCATGGCGGAGGGAGGAGCCCCCAGGACCGAGATCGTGGCCTGTGGAAGAACAGGCTAGACGTAGGAAGGGAGGGACCGTTTTTGTCCAAGGATTCCCTGAAGTCAGTACAACTTAATCTAACTGAAGGTGACCCGTGTGGACCGCCAACTCCGTACCCCGTGCATGTGTGTGGGTCAGGTAATTCATTAGAAAGGCTCATCAAGGTGAAGGACGAAGAGCCTCTCTGTCTCTTTCCTGCTTGTTTGGTTATCCCATCCATGTAACCGCCGTGCGTGTGTGACGGGGGGCTTTCCATACAGGATTTCTGATGCCATTACCCCAGGTTTACGGGTACACAGAGCGCGACTCAGAGATGTCTGTGGCCTGTCCCACGGCCACGTGGTTAGGAAACGGAGAGGGGCGGCAGGCTCACGTGCTGGCCCTCAGGCTCTTTGCCTTGACGTCATGCTTTCTCAGAGATCAGCTCGGAGAATCCCTTTCTGGGACGTACAAGCAAAATTGTTCAGTGTCCTTGACCCATTCCTGGTCAGAAAAATTTTGAATTTGCACTTCAGTGCCATTGTGCTTTTCTGAGCATTTTCCTTCTATGACAGAAGAGACTGCATGCGTTTAAGCATAGACACTAAGGCAGCTGCGATGGGGCGGGGGGGGGGGGGGGGGGGGGGGCCTTACCCGTCAAGCGAAGGTCAGCTCAGGTTTAAGGCTTCGGGAAGCCTAATCAGTAGGAACAGCGAGCACTTGAGACTCTCTGGGCCAGTTAATAGTAAAAACCAAAAACCACAACATCGTTCTCAGAATCCTCACCGCAATCTATTGGCTTTGATGAGAACGTTCTTATTCTAGACTCTCAAGGAACTTTGGGTTGGTTGGCTTGGTCGGGTCACGGAGAACTGAAATGCACCTGCAGAATTTCCTGACTGAGTGCCCTGTTTTTCCCTTTCTCCAGGTCTATCATTAGCAGAAGATTTTTCTGCATAGTCGGCACGCTGTACCTCTACCGCTGTATCACAATGTATGTAACCACACTCCCGGTGCCCGGTATGCATTTCAACTGCTCTCCGAAGGTAATCTTTGCTCACTGTGATTTTTCTTGTGTTTTCTGTCTGTCCTCCGGCCCAGGGGTCCTTTGACTAAGGCCGAAGGTGGAAGTTTCTTCAGAGTGTAGTCAAGGCCCCCCCGCCCGTGTCTGGGAAGGTTACTGAGCAGTATGGCCCGGTGCCCACCCCCTCCCCCCTTCCCCACATCTCCAGGCCCCGCCAGTGCGCCCCAGCTGGGAGCATATGTGGTCTGGTGAGTGCGCTGGAGGCGGTTAAGCCGCGTGTGTGGGTGTAGCTCTTTGCTTTTCCTGCCAAACTTTTAAAATACCATTCGCTCCCTTGACACAGATCCAAGAGCTCGTATATGCTTTTTTCCCCTCTCTTAGGTGGAAGGTTCGGCCTCCAGTGATATTTTTTCCTTCTTTCTACTAATCCCTGTGGTGGTCATCTCTAACGGCAGAGCAGGAGACGCTGTCCCCTCGTGCCCTCCACCCACCCGAACGAGGTCACCGCTCCCCAGAGGCGCGTGTGGCCCTATCGATCTCTCTGGTGGCACAGAGACCTTTCGCTGACGTAAACCGTTCCTCTCTTACCGTCTCTGTTTTTCCACCCGGTTCACAAAATAACTTTTACCTTGCAATGCTTCCAACTAGGGAGGTCACTGGAGCTTTTGAAATAATTAGCAGAAGATGGAGTTGTAAAAATGTTGGCTTGCAGCAAAGCTGTCAAGCAGTAAGGAGAGGCTGGCGTCCTCGGTGAGGCTGGGAGAAAATACGGGGTGCTCCGATGTGTTTGGAATGATTCTTTTTGCATCGCGCTGATGTTGGTAAAACACCCATGTCCTTTGAGCTCCCTCCCCTTCTATAAAGTTTCTTCTTTCCAGAAGAGAGAGTTTCTCTGCTGGAACCATGAAAGAGAGCTGCAAAACGTATTGGATTTTTGAAGCGGAGTCTTTATCGTTTGAAGGTTTGGACCCCGTTAAGTTACGTGCTTACTTACCGGTCTCCCTTCTAAGACTCAGGCGTGTGCTCAGGAGGGTGGCTGGTCCCCTGCTTCTCTCTTCCTCTGGTTCACTTCAGACTCCTCACCCTGGAGAAGCCGCCACAAAGATCAAGTGGTCCCAGCTTCCGCTCGTCCCTCACAGCAGCCCCACCGCCCTCCCCCTTCCACCTCGTCCCCTCTTCCTCCCAGGAAGCCAGCCTCCCTTCTGCGGCCTCTGAAAACTGAGTGCCTGCCTGGGACTGCCGGGCTGTAGGAAATATGTTCTCCGCGAGGCTCCAGTGATGCGCGTGGACTCCGGGGGGGAGGCTGGCGATCAGCCGTGTGTTCTCAGTAGTAGGCTGACAGTTGAGATGTATGTGCCTAAGTTGAGTTCGGCTTCTTAAAAAAAGTCTGCACGTCGGGAAGCGTTTCCAGCGGGGAGTGGGGTGCGCTCATTGAGGTAGATGGGAAGTCTGGCCGGGCCCACGGACCGGATCGGCCGTGAAGGACTGTGCCGTGCGGCCACCCCCCCTGCCCTGGCTCCCGCTCTGTTTCTCCTTACGGCCTCTCTCTGCCATCGCGCCCAGGCCGGCCGGCCCACGCCCGGGGCCCATTGGCACTCACGGCCTGCCTGAGTCATCGGCAAATCCAGCCAAGGTCCTGAGGCTATAAAGAGTTGTGGCTTTTCTTGGTAAAAACAAGAGGTCACAGCAGGAACTGTGCCAAAAAACAAAACCTCAGACGTGCCTCTGGTTTATGGTGTTGCCAGAAATCCCGAGCGGGGCCGTCCCTCGTGATGGTCATTTGGAAATTGGGAGTTTTTAAATAAAAGAACGTGGGAGGGGATGAAACGTGAGTACAGCTTAGCAAAAAAAGTGAGCACAATTAGTTACAATGTGTTAAATCTAATTCCTTCTTTTGTAGAGCAGGCTCGTGGAAGAAAGGATTCAGAAAATAATTTTTATTCTAAAACCGTTCATACGCATCTCCCAGGGCAGAGAACCTCATGTGTGGAAGCTGTACGTGCCCAACCCCCCAGACGCCGTGATTATCAAGAGTGGCTACGTTAGCTTCATCTCGTTTTATTTTGACGTATTTAAAAAATTAAAAGTATATGTGTATTTTTTTAAATGTTTTTTATTTAGTTTTGAGAGGGAGAGAGAGGGAGAGAGAGAGGCAAAGCTCGAGTGGGGGAGGGGCAGAGAGAGAGAGAGGGAGACACAGAATCGGAAGCGGGGTCCAGGCTCCGAGCCGTCAGTGCAGAGCTGGACGTGGGGCTCGAACTTGGGAACGGCGAGATCATGACCTGAGCTGAAGTCGGACGCTTAACCGACTGAGCCACCCAGGCACCCCTTGAGGTATTTTAAAACAGACCCCAGGTAATGCCATTTCATGGCTATCTACTTTAGTATGCATCTGAAATTTTTGGACATTTTATTGATAACTTTCATGCTGTTGGTGTAGTGAACACAATCAACTGTCATTCCTCGGTATCAGCAGTTCCCAGTTCGTAGACCCATCTTGGTTGTCTTAAAAATGCCTTTAAAAACATCAGTTTGGGGGCGCCTGGGTGGCTCAGTTGGTTAAGCAGCCGACTTCAGCTCAGGTCATGATCTCGTGGTCCGTGGGTTCGAGCCCCGCGTCGGGCTCTGTGCTGACAGCTCAGAGCCTGGAGCCTGTTTCAGATTCTGTATCTCCCTCTCTCTGACCCTCCCTCGTTCATGCTCTGTCTCTCTCTGTCTCAAAAATAAATAAATGTTAAAAAAAAAATTTAAAAAAAAAAATCAGTTTGTACAAGTTACAGGAGCCAACTTCCTTACATTTAGTTGATCTGTCTCTTAAGTCTCCAATTCTAGGGCAGTACTCTCTCCTTTCTCCCTTTTTTCTTGTTTGAAGCCCATTAGTAACCCATGGAGATCAGACAGGCTATTCCGTGGGGTATCCCACGTTCTGGATTTATCCGGTTTTTCCTTTGTAGTGTCGATTAGCCTTTTTCTCTCCTCCATTTTTTCTCTAAATAGAAAGTTGGCTCTGGAGACTTGATTCCAGTTCAGTTGTGACTCCGTCGGCAGGAATGGTCCCCAGGAACAAGGGAATGGTTTCTGATGCTGGACAGAAGAGTCGGGGAGGCCACGGAGGCCGGGGCTGCCCCTGGCATGGCGGGCCAAGCTCGAGAAATCGAGTGACCAGTTGAGGACTAGAACGGTGTCAGAAGGGGGAGAAGGGGTGCTAGAGGGGGACCCTGGACATTAGCTTTGCTGCTGCAGAGCCCTGCCCACGGCTAATCAGCCAGGATTGAAAGGAGCCTCAGGAAGTCACCCCGCCCTCCATAGCCTCGCCTGCAGAACAGCCTCCCCCTGACCCGTTGCACAGAGAGGGAGCTTCTCACCCCATAAAAGGACAAACCGACCGAGTAACGAGTAGTGGGAACAACTGAGGTCAGAGTCAGGACGGTCTCACACAGCCGCTTCCCAGCCAGGGCAGTTGCGTTGACCTTCTCAGTTCCCCAGTTTCCTTAGTGGCCGCACAGCACTAGTGACACTTTCTGGGTCTGTCTGAAGGAGCTCGGGGGAGACGGCAGCACGTAGGGCTCAGTCGACGGAAAACGCCAAAGGCAGGGTATGCTTCAACCCTACGCCCTCCCCCGTCCGGCGAACGTTCGCGTCACGGGCCGGCCTGCGTCGCACGCCTCCAGGGGCCGGTGAGCGTGGGGGGGCAGAGGTGCCTGTGTGGACAGCGCCTCGGCCCCCTGGTGCAAGCCCGCACCCGCGTGGTCCCTGTGCAGAGTGCTGCAGCGGCTGGTGCTTGGCCGTCCCCCGGAGGGAGGGCAGGAGGGCGCGCGGGTCGTACCCCTGGGCAAAAACCTGACGTGGGGAATGAGGGTTTCACAGGCCCCTTGGGTCTTCCCACTGGGATAGTTATGCGTGAGGCGCTTGGGAGACCCCTGAGTGGTACGGGGCCAAGGTTGGGTGAGCACGGGAGCCGTCACGTTCTGCATGCGGGCACATGAAAAGGCCCGAGACAGGGCGGGAAGTAGAGCCTCCAGAGGGGAGAGCTCCCCACGTGACCCCTTTCCCAGCCTGTCGGTTGGTGGCCCTCGCACGGTGTCCCGGCGTCATTCAGCTGCGTGGGACGAGTTGGGCCGTAGAAGACGCTTTGTGTGTGACGTCGTCTGGCGGTTCTGCCGTCATGTTGGGAGTCCTAACGCCGGTGCCCAGGACGCGGGGCTTCCAGGGGGAAGGGCCCGGCAGGCTCGCGGCAGGCACTCAGTACGCTCATCTCCTGGCCGTGTGCTCGGCACTCGGCAGGACCGTGACGGGCGTGTGCGGTGACCAGGGCAGGAAGGATGGCGGCCTCCGTCAGTGCTCCCGCCACAGAGCTGAGTCCCCCTGGGGACGTGCAGAGGGGAGTCGCGGTGTGCAGCTGCTCGATGAGGATCTCCTGGGACGCACGTGTCCTGTGGCGTAGCGGACACCAGCCGGTCACGCCGTCGGCCCTGTTACCGTCATCAGAGCTTTTCTGCCAGGAGCGTGTGAACCAACCAGAACACAGCCTCCTGCCTCTTGTTCCCGCTGTTTCAGATCCGGTTTTAAAAAAGAAAACGCAACGGCAAATATTTGCGAATACTGTGGTGTCCTTAGCTTTCCGTATGAACGTTGGCTCTGACCGTCGGGGCAAAGGAAGACCCGCCCCGGGCCCCAGGTTCGCGCACAGCCCACGGCTGACGGAGGAGGTACCGTGGGCTGTTTTCAGCTCTCTCGCCAGTCACCCTGTGAGGGAATCCATGGCTCAGATCACGTTGAGGTGCATGCTGGGCTCTGCTGTGTGGTCTCCGTGGTGACCTTGGAACAGAGAGAGTCACGGTCACATGGCAGCAAGGGCGCTCGGCTGGCCGGTGCCGTGATCTGACACGGCGTCTTAGTGACGTGGTTCTCCTCAGGCGCAAAGTTGAGTTTTCTTCCCTGCACCCCCGCCCCCGTGCATTTGAACGTGGCCCGCCGTTGGACAGGCTGTGTTTGGGTGGCAGCGGGGGTTCGCTGTTTTGCGGTCAGGACACAACAGCCTCCGTGCTCTCTCCTGCCCGCCTCCCAGAATCGAGAAAGGTCCAAGCTCCTGCAGCCCGAGGTTGAGCCGTGGAGGCCCCGCTCCCACCCTGGGGGGACCTCGTGGCCTCTTCTGGTGCTTTCTCAGGTGGCTGCCCCGTGGCAGGCGGCCCTGCACGCCCGCCGATCCCAGGTTGTGACGAGGTCCCGCAGGCCTTGTCGGCCGTGAGAACACGGCCTGCGTCCCTTACCAAAGTAGCTTCGTGTCCTGTTGTGGAATCGTGTGGGATTTAATTTGTCAGTGCGCGATTTCACCTCATTTTCTGCTTGCCGCCCTGTTTCTTACCGTCGTCACCGTGACCCCCCCTTTCTGTGTTCATTCTCACTTTTAACTATTTCTCACAGGTAATTTCCAGACCCTTCCCTATCCCAAGGCTCTTCCTCTGTCTGCCTCCAATGCTCTCTTCCTTTTTCAGGGACAAAAAAAAAAAAAAAAAAAAAAAATAGAAATGCACTGGATTGTTTTCTCTCCTAAAAAGATTATTTTTTTCCATTTTAAAGAAACTACACATTTATTGTAGATACACTAAAAATAATACAGGAAGAGGAAAGTTTTTACAATCACTCAGAGCCCTGTTTAGTGTTAATGTTTCCGTATGTTTATTAGTCCTTTATGCATCGTTGTCTTACGTATTTCTCATCTTGCTTTCTGTGTAGTTATTCCCATTTCCTTATAGTTTACCTTTGATATGTGCAGTTTTACGTCATTTTATAAGCCTTAGAGTTTCTGCGTGGTTTTATTTAAGGGACATCCCCAGAGAGCCCCCAGATTGTGAGGCAGGGAGATTGTTTCCTGAACAAGCATTTCTAGAGCACCTGCCCTGTGTGGGGTGAGATTTGAGGATACACAGATCGATACCACAGGGGCCCCCATGGGCACCCAGGTTCCCCTGAGTCACCCGGCAGATCGCCGTCACCTGCCTATGGTGCCCGCAGAAGGTAGTATACTCTACTGGGTGTCGGCCGTCCCGGCCAGGTCTCAAAGGGTGAGGAGTTTATCAGGTGGGGTTGAGCCACGGGGAAGTACAGAGGAGGCCTGGGGAAGGGGGGTGACCCTGGGTGTGGGCCCCAGTGGCAAGTGGCCAGGGATGAAGCCGGAGAGGCGCGGTGGGCAGACTTGAGGGGTCTTGTCACCCTTCTGAGGAGCCAGGCTGCAGGGGAAGGCATAGCAGGAGTGAGAGGTGGTCACCTGTGCCCCTTCGAGGGACCCTCCAGCTGTCTGGGAGGGAGGGGGGACAGAGGACTTGCCCAGGTGCTGGATGCCGGGCCCCTGTCCTGAACACCCTGTCGTTTGGCACCCCCGGGGTGTGAGGGAGTTACAGTTGATTCAGAGCTGCCCCCCCCCCCCCCCCGCTGTCTCCCAGTTACTGTCGGTCTTTAGTGACGGGGCAGGGAGTCTGGCCACGTCTCAGGTCGTGAGGGAGGCGATGAGGCCGTGTTGCCACTATGGCCTGATTTAGAGGTGAGGTGGAGAGGGAGGGCTGTGTTTGGGGGACACTGGGAAGGT
This sequence comes from Puma concolor, assembly GCF_028749965.1. Lineage (NCBI taxonomy): Eukaryota > Metazoa > Chordata > Mammalia > Carnivora > Felidae > Puma > Puma concolor. The sequence goes on along the minus strand of NC_141677.1, from coordinate 6,585,709 downwards.
GACAGGTTTTCCACGTGGCAGCAGCTGTCTAGAGTAAGCAGGTCACCAGGCTCAGAGAACTCAGTAGGCACCCCAGGGAGACCCACAGGTGGTGGCAGATGGGTCTCCAGGAAGCATTTTCCACTGTGTCAGAGTAGGGGCAGATGGACAAATGGACTTGTGTCCTGAGGGAAGGGCTGCCCGGCCACCGCAGGCCAGGGCGTCCCATTGAGAAGCCATACTCCCTGCTGGAGAGGTTCCCGCTGGCTGTGTTTGAGATAATTATAGTATCACAATGAAATAATGACAGTAGTTGATTATAATACATTAGGGCAAAAAAAGCTTTTAAGAATTGAGGGAGAAAAAGGTAAAAGAAATACTAGAAAATCACCATTTGTGACGACTACAGTAGTAATTCAAGCAGGAGCCATTATTGGTGCTAAGGCCATTAGGTGAAAGGTTGAGGGCATGATACATGATACTTAGCTAATTTAGAAAAGAACACAAACTGCTTATTAATTATAAAGGGGCAGAGGTGTGTATTTGGTGGAGAAATCCGGCAGGCACTCCTGTAGCCAAGTGATCAAACCGGTCACGGGACAAATGATGAGAGATGCTTGTCGCTATGGTGTGCAGAGAAGGGCCTGCCATTTCTGTAATATTCCTGCCAATAACATTTCACCTGGACTTGAACATAAACAATCAGATAAACCCAAATTGAGGGACATTCTGTAAAGAAACGAGGCTGGACTCTTCAGAAATATCAGCGCCATAAAAACAAAGACCGAGAAACTAGCAGACTGGGAGAAATTAAGACTGTGACAAGTGTCCTCACTGTGCATTCTCTGATCAGACCCTTGGCTGGGGCATAAGAGCTGTGAAGGGCATTCCAGAGATGTCTTAACTGGGACCATACTGCCTCGTTGTTAAAAGTTAGGAGTGTGACAATGGAGGAACACGTCCTAGCATATTCAGTTTGTCCTCAACTGGTCCAGGAAAAAGAGGGAGAATGGAGCAAGGGTGGCAGCACATCGATGATGGAGGAGGCTAAGCACAGAGTCTGTGGGTGTTTATCAGACACACAATTCCCAAGGATAGTGGCTCAACTTAGGATTTTCTGATTTTACAGTGATACAGTAAACGCATTTTCCACTTAACATTTTTCAACTCACTGTGGGTTTATTAGGAGGCAGTACAGTCGAGGAAGACCTGTACTGTCCTTTAGATTTAGGGATTTTCCTAATAAACATCTGAGGGAATTTGCTTATAAATTTTTGCTTCATGAACAAGTGAGGCTAAAGGATCGCTCAACACTAAAAGCAAATGTACTTTTGTTAAAGGGTGATTAGTGCTTTGCTGAAATACTGGATTTATTTAATGTAACAAATAAGAAAATGGGAAATCTGGAGCCAGCCTTTTTTTAAGATTTTGTGAAGCTTTGGTAAGTCTCCTTTACTAGAGGTCATAAAAAAAATACAGAAGTTTTTAGGGGGAGGAAGGGAGGCTGGTTGCGCATTCCGTGTTTTATTGATGATAATTAGAGAGACCGTGCCCCCACAAAATAAAAAAAAAAAAAGAAAGAAAAGAAAACAACCCGCATAGTATTAGAATGGATGGATACACTTGACAATGGAGAGGTGCAGAGAGCCAGATCCTTCAGACCTTAAGGGGGGGAAACGTCTTTTTAGAAGTTGCACGAATGTGTTCTAAGAGGACGTGCAGTGAAATCTCTCCACATCAGTGGAGGTGGATGCGGTATTTGTGGGTGAAACGAAGTCTTCCCAGGAATGAAGCAGTTACCACGTGGAGAAGGGTTCAGAAAAGTGCCTTGTGACCACGGACGAGAGTCGGTGAGGGCCGCGTGGACAGCCACCCCGATCTGGATTGCTGGGTGCCGGGGTGGGGTTCTCCCCGAAGGACATGGTTGTTGCCATGCTGCTCGAAGTTTGGACGCACTTTATAACGGAGCAGGCACTTGTAGCAGACCTCCCCTCACCTTGGCCGGGGGGTGCCGCGGGCGAAGAAGTATCATTCTTGCCGTCTTCCAGACGAGAGAACGCTGAGGCCGCATTGGGCAGAGTGTCCGTCCAGAGCCCCCCGGACGCCGGACCCCGACCCGGGGCTTGTGCTCCTGTGCGGGCAGACTCAGAGACATTGGGAGCACCCCTCCGGCACAGCCCAGCCCTGCAGGGCGAGGAAAGTTAAGGACAGGTGGGAAACACCTTGTTAGAGAAGGCGGAAAACGTGCCCTTGGCTTGTGAACGATTTCCACGAGAACAACTTTTATAGAAACAGGGAAGTTTGATTTAAATGGAAAAAAAAAAAAAACCCACTTATGGAAAGTGGCTCTTTAGCGAGTACTCCTGTGCACCTGCCTGGAAATGACGTGCGTAAAGTGGGCTGGATTTCGTGAGAACCGCCACCACAGCCTGGAGATGCTCTGGAGCCTTTGTCATCTGGGGAGGCGTTGGGGACAACAGCAGGCCGTCTGTAGGGACCCAGGGGCAAGCTCGCTTAGGGAGGGGAGAGGTGGGATCTGAGCCCAGACGACTCAGTGGGTGAAACAGAGAAACAGCCTGTGAAATGGGCGTCACAGCCTCTGCAGCAACCACCCCCCAGGCCGCTGAGGATACGACCGGATCGTTAATGGGGAAACTCGGTGGAAAAGTTGGAGTCTCCGTCCCCACGAAAGCTAACGTTTTCGTTCACAGAATCACCCTGTCACCACTCCCTATTTCCTGCCCGCCCAAGTAGCAGTAGGACGGTGTGAGAAATCGTGCGGGGCGGCAGTACGGAATCACAAGAACCGTTCACCCGACCCGCAGGCACACCACCTCTCCCGCGAAGGACGCCGTCATGACTCCTGCTAGTTCTTACGGACGCGTCATTGGTCGGGAGGGCTGCCCCGCCGGGTGACACGCAGGGGGCGCGGAGTCTTGGCGTTTCGGGCTCCGTCATCAGGGAGAGAAGCTGAGGGAAGCCGCAGTGTGGAGCGTGTGTTTCTCAGCTGCAGGTGCTCGGGCGTGATAGGCATGCCGCCAGCCCATCCGTGCCTCGATGCCTGCTTCCCTAGCGGGTGTGTCTGTGGTCTGGGGGCTCAGAGCGGCCTTCTCGGCTTGTGGCAGAGGAGAGTGACGTTTCTGTTTGGCGGGGAGATTGTTCTTCAGCAAATAACAAAAATTTATTTGCCCTGATCTTAGTAGGTAGATTCATTGAATGAATGAATGAATGAATGAGTAATTTGAGAGCTACCTGGCTGCATGGCTTTGCAGTGGGGCATGATCACAGGACGTGACCTCTGAACATCTGGACAGGAGGAGGCTGCTGGAGGAAACGTTACTCCGCGTGTACCCAGGTCCTGGCTTATGCAAAGCTGGGGGGACCGGCGGTGTGCAGGGGGCCTGCAGTGCCTCGGACAGTGGCAGATGGGGTCCCAGGACTTGGGTCCCCTCCCCAGCTCCAACACTGAGCAGCCGGCGGATGGGACCAGCCGGGCCGATTTTCCAGGGCTTCTGCAGGGCGAAGCCTCGGTGAGGGGCAAGGATTATACTCAGTAGCATTTCCACTCCCGTCGCCTTGCAGCCATTCGTCAGGGTTAGAGCGGAGCCATTGGATGAGTCAGCGTTATTTGGTGAGCTCGGTTCCGGGTGTGCCCTCTCAGGCCAGTAGGGGGTGAGTGTCCCTGCTCTTCAGATGCAGCAAAGGGAAGAGGCAAGTGCTTTAGACCATGTGCAAACCGGGTGATGGTGAACAAATTCTCATCCACGCGCTCTGGTACTCAGCCCTGAAAACTTGGGGAAGCCTGCTTTCTAATAGCCAGGGGCTCACTGGTTTCTAACTGTACTAGATTAGTCTGCGTCATTAGGAAGCCTCTCCCGCCTCCTCCTGCTCGCGGTTTCTTCCTGTGCCTTGTTATTGCTTAAGCGATTTGGGCCAGTTTACTTCTTAGCCATTCATCAGATGCTGAAGAAAATTGCTCTATTTTCACTGAAAACTGACTTTTCTGTGTCCCTAAGAGACGATAATTCGCAGAGTGAATTACTACAGCTTTGTAGCGTCTACTGAGAAAGTGATTGGTGTGAATGTCCCCCCAAAATATCTCTGCTTTCAGAAATGAACATTCAACAGCCTCCTGTTGTGGGGGGCGGGGTACTTCTCCAGCGACAGTGGGGTGAGCGCAGTCCATGCTCTTTCCCACCGACTGCAAGTAAGAAACACCCCGCAGAATGTTCGCAGCAGCTTTTTGAGGGTGCCGCAGGAGGGGGGCAGGCAGATTGGGGAATGAAACTAAAGTAAGCATGAGAGAGAAGACCAGAGTTCCTGTCTTTTCCTCTTCTTTAGTCTCTTCCCGTATGTTCTGCCTGCACTCGAAGGCCGCCGAGATCCCACAACTGGAGACTTCCAAGAGAATTCCTCTCTTTCTAGCCCAAGGGGCGGGGACTTCTAGAAGTCCCTTTGGGACAGAGACTGGGAGAAACCCTGCCAGCTTCCACTGAAACCCTGCTGACGTGTAGTTTGTACATTCTACGTGTTCTCTGTGCTTGTTTTTAAAAAAATACAGTTGATTATGCCAAATGTTTTTTCCTCGATAAGAGACGATGTCTATGATACAAACTTACTACACAGGCATTATAAACTGATTTCGTTCATCATTTGTTACGCAGTCGTAGCCCAAGTCAACGCATTTGAATCACTGTGGTGTGAGTCTAACCAGTCGCCTCAGATGGTGGTTCAGTAGGTTTGAGAATCATTTTATAGGGACTCCCGCCAGCCTGGGCTTCCAGTAGCAAGCAAGCAGTTATTTAATAACAATTCCTGGTTAGATTGTTTCCACTCTGTTCCTTTTATACTAATATCATAGTGGGAGAGTTCTACCTAAAGCGTTCATTCCCGTCTGGGATCATTTCTTTGCGGCAGGCTCTGAGACTCCGTGTAAACGAGTCCCGGGCGATGCTGTTTGGATTGCCGGTCAATATCGATGATGATTTTTACAGAATTTTGTCGATTGTCATAACGATGATGCTCCCCAAGTGGTAGGTGAGGAAGTGGAGGGTTAGACTGGTCCGGCCTCCTCGGATCACCCAGCTAAGTGGCAGAGCCCAGTCTGCCCACCACCCCTCCCGGCTGGCAGGTGCATTGGGCTCACCCCCCCCTCACCCAGCCGCTGGGCCTGCCCCGCAAGCCCCAGCCCTGCTTCCGCTTCCCTCAGCTTTGCTAACTTGATACGGGAGCAAAGTTTGTATCTGTTTGTTTGGCAGTCTCCATGCCTCCCGCTGGTCATATCCTTTGTCCTCTGATACATTTTGTCTCCCACGGTGGTGTTATTTACTTGGTTCATATGGTCAGTTTCCGTGAAAAAGATGTTAGCTGGTTTCTGCTCCGGTTGTTATGCAACATGTCTTTTACTTTGTTTGCTTTTTTTTTTTTTTTAACATAATTAAAATTTTTATGTGGCCATAGCCATCCACCTTCTTTTCCTGTTTCCCACTAAGCTTGAAGAGACCGCCCCTCCCAGAGGTTTGACAGCCATGGAAAGAGATTTTTTTAAAAGAAAGCTTAGGTGTTTTAAGGGCACTTGGAAGAGATGCAGCATTAATCTTCAGCTATTTTTTTTCTCGATGCTGTGTTTACCTGGTAATGTCTCCCTCCTCCCCACGCGTACAGGTTCCCCACAAATATTTTCGTGCTAAAACGGGAGGGCAAATTACAGGGTGGTGGTGCCTGAGAATAGGATTTCTAGTGTAAAAAACACAGTTTTTGGAAAGACGATCTGAAATGGAATAAAATGAAAAGCTACCCAGGCTTTTGTTGCCATAAGTTTCCTCTTTATACTATGCATTGTTATGGCAGAACTGGACCCAACTTTCCATTTAAATCTTTTGAAAAATTTCTATCGTGTTTATTACATATGTGCAATTTAAAAAAAAACAAACAAAAAAAAAAAAACGGGCACCTGGGTGGCTCAGTTAAGCATCCGACTTCAGCTCAGGTCATGATCTCACAGTTCATGAGTTTGAGCCCCACGTCGGGCTCTATGCTGACAGCTCAGAGCCTGGAGCCTGCTTTGGATTCTGAGTCTCCCTCTTTCTCTCTGCCCCGCCCTCGTACTCTCTCTCTTTTTCCAAGAATAAGTAGACATTTTAAAAATGTTTTTAAACAAAATGGTTCTGTAGAATCTTTAACGACACACCGTAGCCACCCATCCCCCTGAACCCTGACCAACTCCAGCCCACGTTCCTAACTGCTTTCAACAATTTTAACTGAAGCTGGTGGTGCTTACCTTCATAGCTTTTTACTTTTCACAGGTGTGTGTGTGTGTGTGTGTGTGTGTGTGTGTGTGTGTGTGTGTGTGTGTGTGTGTGTGTGTTACCCTGCGGTCTGTAAGGGACACGGCAGTTCCGTTTCTCTGTTTTTCTGATTATTGACCTCCTACGGGAAGGCTGGAGGGAGGGTCCACGGTGCCCCAGCCCCACCCCCCCCCCCTGGTGGGCGGTCCTGCTTCCTGTCCCCTCTTCCCTGTCCGGGTCTGGATTTCTGTTCTGACTTAACTCCACGTTTCGTGTTCACACTATTAGTTTCTAAATGCTCTTCGTAGCCAGCTTGAGTCATTTCCTGTAATGACTCTTGTGCACAACATTTTGTTTCTTAGAGAGTTAGCGATTGCCTTGCCTTTTGCTTTCTTAGTGTGCTGTGTGCACACTCACCCCCATGTGGTTTCACCTTCCCGCGATGACCCTCGCACCCGTACCCACCCCCCCCACCCCCCCACCCATGGTTCACTGTGCAGGCTCACAGCCCCTCGGCTCTGCCTTCACTGACGACCTAGCAAATCCTGTCTCTTCTTTTTTTCTGCTCTTTCTGCTTTACAAAGCGTATGCTCTCTAGTTCCCTGAAGAGTATGTAGGTGGTAAATACTGTGAAATCTTGTGAAAACGGCTTTAGTCGACCCTGTACTGCAGGGTCGCTTAAGAGTATGGCTGGGCATAGGTTGCTAAGTTGAAAATCATTTTCCCATGGAACTTGGAGGCATTTTTCCAAAGCCTTCTGTCTTCCAGGATTGTTTTTGAAAAAGCTGACTCTTGATCCTTTGTATGAAGCTTGTTTGTGTTTTTTTTATAAATACATCATGATTTTAATTTTAATGTTTACTTATTTTTGAGACAGAGAGAGACAGAGTACAAGTGGAGGGGAGGGGCAGAGAGGGAGACACAGAATCCGAAGCAGGCTCTGAGCTGTCAGCACAGAGCCCGACGCGGGGCTCGAACCCACAAACCGTGAGATCATGACCTGAGCCAAAGTTGGCGCTTAACCGACTGAGCCACCCAGGCACCCCAAGTATGAAGCTTGTCTTTGATTTCTGGAGGCATTAGGGTCTCTTGCTAACCCCCCACTGCGTACCTGAAATCTCGTGGTGCCGAGTCTTGCCGTAGAGGTCTGTTTTCTTGTGGTGACCCTTTGAATTTGGAAATCTGTCTCCTCTGTGCCATGTGTCCAACCTGCCATCCTTGACTAGAAATCTTGATACATTTTCTTAAAGGGAAATTGTAGCAGACCACATGTTTCCCAAAGCCTGGCATGTTATCAGTGAAATGTTGAAAAGGGTCAGGGTGATTAATTCTGGTTAAAAGTAACTAGTGTGCTGGCAACCTAAGATACAGACCGATCGACATAGCAAAGAAAAATGGCAGGGAGTGTGTTGTTTAAGCCTCTGATGACTCCGGCGTGCAGCCCAGACTTGCATCAGAGACGGAGATTTATCCGTGAGATTGTTTCACTCTTACTGAAAAGGAAGAGCGCACGGTTCCACTCACGTGATTTCAGTAGATTGAAGGTACATCCAATCAGTCCCTTGTGTCACTTTGGTCGCCGTAAGTCCCATTTGACCTCCTCAGCCTCCAGCATCAGCTGGGTCCGTAGAGCCGCTGTCCTGTAAGCTGAGCACGGGGACTTGTCCCAGATATTTTCCCCCAAGCGGCTCCCGTCGTAAACCGCGATCAGTTACTCTTTCTGTATCAGTGTAATTTTAAAAATGGGGCAAGCGTCTGCTGAAACGTGCTCTGGAAAGCGCAAGCAAGGAACGGCTGTGGCCACACGCTTCCTCTCTAGTGAACGTGGACGGCAGCCTTCATGGGGGGTTTACGTGTCTTGATGGAAGCTCAAAAAGCCGGAACGTTCCCGTGCGCCTCCTCTCAGCACCCACACCAGGCGCTTCTGTGAGCACCTGTGGGGGGCGTTAGTTCTGTTGCTCCCTCCCTGGAGGGACCTCTGTGTCACACCGACTGACCCCTCCCCCTTCAGACTCCAGCGACGAGTGCAGGCTGTCACCTGTGCGTCCGACCACTGAGCTGTAAATTGGGGGTTCCCGTGACCCCCTCCCAGATTTGGTTAGTTTGCTAACGGTTGTTCCCAAAACTAAGTAAAACATGTAACTTACCAGAGACCCAGTGTATTATAAGAGGATGTAACTTAGGGCAGCCGGACGGAAGGAATGCCCTGGGCGAGGTCTCTGGGAAGGGGCGCGGGGCTCCCACGCCCCCCACATCTCTACTTTGTCATCAGCCTGGTCGCTTTCTGAACCTCCATCCTTGTGGATTTTTGTGGAGGCATCGTTACGTAATAAGCAGGATTTTTTAAATGTTTTTATTTATTCTTGAGAGAGAGAGAGAGAGAGGCAGAGTGTGAGCAGGGGAGGGGCAGAGAGAGAGGGAGGCACAGAATCCGAAGCAGGCTCCGGGCTCTGAGCTGTCCGCGCAGAGCCCGATGCGGGGCTCGAACTCACAAACCCCGAGGTCAGGACCTGAGCAGAAGTCGGACGCTTAACCGATGGAGCCGACCAGGCGCCCCTGTAAGCAGGACTGATGAGTCACTGACCATCCACCTCCAGCCCTCGCCCCTCCCTGGTGGTCCAGCCTTCTGATCACAGGGTTGGCTCTCCCGGCGTCAAGCCCCGACGCTCCAGGGCCTTCCGAGGGTCACCGCCCTAAGGAGCTGTCAGGTGCGGGTGAAAGCGGCTGGTTGTGACTAGCCACAGGTGCCTTTTGTCTCGGGAAATGGCAGAGGTGGTGCCGGAGAGCCACGTCCAGGGCCAGGTGTGCGTTTCTCGGCAGAAGTCAGGGTATCGCAGGGCCCGGCCCTGACGGAGGGGGGCGCCACAGCACTCCGGGGTGGACTGGTAACGCCTCTCGTCTCTCCTCTCCCACAGCTGTTCGGAGACTGGGAAGCACAAGTGCGGAGGATAATGAAGCTCATTGCCGGTGGCGGCCTGTCCATCACCGGCTCTCACAACATGTGCGGGGACTACCTGTACAGCGGCCACACGGTCATGCTCACGCTCACTTACTTATTTATCAAAGAGTGTAAGTCGAGGACAGCCCTCCGGCAGCGTCCCCACCGCAACCCGACACCGCGGGCCCCCAGCGCGGCGGGGGGCGGGGTCACCGCTCTTGCCCCCGGGGGGGGGGGGGGGGGGGGGGGGCGGGGGGCACCTAGTCTCCTCGTCTCCTCTGGTGTGGGCAGAGCCTTCGGGCTGCGCTACAGCTGCTGGAAGGAGCCGGGAGGAAAGCTCGTGAGCCCAGGCCTGGTGGCACGTGATGTAGACCGCGTGTCACCGCCCTACGCTGCACCTGGGGGTCAGCGAGGTCTCTGCTCTCATCGAAGCCGGGCACTAAGTGATGCAGGCGCCAAAAGGGAGTCTCCTTTAAAATGTACGTAGGGGCCGCCTGGGGGGGCTCAGTCGGTGAAGCATCCGTCTCCTGATTGCGGCTCAGGTCATGACCTCCTGGTTCGTGGGTTTGAGCCCAGCATCAGGCTCTGTGCTGACAGTGCTTGGGATTCTCCCTCTCCCGCTCTCTCTGCCCCTCCCCTGCTCGCTCACTCTCTCTCAAAACACAGAAACTCACAAACAACTACCTAAAATATATTTTTAAATGTACTTAAAATATTTTATTGGGAAACACACAAAAAATATTTAAATAAACCCCCGTCCCCTGCTCAGATTTAACAGATGCTGGCATTCACCATATCTGTTTCAGATAACCCTTTGTGAAGCACATACAGCGCTAACATATGATTAAGGCTGTTCATGCCTTGCTTCCCATGTTCCTGTGTCATTTCCACGCATGTCTTGAGTCTTGCCGATGATGGCTTTGTGGTTTCTAAAATTAACATGTGGTATGACGTTATATATGGTCTTTTGCCCCCTTTTTTCTCTCAGAGTATGTTTGTGAGACATGAGGCTCTCTTTCTCCTGCGGTCCAGAGGGGCCTGGGGGGGTACGCGTGGGGAACCTTCTGAGTGAATTCTAACACTTTCTGTCGGTTTGGCCCTTTTGCCGGTGGGGGGGGGGAGTGGAGGGGGTTGTCACAGCCTGGGGAGCACTCCCTGCTGGTTGTACTGTAAAGGCAGTGAAGTCTTATCCTCAAAGGAAGCACGGCCATGTCGGGAAACTTGGAGGACGCGGCTCACAACCTCTGACTTTGAGTCCGGGTGCCATCCCCCCCTCTGTGACGGGGAAAGACCTTAACCTCTCTGAGTCTTAGCTTCCTCTTCTTTAGAGCGAGACACTGGTAGCCGCTCTATGGCCAAGGGACAGGTTGTAGAAATTAAAACGGGTGTCATGTCCGCACTGTAACACGTGCATGAAGAATGAATGGTAGCTGTAGGGTGTATCAATGCAGATTTTCCTGGGGGTGGGGTACGGTGCCCCCACCCCTGCCCTGACCACTCCATTTAAAGTCACAAACCTCCCTTCCCCTTCTTGGTTTCTGATCCTGCTTCTCCTGTTCAACTTTATTTTTTCATAGCATTTAACACCTTCTAACACAGTGTAAAATCTCCTTCTTTATTATAATTATTTTTTACTGTGTCTCCTCTGTCCCAGGAAGGGATCTCCCCCAACAAAGGCAGGCTCTTTGCCTGTTTTGTTCGTTGATCTCTATACCCAGAGCATTTCCTGTCCCAGGCACATAGTAGATGTTCAATAAATACTGGTTAAACGAATGACTAGTTCTTTTTTTTTTTTTTAATTTTTTTTTTAATTGTCTTTATTTTTGAGAGGCAGAGAGAGACAGAGTGTGAGTGGAGGAGGGGCAGAGAGAGAGGGAGACACAGAACCCAAAGCAGGCTCCAGGCTCTGAGCTGTCAGCACAGAGCGTGATGCAGGGCTCAAACTCACGAACCGTGAGATCATGACTGAGCTGAAGTCAGACGCTCAACCGACTGAGCCACCCAGGCACCCCCAAATGAGGAGTACTTGTATGCTGTGAGAAGCCAGTGAAAGTCTAACCTTTCTCCCCCTGGGTAGGGAGGACGGATCACATTCAAGTGACATTTTTGCGTAAAATTTCAGACCCTCTTCAGCCCATTCTTTGAGAATGCAAAGTGGGAAGGCCTGGACAAATAGAGATTATGGTGCTCCCCTCAGGTGGGAGCTTCCAAATCAAGGTACGGACAGGTATTGACCTGACACTATCCTGCCTTTGAATGCACTTGCACCAAAATTCCCAGGCATTTGGATTCTTTCTTATTTCTGTTTGAGAAATGGAATCTGAGACTCTTACAGAGTTTCAGGTCAGTGTTTAGTCACAAAGCTTGGGAAGCAAGTAGGACAGTTGTAGCAATTCTAATTGCCTAGTCCGTGTGTAAGGATCTGTAGACCAAAAAGTATTGATTTTTGTTTGGAGCGTTAACCCCAAATTATTTGTAAGTAAGTTGAATTAAATGTCAGTAGACAGGCTTTTTTTTTTTTTTTTTTTAACGGAACACGACGCATTATCCTCTCAGTTGTCCTTCTCAACTGCCTTTATATGTGAATCAAGCAGTAGCCAAGTATAAATTACAATTGCTAATAAAGTCACTTCATAAGATAAGCTGCTTCCATTCTTTTTTTTTTTAACACTTATTTGTTTTTGAGAGACAGAGATAGCGCGCGAGCGGGGGTGGGGCAGAGAGCGAGGGAGACACAGAATCCGAAGCAGGCTCCAGGCTCCGAGCTGTCAGCACAGAGCCCGACGCGGGGCTCGAACTCACAGACCGCGAGATCGTGACCTGAGCCGAAGTCGGACGCTTCACCGACAGAGCCCCCCAGACGCCCCAAGCTGCTTCCATTCTAACCTTGACTACATATAAGCTAAGACCCTTAAATTTGCAGCCCAAACGATCTGTTTTCAGACGGAAAGATCAGAGTAACCGGTGTGAATCGCTCCTCTTTTCAGATTCCCCTCGACGACTGTGGTGGTACCACTGGATTTGCTGGCTCCTCAGCGTGGTTGGGATCTTCTGTATTCTCTTAGCGCATGACCACTACACTGTGGACGTGGTGGTGGCGTATTACATCACCACAAGACTCTTCTGGTGGTACCACACTATGGCCAATCAGCAAGTGAGTTTTCCCCTTGTCTGATTACAGCTTCTCTCAATGCCTGGCCTGGCGGTGCTGGCATGGGGGCAGGGGGACGTGCAGAGAACCCACGGATGTCTTAGGCCTCTCTCCAGGGGGGCTAGGCAACTGGGATTGCGTTGTCTTTCGTGATGCTGAGCCACTTCGCAACAAAAAATGAGCAAGAAATGTGTTAGTACAGTGACACAGAGATTGCATCCTTCTAGAACAGGTATCACCGTCCCTGTCCCTGACAAATGCCTTCCAAGCTGGGCCCCCCTGCTGTTTGATTGGCACCCCTTCCCCCTTCTCCTGGCCTGGGCCCCTGAGCAGCCGAACGCTTAACTTCCATCTCAGAAGAGTAACGGAGACACTCACTGGGGCGCGCGCACTTACAGACAAGAGATCGAGGAAGCCACGCGTTCTCCGTGCGCTCCCGGAGTTGGAGTTCTTTGCTCTCCTGCTAGGGGGCGGCCTGGTTAGCACACGAGTGCAGAGTGGGGGCGTGCGTGCGAAACTGGGGTACGTGGGTGGACACAAGGCCATTCCGGGGTCCTTTGTGAATTGTAATTAGGAAAATACATCCGCTTAAAGTGGAAGATCGTTAGAAAAGTACATATGTTCGTTTGGGGGCCCATGAATTGCTCTCCCTGACCTGGTTTCCTGTCTTTGTCGTCATAGGTGCTCAAAGAAGCTTCCCAGATGAACCTCCTGGCTAGGGTGTGGTGGTATAGGCCATTTCAGTACTTTGAAAAGAATGTCCAAGGAATCGTACCTCGATCTTACCACTGGCCCTTCCCCTGGCCGGTGGTCCACCTCGGGAGGCAGGTGAAATACAGCCGCTTGGTGAACGACACATAACGGCCGCACCAGGCGGGGGACAAGGACCCTTTCCAAGTGCTGAGAACTCCATTGAGAGCAGACGCCATAAACAGACTATCCCGTTATCTTTCAGCCGTTTCCTTGACTTAACCTATTGAGTTACCTGGTCAGCACTGTGATCTTTTTTTCTCTCCAAAGGACCTGCGTGGGACAACAATAAAGAAAACGTAACCTATCATGCACTGCACACATTTCCTGTTCGTGAGTCCGGGGTTCCGCATAAGCTGCATCACCACGTTCCTTTGTATACGATGCAACAGCATAAATGTAAGCTTTTCTATCATCCGTTCTGGTCTTTCCAGTCACATCTGGAAAATAAAGCGTATTATTTTCTTGGGAAAACATACTTTTCATATCTCTTGCCCCAAAGATTGGGCTGTAAGCCATTTTCTAGCAAATGTCTCTATGAAGGTTTCTAAGTACCTGAATGGGGTTCGATTCTGAAATCTTTCTACCTGTTGCACCGCTATTCAAATAAAAAATGACAGACACAGAAAGGTGTGGTAACTTTGGGTTTTGTAAAAAGCAGAGAGAGTGTGTCAAAAAGTGCAAAAAAAAAAAAAAAAGATTCTGTTATAAAGTGATTTTCTAAGTATTTCCTAACTTTATTTTTCAAAATGATGTTATGAAAACCAAATTTCAAGATTTTTACATGTCAGAGAGAAGAGAGTTAAAATTAAAAAAAAAAAATGCTTCTTGGGAGAGAAATTTGTCTATGTTTCTAGTGCCTTTCTTGTCTTGATTGTATGGTCAGTAGGCAATCTTAAATGTTTTTATTTAAAATAAAATATTCCATGAAAATATAAATGTATGTATACACTACTAAATTTTGCATTTATAGCTAAATTAAATCTGAAGACTGCTTATGGTTTTTAAATTGCTATGAATTAACGAATGGGGGAGTTAATTAGAAAATCAGAGCCCTGTTCCCATATTGTGAGCAGGTGGCAATGACATGTACCACTTAAATTATTTTATCATCTATTTGGTGGTTCGATTTTAACTATACAGTGAAAACAGCCATGAATACTTTGTTTTTAAAAAGAGAGTTTTGAAAATGATCACTTAACTAAAACTTGAAAGCTATAAATTAGTTATCCATACTCTGATGACAATTTTGTTGGTGAACAACAAAACAGAGATCTATTTCTTTAAAATGTATTTGTGCAGAAACTGCATGTATCTCTAAGTTTTACTCCTAACAGAAGTATGTTTGGGGAAGTATTCTATTCCATACTTGCCAATGTGGAGAACAAAATAGTTTTTTAAGAATGAAGAAGTATATATATCCATTCTGTATTTTACGTGCAGCAGAATTATCTTCCGTAGGGTTTTTTTTTTTTCCTGTGTATTCACAAGGTGATATTTGTATTGTAAAACAATAATGGTGAAGGAAATAAAAAGGCTTTTAAAATTTTGTTTGTTTTAAATATTTGTAAAGTTATTATTATTCCAGAGAGTATACTGATATCTTAACAGCTTACCTAGACCATAAATTAATCAAAATGCACTTTTTAATAAAACCTGATACTTAAAACATAAATGGCTGTTACTCCTGATGTGTTCACATCCTTCCCAGAGGTCGTAAACGAAGTCATTAAAGCAAGGTAAAAACCTGAGTTGTGGGATGTCTTCCCGGAGTTTGAGACAGGGCCTGCGGCAATCATGTTTCTTTCCCCTTGAGATTTCTTAAAATGTGTGAGTGGGTTTTTTTTTTTTTTTTTGGTTTTTTGTTTTTTTTCAAAAGTACACCAAAAGAATCACACAGGTAAGTTAATTTCAAAATGCAGACAGACCACCTTGCTCCAGATGTAAAACTTGGGTGGTGTCCCGCCTGGGGCTCCGGCCGTGTGTCTCACTCGGAGGACCAGAATCCTGGGATGGGTTTCTAGCACAGCCTCTCCCGCACTTGGACTCTTGGGCGAGTGTTGCGAATTGAAAGGGAAAGCACCTTGAGTAATGAAAACGCGTCACTGGCACGTGCTAAACATTGGATCTTTCTTCCTAAGTCAAAGCAGTTTTATTTAAAAAAAAAAAAAAGATTATTACAGGTTTGCATACTACATAGGTACTAAGAAATTCATTCACTAATTTCTCTTCATGCCGGACGGCACCGGTTTGTGAATGGACATACCGTGTGGCTCCCGGGTCTGAAGATCCCAGGAAGGATAGAGAAACCTTGTGTTGTGCAGAATTGCAGTACACTTGGTGGGGTCTGCCTGAATGAGGACATGTGCTTTTCTGTCCTTTCGTTTGGTAAGACAGTACCTCCTAAGGACAGTAGCTTCTTTACTTGGCTCTCGTATGAGCTGGGCATTCTTTACACGCGCTATCTTGTTAATGGCCACACAGCCACAGGGTTAATGATTACCCCATTTCGTGGGAGGCGACTCAGAGAAGTTGAATAAACCTCCCAAGGTCATGCAGCCGGTAAGTGGTGAAACTCTGATTGGAGTGCAGGTCTCCACCCCTCCTCACCACCCTGCACGCCCCCAAATGCTGTGAGTGTTCGTAAATTCTTCCGCAGGAGTCAGCGGTGGGAGACATCGGTGCCCGTGGCGGTAAGGCCAAGTAGAATGACTCTTCGTACGGACTGAGTGCCAGGAAATCCACCTCATGAGGTATGAGAGACTAATTTTGCCAGTTTCCTAATTGCTAAATGTTTCATTTGTCTCCCCAGCAAATACCTAAATTGATCAACGTGATAAAGATCTCAAAAACTTTATAAACATCACATAAAACGAGAATACCTCCTTGCTTTAATTTGACTGCCATTGTACAAAAAGTCAACCAGGTGTTGAGGTAACCTTCGGGAAGTAGAATGTGCTACCTGGGGCCCGTGTTACTGATGTCCTTTATTTTTCTCTCCCTTTGGTCCGGAAACTTACTCTGAACAAACCCAGACTTGAAATTGTGCCTGTCAGCGCCTTAGGGTTCTTACGTGTCTTTTGGTTCAGGTTACAAGAAAATTAAGCGAGTCCTGCTGGGTCCAGACTCCGGCTCTTAGAGGTCAGAGGTGGGCATGGTCCTCGAGACACAGGCCGAGTGAGGGGACGTTGCCCGAAGCTGGACAAGGGAGGAACAGGATTGGGACATCGCCCGGCTTACTATTGGTGAAGATACGGAGTGTGGGTTTAGCACACGAGTTAACGCGTGTTGCATGTGTGAGGAGTCCTTCGAGTTCGTGAGGGCTGGCATGGCCCTGGTGTCATCCAGCATCTAGTGACTGAGCAGATTTAGAAATGCCCTTGAGGATTTGTGACGTATGAATCACAGCATCTGACGTGTACCACCTGGTCCACAGGAATAGTGCTTATCCAGAGGATCCATTAGCCATCAGCACACCGTGGTCGGTGGGTGCAAAGATTGGAGTCTCTCTCGAGGATTCTTGGGGGCAGGTTTGCTAAAGATTTGAAGACAGATCAATGAGATGGGCAGACTCCACGTTTCTCCTAGCTAAAAAAAAAGGGGAGGGGAGGGCGCCTGGGTGGCTCGGTCGGTTGAGCGTCCGACTTCAGCTCAGGTCGTGATCTCACGGTTCGTGGGCTCCAGCCCCGCGTCAAGCTCTGTGCTGACAGCTCAGAGCCCGGAGCCCGCTTCACTGACCTTCCCCACTTGTGCTCTGTCTCTCTCTCTCAAAAATAAACAAAAGCAGGGAGTCCCAATTCAGAGGCTGTACAGCGTCCAGCATCCAGGTTCCTGTGTTGAAGGATGTGTAGGGTGCGGCTTCCGGGGCGGGAATGGCATTCCACATGAGGATAGGGAAGGTTCTGGCTCCCTGGAGGGGGCCGGCCCAGAGTTTTCTCCCAGCCCTACGGTGGCCTAGAGCCATGTGTGTTTTGACGGTCTCTTGTTGGGCACATAGACGTTAAAATTGCTATGTCTTCTTGGAGATTTGACCCCTTTATCATTATGTCATCTCTCTATTCCTGAGGATATTCTTGTGAAGCGTGCTTTGTCCGAAGTTAAAATAACAACTTCAGCTTTCTTCTGATTAGTGTTAGTATGGTATATATCTTTCTCCACCCCTTTATTTTTAACCTGTCTGGATCTTTTTTTTTTCATTTTTAAATTTTTTTAAATTTACATCCAAATTAGCATATAGTGCAACAATGATTTTAGGAGGAGATTCCTTAGCGCCCCTTCCTCATTTAGCCCATCCCCCCTCCTACAAGCCCTCCCGTAACCCTCAGTTTGTTCTCCATATTTAAGAATCTTCTGTTTTCTCCCCCTCCCTGTTTTTATATTATTTTTGCTTCCCTTCCCTTATGTTCATCTGTTTTGTCTCTTAAAGTCCTCATATGAGTGAAGTCATAGGATTTTTGTCTTTCTCTGACTAATTTCACTTAGCGTAATACCCTCCAGTTCCATCCACGTAGTTGCACATGGCAAGATTTCATTCTTTTTGATGCCGAGTAATACTCCATTTTATATATATATATATATATATATATATATATATACCACAATTTCTTTATCGTTTCATCCATTGATGGACATTTGGGCCCTTTCCGTACTTTGCCTATTGTCGATAGTGCTGCTATAAACATGGGGCGCATGTGTCCCTTCGAAACAGTGCACCTGTATCCCGTGGAGAAATGCCTAGTTGTGCATTTGCTGGGTCGTAGGGTAGTTGTATTTTTAGTTTTCTGAGGAACCTCCATACTGTTTTCCAGAGTGGTTGCACCAGCTTGCATTCCCACCAACAATGCAAAAGAGATCCTCTCTCTCCGCATCCTCGCCAACATCCGTTGTTGCCTGAGTTGTTAATGTGAGCCATTCTGACAGGTGCCAGGTGGTATCTCATTGTAGTTTTGATTTGTATTTCCCTGATGATGAGTGATGTGGAGCATTTTTTCATGTGTCGGTTGGCCATCTGGATGTCTTCTTTGGAGAAGTGTCTATTCATATCTTTTGCCCATGTCTTCACTGGGTTATTTGTTTTTTGGGTGTTGAGTTTGATAAGTTCTTTGTAGATTTTGGATACTAACCCTTTATCTGATATGTTGTTTGCAAATCTCTTCTCCCATTCTGTCGGTTGCGTTTTAGTTTTGCTGGTTGTTTCCTTCGCTGTGCAGAAGCTTTTTATTTTGATGAGGTCCCAGTAGTTCATTTTTGCTTTTGTTTCCCTTGTCTGGATCTTTATATTTAAAGTAGGTTTCTTATAGACAGAATATATAAACAGAAAAACAGCATCTTGTTTTTCACCTATTCTGACGATCTCTTGTCTTTTTATTGATGTATTTAGACCTTTCACATTTAAAGTACGGTTAACCTTTGAACCACACAGGTTTGAGCTAAGCAGGTCCACTTACACATGGATTTTTTTTTCAGTAAATACAGTACTGTAAATGTATTTTCTTTTTTTTTTTTTTATTTTTTTTTTTAACGTTTATTTTTGAGACAGAGAGAGACACAGCATGAACAGGGGAGGGGCAGAGAGAGGGAGACACAGAATCGGAAGCAGGCTCCAGGCTCTGAGCCATCAGCCCAGAGCCCGACGCGGGGCTCAAACTCGCGGACCGCGAGATCGTGACCTGAGCTGAAGTCAGACGCTTAACCGACTGAGCCACCCAGGCGCTCCTGTAAATGTATTTTCTGATTTTCTTAATATTTTACTTTTTCTAGCTTCATTTTTTTTTAAGTTTATTTATTTTGAGAGAGAGAGAGAGAGGTAGAGGGAGAGAATCCCAAGCAGGCTCTGCACTGCCAATGCAGAGCCCAATGCGGGACTCAAAGTCACAAACTGTAAGATCATGACCTGAGCTGAAACCAAGAGTCAGATGGCCAACTGACTGAGCCACCCAGGGGCCCTTCTCCAGCTTCATTCTAGGAATGCAGTATATAGAATACAAAGTACGTGTTAATCAATTGTTTATGTTAGTGATGGGGCTTCTGGTCACCATTTGGCTGTTAGCCGATAAGTTTTGGGGGAATCAAAATGTATATGTGGATTGTTGACCCCTCTCCCTCCCCCTACCAGCAGTTCATCTAAGTTTCCATATAAGTGTTCCTTCTAATTTATGGCTTCAGCGGCTTCTGCTCCATGTAAGCAGATCTCAGCTGTGACTCTGGATGCACCTGTCTCTCCAGGTTCGGGCATGGTGGTTGGACCCATTGACCCCAATCCTGTGATGGCTCCAAGAAAAGTTGTTTTTCAGTTTGTCCGGCCTTTTCTAGTTGTAAGGATAGGAATGGTGACCAGACTCCCAAGCTTTTTCCGTCTTGAACATGAAACCAGAAGCCCTTGGTGACCCAGCTTTCGTAGTCAGATAAATTTGGGAGTTAGTGACTAAGCCGTTATCTCTAGAGTGCCCTTAATGTCTGGACATACAAATCTGTGTCCTAACAACAAATGAAGAACTAAAACTAAAATGGCTGGTAGAGTCCACTGTCATGACTTCCAACTCTGCGCACGTGAGCTGTCCAGAAGAACGTGAAGATAATTAACGCTGGACTGGGGAACAGAGGGCATACGTGCAGGTGGCTTAAATGTGAGCTTACCCGCCAGAGCCTTTGATGTGCCCTCCCACAGATGACCTAGGATGCAGCCGGGCGCTAGAGCAAAGCCCAAACTCCAGAGTAGCCTGAATGACTCTCCCTCTCTTTCTTTCTTTAGACTGCTCTAGTTGTTACTTGTCCGACTTCTGTGGCATATCCCGGGCTGGTCCCTGGGAAACAACTGCCAAGGACGTTGGTTAGTAACAAATATGGCTGCTTATGAGGAACCTCAGAACATTAAGAGAAAATGTCGGGTGCCAACAGTCCAGAATGCTTGGTCCATTTATGTCCAAGTGTTTACAGTATGTTCTGTTGGGTTGGTCAATTTCTTCTCTCTCTCTCTCTGGCTTGGACCAAGATAAGTTCCAAATTAGTTTAACTTGGTTACTCAAAGCCTTTTTCAGCGTGAGTAGGAAATACAGAAAGTGGTATTCTTGTAGCTGTCCCAGTCCACATTGTACCAAGAACCTCAACCAGAATATCGTCCTTACTTTTATTTCACACCAAGGGCTTTGTCCGACCCCTCTCTCAAGAGTTGGAGTCTAAAATGCGGTCGCGCTTGGGAGATGCAGTGTGTCATGTTCAAACACAAACCAAGGGCAGCTCCTGAAAGAACGTGAATCATTTAGGCCAGCACTACAGGTTACGTGTGTCGTGGTGTAATGTGGGGCAATGATGAGGCACACGTACCAGTTCTGTGCTCAGTAAACAACCCCTGGCATTATAGAGAGGGAAATGAGAGAGAGAGATGGAAATGGGGCCCCTGGGAGCCAAGGAAGAAGTCCCAGTCAACGGAAAGACCGGCCCCAGCCAGGGAGAGAGCTGGACGACATACTGAACCAAACGTAGACTCAGCCTTTATCGGGACTTCTGGGTTCATTATCAGTAGACAGAAGCCATGTATGTCTTGGGTCTTGCTGGACCGTCTTGAGCATCTGATGCGTGTGCACAATGGTGACTGGGTTACAGGCCGACTCTGACAGAGCAGGACACAGTTATCTCGGATGAGGAGCGAGGGTCACCATGAAACAGAAACGTGTATCTCCATGATTTACTGGTGCTTGGGATCTGCTCCCCTGGCCAGCTCTGTTATCACTTGGAGGAACTGGGATGGTTTTAATTGCTTCCTGCTAGTAGTTATCAGCACGGGAGAAGCGGAAAGGGGGTTTCAGCCAAAGCACTCTGTCTTTCGTGCTCTGTCTTTTTAATAAAGAGCTTGTGCACAGAATCGGGTTTTCCACGGGGGACGCGTAGCAATGCTCCTCGATATTTTAGGATGTTTCGGGGGGGCGGGTACCTCACTTGGGGAAAAAGCGTGATCTGTGAAAATAAACGTTTGTTTGGAAGGCTTCTCTGAAGTCATCGGCTTTGGGTTTCAAGAGGCCACAATCCAGTCGTTGCCAGGCTTACGGAAAGCGTGTTCGTTGCTAGTCCCCGGGGTCACGGGAGCCTTCTGACCCCTGGCTGCGTTGGGCTGTGACGGTGGCCCCCGGCAGGGGTAAGAGCTGAGAATGCTGTGTTTGCAGCAGAAGCTTCCTTGACGCAGCAGGAGCGTCACAGCCGCTTCAGCGAGCCCCGCAGGCTCTGTGCGCACCAGAGGCGGCCGGACGGATCTGCAGGCGTATGCTGGCTGGGCTTCTCCGCAGGCTCCGGGGGCGAGCACATAAAGCAAAGCTTGAAGAGGAGCTGTGCACACGTCTGCCCGGGAAGTGTCGCCGGCCCCGGACGTGGGAGCACATTCCTGTGCTCACCAGCGGACACCAGATGACCCCAGGGCTTGATCTCTGCCCTGCAGCTCGCCCTGGCCTCTCCAAACCCTGGGGCCCAATGGCTGCTGCTGAGGTTTCCCCTGGGGCTCCAGGTTCCTGAGCAGAGGGATCGAAGCAGGGAACGCGGCCAGAAGGCCCTGTTCCCTGTTTTTGCGCAATCCTCGGTACCAGCAAGAAAGGGCTGCGGGGCTGCGGCGGGGGGCGGGGGGGGGGGGGGTGGCGGAGAGATGGCAATACGGTACTTCCTTCGGGAGGGAAAATGTCAATGTATTCAGCACACATAACCCCCACATACTATTAACATTCGCCAAGTGTGAATTCAAACAAAAGTCACCAAAATTAGATGGGAAGGGATCTGAAATGTCACTCTCACACATGCCGCGCTTGGAGAGCTGTGACAAATTGGCTTCCTGTGGATCCGGGCCGTCAAAACTGGCTTGGGACGTTCAGGGTCTGATCATCAATTAAAATCAGCAAACACAGCGGATTTGCACAGGCCCTGGGAAATCCATTTCCTTCTTGGGAATGAAGAGGGCCCCGGTCCAGCTCTTTTTCATCTGACAAAAAATGAGGAGGAATTGCTGGCCATCTCCCTACCGCTAAAGGAGGTCAGAGCAGGAAAGGCAAGCGGGCTCACTGGAGAGACCCGCTGGTTTCTCACTCCCTCTGCCCAGTCTGCCCAGGAAGGCAGGAAAAGCTCTGGCGGGACCAGAGCCTCTGGGGGCGGGGCCTGGAGGGCAGGTGAGACTTGGGTCCACAGAACACAGACTCCTCTGTTTCCCAAACTGTCGTTCCCTCGCTCGGGGTGGCGAGTGAGATCTCAGGGGTCACACTCACACAAACACACACGTATGCAAATTTAGCATTCCCATCAGCGTATTTCAAGCCGTAACAAAGATTTTATTACGGAAAGTTTTTAAGTCTACGCTAACTTCGTAAGAAACCCACAGTGAGAAACCCAGGTAGGCACCGGCTGGCTTCTACCGTTATTTTCTTAACTTGCTGTATCACCTATCAATCCATTTGCCTGTCTCTCTATGGGTCTCATCCATTACCCTGATTTTCTGAATGCATTTCAAAGTAAGTTGCAGACACATCTCCCTAAATACTTCAGCGTCCGTGTTCACTACACTAAAATTCAAAATTTGTTCCCAGGTTTTGTTTGTTGCTGTTGTGGTGGTGGTAAAATGTATAGGCGAAGAAATACATAAATCTTAAGTGTATATTTGCTGTTTTGACAAATGCATGCACCTATGTTATGCAAACACCTATCGTGACAGAGACGATTACTGTGGCCTTTCTGCCTCTTCCCCGTCAATCTTGGCCAGCCCCCCACCCTACCATGACTCCCAGAGGCAAACACCTACCGTACCTACCCTGATTTTCCACCACACACCTCGCCCCACCGTGTGTGTGTGTATTCTTTGCATCTGTGTACTTCATTCTGTGTAATATGTTTGCAGTCATACGTGTTGCTGTGCATGTGGATAATCCCTTCCTTTTTATCAGTGACAAGTATTCCACTGAATAAATGGACAGCAGCGTGTTTATCCACTCCCCTCTGGATTGATACCTGGACAGTTTCAAAGTTGTGCCTGTTATGAATAAAGCAGCTTACAATATTCTTGTATACGTTTTCCTTGTGTGTGTGCATGTATTTAGGTCTGTATGTTTTCATCTCTCGTAGGTAAATACTACCCAGGTGTGGGATTGCTGGGTCAGAAACTAGACGTATGTTGATTTTCTAAGAAATGGGGGCGCCTGGGTGGCTCAGGCGGTTGAGCACCCGACTTTGGCTCAGGTCATGATCTCACGGTTTGTGGGTTCGAGCCCTGTGTCAGGCTCTGTGCTGACAGCTCAGAGCCTGGAGCCCACTTCAGATTCTGCGTCTCCCTCTCTTTCTGCCTCTCTCTCCATCTCTGTCTCTCCCAAAAGTAAATAAACGTTAAAAAAATTTTTAATTTTAATTTTACAAGGACCAAACCTATAAGCCACATGTCCTTGAATTATTTTAGTGTTTCAGCAGTATTAGCTGTGTTTTCCCACCTATTCAGATTCTTTCCAGTGAATCTTTGTCAACAGTTTCTTTTAAATACAAATCAATACATTCCAAAAAAAAAAAAAAAAAAAAAAAAACTTTAAAAAATAAATAATAGAAGGGAACAACAGGAAAATGACCAGACTTGCTCCTAGGAAATTTTTTTCCTTCTGTGAGTTCATAGGGTTCCTTATTATTAAAGTCCGTCCGAATCAGAGGTTCTTTTAGAAAAATTTGGGGAGTAAAAATCTTTTTATAAACTCTACCGAAGGATGACATACGTACAGAAAAGTGCATACGGAATCAGCTTCGCAAACCGTACACATCCGCGTCGCGGGCCTCCGGCTGGAGAAGCAGCATGGCCCGCGCCAGGGCGGCCCCGGGAGATGGGCCACATCGGGCATGATGAAACTTACAAGTGCAAAGACAAGTGGAGGCCCCGCCTAGCTCACCCGGGCATCCCACCGAACACTTAAGGGATGCCCCCGCAACAGTGAAGGCAGACTCCCCCATTAGAGGCCCTACTGTCCTCTCCCGGGGCTGTCTCGACCCCACACCTCCTCCGGCACCACTCCGGCCGCGTGGATTTCTCCTCTATAGTCTCTCTCCCAACGCCGCGCGGCTTGCACCTGTCATTCTGCAAGGAGAAGCCGTCGCTTTAGTTAAAACTCATCACCGAGTCTCCCTCCGAGCGTCCTGGGGGCACGGGGGGGGGGGGGGGGGGCTGGGGGAGCCCCACGGAATAGAGCAGCCCCCGGCCTCCGCTGGGCTGGCTGAAACGCGAGAGGCCAGGACACAAGCTGCGTCACTCCGGCCGTGGGGCTACTTGCGTCTGCTGCGGAGGGTGAGCGTGAATCAGAGTAACGGCAGCTACGCGCTGGGGCTGTTCTGGGGCCGGAAGGGGAAGGGCTTGCAGGCAGGAAGGGGGCTCGAGTTCCGGGGGGCACGGGACAAGGCCTTCCCGGTTTCCGCCCTGAGCAGGAAGGGTCGCTCTCCCCCCAGCCCTGTCAGCCGAAGCACCGAAGGTCACCGAAGGTCACCGAAGGTCAGCGGTGTCGCAGGAGCCCCGCAGACCCAGATGCCCCCCCCCCCCCGCCCCCCACTCTGGGTTCCAGGCCCGCGGCCCCCCGTCGGGATGAAGGCAGCAAGTGGCCTGTGCGGGGGGCGCACTGTCATCTCGAAACCAGTCTAATTGTGAGCACGTCAGTGAGAGCAAACTTCGGACAGTGCATCCGAACACAGGAGGAGAATAAGCTACTGCTGCTGTTTCTGGTTTTTGGCACAGGACACACGGCCCCAGTCGGACCCCACGTGGAAATGAAAAGGTAGTGGGGGTCATGGGAGGCTGGAAGTCATTTAGCAAACTGTAGATGAGTAAAAATTTGGACGCGTCAGAAGAGAGTCAATGGCCCAGGCTCTTCTTCTCTTGAAAGGTACTTGAACGAGGGGCGCCTGGGTGGCTCCGTCCCTTAAGCGTGGGACTCTTGCTTTCAGCTCAGGTCATGATCTCACGGTTGGTGAGTTCGAGCCCCACGACGGGCTCTGCGCTGACCGTGCGGACCCTCCTGGGGATTCTGCCGCTTTCTCGCTCTCTCAAAATAAATAAACAAACAAAAGCATAAAAAAATAAAGATACTTAGATTAATTGGGTTTTAAACTGTATACCAGTATTTTTGAAGTTCATCCGTCAGGCCATGGTTGGCATGGTTTTCCCTCATTTGTACTATTATTTAATTAATTAGCATTTTTCTTTCAACGAGTCCCTTTAAAAATGGCTTTGGCCTCTGGGGCGCCTGGATGGCTCAGTCGGTTGATCTTCCAGCTTCTCCTCAGGTCATGATCTTCATGTTCATGAGTTCGAGCCCTGCGTCAGGCTCTGTGCTGACAGCTCGGAGCCTGGAGCCTGCCTCGGATTCTGTGTCTCCCTTTCTCTCTGCCCCTCCCCCGCTCGCTCTCTCCCTCCCTGTCTCTCTCTCAAAAATAAATAAAGCACTTAAAATTTTTTTTACATGACTTTAGCCTCCCTCTTTGATTTCCAACCCTAATTCGCACCAAAGCTAGTCCGTAACTGTCAACTTGGAAACCCATCACGCTTTGCGATGTATTTTCTCCTGGTGTCTCTGCAGAGAGTGGATCGCTCCCAGCCAATCTCACTCTCCCCGTGCTCCAGCCTAGAAGGCTGTGGAATCACTCGTGCCTCCTGTCTCTCTCCCATCCTTCGCAGCCTGCCAGGAAATCCTGTTGCCTCCACCTTCCGACACACCCTTACTGTGACCGACCGCTTCCGTCACCTCCGCCTCCAGCCCCTGGTCCGAGCTTCTGGCTTGGGGGTGGGCGGGAGCCTCTCCATCCGCCTCACTGCTCCTCAACCCGTCCCTCTGCAGCGTGTGGTCACCCAGGAACCCGGGTGACAGGTACGCGAGAAAGTTTTCCAAGGCTCAGATCGTGCGGCTGCTCTGCCCGTCAGCGTCTCACTGCTTCTCACCGCAGTCAGCGCACCGCCAAGCCTCCTCGAGCCCTTCCCGCCCGCCACCCCTGCTGGTCCACTCCGCACACCTTGGCCCCGTTGCCACTGCTCCAGTCTTGGTCTCGTGGCTCAGGCCACCCGGGCCAGTTTGTCCTCCTTCAACCCATCCACTGCACTCTCGTCGGGGGAGACCTGTATCCCTGGCCTTCCTTTCCCCAGGAATGCGCTCCCTCGGGCAGAAACACGGCTCGTTCTTTCTCCCACTTCCTTCAGGTGTCTGTTGGACTGTCACGCTATCAGAGGACTTCTTTGATTATATCACACAGAACAACATTCTCTCACCTCTTATTCTGCCTTCTTCTTCTTCCTCTTCGCACGCATGACCTAACAGATTACATTTATTTTTTGTTTGTCTCCTTCCATGTAGAACGGGGCTCTCATGAGAAGATGGGCTTTGTTTGGGTCCAAAAGAGTATGGTTGCCAGACGGTTGGCATTCAGTAGATACGTGAGAATAAATATTGGGTTGGATAAATACCACCTGATCATTACAGTCAAGATTCTGGTGCCCAGAGAGAGCGAAACCAGGTGGAGAGCACCTGCCTTCCCCAGCTCCCGCTCGTCCACCCCACAGTTCTAGGAGGCTTCGTGTTACCTGCTCAGTATTCTTATTGATCAACGTGTTCACTCATTATTATGTAAAGTGCTACAAAGAGCGACTGGACAACTCCCAATTAAAAAAGAAATAACCCAAGACCAGAATTCTAAAGGATCGAACAACCCAGAGATCTAAATGGGGAGGACGGTAGATAAAGCTTCTGGAAAAATATAGACCGTGTGTTGGGCCCCGAAGAAGGGCGTTCCAGTTATGTTTGCTTCATACCAAACTATTCCAAGCATAGTGGCTTAAAGTGACAGGTGTCTGATTGTGGCTGATAGTTTTGTGGGTCAGGAATCCGGGCAGAACTTGGCCGGGAGACACTGCTCCTCCGTGTGGCGTTGGTGATCCTCCATTGGATCCTGCTGGTGGACGGACTGCTTTGGAGTCTGACCCCGATTCACTTGTCTATCTGGCGCCTCCGTGCGGGTAGCTGAAAGGAGACCATTCGGAACTGTGACCAAAGCATCTACGTGTGGTCCCTGCTGCATAGTAGCTTCAGGATTTCCAGACTTCTTCAGAAGCTTCTCCAGAAGCGACCCAGGCTTCTGTTAAAGACTAGACAACAGGTCCAAAATGGAGTCGCTTATGCTAAGCCCCACACCACCAAACTCAGACTTAATTACATTTTTGGCGCTCCAAGAAAGGAATCTTAAACCAGTCAATCGGGAATCACCTAATCAGCACTAGTTAAATCATCTGCTTGAGAGACCCCTGCCCTCCCCTAAAGGAAAGTAACCTTGCAATAACCAATCTACTTTCTCCCCCGCACCCCCAGCATAACTGTCTTGTCCTGCTCCCTATCAAAGGCATCCATTTTGCACAGCTCCTTGAAGCCCCTTCCTGTCTGTATTGGGGTGCCGCCCAATACACGAATCATTGAATAAAGCCAGGAAGATCTTTAAAACGGACTCAGTTGGATTTTGTTATTTTAACAGATCCAAGGGCAAGTGCTCCAGGAAATGGAGAATTGACACAAGGCTTTTGTGACCCAGCCTCAGAAGTCACACGGCAGAGATTCCATGTCCTCTGTTGTCATCACGGGCAGTCATAAACCCACCGAGTCTTGGGTGGGGGGGATGACACAGATCCCCTCTATTCCACGGACAGAGTGTCAAAGAACTTGCAGCCTTGTTTTTGAACTCAGGGAGGTATGACTCAGTTAACCGGGGAGTAGGTGAGAAGGTATTTTGAGGATAAAAGTTTGAGCAGGGATGGGATAGGACAGGTGCATTTAGGAGCCATAAAGAGGCCCAGGTGCCCAGCATGACCAGGGAAATGTCAAAGGCCAGGTCAAGGACAGAGGCCTCAGGCTGGGTGGCTTTGAATACCCCGTGAAGGAGTCTAGCCTTTGCTCTGCAGACAAGCTGTGTTTGAACTGTGTTGCTCACATACCCCGAAGGGAATTTTGAAAGAAAGTGTTCGGCTTTGCATCCATCCCCACCCATGATTTAAAAGTAATCGCAAAGGTCAGCAGCTCTGTGTGGTCCTTCAGGCTGACGGAGGCTTTCTACCTACTTCTTCCTGCAACATCCAGGGTCACTGCGGGCATCTCCCTCCGAGACCGCGCGGGAGCCTGGAGAAGCAGGCGGGGGGCCAAGGCCGGCGTTGGTGCCTGTCACTTCCGCTCACGCCCCAGTGGCCGGACCTCAGCGAATGGCCACTCCAGACCGCACAGGATGCCCGGAAGAAGCGAGGAGCACAGATGTCGCGGGAGAGCTAGGAGCCCTCCCTACAGGGCATGTATACAGCGTTCTGCACACTGACTGCTGCTGTTGCTTACACGGCCCGTCTTATTACACACTCAGCCTGCAGGCCGTGCTCTGTGCACGGACGCACGTAACTCCCCGAGCGTCAGCTCGCAGGTCCCCCAGGTAGATGCGCTTCAGGTGCAGGAGGCCCCGCAGCCTCGGGGCCCAGTTAGGAGGTGAGACATCGCTGCGGGCGGCTCGGCCACTCCAGGCAGGGGGCTGCCGAGGGGGCCTGGGCCGAGTCGGGCCGCAGATCCCCGCGTGGCTGTCCGGCTGTCTCCGGGCGCCTTCAACGGTCCATCCCCAGCCGCTGGCTCCTCCCTGCCTTGCAGCCAACTCCTCCATGAGCCCCAGGGTGGACTGTGCTGTGCCTGAAGAAAAGCAGGGCTTTGCCCTGGGCTCGGAGGCAAGCTTCTCCCCTCCGGCTTCTAGGAGGCGGCCCAACAAGAACTAGGAAAGCGGCCCCGGTTTTCAGAATCCTGGGCACCTGTGCTTCCTGTCATGGAGACGACGGACGGACGGCATGTCGTGCCCTTGAGGGGCCTGATCAGACGCAGAGGTCTTTGCCTTCTCTTCCCTGCTGCCGATACCGGGGCCCCAAAGGTTGGAAGAGTGGATTCCCCCCCCCCCACCGGGGGCCCCAGAAACCACGCAGTCTAAAGCAGGCTGTACTGCAGGCAGCCGATGCTCCGTTTTTTGGCCGGGCACAGTGTGGACGCTGCTGCGTTTGCTGCCCTGAGCTACCAGGGCGGTTGGGTGTAATCAGTCTCTCCAGTGACACCCTTTCCAGACCAGCGAGGCGGCCCCTCTGCGCGGAGCCTGACTCCTCCGCGGCAGTGACCCTACCCCACGTCTCTGGGTGGATTTGTCCCCCGACGTCTCCTCGCAGCGCGGTGTAGGGGACCCGGCGGAGGAAAGGGTGTCCTTTTCCACATCAAACGCAGGAGGCAGGTATGTCGGAGAAGACGAATGCCTCCTTCCCACGCCCTGTCCGCACAGGGTGCCTGGGGACGGGCTCCAGGTGTGACCTTGGGAGGCCCGGGCAGGGTTTTTCCACAAGCAGGCTCAGCTGGGGCGCGTCCTGCCCAGCGCGTGAGTCAGCACACAAGTAGTTAAGTTGGAGAGCCTTGGCTTCCCCGGGCTGGCGCATTCAGCCTCCAGGAGTCAGCAGGCGGCAGTGCTCATGAGAGCGGGGGCCGGGGACACCCAAGTGCCCTGGCACTCGGGCTCGCGACGGGGACCCGCCTGCCTCTCTGAACAGCCAGCTGCCGCCGCGGGTACGTAGCTGGGCTTGGACGGATGGTGCTTTGTTTTCTCCCCCGAGGACAGAGAGCCACGGTTGCTGGCGTTTGCACACAGGCTCCCTTGACACTGAGAAGAAACAGATGTTTATTAGCCTCCTGAATAATAGGACTTATTAAAATAAGGGACGGGTGGGGGGGGAGAGAGGGGAGAGACGCTTCCTCTCCCCGTGCGTTTCCCTCGCAAAGGCGGCTTTTCTTAATTCTGTGTGCATTCCAGGGCTGTGTGCGCTCAGGTCATTTGAATGTCGCGATCACGGGGGGAGTTCGAAAGATGGCCTTTCGCTGTCCTTTCCGTGAATCTTCAGATCCGCGTTCAGAGAGCTGGATTCGGTCTGAAGAGTTGTGTTGCCGAATCGGGGAGGTCAAGCGGCGGGAACTCAGTTTCCTACCCCGTATTCGACAGAGAGATTCGAATCCTTAGTCTTCAGAAGCAAACTTCTTCACATTTACCGCAAAGCTGCAGGATCTCACACGTGGTGTTTTTCTGGCTCACAGCCTGAGGCCTCCTGCCTCAGATACGTAGGGTGACCTGAGATAACTTTTCGAATCCCAGTTCTGTTGTTGTTGTTGTTGAATGGTCAACTTAGCTACCATACGGTGTCGTCTTGGCTTCGGGAGTAGATGCCCGTGGTTCATCGCTTACATACGACCCCCGGTGTTCATCCCAACAGGTGCCGTCCTCCATGCCCGTCCCCCGTTTCCCCCACCCCCAGCAACCCTCAGTGTGTTGTCCGTATTTAAGAGTCTCTTATGGTGTGGTCTCCCTCTGTGTATCTAATTTTTCCTTCCCCTCCCCTCCTCTTGTAATGAGTCTGCTCAACTTGGTCATCCTGGCCTTCCCATCCCTTTGGATGACTCTTCTTTGTACGAGCCGTTGAAGAATGTCTGAAATTCTGAGGGGATTGGAACTATCCTCAAAAACTCGGACTTGGTGGAATTTCCAAGGATATAGGGACATAAGCAAAGCCTGTTTGGATCTCATTCCATCTCTAATCTTTTTATTCTTTTTAAGCTAGATGACCAGTTTATTATAAAAGGGTATAATTCAGGAACAGCCAGATAGAAAAGATACATAGGGCCAGGCAGGTATGAGGAAGGGGCCCAGAGCCTCCCCGCCCTCTCCAGGGACACCATTGCAGCGAATCTCCACGTGTCTCCCAACCTAGACCCTAGAAGCCCGTCCTTTTTGGGTTTCTACGGAGGCCACATTGCAGAGGCGTGGTTGATTCAGTCCTCAGCCCATCTCTGTTTTGTCACGGCCACATCAGCCACCAATAACTGGCATTGATGATCAGGGTGATGTCCTGCAAAAGGATGTGAATTCGAGTCCCACGTGCGTAACTTACCGGCTCTTCGAAATACCTGGAGCCTCACTTGCTTCGTTTGTAAAATTGGGATCCTGTGTGTAAATGTGGTGCTGGTCACAGAGAGAGAAACAGGATGGGCTCTGACACCAAAGCTTGCAGTGGAGAGAGAGAGAGACACTCATGAAACCGTAGGTACCAGAATGGAGGAGTGTGTAAAGTGTGAGAGGAAGAAATGGGTTAAGCCATGAGCTCCAGCTGGGGGATCACTGGATTCTCGGTAGGAGGCTGAGGAGAGGCGTGGCCCCCAACCCCGTCCCCTTTGCCAAAAGGAAACCGTTTGTGATGTGAGGTGACACCTAGAAGGCTTGTCTCATTGGCTAAAGAACAGACATCGGTAGCTGGTTTTACACGTTCTTCCAAATGGGCGCCTTTCAAAGCCTTCTGAAGGGAGAATGTCGCCAGCCTCCTCCTCCTTTCTCTTCCTCTCACAGAAAGGAGTGCCCTTTCTTTCTACTCCCGCTCCAAGGTCAACGGTAGATGAGAGAAATGGAGAGCTCATCAGATCTCTAGCGCAAATGCATCATTGAGAGGGAACCAGGCTAATCCGGACCGTCGTCTCTCAGGGCAGGTTCCAGAAGTTCTAGCAGAACCAGGGTGGAATGGGTGTGTTTGAAAAAAAAAATGTTCATAAAACCTTTGAGGTAATGAGTTATCCAGTCTTAGGATCAAGACTCTTAAACAGGAGGTGAAGAGCCACTTCCTATCACCGGACTTGAATGTCAAGGGTCACCCTAAAGGGAAAGAACTCTGATACCCAGACCTCCTGCAGCGGGGGACACTTGGGCTGTGACTCTAAGTAGTCCCCCTCCCCAATTTTCCCATCTAGCACGTGGGAATCTGTCCCAAATTTCTCCAGAACACTGGAAACCAGAAACTGTTGTGTCCATGGTCATGAGGCTTCTCCTCACACCTCACTGAGGACAGCTTCAGTGACCTTACGATGCTCGAGAAGGAGGAAGAAGGTGGTCAGGGGTTAGTCATCCATCACTAGATTCTGGCAGGCGGTGAGGCCACAAGAGGGCAGTGCAGAGAATAGCACTGATGACCGTGAAGGAGAATTTGAATGTCTGCTGATGAGCTTCTTAGGATCCTGCCAAGAAATGAGGTCCCTGAGGCCCTCCGAGAATCTTCTGCAACTGTTTTCTGTATTGTTTTTCTTTACTGCTACCCACATGTCTTTGTTGCTCTTGCAGACTGGCCTGGTCTGGGAGGAGCAGCTAACAGAAAGGAAAACAGCAAAGTGTATTTGTGATACAGAACACAGCAGTGTGTACCCGTTGGATATGGTTTCGGCAGCCGTCTGGAATATCCAGTCTCAATTCCTGCTCCCCATTGCCTCCCTAGCTCCAGGGACAACATTGTTATCTTAGACTATGCTTACGAAATGTCTCATTCAGGGCTTAGAAGGTGGTTTGTGTCGTGACAACGGTGGGGTAAGGAAAGTTCACATTGGTGCGTTGGCGCCAGCTGTATATACTTCCAGTGTTTTCCTCGGGGGGCCTGAAATCAACCATGGCGGGAGTGTTCACATACACACCAGTACAACACGCCGGGGCTGTCTATGCCTGGAGAGCCAGTTGTTAAACGGGTAGCAACCCACCGCTCCCAGGACATGTCACAGAAAATTCTGTGACAAAGAGATGAGATGCTGCCTTAAGACATTAAGAGGGAAAAAATTGCCTTTGGGAGAAACTACCTTGTATTGTTAAAGAACACATGATAGACCCACGATCAGGTTTACTTAGTGGCAAAACTCTACAAGTTCGAAGACGAGGAGCATTCTGGCCAGGTCACCTTTCCAGGGAATGCTATCACTTTTTCTAGATGTTCAGACCCCTGAATTATGTTGATGGAGACACATAACCCCATCTTTATGTTACTATGTTCATAAGGGGAAGAATTTATAAGTGAACCTTTGCAGCTGAAGTTTAAGAGTACTCTAATCCTTTTCCAGCTCATTTACTATTTGGGTTGATACGAGTAGGAACAAGAAATTTTCCAAACTCTAAGGTGGAAGATTGTTTGTTGAAGTGCGTCTCCCTAACCTCACAGCCATGGAGACTGAGTATGACCAGCACCCCACATAGATGAACTCTGTGGCCAAGATGACTTTAGATCTTCTCAGAGAGTGGGGGCACTTTGGAGAGCTCCCTCTCTGGGAGCATTCATTCATTGATAGGTCCTTGAAGTTCCTCATCTGATGATGCAAAACCAAAGGAAACTTTCCATCTAGAAAATGAGAACTCCCTGTGGATGAAACTGACATATAAGAGGAATTATTCATGAGCACTTAATAAGCGTCTGTGCTAAACAAATAAAGGGCACTGTGAAGCAGATTTACTCATCCAGTCCGCCTGACACGTACTTCTTAGTGAACCCTCACAACCACAGGAAGAGGTAGTTGTGAGTATTCTCTCCAATTCAAAGATGAGGAAATTGATGTATCAAGTTAAGTGGCTTCTTCCAGTGAGGGCATTGCTGGGATTTGACCTCAAGAAATCTCCGTCTAGAGGGGCGCCTGGGCGGCTCAGTCAGTTAAGCGTCCAACTTCAGCTCAGGTCATGATCTCACGGTTCGTGGGTTCAAGCCCCACGTCGGGCTCTGTGCGGACAGCTCGGAGCAGGGAACCTGCTTCAGATCCTGTCTCCCTCTCCCTCTGCCCCTCCCCCACTCATTTCCTCTCTCTCTTTTTCTCTCTCTCTCAAAAATAAATACTAAAAAAAAAAATCTTGATCTAGAACCCTTCCTCTTTTTTTTTTATTTTTTTATTTTTTTAACGTTTATTTATTTTTGAGATAGATAGAGACAGAGCATGAATGGGGGAGGGTCAGAGAGAAGGAGACACAGAATCTGAAACAGGCTCCAGGCTCTGAGCTGTCAGCACAGAGCCCGACGCGGGGCTCGAACTCACGGACCGTGAAATCATGACCTCAGCCGAAGTCGGCCGCTTAACCTCCTGAGCCACCCAGGCGCCCCTAGAACCCTTCCTCTTAAGCCACCATTGTTTACCATCTCCCTGCAAGGTACGTGACTAGAAATTTAGCTCCTCTCCTCGGAACATGGGCCTCCACTTTTGTTGCATGAAAACGATCTAGATTCAGACGTCGTAGAACAATGGCTGTCAAAATTGGATCAAGTTTTCCGCGTTGCGTTGAGCTGGCGCTTCCTGCA
This sequence comes from Puma concolor, assembly GCF_028749965.1. Classification (NCBI taxonomy): domain Eukaryota; kingdom Metazoa; phylum Chordata; class Mammalia; order Carnivora; family Felidae; genus Puma; species Puma concolor. The sequence goes on along the minus strand of NC_141677.1, from coordinate 6,551,447 downwards.
GTCACAAAGCAGTGGTTGAAAAATGGAGCGGGGAAGTTCGGGCTTCGACATGCACAGCCACGGCCAGGACACAGGAGTGCTTCTTTCCAGCTGTTTCTCCCGCGAAAGAAAGACAAAACCCTTCCACCACCAATGTTTCACCTGTCTCCGTCTTCCGGGTTCCAGCAGGAATCTCGAACAAGGTCGTGATAGTCCAAGAAGAAACAAGAAGCGTGTTTCTCTCCCACACGCGCTCTTTCGACGTGGCTGGAAGCTTGGAAGAAACGCTATGTTCATGACGTTTTGGTTCGGTGTTCGAGTTATGAGCGTCGGCCTTAGCCCTCGTCCTGATGGCTTTTGGGCCTTGTGTTTATACCCAGAACTCACACCGAGCCCACTTCCTTCTCCACCGCACGATCAGTTGATTTCCCCAAGTTTCTTCTTTCGGCACATGGCACCATGATTCTCTCCCGCCCTTCAAAAATTGGACTGACGCTTGGTCTTCCCTCTTCTCCTTTTCCCATGTTGACCTGGTGGCAACTCCTAGTGGGATAATCAACGCTTCTCTGATATCTTCCTCCTTTCTGTTCCCACTGTCACCCCCACAGACCACCTAAGCTCTGCTTCCCCTCCCCCCCAAATGGGGTCTCAACTCTTCAATGGCTGCCTGTCTCAGCTCCAACTTCTACAGCATTAGAGCACTAAGCAGGGACACATTTGGAGGGCCTCAAGAAGTCCTGCGGTTAGTTAGTGATGTTGGCCATGCCAGGGGATGGGAAATAAGCATTGTCTGTTAGCCCCACCTTCTCCTTTATGCTTGCAAAAATGCAGGTCTCTTCACGTGTTTGTCTCACTCAAACACATTCGGGGACCCTTTCCTGTGTTCACTCAGTTAAGATTCCCCAACCTGGCATTTTAGAACATTTGAGAACATCCAGTAACTTATCCCTCAGCTGTAGATTTTGTTGCCCCCTGACAAAGCCTACATCAGTGGGTCTCAGGCTCAGGGTCACAATGGACCAGCGGGCGACAGGGGGTGGGGTTACATCCAGAGTGCCGGCCACCTTCCGTAACACTGTATCCTGTCCTCACTCTGACATATTGGGGTACGGATGTGGGAGTGTCACATATGAAGAGCATCTTTCAGAAGGTTAAGGGAGAAAACGATTGAGGACTGCTGCCTCAGTTTACCCAAACCACGCTGTCTGCTGTTGTATATATTTGGGACTTTCCTTCCCCTGTGCTGACGCTCCAGCATCCACACCTCTCCCTGGCCAAATCTGGTTTCTTCTTCAAAGTTTGGCTTCAATTCCATCTTGTTCATGAGCCCGCCTTGATTTTTCAAACCAGAGAGGATCTCTCCTTTCTGCAAGCCCCCAGAGCATCTTATGTAAGAGGCTTACATTCAACCTTGCATTATGTTTACTTGGCATCTGTCTTGTATTCCCTGAAAAATCCAAGAGAATGATTTAAAACATCTTTGTATTTCACTGGGCCACATACCTGGTAGGACCTCCACGAACGGGCCTCTTTTCGCCACCCTCGTCCTGTCTTTCCTCGGTGTCCCCCCTTTGCCTTCTCTGCTCTCGAAACAGCAGACGACCTGGAGTTTCCCAGAAGGCAACTTTGCACGTGCCTTCTTATCAGGTGAAGTCGATGGCCCGGATGACCACAGTTCTCCACCCCTCCCTGAACCCGCACCTTCTGCAGCATGAGACGTGGAGACCATTTCTCCTTCCCCTGAATCTGGGCCGGCCCCGCGACGTGCTTTGGGCAGTACAAGGCAGCAGAAGTTACAAGGCGCCAGTTCCGAGCCTGGCCCTCAAAGACTTGCAGGTTTCCACTCGTTTTCTTGGACAGTTGCCTAGCTGCCACACAAACAAACCTGGGCCAGCTTGCAGGAGAATGAGAGACCGCATGGAACAGAGATGAGCCATCTGGCGCAGGCCATCCTTAAACTGGCAGGTCCAGGGGAGGGACAGAGAGAGACACACACACGGAATCCGAAGCAGGCTCCAGGCCCTGAGCTGTCGGCACAGAGCTTGACGCAAGGCTCGAACCCACGAACCGCGAGATCATGACCTGAGCCAATTAGAAGCTTAACCGACTGAGCCCCCAGGCGCCTCTCAAGGAATATATTTAAACGAGGGAAGCAATGGATTAAATCAGAGGCTGTAACAAGCCTGCATATGTTCAATTTGTCTCGCATAGTGTAAGTAGTGAGGTATTTTTTTAAAAAAATGGTTTGCCTACGGGCGCCTGGGTGGCTCAGTCGGTTAAGCGTCCCACTGGCTCAGGTCATGCTCTCCCGGTTTGTGGGTTTGAGCCCTGCGTCGGGCTCTGTGCCGGCAGCTTGAAACCTGGAGCCTGCTTCGGATTCTGCGTCTCCCTCCTTCTCTGCCCCTCCCTCTCTCTCTCTCTCTTGAAAATAAACATTAAAAAATTTTTTTGTAATGGTTTGCCTACATTTGAAAATCAAGAAATTTAAGGTAAGCCCCATATTACTAACTTTCCGCCAAAAAAAAAAAAAATCCATCAACCTTGGGCCTTCGTTTCCTCATGGCACCAGTGACTGGGGACTCCCCTTTAGATGAGCACACTCTTCTGGCTGTGACAATCCTCAGTGATCCCTGCCTGTCGGCTTCTCGATACACATTGTCATTTGTCATCATGTCTGCACTTGTGCTGCGTCCGTGGCTTTCACTCCGTGGTTTACCTGCTGTGAAACCCTGAGCACTTAGGAGAGCTGCTGATAACTGGGTCCCCTCGCCTCCTTCTGCCTGTAGCATGGGTGTGATGGAGACAGATTCTCTCTCCCCAGGCAAGATTTTAAGTGTCGCTCATATCTCATCTTTCTCCTCTACTAATTGAATTTTTTTCTCCCTCCAAAGGGTTTTCAGGGATAATTTGGCTTACAACCTGCCGAAACTAGAGCAAGGCATTTTCTTTCATCTCACAATTCAGTTTCATTATGGCAGGAACTGCAGAGAAAGAGTCACCCAGCAGGGACGGCAGGCCGGTCAGGAGGACCGTGCCAGTTTTCTGATGTTTTTCCCCTTCATAACGTTGTTTTTTAAATGTGTGTTTATTTTTGAAAGAGAGGGAGACAGAGCGTGAGTGGGGGAAGGGCAGAGAGAGAGGGAGACAGAGAATCCGAAGCAGGCTCCAGGCTCTGAGCTGTCAGCACAGAGCCCCACGCGGGGCTCGAACTCGTGAACTCAAGATCATGGCCTGAGCCGAAGCCAGACGCTTAACCGACGGAGCCACCCAAGGCGCCCCTATGTTTTTCCCCTTTAACGGTGCTCACAAGGGTCTATGTACAACCTGCTATCTGTGGTCTGTCTCTTTCAGGATGGACTGCAGAACTTTATCCATTTATTTTTGGTCGGATGATTACTTATTCTACTTCTAAGGCTTATAACTCATTGATGTTCAGGAAGGCACTGGTACAGGTAGACCAGCTGTTTACTCTGGCATCTGCTCCAATTGGTCGTTGCCTAGGCTGAATCCGTAGTTAAATCTTTTGAACATATCAACTCTGGACTTAACACACTGGAACGCAAAACACGCTCCCCTTCAACGATGCCTTTACCTTTGGACTCATTTGTGACACAACAGGCTCAGCAACTTGGTCACAGCTCTGTGCCACTTGGCTGTATCAGTTCTTTTATGTAAACACCAACTTAATCATCCAATTCAGAAGAAACTTTGTCTCTTGTGGTGCATCCAAAGTTCAGCTTGTGAGGGCATGAAAGGCAGCTCAGCCTGTTCTCCCATTAGTGAAATGAAAAAGCAGGTAGAACTCGCCTAAGTAAGTTGGTGCCTCAATATTTCTAAACGCCCCATGGTATCGGGCAACTGACTTAAGAGTTGGACCAAGATGGCCTCTGAAGTGACACATTCTGCTTCGTCGAGCTGAGAAAAGCAACAGAAACTCTATTTTTAGTAGTGGTTGTTCTTCAGTAAGGATAGGCAAGAATAGACTAGCAGAGTTGACACCTTCTTTCCAGCCTACTTGGAAAATCGTTCACCCGACGTGATGTTTTCGTATCCCGTATCCATCTGTTGAAGACAATACCTTTTGATCACAGAGGTAATACACGACCATTGCGACAAATTTTAATACGGTTAAGCAAGATGCAGAAAATAAAAAGTTCCCTCACATCCCGGGAGTATTTCGAAATGGATTACTCTAGTTCTCTTTGTCTCTGTCTCTCTTTGTATTTTCGAAAGCTTTAAGACTTGGGAGTGCTTTCTTTTAAACCCCAAACTTAGGGGAAAAAAAATAAACATCTTGAAGGGAATGTTTTCAAATCTGGTTTGCATTTCCCTGCTGTCCTAGAGATTTTAAACGAAAAGGACTCAGGCTGTCCCTCTGGCCACTGATCATTGTCATGGGCTGAACCCCCTCTCTTTTGAACGTCTTCCAATTGCTTGTCACTCTTATCACCTGTGTGCCTGCTTCTGGAAACCTGGAGTATTCCAATTTTCTGTGATTGGAAGAAAAAGAATGTTTGGTTAGAACTATATGTAAATTAAAAGTCAACAGGCTCTGCACAAGCCGAAGAGGCTCTCCTATGGTTTATTTTTTTAAAAGTTTTTATTTTTTTAAGTTTTTATTTATTATTTTGAGAGACAGAGAGAGGGAGAGAGAATCCTAAACAGGCTCTGCACTGTCAGCTCGGAGCCCAACACAGGGCTCAAACTCACAAACCACAAGATCATGACCTGAGCTGGAGTTGGACGCTTAACCGACTGAGCCACCCAGGCTCCCCTCTCCTATGGTTTAAAATGCGGACTTTATTTCATAAGTTTCTGTGATCTGGAGACCTTTTATATTTATTTCCCATTTGTAACTATGTCTTAGAGTTGACACTGCCTGAAATGTGACCTCTGAATTAAAGAGATTTTAGTATATTTTGAAATGCAACATTGAACAGCTCTTCATCTACCTGTCATTTGGATGTCTTCTGTGGAAAAAATGTCCACTAGCTCTGCCCATTTAAAAACTTTTTTAGGGGCACCTGGGTGGTTCAGTTGGTTAAGTGTCCGACTCTTGATTTCGGCTCAGGTCATGATCTCGCGGTCCATGAGTTTGAGCCCTGCGTTGGACTCTGTGCTGATAGCTCAGAGCCTGGAGCCTGCTTTGGATTCTGTGTCTCCCTCTCTCTCCACCCCTCCCCCACTTGCACTCTGTCTCTCTCTCTCTCTCTCTCTCAAGAATGAATACACGTTAAAAAAATTTTTTTTAAGTTTATTTATTCTTGAGAGAGAGAGAAAGAGAGCACAAGCAGGGGAGGGGCAGAAAAAGAGGGAGAGAGAGAATCCCAAGCAGGCTCCACACTGTCGGCACAGAGCCTGATGTGGGGCTTGATCTCATGAACTGTGAGATCGTGACCTGAGCTGAAACCAAGAGTCAGACGCTCAATGAACAGTCACTCAGGTGCCCCCCTTCTGCCCATTTTTAAGTTGGTTGTCTGTTTTTTTTGTTATTGAGTTATATGAGTTCTTTACATATTTTGGACATTAATCCCTTCTCTCACATATGGTGTACAAATATTCTCTCCCATTCCGTAGGTTGCCTTTTCATTTTGTTAGTGGTTTCCTTTGTTGTACGGAGGCTTTAGTCTGATGTCATCCCACTTGTGATTTCTGCTTTTGGTGCCTGGGCTTTTTGTGTCCTGTCCAAAACATCATTGCAAGGGTCCTTTCTTCTAGGAGTTTTATGGTTTCAGGTCTTATGTTTAAGTCTTTTCTCTTTTTTAATTAAAACATATGTTTTTAATGTTTATTTTTGAGAGAGAGAGCGAGAACGAACAGAGGAGGGGTAGAGAGAGAGGGAGACACAGAATCCGAAGCAGGCTCCAGGCTCTGAGCTGTCAGCACAGAGCCTGACAAGCTGTGAGATCATGACCTGAGCCGAAGTCAGATGCTTAACCAACTGAGCCACCCAGGCACCCCTTATGTTTAAGTCTTTAAGCCATTTTGAGTTAATTGTTGTGAATGGTGTAAGATATGGGTCACATTTAATTTAGCTGTATGTGGTTATCTAGGAATAAAACCTTTTTATTTGTGGCATTTATTGGAAATGTTAATGAAAGAAATGTTAAAGAAGATTTATAACTGAGCTCAGGAGTCTTCTTCATTAACTGGTGTTAATTAGGAGGCTATGTTAATCAGGATGGGTGGGGGGGCTTGCTGTGGTAAAATCGTTGCTTAACACATAAGCATTTATCTCTTGCTTATGCAAAGCGCACTCCTGGTCTGATTAGTCTCTGAAGGAGATTTCTTCCAAGTGGTGACTCAGGGATCGGGTAGCCTATCATCTGGGACAGGCACTTATCAGGGTCACCAGAGCAGAGGAAGAGAGATCATGGAGAACCCACACCCCCTCTAATGCCTCCGCATCAAATACTTCAACCTGCAAGTGACACATATCATTGCCACTCACGGCCCAAGGATCAGTGACTGCCAGGGGGCCAGAGAGCATAACCTCCCTGTATGCCCACAAAGGAGCAAAGGACCAGATATGGACCAGTGTTTCCAGACTCCATGGCCATGACCTTAGGCAAGTACCGTAACTCACTCATCTATTATGACGGGTTTGGACCAGATGACTCGGTGACCGTCATCCTGCCACTCTGAGTCTAGATATCTGATTTCGTCTTAGCTTTGTGATTTTTACTGCTTTGTACGCACGATTTCACTGTTCCTCTAAGAATATCAGGCAACTTCCAGCAAGGGACAGATGTTTGGTTTCTTATTGGCAGTATAACCTTTGGCTATTTGTTTCACTTTTCAATAACTCTTCTTTTCCTTTTTAATTCAAATATAGAATGGGGATAGGAAGAGCGCGTCTTCAAAAAATTACCAAGTAGTAAATGAGGCAACTCATGTAATGTTTTAGAACAGTGTCTGGATCATTCTAAGAGTTCAGTAGGTTCATTTTGTGTGATTTTATTTTTAGTTTTATTATTATTTTTTTAATGTTTATTTTTGAGAGAGAGAGAGAGAGAGAGAGCATGAACAGGGAAGGGGCAGAGAGAGAGAGGGAGACACAGAATCTGAAGCAGGCTTCAGGCTCCTAGCTGTCAGCATATAGCCCGATGCAGGGCTCAGACCCACAAACTGTGAGATCATGACCTGAGCCGCAGTCACATGCTTAACCGACTGAGCCACCCAGGTGCCCCCAGTTTTATTTTTTAAAGATGACTGTCCTTTTTGCCCTGGCTTGATAAGTGTCTACATAGTAACAACTCAGATAGATGTTGTTGTCCTTCATGCCCTGGCATGATTAGTCAGCCCAGCCCATGCCAGTCTCTTTCGTGTACCCACACGTAAAATGGGGTCACAGACTCTACTTGTAGGTGTTCTGGGTCTTTCCCCAAGACCCTCACCTCCCGTGCACTGTGCCTCATCTGCCTTAGCACATTCATCTATCGATGGACACTTGGGCTGCTTCCATAATTCGGCAGTTCTAGATAATGCAGCAATAAACAGAAGGGTACATATATTCCTTTGAATTAATGTTTTTGTATTTTGGGGGTAAATATCCAGGACTGCAATTCCTGAATCATAGGGTAGTTCTGTTTTTAACTTTTGAGGAACCTCCATACTGTTTCCCACAATGACTGCCCCAGTTTGCATTCCCCCCTGTAGTGCAAGAGGGTTCCTTCCTCTCCACATCCTCACCAACGCTTGTTGTTTCTTGTGTTTTTGCTTTTATCCATTATGACAGGTGTGAGGTGCTAGCTTATCTCTAATCATAGTTTTGATTTGCATTTCCCTGATGATCAGTGATATTAAGCATCTTTTCATGTGTCTGTTGGCCACCCAGATGTCTTGTTTGGAGAAATGTCTGTTCATGTTTTCTTCCCATTTTTAATTGGATTATTTGTTTTTTTGGGTGTTGAGTTGCACAAGTTGTTTATATATTTCAGATACTAACCCTTTATCAGATATGTCGTGGGGTAATATCTTCTCCCATTCCTTAGGTTGCCTTTTAGTTTTGTTGATTGTTTCCTTTGCTGTGTGGAAGTTTTTTATTTTGATGTAGTCCCAATAGTTTATTTTTGCTTTTATTTCCCTTGCCTTGGGAGACATATCTAGAAAAATGTTGCTACAGCTGATGTCAGAGAAATTACTGCCTGTGCTCTCTTCTAGGATTTTTGTGATTTCAGGTCTCACATTTAGGTCTTTAATCCATTTTGAGTTTGTTTTTTGTGTATGGTAAAAGAAAGTGGTCCAGTTTCATTCTTTTGCATGTTGCTGTCCAGTTTTCCTAACACCATTTATTTAAGCGAATGTCTTCTTCCCATTGTATATTTGTTCCTCCTTTGTTGAATATTGACCATATAATTGTGTATTTATTTCTGCGTTTCCTATTCTGTTCTATTGATCTATGTGTCTATTTGTCCCAGTACCACACTGTTTTGATTACTACTTTGTAGTAGTAATTTTGTAACTTTGTAATATAACTTGAAGTATAGTAGTAGCTTTACAATATAACTTGAAGTCTAGAATTATGATTCCTCCAGTTTTGTTTTTGTATTTGTTTTTGTTTTTCAAGATTGCTTTGGCTATTTGGGTGTCTTTTGTGGTTCCATACATATTTTAAGATTGTTTGTTCTAGTTCTGTGAGACATGCTGTTGGCATTTTGATAGGGATTGAGTTAAATCTGTAGATTCCTTTGGGTAGTATAGACATTTTAACAATATTTGTTCCTCCAATCTATGAGCATGGAATATCTTTCCATTGTAAATGGGATTTTATAATTTCCATTGTAAATGGGGTTGTTTTCTTAATTTTTCTTTCTGCTACTTCATTATTAGTATATAGGAATGCAACAGATTTCTGAACATTGATTTTATATCCCATGACTTTAGTGAATTCATTTATCAGTTCTAGTAGTTTTTTAGTGGAATCTTTAGGGTTTCCTATATACAGAATCATGTCGTCTGCAAACAGTGAAAGTTTTACTTCTACCTTACCAATTCAGATGCCTTTTCTTTCTTTTTCTTGTCTGATTGCTATGGCTAGGAATACCAGTACTATATTGAATAAAGGTGGTGAGAGTGGACATCCTTGTCTCGTTCCTGACCTTGGGAGAGAAAGCATTCAGTTTTTCCCCATTGAAGATGATGTTTGCTGTGGGTTTTTCATGGATGGCCTTTATTGTCTTGAGGTATGTTTCCTCTAGACCTACTTTGTTGAGGGTTTTTATCCCGAATGGATTCTGTACTTTGTCAAATGCTTTTTTTGCATCTATTGAAATGGTCATATTTCTCTCATTGATGTGATATATCACGTTGACTGGTTTGTGAATATTGAACCACTTTTGCGTTCTGGGACTAAATCCCACTTGATCGTGGTGTATGATTTTTTTTTTTTAAACGTATTATTGGATTCAGTTATTACTAGTATCTTGTTGAGGATTTTTGTATCTGTGTTCATCAGAGATATTGGCCTATAGTTCTCTTTTGTTGTGATGTATTTATCTGGTTTTGGTATCAGGGTAATGCTGGCTTCATAGAATGAGTTTGGAAGTTTTCTTTCCTTTTCTGTTTTTTGGAATAGTTTGAGAAGAATTGGTATTAAGTCTTCTTTAAATGTTTGGTTAGAATTTGCATGTGAAGCCATCTGATCCTAGACTTTTGTTTGTTGGGAGTTTTTTGATTACTGATTCAATTCCATTGCTGGTAATTAGTCTGTTTGAATTTTCTATTTATTCCTGCTTCTGTTTTGGTAGATTATATGTTTCTAGAAACTTATCCATTTCTTCCAGTTATCCAATTTGTTGGCATATAATTTTTCATAATATTCTCTTATAATCCTTTGTGTTTCTGTGGTGTCAGTTGTTATTTCTCCTCTTTCATTTGTGATTTTGTTTATTTGGGTTCTCTTTCTCTCTTCTTTTTTTTTTTTTTTTTGATGAGTTTGGCTAGAAGTTTATTAATTTTATAGATTTTTTCAAAGAACCAATTCTTGGTTTCATTGATTGTTCTATTGACATTTTAGTTCCTGTATCATTTATTTTTACTCTTATCTTTACTATTTCCTTCCTTTTGTGGGTTTGGGGTTTCCTTTGTTCTTTTTTTTTTTTTTTCTAGCTCTTCTAGGTATAATGTTAGGTTGTTTATTTGAGATTTTTCTTGCTTCTTGAGATTGGCCTGTATTGCTGTCAATTTCCCTATTAGAACCATTTTTGCTACATCTCAAAGATTTTGGACTGTTGTGTTTGCAATAGCATTGTTTCCATGTAATTTTGTATTTCTTCTTTGATTTTTCGGTTGACCCATTCATTGTTTAGTGCCATGTTATTTACCCTCTGTGTATTTGTGGTCCTTCCAGATTTCTTCTTGTGATTAATTTCCAGATTCATAGCATTGTGGTCAGAAAAAATTCATGGTATTATTTCGATCTTTTTTAATTTGTCAAGACTTGTTTTGTGGCCTAATATGTGATCTATTCTGGAGAATTTTCTGTGTGAACTTGAAAGGAATGTGTATTCTGCTGTCTTAAGATGGAATGTTCTGAGTATATCTGTTAAATCCCTCTGTTCCAGTGAGTCTGTCCTTCAAAGTCACTATTTCCTTGTGGATTTTCTTTTTGGATAATATGTTCATTGATATAAGTGGGGTGTTAACTTCCCCTACTATTATTGTATTATTATTCATCATTTCCTTTATGTTTGTTATTAACTGTTCATGTATTTGGGTGCTCCCAGTTTGGGTATATAAATACCTATAATTGTTATATCTTCTTGTTGGATTGTCCAAATAAAATTGTCCTTCTTTGTCTCTTGTTACAGTCTTTGTTTTAAAGCCTATTTTGTCCAATGTAAATGTTGCCACTCCAGCTTTCTTTTGATATCCATTCACATGATAAATATTCTCCAACCCCTCACTTTCAATCTGCAGATGTCTTTAGGTCTGAAATGAATCTCTTGTAGGCAGCATATAGGTGAGTCTTGGGTTTTTTTTTTAATCCATTCTGTCACTCTGTGCTTTTTTTAATATTAAAAATTTTTTTAAATGTTTTTATTTATTTTTGAGTGAGAGAGACAGGGTGTGAATAGGGGAGGGGCAGAGATGGACGGAGACACAGAATCTGAAGCGGGCTCCAGGCTTCAAGCCGTCAGCACAGACCCCAATGCCAGACTCGAACTCACGAATCAGGAGACCATGACCCGAGCCGAAGTTGGCGGTTAACCAGGCACCCCTATCCTATGTCTTTTGATTGGAGATTTTAGTCCATTTATATTCAAAGTAATTATTGATAGACATGTATTTATTACCATTTTGTTACTTGTTTTGTGGTTGTTTCTATAGTTTTTCTCTGATCCTTCTCACTTTCTTTCAGGGTTTGTTGGCTTTCTTTAGTAATGTATTTTGGTTTCTTTCTCTATTCTTTGCATATTGTTAGTACTTTTTGACTTGTGATTACCATTAGGTTTATATATAACATTTGCACAGAGCAGTCTATGTTAAGTCGATGGTCATTTAAGTTTGAACCCATTCTTTACTCCTGTCCTCTTCATGATTTAGGTATATGGTGTTGTATTTTGCTTCCTTTTATTTTATGTATTCCTTGTCTAAATTTTACAGAAATACTTATTTTTACTCTTCTCTTTTTTTTTACTTTTCATACCTTCACTTACATTCTTTCCTTTCCATTTAATGAGTCCTCTGTAATATTTCTTAAAGGGATGGTTTAGTGGTCGTGAACCTTAGTTTTTGTTTGTCTGAGAAACATTTGTTTTTTAGGAACTCTTTATCTATTCTATTCTGAATGATTGCCTTGCTGGATAGAGTATTCTCGGCTGCCCATTTCTCCTTTACAGCACTTTGAATATATCCTGCCACTCCCTTCTGGCCTGCAAAGCGCTAAGAAATCTGCTGATAAAATTGTGAGAGTTCTCTTGTACGTAACCGTCTTCTTTTCCCTCGCTGCTTTTAAAGTCTTTTCTTTATCATTTTTGCCATCTTAATTACCCTGTGTCTTAGGTTGATTTCTTTTTTGGGGGGGGGGTATCTCTGTGTTTCCTGGATCTAGATATCGATTTCCTTCTCCAGATTAGGGAAGTTTTCAGCCATTATTTCTTCAAATTAGTTTTCTTCCCTCCTTTCTCTGTCTTCTTCTTCTGGGATCCCTAGAATATGGACAATGTGGTGTTTTTTTCCACAGGTACACCGTGTGGACAGGAGATGCTAAGCATCTGAGATTTATGTAGAGGGAATGAATTACATCAAAAGATGTTGTCACTTTGTCCCTGAAATGACGATAAATGTAACAGCAGCCTGCTTTCCCCCGATCCGGCTTCATTGTCATGTATGGCAAACAGGTCAAATTTGTCACTGCCAAACGCAATAAATTCACACCCTGGTTTTGGAAAAAGATAAATCATCAGAGAATAATTTCCAGATACTCCGCAAAGGTTGTATAGCCCCACATTGTTTTTCTAAGTGTAGTAAAATAGGGACAATTTCAATTCCTATCTTATCTAAATTTCAAACCCTCTGGATGTTTTGAAAATAGCAAAGGACTCCCCTTCTTCCCAAGGCTGCGTGTGTCAAACTAATGGGGAGATCCTTCAAACCACCTGTGAAGAATATGCCGAGAAAATAACTGTGCTTAAGGCTTAAACACGCAGAACCTACCATTCTTGGACATTACATTCAGCCTAATTAACATAAGAACTTGTTCACATCAGGCTACTGAGTTAACAAAGGACTTACCAAAATGTATGTCTATGTGAACCTTTCAGCTAGGTAGGTTTCTGTCAGCCTCCATTTTTCTAATAAGGAAAACAAAAGGGAGGGACTAAGGTCACTGTGCAAAAAGCCTCTATCTTCAGATTCCAAATTCCAGTCCTTCCCATATACTGGGTCTTTTGCCTTTATCTTTTGCCCTTTGTATTGAAGACACCACTGCAGTAAATTTGGGGAGACGAATCCTGCAGCCCCAAGGAGGGAGAGGTTATCTACCTTTTCCTGTGAGAAAAGCAGGACTGTCGATATTGCTGGAAACAAGGGCATGGTGAACCCCTTGGGGACGAGAGCCATGGTGCACCCTGTACCATACCGTCTTCCCCTTGTGCTCGGCCACTGTGTTCAGAGCTGGGACCTCCCTCATGGAAGGAACCTGGGCTTCCCATTGTAGTGAAGTATATCTATTAGTCTCCTTCTCAAACTCAACATATGACAGGTGCAGAAGGGGTTTACTAAGAAGCAGCCTCTCCAGGGACGCCTGGTGGCTCAGTCAGTTAAGCGTGTGACTACGGCTCAGGTCATGATCTCACGGTTCATGAGTTTGAGCCCCACGTCGGGCTCTGTGCTGACAGCTCAGAGCCTGGAGCCTGCTTCTGATCCTGTGTCCCCCCTCTCTCTCTGTCCTTCCCCCACTTTCACTCTGTCTCTCTCTCAAAAATAAACATTAAACAAATAATTAAACAAAACAAAAAAAAGCAGTCTCTCTGGCTTGGAACAGAAGGAGCCTCCCTTCTGTTACTTAAGGTTTAAGGTCAAGATTCAACTGAGGCATATGGAAAGGTAAATCTATAAATAGTCAACTGATAATGGGACTGCTTTGGGGTTCAAAGGTATTTTTCAATTTCCTTTGCAAAACCTGTAAAGTGGTAAGATACCACCATGGCAGCCCTGTGTACTTAAAACTAATTTTTTTTCTGATCTAATGAAGAATTCATTATGTCAGACTACTCATCACTTTGAACTTAAAAAGTGTTCCCAGAGGCAGCTTGGCATACACAGTGTTCAATGATTGGAATGCATATATTCTCCAAAGGGAGGTATGGTGCTCACTTTTGTGAGATTTAGCTTGGACACGTTCTTAGCTGGAGGTAACAGAATCTACTCCAGAGGAAAGGCATTTATTAGGGGTTAGAGATAACTTGCCGAATCTTGGCGAAGGCTCAAGGCAGAGAATTGGGGTTGAGCTTCCTGCAAAAACTCTCCAACTTAAATATAGACCTGAGCTGCTAAGGGATGGGCTGCTTTGGTCGTGGTCATGGAATAAGGAAGTGGCTGAAGCCACCACACTGCCAGCTCAAAGTCAGGCTGCCATGATCCAAACCAGGAAAGCAGGTGTCCAATACAGAGCCCCTCTCCTCAAGTGGCTCAGTGCTGAATCAGAGTCTCGCATGAGTGCATCTGAAAGGCAGAAATGAACCTGCATCTGGAACCCAGGGCAAATGAGTGTCTGGTGTTGGCATGCCAGCTGGGTCGAGTGAAGCCCTCTGCGATGCCTGCCACAGTGCTTCACCCCATTTCTCTTCTCTCCACTGGCGTATTAAAGAGCAAAGCTTATTTCCCATCCATCTAGCCTCCTACCTGTCCTTATCTATGACTCATCCATCCATCTGTCCATCCGTCCATCCATCCGTCCATCCGTCCAACCATCCAACCATCCATCCATCCATCCATCCATCCATCCATCCATCCATCTGATTTTTGCACTTCCATTATTATTATTATTATTATTATTATTATTATTATTATTATATTTTTAAAAATCTGTTTCAGGGATGCATGGGTGGCCCAGTTGGTTACGCGTCTGACTCTTGACTTCAGCTCAGGTTGTGATCTCATGTTTCATGGGTTAGAGCCCCGTGTTGGGCTCTGCACTGACAGTGTGGAGTCTGCTTGGGATTCTCTCTCTCCCTCTCTCTGCCTCTCCCCCCACTCACTCTCTTTCTCTCTCAAAAATAAATAAACTCTAAAAATCTGTTTCAGAATGGGTCTAAAAGATAAGGACTGTTTACAAAGGTATGACTACAATACCATTATCACAGTAACATTTTTAATAATAATCCCCTAATATCATCAAATATCTAGTCAGTGTTCAAATCTTCCCAATTGTCTCATCGTTTTCAAAGCCAGTTTGTTTGAAGTGGGTTCTAAATGATGAGGCTTTGGGTCTTACAGTGTAAGTTGGTGGGCATGTCTCTTCAGCCTCTTTTCATCCACAATTTCTTCTCCTTTGCTCCCCTCCCCTCCCCTGCCTTGGCCACTCTCCTCCCCTGCCCTTCTGCTTCCCCACCTCTCTCTCTTTCTCTCCACTTCCAATTTCTTTGTTCAAGAAGCTGGGTCATTTGCCCTACAATCTTTTGCCATCTGGATCGTGCTTACTGTATCCCCACATTGTCCTCTGATAGTTGTTTGTCTTTCATATTTTCTACAAACAGACCCTCAGATCTAGAGGTGGATCCAGTTTAGGGTTACTTTTTGGTAAGAGTATTTGAGAAGTGAGGGTGCATGCATCGCTCAGAGGCTTGCAGTAGTCATTTGTCTCTCTCTTTGGTGACTTAAATCAGCATCCAGTTGGCGATTGTTGCCTGGTTCCATCCTTTCACTAGGGGTCTGCAAAGCATTTAGACACACTTAGTGTGTCATTCCTTCCTCGTTCATTGGCTCGGATTCTTCAAGTGTGAGAAACTCTCTCATCAACGATTTGGCTTTCCCAAGATACCTCTATATAGGAAGAGCAGAGTACATTCTTGATTTCTAGACCTCCCTCCCTTTTTCCTTCCCAGTTTTCAGAAAAACAAATTGGAATTCATTATTTTATTTTGTTAAAAAAATTTTTTTAACGTTTATTTATTTTTGAGAGACAGAGCACGAGCAGGGGAGGGGCAGAGAGCGAGGGAGGCAGAGAATCCGAAGCAGGCTCCAGGTTCTGAGCTGTCAGCACAGAGCCCGACGTGGGGCTTGAACTCACGAATCAGGAGATCATGACCTGAGCCGAAGTTGGATGCTTAACTGACTGAGCCACCCAGGTGACCCTGGAATTTGTTATTTTAAATGCAGCATGTTTTAAAGGTAGTCAATGAGGTTTGGGTTTTTTTTTTTTTTTTTTAAGCATCATTATGACATCATGGATCTAGGCAAATTTGATTTGCTTCAATCTTCTGCAATTATCTTTTTAAAAAATTGATGTCCAGATTGATGGATTTGAGAGCGAAACTCTAGTTCTTTTTGACACAATTCTGATCGTCTTGCTCATCATCTTGACTTCCTTGACTTCCTTGATTCCTTGACTTCCTTGATGGTCTTGTTGTGACATCTGTTTAACTATCTCCGTGAGGGAAGGGGCACATATATGACCTGAGCCAGGCCAGTCAGATGCTGTCTCTGAAGAACTGAGCCCTGAATAGACCTAGGAATGAAAACGTGTTGCAGGTTTCATTTGTGTGTTTCTTGCCCCAGACCTAGAACCAGCCATTTCTTCAAGGATTGCTTTTTTGTTTTTGTTTTCATCTTGTTTTATTTGTTTGTTTTGTTTTGTCTTAAGCAAGAAACGGTATTTAGAGACCACAATCTGGATGCTCTATGAAATAACATATGTTTTCAAAAAGTAATTTATTCTTCAATTATCCCAAGAATCAAAGGATGGAAAAGGATGAGATGATTAGCATGGGGCATATCCTTGCAAAGAGGGTTTATTTAAAGGCCATCCAGACAGAAATAAAAAGGAAGTACACATTACAATATTTGCAGTGATTTTTATCTTCCCCTCACCCCCAGGGGGTCTGGCTGTTTTTTTGGGTGCTTCAAGTCCCCTCGGCCCAACATGGCTCCTACCCTGGCCCTGCCATGGTGCTTGGCATCTTCTCGATTATTCTCACCCCTCCATGTTTAGAGATGGGTCTTCAAATGTCATCTGGGAGAAATGATACATGATGTAACACCCTGGTTACAATGATCTTACTGGACTAGACTGTGGGTCACCTCCTAAATCTCGGTGTGAATGAGCATAGCAGGGCTCCTTTCCTTGGGGAAGGAGGTGTTGGGAGAGGACTGGCCGGGACGGTGGGTGCAGCCTGAAGGCCCTCCCACTGCAAGTGAGAAGGGAATCTGATGGCAGGTCACTAGGAGGTGTCCGTTGTTTTTACCTGCCTTGATTTCATTTTGGAGATCTATCCTTCCCTCTTTGGGGATGGTCTTGTTGTGACATCTGTTTAACTATCTCTGTGAGGGAAGGGACACGTATATGACCTGAGCCAGGCCAGTCAGATGCTGTCTCTCAGGAACTGAGCCCTGAACAGAGCA
Source organism: Puma concolor (assembly GCF_028749965.1). Taxonomy (NCBI): domain Eukaryota; kingdom Metazoa; phylum Chordata; class Mammalia; order Carnivora; family Felidae; genus Puma; species Puma concolor. The sequence continues at coordinate 6,534,401 of NC_141677.1, read as the reverse complement.
ACGTACAGACCTAGACAGCCGGAGTGCGTCCATCTCGATGGCGAGGCTCTGGTTTTGTTTTTTTTTGCTGGTTGGTTTTTTTGCCGTAACCATCTTTATTATCTAGATTGATTTTGACTGTAGCTCCTACAGTATTGGGATAAATTCCGCATTTAAACATCAGGGAAAGAAGAAGAGAGACAGGCGAAGATGAAGCAGAAATATGGTTCTGTGGGGAGCCACCCCCGATGCCCCAGACCTCAGGACGGGGGCTGTGCTCAGTCCATTGCTTGTCTATTTGTTTTTCATTTCTTTTCTTTTTTCTTTGATTTAAATCCCAGTTAGTTAACATATAGTATAGTAATGATTTCAGGAACAGAATGTAGTGATTCATCACTTACATACAACACCCAGGGCTCATCTCAACAGGTGCCCTCCTCAATGCCCATCACCCATCTAGCCCATCCCCCACCCAACACCCCTCCAGCAACCCTCAGTTTGTTCTCTGTATTTCAGAATCTCTTATGACTTGTCCCCTCTCTGTTTTTATCTTATTTTTCCTTCCCTTTCCCTATGTTCATCTGTTTTGTTTCTTAAATTCCACATATGAGTGAAATCATATGATACTTGTCTTTCTCTGACTGACCAATTTTGCTTAGCATAATACCTTCCAGTTCCATCCACGTAGTTGCAAATGGCAAGACGTCATTCTTTTTGATGGCCGAGTAATACTCTATTGTATATATATACCACATTTTCTTTATCCATTCATCCACCGTTGGACATTTGGGCCCTTTCCATACTTTGGCTATTGTGGATAGTGCTGCCATAAACATGGGGGCGCATGTGTCCCTTCGAAACAGCATACCTGTATTCCATGGATAAATGCCTAGTAGTGCAATTGCTGGGTCGTAGGGTAGTTCTATTTTTAGTTTTTTGAGGACCCTCCACACTGTTCTCCAGAGCGGCTGCACCAGTCGGCATTCCCATGATGGCAACGCTCTGTAAAGATTGTTCAGGACGTCCTGCCACCTGGATCTGCCCTGATCTCTGGCTTTCCAGAGCCTATGTCTTCACCTGATTTTCTGCCTTCGAGTGGATTTATTTCTCTCTCCTTCCTCCGCTGCTTAAGTTAGCTGGATTTGCCCTCTGCTGCTTGGCACCAAGAATTCTAACATAAATGCATGAAAGGAACCCTCATTTACTACCATAATCTAACCCGTGCCCCACTATAGCAGAGAGCTAGCTGAGTGACATTATGAAATGCCCTGTTGGAAGGCCCTTAGATCTCGAATATTTCCTTTGGAATGTCGGGGGCTGGTCTCTCTTGACCCTGCAAGGAATTCAGTGGCCTATGTGTTCTTCCAACTGCTTCCTGGACAGCTGGGATCTAGCAGGGAAAAAAAGGAAATAGGGGTTTCCCTATTCCTTCCTCTCTTTGTCTCTCGTGGGCCATTGTTTAACCTTCATGCTGCTCTATAGTATACCTGCTTCAAGAGGAGGGTTTTCCCCAATATAAAAATGTGCATGGCCCTTACAGACAACACCAAGAATCGAAAAGATGAAAACAAAACTCACAGTCTTATCACCAGATAATTACTTCTTAACATTTTGCTGTGATTTCTTACAGTCTTCGCTACCACAAATAGATAAATAATGTTTGAAAAACAGGATTATAGCGGTGCCTGGGCAGCTCAGTCGGTTGGAGCATCCGACTTCGGGTCAAGTCACGATCTCACAGCTAGTGAGTTCGAGCCCGCATCAGGCTCTGGGCTGACAGCTCAGAGCCTGGAGCCTGCTTTGGATTCCGTGTCTCTCTCTCTCTCTCTGCCCCTCCCCTGCTCATGCTCTGTCTCTCTCTCTTTCTCAAAAATAAACAATAAACCATAAAAACAGTTTATAAAAAAATTAATAATTAAAATGAACAAAACAGGATTATAATGTCTTATAAATTTAAAATAATACAGTGGGGCGCCTGGGTGGCGCAGTCGGTTAAGCGTCCGACTTCAACCAGGTCACGATCTCGCGGTCCGGGAGTTCGAGCCCCGCGTCAGGCTCTGGGCTGATGGCTGATGGCTCAGAGCCTGGAGCCTGTTTCTGATTCTGTGTCTCCCTCTCTCTCTCTGCCCCTCCCCCGTTCATGCTCTGTCTCTGTCCCAAAAATAAATAAAAAAAAAAAAAAAAGTTAAAAAAAAAAATCTTTAAAATAATACAGTAACTTTTTCCAAGTCATTAAATTATTTTCTTCTATATCATTGGTAATGGTTGCACATTATTCACATGGGCATTGTATGTCCATTATTTACATTCTTAGTTCATCTAAAGCCTCATTCTTTTCTTTTTACGTTTATTTATTTATTTTGAGAGAGACAGAGCAGCAGGGGAAAGGCAGAGAGAGAGAGAGACAGAGAGAGAGAGAATCCCAAGCAGGTTTCACACTCTCAGTGCGGAGCCCAATGCAGGACTCGAACTCATGAATTGTGAGATCATGACCTGAGCCGGAATCAGGAGTTGGACACTTAACTGACTGATCCACCCAGGCACCTCTAAAACCTCATTCTTTTTAAAATTTTTTTTCAACTTTTTTTTTATTTATTTTTGGGACAGAGAGAGACAGAGCATGAATGGGGGAGGGGCAGAGAGAGAGGGAGACACAGAATCGGAAACAGGCTCCAGGCTCTGAGCCATCAGCCCAGAGCCCGACGCGGGGCTCGAACTCACGGACCGCAAGATCGTGACCTGGCTGAAGTCGGACGCTTAACCGACTGTGCCACCCAGGCGCCCCAAACCTCATTCTTTTTGTATACAAGAATCTAAAAGTTAAAATCACCTTTCTCTTCTGAGATCAGTGTAAACGCTGCCCAATGGGACCCATGGCCCACACTAATGTCCAGCATGCATCATCATTCCCTCCTTGTCTCTGGGTGAGTTACCAGTGTTAAGTAAAGCAAGTGCTCTTTTTGGTGAGCCAGGCTGTAGACCTCGCACAGAACTTGTACTGGAGAGGTGTGTAAGGGCTGAAATCAGTGACCTTCAGTCCTCCGGATCCTTTGCAACTTCTATCTCAGTATCAGGTTGTCCCAGGGGAGGCTGATAAGGCTCTTGTTATCAATACCCTTTAATCTCATCCTGCACCAAGCCCACAAAGGTATGCTAATGAGAACCCTAACTCTCCTGGGCATGACTGGGAACCTCTTTCTTCAGTATGTTTCAGAACGTGCTGAGAACTCTGGGCTGAGCAACGTGCAAGGGGAAAGGAACGAGATTCTGGACTGTCATTTGCTTTGCTGGGATGCGGAATTTCTTTTGACGGGTTGAATCAGGTAAGAAAGTTCTGTTTTCTTGGAGGGAGAGAGAGGGATCTTGAATCATCCTCTTGTCTTAGAGATCTTGATGAAATCCTAAAAGCTCCACTCCATTTCCTTAGCTTTGGGAAACCCATTTTGCCAAGTCATTACCTTTCCCTTCCACAGTCTTGTAAAACAGAGACCTCAACATGGTAAAGATGTGCCGAGGGGCTCACTGTTGTCATAAAGCCTCATCACCGAGCTTGCAGAATTGCACTGGATCAAGTGAGAACCAGTGGGAAATGCCAAATCTTTTAAGTTACAACCACTGGCTCAGCTCTCCGTGGTCCATTTGCATTCTGAAGGCAGACGAGGCATTTGCTTTCTTTCACATTTGCCTTCAGATTTGGGGTCATCAAGGAAAAATAAATAGTGCTCACTGGTTAAAAAAGAACATTAAAAGTTGGCATTAATTCTGGCAACAGGGTGGTGAGACCCAGGGAGGTACATCATTGAAATCCGAGTAGGCGGTGCAAACTTTAGTGTTAAATCAAGTGCCATTGTGGACTTGTGTAAAAGGCTGGTGGTGGTGATCACTTCAGCCCAATAAAACAAGCAAAAAAGAAAAAAGTATTCTTTTGAACCATGTCTACTTGTTGCACAGGCTCATAGCACATGGCCACGTTTACATCTGCAGCGCGTGTGTAGACACTCGCGTTGGGAGATCCCCCTGTCGGTCAGCCATGTTTAGTTGCCCTGTCGGTCCTGCAATCCCAGCCAGCAGGAAGCCTAATGAAACCAAAGCTTTGAGAAAGAACTGGGTATACTGGGCTTGAGGTTGGCCACTGAAACACCACCTAAGGACCAGTAAACTTATTTGGATCATCAGAGTTTCAGAGGCATATTTTAGAGGTGTCTCCTGACTCCCGGGGACTGGCCAGTGAATGTTGGGACCAAGATCAGAACTCATTTGTGTTGCCCTACATTTGAAATTGTCCCTAACGGTGGTGGTGAAGGTGATGACAGTGGTGATAAGTGGTTGAGGGAAGCCTGCTAATAACCAAGAGATTTGGGAAGATGTTCAAGTCTCTTTGTCCACTTCCAATTCAGCCCTACTTCTGAAGTATTTGATGTTAGACTGATTTTTAAACTCTAGTCCAGGGATTGCTCAATAAAATAACTACAAAGACCAGGTAGTAACTTAGATGGAAAAGATCCACTGGGAAGAGGTTGTGGTAGGCTGGAGAAGGCATGCTGTATCTATCTAAATGTCACAGTAACTACTCGGTTTTACCAAGCTTCTGGCTCAGTGTTACCATGGTTTATGAAACGTGAGAGAAAACCTGAAGGTTTAGATTTGTAACTGTGGACTCTCTTCCAGATGGACTGTAAGCTCCTCCGTCTTGTCAACTAAATCAAACTGAAACAGAAAATTGGGGCGTGCTAAGCCCACCCATTTGTTGCCAATTTACAACTCTTGGGGGGTAATAGCATCTTAATATGGCTGCATATTACCCATTGTGGGAGCAAGTCCTGGACTCTAATCCCGTCTCATTGCTCAGGCTTCCTGAAGTATGGGTTAAGAAAACGGGTTCCAAAGTTTGTATGTGTGATTCCAATAATTTTTTAACACTAACTTCATATAAATTTCCCTTGAGGACAGTGAGGAGCAGAGTCTTTGCTATTTTGGGACCTAATGATAAATGCAAACACCATAAACACCTATTGCAGTCTATGGGACGAACGAATTATTACTGCACCATCTCCTTTTTATAAGAACTCTATAAGATGGGTACTAAAATTATCGTCATCACCACATCCTTATTTACAGACAGAGAAACTGAGGCTCAGTGTTGGGGAGGATTCCCCAAGGTTGTCCAGTAAGTGGCAGAAATGAGCTTTGGACTCTGGAGTTAGAAGGCAGAATCCAATTTTTATCCACCATATTATACTTTCTCCCGCTACCTGATACGGACTTTTAGCTTCTATAGCCTTGCTGAGTAACAATGAATCCTACTCCTAAAATATCTTCGGGCATCTGTAGGGACATTTCCTGCTATGGTAGAACACAAGAGCATTATCTTTGTCCCCATCCTTCAACAGGTTTGCAAGATGTGTGAGATCCTTCTGATGACAGAGAGGGAGATTTTCCTGATGTCTGGCTTGAGACCAGAGATGGTCTTCCGTGTTGGTTTCTCATCAAGTAGGAATTGAAAGTTAGCAAATGGAGTTGCAAGGCCAAAGTTATGTGTTTCACCTCCTTGTAGACAAGGTAGTTTTCCCAAGGCCATGACCACAGGGGACAGCCCTAACTGCAGCCAGCCTTCTCACAAGAGCAATCAGCCCTGTTGACAGATGTGTTCCAACCTAGGCCCGTGTGCAGATGGCTTCATCACATAAATGAAAGCTGTATGATACAGCCAAGGAATACAAATAGATTTTTAGCTTCATCGCCAATGCCAAATGATGGGTGGTTCTCTAGAACGAGCTCTGTTCTAGGAAGTGTTTGGAAACCACATATGAGCTTATCAAAGAGTGCTGTAATTGCTTGGTCTTGTCTGCCATGGCCCCGGATGTGATAGGTATGCTCTGTACTTGTCCTCCCTGGTGTATAGTCCATTCTAGAAGAGCTAAGACATCTTAGCCTTGGGCAGCGCAAAGCATATGTGTTGTAGTTTGTGGTTCTGCCATTTTCTGCCTCTTCCATTTCTGCTTTTCCTCAGGAGACATGGCCAAACACACCCTCTCTACATTAGAGGCATTCCTGATTTTCCTCCTCGTGATGATGACTGCTGTGACGGTAGCCCTCCTCAGCCTCTTGTTTATTACCAGTGGGACCATTGAAAATCATAAAGGCAAGTTGTCATGGGCTCCCTTGGATGCTATTCCTAGCCTGTGGGAAATTTCTGGATGACTGGGGACAAGGAACAGTGCCTGGAACAGTGCCTGCTGATAATGCCAATAACAGGGCAGTTCAACTGGTATGTAAGCAGCCCGGGATGGCCACCGAACCCGTCCATTAATTGTACTTTCTGCATTGACAGCAATTGTTATCAGGCTTACCTTTGCCCCCAAGTAGGCAGTTGACAGGCACTCTGCCATGGGCTTGTCTCACTTCTCCGCTGACCTAAGCCCAGTTCAGAATTCTTCAAGGGCCAGTAGTACGAGCATCCCCGGCCCCCCTCCCCCCAAGCCTCTTCTCTTGCTCTTTGCCTTTTCTTGGGCATCATCTTCTCTTGGGAACAAAAGCAGAATGAAAGACCCACTGAATATCGAGTAGTGCTGAGCTTTAGAGAAGGGGGCCTTGAACTCCAATTCTCAGGAGGACCGGTCAAGTTCTGTAAAGGAGATGGGGTGGGGAGGGGAGTCAGGGTGGGGGAGGTGAGATTCTGGTGAAGGGGGTCTGCAGCCCCTCCTGAGTGTGAGCTGTTGAAATGGTGTCTCATGGATTCAGATCTCCAGAGTTTGCAGCAGAAGCTGGAAACTGGAGGATTTAGGCATCTCCTGATTTTTTTTTTTAATATTGGGAATGAATTTAGTTTTTGAAAACGATGCAGGCTACATTTGCGGGCAATATTGGGGCCCTGGCCATTTGATGGAGCCCTGCCTTTGTGGTGGGTTGCATACCTGGTAAATGAGTAGAAACGATGGGTGGGTGTTGAATGCTTTGACCAAAGTAAGGGGAGGGCTAGCTTTAGGCCAAACAGAGAAAGAGCCTGATTTTTTTCAGCCTAGTTTTCTCTCTTGTGGCCTCTTCTTCTTTCTGTTGTAGTGTCTACCATGAGCCTGCACTTTGAACTCCCTGTAGACACAGAGGGACAGAAATCCTCTATGCCAGCAGTGTGCAGGGAAGGGGCATGGACTCCAAGAAAGGAAAGCATCCATAGGACTTATTCAGTTTTAGCTCTTAAAGTTAGAGAATCCAGAGGCTGAGACTCACGGAGGTGATCAATGATTATGGTCACTATTCTCATAGTAGGAGCAGCTGTTTATTGTACGGTCGCTTTGTGTCAAGCACTGTGGTCAGGAGTCTACATCCTTTTCCCACTTAATTCTCATGAATCTTCTATAAAGGTAGGTGCTAGTCTTAGTACCGCTTTCTGGATGTAGAACTTGAGACTCTGAGGTCATAAGGAAATTGCCCTTGGCCATTGGACCTGGTTCGGCTTTGGGTGATACCCCATTCCTATGTTAGTATCAATAAGGCAAAAGTGACTGCCTCCTTCCTTGCAATACTTGATGTCTTGTGGAAAACATGGGCTTGGTGTTGAGAAAATGTGGATTCTAACTCCATGTTGAATATGGATGAAAGAGCATTAGATCCTTAGTTGGAGGATCTGGTGTCTACACCTGATTCATCCCGTGTTCTCCATAACATTGTGGTTACATCACTTCTCTGGGCTTCAGGATTCTTATATGTAAAGCAAAGGAGATCAGACTAGATGATCTCTAGCTTCTCCTGAGCCCCTAAATTCTAGGATCTCAGGGACGTCAGCAGCCAATCTCTTCACCAAGTACTTTTCTGAGCACTAAGGCCTGTGACAGTGACCTCCGTTGCCTTGGCCACCCTGGCTGTTGTCTGGGGTGGAAACAAACAAACAACATGCATGTGTAAGATATCTCAATAGGTAAGTAGAACCAAAGCTATATTCTGGCCATTATTCGAAATTTTTGATATGTGTTAACATATCTATTGTTCAAAACAACCCTAGGAAGTTAGCATATTAGGACTGCCTCTCTTTTCTAGATGAGAAACATTGAGGTAGAACAGGTAAGCGATTTCAGCTAATATGTTCAGCTAGTATGTGGTAGAATCAGTTTTTAAACCCAGGTTGTTTGTTTCTGGTACCTGCTCTTGTAGTCTTTCTGCCATTCTGTTTCCCTTGATATTCACGTATGTGTGTGTGTGGACATATGTGTGTACAGGCACGTACATAGATGGTGATATGATTACAATAAGGTGCAACTATGTTGAACGTGCAGTGATCTCATCTGTATTCCAAATAGAAGGCTTGAGAAGGTTGTGGGTGCAGAGTAGAGACAACAGGGGGGCGGCCTCCTGCCAGGAGGGTTGAGCTGCCTCTGGGTGTGATGGAAATGAAGCAACTTGAAGGGAGTCTTGGAGCTCGGTTGGTGGAACAGAGAGGAGTGGGGGTCTCCGGACGGAGAGAGCCGTGGAGACAAATCCCCAGAGGCTGGCCCCTGAGGAACCTGGCGCCTGCTTTGTGTGGCTAGAAAAGTCCATCAGGAGTGAGTGAAGGGCCATGAGTTTGACAAGGAACAGCTTGTGATGAGAAGCGGATGGACATTTGACACAGGCCTTGATTGTTAGGATGACACATCTCCAGCTTACCAGAAAGATCCTCCTTAGGGTTGTTGTATACAACAAGTTCCTGAGAGGTTTCTTTCTGTTTATTTTAAATATAAGACAGTATATAAAGATTTTTCCATGGGAACCTGAACCTCTGTATTCTAATTGATGCCCACAGATAAGTGGACTGAACTGTTGTTTCTTAAATGTTCTGCTTTTAGATTCAGGTGTTCCGGTCACCCAGAGCCCCCCAACCATGCCGGGCTCCACGGCCACTCAAGGCTCGACGCTCACACATGGCTCCACAGCCACCCAGGGACCTCCGGTGACCACCACCCCAGAGCCTCCTCTATTTCAGAACTTCAGTGGCTACCATATTGGTGTTGGGCGAGCTGACTGCACAGGACAAGTAGCAGATATCAGTTTGGTAGGCAAATCATGGGCTCCTCAAGGAGAATGAAACAAGTACTTTACTTTTGCCACTTGCACCCTACACTGATTCCTTATGATTACATCTTGTCTTCCTCTTTTTTCATTGACTTCACTGCTGTCTAACACTGTGAATACCATGCCATAGAGAGCAGAGGGGCCATGCGTTCAACCACAATTCCTTTGTAAAGTCAGTTGGCCACTTTTTTATGAATGGAACTGCTGTCAAACTCTTGTACCACTGGGGACGGGCCGGTACCATAAGTGATGGAAGCAGGCCTCTCTGAGCTGATAAGAGTCTAGCGAACCCTCAAGGAAGTGGTAGGGATTATGGGACAACTAGAAAGTTCATGGCTTTAGCAATTGTTACCATGGAGGGCTGCCCTATCCTACAGTTTGTTCAAGAGAAGCTGGAAAATTTCTGAACTGAAGACCTGAGGATCTAAGTCTGTCTGTGGGAAAATACAGGCAACTCTAGTCAAAACTGGAAACCTAGTGTCGGCCAACACCACGCAAGCCAAGTGAAATGCTTCTGTGGGTCAGGTGTGGCCCATTGGCTGCTGGTCTGCAACCTCTTGGCTGTGATGGTGGATGTATTCACTCATATCAACCTTTTTCTAGGAAGCTAGAACGTGAAGTCTGATGAGATTTTCTCCCTCCTACCAAATAACCCTTGATTCTAGGAATTGTTCCCTGATGTCTATTCTGAAAAGTGGCTCTGGAATGAGAACCCTGAATGAACATTCCTATGAGGGGTAAAGTGAGGGATAGAGAGAGCATTCTGAAGACCAGGATATAACTTTACGGGTGGGTCTTATGACATGGTGTGAAGGGGGGGTGGGAGATAGGTGGATTTTGTCTGACTTGGCTGAGGAATGGTCACCAAGGTAAAATCCAGGGTGTGGTACCCTCAGAAAAAGATTATTGGGGTGCCTGGATGGCTCAGTCAGTTCAATGTCTGACTCCTGGTTTCAGCTCAGGTCATGATCTCGTGGTTTGTGAGATCGAGCCCTGTGTGCTCTGCAATGACATGCAGAGCCTGCTTGGGATTCTCTCCCTGTATCTGTCTGCCCCTCCCCCACTTGTGCACTCTCTCTCTCTCTCTCTCTCTCTCTCTCTCTCTTTCTCTCAGAATAAATAAACTAAAAAATAAAGATATTATTGAATCATAAAGAAACCATTTTCTTCTGAAAAAAAAAAAAAAAAAGAAAGAAAAGAACATCATACACCAAACAACCAAAGTGAGGGAACCTTCAGTCTTTAGACGCGCCTGGGTATATGGGATGATGGTAGGGGAACTATTTCCTTCTGTAATATCTCAGGCAGGAGAAGAGAACAGAAAACCCTGAAAGGTCTCCGGTGTGGTAACGGAATTCCCAAGCCATGCCAACCCCTTCCTTGCCCGTGGGCCTATGGATGGCTTCTGCCAAACAGATAACTACTTTGCCTTTGCATTTTTGTAACAGAAGAGTAAAGCTTCTCTTATGATGTTGGCTTTATTCTTGAAAACACATGTTATCATCTCACTCAGAGCCACAGTGTCCTGTGGATTGTGTTCTTCTTTCCTACGTGGTCTCTTTTTGCGTGGTTGTGCTTGGTTCTCGTGGCAGGGCAGTGAGGCAGAGGGGCCCTGACTTTCTCTTCCTTCTAGATGGGCTACAGCAAAACTGGCCAGAATGCACGGGGCATCCTCACCAGGCTGTACAGCCGTGCTTTCATCATGGCGGAACCAGATGGGTCCAATCGAGTGGCGTTTGTCAGCATCGACATAGGCATGGTATCCCAACGACTCAGGCTAGAGGTAAGTGATTGAGGTGACAAAAGAAATGACATGTGATTTAAAAGAGAAGTCTGTGGGTGACCTTGAAAGTAACAAAGCCCTCCTGGCTTCTCATCCAGTGAGATTCTACTGCCCTCCACGTTATTAACTCTTGACAATCCAGCAGACAATTATCCCACAAATAATTTCGGTCTGTGCCATCTTGGTCAAAACCTGCTTTCAATTCTGCTGATGACTCATTGTCATCATTAACGTTAATGTATTTTGAAATTTTATTATGTTCTGGGTGATCTTCACATACATTCTCTTATTTAATCCTCCTAATTAGAATCCTGAGAGCGCCAACTAATCACTAACCCTTCCCTCAAGTTTTTATACGACTGAGAATAGATGCAAGGAGCCAAATGAGAATGAAAACGTGACACTGAAATGAGATTGGCCATAAATGTCTGAAGCTGGGTGAGAGGTAGATGGGGGTCTCATTATGTTCTTCAGATTATTTTTGTACGTGTTTGAAAATTTCCATAATAAAATTAAAAAAAAAATACAATGTTAGCGCTCTCACCCTTTAAGTGCTATTGTAGACTATGGCAGGCTATTCTGTGATTTTTACCTGAATTGAGACCATGTCACCCCACCGTGGGGAAGGTTGAGCTTAGCAGAAAGGTGCCTGTGGGTCCTGGGCAGGCAACAGTAAGATGCACAGAAGGAGAGGGAGACATAGGGTGATGGGCTTGGACTTCCATGTCTGCCTTTCTAAGCCAGATTCTTGGCCCTGACCCAGTTATATTTTCTGCATGGGATCGGGTCACAGAAAGAGAATGTGCTCCCTTAACGTTTGCTCACACCTTCACGAAGGTAAGGGAGATGAGGGTCTGGACTATCCAGGACAGTGACAATCAAATGCCCACTATTCGTTGTCATGTTCTATCAGCCTCATCTGTTAAACACTGTTACTCCTGCTGTGTGAAGGAGCCAGTGAGAGAGATGAGGGAGGCCCTCAAATATTTCTCCAGTGTCACTCTTTCTTGGGGAATGTGGTGGGATCCTCCCCCATCTATAGACGCTCAGGAAGCAAGATTACATGTTTTCCCCACTCCTACGCTTACAACAAAACTATGCAGTGGGTCTGTTGTTCTCTCCACTTTATGGATAAGGTAATAGAGTCTTAGAGAAGGCAAGTAGCTTTTTCAATTTCACACAGTCAGCAAGTGGGACAGCTGGGTTCTGAACATACAGATGCCTGATGTCAGATCCCATATTCTTAAAAGTGACATTATTCTATTATCTTGCAGGGAAAAATGCATTGACCACCTGCTTTTTGCGTGGCACTTTGCTGGCAATTTCAGAGGGTACATAGTCAAAGGAGTCATAATGCATGTTCCCTATGAGCTCACTGCCCAGTTGGGGATAGGAGGAAGGGAGTGTAATAGAAAAACACATGAACTATAGTTCACTGGAGTAAAGTTCAGTGGTGTGTAATCTACTGAATAACAAATAGCTCCGGAATATGGTGGTTTAAAACAATAAACATCATCTAGGGGATTCTGGGTGGCTCAGTTGGTTAAGCATCTGACTCCAGCTCAGGTCATGATCTCATGGTTTGTGAGTTTGAGCCCCACATTGGGCTCTCAGCTCTCAGCATAGAGCCCCCTTTGGGTCCTCTGTCTCCCTTTCTCTCTGCCCCTCCCTCCTCCACTTGCATGCTCTGTCTCTCTCAAAAATAAATAAACATTAAAAATAATACGGGGCGCCTGGGTGGCTCAGTCGGTTGAGCGGCCGACTTCGGCTCAGGTCACGATCTCGCGGTCCGTGAGTTCGAGCCCCGCGTCGGGCTCTGTGCTGACAGCTCAGAGCCTGGAGCCCGTTTCAGATTCTGTGTCTCCCTCTCTCTCTGACCCTCCCCTGTTCATGCTCTGTCTCTCTCTGTCTCAAAAATAAATAAACGTTAAAAAAAAAAATTAAAAAAAAAATAATAATAGGGAAGGGAAACAAAAATAATATAAAAACAGGGAGGGGGACAAAACAGAAGAGACTCATAAACATGGAGAACAAACAGAGGGTTACTGGAGGGGGTGTGGGAGGGGGGATGGGCTAAATGGGGAAGGGGCACTAAGGAATCTCCTCCTGAAATCATTGTTGCCCTCGATGCTAACTAATTTGGATGTAAATTTAGGAAAATAAAAAATAAAGCAAGTTAAAAAAATAATAAACATCATCTCATACATTGTGTTGATCAGGAAATCAGGACTGGCTTAACTAGGTGGTTCTGGCTTAGGATATCTTGAAATCAAGGTGTTGGCAAGGGCCACAGTCATTGGAAGGCCTGATTGAACCACTTCCAAGATGACTCACTTGTGTGGCTGCTGATAGAAGACCTCAGTTTCCCACTTTCCAGATCCTTGTGGCCCAGAACTGTTGCTTCCCCCAAAGTGAGTGACTCGAGAGAAGGAGAAGTGAAGAGGCCACAGTTGTGCTCAGGAGTTGAGCTTCCAGCATATTCTGTCCATTGGAAGCAAGGTACCAGGTACATTTCACACCCAGGGACAGGACAGCAGAACCTCCCTTCTTACAGGGAGGAGGAGAGAGGAACTTGTGGGCACACAGTGATTTAAAACCACCACAAGGGGAATCCGAAAATGGAACGTAGGGGAAAATTTCACAGTGGATGTGACATTTGAATGGACAAAATTTTAGTTTATTTTAATTCCAGTATAGTTAACGGTAGAGTTATATTTCGGGTGTACAGTCATTTAACAATTACTGAGTGCTCATCAAGTCAAGTGAATTCTTAGTCCCCTTCACCTGTTTCCCCCATCCCTTCTCTCATAACCCTCTGTTCATTCTCTATAGCTAGGGTCTGTGGTTTGGTTTGTCTCTCTTCTTCCCTTTGTTCATTTGTTTTGTCTCTTAAATTCCACAGATGAGTGAGGTCATATGGTATCTATCTTCCTCTGACTGACTTCTCTTAGCCTAACACTCTCTAGATCCGTCTATGTTGGTGCAGATGGCAAGATTTCATTCTTTTTTTTTTTGAATATTGAAAAAAGTTTTTTTAATGTTTATTTCTGAGACAGAGGGAGACAGAGCACGAGCAGGGGAGGGGCAGAGAGAGAGGGAGACACAGAATCCAAAGCAGGCTCCAGGCTCCGAGCCGTCAGCACAGACCCCGACGTGGGGCTCGAACTCATCAACTGTGAGATCATGACCTGAGCCGAAGTCGGATGCTCAGCTGACTGAGCCACCCAGGTGCCCCAAGATTTCATTCTTTTTGATGGCTGAGTAATATTCCATTGCATATGCATACCACATCTTTTTATCTGGATGGGAGGAATTTTAACTGGTTAACGTGGCAGAGGGAGGGATGTAGCCTCCTTTGCAGGCACAAAGCTTCCTGCTATTAGGACCCATGTAAGCATGTAATTAGAAATACACCTAGCAGGTATGTTGGTCATAATCGTAGAGGGTCTGGGATGCCGGTTTATTTTGACTTCTGTTAAGTGATGGGGCTTCTGCAAAAACTTTTGAGTGGAGGAGTAATGCAAACCTAATTTTGCTTCAGAATGATTAATCAGACAGCAGTGTTTGATGAAATAGACTGAGGCTGGAGGCCAGGACACAAATCGGCAGCTTTGCTAAGTTAATACGAAGGCTCTACTGGTGGGGATCTAGTTGGGAAAATGGTAATCACACTCGGTATTTCAAACAGAGGAGATTGAACACAGGGGAGTTTTACAACATGTTGGAAGGCTGCATGAACTGGAAAGGGAAGGGAAGCTCGCGGGAAGGATGTCAACTTTGCCTGGACATTTCCCCTGGACCGTGTGAGGCTCACACAAAGGTCTTCAGTCAGTGCGGTGGCCATGAGGCTACCTGGTAGTAAGAGGTCACCTTAAATGCAAATGAGGTTTGAGAATGAATAAAAATAAAAGCTAAAACTTGCCTAGTTCCCGCGATGAGTCACGCCTGATGGCTCCACGTACACTAATGAATTCAATCCTCCAAACAACCGGAGGAGGCAGGTGCTATCATTATGTCATGTGACAGGTTGGGAAACAAACACGAGCTGCAGGGGATCAGGGAACTTGTCTGCGGAGCTGGGTGGCCCACACTTGTTACCACGACGCTTACCACTTTTCTCAAGGGTCGGAGATGGTTCTCATGGGGATATGGTGGGGTCATGAGAAGAAATGGGAGAGTCAGGGGTGGACTTTGGGGGTGGAGTGGGGAGGGGAGAGGGGATTAATGTGTTGGACTGCAGAGGCTGTGAAGTCAACAGTCCACCATTTCACCATCCCTTCCTATTTTTACTTTCCCCGTGTAATCTGAGACCCGGTGGGAAGGCCTTTAAATGAACCCACTCTGTTATCCCAGGCTAACCCAAGGGAAAGTGTGAGGAATAAATGTAGCTCAACAATTGCCTTCCCGCTTCCTTATAATACCTGCTTTTAGGCAGGTTCTCAGCCTCAGCTTTGAGGACCGATGACATTTCCAGCATGCAATGAAGGTTCTGGAAGATCCCTGAGCAGTGAGACAGGGCAGAACAGAGGGGCTTTCCGGGTCTTTCTGCGGCAGGTTCCCAGGTGTGTCAGTAATAGGAAACCGAATGGAAACTGAACACAGAGGTGAGCTGTAGAGCTTAAGGTAACTTCTTCATTCTGTTGAAACACCCCTCCTCATGAAGTAGGTAACATGCTATTTACCATGGCTGCTGGCAGACGTTGTTACTAGATGATTGAGTTTTTCTTTTCTTTTTCTTGAAGCTCCGTGGTTCTGAATTCACATTGGAGCATACAGGTTAGGATAGAAGTTTTGGGAGATGTTTGTGGTCTTTCTCTTTTGTTTTAAAATTTGAGTGCCATAATTTTTCTTCCTTTTTTTTTTAATGTTTATTTTTGAGAGAGAGAGAGAGACAGACACAGAGACGGAGAGACAGAGATACAAAGCACAAATGGGGGAGGGGCAGAAAGAGAGGGAGACACAGAATCTGAAGCAGGCTCCAGGCTCTGAGCTGTCAGCACAGAGCCCGATGTGGGGCTCAAACTCACGAACTGTGAGATCGTGACCTGAGCTGAAGTTGGACGCTTAACCGACCCAGCCACCCAGATGCCCCCGTAATTTCTCTCTTGCTAAGACCTCGATTCTTGTGTAAGCCCGAAGAAGTACACTTGCTATAAAACCCTAACATTCTCTGGGAATAAAAATGGGATGGGGTTAGGAGAGCTTTAAGGTTGACCAGAAGTTCTTTCTCTTTGCTACCTTCCTGTCTTAGTTACAGAACTGTGAGCACATTAGCTTTTCAGAGCAGCCTTTAGTCGAGCTTTCATGGTGCCCCTTTAGCGATGGGCTTCTCCTTCATGAGTGGAGTTATTACTGTTTTAGAAGAAGACATAGGGTGATGAAGAGTGTGGTCTGGATTTGGGTCACACAGGAGCAACATGGAGACTTACTGGGATGGAGAATGTAGGCTACTTGGTCAGAGGGTGTTGGTCTGGTCATGTCATAGTTCCTTTCACATTTGCCTGGCATCACAGGATTGTGTATATGGACGTGGTAACCTAGCAATCGGTGTGTGGGACGCGGATTAGTTAATGAGGCAACACTGTTCATAAGATGTTCCTCATTCAATGACCACACGAGTAGAATGAGGGTGGGGTAGCTCTTCCCCTAAAATAGAAGAGATTGGTGGTTGTATTTACGCGGGTTAAGTATATAGCCTGTAAGTTGCACGCTTCCCAAGCGTGTTCTGGGACCGTCTTGCACCAGCTCATGAGGGCTGGCTGTTAAATATTCAAGAGCTTGGGGGGGGCTCGTTGTTAAATTTTGGAAGCTTGAAATTGACTGGGGCAGGGAGTATTTACACCAGAGAAACTGACAAGCGATTCAAATGAGAGCTTTTCGTTTCCCGCTATGTGACGGTTGATCAGCCTACCACTGCCTGTGCCACACGGAGAGTAGACAGCGTTGCTAATCAAAAAAGGCACTCTTTCTTGCTAAGCCCAGGTTTTGGCTCAGGATCCTTCTCAACACCACACGTCTGAGAGCCACCACCAATAGACAGGACTAAGTGCGTGACGTAAGTGATATTTGCGATCCCTGCCGTAAATGCACTGTCATTACTGTGCCGGGTATTAACTGACAGTATCTTACGTTGAGGAAGGTCGCTTTGGGTCTGACACTTTTGCTAGATCATTTTAATGATTTTTGACATTTAAAAAAAGTGAACAGGGGCTTCTGGGTGGTTCAGTCAGTTAAGTGTCTGACTTCGGCTCAGGTCATGATCTCAGTGTGTGGGTTCAAGCCCCATGTTGGGCTCTGTGCTGACAGCTCAGAGCCTGGAGCCTACTTCAGATTCTATGTCTCCCTGTCTCTCTGCCCCTCCCCTGCTCACGTTCTATCTCTCTCTCTCAAAAATAAATAAATATAAAAACTTTTTTAAAAAGTGAAAAAAAAATTTTTGTTAATATTTATTTTATTTATTTATTTATTTTTTTTGAAAGACCATGAGGGGCAAAGGGAGAGGGAGACAGAGGATCCAAAGTGAGCTCTAGCTCAGTGAGCTCTAGCTAGTGAGCTCTAGCTCTAGCTCATCGGGCACCGAGCCCGATGTGGGGCCCGAACTCATGAACCCTGAGATCATGACCTGAGCCAAAGTCAGATGCTTAACCAGCTGACCATCCCGGTGCCCCTTGACAAAAAAAAAAAAAAAAAAAGGTCAAAACATCTTTCCCAAGGAAGCCACAATAACGCCCAATATCAGGTTGAAGCTGATTAAAGCAGAATCAGAAACAGGTTCTCAGCACCAGGGATTTTTCTCTCCATTGTCTTCGTGATACTTCTGGACCCTATGAGCACACTTATCATGCGTTTAGATGTTCACAGTCGTCCTGAATTACTGCTCAGGATTTCTGTGGGTCAGGAATCCCAGGGAGGCCAAGCTGGGTGATTCCGACTTAGGTTAGAACCGAAGTCACACACACACGCCCACTTCCGTGTCATGGGTTGAACTCACGTGTCGGCTGGGGCTGCGGGTGTTGGAAGGCCTGGCTGAGGCCGAAGGGTCTACTATTCTCAGGTGGCTCACCCGCCTGGCTAGCGAGTTAGTGCTGACAAGATGGTTCCTTTCCGATGGGCCTCCGCACAGGGTGGCTGGGGTGTCCTTAGGTCCCCGCGGTTGCCTGCCCCCAGACCAATAAGGGTGACAGTATATGTCAGGGAGCATGGAGTTCTTCATTTTGGGCAGGGAGGCGGCAAGGGGCCCTTACACAACTGTTCGCTGCTCCCGGGATGCTTTCCATTGGTGTTGCTCAACCGGCTTACGCTCTTGGGTGGAAGGCAGCCTCTCTGGAAAGATGTTTCCTCATTGACACCCATCACTCTTTTTCCCCACTCAACAACATTTGTCTTCAGAGCACTTATCACTGTGTGATACCATATTACGTGCTTCTTTGCTTGTTACCTTTCTCCCTCATTAGAATAAACGCTCCATCAGGGTAGGAACCTCATATACTCCTAGTGCTCAGATATTAACCTCATATCGCTCCTAGTGCCTGGATATTAATAGCATGTGTGGAACGATGAATAGCAAACCATACTGGTTCAGCAGTTAGAGAGATGTGGATCCAGGTTGTGGCTCTCACATTTACTAGGTCAGTGGGCAAATTATTTATCTTCTTTACACTTCAGTGCTCTTAGCTAAAAGATGCGGTTCCAAATATCCACCTCTGGGGCTCCTGGGTGGCTCAGTCGGTTAAGTATCCATCTCTTGATTTTGGCTCAGGTCATCAACTTCATGAGATGGAGACTGCATGGGGCTCCGGGCTGACAGTATGGAGCCTGCTTGGGATTCTCTCTCTCCCTCTCCCTCTGCCCCTCCCCTGTTCCCTCTCTCTCTCTCAAAGATAAACAAACATTGAAAAAAACATCTACCTCTTGGGGTCGTTATAAAGATTTTAAAATAACATAATGTGTGTCCTACCTAACACTGTGCTTACATACGGCGAGAGTCTATGAAACGTTAGCCTTGATGGTTACTGGTTTTGTTGAAGTTGTGCCTATGATGAGACACATCAGCACCGAGTGAAGGGCCACTCGACAGGGGTGCCACTGATATGGATCCTTGATTAGACTCATTGGAGCCTTTTCCATAGTGAGTTGCTATGTTATCCCTCTTCTTAGTTCTGTTTTTTTTTTTTTTTTTTCTTTTCTCTTGAAGGTCCTGAACAGACTGCAGAGTAAATATGGCTCCCTGTACAGACAAGACAACGTCATCCTGAGTGGCACTCATACACACTCGGGGCCAGGAGGGTATTTCCAGTATACTGTGTTTGTAATCGCCAGTGAAGGATTTAGCAATCGCACCTTTGAGTACATGGTCACTGGCATCGTGAAGGTAGGCAAAGGGCCCCAGAGGAAGCTGCCCTGTCCCTTGTTCACAAGTGTTCAGGAGTGGTTTGCTGTGATATGGAGAGAGTCCTTATAGGATGTTGCCCTGAGCAGTCTCAGCACCTGCCCCCTCCGTTTCTGACTCCCCAGGAGCTTCTGGTCTCCGAGGCATTGACTGATTGAGAGGGGCAAGTTCCGTGCAGTGAGCCTCCTGCAGGTGTCCAAAGGGACAGCAAACGTTTCCTATGTCACCCTTACAACTGAGAGGGCCCTACCGTCTGTTCTCTGTGCAAAGTCACACAAAAAGGAAGCCATCAAGGAACCAAAAGTCACTGCAAGTAATTCCAGTCTCGCCTCCTAGTTCCCAAACAACATGACAGGGGATCCACTTCATAAACACACGCCCTTATTTCTCACGTCCTCTCTGAGAGTTCTAGACAGCACGGTCTTCCGTGTTCCTGGCTTGGGCGCCTCTTTCTCCTCTCTCCCCACCTTGCAGCTTATTACTACCTCCCCCAGGGTCCTTTCTCCTGTTTCCCTCATACCTTTCCCTTCTAGATTTAGTCCCTCTCTACTTTGTCTCATGAAGTCCCCCCCAAACCTGGCGATCCAGTCGGCAAAGGCAGAAATGTCTTTACCACGATGTTTTCCAAACCGTGGATGGTAATTCATGGCTGGCTTCCTGAAGTCAATTCCATGGGTTGCAAGAAGGATTGAATGAACAGAACTAAAGTAAAACAGATCGGAGCCTATCATGGTGCAAAACATACGGGAAGGGTGTATTTTGTGAGCTTCTGTTTTAGCACACATACGTCGACATGTATTAAGTTGTGATGAAAAATGTTTTGCTTATGATGGCTTTGAGTCAGAAAAGTGTGAAAAACTTGGCCTCAGAGGTTGAGGGCAGGGAGAGGACAAGGAGGGTGGGACACCTTCAAGCTAACAAATCCTGGTCCTAGGTCGGGGGGAGTCGCTTCCGGTTTGGCCAATTGAACCTGCGAACGGTGCCTGACTCAGCGGCTCTGAGACACTCAAGTGACCTTCCCAGGTCACGGCAATTCTTATGTCTCAGCCTTGAGGCCATCTGTGTGCCCCCGAGTGACACTGGCCATGTGGTTCTCTAGCTCTTGTCCCATAGCAGGGGCAGCTAGGAGACCAAGGAAATTGTCCACAGCGCTCCTCTGTTTCTATTGACTAAGTCCTTATCCAACAGGATGTCCAAATTCACAACTGGCTCTCTCTCTCTCTCTCTCTCTCACTCTAACCCACAGAGCATTGAGATGGCGCACAAAAATATGAAACCAGGCAAAATCTTTATCAACAAAGGAAACGTGGAAGGTGTACAGATCAACCGAAGCCCCTCTTCTTACCTTTGGAATCCTCCGTCAGAGCGAGCCAGGCGAGGGGCATTATCACAATAAAATCATGGGTTTCCTTTAGAGATCAGCAACAAAAATCTAAGGATGCAGTTGGTACTCAAGGAATGGGGTGGGATCCTGAAAGAGTAGTAAAGCTAAAGTAAAGTTAAAACATGTTGATCATCTAAGACTGGCAGAAATAAAAAGTGAATGTGGTAACACACTCCAGCCCGTGCACCAATCGGCCCGCTCTGCTGGCGGCTGGGGTCAGCGTGAGTGTTGGAAGGACTCCCAGTTTCGCAATCGGGCACGACTCTGGTTCCATCTCTGCTTTATCACTTCCTAGTCACGTGACCTTCAGTGATTTACTTATAGTAATTTACTGCCTCTCAGCTTCTGTAAAGCGGAGATGAAAATGTGCGCAACACGTGTTTATTAAATTAATGAATAGCTCTTTTTGTTAGATCGTTCAGCAGAAATCGTCTCCATCCAGGAGAATGTGGCAAGAGAGAAGACATAAAAGGATAAAGAAGCAGGAACAAAGAACAATAAATAAAACTAGCATAATGGAATGGAACTAAGGCCGATTGTTTGTTTGCTTAAGTGCTGACCCAGGTTTGCCACAGGAGAGAAGCCCTTGACTGCTGTGGCACAGTAAAATAATATCTCACTTTCAACCTGACCACCTGGCATTTTACATTTGTCTGCGTATTTTTCCATCCATTTCAAAGGAGTTGAGTTTTAGAAAACATAATCCGATTTCCCTTGAAAGGCCATGAAAGAACGCTTGAAGCTACAGGTCAGGGATGGTTTTGATGTTGCATATTCCCTGCTATGTTTAAGAGATTCCGTGAAAATTTGACCGGAGTAGAAATTTCAAAGACAAATCCCTTTTCTAAGAAACACCTGTATGTTCTATAAGATCACGACCATTACATAAAGATGTCAATTTCATCTCCAGTTGGCTGACCTAATGCCACTAAGTGTGATGCTATTTGCAAGCCATTTCTTTAGCTGAGGACTGAGGTCCTGGATGTGGTTCGTAAGACCATAGCACATCAGGAAACCTCGCTCACTGAAGGCATTTTGACTTTAGTTTTTGTGTCAGCTTCTACTGTTGGTCATACAAGAAGCCCAGGCTCTAACTAACATAGAAGTGACTGCGTTTCTTTGTTTTGACTAGGTATTCTTCAAATACTGACAAAGAAATGATCATCCTAAAAATGGTAGATTTGAATGGAGTTGACCTGGGCCTTATCAGGTACTCTGTTGACTTTTTTTGCTTTTCGTCCTGTCTGGATAGCTTTCCTTAATCATGGAGGTGGGGACGGGGAGGGGGGCGTGGGAGGAAGAGACTAGAATAGTGGCAGCAGCGGCTGGGAATATGTTGAGTAGTTAAGAGTCCAGACTTGGGAGTCAGACACATCTGGGTCCAACCATGGATCCTGGGGCAAGGTTCTCAGCTTTCCAGGGCTCGGTTCCTTACCTGGAAAACAGGGCTAATTAAAGGATGATGTAAATGAGGGATTCAGGTAAAGAAGTGTAGTGTAGCATCTGGGATATGACATAAGGATTCAGTCAATACCAGTGCTTATTATTCTATCAAGATGTCATATGTGGAATTTCTACGATGGCGGACCATTATCTCTTGGTAAAATGAGAAAACAATCTGACCAACCAGGCTAAATGATTATGGGTTTGAGATGATTTATCTGTGTTTTCCTAAAAGAATGAAGTCAAGTCTAATGTAGGACAATGCCAATTAGTGATGGAAGCAGAATTGAGGCCACCTGAAGGAAGCAGATGAGGTGAAATTACAGCCTGGCACAGGTTTTAGTTCAGGATTATACGTAAGAAGACATGTGGATTTTTTTTTTTCATAAAGAAGGCATTTGCATTCATGTGTGAATTTTGTCCCTGCAATTGGACTGACTCAGGAATTGACTGGCTGGGTAACAGCCCCAGGTGCCTTGATGCGCAGACGTCCAAGTGATGGAGGATACCTGAAGGAAGTGTATGATGGCTCATGGGAGCTACAGTTAAATGGCTTGGGTTCGCTCTGTGTTGTCATCGTGATGAGCTTTGTGACTTTGGCCAAGTGACTTAACTGCTCTGTGGCTCAATTTTCTTTCTTTCTTTCTTTCTTTCTTTCTTTCTTTCTTTCTTTCTTAAATGTTTATTTATTGATTTTGAAAGAGAGAGAGAGAGCAGGGAAGGGGGAAAGAGAGAGAGAGACAGAGACAGAGAGAGAGAATCCCAAGCAGGCTCCACACTGGCAGCAGAGCCCGATGTGGGGCTCGACCTCACGAAATGTCAGATCGTGCCCCGAGCCGAAATTAAGAGTCGGATGCTTCACCAACTGAGCCACCCCTCAATTTTCTGACTTTAAAAGTGAGGGATAAAGTGAGTCCTTAAAATGTTGATAATAAGCGTGAGTAAAGGTGGTAGGGGCCTATCAGGTAGGATTATGAAATACTTAACTGAAAGGGTCTATGTAAGTCAAATTAATAATTAATTAAAATTAATAAGAGGTGAATGAAAACATTAAGGACTGTGATCAGTACTGGCCCTGTAACCAGGTGGAGAACAGCACGGTGGTGAGGAGTTCTGGTTTTAGGGGTAGATTTTAGGACTTGAGTTCAAATCCCAGCCTTGCCACTTACTAACCTACTTACACCTCAACTATTCCATTTGAAAATGGGAATGATAATGCCTCATAGGACTGTTTCAGGATTAAATGACCTAATACATGCAAAGTTCTACTCTGTGTCTGGCATAGAAAAGAGTTTTATTATTTTGGTTAAATGGTAAGCAGAATAACATTCTACTTCTAAGAACTCCATTGTTGGCTTCTCAGAATGCTTGACGTTCTTTTTATGTATTTTCTTAAATGTTTATTTATTTATTTTGAGAGAGGGAGATAGTGAGGAGGGGAGGTTCAGAGAGAGGGAGAGAGAGCATCCCAAGCAGGTTCTGCACTGTCAGCGCGGAGCCCAACATGGGGCTCAAACTCACAAACTGTGAGATCATGACCTGAGCCGAAACCAAGAGTCGGATGCCTAAGTGACCAAGCCACCCTGGATGGCCCTGAATGTTTGACATTTTTAGCATTGGAGTTACTTCATTGGGTGTCAAGTGAGGTCACTAAAAACTCCCTGATAAAATAAACTTTATTATCTGGGTTGACATGATAGAAGTTATTCTTCCATTATAGTGAATTCATCTACTGATTAGTTGCCAACTGGTGTTGAACACAGTGGACTTTCTTTTTTAAAAAAATGCTTTTATTTATTTTTGAGAGAGACACAGAGTGTGAGCAGGGGAGGAGCAGAGAGAGGGAGACACAGAATCTGAAGAAGGCTCCAGGCTCCGAGCTGTCAGTATAGAGCCCAGCGTGGGGCCCGAACTCACAAACCGTGAGATCATGGCCTGAGCTGAAGTCAGACCCTTAACTGACTGAGCCACCCAGGGGCAAAAACAGTGGACTTCCTAAATGTGTGCTTGGGGTATGTGTTGTGATGGGCATGGTCCCTATCTTGAAGGCTCTAACAGACTAATGGGGTGATTGGGGCAGGGGACAGAGACAGACAGGCAAGTAATCACAACATACATCAGATGGCCATCAGTGCTGCCACCTGGCCATCGATCGATGCTGTGGGAACTTGGAGGAGGTAGCAGGGATACCTGAGAGCATCGTGGAAGTCATGAAAAGACAGTGAGCTGGGAGGCCAGAGGATGGGCTATGTCAGGGAGGGGGTGAGGGAGGAATCCGAAAAGGTGAGCTAGCTCCAGATTGTGGGGCACTTTGGTGGGCCATTTGGTTAGGAGACAGTCAGGATACAAACATGTATCTCTGACGAGTTAGAGAATTCCACATTCGCTGGGAGAAGGAGCCTTTTTCCTTACAGTTTCCACTTAACTCTTGGCTGAATGACTGAGATCGTCCATGATTCCCTCTTATTAGTTTCTGAATCCTTTAATGATGCCCATGGAAGACTAAAAAATGTTGTCGTTCTTCCAGATGTTCGTGGCTTCCTCGCATATAACTATATAACATATCTGGAAGTCCCAGGGCCAACCGTCAAGGTTATAGCAACTCTCCTCCATCTGCTAGGCTTAACACCCTGCAATAACTTGCTATTGTTTTTGCAGCCACCATATGTTATCCTTGACATAATTGCTCGTGCAATTGACTCTTGTTGCATAGTGGCAATTGCTCTTTGAATGCATTAAAAATGATCCAAAGCATAAAGCCAAATCTGGGCTGCTGAGTAACTCAGCCACCAGATGTAGGTGCCTGCTGTTAGGCAGAATCCCAAGGCATGAGGAGTTTGGAAGCCTAGAATCTCTGACTGGCGGAACATGGGTGTCATCTGCCTCACAGCTCAGCTAAGGGCCAGGTAGGTGATGTGACCTGCCCAGTGTTGCAGCCCAAACTGTTCTCTTCATGCTGGGAACCATATTGAGGTCCACAATTTCTTCTTTCCTACCTTCACCTTTGGTTTCATTTCTTCATTCGGCGAGTCTGCACCGGAGACCTACTGGGTGCCACGCAGGACTTCCCAGTCTTTGGAATGGTGCTTTTCCTGGCCCTGAAATCAGGAATCAAATAATACCCACACCCGTGTTCCTTGAGCAAGTCCCTTAAGTTCTCAGAGACTCAATTTCCATATTTCTCAGATGCAGATATAACCTCTTCTCTCCAGAGATCATCGATTTATTTACTCATGTATTAAATGGTGTAGAATATATGTGTCATGAACTGAGCTCGTCCTACAGATACACTGATGGGCAAAAGTAGATGGCGTTGTTGCCCTCAGAGAATTTATAATCTCTTGGTAGAGACAAGAGGTATCCAAACAGTCCTTGAAATATGTGTAAGATGATAACTGGGTTAAGTGCCAGGAAAGGAAGGTGCATAGCATTGTCTTAAAGGGATGTGACCTGGGCAGGGAGACTGGGAAAATCTTCCCTAAGGAAGTGATAATGGAGCTAAAAACCAAAGGAAGATTGAGAATTATTTGTAAGCCTTTTATTTTTATATACATTCCAGCTAGTTAACATACAGTGTAACATTAGTTTCAGGTGTGCAATATAGTGATTCAACCTTCCATACATCACCCGCTGCTCGTCACAAGTGCCCTCCTCAATCCTCATCACCTGTTGAACCCATCCCCCACCCACCTCCCCTCTGGTGACTGTCATTTTGTCCTCTATCGGTAAGAGTCTGTTGGGGCGCCTGGGTGGCTCCGTCTGTTAAGCGTCCGACTCTTGATTTCTGCTCAGGTTGTGATCTCACCGTTTGTGAGTTCAAGCGCTGAGTTGGGATCTGGAGCCTCCTTGGGATTCTCTGCCTCCCCCTCTCTCTGCCCCTCTCCTGCTTGTTCTCTGTCTCTGTCTCTCTCTCTCTCTCTCTCTCATAATGAATAAATACACATTAAAAAAAGAGTCTGTTTCTTGCTTTGCCTTTCTCTCCCTTTACTTCCCTTTGCTTGTTTGTTTTGTTTCTTAAATTCCACATATGAGTGAAATCATGTGGTATTTGTCCTTTTCTGACTGACTGATTTCACTTAGCATTATACTCTCTAGCTTCACCCAGGTCATTGCAAATGGCAAGATCTCATTCTTCTTTTATTGTTGAGTAACATTCCATTATATATAGATATCTATATCATATATGTATATCATATATGTATATATCTCATATCTATCTATATCATATCTATATCATATGTATCATGTATGCATATATATAGATATATATATCACATCTTCTTTATACATTCATCTATCAGTGGACTCTTGGGCTGCGTCCATATCTTGGCTATTGTAAACAATGCTGCTGTAAATATCCAGGCGCCCGTATCCCTTTGAATTCATGTTTTTGTAATCTTTGGGTAAACACCAAGTTGTGCAATTGCTAGGTCGTAGGGTAGTTCTATTTTCACTTTTTGAGGAACCTCCACACTCTTTTCCAGAGTGGCTGCACCAGATGGCATTCCCACCAACACTGCAGGAGGGCTCCTGTTTCTCCATATCCTCACCAACTCTTGTTTTTGTGTTGTTGATTGTAGCCGTTCTGACAAGGTGTGAGGTGATGTCTCATTGTAGTTTTGCTCGGCATTTCCCTGATGATGAGTGACGCCGAGCATCTTTTCATGTGTCTGTTGGCCATCTGGAGGTCTTCTTTGGAGGAATGTCTATTTGTGTCTTCTGTCCACTTTTTTAATTGGATTATTCATTTTGGGGCTGTCGACTTTTATAACTTGCTTATGTATTTTGGATACTAAGCCTTTCTTACATGTCATTTGGAAATATCTTTTCCCATTCCGTAGATTGTCTTTTAGTTTTGTTGGTTGTTTCCTTTGCTGTGCAGAAGCTTTTTATCTTGATGAGGTCCCAACATTCATTTTTGCTTTTATTTCCCTTGCTTTCAGAGACATGTCAAGTAAGAAGTTGCTATGGCTGATGTCAAAGAGGTTGCTGCCTGTGTCCGTCCTCCTCTAGGATTTTTGTGGTTTCAAGTCTCACAGTTAGGTCTTTAATCGTTCTGAGTTTATTTTGCATATGGTGTAAGAAAGTGGTCCGGCTTCTCTCTTTTGCATGTTG
Source organism: Puma concolor (assembly GCF_028749965.1). Taxonomy (NCBI): domain Eukaryota; kingdom Metazoa; phylum Chordata; class Mammalia; order Carnivora; family Felidae; genus Puma; species Puma concolor. The sequence goes on along the minus strand of NC_141677.1, from coordinate 6,507,263 downwards.
CTGTCCGGTTTTCCCAGCACCAATTATTGAAGAGACTGTCTTCTTCCATGGGATATTCTTTCCTGCTTTGTCAAAGACTAATTGACCATATAGTTGTGGGGTGGAGAGGGCTGCAGTTAGCACATAGGACCTTGGTGCACAACTTACAAAAGCGCTTTCTTCTCTGGGCCAAGGTGCTTAGCTCCGTGAGCTGAGTGGGGGTTGGATTTCAGCCTCCTTTTACCCCCTTTGCAACTCATCTTTGTGCAGGACACAACCTGCATGCTGGACATGGCGGCCCAGGTGTGAGAGACTAGAACTTGGGATGGGTTTATTACTCTTTTAGAATATTCAAGAAGCTCGATTTTGCATTTGGCTTTTCTTTTCTGCTTCAGAGTAGGAAGTGCATAGTGTCCCAATGAAGAGGCCCTAGAAAATGCCTCGATTACCTAGGAGGAGAGAATGATTATAATATTCTATATTACTCTGCTGTTTATTGATTCACAGAGCATAGTCAAAATGTATTATTTTTCATCCCTAGGAAACAGAGACTAGGAAATTTTAACTAACTTGGCTACGGAGTAGGATAAAATCTCAAATCTCTGGACCTTCCGTGGTACCTTGATTACATTATGCTGACTCCTAGCTGTGATGTAATCATTATTTAGAAATGTTTGTTAACAGGGACGTTAGTTATCCGTTTATATCTGTGCTCTAACTTCTTTTGAAATTACCTCGACCTAACTTCACTCTTTTGAACTTTGCTTGGAAGAATGTTGTTTTGACCAGATAAAATAAATTGTGAGGGCCGCTTTCTTATATTAAAATGATGACCTTTCTGCATATCTTTACAATACTCATCTGTTCCCATCGCGCTTTGGTCGCTGTGACAAGCCTGGTATTTTAATCGCACATATTTCAAAGGCCAGAGGAGGAAAAATACAGCATCTTCTCACTCTGAGATTCACATCACTTTTCCGAATGCTTATTTTTTCAGTTTTGTAGAGAAAGGCAAATTCAATTAATTTTCCAAGGCCTAAAATAAATGAGCATAAAGCCATGAAATCAATACGAATTCAAGTCTAATTAGCAGACTAGAATTCTCAGCAATTGCTTTCTCTACAGATATTATTGTCAGCCCCTGATTGAGAGAACACACCTGATCCCCCTCTGTGTTCCTTGGCGTGTAACACGATGCCAACCACACTCTTGCTGCTAACAAATTCATGTTGGTGGAGTGAGAAGAACAATTGTCATCTCTCCTTGCCTTTATCCGTTATGCTGTGGCCAGAATGACCGTCCGTCCTCTAAACCCATCTTGATGCCTTTGCTACAAATGAGTTTTCTCCAGTGATCCCTTTGCCGAGTCCCTACTCCTCTTTTAAGACCCAGCTCAGATGTCGCATCCTCTCCCAAGCATTTCTCAGGTGCAAGATGATGCCTCGCTCACCTCCACGTCTCCAGTGCCTGGCACAGAATCAAAATTAACTGTGTATTGAATGAGCAGGTGAATGAACGGAGGGAACAGAGCCAGTATCCCACAGCAGATTAGAACTTGGGCTCTGTGGTCTGACAAACCTGGACTCTTAGACCTGCTTCTTGACTTACAATGGGTGTGACCTTGGTCAGATTACTTACTGGCTCACTCTGAGACTTCGTTTCCTTGGCCATAAAATAAGGACAATGATAACATCTGCCTCCAAGCATGCTTTTAGGATGACATGAGATCCTGTGTATAAAATCCCTCACCTCATCAGAGCGACATGACAGTCCATGCTGATAAAATTGTTCCACAGGCTTCCTTTGATTGCCCTAGAGAGATTGCAGTCTGGCTGAAGCTGGCTGACCTCAGGGCAATCATATTAGACAGAAGTGTTCTGGTTGGGGAGCCATGGGAAGGTCACGGCCACCACCCCATTTTCCTTCCAAACTAAATGGAGTAAAACTGTAAAAAGACTCCCAACTAACTGGAAAACACTAGTTGACTAGAATTTTCTCTGGCACCTGAGTTTTAGGAGAAGGAGACAAACCCATATCTGCAAAAAGGAAACTAATATAAGGATTTTTTCAAAAGAGAGAAATTTTGCAAGTAACTTTAGGGCATGAGCTCAGAACCACCTTTAACCTAATCTTCTGTTCCTTTACATGGGGGCAATACATGCCTTGGGGAACAAATTTAGCTCATAGGCTGGTGATTGGTTTGTTCAACACTGTTTAAAAAAATTCTAAATGGATGCCAACATGAAAAAAACACTATTATAGAAATTTTCAAACATATGCCAATTTAGAGTGATTAGTCTTTGAGTTTCCATGTAACTATTATCCACCTTCAGTAATTAGCACTATTCTGCCACTCTGTTTCATCCCACCTCTCCTTTTGTTTTGCTTTGCTAGAGCTTTAATTTTTCTTTTTTAATGCTTATGTTTTGAGAGAGACAAAGACAGTGCGAGTGGGGGAGGGGCAGACACACACACGTGCGCGCTCGCACACACACACACATACAGAATGTGAAGCAGGCTCCATGTTCTAAGCTGTCAGCACAGAGCGTGACGTGGGATTCGAACCCACGAACTGGGAGATCGTGACCTGAGCCGGAGTTTGACGCTTAACCGGCTGAGCCACCCTTGCTTTGCTAGAGTTTTAAAAGCCAACACCAGATAGCAAATCATTTCACTCATATATATTTCAGTGTATATCTCTATCAGGGAAAAACGTAAAAAAATATAACCATAACCCATGATCCCAACCAACAAAATGAAAAATAGTTTCTTGATATGCTCTAAAACCTAGTCTGTGTTCAGTTTTCCCTGATTGTGTCAGTAAGATCTTTTTATAATTGTTTTATTTGAATCAGCATCCAAATAGTCCGCCCACCAACTCCATTTGTTGGCTATGTGTGTTAAGTCTCTTAATCGGTAAGATTTCTCCTCCTTTTATTCTGTGCTATTTACTTCCCTCTTTCTTTTTTAATGAAAATTTTTTTCTTCTCTTTTTTTTTAATTAAAAAAATTTTTTATTTGGGCATAGTGGACACACACTGTTATATTCGTTTCAGGTGTACAACATAGAGACTGGACGATTCAGTGCCTTGTGTTATGCCCACCACAAGCGGAACTCCTGTCTGTCACCACAGGGCACTGGTACACACACTGCCATTGACTCTGTTCCCTGGGCTGCACCTTCCACCCCCGTGACGTACCCCTTCCCTAACTGCAAACCTGCGCCTCCCGTTCCCCTTCAGCCATTTTGCCCAAACTTCACACCTTTCCTCTCACGCCATTTACTTCTTCAAGAGTTTTTTAATCGAGGGGTGCCTGGGTGGCTCATCGGTTAGGCATCCGACTCTTGATTTTGGCTCAGGTCGTGATCCCAGGCTCGTGGGTTTGGCCCCGAGTCCGGCTCTATGCTGAGCACAGAGCCTGCTTGGGGTTGTCTCTCCCTCTCTCTCTCTGCCTCTCCCCTGCTCACAGGCAGGCACGTGTGCATGTGAACGCATGTGCACTCATTGTCTATCTCAAAATAAGTAAATAAACTTGAAACATAAATCGATAAATATTTCGCAAAATCATGGATTTATCAAAGATCTGGAAGCTCTGGCTTGCTCTCATAAGGCAACATTTGGCAGCCGCATAGTAGAGGCTACGGTCTTTAGGCCCATGCAAGTGCCTCCGGTAGAGTCTTTAGTAGACCCATAGTAGAGTCTTTAGGCCCATGCAAGTGCCTCCAGGTATCCACAGTCCACACCGGTCCCCGTGGCACCAACCAGCTGAACTCATCCGTGTTGCCTACCCAGCCCCCGTGGGCCTTGTGCTGGCCATCTCTGACCTATGTATACATCTGTTGGGCAATGAGAACTGAATCCTGAATGATGACCTTGACGTTTAAAAACATCCCTAGTCAGTAAGTAAATGTTCAGCTTTGTGAGCTATATTACTTAGGTAGGAATGTAAGCTGAAATGTTTTATAGAGTCGTCAGCAAAGAATTAAACCAACAAAAGATTTTTTTTTTTTTTTTTTACACAAATCCTACATGGGCCTGGAAGTTCATGAATTAGCATCTCTCTTTCCTTGAGCATTCGTTCTAGTTAATTTGCTTTCCAGCCTTCCATTCTGTATCTTTTTTATCCATGTGGAGGTTCGATCCTACAAAGGCCATTGGACAAGGTGTCCCAAGACCCCAACTTTAGTCTTGCTCCTCTGTGACCAATGAGCTACCATTTTGCTTCTCTGAGACACCTTGCCGGGTGGAGGTCATAACTGCCTGGGCTCCAGGGCCGTTGTGAAGTGCAAGTACGGTAACAGATGTGAAATTAGTTTGTAGACGTTGTGGCTCTATACTTAAACAGGTATTACTATGCATACGGCTAACATCAAATTATGTATAACAGCCTCTTTCACACCTCTGTGCGCTTACTGTGTTGTTCCTTCCCCCTGGAATGCCCTTAAGAATTAATTGCTAGTCATCTGTGGTCCCCAAACACTTTATGCCTATTTTTTATAACGTTTGTCACACTGCACTAAAGCCATTTGTTTGCATCTTTGTCTGACCCTGGGTGTAAGGAAGCTTCAGTGTGTTCAGAACAGGGCACACGGCAGGGTCTCCGTAAAGGTCTTCTGAATTAGATAGGGTTGACTTCAATCATTGTTATGTGCACCTGTCTTGAAGGACAAGGTCGGCACCCACACAATGCTTTAGGCATATCGTCTGATCGCTGACCGTTTAGTTTTGTATTTTTGACTTACGTAAATGCCTAGACTTTTTGAGTATATTATTCATAAGCTAAGCTCATCATCAGTGAAATAACCTAAATGTGAAAGGCCTACCGTTGAAAACGTTTTTGTTTTGTTTTGTTTTGTTTTTTTTCCTGCTGGAGAAAACCAAAGCTCGCAGGCATTGTTTTGACTCCATCACCTGGTTCTCTTCCTGAGCCGAGGGCTCCTTTTCTCTTACAGCTGGTTTGCCATCCACCCCGTCAGCATGAACAATACCAATCACCTTGTCAATAGTGACAACATGGGCTATGCATCTTACCTTTTTGAGCAAGAGAAGAACAAAGGATATCTACCTGGACAGGTGAGATTTGGGTCATTGAAAACATCATCTTAATTCATTAGATCCTCATTTGTACAATGCTCAGAATAGCTGATTCAAATCTTCAGTGTAAAGTGTCATCAGGCACGTCACATACTAATATGCTTGGATAAAAAGAATTCTCCATCCTCCCTGAGAGGGGAAGAAAAATTAACAATGACTGTGTCAAATGCTGCTGACATCTGTAGCTTCATAAAGTTGCAATTAGTTAGAGAAGGAAGGACAAGCTCAAGATTTTTGCAATACGTGATACTTTTTGATCGGCTTGGGAATATGATCAACCGGGTTGATGTTAACTTTTCTCTTCAGAGCTATCAAAGTATTAAGTACCTTCTGAGTAGCATTAAGAACCTGAATGAGGAGGGGACAGGTGATGAATCTTTTCTGCGGTCCAGATTTCCCTGTTAATGGCGAATTTCCTTTTAAGGAGTTTCGTCATACTTTCTTTTAATAAGCCCCAAGGGAGAGACGACCCTAACCCACCAGACTTATTATTGTAACTTTGAAACGCAATGAGGGATGGAATCAGAGATGGGGGCCGGAACTCAGTCCATGTGCCTCAGAAATCTCCTCAGCTCTGTGTTAATTACTGACTACAGATAGCTAAGCGGTTGTGGGGGGGGGGGGGGACTGCTCTGTTGGAGCCTAAGGTCCAAGTCCCAAATGCCAAAGAATATAGGACGATAAGAACCCCAAGCCCTTGACTAGGATAAATGTCTAGAAAGTGCAATGATACCAAAGTTATTAGCCCCATGAGCATTCATAGTGATCTTTTAGCTCCTGACTGATAAAATACTATTTTTTTTTCATTTTAGCCTGCATTTTAGGGAAAAGAAAGGAACTTCCCATTTATGATCATTGGCTGGGGCATTTTGAGATAAGTTATATTTTTGGTGTAAAAAAAAGACACATGATCTCCAATACCTGCTTATTTCTTTCCCTAAGAAAATTGAAGTCATGGAAGGTGGAATTGCATCAGCTGGGTTGAGGTTAAAGTCTTACACCACTCAGAAAGGTTATGTGCTGTTACTTCAGGTTGAAGAGCTAAAAGAAAAGATACACGGAGGTAGATCTGGATGGTGAATGCTATATTTAGGTTCAGTTTTGCCACAGGAACATCTGGATTCATATTTTCTTTTTAAGCCAGTAGGGATATTTATTTTTCAAGGAGAAAGGGACCTCTCAGCTCCAGACACAATACCAGGAAGGAGTTTGATGAGTCAGCATTTTATACCGTGTTGTTGTATGCTGTGTTTCTTGTCAAAATGTTTCTGTTTGTGGCACAGAGTTGAAACTCTCCTATTTGAAACAGCTTTATTGATCGTTGGAATATCATGAGCGTGATAACATGCATGTTGACTGCAATGTGAAGTTTTTGCAAAGTTTCTCAGAATGTCCTACCTCCTCCTTTTATTGTGCTCAAATGGTTTTGAAGAGTTCCCCAGAGTGGATGGAATGTTTGTGTTTTGAATGGAATTCATTGTGGGAAATAAGAGAGAATAAAAGGCAGTTGGATGTTTCTTTTGGCAGGGACCCTATGTAGCAGCCTTTGCTTCATCAAACCTCGGAGACGTGTCCCCCAATATTCTTGGCCCGCATTGTGTCAACACAGGAGACTCTTGTGATAACGCCAATAGCTCTTGTCCCATCGGTGGGGTAGGTAATTATGACATGAGATCTTTGTGTTTGCATCTCATGTGCATTTTAAGTATTCACCATTAACTTATAATTGTGTTCTCCCCAAGTGCACCCAGGCCTACTGACCTCTCAGGAGCACCCACTAAATTTCGATTGGATAAAATTCTAGTTCTCCATTGGATTGACGCTTAAGTGTTTTGAATGGTGAGGCAATTAGTAAATGTCAGAGATGAAATACCCTTGCCCAAACTTGGACAGTCTGAAACATTTCACCTTGGCATTTCTGATATCACAAGTTAGTACCAGAAACTGCTTGCCTGAGATGTTTCTCACTTGTGAAGTCTACAGCATTTTACACACACACACACACACACACACACACACACACAAAACACATCAACATTTTTTTTTCTTTTCTTTAAAATCACAACAGGGGTGCCTGGGTGGCTCAGTCGGTTTAGCGGCCAACTTCGGCTCAGGTCACGATCTCACAGTTTGTGAGTTTGAGCCCCGCATTGGGCTCTGTGCTGACAGCTCAGAGCCTGGATTCTGTGTCTCCCTCTCTCTCTGCCCTTCCCTTGCTCATGCTTGCTCTCTCTCAAAATTAAATAAACATTGGCATGCCTGGTGGCTCAGTTGGTTAAGCATCTGACTTCTGCATAGCTCATGAATTCGAGCCCTGTGTTGGGTTGTGCTGACAGCTCAGAGCCTGGAGCCCACTTTGGATTCTGTGTCTCCCCCTCTCTCTGCCCCTCCCTTGCTCATGCTCTCTCTCTCAGAAATAACTAACTAACTAGCTAACTAAATAAATAAACAAACATTAAAAAATAAAAATAAAGTCACAAACAACAAATCTTGCTCTCAAAACTCACATAACATGGAAAACCTAGAGGGCAGTAAAAAGTGAGTTCCTCTTCATTCCCTTCCGTCTCCCCCCTCCCAGGAAGTTACCACTATCCCACCTCTTCCTATATACTTGTCCACACATTCACGAACAAAATTTTACAACTTCTTTGTTGATTTTTTTAGTGGGACTGGGATTCGAGTTTTCCACCTGCTTTGTTGTCTTTAAAATTGTTTTAGGGCTGAACACAGGTCTGTGTGGCAAGATTTAAAGACTTACTATTATTAGTATGGCTTTATTTAGGCCACACCGTCATTTATTTCATTGTTTCCCTGCCACGTTCATTTAGATTTTTTCTGCCTTGACGTGAGAAGCAGATCGTAGTTTCTGGGCTCTTGTTCTTTGTGTTTATAGAACATGTCACCTGTGATACGACTTTTATTAAACGTCATTTCTGGGCTATTTATTCTATTCCCATCAATTCTACCCAACGGGTAGTAGAGCGTAACAATTAGAGTTTTCTCTTATATATTACCAGTTTGGTATAGAAAGTCTTCCTTTGTTACTCTTCCTTTGCAAAATGTTCACACATCATTCATTCACATTTGATTTCAAGATTACTTGTTGAATTCCATCATTCAGAGAGGAAACGTTTAAATAAATTATGGTACCTGTTCGCAGTAGAATATTATGTACCAACAAACTGTACTGTGTTGGAATATTGAATGTGGGAAAAAGCTCACAGTACACAATGTTGATTTAGAAAATCAGTATTTGGGGGGCGCCTGGGTGGCTCAGTGGGTTAAGCATCCAACTTCGGCTCAGGTCACGATCTCACGGCTCGTGAGTCCAAGCCCCGCATCAGACTCTGTGCTGACAGCTCAGAGCCTGGAGCCTGCTTTGGATGCTGTGTCTCCCTCTCTCTCTGCTCCTTCCCGTCTGGCACTCTGTTTTTCTCTCTGAAAAATAAATAAACATTAAAAAAATTAAAAAAAAAATAAAATCAGGATTTAATCTTTTATATTGATTATGATTGCAGTTTTTAAAGTAAATGTATTGTAGTGAAAAGACAAAGTGAAACCCACTGAATTGTTAACCCTGACTTTCTCTGTTTGGCATTACTATGGCATTACAGGGGGGGTTTATTCTGTTGATTTTGTTTATTGTTTTTATTCTATTTATACACTTTTGTAGTTTTTTCCTACAAGGAGAATACTTTTAATCAGTAAAAATTATCACAGAATCACACCCTGTCCCGCGACAGAATTCTCTTTCTCTCCATTCCATTCCATCTGTTAGATTTGCTTCCCTCATGATTGCAAGATGGCAGTCAGTACTGAGGACGGTACATCCTTTTCTCCCCCCAAATATGGTGAGAGGAGAGAGAGAAAACCCTTCTCTAACCATGGAATAAAAGTTCTTTTCCTTCTGATTGGGTCACGGGAGGTACATACCCATTCCTGGACCGAAACGGTTGCAGGGGAAATAGTGTGCTGACAGGCTCAGGCTGGGGTTCCTGACCAATCTTGGGGAGGGCCTAGGGAATTAACCACGGTCGTCTTAGACTTACCTGGGCTGGGAATGGAACCGTTGACTGTGAAAGACGCGATGCCTTTTTGAACAAAATCGTGATTCGCTCGAGAAACAGAAAGAGGGAAGTCGGCAAATGTTGCCGTATCTCTTGCTTTCACGTAGCTTCTTTCAACAGATTTTTTTTTTTTGTAACTTCAGAAACTAGCTTTCATTAAAACAAAGATATATACTTGTTAACAATGCAAACAATGTTGAGAAGTTCGGGAAACGAAACAGGTCAATGCGCAGCCTCTAACTCCACGATTAACCTGTTAAACCTTAAATGAACATCCTACTAGGCAGCCTTTTCGGCTTCCACGCTCCTACGTGTCCGCACAGTTGTACACAAATGAGGTCACGCTGGGAAGGCTGTTCTATAGCTGCTTTCTTATTTCCCACGAATATACTTTATTTTTTTTAGTTTATTTATTTATTTTGAGAGCAAGAAAGAGAGAGAGAAAGCAGAGGAGGGGCAGAGAGAGAGAGGGAGAGAGAATCCCAAGCAGGTTTCACGCTCAGCATGAAACCCAACATGGGGCTCGAACCCACAGCCCTGGGATCATGACCTGAGCCAAATTCATGTGTCGGATGCTTAACCCGCTGAGCCTCCCTGGCGCCCCTCCAGTGAATACACTTTAAAACATCCTTTAAACGAATGGTACAGTTTTCAATTTAAGTACCGTAACTTAGTTCACCGATCCCCTCGTGATGAATATTTTCTTTCCTTCCCTCCTCTCTCCCTTCTTTTTTCCTCCCGTCACATAAACGGACTACATGTGTCATACATATTTTCACGTGTGTATGAGTTTCACCTTAGGACAAATTCTTGCGAGCGAATTTGCTGTTCAAGGGAAAGCACAGTTCCCATGGGGGTGACCATGAGTCCTGTCCCCAGCCACAGTGTGTGAGTGACCCTTTCCCCAAAGCCTCCCTGATGCCTGGTTTATCAAGCGTTCAGTCTTTGCCAACAGAACAGGTGGAGTTCCTTTTTGTAGTTTAAATGTATATTTAATGATTCACAGGCTTGAATGTATTTTAATGTTGAATAGAGATTTACATTTCTTTTTTGCAAATCACCTATTTTCATCTGTTTCCACTGTGTATCCAGTAGGATTTTTTTTTTTTTGCTTTTTTCCTCCCAGATTTATTGAGATATAATTGAGAGATAACATTGTATCATTTTAAGGCATACACTGTGATAATTTTGATACACATATAGGATGCTTTTTACTGCAAATAAGAGAAAACCCAACTCCATAGGGATGAATCGGAAGGTTATTAAGGAGGTGTTCATCCGCATTTTCTTGAAATGCTTTTTAATTTTCAATTATAGTATTTAAGTATCTGGTCAATGTCAACGTTTTCTGGGGTCAGAAGGGAAGGATAGAGCCAGGTTTATCTACTGATTTTTATTTTTTTCCAGTGGGTCACCTATGTGTTCCAATATAACGTTGACTGGGTTTCTGATTGGCTCAGATTCACTTGTGATTTTGCATTCCTTGAGATAATTGCTTCTTTCACTAAGAGCCCGTCTTGTCTCCCTGTGTTGTAGTCTAGCATGTGCATCGCTACGGGACCCGGACACGACATGTTCAACAGCACTCAGATTATCGGAGGGATCATATACCAGAGAGCAAAGGTCAGCCACGGGCCGGCCTCTTTCATGTTCATTTAACCTCGTTCTTTCAAATCCACGGGTAGCGCTCCTTACAGAGACGGTAATGGTAAGAGACAGCAGGAGCCCGAGCTGCGCCATGGAGTCTGGAAGCCTGCTGTTCCAGGCCTGCGAGGAAGGCCGCTTCTGAAGGCACAAGACCCCCCCTCTCGGGCTGCCCCTCTGACTTCCCCAAGGAAGTGCTTTTAAAACCAAGGAGGCAGGGAAACATTCTGTTGGGGCCAGAACGCTTGCTTCCGACAGCATGGTGACAGACGGTGTAAGGATTCCAGGTAACACGGTGTCAGACGTGACCAGATGGATCCGGACCCACCGGGCCACCTGGCCACCCTTCACTCCTTCAGCGTCAAGGCCAAGCAGAGCCATTCGCTCCTGCTCTGGGAATTCGATTCAGATGACTTCATAGGCTTCGATAAGGCATAGACTCTCCATTTTACATTTTCTTCTCTTTCCTTTTTAAAACATTTTTTGATGAGGACAGAATCTGGTCTTCAGTGAGATTACGAGGAGTTGCTCTCTGCTTCTCCCTCTGCTAAACTTTGGCTTCCATTTTCCCCCAAATTTTGTGTCAGCTCCTAGGGGGACAGACATCGGATTTTTTTTTAAGTTTATTTGTTTATTTTGAGAGAGAGAGAGAAAGTGTGAGTGGGGAGGGGCAGAGACAGAGGGAGAGAATCCTAAGCAGGCTCTGAGCTGTCAGCACAGAGCCCGGCGTGGGGCTCGAGCCCACGGACTGTGAGATCATGACCTGAGCCGAAGTCGGACGCTTAATCGGCTGAGCCACCCAGGCACCCCAGATATCTGATTGGAAAGACAAAGGATGGGGGGCCTGGGTGTCTCAGTCGGCTAAGTGTCCGACTTTGGCTCAGGTCATGATCTCACAGTCTGTGAGTTCGAGCACCGCGTCGGGCTCTGTGCTGACAGCTCGGAGCCTGGAGCCTGCTTTGGATTCTGTGTCTCCCTCTCTCTCTGCCCTTCCCCCACCTGTGCGCGCGCGCGCGCGCTCTCTCTCTCTCTCTCTCTCAAAAATAAATAAACATTAAAAAATACTAAAAAAGAAGAACAGAAAAGACAAAGGATGACTTCAGGCTGTGGTATCCCCCATAGTTAAATCTCTTCCTTTGCCTGGCTCATTCCTACCTTTGCTGCGTGTGCGTGTGCACACGCACGTGCGTGTTTAAGTAAATATTTTGCTCCAAGGGCTCTAAAATGTTTCAGGAGCAAGTAAGGAAGAGCTAAAGTACCTTTAAAGCCATTAGACAGCAGCCAGCCTAGTTGCTGCACTTCCTGCTTTATTACTGTGGCATCATCAGAGGATTGTTCTAAATGAACAGATTCTATTTAGGGAGGCACCTGTGACACACTTCAGTGTTATTGTCCTGGGCCCGCGAGTCATAGGGGTTCGTCTCGCAGGCTGGAATCTCTTCTCAGCAAGGCACACCTTTGCTTTTCGTCAGAAAGGCGGGCAGCAGCTGGTGTTACCCACGACTCACCCGAGAGCCCCCACGTGGCCGTAGGAGCGAGGATGGGGGCAGAGTGGGGACAGTTAGGTGTCAAACAAAGGGGGCATGTGCTGAGGCGGGACCGGCCTACCGTGTCTGGTGCAGATCAGTTTCCGAATGCGATGTCTCCCATTTCCCTGCAAGGTTAAAAAAAAGCGTCAATTCACCCTGAAGGGAAACAAAACAGAACAGAACATCAAAGCGTGGATGGTGGGTGGGGCAGACGACGTGGGTCGTGAAGTCTTTCCAGCTGTCCTTTGGTGGCAGGGAACTCACTCAGAGAATCCCTGAGGTCGAGCTCTCCTCCTGGCCAGGCCAGTGATGGGCCCACCTACTCCTAATCTTACATTTTCTTGACCGTCTTTCAAGAGAGATGGAGGCCTTTTGGTGCCACAGGCCGTATCCCTAGACTTGCGTGTTTGTGGGGAGTAGACACAGGCCAGTGGTCTCAGGGCCGCCACGAGTCTGGGAAGCGACTGGAGGTGGCAGAGGGACCCACGTGGGTAGTGGCCATTTCTAAGCAGCCAGCAAACCTTGGCTGAGAGATGCTTTTCCAAATTGGTGCTTACGGGGTAATATCCGTACTGTTCATTTTAGCTCTTCTGCTTTCAACAGCGAGCCTGTGTGGGTTTTCTAGGAACTGTATGCCTCGGCCTCCCAGGAGCTGACGGGACCACTGGCCGCGGCCCATCAGTGGGTGAATATGTCCGACGTCACCGTCTGGCTCAACTCCACCCACACAGTAAGTGTCCCTGAGCCACACTGATCGTGCCACGAGGGGAGAGCTCCGGGCTGATCTCGGTACTTAAGGAAGTTTGACTTCTGTTTCTTGTTCTGTTGACCTCTCATCTTTGTGTCCGTTTAAAAATCTTCCCTTTAGGCCCAAACCTGTAAACCTGCCCTGGGCTACAGTTTCGCAGCCGGCACAATCGACGGGTTCGGGAGCCTCAACTTCACGCAGGGTGAGGGGGCATGTCGTGACCTCTGTGGTTCCGGGCTCTGAAGCGTCAGGGCTCTGAAGGGCTTCGCTACAGCCAATACGTTTGTCATTTGTTACTGTCGCCTTTAAACACAGGGGCGGGCGTGCTTTCCAGGTGTGCACGTGACAGCCAGATTTCCCAGGGATGGGTCTCCTGGAACGCAGCTTCCACGGATTCAGATAGAACGGGAGTCAGCTTTTCTTTGCATTTCAGAGTATGGATGGATGTTGCTTTTTTTTAAATTTATTTTTTTAATTTTATTTTTTAAATTTACATCCAAATTAGTTAGCATCTAGTGCAACAATGATTTCAGGAGGAGATTCCTTAGTGCCCCTTACTCATTTAGCCCATCCCCCCTCCCACGTCCCTTCCAGTAACCCTCTGTTTGTTCTCCATGTTTATGAGTCTCTTCTGTTTTGTCCCCCTCCCTGTTTTTGTATTATTTTTGTTGCCCTTCCCTTGTGTTCCTCTGTTTTGTCTCTTAAAGTCCTCATAGGAGTGAAGTCATATGATGCTTGTCTTTCTCTGACTAATTTCACTTAGCCTAATACCCTCCAGTTCCATCCACGTAGTTGCAAATGGCAAGATTTCATTCTTTTTGATGCCGAGTAATACTCCATTGTATATATACAACACAATTTCTTTATCGTTTCATCCATCGATGGACATTTGGGCTCTTTCCGTACTTTGCCTATTGGTGATAGTGCTGCTATAAACACGGAGGTGCGCGTGGAAAGTGCTTTCGTATTTTCTTTTGATTTCTTCCTTGACCGTTGTCAATTTATGATCATGTTGCTTCATTTCCACATATTTGTGAGTTTCCCAAATTTTCTTCTGTAATTTATTCCTAATTTCATTACATTGCGGTTGTAAAACATACTTTGTATTACTTATACCTTTTGACGTTTGCTGGAGTTTGTTTCATGGCCAGCCTATAGTCTATCCTGGACAGTGCCTGTATGCACTTGCACAGAGTGTCTGTTATGTTCTTGCTGCGTGGACGGAGGTATCTGAGGGTACCTGTTAGGTCCACTTGGCTTCTAGTGCTGTTCACCTTTTCTATTGTTGGTCTTCTGACTCGTTGTCCCATCTATTACTGAAACTGGGATTCTTTTTTTTTAAATGTTTATTTATTAGTTTGAGAGAGAGAGAGAGAGAGAGAGAGTAGGGGAGGGGCAGAGAGAGAGGGAGACACAGAACCCAAAGCAGGCTCCAGGCTCTGAGCTGTCAGCACGGAGCCCAATGCGGGGCTGGAACCCAGGAAGCATGAGATCATGACTTGAGCTGAGGTTGGATGCTTAACCAAATGAGCCATATTACTGAAAGTGGGGTTATTAAAGCTCCAGCTATTATTATTGATTGTCTCTTTCTCCCTCCGTTTCTGTCAGTTTTGGCTCATGTGTTTTGGTGCTCTGTTAATAGGTCCATATATGTTTATAAGTGTTATATTTTCCTAATGACATATAGATTCTAAGTTCATAGGTTTCAGAGTTAATGTAACTTTTCCCCAGATTGTTGCTTTCATGTGTGATTTTTTTTTTTTACTCTGTGTGTGTGTGTGTGTGTGTGTGTGTGCGCGCATGCGCGCGTGCGCGGGCACACACATGTGTGGATATTTAGGTGGGGAGTTAAGAGAGGCTCTTTCTTTGGATCACAAGCCAAACAATCAGGGCTTCAAGTTGGAGGTTGACGTTTTTAGTTTCTACAATGGGAAGAATGTGATTTAGTTTGTAAATCTACAGTTAATTATATCATTTTGTTTTTATTTGAAACATGAATGAGGAAGAGCAGTGGAAACAAAACCTTAAGGACCTTGAACAAAATACATTCTTTTATCCTATTGGCCACACCAAGGATCTAATTAAATAATGACTCCTATTTTAGGAAGCACAGGAAATTTTGCCTCTTCTCTTATTCAATCTGTTTGGCACTCTTGGACAACAACCTTCATAACATCTTTGTAATAAAGTCACTGCTGTGCATTTGTCAAAGTGATGACATTTTTTTCAGAGCATTAGAATCAAATTAGTGATAATATTCCTAACAGGGACAACAGTAGGGGATCCATTCTGGGACACTCTTCGGGATCAACTCCTGGGCAAGCCATCTGAAGAAATCAAAAGGTGTCATAAACCAAAGCCAATCCTTCTTCACACTGGAGAGGTAATGAATTTTGACTATGATGGTAAACTTAGCATATTGTTATTTTAAAACTTACGAATTGTCAGAGACAAATGATAGATCGTTACTGACATGGGAGTTCTTATTCAGATTTCACCACATCAAATTTTTAATATTAAAAATGTGTCTTCAGAATCACACTCTAAGGAATAAGAGGCATGATTATTGAATATTGTGACTTAGATTTTGTGATAAATAACTGAAACGATTAAAACAGTGGAAAAGGAAAATTAGATCAACATCTACCTTATTCAGGATTCATTGATGTTGACTCCAGGAAAGGAGTTCAGACACAATTCTCTGCAGAGGAAAACATCTCAGGTCCCATAAAAAAGGACATGTCCATACCTCCATTTTCTCACAATTCAGGCAACATGCTTAACTAAAGCAATATTCTTTTAATACTGCTTTGGACCATGGATTTTCACATTCTGATCGTCAAAACTTGACGTTGGTGTTCATAATGTAAGTTGTTGATGTGGAAAAAATTTTAGAGTTTTTTTCTTCCCCTAATATTCAATTAGAATTCTTCAGGAAGAAGAAAGAGAGGAAAGGAAGGGATAGAGGAAAAGCTTCCACACTAATCTGACTATGGAAAAGGATAGATTGTCTTGGAGAAAACTTGGAAGGCAAGGCAAGACTTGGTAACTGGACTCAAAAGGGAAGTCATTAAGCTAAGCCGTTCCCATGGTGGTAGAATTACTTATTCACCTTGCACACTCCTCTCTGGCTTATCTATTGCACATTGCGATTGTACCATGCCAGGTCCACCAAAAACTTCACGGATGAGAAAGCGAGTTCAGGTCAATGGGGCATTGGCATTGAGATCCATATGTTATGACCAGATAGAATATTGAATACTACCTCATTAATTAGAAAGAAAATCTATGGTAGGAGGAGAAAGCACCGAAAACAGCTGGAAACATTTAAAATCCTTTAATAAAGGGAATTCTCTGAGCATCATCTGTCGCTTGTCCATATAGAGAGCAATATCCTTTCACACAGTTTTCACATTTGGGGTTTTTTAGCTGACAAAACCGCACCCATGGCACCCAGACATCGTTGATGTTCAGATGATCACCGTTGGGTCCTTGGCCATAATTGCCATCCCTGGGGAATTTACGTAAGTTTTCTTTGTTACTTTGTAGTTAAAAATGTAATTATTGGGTATGTGTTTCTGTTGCAATCACTTCTTCTCGGAGGGTGGGGGGTGGGGGGGAGATAATTCTGCGCTGGCTCCTTTGTATCTCACTGTATCATACTCTTTTTTCAGTTTTCCCCACTTGGGATCTTGCAGCAAATTCTGAAACCCTGACCCTCCTTTTATCCCCACGACCAACTCTTCTCTTCCTTCAGCTCTTTGTTCAGATCTCTAACAGAGATGCCAGTCCTGCTGACCCCAGCTCACACTGTCCTTACCACCACCACCAAGTCCCCACAGCATCAGCAGCGGCCTCATCATTACAAGGACTGCCGCAATCGCCTTTTCATCCTTACTCTGTTTTCTGGTCCCTGTAGCCACTGTGGCCATCCCATTTCTTTTATTTGCTTGTTGACCATCTCCCCCCCCCCCCCCCCCCCCGCCACCTACCCTGGAAAGTGAGCTTCATACCCTTGAATCCTTAGCCCTTAGAAGGGGGCCTCTTGGGGCGCCTGGGTGACTCAGTCGGTTAAGCGTCCGACTTCGACTCAGGTCACGATCTCGCGGTCAGTGAGTTCGAGCCCTGCGTCGGGCTCTGGGCTGACGGCTCGGAGCCTGGAGCCTGCTTCTGATTCTGTGTCTCCCTCTCTCTCTCTGCCCCTCCCCCGTTCATGCTCTGCCTCTCTCTGTCTCAAAAATAAATAAATGTTAAAAAAAAATTTAGAAGGGGGCCTTTTATGTGGCAGATGCTGTGTTTTGTTAAGGATTCAATGAAAGAAGGAAACGGTAAATTCTTTGTAGGCAGGAGCACATACACTCTCAACTTGCCTCAGTTCTTGCTAACATCGAACGCAGACAGTACATTTTTTTGGGGTCAACGAATGGAAAATGATCATCGTCTTTGCCAGTGATATTCACGGAGGGCCTTTCCCTCCTCCAAGTCGTCTGTTTTCAGTTGAGGATTTGTTCTGAAGACGGGACAGCCAGGGGGAAAGGGGCTCAAGTTTAGCTCTGCCTCATCACAGAGCTTGCACGCGCCTTACCGTGTTGTGTTAAGAGCCAGGATCCCGCCTGTCTTTCGCCGCAAGTTTTTCTGTGGTCTTTGCATGCTTTTGGAGTCGGGAACCACTCAGATAACTCTGTTTTCTTGACTCAGGACCATGTCTGGACGAAGACTTCGGGAGGCCGTTCAAGCAGTGAGTTAAAAATGAAATAAAAAATGTATACCTTTATATTTGGGGAAGAGAAAAGAATTCCCTAATCCTGCGATCTGATACCTTTTAAATTAATCATTGCTAAGATGCCTAGAGTTTCACACACTTGAAAGTAATGCGTAGAGGGGTGCCTGTGTGGCTCAGTCGGTTAAGCATCCGACTTTGGCTCAGGTCATGATCTTGTGGTCTGTGAGTTCAAGCCCCGTGTCAGGCTCTCTGCTGACAGTTCAGAGCCTGGATCCTGCTTCCCATTCTGTGTCTCCCTCTCTCTGTGCTCCTCCCCCACTCAGGCTTTGTCTCTCTTGCTCTCAAAAAATAAATAAAACATAAACAATTTAAAAAAAAATAAAAAAGGAAGTAATGCGTGGAGGTGAATATGAAATATTAGTGGTATAAAAATAAGCTTAAAAATGAGAAGGAAGCTATAATCTGGTTTAAATATTTTATTGCTGTATTTATCTATTAATAATTTAAAAATTGATAACGGTTTTACAGATCAAATAGTACATAACCCTACGTACCTTAATATCTTGAAGTTCTGTCTAAATAAAATCTAATCCATGTTAGGAATTCTGTATTTTATCTGCATTTATGATTTTCTTCCTATTCAGGAAGGTAGTGTAGATGTTTCTAAAATGACATAATCATACTTAGAGCCGGAAATAACCACTCCGGTCAGCTAGTATCCTTCTATTATGCTTTTTAAGGAAACGGGCTTAGTGTCTGTATTTTAGTAATAAGAAGATTCTATATCTGCAAATTCAACCAACCAGTGAGATGTTCTTAGAGCCGCTGACTTGCCCACAGGTAGTGCAGTTATGGCTCTAACTTTTCCCCAAGGCCTCGTGGGTACTTGCACACAGCCAAACAGTTTTGATCATTAGGAACGAGGTTAAGAGAGTCACCTTACACGAGAGTCACATCTACGATTGCATGTTAAGTATAACTGGGCCGATAGGATACAGTACAGCGAAGAGCAATTTTATCGGGCTCTACCTTTCCCCCACCAGGAATTTGCAACCTATGGGATGCAGAACATGACCGCCGTCATTTCAGGCCTGTGCAACGTGTATACACATTACATTACCACCTTTGAAGAATACCAGGTAAAGTAGCAAAGTTCTCGTCGCTTCAGTGAACTCTACCCTCATCAAGACTGTGGTGGCAAATCCAGGTTTCCTGTCTAGACTTCCTCAAAGGGGTTTTTGAGTGGTGATTTTGTTTTGGGACAGACGAGAGAATGATAAGCCAGAGGTCGTGTTGGGGAGGATTTGTATCTGGGAGTTTGCCCTTTCCAAGTTCAAGTCAGATTTGTATCTGGGAGTTTGCCCTTTCCAAGTTCAAGTCCGAATTCTGGCCTCACTGACCTCCACTTTTTCTGAAATGAGTTGTTTTGTCGGGGGCTTTGGTAATGAGTGTGGGTGCTGGCCATGTCTCAGGAGTCCACGTGGAGGCATACAGTCTACCCCTTGACAAACGTCCAGTGATGCCAACAGTGAGCTCTGTTGACTCTCCTGAAAGTCCCTGTCTTCTAGGAGATCCTGTTGACTAAGGATTCCTAACTGCGGTACACTGGATGGGAATAATTTCCGTTTATCCAGTTTTGCATTTCTCTGTAACCTTTCACTTAGAATTTCCTTCCATTGTGAGTGTACGTTTCAAACAACGATAACACTAGCAGTACCTCTGACTTCGTCACCGATGGGGACCACAGACACGTTTTATATCACCTAGAGTTATTGCAGATTTGGAAACATTTCACTCTCGTTGCTATTTTAAAATTTTTTTTTTTCAACGTTTTTTATTTTTATTTTTGGGACAGAGAGCGTGAACGGGGGAGGGGCAGAGAGAGAGGGAGACACAGAATCGGAAACAGGCTCCAGGCTCTGAGCCACCAGCCCAGAGCCTGACGCGGGGCTCGAACTCACGGACCGCGAGATCGTGACCTGGCTGAAGTCGGACGCTTAACCGACTGCGCCACCCAGGCGCCCCTCGTTGCTATTTTAAAATCACAGTAGTTTGGGGGCTCCTGGGTGGCTCCTTCGGTTGAGCCTCCGACTTCGGCTCAGGTCATGATCTCACAGCTCGTGGGTCCGAGCCCCGCGTCGGGCTCTGTGCTGACGGCTCGGAGCCTGGAGCCAGCTTCCGATTCTGTGTCTCCCTCTCTCTCTGCCCCTCCCCTGCTCGTGTTCTGTCTCTGTCTCAAAAAAAAAAAAAAAAAAAAGAGAGGAATTTAAATGTTTTGTCTAACAGCCTTGACAATTCAGAATAATAGATCTATAAACAGTAACGAATGTAAAAATTCCATTTCTGCATTATGAGTCGGAAGGGAGAGAAGAATATGTGAGAAATAAGAAAAAGAAGTTCACTGGAGGAGACACAGAAGCTATATCAATGTATCATTTTTGAAGAGGAAGGAAGGGAGAGCGGGGTGGGGTGGGTAACCCCAGGGAGAGAAAGGCCCAGAAACAGACAGGAACAAGTATACCAAGAGATGAGGAAAGCATGATTTGAGATAGATAACAAGGAGAGCAGCAGAGAGTTCAAGAAAGATGGGGAGGGGCACCTGGGTGGCTCAGTCAGTTGAGCCTCCGACTTCGGCTCAGGTCATGATCTCACAGCTTGTGAGTTCAAGCCCCGCGTCGGGCTCTGTGCCGACAGCTCGGAGCCTGGAGCCTGCTTCGGATTCTGTGTCTCCTTCTCTCTCTGCCCCTCCCCCAGTCACGCTCTGTCTCTGTCTCTCTCAAAAAATAAAAACAAACATTAAAAAAAATTAAAAATAAAATAAAATCACAGTAGTTATTAGACCTTATTAGTCAGGAAACACAAACATTACTCGTTATTCAATGAAGAAGAACAAACATTATGCTATCACAAAAATGGTCTATGAATGTTGGATTCATGTATTTCAGTCTCATTGGTTTTCTTTGTCAGCCATGTTTTTTATTGTATGCATTTAGAAAACATTTACTCTGAGAGGGGTCCATAGGTCTCAACAGACTGCCAAAGGAGTCCAAAGGCACCAATAGGGTTAGGAACCCCTACTGGCTTCTCTTAGGGACACGCTCCTACAAGGACTAATATTAATTAATTTATTCACTAGTTCATTCCACAGATATGTGTTGTGACAGATACTGTACTAGCCACTATCTGAGCATAACAATAAGTAACAATCTGCCCCTCCCCTCACGATTACTAGGATTTATGGTCTAGCGAAAGACAGAGAACAGCAGGTAATCACATTTCTGTGAGAGGGATCCAACAGGGTGATATGAAAACAGAGAGTGCATTAGTCTATATTGGGCATTTGAGGAATGGAGACTGGCAGATTTTCTGGAAGATGTAACATCTGTGTGAGTTCTTGAGAATGAGTAAGGACTAGTTAGGGAAATAAAATTTAGGGAGGGAGCCGGTATTGGGGAAGCTATGCATGCAAAGGTCCGGGGGGCACTGAGTTGGTACATTTGTGGGGCCATAGTTCGTGGAGGATAGTGAGACAGGGACTAGCTGATGGAGAGGCATGGGTTGATGCAGCATCTTTTATGCTGTGCCCCAGAAAGAAGGCTTTAGAAAACCGAAGTAGAGTTAATTGCAAGGGAGGAGTGTTCTGATCAAATTTGTGATCCAGAAAGGTCACTAGGATGGAAGGTATAGCAAGATCAATTAGAAGATTAAGTGTGGAGGCAGAGAACTGATTGGGAAGCAGTGGTTATGATCCGGGTGAGAGCCAAGGGTTTGGCCACAGTAAAATCAGGAGACCCAGAGGAAAATGAAAGAGTTCAAGAGACGCCAGGTAACGGGAGCTTGGGGATTTACAGGATATAGGATGAGGGAGAGAGAGGAGTCTCTAAGATGTTGGGGGGGGGGTGGCATTCACTGAGCTGAAGAATGTCGCAGGGAGAGGGGGTGCATTTGGAGTGATGGGATCCACTTAAGATTTGATAAGTCTGAGGTTCCTGTGGAAAAACTGAAGGCTTGCAGCTCAGCTAAAGGAGAGGAGATGTATCTGGTTCTAGTTTGTAGCTCCCTGATGGTTAAATGTCCTTCTCAGGTCAGTATCCTCACTATCCATTTTCTCCAGGAGTTCCTGAGATTCTCATTCTCCCTCATTGTTTTTTTTCTCCTGCTGTGCTCCTCGAGGGCAAACATTTATATTACAAGTACTTAACATAGACTTAGGCTCAGGAGCCGTTCCTCTCTTTCAGAGTAGATGGGCTGGTCGTCCAAATACCGGAAGCCGAGAGAAGCCACTGCCTTTAACAAGTAGTTGGTGGGAGCCATTTACTTTAGCCGGGATATGGAAATGTCCACCCTCCATTGTCATGATTAAATCTTGAATGGGGCCAGTTTGAATTATGTGAGATGTCCAGTATCACCCTTCACCAAAGACGTGGGACCTCTGTAAATGGGTCAAGGCATGTAGAACGGTGTACGATTCAGCCCTGCCTCTCCTGCAGGCTCAGCGATACGAGGCAGCTTCTACAATTTATGGACCACATACCCTGTCTGCTTACATCCAGCTCTTCAGAGCCCTTGCTAAGGCCATTGCTACGGTAACCAAAACTCATACGTGTGTGCGTGTGTGTGTGTGTGTGTGTGTGTGTGTGTGTGTCTCAGGGGTGGGGAGATGCGGAGGAAAGCCAAAGAAAACCTTAGCCGCAAATGTTCAGTTTTTTCAAAACCTTCATATTTAAAGAGTTTGTAGTTATGAGGTACCTCTAAGAAATGAAACCGATAGTGAATTCAGATTCAGTTAATACATTTTGGTGGTGACAGCTTTGCTCATATGTATTATCTCATGGTATGCTCATGATCGTCATGTGAATATGGCGGTATCATTCCCCCCCCCACCCCCCACTTTTCAGATAAGCAAATTGGTTTGGAGATGATAGCTCACCGGGCTTACTCTAACTGTAGCTGGGAGTTGAACCAGTGTTCTCGAATCCCGGTGATGATCCTGCCAATGACATCATGAGTTGAGTGGGTCATTCCTTCTGAGATGCCCACTTTCTGTATTGTAGCATCTCTGAAATCGGGGTGCGCCTTCCAATCAGAGGAATCTTATGGTTAAAATTAGTAGCATGTTTTTACTTTCTTGGTGGTTCAAAAACAATAGTTGCTATAATCAATAGAGGCTTAGATGCAATGAAGTACAGCAGGTGCCTTGGAATGTGCATTCGCACGCATCTACCTAGAGTAAGTGCATCTAAACAAGTTTCCTTGAAAGAACTCCACTTATGGACATCTTCTTCTGGGATGCAGTTATTAATGAAACTGACTCTGGTGTCAGAAGATTACTCAACAAGCAGGATAAAGGGCATAAAATAATAAACAGATCTTTATATAATACCCCATAAGCCCCAGTAAAGGCTGAGAAAGAATTGGGGCATAGCACAGACTATAAAGCCTTTTCAAAGGAAGAGCTTGGTCATATCAAGTTGAAACAATGAAACACCTGTTTCTGTGGGTCCAAAAGTTGGATATTGGCAATCCCAGTTTCAGTAGGAGGTATTTACGTAGGGTCTATTTTAATTACCCCGTTATTGTATTATCATAACACTCCTTCAGCTTCAGCTCTGGTACTTTTTTTTCAAAGTAGAACTGCTTTGATTTTCATCATAAAGGCTGTAACTAGTTATAGAATATTCAGATGATACAGCAAAGTAGGAACCCATAACCCACCCTGAGAGATGGCCTCTGTTTTCAGAGTTGTAACTTTCATTTACAACTATACGTCTACTGTTCCTCCCATAGAAATAGAATCTTCAAGTTTTATAGTGATACTTAGGAAGAAAGTGTGGTTCATTTTGTAGACATTTGTGTCACAGTCGATGTTATGCATCTGTATCTAAGATTAGCTCTGCGATCTTTAAAAAGAATACTGAGTATCTCCAAGCTGATTTTCCCACTTGCAAAATGGGAATGCCAATCGATATTATGGCCATTGAAAAAGATTAAATATATAAAGTGAGGATTAGAGTACATTATGAAGGACTACTTAAAATTTGAGATCAGCGTTGCGATGGCACTATTAAAGGTGACAAATGTGGAAAACATAGGTTAAACCAGTCACGATATATGCTGATCTTAACTTTTAACTTAAAAGAGTGTTGATTGTATTTTTTAATTAGCACAGAGAAGGGTCTAGGGAAAAAAAGAAAACTTGGTACTGACTCTGGATAAGAGAGGTACAACACTTTTTAAAAGTAAAAGAGCTTATCGTGTGTCCGGCCCTATCCAAAGTCACACGATTAAGGAATGGCGGTCCCAGGATCTAACCCTGAGTAGTGCTTACACTCAGATAGCTGAACTATACTGCCTTGGGCAGGGGGGCGGGGTGAAAGTATTGCCTATGACCCAAATTTTCCTCTGGCGACCAAAGTTTACATTCTGGATGTCTAGACTCACGTCTTAGCAAGTTCCCCCACATCTTGTTAAAGCTGTTAGCTCTCAGAGCGAGGATGTGTGTGTGGGCATTTCCTTTAATGAAGGCATTTCTGGGAGGTGGGAGCCTGGGGAAAGGGGCTTTGACTCTACATTGTGTGCTCCTTAAGCAAATGCTCTCTGTTCTAGGACACGGTAGCCAACCTGAGCAGAGGTCCAGAGCCTCCATATTTCAAACAACTGATAGCCTCATTAATTCCCAATATTGTGGATAGAGCACCACTAGGCAGAAATTTTGGGGATGTTCTGCAGCCCGCGAAACCTACATACAGAGTGGTAAGGCTCACCGGGAGATCCAGAAGCCTGCGTCTGGGGATGGGGGAAAGATATTGTCTAATGTCACCAATTGCCTCTAATCATGATGCAGACCAGCTGTTAGCAATGATTTTGAAAATTGTTCTTAACTCTGCAGGGCCTCTGCAAACATCAGAATGGGGAAATATTTATTTTTCAGGTGGTCATCATGTAAAATCAAATTTCTAAAATCCAAATTATTCTTTTCTTAATTTTTTCTTTTCCATTTTCTTAAATGGATGAAGAAAATTCATTTTATTAATGGATGGTCATGGAACCATTTGTTGGAGCTAAGAAAAGTCTCTAAAGTCAAGGACAGAAAGAGCTTGTAGAAGTGAAGCAGGACTATGCCACTATTTTACATTGATCTTGTGTCCTGCAACTTTGCTAAATCATTTATCTGTTCCAGTAGATTTTGGGCGGGGGATGTGGATTCCTTACATATTTCTACATATGTATCATGTCATCTGTGAATAAAAACAGGCTTCCTTATTCTTTTTTGGATTTCTTTTCTGGATGCCTTTAATTATTTTTCCTTATTGCACTGGCTGGAATCTCCAATACGATGTTGAATAGAAGTTGTAAGACTGGGCATCATTGTCTTGTTTCTAATTTTAGGAGGAAGAGTAGTCATTAAGTATGATGTTTTCTTTATGATTTCTGTAGATGCCTTTTATCAAGTTGAGAAAGTTCCCTTGTAGGCCAATTTTTTTCTCTTTTTTCTTTCTTTCTTTCTTTCTTTCTTTCTTTCTTTCTTTCTTTCTTTCTTTCTTTCTTTCTTTCCTCTAAGAATAGAGGTTGGATTTGTTTCAAATGATTTTCTATGTCTTCTGAAGTGACCACGAGGGATTTTGTCTCTTATTCTATTCATATAGTGTATCGCATTTGTTGATTTTCAGATATTAAATAAATACCCTTTAGTAATGGTGTATAATCCTTTCTATATGCTGTTGCATTTGGTTAGTTAATATTTTGCTGAAGTTTTATACTCACGTCCATGAGGACTTTTGCTGTCTTTTCACATGTTGTCTTAGTTGCCTTTTGTGTTAGGGAAACACTAGTCTCAAAGAATGAGTTAGCAAGGGTTTCCTCCTGCATTTTCTGAAAGTGCATAGAACATATTGGTATTATTTCTTCTTTAAATATTCTATCAGATTTTTCAGCAGAGCCACACGGACCTTGGCTTCTCTTTATGGCAAAATTTTTATTTACTAATTCAGTTTCCTTACTCCTTATAAGCCTAACCAGATTTTCTATTTTTTCTTGAGTCAATTATGTATCTTCTCAGCATTTAATTTGTCTTGAGGAATCTGTATCTTCCTAAAAGTTTGGATCTTCCTAGGAATTTGCCCGTTTCATGTGAGTTGTCTACTTTGTTGAGATAAAGTTCATAATAGGTTCTCACAATCCTTTTAGTTTCTGTAGGGCCAACAACAATGTCCTTTCTTTCTTCCTGATTTTGATAATTTCTGTCTTCAAAGCGCTCGCTAGCTTTTAGCTTCATTGATTTTATCTTCTTTTTTTTTTTTTTTCTGTTTCTATTTCACAGATTTTTGCTCTGGTGTTCCGTATTCTTCCTTCTGATGGCTTTGATTTTATTTTGCTCTTCTCGTTTTTTAAGGTTGGAAGCTCTTCTTATGTTTGAGTGTACCTTTTTTTTTTTTTTAATTCCTCTGTTGATTTTTAAAAATGATAGATATTTTTAATTATTTTTCTAGCCGTTTTCGAGACTCAAGAAGTCTCTCCTCTCCACACTCTATACTCGGTAGTTGTGACAGCAGGTGTATAGAGGTTCTCCCCACACCAAGCAATTCTTTAGTCCTCTGCAGACACCCCGTTGGTGTCCTACAATTGAATTCACTTCTGACACTGTCTGCTGGGGGTTGGCACATACTCCACAGGTTGAGGGCTCAGTCCCACAGACCACACCCCCCAGCCCCTCACGCTTCAGATACCAACGGCCAATCTAAGTTGTCGCATCTGCTTCTGACCCATTGGCTATGAACTGGAGATCCCCATGAGCCCCATCTCGGGTTAAGTAACTTGCTAGAACAGGCTTAGAGAACTCAGGAAAACAGTTTACTTGCTAGGTTATACACAGATACGACTCAGGAACAGCCTGAGGGCAGAGACGCAGAGAGGGCAAGGGGTAGGGGAGGGAATGTGAAGCTTCCATGAGCTCTCCAGGAAGGGCCCCCTACCAGCTTCTCCAAGCATTCGCCAACCTAGAAGCTCTGGTGAACCCTAGACTTGAGGGACTTTTATGCTGATTAAATCATCAGCTGTTGATGATGAACCCAACTCCCAGCCCCTTTCCAGTCCCTGGAGATCAGGGCGTAGGACTTGATCCTTTCAACCGTCTAATCACCTGGTTGATTACCTGGCACCAGCCCTCACCTTGAGGCTATCAGGAAACCCACACCAAAGGCCATGTCTCTAAGGTGCAATCAGACCCATCCTTCGGGGATTCTAAGGCTGGAAATGTGCCAGGAAATGGGGGCAGGAAGGGAGGCTTAACTGACTGAGCCCCCCGCCAGGCGCCCCTAGAATATTTTGAATTGAGCCCACATATTTACCCTTCGGGTGCTGCTTACTGTTTCTGAGGAATTTGAGTTATTGTTACCATCTAGCTTCATTTCCTTTCAGCATGAAGAACTTCCACTGGTATTTCTTGAAGGGCAGGTCTGTAACAACATAATCTCTCAGGCTTCATTGATCTGGAAGGGCTGTATTTTCCCTTTATCTCTGAAGAACATTTCGCTGTGTTCTTGGTTGCCAAATGTTTTTCTTTCATCACTTTGAATGTGTCACACAGTTGCCCTGTTCTTTGCTCTCTAATGAGAAGTCAATTGCTAATCCTGGGGTGTGCCTGTACGTAATGCATTATATTTCCCTTAACTGCTTTCAAGATTTTCTTTTCTTTTTTTGTCTCTGACTGCCACCCGTGTGCTACAACGTATCTAAGTATGAAACACTTTGGGATTATCCTACTTGGGATGTGTTGAGTTCCTTGGCTCCTCAAGGTAACGTTTATCAAGTTTGGGAAGATTTCATCCATTATTTCTTCAAAAAGAGTTTTGTTTGTTTCTCTCTTTCCTCTAATTCGGTGTCTTCTGTTTTGTGAATGTCAGTATACCTGAGGTCCCATGTGTTTTTGGTTTTTTTTGAGGCTTTATCAATTTTTCTTCACTTTTCTCTGTCCATTCTTCTGATAAAATAATTTGTAATTGATAAATGCTAGTTCACTTATCCTCTCTTCTGTCATCTCATATTTGCTATTAAGCCCTTACTGGGGAATTTCTCACATCAGTTGTGATTTTTGGTTCCAAAACATCTGATTGGATGCTTAATCCATCTTTAAAGTTACTTCTCCTAGGGTGCCTGGGTGGCTCAGTTGGTTGAGCATCTGACTCTTGATTTCAGCTCAGGTCGTGATCGCATGGTTCGTGAGTTTAAACCCCACATAGGGCTCTGTGCTGATAGCGTGGAGCCTACTTGGGATTCTCTCTCTCTCTCTCTCTCTGCCCCTCCCCCCCATTCTCTCTCTCTCAAAATAAACAAGTAAACACTTTTTTAATTAAAAAAAATAAAATAAATAAAATTACTTTTCTTCACTGAGGTTCTGTAAGTCATTATCATCATAAGAATTTCTTCAGTTCTTTACACATAATTTCTATTAGTTCACAGAACATCCTTATAACAGCTGCTTTGAAGTTTGTGTCTGGTTTAACGACAATGTCTGGGGGCACAGAAAGTCAGTTTTGATTGCTCTTTTTCCTCTTAATATGAGCCATATTTTCATATACACACATCTCATCATTTTTTGTCGTTGAATCCTGGATGTGTTTTGCTATATTGTAGCAATTCTGGATTCTGGCCTCACCTCTCCACTCCCGGCCTTGTTGTTTTTGTTTGTTTGTTCGCTCATCGAAAACTTGACTAAATTAGTGAGCTCTGTCTCTCTTAAGTGTGGCTCTCAAGGTGTTGCCCCCGTAGTTACCTCACTTAGTGTTCAGCCCAATATTGATCAGAGTTTGTGCTTGGATGCTTCAGGGAGTAAATTTCAGTCTCTGCGGACACAGTCTTCTCTTGGCTTCAGGTGGTTGTCTTACAGAGTTGAGAGGAACTTCCCGCACCTCTCCAGAGTTCTCTCTCTCTCTCTGTGGCTCTCCTCTGTCCGGTGCCCTCTTCTCTCTGTCACTCTACCTCGTCAACACAAGACTTCCTGGCCTTCGCGGACTCCACAAGGCTGCCTTACTTTGCCTGAGCTCTGCCTCTTTGTGCTGTGAATGGCACGCTCTCAAGGCGTTAAGTTGGGGAAATGGCAGGGCTCACTGTGTCTGTTGTCCATCACTCTAGGATCACTCTTTCCATTGCTTGTTTTCCTTGCCCTGCAACCATTGTATAATACACACCTGTCCAGCTCTTCTAGTTGTTTCCAGTGCGGGGGATGGGGCGGGGGGGGGGGAGGGGGAGACACACACCCTGTCATTCTGCCTCGTATCTCGTTCATGCCAGTGTAAGCACAAGCCACTCGTGGGAAGTTTTGATCGCTCTTATGGAAGTCAGTCCATTTCCTATATGTGTGTTGGAGGGAAGTGTGAGAAAATAGCAAAGGCTGAAGAAGCCGCTTTAATGCGCTGTCGCTGACATGAACCATAGCTCTCTGTTTTCATCTACATCTGAATATACTAAAGGCAGATTCACTGGCGAAAAATTGTAGAGCAATTTACTGGCCCCAAATTCCTGTGTCCACTCTTGCAAGGGCATGTTCTCTGATATTCTGAGAAGATAACTCACTTGGTTAAATAGAATAAAATCTGTACAGGTGCCCAGCATCCTAGAACATTTCATAAATCGTGGCCTAAATCTGAGCCCAGCAAAGAATGCTTTTATTAAAACTCATAAAATGAGTTTTTATTTTCAGGGAGAAGTTGCCGAAGTGATATTTGTAGGCGCTAACCCAAAGAATTCAGCAGAAAACCAGGTAAGCATCAATGATTCTTTTTATAGATTTCAACCCACTTTTCAGTCTTTGAAAATCCTTCTAGAGGTTAACAACATAATGACAAAATATTCCTACTTGATTTTCATCTTATTTAAAAAAATTTTTTAAATGTGTATTTATTTTTGAGAGAGGAATAGAGAGAAAGAGAGAGAGAGAAACAGGCAGAGAGAGAGGGAGACACAGAGGCTTCTGAGCTGTCAGCACAGAGCCCCATGCAGGGCTCAAACCCACAAACCATGAGACCGTGACCGGAGCCGAAGTCTGATGCTTAACTGACTGAGCCACCCAGGTGCCCCTCATCTTATTTTTTTAAGTGTGGGAAATTTTTCAGTAGGAACAGTAATGTAGAATTAAGTCTGGGAAAAAAAGCACATGGAAACATTTAACTGGCTCTGCTTGGGCTCACATGTTGCACAATACAGAAAGAACTGCACTATCTCTTGAGAAGATATAAATTTGAGTACAATCCCATTTATGTATTCCAATTTAGAAACCCTACTAAATTTGGGAAAATAATCAAAGTGCCAAGGATGAAGTGTATCTTTGGTTCCTTCCTGCCCCTGTTTTGGCCCCTCTCTTCCAGGATCCTGGCCTCTGGTCCTACCTGTACTGTCGTGGAGGGGGTGCCCTCCTGGCTTGGAGCCCTTTATCTTGCATTTGCCATTTCCCTACTCTTTACTACTGGCGCTAATTGGATATTTATTTCTTTACCTCAAAAAATGACACAAGAAATACATGTTCAATGTAAAAATAGGCAATATAGAAGGTTTTTAAAGCAGAATAGGAGGGGCGCCTGGGTGGCTCATTGAGTTAAGCGTCCGACTTCGGCTCAGGTCGTGTTCTCATGGTTTGTGGGTTCGAGCCCAACATCGGGCTCTGTGCTGACCGCCTGGAGCCTGCTTTGAATTTTGTGTGTCTGTCCCTCTCTGTCCCACCCCTGCTCGTGTTCTGTCTCTGTCTCAAAAATAACATAAAAACATTAAAAAAAAATAGAGTTCGAAAGTACCTGTCTTTCCATAAACGTTTTTAGAGGTAATAATTGTTCATAGTTTGTTACATATCAGTTCATACTTTACTGTTTTTATATCCACATAGAAGACACATGACAAAGTGCACATATGTAATATGGCTATTAATAAAATGAATTCATTTTGCTCCTCTGTAACTCCTTTAGAATGTTCTCATAACTACCCAAGCAATAGCTAGATATGTTCTAGTTGTAAAAATTCAAACAACAAAGAAAGCTGTAGAAGAAAAGGAGTAAGTATACAAAAATGATTTCAAGGTCAGGCTTTTTTTTATTGTGGTCGAGGGTACATTTATTCCGTCCATGAGCCATTCTTCCCAGGGACCATTGTTACTTACAACCCCAAACGCCTTTTCTCCCAATCTGCCTTCCATTTCCGTTCACTGAAATCTCATTATTGCTGTGATAATGATTGTGGCCAGAGGACATTGGCAAATATGCCATTAGGGAAAAATGTTCTACTGCTTGGAAAGTCAACACGCACCTGTTTGCAATAATTTCTCTAGGCAAACTCTGTCATAATATTTGCATGTTTATAGCATTGTTTTCGGGAGATCTCAAAGTGTGATAGCAAAACTGCAGGATTAATTGTCATTTGATATCCTTAGGGCGGAGAAAGACTAATCATCACTATTGCCATGGAGAAGCAGGAGAACAAAATGCTTAGAGCACTGTAATGAGAAAATAATTAATTCCTTAAAAAATTTTTTTTTGTAATGTTTATTTATTTTTGAGAGAGAGGGACAGAGCACAAGCAGGGGAGGGACAGAGAGAGAGGGAGACACAGAATCTGAAGCAGGCTCCAGGCTCTGAGCTGTCAGCACAGAGTCTGACATGGGGCTCGAACCCACAGACCGTGAGATCATGACCTGAGCCAAAGTCGAATGCTTAACTGACTGAGCCACCCAGGCTCCCCTAGAATTAATTTCTAAGAAGGCCCTGGGACTCAGCACACAACAGTTTCCACTCCCCTCTTTTGTTGGTAATCAGGACCTCCTCACCTCTGCTTATTCTTTACAGGCGCTACGTAAAGTGCTCTGTGTACATTGTCACCTCGGTCTAATTCAATCCTTACTTCTGTGCATTGGGTTACATTTTATTATCCCCATGTTACAGATGAAGAAACTGAGGCCTAGAGAAAGATCCAGTAACTTATATGAAGCAGTTGTGTGTCAGGAGGAGTTGTGTGTCAGGAGTTGTGTGTTGGGAGGTGGGAAATGGTAGTCACATAGTTCTCATAGTCAGTGGCCTACCCTCATTCTCTGGTCCCCACTCTAGACCTGTGCGCCGGGGATCACCCTATCTCCTACTCCATCAACAGCCTCCCCGATGTCACTCTGCCCTAAATGGCCAGAAGCCATTCTCTTTACAAGTGACCATCATAGTGAAAACTTCTTCATTGAATATAACCCATCAGCTGAGTAATACTTTAGATAATCCCATGGCCCAGTTGTAAATAAGTGATCCATTCACCAGAGTGTTATTTGAACATCTACAAATGACAGGTGTAAAGGACTGTAACAGATAAAAATGAATTAGACACAGGTCCTGCCCTTAAGGGCCACAATCTAAAGATTTTTGAGGAAAATTAGAGATTATGGCCTCTGTATCTTTTAATTTGTTATATCAAATCTGCACTGTATTTGAAGCTGAATTGTTGGTCTGAAATGAATTATTATAGCAATTTTCCAATGGGGGAATGAAACCTGCTCGTGATGTGCTTTCTAGGAATCCATTGTGACAAAATATAGGGATTGCTTTCAGCATCTAAGACAGGGAAGGTTTATGCATCATTTTCAATTCTTTCACTTGGGAGACATATTTACTAATAATTCATTTACCCAGAGATGGAAAGATGAAGAAACATTCCCATTTTCCCTCCTACGTCTTGAAATGACAAGAGAAAGTCGTGGAATATAGATCAATAAACATGTCATGAAAAGGCTTGACTTAGGCCTTTTTTAGAATCTCGAGTTTTATTCGGTCTCTTCTCTGCCCTGGTTTGCAAAATTTGCTATCAGCTCTAAAATTATGCTCCATTCACTTTTCTTAAAAAAAAAAAAAAAAGAAAGTCATGGTGTGTAACAGCATGGGTAGAGTGACATTCTGAAGACATCGCACGGAATGTAGAGAGAGATGCACCTGAGAATATGGACGAAATTCTAGTACATTTTCACACAAGGTATTGGCAGCTCAGCCTACAGACCACAAGGACGTACTTACAGGCAGGCACCTTTTATGACCGTGCAGGGTCTCATCAAATGTGTCAATTGCGTTTCAGACCCATCAGACCTTCCTCACTGTTGAGAAATACGAGGCCACATCAGCAACATGGCGGATAGTACATAACGACGCCTCCTGGGAGACACGGTGAGCTCGCCTGTTGGACATTTTGTCTTTCAAGCCATGGGAACAGTCGGTCAGTGATGCGGGGAAGACAAATGGGAACACGGGCTCAAGGCCGGAAATTACTGCTATCAAATTCCCATGGAGCCTTCTGGCCATATTTAGTGGATTTATTCGACTCCATTTGGACTCTCTCTCCCTGCGAAACAGTGGGACATGTGCTACTGTCAGGAGAGGTGCTAATGAGGTTGTGGCCTCCATTTTTGTAAACATCTGTTAATTTTGTTCTTTTCCACGGCCACAGACGTTACCCCTGAAGGCTGGCTAGCCTCAGCCATTCTTGCAAATGGGTCGCGAGGCACACGGGCCTCTGTAGAGCCTGACAGTTCCTTCTGGGAAAATAACAAGAGTCTATAGGCAAAATGATTACATGTTTATACGTGGCCAATGATTCTTCATTGGAATTACTAACACACGAGAAGCTTGAGTGTCTATCTTTTCCTGACTCCAGTGAGAATGGAATTTGCTTCTGGAGTTTCCTCAGAGAGGCATATCTCTGTGTTTTCGATACCAAATCCCTGAGCCGAATAAATATTTTGAAGATTTGCAAGTGGTATCTGAGATAAGAAAATGTTTTTGTTCCCAAGCGCATCCATTTCACACCGCAGGACAGTGGCAGGGAGTGGGCAAAAATTTTGGCAACTTGTACCTGACTCACATCACCCTAGATTAGGTCATTAGTTGCGTGTTGGTTTCCTTCACGTGGTTAACTGAAAATAGAGATGGGACCGTGCTGGGGCCCCTGTGATAGCCAGACATAAATCTGGGCCTCAATTTTCCTCGGATGTTTAGGAATCTCGGGCACAGATCATTTTTAAACAAATAATAAATACATATTTAGGGTTAAGCTAAGATTATACAGATGATAAAAAAGCATGATTTGTTTTCAAAAGCCCCAAATCGCAACAGCAGTGAACACTGAGGATACGTATAGGCTTGCTTCTGCCTTGTTCAGCAGCAGCTGGAATGTCACCTCTGTCATGAGAGCACGGGGCCTGTCGCCGAAACACACAGAATGTTGAGAACACTCTCTCCACCCAGGGAACTTACCGTCTACACAGTTGGGGTTATCAGTCACCCACTCTATCTCACTTACCTGCAAGAGTATCTCACCCGCTTGAGGTGGTCTACAAGGGCTCGTGTGAGCTGACTCGGTCTGTTTTTGTGACCTCAGCCCCTGTGTCACACTTCGCTGCCTCTTCCTTCTGCTCTTCCGCTGCACCACGTTTTTTCCTGCTCGGAACGCTTCGCACCCTCTGTTCCTTCTACCTAGAATGTCTTTCCTCTGGGCACGTGTGGGTTCAGCTTAAATAACATCTCCGTAGAGATACCGCTGCCATACTTGTTTCGTTTCACCCACCACTTTTAAAAATCATTTTGCGGTTTACCCGTTCACTGCCTTTCTTCCCCCCTTGCCCTAGTAGAACACAAGCTCCATGGAACTTGGAGCCATGTCTGTCTTGCTTACGGCCGTATCCTCGTGCCTCTAGAAAAGAGTCTGGCGCATGCACTCGTGAAGTATATATTTTTAACAAATGAATCTGGCTGGGAGAGGAAGTGTCAGTTGAAGCAGAGGACAGCAAGGGCAGAAACAGTGCCACAGCCGTTCTCAAACAGGAGACATCCCGTGTTCTGAGTATCGGGTGAGGCTTTTTGGGGATGGACAAGGTTTGGGTGGTTATAAAGGTAGAACAGGTAAGACAATTTCTACAAATGGCTATTAACTAAAGGTTCCCTTCTAGAAAGTATTTGTCCCTGTTTTGTTCATTGCTGCACTCTCAGTATCTAGGAGAGTGCCTGGCTTACGGTCGGTACTCCCTGAATGTTCATATAATGACCAGTCCTACCTTTGTCAAATCACACCTTTTTAAGAGCAAAACTTGGTTTGTTTGTTTGTTTCCTACCAACAGTTTCTATTGGCACAAGGGATTGCTGGGTCACAGCAATGCGACGATACAATGGCATATTCCGGGTACTGCCCAGCCTGGAATCTACAGAATGAGATACTTCGGACACCATCGGAAACAGGACTTTCTCAAGCCGGCCATCATACTTCCATTTGAAAGCACTTCCTCCGCCTTTGAAGTTGTAACTAGTTAATGAAAAGTTGATGAATAATTTAATGCGTGGCTGTCCTCCCTAGTTTATAAAAATGATTTCACACGAATGTAAACAATTGGGATGACTTCTATAATTGTCCCTGTTTGAGGACAGATAGTTTCCTGTGAATGGGACAGAGGTGTGTGTGTGTGTGAGTGTGTGTGTGTGTGAGTGTGTGTGTGTGTGTGTGTGTGACTGGTGGTCTAGAGCCTAACACATGATTTTCCTCGGGGCCATGCAACTGTTTGAAGGGACAGTTCCCCTCGATATAAAACCTCTGAAAAGTTAGAGTGGCTGAAGATGTGTGAACAGTGGTTCAAGTATTTATTTATAGAATTATTGAGTGTTAGGCTGGGAAAGTTTAAAGAGCTCATGTAGTTGGAGTCTTCATTTTGCAGATGGGAATGATGAAGTTTCATGGATTTAAGATGCACAAAGGCTACAGGACCTCTCCCCCCATCACACTTAAAAAAAAAATAGTATTACAAACATCGACCATAAACGTATAAGTCCAATTAGAGGCAACTGGTGTGGAAATGAGCATGTCAGCTTTTCTCTGTTTAGCCTCTCAAAGCGATTACCCTGGACTTGATGTACCTGGTCCAGAGTTGTTGATATTGGTAAATTATTTCTGGCCTTCAGAGGCCAAGTACAGGAAAGTCAGACTTAGAATATTTTGATCATGCCCTGTGTTTCCCTAAGTGCCCTTATCCCTCTGAATTGTGTCTCCTCTCCTCAAGACTGGTTCTAAGTGAGTTTCACTAATCAAATTCATCCCCAAAACCTAAGACTTGCCATTGGTGTAGATATTAAAACAAAAGTGTTAGTGGGTTGGAAGTCAGTCCTCAAAGAGCAAGATCTAAAATTCATTTATCTGTTCTTTTATCGCTCACTTACTCATGGACCCATTCAATCACACAGTATTTATTAACACCTACATGCCCAGTATTGTACTAGTGTTGGGCCTTGATAATTAGTTATCATATTTGAGATGAATGTATAAGTGTCAAAAGGGGACCGTTGGTGAAGAAGAAAATACTCAACTGAGGATATCAATTTTGGAAGGCATTTAAAAAGCAGTCATCTTCAAGTCCTATCTCACGTGTAATCTGTGTTGGGTGCTCGAATTTTGGGGGAAAGAGGCTCCAGACCATTTGGACAAAGTTGTTTCAAAAGTAATTCGAGGGCCTTATGAAATTCCCAGTCCAATGTCCTGAAGAATGAGATAGGACAATCTGACATTGATTGCCTGAAAGTACCAATTCCATTTAAAATTATCCAAGTTAACTGGAGCTAGCTCCCAGGCTACAAAGGAAATTTCCCAAACCCAAATCATGCTTTTGTATGAATGGCAGAGCTTTAGCATGTTAGGGAAAAATCAACCTTAATTTCAAAAACAAACTCCACAGCTTGAAAATAGTAATGATGCTAATCACGATGAGACTGACATTCATCTAGCTGTGACTCAACATGCTGTATTGCATTGGAACAAACCCGGAACGCTTTTTGATAACCCAGGGCTCTGGTTCTATGCGAGTTCACGGCTGGAGAATTAGCTCATCAGGATTCCAAAGGGTAGCGATCATTTTTCCTAATGACTGTTTGCTATCACAGTTCAGAGTCTTCCCAAGAGCAAGGAATTCTTAAAGTAGTTGACCTTAGATAAATTATATCAGAACTGATGATAAAATTGTTCCCATGACTCAGAAGCGTACTGAATTTTTTCCCACTACCTCCATGCCTCCCACTGCAACTTTCCTCAGTGGACCTGTGAGTCCCTGTCGTTCACTTGGACCTGTGCCAAGCCAGACACTGCATTGCCTCGTACTGATGCTTCTGCACCAGCCCTCTGTCCACCAGGACTCCTGCCCCCAAAGAACCTGCAGAAACCTGTCTGCACGCCCGCTGCCCTCTCTTCCAATCCAATTCCATTTTTTGCATTTTGTATGTAAAAATAAGACCAGATCCTGCCGCTGTAGAAACCATAGCTATTCACTTGTGCGTAAAAGAACACCACAAAAGAGGCAGTGATCTGTTAACATACAAACCTAGATCCAGGCTGTGTCATTGGAGCCAGACTATGGGGAGAAAGCCCCTGAAATTGGCGGCGAATATGGGGAAAAGGGGGCTGCTTGGGGGGGAGAACGCTTCTGCAGAAGATTTTGTGTCTCATGTCAAAGTGTCTGCATTTTGTTTGTTGTATTCTGCCTTCTCTGGTTTTAAGAATGCTGTGACTTCCTAAAAAAGCACTGACTGATCCCCCTACAATTTTCGATGAGTATTATATCAATTGCTAATATTCAATATAAGACTTAATAATAAATCACTGAATACAATTGTGCATGTATGGTCTATGGAGAAGTGGAACACTTGTTTTTCTTTTTAAAAACATTTTTTTAATGTGTATTATTTTTGAGAGAGAGAAACAGAGTGTGGGTGGGGGAGGGGCAGAGAGAGAGGGAGACACAGAATCAGAAGCAGGCTTCAGGCTCTGAGCTGTCGACACAAAGCCTGATGCGACGCGGGGCTCAAACTCATG
Organism: Puma concolor; assembly: GCF_028749965.1. Classification (NCBI taxonomy): domain Eukaryota; kingdom Metazoa; phylum Chordata; class Mammalia; order Carnivora; family Felidae; genus Puma; species Puma concolor. The sequence continues at coordinate 6,469,626 of NC_141677.1, read as the reverse complement.
ACCATCACAGGGCTCCAACTCACGAGCCGTGAGATCATGACCTGAGCCGAAGTCGGACGCTCAACCGACTGAGCCACCCAGGTGCCCTTTGTTGTTTCTAACAGATGGACTGAACGGTGCTGGATTCCATGTGGGTCAGGTTGAAAAGTGATATGGATGGTCTCTGTAAGTAACCACCCAAACATAAAGGGTCCACTTCGTCCGTTCCTGTGCTCCAAAGATGTATTGCTGGAAAAATACATACAGTTGAACATATTTTAGGACTAGGGCAACCGAGAGTTTCCTAGGCAGGTAGTTATCTGTAAAATTGTCTCATGAGCTAATTCTGAAGATGCTAAGAATGACTATATTTGTGAATATGTTTCTCCAGGTTGCCTCCTCATACATCTCCAGCATAGGAAGACACACCGCCCTTTTCTTTTTTCAATTTTTTTTTAACATTTATTTATTTTTGAGACAGAGACAGAGCATGAATGGGGGAGGGGCAGAGAGAGAGGGAGACACAGAATCTGAAGCAGGCTCCAGGCTCTGAGCCATCAGCCCAGAGCCCGACGTGGGGCTCGAACCCACGGACCGCAAGATCGTGACCTGAGTCGAAGTTGGACGCTCAACCGACTGAGCCACCCAGGCGCCCCAACACACCGCCCTTTTCTAACATTGGTGCCTGGGTTTCATCTTTAGTCAACCAATTGCGTCATTAGATGATCCTTTTCATGCCTTTAGCTCTTCAAATAATGATTTTGCTTCCGGTATCCCAATGCCACCTGCTGGTTTATAGTGGCTTTTGGAACATCATGCCTTACATGAGGCCACAGAGGAAAATTTGCATGTTCCTTACATAATTAGAATGTGTTCAGCTGTAACAGCATATTCCTGATCAACAGGGGTCCAAGCGCTAAAGACATTGACAGTCGCACATAGCAATGTCTTAAGGTGACCAGTTCAGGTTTGGTGCAACCACTCAATGATGTCACTGCTTTTTTTCTTTTTTCTTAACCTATTAACTTTAACTTTTTGGCTGTCGCCTCAGTCTAAAGAGACCTACCTTGTGTCTTCATGCCATTGTGTGCAACAGCAAGAAGGAAGGGGAGAGTTCTTGGAATCTCTTTTTGGAAGGTGAAAAATATTTAGTGGGAACCCGAGTAGAATTCCCTTTCCATTTCCTTGTCTGGAATTGTGTCACATAGCTTTAAGGGAGCCCGAGAAAGAGAATATTTGGCATTTTCTGCCTCTAGAGAGGGTGACAAGTTCTGATAGCAAATCTGTTTTAGGAAAGAACACACCCTGGGGCTTAATGGTGACAGGGCTTGTTTTCTACATTGTGAAATACATGCATTCATTCAGCAAGTTCACACTGAGCGACTGTATACTTTGTGGGCATTGTGCTACCCCCTGGTGATACAGTAACGATCAAAGCAGAGCAAGTTCTTGCCATCAAGGAACTCAGACTTTTAATGGAAGAAGCAGACAAGTAAACAGGCGATTCTGTACAGAGTGACTCATACTGCTGCAGTTTAGGGTGTTAGAGATGGGACCTTCTATGGTCTTGGGGAGAATGCGGGAGGTTTCCTGGAGTAAATAACGTCTAAGCTAAGACCCAAAGGATATTAGCTAGAAGAAAGCTAATGGTGTGTGTGTGTGTGTGTGTGTGTGCGCGCACGCTCCTTTCCATGCATGGATGCAGGATGACTAGACTATTTCAGGTAAGGGGAATATCAAATAGCTAATCACGTCTGTAGTTCTCATGCAAGGGAGGAATGGCCAGAGAGGTAGCACTGAATTTCACCTTCATAAATAGCAATTTGGTTTTACGTTCATATTAGCATTTTCTCCCTTAAGACCCTTCATTTATTATATGCATGTGCTTGAATGTATTTTCCTTTTGCTAAACTAATAAAACACATCTTTTATAACTAAGGCAACTGATTTTCCCAGTCTCCAGTGACATTGGGCATCACCCTTCTGTCTTCATAGTCTGTAAGTGTTTCTTGGAATTGGATTTATTGACATTTCTTTTACTTCTGTCCATCTCATGTTTCCAAATCTTGATTTCCTTTTGCTTTTTTGTGCCTATGAAGTGGGATATTACAGCCAACAAAGACCACTCTCTCCCTTTAGATGGAGTCCAGAGTTCCAGCCTACATCTTTTAAGTACTTATTAATACTAAAAAAACCTGACCCACCCACATAAACTTCAAAGTACCTCGGTGTACATAACTTCAAGTTATCGGAGATCCAGGCTGTGTTGACCCTTTTCTGGCTGTGTTTTAGGATAATGAGCAATCCAGAGACCTGGGATATTGGCTTAACACTAGCAGAAGAGAACAAATCTACCAGCCCACTTTCTGGAAAGATTGACTTGACCATATTGCCTGTTTTATTGGTGCTTCCTTATTCAATACAAGACCAGGGTAAGCTAAACGAACCTAAGAACTTAACATCTCAGCAATTACAACCTTGCAAAAAAGTCCAACATGGACCCACAACATTCTTAAATGGCATTTCAGTAAACTAACACGATGATTTTATAGATAAATTTGATGGCACTACAATGAGGAGAGTATGTACTTTGAATGTCCTTCTGAAACTGTGGATGGTGTTGGGCTGACCTATTGCAACTCTTTTATCAGTTTCTCTTAGCCTCAAGTCCACAGATTCAAAATAGTTTATGAGGACTGAGGGATAGCTTTTAACCATGGGACATAAGTTGTATAAAGTAAAAGAAAGAATCTAGATTTTGCAATCTGGTCAACTTGGATTGAATTATGTCTGTGACCTTGGGAGGGTTACTGAGCACCCCTGGCTGATAAAATGGTGTAACAATAATAACCTTGTATGATTGATATGGGGTCATATAATTTAAAGGCTAAGAGAGAAAGCTAATTGGAAACTAGCAGGAAAACTAGTTGGTTCAAATCTTGGTTCTCCCATTTATTCAGTGTCCAGCCCTGAGTAAATTAATTTCTTAAAGCCACAGTTTCTTAATGCATCTCAACTTCTTACTATATCAATGAGAATAATAAAAGCACTTACAGTTTTAGTTTGTGAAATTAGAATAAGGTAAAGTTGTTGGCAGAGTGTCTGGCATATGGGATATGCTTAATTTATTTATTTAGCTGTTAATTAACTTAGCAGTCACTGAGTTTTATGTAAGATGAAGCATATAAATGTCAGGAAGAGAGTAGGAAATAAAAAAATTTCTCCATTGTGAACTGAATCCATAACTTGCTCCAGAGACATGCTTTTCCTGATCTTTTGACATCTCCAATATTAGTGTAGGAAGAATTGGAATGGGTGACAACTAAGGCTATGAGAGTGGTCTAGACTGAGAGGCAATGGAGGTCAGAACCAGAACCACTTCAGAAATGGGTCAGAAGGTGGGAGCGTATAATACTCTACACACAAAATGCTCTTGAGTTACTGATTGATGGGGCGGGGAGGGGGACAAAGACAGTTTAAAAAAATTAAAACCCTAAAACTTTGGGTGACAGTAACAGTAAAAACAAGTGCTAGAGGGGCGCCTGGGTGGCGCAGTTGGTTAAGCGTCCGACTTCAGCCAGGTCACGATCTCGCGGTCCGTGAGTTCGAGCCCCGCGTCGGGCTCTGGGCTGATGGCTCAGAGCCTGGAGCCTGTTTCCGATTCTGTGTCTCCCTCTCTCTCTGCCCCTCACCTGTTCATGCTCTGTCTCTCTCTGTCCCAAAAATAAATAAACGTTGAAAAAAAAAATTAAAAAAAAAAAAAAAAAAAAAAAAAAAAAAAAAAAAACACAAGTGCTAGAATGAAAGGAAGAGATTTTGAAAGGCATGAAGGCAAATCTGGGTTTGGATGGCTGAGACTTGACAAGACATCCAGGTGGCAAAGTCTAGTGCACAGTGAGAAATGGGGAGCTCAGGTTTTGCAGAGAAGTAGGGCAAAACAGAGAGATACAGGAAGTGCCCGTTTCGGTCCAATAGCAGAAATCAAGGAATTTGATGAGTTACAAGAAGGAGAGCAAAGAGCAAGAATAAGCCTGGATGACAGGCCCATGGGGAACACCTACTTTTAGGAAGGGACAAAGGAAGGAGGCCCAGAAAAGACGGTTAGTAAGGAGAAGAAGAATTAGAAGAATTAGGAGAGTAGGAAGAGAGAACTCCAAGAAGATCAATTATATAAAGGTTGTAGAGATGCTAAAATGGTTAAGAATTGAGTTAAGGCTTTGAAACTTGAGCATGAACACTTTCTTAAGAATGGTAGAAGGCATATGCCGGAGACAGTGGGGGTACTACAGGGTTGATGGGATGTGGCAAAGGCAGTGGCCATTCCGTATCTGCTCTCCCATCCATAGTGAGAGTTTGCATTGGTCACAGGGACAGGACTCCATTTTCAGGCTGGATGTGTCCTAGGACTGTGTCTGGCAGCTGGGAATAACCATCTAAGTTCTGTTCGGTGGGGTGGGAGATGTGAGATGTCCTATTTCCCCATTTGTGCACTCAGAAGGGACAGTCATACATTCCTTTGTCTGGTTCCCTTCCTAGTAGCTGTGTAACAGACATGGTGGACAGAGCTGCGGCAGCCACCTTGAGCCCACAGACTGAAGCTCCATGTCAAAGATGGCAATCTTATAAAAGACATTGGGTCCTTGATAGTCCTTGATAGTCAAATCATCCCTTGACTCCTTCATTTCAGATGATTGAGGGGGAAATAAATTCCCACCTCATATTTACTATTCATGTCATGGTTAGAACAGCAGAAACCTGTATTCTAACTACTATACTGATTATAGACTCCACAAAGGCTATGATTTAGACACTTTCTTCTACTGTGGCTAAGATAAATATCAACATATTTGTGTAAAATCAGAAAGCAGATCTTTACTGGCTGGCCTGGGGGACATGGTATGGTGACCTCTTTCTATTTTCTGACTCTCTGTTATGGGTTGAATCATGGCCCCCAAAACAGTGTGTATCTTTAAAAAAATATACCACATAAAGGGATACACACAAGGAGAACACAGCATGAACGCGAAGGCAGAGATTTGAGTGTTGTGTCTACAAGCCAAGGAATCCCAGAAGATTGCAAGTAAACCGCCAGAATCCAGTTGAGAGGCATGAAGCAGATTCCCCCTCACAGCCCTCAGAACAAATCAACCTGCTGACACTTTGATCTTGGACTTCTAGCCTCCAGAACAGTGAGCCAACAAAGTAGTGTTGTTTAAACCATCCAACACCTGGCGTTTTGTTATGTCAGTCCTAGGAGACGAGTGCACTGGCCAATGGATTAGTTTGCATCCTATAGACACCTGTCAGATGAGATCCTTGGGTGCCTTCCAGTTTAGAAGACATAGTCATTATGTCTGTTCTTTACTCTTTGGGACAATATGGTCATTTTATGGCAACTGGTCTCATCTCTCATTGGTTGCCTGCGAGTGTCACCTGTCACCGTCACCATCAAAGACTATCTAGTAAATTCTGAAACTAATTTACATATCATAAAAAGCCAAATGACTCAGCTATGATGCAGCTCTAACTAAAATTTGATGGAGAATAAACATTCCATATTTTTGGAAATCGATCTTTTATGGGTTGTGGATGAGACCATGAATATCTATTATATAAGATGACAGAATCAGGACAAATATAATGACTCATGTTTATTCTCACTTCTTATTGAACTACATTGGTTTTCTCCCCTCTCCAATTTATCACGCAAGTGTTATTAGCTCTGAAGCAAATGAAGGACATGTCAGTAGAGCGTCTATCATTCTGCCACCATCATGGTGGCAAAGCTAGCAAGGAATCATAACATACTTTAGGAATTTGGCAGTGCTAGTTTTAAATCAAGGCAGAAGATGATCTTTACCATGTGTTAGAGAGGTGTTGCAAAAAGTAGTAGCCGTGAATTTTTATTCTCAATGAATAATTGACTTAATGTTTACGTAAGTATTTCCTCTTTTAAGAAATGCTTTTGTAAACGAGAGAATGCTTTGAAGATTACTGAAGAGAAATCTCATGTTTGGAGGGATCTTATTTTCTTGGACTTCACAAAGTAGTATCTCAATATCCACGTTTTACATAAAATCAACTGGGACCCGTTGGGAAGTTTCCTCCTGGTTGGGTGCCATGAAACCCACCCATAGGAGTCTGATAATTCCACCATGGTAGGAACATCGCGAGAATGCCGTCATGATTACAAGCTCAGACTGTCATAGGGGCGCCTGGGTGGCTCAGGTGGTTAAACATCTGACTTCGGCTCAGGTCATGATCTCACGGTTCATGGGTTCAGGCCCCGTATCGGACTCTATGCTGACAGCTCAGAGACTGGAACCTGCTTCGGGTTCTGTCTTTCCCTCTCTCTCTCCCCTTCCCGCATTTGCACTGTCTCTCTCTCTCTAAAAAATAAATAAACATTAAAAATTAAAAAAAAAAAGTTAGACTGTCATTGAACTTTTTGAGACCTTAGGACAAAATATTATGGAAAATTTGAAACGTACAAATACAGAGAATAGTACATTAATACCCCATATATTTCAGCATTTGGCTTCAGAAATTATAAACAGCTTGCTCTTTGTGTTTTATTTCTCCCTTCACATTTTGCTGGGTGGGACTGGGGTCGAGCTGGACTATTTTCCTTATAAAATTTTAGCATATTTCTCCAACAAATATATTTTTTTCACTTACTTAACCAGAAGGTCACTCTCCTATCTTAACAAAGTTGACAATAACCTCTTAATTTCAGCTAATAGTCCGTGGTCAAATGTTCCTGACTGTCTAAAAAATACCTCTTTAGGGGTGCCTGGGTGGCTCAGTCAGTTAAGCAGCAGACTTCAGCTCAGGTCATGATCTCATGGTTTGTGGGTTCAAACCCCGTGTCGGGCTCTATGCTGACAGCTCAGAGCCTGGAGCCTGCTTTGGATTCTGTTATCTCCCTCTCTCTCTGCCCCTCCCTTGCCTGCGTGCTCTCTCTCCCTCAAAAATAAACATTATAAAAAAGAATAAAAAATCCCTTTTTATAGTGGGTTTGTTTAATCAGGGCCCAAGCAAGTTCTGCACATAGCATTTATTAATCTCTTCAGTCACACTTAATATATAACATCTCTCTTCATACCATCCTCTTTTTCAAGCTGTTTAAGAAACCATGGTATCTAATAGATTTTCCTACATTATGACCTTTTGCATCTTTATGATGTGTTTTAGCTTATTCCTCTACCCTTACTGTTTCCTGGAAACATTAGCTCTAAATGTTTGACTAGATTCAAATTAATTTTTTTTTTCTTTAGGCAAGAATACTTTTTTGGGTGGGCTCTTTATTTCCTAGTTCCTAAAACAGGAGATATTTAATGTCTGGGTGTCTCATTCAAGTTAGGATTGACCTGACTTTCGGGAGTCGTCAGGCTGATCCATTCATTATAAAAGTCCCTGTCAACCTTTGAGCTTTGGGTTTCCACAGGCAAAAATCATTGTTAATCAGATCCATTATTTCTTTAGGGATTACAAAATAGTAGTTTTCTTTTTTTTTTTTTGATAACTTTATTGAGATATAATTGACAAGTAAACTTGTAATATATTAAAAATGTCTAACGTGATGATTTGGTGTATGTATATATTCTGAAAAGATTCCCAGCATTGAGTTCATGAACACACATCACCTCACATATGTACTTCTTTTTTTCTTTTTTGGTGAGGACACAAGTTCTACTCTTAGCAAATTTCGACTATGCCACACAGTACCATCAACTATAGTCACCATGTTTTTCACTAGATGCTCAGACCTTGTGTATAACTTATAATCACCATTCTACTCCCTGTTTCTGTGTTTGACTTTTTTTTTTTTAAGACTCCATGTTGGGGCGCCCAGGTGGCTCAGTCGGTTAAGTGTCCAACTTTGACTCAGGTCATGATCTCATGGCTCGTGGGTTTGAGCCCCCACGTCGGGTTCTGTGCTTATGGCTCAGAGCCTGGAGCCTGCTTCAGATTCTGTGTCTCTCTCTCTCTGCCCCTCCCCCCACTTGAACCCTGTCTCTCTGTCTCTCAAAAATGAATAAATATTACAAATAAAAAAAAAAAAAAAAAGATTCCATGTAGAAGTGATACCGTGTGGTATTTGTCTTTGGCCTATTTCACTTAAAATAATGCCCTCCAGGTCCATTCATGTTGTTGTCAATGGCAGGATTTCCTTCTTTCTCATGGTTGAACAATATCCCATTGTATATTTAAACCACATCTTTTCATCCATTCATCCATTGATGGACACTTCAATATTCTTCCATATCTTGGCTGTTGTGAATAAGACAATAAATATGAGAGGTCACCTATCTTTGTGATATCATGTTTTCATTTCTTTTAGATATATACTCAGAAGCATGATTGCTGGATCACACGGTAGGTCCATGTTTGATTTGTTGAGGAACTTCCATCCTGTTTTCCATAGTGGCCACACTAGTTTACATTCCCACTACGAGTGTGTAAGGATTCCCTTTTCCGCACATCCTTGTTACCACGTTCTCTGTCTTTTTGAGGCTAGCCATTCTGACTGGTGTGAGGGGATATCTTTTTGTGGTTTTGATTTGCATTTCCTTGATAATTAGCGATGTTGAACCTCTTTTCATGTACCTGTTAGCCATTTACATGTCTTCTTTGGAAAAAGATCGACTCGATTCCTCTACCCATTTTTAAATTAAATTGTTTTCGTTTTTGTTATTGTTGATAAGTTGTATAAGTGTTTATATATTTTGGATTATTAACCCTCCATCAGATATATGGTTTGTAAATATTTTCTCCCATTCAGTACGTTGCCCTTTCATTTTCTTGATAGTTTCTTTTGCTGTATAGGAGCCGTTTGATGCAATTCCACATATTTATTTTCATTTTTGTGCCTTTGTGTTTGGGTTCAGATCCAAAAAAATCATTGCCAAGACTGATGTCAAAGAGCTAATTGCCAATATGTTGCATTTTTATACACCAATAATGAAGCAGTAGAAAGAAAATTTAAGAAAATAATCCCATTTACAATTGCACCAAAAATAATACGATACCTAGGAATAAACATAACCAAAGAGGTGAAAGACGTATGCTCTGAAAAATATAAAACACTGATGAAAGAAATTGAAGATAACACAAAGAAATGGAAAAAAATCCCATGCTCATAGCTTAGAAGAACAAATATTGTTAAAATGTCTGTACTATTCAAAACAATCTACACATTTAATGCAATCCCTATCAAAATACCACCAGCGTTTTTCACAGAACTAGAGCAAGAAATTCTAAAATTTGTGTGAAACCACAAAAGAGCATGAATAGCCAAAAAAAATCCTGAAAAAGAAAAGCTAGGCTAGAGGCATCACAATTCCAGACTTCAAGTTATATTACAAAGCTATAGTGATCGAAACAGTATGGTACTGGCACAAAAATAGACACATAGACCAATGGAATAGAATAGAAAACCCAGAAATGGTCCCACAACTATATGGTCAATTAATCTTCAACAAAGCGGGAAAGCAGTGGGAAGAGGACAACCTCTTCAACAAATGGTTGAAAAATGCAGAAGAATGAAACCGGACCCCTTTCTTATACCAAACATAAAAACAAAACCAAAATGGATTAAAGACCTGAATGTGAGACCTAAAACCATAAAAATCCTAGGAAAGAACCCAAGCAGTAACTTCTTTGACATTGGCCATAACGACTTCTTTCTAGATAGGTCTCCTAGGGCAAGGGAAGTAAAAGCAAAAAGAAACTACTGGAACTTCGTCAAAATAAAAAGCTTTTGCACAGTGAAAGAAATAACAACACTCAAAGGCCACCTGAGGAATGGGAGAAGGGCTTTCAAATGACGTATCTGATAAAGGGTTAGTACCCAAAATATATAAACAACCTATAAAACAACACCTCCCCAAGTGAATAATCCAATTAAAAAATGGGCAGAAGACACGAACAGACATTTCTCCAAAAAAGGCATTCAGGTGGGCAACAGATACGTGACAAGATGTTCATTGTCACTTACCATCAGGGAAATGCAAATCAAAACCACAATGAGATATCACCTCATACCTGTCAGAATGGCTAAAGTCAACAACACAAGAAAAAAACAGGTGTTGGTGAGGATGGAGAGGAAAAGGAACCCTCGTGCACTGTCGGTGGGAAGGCAAACTGGTGTAGCCACTCTGGAAAACAGGATGGCGGTTCCTCAAACAGTTAAAAATAGAACCTACCCTACAATCCAGCAATTGCACTACTAGGTATTTATCCAAAAAATACAAAACACTAATTCAAAGGCATACATGCACCCTGATGTTTATAGTAGCATTATTTACAATAGCCAAGATATGGAAGAAGCCCAAGTGTCCATCAATTGAGAATGGATAAAGAAGATGTGGTGTATATACACAAGGGGACATTATTCAGCCATCAAAACAAACGAAATCTTGCCATTTGCAACAACATGGATGGACCTAGGGCATATTACACTAAGCGAATTAAGTCAGTCAGAGAAAGACAAATACCATATGATTTCACTCATACGTGGAATTGAAGAAATAAAACAAATGAGCACAGGGAACAAACGAGAGGGGCAAACCACAAAACAGACTCTCAACTACAGAGAAGAAACTGATGGTTACCAGATTCCAGGAACCAGGTTACCAGAGTTCAGGGGGATGGGGGAAACAGGTGATGGGGATGAAGGAGGGCACCTGTCGTGATGAGCACCGGGTGATGTAGGGAAGTGTTGAATCACTATTTTGTACACCTGAAACTACTATTACACTGTATGTTAACTGGAATTAAAAAAAAAAAAAAAGACCCATGAAGTAATTATGGGAAAACACAAACATCTGTTGGTGGTTAATGCTGGATACATAGGTATCCATTATGTTATTATTGTTTTGATTTTTTCTAGATGTTTGTGGTACTTCACTGACATTTGTAAGAAGAGTGCAACAGGCGGAGGTTAGCATGACCGTGAGGATGGGGGGAGGGAAGGAGGGACTCAAAGTAAGACTTCAGATTTGGATGACAGTGCACTTGCCACGTGAGAATCAGGAATGGGCTGGTGGATGACAGCAGCACTTCTGGGTCCATAATATTTATTTATTTATTTTTTATTTGAGAGCGAGAAAGAGAGAGAGAGAGAGAAAGACAGCGTACGAGTGGGGGAGAGGCAGAGAGAATCTCAACCGGGCTCCACGCTCAGTGCCGAGCCCAATGTGGGGCTCGATCCCACGACCCCGGGATCATGACCCGAGCTGAAATCAAGAGCCGGACTCTCAACAGACTGAACCACCCAGGTGCCCCGTTCAGCGCATGATATTTAAAATTCTGGCTGGGTTTCATCTACAGGTGCCCCAAAGCCCACTGGAAATGCTCATTCTGACATTATCGGTAGTTTGGAGAAGAAAAGTAGCAGGATGTTGTTTAAGGGTTTCACCTCAGCTTTTCCTGAAGCGCTTTTAGAGCGACAAATTAGAAGCTGAAAAACCCCGGGGGTTGGGGGTAGGGGGAAGACCATAGAAAAACCATAGAAAATTCCCGAAAAAGCAATATTAATGACGGGACCTGCCATTGAACTCGAAATTGGTACCTGATTGTCTTCAAAGCCAAGGGGTAAAAAACCTTGGCACGTGCAGGTACTGGCTGTGGGGCAAGCACATCTGGAGGACTGGGCCATTCTGGGCCAACAGAGCAGGATTTCCTGGACAGTAGGTCCGCAGTGCCACCTACTGGGGAAGACAGGAAACAGTGCAAAGCCCGTAAAAATATGTCCCATGACACACGGAGGAAATCTTTTTTTACTTAAGACCACATAATTTAACCAGATAATTTAGCTGCACTTACCTGATGATATATGTTTTTGTTTTTGTTTTTTGCAACAGAAATCACGAGTGGAGGAGGGGCAGAGAGACAAGGGCAGAGAGAGAGAGAATCCCAAGCAGGCTCTTCACTGCCCTGACGCGGGGCTTGAACTCATGAAACGTGAGATCGTGACCCAGGCCGAAATCAAGAGTCAGACACTCAATTGACTGAGCCACCCAGACGCCCCTTACCTTATGATATTTTAATAGGTGAAGCCTTTTGAGAAGCTTTTACACCATTTTTAATCTAATATGAACAAGAATCATGAGTAGGTTGTCAATACATGTTGAATCATGGTTTCATTTTTGTAAATTATTATTTTAAGTGATAGAGTTGAAGATTAAGAACCCCAAACCCCCAACCCCAAAGTGTACTTCTGATGCCCTTCTAATCACAAGAATCTTGGTTTTAGGAGGTAAGCAAGTCTGGGAGGGAGAAGAAAAAGACAAGCGACGTTTGTCAAGGGTCGCTTGGGTTTTGCTCCAAAGTGCTGTTCCCAGGACTGTTTCTATCAGTGTCAGGAAAGAGTCCCATGATCTGGTAAGTTTGGGAACTACTGTGTACTAATCCCTTTCTCACTGACTCACAGGGCACATTAGAATAGTAGAGGTTTTTAGATTCTCTGAAGGCAAGAACTCTGTTTAATGCTAATTCAATGTTTCCTAAACTTAGTAGAACACGACTTCTTTATTTTAAAGCATTTCCGATCTGGGGCTCTCACGTGCCAGATACAGTGCTAGGTGCTTGGTATACATTAGCTGATTTACACCTCATTACAGCCTGTGATTTGACAGAGAGGAAGATGCTGAGAGCCGAGGGGACTTTTGCAGTGCACATTTTTAGCGGCAGTGCAGGAACTGGAACCCAGGCCTGCCTGACGCCTGAGCGGAGGCTGTCCCTAACGTTGCCACATGGCCTCCTGACACAACATTGTGGTTTCACATGGCCGAGGGCAGGCTCTTCTGCTTGGCAAGGGGTGGGGTGGTCACAAGAGCCCCCATTTTCAGCTGGCCTTTCTCTGGGGTGAGCACTTGAAACGGTCCTCTTGGAGAAGCAAATGATTTGCTTCTCCTGGACATTAGACATTGCAGCCTGCCTGTGACAAACGTGCTTTGTCACTCCTCACGAACTCAGCCGGCTCTTTCCAAAGCTGGCCTCATTTTGCAGGATACCTGGTGAGAAAGGATGTCTCTAGGGGATTGGTAGTTTGCACACCATGCATCGGCTCTGGTTCCTTCCCAGGGCTGTACCGGGCTTGGGTTTCGCAGCCCTGAAAGCAGAATTTATAGCTGAATTCTCCGAGATTCAGAGTTCAAAGACATCTCCTGCGGGGATCATGGATTTTGTACGTTACCAACAAGGCACGGTTGGGAGAGAACAGACAGTTCCAGAAGGTCACCTGTCCAGAAGCTATTTTGAGGCAGACTATTTTGGGTGCTTTATATATGAAAGTTGAATGAGAGCAGGCCTTTCGATCTCTGTGTCCTCACATGTGCAGAGGAAGCAAACGTACCTTGTTCCTCAGGCTGGACTGAGTCCCAGAGGGGATCTCAAAGGCCTTCATTCTCTCATTCCAAATTGTTGTCAGCCCATGATACTCAACAAACACCACCGCATAAAACACAGCTGACCGTTTGTCGACGTGGTAGAGGAAACCTCTGTGTCTGACCCATGTTTTAGAAAATATTTTGGATCCCCTCCCCCTGACTTCAAATGGTGGATTCAAAAGAAGGCGAATTTAGGAAGTTTGAGGACACAGGGGGAAATCTCAGACTTTTTACGTGGATCAGAAATATGATTACGACATGGGGCGCCTGGGTGGCTCAGTCGGTTGAGTGTCTGACTTCGGCTCGGGTCGTGCTCTCATGGTTTGTGGGTTCGAGCCCCGCGTCGGGCTCTGTGCTGACAGCTCGGAGCCTGGAGCCTGCTTCGGGTTCTGTGTCTCCCTCGCTCTCTGCCCCTTCACCACTCATGCTCTGTCTCTCTCTCTCTCAAAAAAAAAAAAAAAAAAAAAGAAATATGATCATTGCATTGGACGTCCATACATTGGACAACAGAGTAGTGAACTGCCCTGGGAGCCCCCAAACCAAGGTCAAAGCTCCAGGGCTGGAGGGCAAGCCTGCCCAGGTCTCTTTGCGTGAGGAGACCAGGAGCTCAGAGGAAGAGAAAATTAACTCTTGGACTTTGGCTTCTCCACAGGACCCCTCTCAGTTTTAGGGGAGCCATGTAATTTTTTTTAACGTTTATTTTTGAGAGAGACAGAGCACGAGCAGGGGAGGGGCAGAGAGAGAGGGAGGCCCAGGGCCTGACGTGGGGCTCGAACTCACAAACCTCGAGACCATGACCTGAGCTGACGTCGGACGCTCAACCGACTGAGCCACCCAGGCGCCCCAGGGGAGTCATTGACACACCAAACCTAAGCCTCCTCCTTACTCTGCTTGTAGAGACGCAATAAGATATTTGAGTAGTAGAGAGCATATTCTAGTAACCATTCCATGACTCCATGTGGTTGAGGACTCCTTGGCTGCCCCCGACGTTGCTGGTTACTAAGGTAAACGCAGCTCCCTGGCTTCTGGTGTGTGAGCGCAGTCCAGAGCCTCTGTCGCTCTGGGACCTGCCACCCTCGCATACCCTAGCGCGTGCAGCTCTGTGACCGCCTCTCCTATGTCAGCCCCGGCCTGTGGGGGAGAGCCACGAGTACATTCTTTACGGCGTGTGCTCTGGGCCGTCCGCTGCCGGGGCTTTTGGACGCACAGTCCCTCCAGCGGGCATGCTGCCTGTCTGTACCTTTTAATTTCCTCCACCATTTTTCAGGGCAACTCAGGCATTTCTGCTTCAATCAGAGCAGGCCATCATTTTCTCCAGGCCCTCAAGAGTCACCTGTTACGTGCACGGGGCTATTATCCAGTCAAAAAACCAAAAAAAAAAAAAAAAAAGCAGAGAATCCTGCTTTTTGCCACAACATGGATGGAGCTGGAGGCTTTTATGCTAAGTGAGATGAGCCAGACAAGAGAAAGACAAACACTGCTAGACCTCATTTCTATATGGAATCCACACACACCCAGAAAGGGACTTACGGACACAGAGAGCAGACTGGCGGTTGCGAGGGCTGGAGGGCGGGGGCTGGGCTGAATGGGTGGATGTGGTGGAAAGGTACAGAGTTCCACTCGGGAGGGAAGTAAGCTTCGAGCGCGGCATGGTGACCCTGGTTAGCCACACCGTGTCGCAGATTTCAAAGGTGCCAAGAGGTTTGATCTTCGAGGTTCTCGCTGCGAGAAAGAAATTGGAAGGATGGGAGGCGACGGATGCGAAACCAGGCTTCCCGTGTGATCCTGTCACGATGTGAACAAGCGCCAATTCATGGCGTGGGCCTTAAAGTGATGCAATGTGGCGTGTCAAGAAAAATGTCGTCGGAGTCAGGCAGAATAATGCCCCGCCCCAGCCCCAAAGATGGCTGTGTCCTCATCCCTGGACCCCGCAAGTATGTTACCTTACTCTGCAAAAGGAACTTAGCAGCTGTGACCAAGGACCTTAATGTAATTAAGATCAAGGATGGGGGGAGCGGTCCTCAGCTACCCAGGTGTACCTCCGTGTGATCACAAGGGTCCCTATTAGGGAAAGACGGAAGGGGGCGGCCAGGAAGTGAGACTGAAGGTACCGTACGAGGAGGGGGGGCCACAAGCCAAAGAAGGCCAGCAGCCTCTAGAAGCTGGAGAAGACGAGGAAGCAGATTTCCGCCCTGTCTCCAGAAGGAACACAGCTTTGCCAACGTCTGGATTTTAGCAAGATCCGTTTTGGCCTCCTGACCTCCACAGCTACAAGACCCGAAATGTGTGTTGTTTTAAGCCACTAGAGCTCGTGATAATTTGCAGCAGCAGAGAACGAATACAGCCCGTGCCGGTGAGTGTGCGCCTTCCTGAGGGATCAATCCAACCCCACGGGTCCCCCTTCGTGTCTGCCTCTGTCTGCCGGGTCATTTTTGCCATGCCTGCTGGGGATATAACTTCTTTCCTCTCTTATCAGCCCCAGCATGCGTGAAGCATGAGTTATGCTGGAGTGGACGTCCCTGTTGGCCAGGCAGTCAGGAGAGGGGGTGGAGCACTGCCTTAGGGGGACATCTGTTGCCTTGTGGAGAAACTTCCCCAGCGTCTTCCCATCCTGGGGAGATGCTAGTTCTCCTGCAGAGGGGCGGGCCACTTCGGCAAGCTGGGGGTGGTGGGGGTGGTGGGGTGTCTGCAGAGCCAAGATCCTTGGGGGCATCCATTCCATATTCCAGGGTCCCGTGTTTTCCCAGCCAGAGCCATGGTTTTAGCTTAACTGCCCTATTTTGGCTGAGTATTTATTTAAAAAATTTAAATTTATTAAAAAAAATTTTTTTTCTTAATGTTTTTATTTATCTTGAGACAGAGAGGGACAGAGCATGAACAGGGGAGGGGCAGAGAGAGAGGGAGACACAGAATCCGAAGCGGGCTCCAGGCTCTGAGCCATCAGCACAGAGCCTGATGCGGGGCTCGAACTCCCGAACCGCGAGATCGTGACCTGGGCCGAAGTCGGACGCTCAACCGACTGAGCCACCCAGGCGCCCCTTGGCTGAGTATTTAAATGTGAATATGGAAAGGCGCTGGAGTCCTGCAGCTTTCGCTATCAGGTTCTGAATATGGCCCTCAGCTGTTTGGCTTTTCCGCTGCAAGATAGAAGCCACCCGCAGAGGCCCTCGGGTTCTCTCACTGAGCCTGGAGCCCTTTCACACCACCCGTGGGGCTTTAATACAGCCTGGGAATGACTAAGCCACTCCCCTCGTCTTTGCAAGAGTTTTTCCCAAACACCCGAGTCCTTGTATGTTGAAGGCATTCCCTTCCGCCAGGGTTTTTCCCCCGCTTAACCCCGGTGGCATCTTTAGGGATTAGGCTGCCGGCAGTGCAAAGGACTCCGTTGCATTAAGGATGGGGTCATCCCTGCCGGCGGGATCGTGAGAGAGCCGTCCTGAAACCTGACCACATAGCCTCTTTTCTCAGACACTTCCGGTGTCACCTGTGTCATCCGAGAGGCAGATGGCCAAAGATCAGACAGGCAAGAGATCATCCCTTGAGGATGCAGGGAGGGCGCAGAAGCAGGTTGGAGAAGCTTCAGGCTGCAGGGCGGATCTGGCATCCGTGAAGGGAGAGCAGCTGAGGATTCACAGACCCAGTGCCTTCCTGAGAAAGTCTAGGTAGGGCTGATGGGGGATCTCCGAGCAAAGCTTGCTTGATAGGTGACATCCACGCTGGGCAGGGATGGTCCTGTCCCAGTGCCCCTGCTGTGCTCGCTGTGAGGGTGACACCCAGAGAAAGTGTGGCTTGCTGTGAACTATGTGGTGGACCCAACTGTGGCGGGTCCTCCCTTAAAGGAGGTGTGAGTGGCACCCCTCCGCGGCCTTGGAACGGTCGATAACGTCAGTTCCTGAGTGAAGCTGCGAACGTTTGAAACTTGACAGGGCTGCTTATTAGCTATGGGATCAATTTCCGTAAGCCCTCGTTGTCATGTCCGAAATCGTGAGTTCGTAAGAACTATCTCATGGGCGAGCTGTGAGGCTGGAGTGGGTGACTACGTGTGAAATGGGTCGGACACCAGTGGGCACACAGAAGGGACATCAGAAACGGCAGCTGGACAAATCAACAAACCAGGACGGTGGCCGGAGAATCTGTTTTCCCGTTTGAGCCTACCTATTGCGCCAGGAAACGCTGTAGGGTGTGCACCCTTTCCTCTTGATACACATGACAAATGATTAGTAAGAGGCCCCTAGGCACCCCCATAACGCTTGGCTGACCTTGGGATGCCACCTTCACTCAGGAGTGTTCTGTGAATTCTCTGCAAGCCTCGCAAGCTTGACAGGTGTGGTTACCGCATGGTCCCTTTCACCGCATTCCCGTTGTGTCCGGGAACTCGGATTCTAATGGGGAGACAACCGTAGGAGGAATAATCACAATGCAAGGCAAGATGGAGAGAATGAGCAAAGGGGGAATGAAACATGCCGAGGTAGTAAGAGGAAGGCATTCTCCCAATGACGGGATCAGGGAGTCCTTTAAAGGGGAGACTTTACTGTATTTGAGTTGCACCCTAAAGCGGGACGTAACTTTCGAAAAGTGGGAATAGCTAAAAAGATAAGAGGGATGGGAAGGGAGGTAGACGTGGGGGAGACACTCGAGCCAGAAGATGTCGCTGGTGGAGAAGCAGAAGAAGCTTGTCCTGGGGGTTTTGAAGAGGTGAGTCCTAGAGCAGGTGCAGCGTGGGAGCAAAGAAAATAGGACAGAAGACGCCTTTCGCCAAGATCACTGTGGACTTTCTATTTGAATGCCCTTCAAAGTCACTGGGGAGATACAACACATGAATTCCTTAGAAGCTGTTTCTTGAATGGCTGTGAGAGTGAATTGAAGAGTTGGGTTTTATCAGGGAAGAACAGGCAAGGGGGTGCTGGACATAGTTCTTGTCTGGAAACGGTTCCCCCGTTTGTAGCATAAACTACAGATGGAAGGTGGGAAAATCCCTGGCCAGATGGGCGATGCCATCCGCCTCCTCCGATGGACTATGTTCATGGGTTTAGGATGTGGCAAACCCAAGCCGGTCTTCAAGATAAGCTATCTTACTGCACAGAAAATGTTCACTGTCCTCATTTTCGATGTTAAATCTTGCTGAATTAGATTCCACATTTCTTTACTTGGTTAAGCATAGGACTGTAAGAATAATTTAATCGTTAATGCCTCAGGAGCGTCATGGCAGGCATTAATTATGATGCTGGGCTGTATGGAGTAAAACATTTAGAGTTTAAAGTGTGTCAGACTGGGTCGCCTGGGTGGCTCCATCAGAGTTAAGCATCTGACTCTTGATTTTGGCTCCTAAGCAGGCTCCAGGCTCCGAGTTGTCAGCACAGAGCCCGACGCGGGGCTCGACCTCACGGACCACGAGATCATGACCGGAGCCGAAGTCGGATGCTCAACCGACTGAGACAGGTGCCCCCCCAAATTACTATTATTAATTCTTCTTTTGCCTCCTTTCTGCTGCCGACTCTTGATAAAGGGCATTTCTATTATGGTCAGTTAATTATGGAAAGATTAATTGGTGGATCTTCTGTAAGATGTGGCTTCTAGCCTCAGCCCTGTCCCCAAGTAGTTATTTTATTTTTGGCATCATGTAATTTCCTCACCCTAATTTCCACCCGACGGAGAACACTTGTTACGTCTGATTCCCTTTCTTCAATTGAAGTCTGTTCAGCAAGACAAAGGGCCTCCAGGTCAGAATTCCCCAGGCTGGTCCAAAGTGTCTAAGTGTCATTAGCCAAGGTGACCACTGGATGTCACACTTGATCTAAGTTGCCACACACACAACGTCCCGTGCACGTCGGCTTAGACACTCTCAGGCTTTTAGGAGTTGAGTAGACCTTAGTGATCTTTGAAACCAGAGTCAGTGGCCGGCGGCTGGCAAGTTTTATTTCGCGTATGCTTTATTGTTTTTTAGCTTCAATGGAACTTGAATTCGTTAAGACTCTGTCCTATTCTCCAGAGTCCTCCTTGGGCCCTAAACTCACTTGGGTTATTACCCAGCAGGTTCCTCAAGGCAATAAAGGGGGGAGCACCCGGTCTCACTTTACAGAGAAGGCGACTGACCCCCAAGACACCTTCACAGTCTGACCGAGGACGCAGGTTAAGTTCATAGTAAATGTGGGACGGGAACTGCTGTCACTCGACTCCCAGGTTGGCCTCTGGCATTGAGCCTGGCGCTTGAGAGATATATCAAGATTATGCACCTTTAGGATATTTTTATAGTGCAGAAGCAGATGAGACCATTATGTAGCTGAAGCTCTCTCCTAACTTCCGTCCAATCCACAAGCTTCAGAAAACTTTGGCTGTCACGTTGGCATTCTATCGGATGTTTTCTCTCGTGCATTTTATTGGGGGTTGGGGCTGTGGTTGGACATTGGAACGCGTTTCCCAGGGCACTTAGCAGAGATACATCAGGCTAACAATAAAGTCCACAGCCTCTAACAGGAAACCAGTAAGACAAGTCAAGGGTCACGATTTATCCCAGCTCTTATCGGAAAAAGCAAGCCAACAGACCTCACTCTGAGTACTAATAAGTTACAATGTAACCGCACACACACGTTTAGATTTTCATAACTACCAGAGGGAGGATAGGCTAATGTTGCTCACATTCACCCACTGCCTTTGGAAAGAGCAGGTCAGAGAGGGTCACGATCCCTCAAAGTTCGACTTCCCCGGTCGTGTTCTCGTTAGAAGAGCAGAAGGTTATTTCTGGGATTATCTCAGCAGAACTGCAAGCCTGCAGGACTACTGAGATAAGAGTAAATCGCTTGCCCTGAAAATGTTTCACCGCCCAGGACACCTGTCCCTCGATTCTGCTAAGTGTGGGGAGGTTATGGTCCCTTCCGTGGGCACCAGAAATACGGACGGTGGGCCATGCCTGTGTCTTCAGTTGGTCGGAGTTTTGAAGGTTCATAAGAAAGCACGCTGGCAGTCTCTTTAAAGTCTGGTTTGCAGAATCTCGATGTCAAGGAGTAAAGAGCATAGTGTAGCCTTTAGAAGGGGAACAAATATTAAAGAGCGTCACGTCCAATCACTTCAGATCACAGATCATACTCACAAAGCCAACCACTGCAGCCAAGATGATGAACACAGCCATCCCCCTTCAACGTTTTCTGCTGCTGTCTGGCCACCCATCCGTCTTCTCTCCCCCAAGCAGCCACGGATCTGCTTTCTCTCACTGTACCAGGGTCTCCATATTCTGGAACCTTACATAAATGGAAGCACACAGTGTGTACTCTCTTTTCGTTTGGCTTCCTTCACATGGCATACTTCCTTCGAGATGCATCTGTTGTAACACTTATCAATAATTCATCCTACTTACTGCTGGGCAACATTCCTTGTATAAATGAGCCATAATTTCTTTATCCATTTATTCACCTTGTTAATAAATGGGTTTTTTCCAGTTATCGGCTACTACAAATAAAGCTGCTATGAACATTCACGTTTAGGTCTTCCTATGGGTATAGGCTTTTGTTTCTCTTGGGTCAATACCTAGGGAGAGAGGGGCGCCTGGGTGGCTCAGTCAGTTAAGCGTCCCAACTCCTGATTTCTGCTCAGGTTGTGATCTCACAGTTCGTGAGTTTGAACCCCATGTTGGGCACTGTGCTGACAGCGTGGAGCCTGCTTGGGATTCTCTCTCTCCCTCTCTCTCTGCCCCTCCCCTGCTTGTGCTCTCTTTCTCTCTCACAATAAACAAATAAACATTAAAGAAATACCTAGGTATAGAATAGTTAGATCATATGATAGGCATGTATTTAACTTAAAAAAAACAGCTTTATGGAGTTATATTGGATGTATAGTACACTGGGCATATTTCAATGACACAGTTTGATAAGTTTCAGTGTATTTATGTACCTGTGAAAGCATCACCACATTTAAGATAGTAAACGTATTGATCACTCAGAAACATTTCCTGGTGCTCCTTTGTAATCATCCTTCCCTTCCCAACCTCAAACCCGGGCAACCTCTGACCTGTTTTCTGTCAAAAGAGAGTAGTTTGTATTTTCTAGAATTTTAGAGAATGGAGGAATATGGTGTGTGCTATTCTGTGTTTGGCATCTTTCATCCAATATAATTATTTTTAAATTCATCCATGTTGTAGCAAATAAATAGTTCATTCCTTTTTTTTTTTTTTAAATTTTTTTTTTTCAACGTTTATTTATTTTTGGGACAGAGAGAGACAGAGCATGAACGGGGGAGGGGCAGAGAGAGAGGGAGACACAGAATCGGAAACAGGCTCCAGGCTCTGAGCCATCAGCCCAGAGCCTGACGCGGGGCTCGAACTCACGGACTGCGAGATCGTGACCTGGCTGAAGTCGGACGCTTAACCGACTGCGCCACCCAGGCGCCCCTGTTCATTCCTTTAAAAAAAAAAAAATTATTTTGAGAGAGCGAGAGAGTGAGCAGGGGAGGGATAGAGAGAGAGGGAGAGAGAATCCCATGCAGGCTCTGCCTTGTCAGCACAGAACCGGATGCGGGGCTTACAAACCGTGAGACCATGGCCTGAGCCAAAATCCAGAGTCGGGTGGCTTAACAGACTGAGCCACCTGGGCGCCCCATCATTCCTCTTTCTTGATAAGTCGCATTCCATTAAATGGGTGGGTTTTTGGCTGTGACAGAGAAAGCCGGTAGGAACAGTCATGTACAAGTTTTTGTATGAAAAGAAGCTTTCATTTATCTCTGGCGGGTCATTTGGTGAGTGTGTGTTGCAACTCTTGCACATGCTTTCCACACTTGGTATGGTCTGTCTTTTTTTTTTTTTTTTTTTTTTTTTTTTTTAATGTTTTTATTTATCTTTGAGACAGAGACAGAGCATGAGCAGGGGAGGGGCAGAGAGAGAGGGAGACACAGAATCCAAAGCAGGCTCCAGGCTCTGAGCTGGCAGCACAGAGCCCGACGCGGGGCTCAAACTCACGGACTGAGATCATGACCTGAGCTGAAGTCGGACGATTAACCGACTGAGCCACCCAGGCGCCCCGGGATGGTCTGTCCTTAATCTCAGCTATTCTCCTACGTGTACAGAGCTCTCTCTCTCATGGTCTTTGCATTTCCCTGATGGGGAAATGATATTGAGTATCAATAATGATATCGAGTATTTTAAAATGTGTTTATTTGCCATCTGTACATGCTTTGGTCAAGTGTCCATTAACGTCTTTTGCTTATTTTTTATCGGATTGTTTCTTTGTGTTAAGTTTTGAGAATTCTTTACATATTCTGGACACATGTCCTTTGTAAGATACCTGCTTTGCAAAGATTTTCTCCTTGTCTGTGGCTTATTTCACCTTCTCTTGTAGACCAGACGTTTTTGATTTTGAGATTCAATTTATCAATTTGTTCTTTTATGGACTATGCTCTTGGTATTGTATCTAAGAAATATTTGCTTATCCTAGGGTCACAAAAATTTTCCCTTATTAATTTATTTATTGCCAGAAATATTTTTATTTTTTAATGTTGACTTATTTTTGAGACAGAGCCAGAGCACAAGCAGGAGAAGAGCTGAGAGAGAGGGAGACACAGAACTTGAAGCAGGCTCCAGGTTCTAAGCTGTCAGCACAGAGCCTGATGTAGGGCTTGAACTCGCAGAGTGTGAGATCATGACCTGAGCCAAAGTCGGACGTTTCACTAACTGAGCCACCCAGGCACCCCATGAGCACAAGGTTTTAAAGTTTCTTTGTCTAAAAATATTCCTTCCTTTTCAATTTTCTAGACGAGTTTATATAGAATTGATATTTCTTCCTTAAATATCTGGTAGAATTCATCAGTATAGCCATTGAGACATGATGCTTTCTTTGTGGGGATGTTTTTATCTACAAGCTTAATTTGTTTAAAAGCCATTGGACTATTCATGCTATCTATTTCTTCTTGATTAGACTTTGGCAATTTGTGTCTTTCAAGGAACTTACCCATTTTGTAAACTGCTCAATTTCTTTTAACATATTTGTTCATAATTTTCCTTTGTTATCTTTTTAATGTCTATAGAATGTGTGGTGTATTAGTAACTTGTTGTCTTTTCTCCTCTTTTTCTGATCAGTTTGGCTGGAGGCTTACTAATCTTACTAATCTTTGATTTATCAAAGAAATAACTTTTGGTTTCATTGATTTTCTTTGTTGTTTTCCTGGGTTTTATTTCATTGATTTTCATGCTCATCTTTATTATTTCTTTTCTTCTGCATGTTTTCATTTGCCCTCTTTTTCTATATTAAAAAAAGATTTGAGACTTTCTTTCTAATATATATATTTAGTGCTATAAGTACTCCTTTGTGGTATCCCGGATATTTTGATATACTGAGTTTTCCTTTACGTTCAGTTCAACATATGTTCTAAATTTTTTCTTTGACTGAGCCAACCAGGCACCCTTTTCCAGATAGTCTTTCTGTTACTGGTTTTCAGTTTGATTCTATTGTGATCAGAATATACTCTGTATGGCTAGGATTCTTTGAAGTTCTCTGAGATTTCTTTTACGGCCCCAAATAAGGTCTATCTTGGTAAATATTCTTTGTACATTTGAAAGGAATATTTGCTTCATAAATTATTGAGAATAGTATTCCAATCTCCAACCATAATCAGGCATTTTTTTATTCTCCTTTTAATTCCCTCAGTTTTTGCTTCATGTATTTTGAAGTTCTATTATTAAGTGTACAAACATTTAAGATTGTTCTGTCTTCTTCAAATTAGCTCCTTTATCATTAGGAAATAGACTTCTTTATTCCTGGCCATGATCTTTAACATGTCTTTTTGAGTTTTATTGTTGTTGTTGTTGTTGTTGTTGTTGTTTTCTGAGTACGTGTAGCCTGGGGTGAAAGTGGAATTTATGTCCATTAATACACACATTTAGCAATTTCCCTTCCCCGCTCTACTTTCTGAAATTTCTCTTATGTTCTGTCTCCTGGGACTCCTTTGCCTGGTCTCTTTGGCTAACAGGATGTGTTTCTCTCAGAGTTCTGTCTTTCTGTGTTCTCATGCAGCTCTGCATGGCTGGGTCTGCTCTCTGGGTGAAGTGGCAAGGGAAAAGAGTGAAAATGAGGATTCTTTCCACACTCTTCCTCCTCTGCTTGGATACTAGAATCTTCTCTGGGGTCTCTGTGCTGCTGTTGCCACTGCCGCTGCCCCCTTGCAAGGAGGTCAGGGGTGGGCAAGACAGGGAGAGAGAAAAGGAGGCTAAAAAAGGAAAAAATAAAGACAGTCCTCCACCCTCCCCCGCCCTGCTGGGTTCTTCCTTTCTTGGGCCTCTGGTCAGAAAAGGAGATTTCTCTTGGACGTTTTAGTGTTCATACTTGTAAAATTTCATTACCCTGAGGTTAAATCCTAAGAGATAAAGGAGAAAACAAAACCCACCAGGAAAGCTCACTATCATTATGGATCAATCTTCAAGTTTTGACTTTTCACCTCAAGCTGCCTGCTAGAATTTTCTATTGTCATCAGCGGGAGAAATCGACCGCAGTTGGATTGCTTGTTTGTACAGCACCAGAAGTCTGTGCGCCTGATTTTTACTTGTTCCTTAGAGAAGGGAACCCAGACATTTCCATCAGAGTCCTATGTCCTGTGTGTAGAGTTTTGTAATGATAATGACTTCTATTTATTTGGTTCTTACCATGTCAAACACTGTGATGAGTATCCTAATGTACATTATCTCAAAAAATTCGTATCATAACCCTATGAAAGAGATATTGTAGCTTCTCTTTAATGGACGAGGAAAGAGAATCAAGTAGATTAAGTTTTTCCCATGTTCCCAACAGTTGGTAGTTGGTAGAGCAGACTCCATTCTGACTGGCTGCAAAGCCCGTGCTCTTAGCCATTCTGCAAGTTCGCATGGGATTAAAAAGAATAATTGGGACTATGTGGAACTGGACTCTGAACGGCAGAACAGCAGGTATCAGTACACAAACGCAAGCATGAAAGGAAAAAAATTATTTTTCTGTAACCTAACTTGATTTTTTCCTGAGCTCCCATCTCCGGGGGGACAGGTACAAGCAAAAACTCGCCCACATTCGTCCTTCCATTGTTGAGATTGTGCAACAATCACTGGTGTCCTACAGAGTAGTGGGGATGAATCCAGATTCCCTGCATTCTTAGTTTTTCAGATCTCTTTCTTCTCTCTCTCCCTGTCCGCATTCTATTTGGGGGATGAGGGCGTGCCTTCTTCCCCTCGCTTTTCCATGGTACTCTGTCTCTACCATAAATCACTTTCTCCCGGTCTTTCGCTTCCTCCCCAAACCCTGTAAATTCTTTGAATTGCTAAGGCATTTGGAAGACCAGAGCCAGAAAGGCTTGTGTGGACTCTGTTTGATGTTTGGCCAGATACTTTCATTGAAGCAGTGATAGATGGGCTTGCTGAGGAAAGAGGAAAATACAGTGAGAATAGAAGTAAGTTGATATCTTTCCTTCTCTTTCCATACCTTCCCTTCCCCTTCTTCATTTCCTCTCTCCCTCCTTCCCTCCCTCCCTTCTCTCCCTCCTCCCGTCCCTCCCTCCTCTTCTGCTTCCCTGGGTCCTTTACTCTCTCGCTTCATCCCTCCCTCCCTTCCTTTCTTCTTCCCACCCCATCAGCATTTGTGAGCACCTCCTGCAAGGCATGTACAACTTCCTTAGCTTTTATTCTCCTCAGCATCGAGCATATGCTCCTGCATACTGACAACAGCAAGTTATTCATAAGCTCAAAAATTGGGTTGGTTTCGCAGGGTGATGCATGCCAACGTTGAACGACTCTATTATACACCTGAAACTAGTCTAACACTGTATCTTAACTAACTGGAATTAAAATAAAAACTTAAAAAAATTGGGTTGGTTCCTCTGACTTTGCATAAGAGCCTCGGTGACTCTGCTGATAAACACATTGGCATTTGCTGTAACTTTATAGCTTTTTTGCTGTTGTAGCCATTATCTGCTGTTCACAGCAGATTATCCTGAAGCTTAGCAAATTTAAAATACATTTATTATCTCATGACTCCTGTGGGGTGGACATCTTGGTGTAACGTAGCTCGGTGCTGGGCTTCAAGACTCTCTCCTCGTCCGTGATCGCTATGCTAGGCCCGGCTGTGGTCCGTCAAGGCTCCACTGAGGCAGGACCTGCTTCCAAAGCCCAGTCATGCAGTTGTGGGCAGCTCTTGGTTCACAGCCTGTTGGCTGCAGGCTGCCTCCAGTTCCCTGCCCCACGGCCCTTTCCATAGCACGGCTCCTGGTGTGGCAGCTGGCTTGACCAGAGTGAGTGAGCGAGACCAAGAGAGAGGCCAGTGAGATGGGGAGCATCATCTGTTACAACCTGATCTTAGAAGAGATGTCCCACATTCTAGTCATTAGAGGCAGTCATGGCCAGCTCCGGCCTGTCTTTACAGAAGAAGATTATACAATGGTGTGAAGATGGGACCCGTGGAACCATCCCCACCACAGATGTACCTTCAACGGGTTACGAGACTTCGAGAAATTCTGAGCTAAATGAACAGTTCCCCTTTCGTTTGGGAAGGGAGGGGTTCCAAGCCCAGTGCCAGATGATCTCATGTGCCATACTTCGTTTCACCCTCACACCTTTCCTGTGTTGTAAATACTTGTGGCAAGCTCTGTTGGTTCTCCTCAGTGTTCATCATTCCATTCTTTCATAGCAAAATACCTCTTTATGGTGGCCCAGATAAGGACTACATTTCACATCCTCTCATGTGCCTAAGCTCTGCCCAATGGGATGTAAGCCAGCGTGAAGCGTGGCAACTTCCAGTGCATCTCCTTAAGGGAAAGCTGCTTAGCTGTCCTTTCCTCTCCTTGTTTCTATCTTCTTCTTTCCTTCTACCGGGATGTATGTGCCATCATCTTAGACCATGAGATGGAGATCCTACAAGTAAGGAGACAAGAAGAAAGACTTTTTGTTCGTAACCCTGTGAAGCCTTCTGCCAGCTTTGTACTACTTTTGGGACTTTTGGGGCCAGTGACAACAAGTTGTTGCCTTATTTAAACCGCTGCCATTTTGGATACTGTCACTGGCAGGCAAACCCAGTCCCAGCTAATTTGGAATTTAGTACTTAGAAGTGGGGTGCTACCTGTAACAAAAGTCAAAATACGCGGTGTTGGCTTAGGGCAGGGTTGGCAAACTTGTCGTAAAGGGACAGATGGTAACTATTTTAGGCTCAGTGGGCCACCTAGGGTCTTGTCACAGATTTTCCCTTTATATTTAAGCAAACTTTTAAAGTGTAAAAAATGTCTTGGCTCAGTCCTTTAAAAAGATAACAACCGTTCTTAGCTCAAGGACCAACAAAAAAAAAAAGCAGGTAGCTGGATCTGGCCTTTGAAGGATAGTTTGTGACCTCTGTTCTTTTCCATTAGGGATCAGCACCTGCCCCCAGGGCAAATGTCGACCTCAGAGCCCACTGACCTTTCTGGAGTCACGTTTTCTTATCATTTGTAGTTTCTGGGTATTTCTCTTGTTTTCTTTATTGATCGGAAAATAATGCACTTAATTGTTGAAAGTTCCCTTTACCCTCAGAAGATGCAGCAGAGGGAACTTGTATCAGAGATGCAAATGTAAGGAAATCACCAAAAGGACACCTGCTTTTATAGGTCATTACTGTTTAGGTATTGACTCAAGAAGAGTAAAGCTGTAGTTTTCAGGAAAGAGAAAATAAATCGGCGACTCAGGCTGGTACTTATTAAAACTTTATGAGGTTACATGAAAATTCAATCGAAATCATCTTGTCATCTTGAAGGTACACTAGTCGTCACAATACTGCATTACTTCTTAGTTCCTGTCATTCACGATTGTAAGGCACCGGCTCCGTTGCATTTACATCTTCGAAGCCAATGATCACTGTCCTGATGAATGGATGTTGTCATTTTACTTAGTATATTCAGATAGACCCGGGTCCTATAGGATATGGTACTCAAAGTACAAAAACAAGCGCTCTATGCACATTCTTTAATACTGTTTCTGTTTCTCCTTTTCTTTGGTACCTCAGCTAACTAACGTCACATAAATCAGGTCGATAGTACCAAAAAGGAAAAGAAGCAAGAGGTTGTGTAACACCTGGAAACTAGAAACACAGCTTGCTGACGGCGTTCTCTTTGTTGGGAGGAGGTAACGATGTCTGGCTGTAATGCAGTCAGAGAAATGAGAAAGCAAGAACTCGGGAAGGAATAGAAACAAAAACACCAATAATTACACTAAATATTTAAACCAGTGATAATGATGGATTGATGTAAAGAGACTCATCTGCGGCTCTTGTCCCAAGATCCCCCAAATCTCTTAGGAATTACAGGAAAAAGTCCCAAATTTCAAAATAAAATTGCCGTTTGAAAAGAGCATGTATCCTGCATTGCAAATCATTTCTTGCAAACCATATAGGTGTAGCTCAGGCTTGTTCAAAAGGTTTTTGAATTGTCTAAACACGAGTATGTTTAGAATCCAGAAATACTTAATAACAAACTGTTTTCAAGTGAATAACAAAGTCTGGCTACCTGTTCTTTAACATCATAAATCAGTGGGTGAACTTGGCAATTCCACGTTTCAAAACATGTGTTTTTGTTTTGTTTTGTGTTTTATAAAACTGCCCGTGTCATGTGCTGGTGAGGATGTGCAGCAACTAGAACTCTTCTTTTTTTTTAATTTTTTTTTCAACGTTTATTTATTTTTGGGACAGAGAGAGACAGAGCATGAACGGGGGAGGGGCAGAGAGAGAGGGAGACACAGAATCGGAAACAGGCTCCAGGCTCCGAGCCATCAGCCCAGAGCCCGACGCGGGGCTCGAACTCCCGGACCGCGAGATCGTGACCTGGCTGAAGTCGGACGCTTAACCGACTGCGCCACCCAGGCGCCCCTGTTTTTTTTTTTTTAAGATTCTATTTTTTAAGTAATTTCTGCACCCAAAGTGGGGCTTGAACTCACAACCCTGAGATCAAGAATCATGTGTTTCACTGACTAAGATAGCCAGATGCCCTTGCTGACGTCTGTTTTAAATCTGCCCTGCTAACGAAGATTGTTTCCTCTTGTTTTTTGCACTATCTTTGCTATTTCTCCCGGGAAAGAGCTTTGAAAACTCATTTTACTTAAATCGCAATAATAACAGGTCGAGGGTGAAAGTCATCTTTGCCAAGGCTTACAGCACCCACCTTGTATTTGACGCTAATGGCTGAAACTTAAAATTGAGAACAGGGTTGATTTAATTTGGGGGATTCCGACTAAGTGAAAAAAGCTACCAACTGGTGAACTTCAGTGCAATTACACTCAGTTTGTGAAAATGCACAGGATGCGTCACGGGACCGTGTACTGTGCTGTGGAAATACACACACACCCGTTCATAGTTTCCGGCAGAGGAGAAGGTGCATAATAAATACAGACGAATCATCCATTCTATGAAATAGAGGCCTCTGGTTTATAGCAATAGAGATTATAATTTGTTTAATTCTTACTATCAGCGAAGAAAATAATGAGAGAGTAAAAGGAAGTTCTATAAAAAGGAAAGTATCTGTCAATATTCTTCTCCATTAAGAAATATTCAACACTTTATATGAGATTATATGAGGATAGTTCATGAGCAACAGTAATGTCGACGTGAGAGGCAGATATTTGAGCAAATCTGTAAAACATGGAAGGGAAAAAGCAGCGTGCCTTTTATGAGGAAGGCTGACGTTGGAAGCCCTTCCTGGTGTGCAGCATAAGGAGCTTGGTTTAAGGAAGAAAGGAACTGCCAAATCCTCCAAAACCCTCCCAATGCCCTACCTGTCATCTTGTTCCCTGTCCCATCTGGCCCCAGTGGCAGAGCTCAGGACCCAGAGCCCAGGGGCTTGGGGAGGACGACCAGGACCAGAAAGGGGTTGGTGGTGGGGTCACTGGGTGGGGAGTGGATTGAGGGTAATCATAAATGAGAGGATGACACGTTTCTCTCGCTTTCTCTCTGCTTCTACCTCGGTCAGAAAGAAGTCAGTTGGGCATTTTCCTTTAACGTGCACCTATTCTGGAGAGGATAAAGCCAATTCTATAAGATTAAAAAAAAAAAAAAAAAGGAACGACA
This sequence comes from Puma concolor, assembly GCF_028749965.1. Taxonomy (NCBI): domain Eukaryota; kingdom Metazoa; phylum Chordata; class Mammalia; order Carnivora; family Felidae; genus Puma; species Puma concolor. The sequence continues at coordinate 6,439,235 of NC_141677.1, read as the reverse complement.
AGAAAAGAAAAGGAACCAACAAGATGAGGTCACTGTATAATTTGTTGTCTAAACTGGGACACATTTGTGAGTCTGAAGGGTTATTGTTAATATTGATAAACAGGGCTGTCCTGGCAAACAGAACATACTGTCATCCCAGAGGGACATAGTTAACTCCGAGTGGGGTTGATGTTCTTCAGTCTCCAAGAAGTCTCTGAAGGCAGCTTATTTTCTTTAAAGTGCTGTTTCTTGGCACCTCCCCTTCCCTTAGACAAAGTAAGGAGAATGCAAGGAATATTCTTCTTGATTTCTCTCCCCAAATGGGAGAACAGTGGGAGGAAGGAGGTGTAGAAGGGTTCTAGATCTCATTCCAGGCATGTTCGAATGAATGGGGGCTTCTGGTTTCCAGGCAAATGAGTGAATTATTTTTCACTTCCAGATTGTTTACCAGTTTCTTTTCACTATTAGCTGAAGTATAAGGCTTTCTTTTTCTCTTTTCTACAAAACTGAGGTGACCTGGGAATGCCTAAAGTTCACATTCTCCCATCAGTGAGTGTATGTGTTCAAGATACGCACTGTTCTCCCTATTAAACTCACACACTCTACTTCCTGTAGAAATACTGTAAGAAAAACCTGGCTTGTAAAATGGACATTCTCTGTAGAATTTTCTGTAGAATTTGGTAGAATATTCTGTATGAATTTTCTGTTGAGAAAAGTTTTTGTATATTCTACCCCATAAGCAAAGCGATCTGGCATGGAGGTCAGAAAGTCTCATTTCTCTGATGGTTTTACTCATTTGAGCAGGACATGCTTGGCTTTGTCCTAACATTGGCAAAGACAAACATCGATCCTGGTGGATACATGACATTTTCTATAACTATGTTCTTATAAAGCTTGAAGCATTTTCAAGATGTCACTAGAATGAAGTAGAATTTCAACATCATATTTGGTGATCAGTTCAACAAAAAGCAGTAGGTAACTATTCCATGTCAGGTAGGAATATTGGGTCCCTAGTTTCTCTGTCTTCCAAGAAGTCCATTGAAATTCTCAAATTTTGCCGTTAATGTTTTCTTGTAAAAGTATTTACCACAAAGTTTACTGTAAGTGTCATACTTGAAGCTCGGTTTTGTCTTGGACAGAGGTATTTATATATAGGTAAAAATGTGTCCCCAAGATGTAAAAGATATAAGTTGTTTCGTCTCCTGGGTATTACTGTACGAATGAAGTCAAGGAGGCGATGAATGACCATGGCCTTGTGTGAACCCTGGGGCACACTGCTCACTGTTAGTTGTAAGTTATTTGGGGGAAATCTTGGCTGGTCCTGGAGCTACGCAACATTACTATATTTTATCAAACTTTGTAGCTTTGGATACAAAAACAATTTACTCCAAATACTGTCTTTACTGACTCTTCTTCTTGAAAAGCCACCCTGGAGAATCTCCCTGTCCCCATGGATTCAAACTGTGACCCAGTTGTCCAAGGCAGAACTAGAAAACAGTCATTTAAAACATATTGTGGGGGCGCCTGAAAAGCTAATCCAGGTGAATGGGAGGTTGTGTTTACAAAAACTTTTAGGTAAAACTAAACCTAATTTCCTGCATAATGATTACATAGCCATAATAGCTATTAAATTACATAGCTATTAATACATAGCTATAATTTGATCTCCATTCACCATTAAAAAGTCCAGGACCTGTGGTTTGTTAGATATTTTTTGAAGTCAATGTTTTTTTTAACATGAGGTAGCTTTCTAGCAGCATTTTGGGTGCTTTTACGCCAACACAGTGTGGTCTGGCATGATACCAGGTTTGGGCACAGGTGGGAGGCAAGAACTGGCTATGTAGGAAAACTGTATCTTGCTACAGGTAAAGATGGTCTTCTAGTTACAGTAATGGGGTGGGAGAGAAATATAGCAATTGGAGTGCCGTAAGCAGCACTCTTACGGGTAAGAGAATAGATATCTAATCTCACTACTGTACCATTTCTCGTGAGTAACGGTGGTTAATTTTAATTTTCACTAAGCTATTAAGTACTAAAATTTAGAAACTCGATTCTAATTTACTAGATGCTCCTATATGATTGGTTTGGTACTCTGTTATCATTTGGTTGGTTTACTCATATTAGTTTCTTCTGTGAAGAGTCTTTTGTAGGAAATAAGAAAGCAAGAAGTAACAAAAAATAGATTTGATGCACAAGGTACAATAGGTATTAAACAGGTGCTAATTTCTGACGTCCAAAAACATCAACATCATGTGAAGTAAACCTGTGGTCCCACACTTGATTTTTAAACATCTCATTTTTTTAAAGTTCCAAACTCATTATAGCTGGAGCTGTTCTACACGACTCAATTTGGGCAAAGTCAATACATATGGCACTACAGACACATTGATACTTTCTACGAATGGGTTCTAATGGAATTCAAAGTATTCTCTCGATTTTACTAGAATGAAGTAAAATTTCAGCAAAAAGTAAAACCATAGTTACTCGCTTGAATACAATCCATCCTTACGAGGTAAATGTACGAATACCTGTGTTTCCTTGGTGTTCAAGTGGCAATTCTCGATACTTTGCTATTTTTGTATGTTTAGGCTTCTCTTCTTAGCCGTTAAAAAACTCACTATGATTTCACCCAGAATAATGATTTTTCTCATAAAAAGATTCCTGTGGTTAACTAACTGTTCATTTTGATTAAATTTAAAACTCCTCTGGATGAAACCTTCTATTTTGCATTGATGAGACATGTAGAAGGAATCTTTTCTATTTCCAGAGATTTTAAAGAACATTAAAACTTTTGCTCTTGGAGTTTGGAATGCTTTTTTGGACTCAGTGGGAATTTGCCTGCCTCAATGTAATTATTCTTTTTGAGTATAAAAGCAGGTCTGTCCGGGAATGTAGATTTGGACCTCAAAATTGCTTATGGAGGAATTTTTCACTTCCTCATTTTAAAAAGTAGTTTGGTCCAAAAGTTAGTTTGAAGCCAGTATGAATTATATTCAAATTTGTACTTTTTATGAGACGAATATGTGTAAAAATATGATTTGGCTATTTAGAGAAATTTTTCTTGCATTTTTCTATTTAATGAAAAAGAAATAAAAAAGGAAGACATTAAGGGTTGAAGACAGGGTTGAAATGGAAAGATTATGGCCATTCCCAAAGTTAGTTGCACATTGAAATCACCTGAGATTTTTAAAAAGTACCGAGAATATCACCCCGTGGTATTCTAATGTAATCCATATGAGGCGCCATCTTGGTAAAGGCATTCTGAAAAGCCTTCCGGGTGTTTCTGATGTGCAGTTAAGTTTGGGAGCCACTATCCTAGGGAATATGAGGATCCAAATGTAAAGTTGAAAGCACTGGGTCTTTCAGAGTGAGCTTAGCCTTGAGGCCTTTGATACCTGATTAGAATTAACAGAACTGAAAGGTTATGAGGACTTTTAACTCTTATTGGAATTTAGCTGATTTTGATTGGAATCTGGGCTGATTTTGGATCCCAGGATCCCATTCAAGAGTTGACCAATGGTTCTATGTTTTCATGTGTATGTCTTCCTTTGAGTCCTGTAGAATTTTTACCAGGGCCAAAGGATTTTTTTAAATGGAAATTCTGGTACTGTAGGTCTTAAACCACTAATGAGACTGAAACAGTAGTGATAGGTGTTTGGAGTTCAGACCTGGGTTATTTCTATTTTGATACAGACGCAGTCATTTACATGTATGGCAAGAAAGTAGAGCTTTCTGCTCCCTCCATCCTGGTTTTTTGTAGCACCCGTATCCCTAGAAGATGTTCCTGGAGAGAGGCCTGAAGCCCTCGAGGATTTTGGTAAACAGCACCCTGGCTGGGTGTCTAAGAATCAGCTTCTGATCAATCGGCAGTGGTGGGCGTAAGGTTTCTGTGCTGAGTTCAAGACCAAAGGGCTCAGACACGGTAAAGCTGTCCGATACTTGTTGAAAACAGAAGGGAGGAAAGGTAGAGGATTTCTGGGCAGATTTCATGCGAGTGGGTGAGACAGTCCAAGGCTGACCCCACGTCAATATAACAGTCTCTGAATGCCGGACGGTGGACTGGATGCTGCAAAAAGTCCAAAGAAATGAGAGTGGATCTTCACTCCTCTGTTTGAAAAGACTTCACAGCCCCTTTGCTGAGTAGGAAAAAGCATCACAAGTGATGATCGGTAGATCTGATGTGCCTTTTTATGGTATTAGGCACGAGCCACGTGAGACAGATATGAAAACAAATCAATGTGAACAAGCGAAAAGTTTACAAGGAGAAGTCCTTTTACGCTGGGGTGATTACTGTGTTGGGGGACCATTGGCAAGGATGGGGGTTCCAGGGAAGGAGAGGTGCGGGCCGATGAGTTTAGTAAACAGTGGGCCCGGATTCATTTTATCGTTACCTGCAGCACATCACGCTGACTTCCACGAGGTCCCCAGGGGTCGAGGGGGCCACGAAGATGCTGACCTAGGACAGACTGACCCGGGGCACTTTTTGGACGGAAGTGATGCTGACCCCATCAGACCTTGGGCAGTCTTTCACGGACCCCAGCCTGAGGTAGCATACCTCAGAGGTAGCATACCCCACGCGGTAGGCAATGCGAACGCCTTTCAAAGAGCGTCCTCCCCTGCCCCCACCCTGCCTGTTTGTGACTCTCTGTGTCACAGAAGCAGCTGTGAGCCCAGGTGAAGACTCTGGAATTCACATGGCTCTCTTTGTTGTTTCTGGCCCAGGTCTGCTGACCCCTGAACGCTTGCTGGTTAATAGGTCTCTCTTTACACTGTCAGGGTTCAGAAACCCGTCACCAGGTCCCTCAGGAGCCTGGGAGAAACGACTGTTGGGGCAATGGTTCTTTAGCTTTCTGTTAGACAAAGGCCCGCTTGACATTTGATTTCACTGGGAATACAGCCTCCTATCATGATTCTACAATTAGTATACACTAACCAGTCTCGGGCAAGGCATCGCTTTAGGAAAAGTATTACTTGTGATCGTAAGGAAACTGAGTGAGAGGTTTATTTCTTCCAGATAGAGTTGTGTGTGTCTTATTCTTAAGTTAAAAGAAAGATATCTTCAGAAGGCTCCATATCCATCCCCTCGGGCAGTCACTGCAAAAGTGGGGTAGACCTCATACGTCGTATATGCTGCTAAGTCTTGTCCAAGGGTCACCGCTTGCTTGAGCTGGGCCGCGGACACAGGTGCACTTGCGTTAGGGACAGCGTATCCTGGAGAAGGAGGCAGAGAGAGCTTCAGCGAAGGCATCCGGGTGTCCTCCCTTTTGGTTAACTGTCTTCTTTTTGGGATATGAAAGTCTGATGTCACTTAAAGCCAAAAGTTTAATACGTCCCTCTAAAAAAGTGAACTCCTGGGGCACCCGGGTGGCTCAGTCGGTTACGCGTCCGACTTGGGCTCCGCTCTTGACCTCGCGGTGTGTGAGCTCAAGTCCCGCGCCAGGCTGTCTGCTGTCAGCCCAGAGCCTGCTTTGGATCCTCTGTCCCCCTTCCCTCTGCCCCTCCCCCACTCTCTCTCTCTCTCACAAATCCACATTAAAAAAAATTAAAAAGGGAACTCAGGAGACACAATATCTAGACTCAGTGACTTAGGGGACAGTGTTCCTCGAAGTGAGGTCAACTATGTGTGCCCGATCCACTTCATGCTTGCAGAATCGGAAACACCAGAGATGGAGTCCGAGAGACAGAAACTTAACAGGATGCTGAGTTAATTACACTTGAGACTTGGGTCTTTATCAGAGGGGCGCAGAATTTACAAAGGAGGAGAGGTGATTGAGAGGTTGGCAGGCCGGAGGAGTGGGGGCTCTGTGGGTCTGATTTTGGGCCCCCACCCCCATCTGAGTGAAATGTTAAAAACTCATTGCTTTTGCCCAAGAAGGACGTATAGGGAGTAGGTAGACCGGTAGAAAAAATACTGAGCGTTTTCGTGTATTTCTACGTAGCACCGTAAAAGCAAATACATGGACCGTTTACATTTAGACCCGACCGTGAAGGGCAAAGATCATCTTGCCTCACCAGCAAGCTGTCTAGAGGCCACGATGCTTGTCCTCACCCTCAGACAACTAAGGGGTTTGAGTGGTGAGGAGGCCATCACGGGCAGTCACATTAATATCACGTCTGGCTGATTGACATCCACGTTTAGAGAAAAGGGCCTAACAGCTATTACCTAAAAGCAATGTTTCCCTGTTAACGTTTTAGATCAAAATTAAACCGTTTCTGAGACGACCCAAAAAGTGTGCAGGTGACAAGAAAAAGGGAAAAATATACTTAAGCAACAAACGGGGACCTGAAAAAAAAGAAAAAGAAAAGAAAAAGAAAAAACCCATTTGGTTTATGTGCCGTGGCCGTCATCCCAACCCCAGACACATTGATTTCTTTCTGGTGGCTTCTCAGGAAGTGATGGCAGGAAACTGGCTGGACTGTTTTTTTAAAAATTAAATCCACTCCTTGGCTTGAACACTTTGGCCAGTAATGCTGACTAAGGCACGACTGAAGTTCGGTCTGTTTTCCAACGAGATGAGAAATGTGTTACCGATTACTTCCCTGACTTTGGAAATAGTATTTCTAAATAAGTGAGTAAGAAATACACATGTGTGAAGAGAGCGTGTGCATGTGTGCATGCGTGTGTGTGGTGTAGATTCTATTTTAGGGATTTTGAATTGTCTTCTTCAACTTGGCTAATTTCCCAAGTGCAAGAGTATTTGGAATTTAAACAGATTCTTCCCTTGTGACCCATTATTCTTTGCTTGACTCCACAGCAAAGTTATAAGAGAGGCTCTCAGATTCTCAGGCGTCCCCAAGACAACTCTCATGCCCTAAATATTTTTTACTTCTTGTGGGAGCAAACAAAAGTGAGGACAAGAGCAAACGTTCTTAGGTAAAAGCAAATCTTTTGCCATGTGCAACTAGAAAATTCTGACAGTGGCTCATTTGTTTTTACAGTACATTATTTAAGTGGCTTTGGGGTGCAGCTGTCCACAAGACAGGGGCTGAACCTTCTCCCAGAACCGAGAAGCCATGGCACAGGACCCCCAGGAGACTGACATGTCAACACCCTGTTGTGTGGGAAGCGAGCACAGGCCTGATGGCCCCAGCGCAGCCCAGGGGACCTGCCCTGTGCATTGGCAGCTGTGGTCTTGGCAACCTCGTGGGGGCACGCCACACGTCTTCTCCACGTTCTACAGAACAAAGCTGGCATTGAGGTCACATTCACCAGTTGCAACCTTGCTTGCCAGAATGGAAAACACATTCGCAACTTTTGAGAAACAAAAGAAAATCAGAATGGGCCCAGGTGTTATGTTCGTGAGCAACAGACAGTTCTCACGCCTGTACGTGCCCAATATACGAATGAATGCATGGGTTGACAGAAATGCCCTATTTCTGGGTCCAGTCAGATCTCTTAATTTGTTTTAAGGGAGGTATGCCAATGCAGTGACTCATGACCAATTTCTTCAAAAGAAATGAACTTTTATTTGCTAAAACTGAATGGAGTTACTCAACCTAACTGTTAAGGAAAAATTTCCAGGACAAATTTGTCGTCTGGTGTCTTTGAATCTCTAGAGGGTTCACTTTTTAATTGTTAGCATTGGTTGTAGGTACATAATGAATGGGGAAAAGTCTTTTAAATGTGACCCTGGAGGCGTGTCGATGTACAGACAGGCTTTATTCTGAGCAAACAGTGTGCTCCAGACCAAAATTATGGAGCAGATAAAATGAGGGCTGATTATCCACATATTGAAAGGATCTCGATCTGTCTCTGACTCTCTCTTGCACACAGAGTTTTTGACCTAAAATAACTTAAGAAATGCGTGGTCTACACGATTCTTCCAGAAAGCAAAGCAATGAAAGTCAAGTTGAGTTGAAGATGAGAAAAGTGCAGATACTCCAAGGGCTCCTTAAAAGCCAGTTGACCGTGGCCAAATTACTTCATCATCCCTGTCCTTGGTTCCTTCAGCTCACAATGGGCATTATGCCACAACCTACCTCTTGCGGGGGCCTGAGCGTCACTGATATAACATAAAGCATGTGGAGCATTTAGGTGAGCACTTGGCGTGCCCTGAGCGTTCGAGTGAACATCAACTCTTAATAGGCAGTTCCAACCTCTCTCACTAAAAGTGAAAACCCAAGCCGACCAGATGCAGAGGCTGGCTCTTTCGAGATCACGCTGCTACTCAAGCTGAGCGGAGCCTCGCTCCCGCTCCTCCCCCCCCTTCCCCCTCACTCCTCTCTGTCCTACCTGGATGGTTCACTCACCTGGAGAGTGTCTTTGGTCACAGATGGTGTAAGTCAGATTTCTTGTGGGTGGGGGGGGTGGGGGTCATAAAGAGCTCTAAGGGTCCATGGCCCCAAGGGAGGGTTTCCCAAACACGCTGGGTGGGCTGCCGTGTCCGGCACAATTTTCCGTACCTGGGAAAGCAGCGGCGGCTGTGGGGGCGGTGGGGGCCTCGGCCCCGTCGGTGGGGATGCCCAGGGTGTGGAGGGTGTGCTCTGCCGCGTAGGTCTTGGCTTCGTCCACGTAGGCACTTAGCTTCGGAGGCGTGAAGGGGTGGCTGCAAGACATATCCAGTCGGGGTAGGCATTTAAATTTGGGGTGCTGAGGGCTGAGATGGGAGCAAAGCTCTGTCGCTGTTAGTGTTTGCAGATGAGCGGGTAGTGGGGTTTTGTGTGCGTGGTTTTCATTCTCCTTGCATTTAAGACTTTACGTGTGTGTGTGTGTGTGTGTGTGTGTGTGTGTGTGTGCAGGGAGATTTGTGACCTGACCCAGGACCTCAGCGGTGGATACGACATTCCTGGGGCACACGCCTAACACACCGCATGGCTGCTCTACTGCGCATGTGAACCAGGAAAGTTCCTAAAACGTGCAGACACACGGGCTTGAGGCGGGGATACCCACTCCCAGAGAGGATCTTTAATCCAAAATTTAAGTGACTGCGCACGGTGTCATGATGTACAACGCGGTGATTTCCCATGGCTCAGCCTGAACGCTGCACAGGTAAAAGACGGGCGACAGTATTCATTTCCGTTACATTTTACATCTGCACTTTCTCATTGGTGGATGATGCTATGCAGTCTTCATCGTCTGTTTGAAACGTGGGGCCTTTGAGAGGCTGGCACCTCCGTCCCCCTATACGACTGGACGTTTGCATTTAATGAAAATTGAGTAGGCAGTAGACTGAAATATTTAGCTTATATAGATAGTGACAACGTAGGGGCACCTGAGTTGCCTAGTGGGTTCAGCGTCCAAATCTTGACGTCGGCTCAGGTCGTGATCTCACAGTTCGTGGGATCAAGCCCCATGTCAGGCTCTGTGCTGACCACATGGAGCCTGCTTGGGATTCTCTCTCTCTCTCTCTCTCTCTTTCTGCCCCTCTCCTGCTCACACACACCTTCTGTCTCTCTCAAAATAAATAAACATTTTCAAAAAAAGATAGTGACAAAATACACTCAATTTACTGGAGACTCTTACTCTAAAAATCTTAGAAAATTAGGAATTTGGAGATGTTACGCACATGGCAGGATTCTGGCTGGCCAGGGCAGGAATGGTTATTTTGTATAAGAATAGTTGCCGTTGATCTTGTCCAATGGCCGAGTGCAGCTGATATACCGGTTGTCCCCAGTTATTTTTCTGACAAATTTCTTCTAATATCTATGAGAGTTAAAACAAAAAAAAAGTGATTTTCCTTCCAATTGTCGTATTTGCACTATTTCATCAGCTTTCAGGGTTTTAAACTCTAATCTTCAGTGTTGAAGCTAATGTAAGAAAATATAAAATGCCACATGGTTTAATGACTCATACAATTTTAAGACGAACTCAACTTGAACTCCATTTAAAATGTTACATCTATTAATTCACAAAAATCGTTTCACGCCATTTATTCTCATATGTTTTTAGTTCAGTCCATTAGCCGTAACTTTTTCTTCTTCTTTTTTTTTTTACCCATAGCTTAATTCTATGATTTGTTGGATGTATTTATTCCATTAAAGAAAAACTGACATTTCAGCACTGTGTGGCTGGATTTCCTCATTACCCTCAATCCTTCTGTCTACAGCGGTTTAGAGAAAATAACCTAAGAATATATTCCTACTTCATGTCGTTTGTCATAGGGTTTTAACTTTACATTTTCGTAAAAATCAAGGTAAAAAGTTTAATGGGTTACTAGTTACTGGGATTACAACTGCTGACTGTACGGGACAGTCCTTGTCTCTCTGCTCCTGGTGGGCGTTCGTGACTCCACCGTGGAACTGTTAAGGTTCCAACTCTGTTGGTTTGGGTTGGCACAGCCTTCAGTGTCTAAGCTGTAGTTGTAGAGATTCAGAGACAAATTAAAGAACTTTCGTTAGTTGCTAGAGATGGTTCCTCACATATTACTATAAACCACGACCAACTTCTGATCTGGGTTGAATACAAGAAGGAGAGATTGTCCCTCACGCTATGACAGCTCATAGAACTATGACATGGAATTTATAACAATTACTATTTTTTATTTTCTTAAAAGATTTCCAAGTATCTTAGTTCTTTAATAAGGTGCCTTATTTTAAATTTTAACCCAAGATAGATTGGATGACAAGCTTTAGTGTTTTCTGAGCAAGGCTTCATCATGATTTTATTACAATTAATTTTATTACAATTAATTGGCTTATGTGTCAGCTGTCTCTTACTGGATTGCCATATGAGTTTTGATGGCAAAGACCGTATTATATTCTCTTTCCCATCCCCAGCACCTAACGCAATACGTGGTGCATGATACATGGCCAATAAATGGCTTTTGAATAAATAAATGGTTGCTGTTTACCACTCTGATAGGCATCTTTATTTTTAATGCCTGGGTAAGGATAGCAGCAACCTTAGATGAACTAATGTGGATGTGTAAGACAACCATCAATCCTGCAAAAATAGTACTCAGGATGAGCTGTTAGAAAACCAAGTTTTCCATTTGCTTGCAATCATAAGGCCTACTTCCATTAACTTGGGGGCTTATACCTTTGGGCCTGGAGTAGGAATGTTTCCTTTAGGGTCCACAGACTGTACCTCTGAACAACCGGTTACTGGTTCCTTAGCCAGTGTCTCTACAGGGAGACCATCAGAGGTACTGCACACCCACGGGCTAAGGGTTAACACATCCTGTTTTGTTTTATTTTTACCCCTGTTAATCCATTTTCCATACTGGAACAGCTTTTATAACTTTTAATTTTCCAATAATAAAAACCACAGCCTCAAGCAGAAACATGGAGCTGTGGAATGAGAGCATTAAAAATTCCCCATAATCACTGCCCAACTATAATTATTGTAGCAGACTTAATTGGATAGGAGTGATGGCATCTCATAGTTAATATGGGTAATGATATCACCATCGGCAGCATGGTTTTTATCTCTTAAACATAGTGTTTCTGGGGCGTCTGGGTGGCTCAGTAGGTTAGGTGTCCAACTTTGGCTCAGGTCACGATCTCACGGTTTGTGGGTTCAAACCCGCATCGGGCTCTGTGCTGATAGCTCAGAGCTTGGAGCCTGCTTTGGATTCTGTGTCTCCTTCTCTCCCTGCCCCTCTTCCACTCACCTCTGTCTCTCTCTCTCTCTCTCTCTCTCTCTCTCTCTCTCTCTCTCTCTCTCATTCTCTGTCTCAAAAATAAATAAACATTAAAGAACCCCACAGTGTTTCCAATAAAGGATGTCCTTTATTGGCACATAAGAGTGGTCTATTCATTCCCTGTCACAAATACTCTCCATTAGCCTACTCCCACACAGTAGGCATTTATTTTGAGTCAGGGTCTTTGCTGCACTTTATTTGCATTTAAGGTATTGGTTAATAATTCTTAGTAGGATCTTCGTTTTCCAGTTGTTCAGATTATTTAGGGTGTCAAACTTCATTTTTAAGAAGAAGAGTGAAATGGGACAGTGACACTCAATGGCGGGGCATTCTCTCATTGTGTCGATTGGCCACTTTATCTATGTAAACAAAACAAAACGAGCAGTGGCCCAAGTAGGGATCAAGTCAAATCATTTGACAAAAGGTGTACGAAGGTCTTTGGCCTAACTTAAGGAAACTATCTCCGGAATAACATTACCTACCTGGGGAGCAAGTTTAATTCCCTGGGGTTTTAAAGTGACAGGATTCATTGGGGTGAGCTCCATCCCAGGTAAAAGGTCGTAGAGTTTGTCTTCTGTCTTGTCTCCCTTGACCTGGTATCCACGACCCAGGCCTGTGTAGGTCAAATAGCCACGGCCACCTAGTCTTCTTACTCCCGCAGCCCCTACAGGTACATTCATGTAAATTTCTAGGAATGTAAGAAGGCATTAAACTGAATCAAACCACCAGAAAATCACCCTGAATCTTACTGAAATGGAAAAGTTAGCCCAAGTCCCATTGATTACCGCCCTGACGATGCACAGAAAACTCTAGGATTCTGATGTAATGAAACTCAACAAAAGGTAGGAGTCGCCACAGGTGTGTTTTTGTGTTTTCTTTTTGACTGGGGAAGAAAGCAATCCTATCAAAGCTATCATCACTAAGTACACGAGCAACTTTAAAACTTTGGTACAGAGAAAAATTTTGCAACTTCTGTCTGCAGTTAACCTTTTGTTGATATTTTTCTATAGGCTAATAAATGTTGGGAAGGCATTTATTTCAAGATCCCAGCGTGTTATGACCACATGTATTAAAATAAGAGTTGCATTTTTATCTTCGATCAGGAAATCAGAAATGAATTCTAGCTTCCCCAATAGTTCCGTCCCCAGTGATCGGTCGGGAAATGGAACATTGAGAAAACGGTTTTTAAGTTCACTATTTTCTGTTTCATGGCCTGTCAATGTGAGGCTTAAATTCCCATTGAGTTTCATTAATAGATTCCTTTTGATTTTTTGTTTTGCTGTGTTGCCACTTTGATTTCCTACTGATGGCATAAAGTTGATAAAAAAATTAAATTGATTACCCTTCATCCATGAATCTCATTCATTGATTTCCTTTCTTGTTATAAGGTATTTTTTTTCCCTTGGAGTGGAGTTTGTTTTTTTCCTACATTACAACTGGTTGCCAATTTATATTTAACGTATGCATTATTTAATAATATGATTTCAGATTACAAATGTATAATATTTTAATGACATAATTTGTCACCACATAGATTATACCGGAGGAAAACCTGATGATTTCTTTAGCATTATAATCTTGGATAGAGTGATTTTATGATGATTATGGAAATTTTAAGGCTGTTGAAGACTAGAGATCTTAGGATGGCCAACTCAGTTTTCCTGAAAAATAGTAAAAGACAGTAAGAGGATAGTTTCCACAGTAATCTGACATGCCCCTTTACTTCTAACTAAAACCCAAGGATGGGATTTAAATACACAGTTTGTTGTCAAGTTGCCCAGAATGGTTTTATATTTGGAAGACAGAACTGGGATTCTTTTGGCATTAACTACATCCTAACAAGACCATTCTGATGGATCCCATTAGGCAGAGACAAACTAGTTTACTAGAAATTAAAAAAAATGCTTTCCTTTTCATCTATCTTGCTTGAACTGAGCCCAGAACACTGCTTGAACATTTGGAACTCTTATAGGATTACATAGGAAAGATTTATCGTTTAGTAGTCAGTCTTTTTTCTATTTGGACCTTACCATTTAGTTCCCCATATCCTGGAGAAATAAGTTGATTTCCTCACTAGTGTGGCTTTTTAGAAGGCATAGTGCATAATCCTGGGAGGAGGTCAAATGAAAGCATGTCATGTGTCTCTTAGAACATGTTTATGATAATTTGATTTATATACGAATAGGCCCCTGAGTCGCCCTCAAAGGCACATGTGCCTTGACGTGTTTTTGCTATTTGACATAACTGGTTTTCATTGGCCCATCCTTGCTTTCATTTGTAAGTTTTCTAATGAGTCACAAATGACTGCAATATGGTGGTGGTCCAATGATAAGGGAGAAGCTAACTATTTAGTCTGTACAAACTTTATGCACCCATGCGAAGACCAAATGTATGCATTAGATTCCTTTGTGCTATGTCCTGACCAAGTTTTTCCAATAACCAGTTGTAATGTGAAAAAAGATTTTTATGAAAGGACAACTATTGATATAATAATATTTGATTTTTCATGAACAATTTTCCAGTCCTTTTCTCCCAGTGGACCCATCCAATTTGTCTAAGGCTATTGCAATACAAATCATTTGAAATTGTAGAGTTATTCCAGGGCAAGAGCTGATGAGCATTACCTCTAACAGAAGGGGCTCGGATAATGGCCCTGTTGCCAAGATGTCCTTTAGTGGCTGGGAAATGAAGGCTGGGAATTGCTGTATAGGCCTGAGGGGCATAGAAGACAGGAGCTCCAAGGTAGGTTGTGGTGGGATCGTAAACATGGCCCAAAGAGTAGGTGTAATCTCCTTGCAGCATGGCGCCCCTTCCGCCCGTGCCTCGGGTGTACCTAACGTAACTGTCCTTGTCCACTGGTTTGGCTAGGGTCACTTCAATGGGGGAACCATCTAGCACCTGTTGTAGAGAGCAAAGAAGAAACAACATCAGAAGATATAAAGGCAACCCAGTGCGGCTGAGCCCTAGTCTCCTGAGCGTTAGTCAATTTGCTGCTCTGTTCGCTGTTTCACTTACACATATCTTGTCTCTTTATCGGTTCACGTTTGTGGGTCAGTTGAGTTTTCCTGAGTTGGTACGTTGCACATAATATGCACCAGGTTTCACAGTGACAAACTGACCACTGTCTCCTGACATACAGGTTATAAATTATGCGAATACAGTCATTGCAACAGAGAGTTATGTGATATTTTTATGAGATATATATGTTTTAAATTACATGTTATGCAATTCTAAGAAATTTTAGGTTAATAATGGGTGGAACGTAATCTTTACTACTTAGCACAGCACAAAGAAGGTGAAAGGAAACCAATAAAGAAATCTTATTGGTTGTTAGCACGTTGGCACGGGTAGCCTAGTCAGGTCGTTCCAGCTGCCAGCCAGTTAAATAGCTTACTTCTTCTTTTTTTAACGTTTTGTTTATTTTTGAGAGAGAGAGAGACAGTGAGAGCCTGACCGGGGGAGGGGCAGAGAAAGGAGGACAGAGGATCCAAAGCAGGCTCTGCACTGACACGCTGATCATAGTGAGCCTGATGTGGGGCTTGAACTCACGAAACATGAGATCATGACCTGAGCCGAAGTCGGATGCTCAAATGACTGAGCCACCCAGGTGCCCCTAAATGGCTTACTTCGTAGAGTGGCTACACAATAGGTAAGTTTTTACTAGAAAAGAAAAGAGACTTAAAAATGGGGCCTAACTCAGGGAAGAGGGATCAAGGAGGCCACTGTACTTTCCCCCCAGGTACCCGTGAAGCAACCTTTTGATCTGTTGCACAGCTGGGAATTGGCAGAGAAGCCAGGGGAAGCACCGTGATTTCTCAAGTCACGCACTTCTTAAAATGTGTCCTCAAGAATTATTGGGGTGGTGTTTGCTTCTGCCGCAAGTTTCTAACATTTTGCAAACAGATCCCGACGTGGAAGATAATGGATGTGTGTAGATCTATGTGCGCCACTCACTTTTCTCTCTTGCTTGCCAACACGAGACAAAGATGGCTCTCAACAAATGCTTGACGGATTGACGTATTTCTTATCAATGGGACAAGGTGTTGCGTGGAAGCATTTGTAGCTTCCTCTGAATAAGAATGTTGTGAGCCTCTATTTTTTATAAAGAAAAGGAATGATACGAAGTGTTCCTGCAAGGATTCTCTGTCATAGCAGCTCGCCATTTGGTGAGAGCCTCAGTCCATTCTGGGGTCATTGAGGTTGGCCGGACAAAGTTGTGCTTCTTGGTTGTTGTGACCATTTTGGTCAGCCTTGGGGCAACTTGTTCTTAGTTTCCTATATCTGCCCTACTTTTTAACAGCAAGAGCCAGTCTTGAATATGTTAGTTGGAATATACTGAGAGAGAATCCTGATGATATTTACCTATCTTTACAATGGTGTTGCTATAATTAGAAGCAACAGATCAGAGTATCAAAGGAAGGGGGTGGTCTTGGTAATAAGATTCTTTATCTTCAGTCCTGTCTTGAGGAAGGTGAGAGAGACCCAAATAGGTCTCTGCTTATAGACCTTCCTATCAAGAGACATTTTTAATGGAATGATTCTTTACTGCAAAGTCAGGTTCCATATTGTAATAGAATTTGTGCTTCATTGTCCCCGTAGGAGTGGTTTTAAAAAATTTTTTTAACATTTATTTATTTTTGAGAGAGAAAGAGAGAGAGCATGGGTGGGGGAGGGGAACAGAGAGAGGAGGACAGATTATCTGAAGCAGGCTCCAGGCTCTGAGCTGTCAGCACAGAGACTGATGTGGGGCTTGAACTCCTGCACTGTGAGATCATGGCCTGAGCCAAAGTCAGATGCTTAACCGACTGAGCCACCCAGGCGCCCCTTGAGTGTTTTAAACTCAGTATTGTCTTTTAGTGATTTGCTCTAGATGTTTCAAGAGCTAGGGTGATATATTATTCATTGGTATATTCCCAAGCCCTGAAAAATTCCTTACACATCAGAGACATCCACAAGATTTCTAGAATAGAGAACCACATGCAAAGCTCAGTTCATCCCCTTTCTCTCTAAATAGGTTTCCTTTCCTGGCTTCCCCCACAGTATCATCCTGATCCCCCATATTGAAAACCAGCCAATGGCTCCTGCTCACTCCAACATCCAATCAGTTCCTGGATGTTTTCAATTCATGCCCCATAGCCCTACGTGGAGATTTCTCCTACTTTCATTTCCCGCCCTCCTTCAAGCCCTTATTCAAAATGAGAGAGAGAGAATGGGGGAGGGAAGGGCAGTGAAAGGAGAGAGAGAGAGAGAGAGAGTGTGTGAGCAGGGAAGGGAAAGAGAGGGGGAGACACAGAATCCAAAGCAGGCTCCAGGCACTGAGCTGTCAGCACAGAGCCCGACGCGGGGCTTGAACTCACAAACTGCGAGATCATGACCTGAGCTGGAGTTGGACGCTCAACTGGCTGAGCCACCCAGGTGCCCCAAAGGGTTTTAATGTTTTTTGCATTGATAAGTAAATATTATATTGGTTTCTATTTACAAGTCAGGAGAAAGGACTTAGAAACTAGCTTTTTCCTGGACCTCATTCTTGGCCAGGTGAAGAGACCCAAAGCCTTCCAGAGTAGGGAGATCAAAACTCTGAGGGCGGACTGACAGCAGTGAACTTGACATCTTTTCTGGTCATCAGCCTCCAAAATACTGCACTACTGAGGTGATAATCTCTCAAAGTAATGACAGAAAGTTGCACCTGAGAAAAACACCTTGAAATAACCTACGCCAATACTCCAATCCCCCACTTGGGAAGGAAGTTGAGGGGCAGTGACTTGTTCAAATCAGCCCAAATTAGAGACAGGGCTGGACACAGGAGTCACATCTCCATGGTGTTTTCTGTCGCTGACTCTTCTGTTCATCTTCAATGGATCGAGGCAGTCATGTTAGAGGTAGAGAAAGCCTGAGTGACACAGACTTGTGGGATCGTTCTTTTGAACAAAATTGCCACACCAAACTTGGGTGGAACTTGTGTGTGTGTGTGTGTGTGTGTGTGTGTGTGTGTGTGCACGCACATTGTCCTATATTACCTTTCCATTTAAAGCTTTCATTGCCTCAACTGCATCCTCTCGACTGCTGAAGTGCACAAAAGCATAGTCGCGGATTTTCTTTACCCTCTCCACAGCACCTGTAAACAGAGAGAAAGTAGCCCCATTAGCAACCTTGAGACAACACCGAGAATGGTACATTTTAGCATTTGGCTTCCAAGAGTATTTGATTTTTTTTTGAGACTTATTATTTAGGTTAAGTTCTCCTTGAGAATGTTTGCTATGTCCAGGTTTACAATTGTACACATTCAGTAGAAGCTTTTGTTTGTAATTTTTTTATATCACCTATATTCTTCCATATTATTATAGATTTGTGTTTTCCACTTCCTAGATTATAAGATCTTTAAGAGTAGAAGCATTATCTTATTTTGTCTCTATATAATGTAAACAATAGTAACTTATACTTGGTAAAATATTTTTTCAATTGTTTTGAACTATTGGTCATCCTATAAATATATATTTAGGCAATTACCTTATAAAATTTTATGGCTTTTCCCCCAGACAAATATTTTATTTCTTTTGATTTATGTAGTACAACTTTAGAATTAGGAGAGACTTTAGCAATGCTTTACTTTAAGCTTTTAGAGATTCACTTGACCTTGGGTGCCTGGGTGGCTCAGTCGGTTAAGTGTCCAACTCTTAGTTTTGGCTCAGATCACGATCTTGCAGTTTGTGGGTTCGAGCCCCGCATCAGGCTTTGTGCTGACAGTGTTGAGCCTGCTTGGGATTCTCTCTCTCTGTCTCTCTCTTCCCTTCCCCCCTTGCTCTCTGTCTCTCAAAATAAATAAACTTAAAAATATTAAAAAAAAAAATTCACTTGACCTTAATTTATTTTTAACTTAAAGATTAGGAATCTAAGGTTCTAACAAGGAAGGTGAACTTGTAAGGGTTCGCACAGCTAGGAACTGGAACTCTGATCTCTTAACTGCTTCTCTGATAGTCTTTTGATTAAAAAAAAAAAAAAAAAGGTAGTTTCTGAAAGAACATTTGAAAACCAAGATAGTTCTTTCCCTGCTGTTCATAATATCTACATGTTGGAAACAATGTAGATATCCAAGAATTCTCCCTTGAGGAACATCTTTTACAGAAGCACTCCTATATGCAAAAGGATCATATATGAGGACATTAGCTCTCACTGTTGTGGTAGCAAAAATAAAACAACTTAAAGTCCATTCTCCTGAGAGTGATTAAATCTGGTACATTCATATCAAATGAAATAAGTGTTTAGGGGCGCCTGGGCGGCTCAGTTGGTTAAGCGTCCAGCTCTTGGTTTCGGCTCAGGTTGTGATCCCGCAGTTTGCAGGATGGAGCCCGCATCCCACTGTCTGTGCTGACGGTGTGGAGGCTGCTTGGGATTCTCTGTCTCTCCCTTTCTCTCTGCCCCTCCCCCAACCCTCTCTCTCAAACAAATAAAAAAAAAAGAAATGAGTCTTTAAAGAGAAAAGATAGACCTATGTATGCTTACATGGAAAGATTTAAGACCTATTGTGAAATTCAAAAATTTGTAAAATAGTAAGTATAATTTTGTAACATTTATGTTTTCAAAATCCCAACCCATGTATAAGTACAGAGAAATATGGATACACACACACACACACACACACACACACAGAGAAAGAGAGCTGGAAACCAAACTGTTAATACAGGTTATGTAAGGAATGGGGAGAAAATTTGCAGAGAATAAAGGGGACTTTCACATGTTAATTTATATTCTTTGGCATTTTACAAACATGTGCAATGTTTATTTCTATTGTTTGTGTAATAAAAAAATAACAAATTGACCTGACCTATTTTAATGTAGAGAGACTGCTGCAGGTGCTAATGGCAACATGAAAATAAAAAAGAAAGAAACGTTTTACCAACACGGTTGAACTTTATATTTTACCTTGATTATGAAAATGTTGTTAGAGAATATTGTTGCCTACTCAGTTTTAAAAATAGAAGTTTCGGGGCGCCTGGGTGGCTCAGTCAGTTAAGTGTGTGACTTTGGCTCAGGCCATGATCTTGCGGTTCGTGAGTTCGAGCCCCACGTCGGGCTCTGTGCTGACAGCTCGGAGTCTGGAGCCCGCTTCAGAGTCTGTGTCTCCCTCTCTCTGCCCCTTCCCCACTTGCACTCTGTCTCTCAAAAATAAATAAACATTAAAAAAAATTTTAAATAGAAGTTTCACCTAGAGTGAAGGTAAAATGGAAACTTCTTTGACATTAACTTGTTAGTAGTTTAGTGTGACGACTGTCCTCTTTTAGTGACACTCACGTGGGTGTGTCTTGAGAGATGCGGTTTCTTCTCCTCTCCTAAGTTCCCAGACATCACATAGGATGGGACACTTTCCCAGGGGGGCCCAGAAGAGGACATGAGGGTTCTCCTTTTGTCGCCTCCCTATCAAAGCTCAGTCATCTATCCTGTCAGATTCAAGGTCACAAAGACAGTTAGACGTTTTACTCTGCCACGTGGTTCAACGGCTGTATGTTATCTTCTTTTGGAACAATGGTAGAGCTGTATTGTCAGGATGATGTAAAACCATTGTGGCCCTCTCTCTTCCCTCTGCATCCGGCACTTGACTTCTTCTGGCAAAGGGTGTAGAGAGCAGAATTGTCCGGCTCGGCGGAGAACGTACGTAAAGGCAATTGAGACCATGAAGCATGGGACACGTAATTCCCTGAATTTCCAGCACACTGTCTTCATTCCTCCAGGGTCGGGTAGGGTAATTTTCATGACGTAACCCCATGGCTTGTCCTGGTGACTGAGAAGTCAAAGGTGGGCCGATAAGGACCTCTGTCTGTCCAGTCTTTGCTCTGTGCGTTCTCCAGTCCTGTCCCTCATCTAGGCTCCACTAGACTGGTAGCCCCCTGAGAACGAGATCTCCTTTGGGGCCATCTCGGTACTGTCTTCACCTAGGTCCTACCTCCTCCCTTGTGTACAGAGGATGCTCTATAAACAGACATGGGACGAATGAATATTACTAGTCAATTCGCACGCCAACTTCTGTCGTTCCTATTAGTTAGGTGGCATTTCAGATGACAATGGATCTAAATGTCCTCAAATTCTGTTCGTAGACAAGGAAACAGACTGGCATTTTTGAGCAATACTGTTCAGCTACACCTGATCTTGGAAATGTTACTGTATAAAAAGGTAGCCCCGTGAAACAAATTTGAGCGTGTGAGCTTGGTTTTCTCTACAATGGTATTGACCATCTGGCTTATTATCGTATGCCCCTTCTTTAGTGTAGAGGAGTTTGTTTACTGATTGATCGTCATTTGGCAGAGGGTGGAGGAAAACAAAATGCCCGTGGTCATCGTCAGCAATGGTGAAAAGACTCTGAAGTCCTAATATGGGGAATTAGAAAAATAGCACTCTGAAGAGCAGCACATCGAGTACCTGAAGAGAAACACACCTGGGATCCCAAGGAGGATTATCAGAGGGGTGTGGTTCTCCAAGTGTGGTCTTCTGACCAGCAAGTATCAGCCTAGGTCCACCCCGGACCCATGACTCAGAAACCATGGGGCGGGGGAGTGGGGATGGGGCGAGGTGGCCAGCAGTCTGTTTTCACAAGCTCCTCCTGCGGATTCTGACGCTAAACTGTTTTAGAGAAATCAGATTTTGTAGAATGACTATAATTGGAATTTCCGCGCATACCCTTAGGCTACGCTGGGGAAAAACGTACATTTTCAGCCCCAGTTCCTGTTCTGATTGTCATTGATCTCTCTGAGTGGCAGTACAATATTTCCAGGCTAATCGGGGTTAAAACAAGGCGGTCGAATATTTGCCAGGAATATTCGGGCTTTTCCGAGGGACCCGAACTTTAAATAGGATTTTTAAAGTGTTATTTTCCTGTTTCTCCCCATATATTTTCCGAGAGAAGTATAAACACACCCTTTCCACTGGAAAATAAACCAGTTCAGCTCTGACTTTTTATTCCTAATACAGCAGATGTCTGCTAGTTATCCATCCCGTATAATTCATATTCTCTTGTGGAGTGCCAAGAAGCCGCCACACATCATTATAGAGCCCTGAGTTGTGCCATCAGAGGGAGAGAGGTGGAGAGGGAGAGAGCGCTAGCATTTATTATCTTCATTATAACTAGTAGGACAAAAAAGCAAACAAAAAAAGGTCGTGTTTTAATTAGATCAAAAAATACCATGTACAGCTATCATCACCGTCCATTTCTAGAACCGTCTTATGAACCCCGACTGAAACGCTGTGTCTATGAAATAATTATTTCTGAATCCTTTGTCCCCTGTCCCTGGGTAACCACCATTCTGCACTCTGTCTCTACGAATGTGACGACTTTAGGTACCTCATATAACTGGCATCAGATGGCGTACGTCCTTTTGACTGTCTTGTTTCACTGGGATAAGGTCTCCGAGGTTCATTCAAGTTGCGCGTTTCAACACTCCCGTATGGTTTAGGTCTGAGTGTTGTTCCGCTGCTGGTAATCGTACGTTCGTTAGTACCCAGCGTGTAGTTTTCCACAGAGGTGGCACCAGCCTTGTATTTCCAGCTACAGGGCACATGGTTCTAATTGCCCCACAAACTCCCCGATGTTTCTGTGTCTTCTTCTTCTTGTTCGATTACTACTGCTACTCTTGCTATCTTGGGAGGCAGGAAATGGCTTTGGATTACATTTTCCTGGTGCATAGCGAGGGATGTTGAGCATCTTTTAATGGGCTTATGGGCTATGTGTATGTGGTAATTGGACAATAGCGTTTTGTGGACAAGTATATAGTTGAAGTTTTACTTGTCTTAATTTTTAGCCGTTGACTTATTGGCGCACTTGATATACTTGGGATGTTGATCCTTTACCGGCTATATTGTTTGCGGGTGTCTTCTCTTATTCTGTGGGTTGCTTTTGCAGTGTTGAAAGTGTCCCTTGATGCGCTTTTTCATTTGTATATAGTTCATTTAATCTATTTTTCTTTGTCGCCTCTACTTTTAATACCATCCAAGAATTTATTGCCAAATCCAATGTCCATGAAGCTTTGCCCTGTATGTTCCTCTAGTGTTTTTATAATACTAGCTTTGTTTTGATCAGTCTCTGATCCCTTTTGATTTAACTTTATATCTCACATCAATCCAGTCCAACTGTGTGGACGTGCCATTCTCTCAATACAATTTATTGAAAAGATTGGGAAAAAAAGTATTGAATAAAAATAAGAAGGTCGGAAGTCAACACAAAGCGGGAGCAGCATCTACACACGCATGTCTCATTCCTCTGCCCACAAATGCGTCAACTTTCGTACCTCAGCTCACGCTTTACTCCTCTTAAACACGAGTCTCTCTGCACCACAAGGGCGGGCTGTCATTGCTGTTATTCTTCTGGAGTATCTTGAACTCCTCCCACACACACCTCACGCCTGTTCACTCCTCCCACAGTGCCTGGCACATAGGAGCTACTGAAGTAATGACAGTTGAATGAATGAGTGAATGAATGCAGTAAGGATGGGGCATGGAGGTCACAGAGTTGTGAAGAACATGGTCTTGGCCAGACCTGGACTCTAATCTGGGATTTGCCCCTTGCAAGCTGTATGACCCTGAGCATGCTACTTAACAGCTCTGGGTTCTGGTTTTCTCATTTTTACGATGGGAGTGACAGAGTAACCTATATCCTGGAGTCATGGTGCTGAATAAATGACACGTGCTGGGAAAGTGCCCATGGCAATGCCTGGAGCATAAGTGAGCAGTCAGCAGCCAACCACTTGCAGTCTCTATGTTAGTAATGGACTCACAGCTGGGGGCATGGGGCCACACCATTATACTAGAATGGCAGGAAGTTGGCAGAATTCCCAAAGGCTGGCAAACAAAGAATCTGGTGAATCTTTCAAAAGCGAGAAGTGGCATCCTTACTAATTATCTTCAGAACAAATCATCAGCTTATTCTATTACACCTGACATGGCACCCAGAGTTGGCAACAGGAACACACGAGGGGAACGTTCTCCAGCCGACTTAACATGATGGCACCATGGCTCATGCTTATCAACAAAGCAGAGAATTACCACCTGGAGACAGAAACATTTTAATTTATGGAAAGGTGTTCCCACAGTGATAAACTTAGCCAGAGCGTGTCCCAAAACATGCTAATTCCACAAGATGATTAGCCAAAAAAACGAGATCTGTACTCCAAAAATTTGGGAAATGAGGCATCCTATATCTCTTCTTTTGGATACTTTCAAAGCATATTAGAAGGTTAAGGACTCTGATAAGTCCCACAATGAAAAAAAAATCTGTCTGATGTTGGTGAAGTTGTTGTTTACAAATTTATTTGACCATGGGTCTCTTTTATCAGAAGCATCTACTAACAGTCCATAGAATTAATGTTCCACAGAGCTGGCTTTGGGAAATGATTATTTGGACATTGTTTGGTGAGATGTTTTACTGTCTCACTGTTATAGTTCCCATATGAGAAAAAAGTGATAAGGACTGAATCTCATGGTTCAGTTCCTTCCTCCTCCTCTTCACCCAAATGAGTCTCCTAGAATTAATTCTTGCCTCCCTCCTTATGTACCTAAAGTCACAATCATGTTGCATTAGACCAGTGGTCCTCCACTTGGGGCAATTTTTCCCTCCAGGGTAAATGTCTGGAGACATTTTTTATTATTACAGCTTGCGACTGGCATCTAGTGGATAGAGGTGTGGGATGCTGTTAAAATTCCTATAATGTGCAGGACAGAGTCCCATGACCAAGAATTATATGGCCTAAACCATCAAGAGTACTGAGGCCGAGAAGCCCTGCCTCAGAACCAGAGTTATGGCCATGCATTCATCAACACAGTCAATATTTAGTGAGTGTCTACTATGACCTGGCACAGAGATAAGGGCTGAGGAGACAATAGAAGCTAAAAAACTCTCTTGGAATTTATAGTTTAGTGAAGGCAATGTGTGTTAATTAAGGCATCACACAGATAATTGTAAAATTATAATGTTGATCAATGTTATGGACCACATGTCCCTATTTTCTGATCCAAGGTTGAAATATGGTGTTTGTAGTCCTCATGCAGTTATGAGAGTGCCACACGAAGCCTGCCCTGTTTAAAGTTATGGGAAGTCATCTCAAGCCTAAGTGTTTTCAGAGCACATTTCAAAACAGTCATCTTGTATGGTATTTCCCACCTGGTTTAATATTGTTGAATTCTTTCTCAATCATCTCTTCAGAAGTAGACAGCATCAGGTTTCTCACATACAGGATTTTCACCGAAGACATTGTGTCTTCGTCAACTTCTACTTCTGGTTCTGCCCAGTCTACTGCGATAGGATGTCCCCATAACTGAATTCTTCCTGTTCAAAAGGATCACAGGTATGATTAGTTATATAGAAACCAGGACAATGCCATCTCGGTTCACTGAGATGGCCTTTTAACTTCAGCAGATGCTTATGGTCTTGACTGAGCACGAAGACAAATATTAAAAGAGGTGGATACTGATTTCAAGAAACATTCCAAATAAATGGAAGAGCTGACTAGAAGGGACTTCTGTGTGACAGATGGTTTACAGTGATAATTGAATACAAAGGGAACTGGGATGTGGTTTGAAATGGGGCAGAAATGAGGCCACGATGGGCAGGTTTGGGTCTTTGAACAGCTCTCACGGGGAAAGTAAGTCTTTGAAAGTGAGATGGCAGAAGAAGAGAAGAGAAACAATGGATTTAGGGCTTGGACATAGAGTCTGACTTCATGAAGCATTAAGGTCATTAGGGAGTATGTCTGCTGCTTCTAGAATCTGCGTGACCAGGTGCCACCACCGAGCAGTCTAAAAACCCGTGGTGTGTGGGCAGGAGTGAGCAGGGCTCAGGCAACCCTGGTTTGTTCTCTGTCCCTTATGCTTGGTCAGGGCTCCAATCATCTGTGTTCATGCCTAGTTCTCTGGCTGCACATGGGCAACTTGGGAATTGGAAGAAACATTCTTGATCCCAATTGAGAAGACAAAGAGTAATGGAAGGGTCTATGATGAGAAACCGAACTCTTTTTAAAGGGGTAGTTGTTCCCCATGACTACGTATATTTTTGTATTTCTACAGTTGCAATTTATTGAGTGTCTTGCACTATATACTGTGTTTTCCATATGCTACCTTGGTTCCCGCTCACAGTAACTCTCTGGGGGAGGGGAGTGACTGTCTCGATTTTACAGAAGAGGAAATGAGCTTTAGAGGGATGACTAACTTGCCCAGACCCACTTCACTTCTTCATGGCTCCTTTGTGTTTTGGGGTTACCCAGCCCTGGACCCCTACACAGGGCAGAGCCCAGTTGAAGTGATGGGGGGTCAACTCAACTTCTAAATTTGATTGGAAGTCTTGTGTGTTTTTTATTAGTTGTTTTGGAACAAGCTACAGCCTGGAAGCAATAAAAAGCTTGAGAGAACACAATCAGAAATTTTCAGTGTTGGTAAGGGTTCAGTTGTTCAATTATTATTCCACATGGGAGGCAATTATTTTCAATCAAAAGGCATCTTTTTATTCTTTGGAAAGCAGTTAGTGAAACCATCTGTGGCACTGACTCCCTGAAACCCGAACAAAAAAGAGACACGTTTACATGAGTTAGCTAATCCCAGAGGGGCTGGTTCTTGTGGGACCCCAGTGGCTAGCTACCTGCCCTGCATCCCAGGGGATAGTTTTTTTCATCCCTCTCTTCCCTCTTCTTCCCTCTGCTCCCTTCTATTCCTTCCCCTTCCTTTTCCTTTCACTCCTTTTGCTTTGTTTTCCTTCCCTTTCTTTCCTGTGTTTTACATAGTCTTTGCTGACTGTCCTAGCCCAAGATCCCCCTGGTTTCTGTAGCTGAGGGCTTCTCAGAGTTGTCCTCAGACTGTAAGGGCTTTGAGAAATACCCAACCTGAGTCCCACTCATTGTTGAGCTGGACCCAGTTCCTTTCCACTTGCAACACTGGACTGTTAAGTTTTCAGAATTGTGTGAGCCAGTGGATGCCATCTTGGTAGTTTGAAATCAGCCACAGTGGGACTGTTAATACCATGGGAATCTACACATACTACAAGGCAGGACTTTGGATTTTCTCTGGGAGTTGCCTGTTAAAGATTGACCAGCTCAGGGGCGCCTGGGTGGCTCAGTTGGTTGAGCATCTGACTCTTGATTTCAGCTTGGGTTATGATTTCACAATTCGTGAGATCAAGCCCTGCATTGGCTTCCACCCTGTTAGTGCTATTAGCTTGGGACTCTCTCCCTCTGCACCCCCCCCTCTCTGCCCCTCCTCTGCTTGCACTCTTTCTCTCTCTCTCAAAATAAATAAACCTAAGTAAAAAAAAAGATTGACCAGCTCATCACTGACCCCAGGACTCTCCTTCCCAAATTTGATATGAGTGGTCCGGGTTTCAGGATTCTTAAAATCACCTCAGTTAATTCAGCCAAAGTTGAGAACACTGCTCTAGCCTTCCTGGCCTGGAACTACAGTCTGCCTTCAGCTGGCCTGAAAATCTGCAGAAGGCTGAAGTGGACAGAAATGAGAGGAGGTACGGTAAGCAGTGATCTCAAACATCCCCTGAAAGTCAGTGTTGCAGAGGGATTTGGAAACATGGCCTCTGAAGCCAGACAAGTTCAAACATCAGATCGCCATCCTGGCTAGGACACCACCTTCCTAACCATCAATCTCTTCATTTATAAAATTGGGATAATCAAAGTCACTACCCAGTGCTGTTGTGAAAATAAAAGATGATACACATAAGGGACTTTTTTGTTTGGTCTCTTTTCTTGTGTGTCTAGTTTCCTCAGAGTGTGCACTCTTTGAGTGAAATAGTTAGGTTTGATTTTTTTTTTTAAGAATTTCCTTCAGAAGAGAGCAAAGCACATTGTAGAGTCTTAGTAAATGCTCCCGTGCTGAGTGGTTTCCACGTGTACTTGTTGACTTCCCATGCAGGTGATGGCCAGAACCCTTCGTTGGAGGATTTAGCACTGGATCGCAAAACTAGCTCCACTACAAGGTCATCTGGAAAACTGAAAACACCAGTGCCCCAGAGAAGCAGATTCAGCTGAGGAGAGATTGATTTGGTTTCTGGTACTGTTTAAAAGCATCCTCAGGTTATTCAGATCTGCGGCCCACGAGGGACAGTCATTGACTTAGATTGCAGGTTCTCAGACTCATGGTCTCAGAAGCATAGCATCTTGGGAACTTGTTACGAAGGCAAATTGGCAGACGCCATACCTGACCTTCTGACTCCGGAACCCTGGAGGTGGGGCCTGGTTAGCTGCACTTTGACAAACCCTCCAGGTGGTCCCTGTGCAGGCTGACGCTAGGGCTTTCCTCAGAGTATCCTTTGAATGTTCTGCTGGCCTCTCAGTTGGATGCAATGACTTTGTTTGACACACGCCTCTGCAAACTTGCAATGTCCAGAGAGGGCTCCTGCTGTCACCTGGGAAGGTAGGTGGCTGGGAGGCAATACATCGTGTTCGACAGCAATTTTCTGTCTCTAAGTCTGAATCAACGAAGAAGGAAAAGCTTCTTGTGGTCCTTGCTTATCACGTTTAGTAAAAATCTCCTTTCAGACTAGGCCCTCCAGAGGACAGTCAGTGACCGAAATCCTCTGTTGTTGACTGTATGGTGAGGTAATAGGTAGAGTGTCCAAAGGGGCAGTAGACTGCGCAGGTAGAGAGAAGCACTTTCATGGGTCGATATGCTCTTTTCTTTGAAGACAGGAAGTTGAGGGGATATTCTAGTTCTTTAGGAACACTGGCTCCTGAAAACTATCTTTCTCCCATTTTGGACCGTCTTTCACTGCTGTGCTCCCCAACCCCCTTGGGACAGAGTGGCACCATTCAGTCTCTCCACACATAGAGATCAAATTCCTACTATTGGCAAGAATTGTAGAAAAGATGACCTGATATTTGGAAACAGTGACCTGAGGGTAGTGTTCAGAATGGAGTAGGCAGATGGTGGGGTACGTCCAGAAGAACAGAGCGGGAAGAATAATCTTGAGTGTTTGAAAACAGTCTATGTTTGGGAATAAATGTTTTGAGACTCTATGGGTAGTCTGAGGTCAGTATGGATACAAGGAACTTTTTCATGGCAGAACTGTTGAACAGAGAAGAGTTGAAGAAGACACCAGAGATGAAGTTCAGGTCACCAAAAAGCTAAGGGTGCCTCATGAGGAGGGCCCGCGATTCTCTGTGCCTGGGCGGCACAGGTCTGACCATTGGGTGGTGACGGAGTAGTGAAAGGAAGCATCGACATTAAAAATGCCCATCTCTCTAAAGGACTCAGCAAATTTGGGGGCTGTTTCCTATCTTTTCCCTTATAAGCTGCCTCCATGAAAATATGGATAAAAAGTCTTCCCCAAGATCAGAAGCCGTCTTCTAATTTTGCAAACTTCTAGAGGGTGAATGCTCTCATTGAGTTAACACTTGTTTATGTTCTGAAGTATAGTTGATACCCATGTTACCCTAGTGCCAGGGGCAAAACACAGTGACCGGACAACTCTATGCTCACCACAAGTGTCGCTACCATGGCCCCATACAACGCCATTGACTACAACGTTGTTACAGTACCATTGACTACATTCCGACTCTGTACCTTCCATCCCTGTGACTTCATCATGGCTTGTTTGTAAGGATGTGTATGTGGACAATGTAAATCTAGGTGGTGGTTGTTTTGTCTTTAATTCTCATGGCTTTTCCATGGTGTTCAAGAGAAGAGTTGATTCCAATGTGTCCACTCTGGCATTCTTGAAATCCTCTCATTTTAGTATCGATGCCTCTTAATACCTTACTTTGTGTAAATTTTGGTGACTATTTTAGAATGAGCAGAGGACTTTCAACAATTTACCCTAAGCTGATCTGACTGAGGGAGGGCCTTGTTGGAGTCTTTTAATCTCTGGAATTGGTGGCTGTTGCCCAAACAGGACCCACCCTGTGGTTGTAGCACCTACTAGGTGCCTTTCTGTGGAGGGCTGTTATTTCTACCCTGCCCCCAGCCCCACATTAGACACGGAAGAGTCACGGTATGAGTTTATGTCACTTAATTGCCATCAGGCTAATGTGTCGCTTGCAGGCTTATTCTACATTGTAATGGACAACCTCCTCCATTTCTAGTAAGCCTGACAACAGCATCTGTGTAGAAAAATAATGTATATATTCACTTTTGAGAAGATTCCTCACTTTAACACCTTGTTACAGGGCTGCTGCAGCTCCTAGTTCTGGAAGTCCCCAGGGCAAGTGCATTAGACTAAGGGCATGTTTTCCAGAACCCATTCGGTGAAAACTTCAGGGAGCTTAGTCTACGGTAACATAGATAAGAAGGGGAAGGGAGTTAGGAAAGCGCAGAAGCAAAGCTCCAGAGCAAGCCAACCACACCCAGCAGATACCTCCTCTGCAGGGCACACAGCAGCCTGAGGCAGAGCAGAGGAACCTTCTCTTTGGGGAGGGGATGCCAACCTGGCAGTAGCTTCCTTCGGGCCATGGCAGCTGTCCGATGACTCTCGTACTCCACGAAGGCAAAGCCCCGGTTTCTGGTTTTATCTGCGGCGCTCGGGTAGACAATGACGTCGACGACTCCCTCGGTGACCTTTTTCATCTCCGCTAAGATCTCTTCTCGCTTTTTGGTCTTGGGGATCCCCCCGACAAACAACCGGCAGTTGTCCACACTGGCGCACACCCCTAAGAGACGCCCATTTCTGCAAAAATAATGAATGAACGAATGAATGAATGGCATTCTGCTTGGCGAGAATCCTGTGTGATTGAGGTTTAAGAAGTTGAAGACACGAGGGGCCCCTGGGTGGCTCAGTCGGTTAAGCATCTGACTTCAGCTCAGGTCACGATCTCACAATTTGTGGGTTTAAGCCCCATGTTGGGCTCTGTGCTGACAGCTCAGAGCCTGGAGCCTGCTTCCGATTCTGTGTCTCCCTCTCTCTCTGCCCCTCCCCCATTTGTGCTCGCTCTCTCCCTCTCTCAAAAATAAATAATCATTAAAATTTGTTCCAAAAAAAAAAAAAAAAAAGAAGAAGTTGAAGACATGTGAGCATGGACCTGATAAGTCCTGCAGATGTGACATGTTTGGTCTTCATAGTGTTTTCTCACCACCCAGGATAATTCCCGATACTGGGGCTGCTGCACCTTGGCCCACGTTGCTCACTCTGCCTGCCTGGGTGGGGACGGTCATGAACTTGCAAACCTGGCTGCTCCCTGTCCTCGCCAGCCCAACGGGGAAGCTATTCTGACACGCCTTAGAAATTTTCATGTAGCATCTTACTTGGCCTACGCTAAACCTGTGATATGGGCAGAACAGGTGCTGTTTCCATTTTCTAGATGAAAAACTCGAGGCTCCGAGAGATTAAGTGGCTTGCTTCAGATGGTAGAGATCTTAAGGGAGGAAATTGGCCTCCGGACTCTCCGTTCAGTTCCCGTTTCTTCTCTATGGTGTTGCTGACTAGCAAGTTAATGTTCATCTCCACCGGCAGAGTGCAGATTAAGCTTTTCTGGGGGGACATTTGGGGAAATGTGTCAGAAATCTTTTGTATATGATTTGGGGGCACATAGTGCCCCTTCTGGGACTGTCTTTAGGGAAGAGTTGAACACCAACATTTTTGTGTAAGGATATTCACTGCTATTACTTAAAATAGTCCTTAGGGGCGCCTGGGTGGCGCAGTCGGTTAAGCGTCCGACTTCAGCCAGGTCATGATCTCGCGGTCCGTGAGTTCGAGCCCCGCGTCAGGCTCTGGGCTGATGGCTCGGAGCCTGGAGCCTGTTTCCGATTCTGTGTCTCCCTCTCTCTCTGCCCCTCCCCCGTTCATGCTCTGTCTCTCTCTGTCCCAAAAATAAATAAAAACGTTGAAAAAAAAATTAAAAAAAAAATAAATAAAAAATAAAATAAAATAGTCCCCAGACTGAGGGTTGATGGGGGGTGGGAGGGAGGGGAGGGTGGGTGATGGGCATTGAGGAGGGCACCTTTTGGGATGAGCACTGGGTGTTGTATGGAAACCAATTTGACAATAAATTTCATATATTGAAAAAAAAAATAGTCCCCAGATTGGAAATAATCAAAATATGCCAGCATCCAGGACCGGCGTAAGGCCTCTTGGCTGAGACGATATCGACTCTGAGGTTGGACGTTTCCTCCTTGTGCACCGTAACAGGCTCGTCACCCTGGGTTCTTCCTCACTAAATCCTAATGGCCACCGTTAGGTCGTCTGAAAATGCCTCTTCATCTTTCTAAATGTCCCTTTGGGTGAATGCTACTGCTCCTGGCTGAGAATCACTGCTGAACAAGAGACGGGCATTTCTACCGTAGAATGCTCGAAAGTCATTATGGATAGTAATGTAGAAGGGTATTTATTGGTTAAAAAAACGGCTCACAATATGCTGCTGGCTTCAAAATAGATAGCAAAACACATATGTGAGGAGACCATTTTGATGGACACGGTGCTGAAAACCTAGGAAGGCAATAAAGAGCCAACATAGTGATAATCTCGGGGCAACGGGGTTATGGAGGAATGGTTTGCACGTTAATGTTTTTTTTTTTTCATTTTGGCTTTTGCTATTTGTTGTATATCAGGCTGTGTGACTTTTCTAATAACAGGAAGTTATTAAAAATGGGTAAAGTTCCATTAACAGAAATGACTCATGCGTCATGAGCAGAGGCGCTCAGCTGGGTGAGTGGGGGGTTGCTCTGCTTTCTGGGAGCTGGTGGTGTCGAGTCCTGTGCAGGTGCTGTCACCAGGACGGGGGCCCTGCCCCGCTGTCCTCCATGCTTTGCTGAAGAGCTGGGGACCCAGTATCAGAGGTGTGACAGGTCCATTACAGTCTGGTGGACATTGCCCCAGGAATGTGGTTTTTCCCGGGGGTGGGGGGGGGAGGGAAGGGTGGATAAAGTAATCTTCAGGATTTTTGTTTTTGTTTCGCTTGCTTACCTTCAACCCCCCTCTATTCCAAGATACTATTTCTTTAGAAAGTCTCTTCTTTTTGAGGGAGGGCCAGTCAGGTGTCAGTGGCCAGCAGGTGGAGCCTGGAGCCTCCGTGTCCTAGTTTTAAATCTGTGTGGTTTGTCCTGCACTTTCCCAGCGCTGCTTGGAGATGAAAAGCCACCTCTCACAAGCTGAGGGCACGGCTTTCATGTCTCTAGAAGCCAGGCATGAGACAAATCTCCGTGAATATTTGCTGAGGAGGAGGATGATACGACAATTGTGGGTCTTTTCCGCATAAAGAACCTTATCGATCCCCTGAGAAAGGGTGGCTAAGAGCCAGTTGAAGTTTATCCTTCTCTGCGAGAAAGGTTCTCTCTCTGGCAGGACTGATCCAAGGCAGAGCGGGAGCAGGTGAGGACGGCTCTAGGGTATCTATTCTTCGGCTTCATATTCTATTTATCCCACACCGTGATTTTTAAAGTACCTCTGTGCCTTCCCCTTGCTTCTGGCATCCAACCTGAACTTTGACTTTCACCAGCTTTCTCTTTCCCGATGCTTTACAATATTCCTCTTCCTCCTCCCCCTCCTCCTCCCCCTCCTCCTCCCCCTCCTCCTCCCCCTCCTCCTCCCCCTCCTCCTCCCTCTCCTCTCCCTCCTCCTCCTGTCTGCTGTAATCATCAGCAAACACTCATAGAGCATGTGATCTGTGCCAGGCACTGAGCTTCACTGCATGGTCTATTTATGTTTCACGATGCCCCCACGGGGTAAGTATCGTTTTACCTCTTTTATAGTTGAAGACCCTGAAAGTCACAGAGAATTCTGTTACGGGTCAGGGACTGTAATGGATCGATTGTGTTCATTATTCATAGCCTCTCTCTCTTCCCAAAGCACGGACAGGCCCCAGGGTGTAACAACGTGTTGAGACCCGTGCTGATTCCCTACATAGCTGAGTCGACATCCGCCTCAACTTCAAAGCTATTTTGGGGGTAACTCTTGCTCTTAAGATGTCTAGGCTCCATGAAAGACCAAGGAGTGGGGACTCTTCCGATCCCTGGATCCCTGTGGCTGGAATATTTAAAAGTTACATTAAAATAGAGCTTGCTGTGGCCCTGTCCAAAACAGTTCAGGGGTGCATTATTTTCCGCGACAGATGCCGAGAACACGTGAGTAATTATGTGCCGATGGTAAAACTTGCTGCACGAGGTTCCAGGATTTCTCCGAAGGCACCTGTGCTCTGATCGCCTGGTTCCCACGCCAGACAACCCTCCACATTCCAGACAGAACTCTTTGGGATCTGTGGAGGCATGTGCGGAACTTCCTGGATACCTTCCTCCAAACCCCGGTTCCAGGCTCTGACCTTGAGATGGGGTGGCTGGGCTGTTACAGTTCCAATCCAGTCAATCTCTTGGCGGCTGGAGAGTTTTAAGAAAAATGACCCGGTAATTGATTTTACAGAATTATGAGCATAATACGTGACTTATTTGGGGCGTAGAGGAAGGAAGTGAGGGAAAAGATAATTGTAGGAAATCTACTCTCTATTCACGTCTAGGATGACAATAATTTTCAGAGGCAGAGAGGAAATCAATGAAAACTGCATCTTGGAATTGATGAATGTGCTAATATGTAAGAGTTCTGTCATTTATTGACCTATTA
Source organism: Puma concolor (assembly GCF_028749965.1). Lineage (NCBI taxonomy): Eukaryota > Metazoa > Chordata > Mammalia > Carnivora > Felidae > Puma > Puma concolor. The sequence continues at coordinate 6,405,158 of NC_141677.1, read as the reverse complement.
CCAAGTTCCACACACTGGAGTAAACATTGAAAAATCTTTAGAGCATCCCCACAATAACACCTGTGAAATGAGGACTCATATCACCACTTTAGGGAGGAGGACATTGAGGCTCGGAGAGGTTATGTCACTTGCTGGCACTCAGGCGAAGCCTGTCTGACCCCAAAGCTATTACTTTTCAACGGTTCCACTAATCTTTCTTCCAGGTGGCCCAGGACTTCCTTTATGAGAGGATTCAGGACAGTTCCCTCTCTATGTAAAGGTGTTAGAACTCCGTTTCGTGATGCTAGTCATATTTCCAGCTGATAAAAGCCAATTATTGATCGCACAGGGCCGATTGTGCCCTGGAACCTTCCACTGGTCCCATGATTTGCAACATCACCTATGTTTGGCTGGCTCTGTGACCTCTGTCCTGACTCTGATATCATGCAGACGATCACTTCTTCAACCGCTCCCCTGAGATGTCTCGCGTGAATCTCGAATGTAAATCCACCCCAACTCAGCTCTTCATGTGTCCAGCAGGCTATTCTCTCATTCTTTCCCATCTCAGTGACTCTATCTCATCCACAGATACTGGGACCCACATCCTAGCTTTCTTCCCTGAATTCGAACATCGCTTGTACTCTCAATCCAATATGGAGCCTGTCTTGTCTGTGCAACCTCCAGAAGGCATCCCAGATTCGGCTTCTCTGAGCACCTGCACTGCCGGCCCCTGTACACCTGCCATCATCTGTCGTCCAGACCTAAATGAGTCTCCCTCTGCAGCTTCCCCCTTTCCATCTTTGCCTACCTGTTACTTCACCCAACAGCCAGAGTTCTGGTTTAAAAAGCACGGACCTAGTGAAATGTTTTCCCCTTTTTATTAGAATAAAAGCTAAATTTTGAATCGCGGTGTATAAGGCTCTCCAACTGCATCGGCTTCAACTCTCCCGTCTGTTTCCACCTCCTCGGTGCTGTTCTCTAACACACTGAGCTTGTTCCCACTTGGGAAACGTTGCCCTTGGTGTTCTTATTCTCTGGAATCGTCTTCCTCCAGGTCTGGCTGTGACGGCTGACTCTTTCCATTCAAGTTGCGCGGACAGTTTTACTTTTCCCGGAGGGCAGGTTCTTAAGGACACCAAGTTAGAGTAGCCATTTCCTCGCAGGTGGTTTTATTTTTTCACTCTTGATTTATCTTTTGAGTGTAGTTGACACACAATGTGACATGGCATTCAAGTGCTATGAAAGCCCAGAGTGCCGTGCTCACCACAAGCATAGCTACCGTCTGTCACCGTAAGATGCCGTTACAGTACCATCGTACCCTATGCTGTGACCTTCATCCCTGTGACTTATTCACTCCGTGACTGGAAGCCTGTGTCTCCCCCCGCCTATCACCCATTTTGTTCAGCTCTCCCAACCCCGGCAACCATCACTTTGCTCTCTGTGTTTGTAGGTCTGGTTCTGCTTTTTGTTTGTTGCGTTTGCTTTCTTCGAGTCCACTTATGACTGTCCTACTCTTAAACAATCTGTATCCATTTGCTTACAGGGAAAGGTATCCTGATATTTCCAACGTGTTGAACAGTGCCCAGCACATATTTATGCAGATCCGTTGTCTGCTTCATTTTCCATCAGGAGAGGCGGGTCTTACCTAATTTCATAGTTGTTAAGTTGTTTGATGGCGTCCTTGGCTTCTTGTCTATTTGAGAAAGTTACAAATGCATACCCTCGATTGTTGCCATTAAAATCCATCATCATCCGCATTTCATAAATTTTACCCATCTGCAGGGAAAAGAGAGAGAGAGAGAGAGAGTCCAGTTTGTCTATTTGTCCTTCCAAGTGAAAACACACACCCACACAACGTTTTCTGAAGTCTTACCTCTGCTATGTTTGACATTTGCATCCCGTGTGGAACGCTTTGCATAGTTTCATGCTGGGTTCGGATCTGCTATCTGACTCATGGGCAAAGTCAAGTTACATAAAGAAAACGTGTACACGTGGCATTTCAGCCTGACTTAACAGAGTATGTTTTCAACGGAGTAAATGGCCTTTCATCATTCAGTTATCTGTGGATCTATCCCCCATCCCAGGGACCTGAAAACGCGTTTGTCCTCAGAAGGACAATGTCTTGACAGATTTGTCCTTGCCCTCTACATTGCCTCTGAAGTTTCAATAGTTTCCTCTTTCCTTGGTCATACTCCACCACTGATGTTTAAAACAAAAACCCAGACCCTCATTTGAAACCTTGCTGAGCTGATTTCTTTTGTCTTTCTGCCACCATGATCTCAAGATGTACAGGGAAGATGTGATTTAGAGGACGATCTGGGGATTCCTGTTGTTTTTTTCATCTGTAGGCTGAAGGTTGGTGCTAGTCTTACGTGACTGGCCCAACGTCAGGACCTCCACAGTAGGAGGACACTCACCATATCCCTCTGGCCTCAGATCTTTTGCTTTGCCTATAAACTATTCCTTCTTGCTACCACAAATCTTGTCTGGCAAGCCAGGCTCAGTAATTTATTATTGCTGGCTGCTGTACGATGAGTGACCCTAACAGGCCAGGCATATACAGGGAGAAGAGGTGTCATTAAATGTGTGCGACTACCCTGGTGGTTGGTTACCCCTTGGAACTGCGTCCTCCCCATTTTCAGGTTCAGTATCTAAGATTCTTACCAGATTAAATCCCCATAGTTTGTGCACATGCCAAATGAGATTGTTTGTACAAAATTAGGAATGGTTCCGAAACTGAGGCTGACTTATACATCCAAGCGATTTTGGCATTTAGAGAAAGAAATTTTTTCTAAATTTTCTATGGGGCACCTGGGTGGCTCAGTCGGTTAAATGTCCGACTTTGGCTCGGGTCATGATCTCATAGCATGAGTTTGAGCCCCACGCCGGGCTCTGTGCTGACGGCTCAGAGCCTGGAGCCTGCTTTGGATTCTGTGTCTCCCCCTCTCTCTGCCCCTCCTCAACTTGCACTTTGTCTTCTCCCTCTCAAAAATAAACAAACATTAAAAAAATTTTAACTTTTCTAGGAATGGGGCTGTTGAAACACCACTTGGTAAAATAATAAAAATAAAATTTAATTTTGTGTCCTCCCTGTAAGTTTGGGTTTAGTAACAGCGTATCGCTTGGAATTAAAACTGAGGAAATGTATTCCTTAACTGTATAATGACTTTGAGAAACTACATTATTAATCTTGTTGATGCCTTAGGGCAGACAAATTCAAACCTGTAGAAGGAAATTTCATTCTGAATCACTATGTATGGATACACCTTTGAGCCACGACAAGTGCACGCATTCTTTAAACGCAAAGGGTTTACTTTTTAAAACCGGATTAAAATGTCAAGTTGGAGAAGTATCTTATTCTGGAAGGTTGTTGTAGTATTATTATAGACTGATAGCTATCTTGCTGCGAACTCCATATGTCTGTGCCATTTCAGATCAAAGATCAGAATTTGAAAGTTATCAGCAGCAGTTCAAGCTGTCAGTCAAGGAAGAGCTACATCAAGTCAGTGGCAATAAGGGGACAACCACTCACAGGAAGGTTTTAACTTTGTCCATGTTGAGGAACAGCAGTTGGAAGAGACACCATCACTGACCAAGAACAAGTGTGAAACAAAGTGTGGAGTATTTTCCCCTTGAAAGATAAAAAAAAAAATTAAATTTGGACTCACTTTTTCACATAATGGTATAAGTTCATCCTCAAAAAGGTCTCGTGGAAGTTTCCCAATAAAAATCTCACAGCCCCTTTCTGGGGGTGCAGCATCCCAGCCAGGTGGAGGTCCACCATATTTTCTTTGCCCGTTTTCCTGCAAATCCAGGGTGGATTGTACGAGGGAGAGAAGAAAACAGTAAGACCTTTAGTTTGAGTGCCTCAGTTATTTTCAAAGTCATGATAAGGAACAGATTTATCATTGACAAGTAATAGCTGGTCAGAGGATAAAATCAAGGTCCTTTACGTGGATTTTAATACTATGCTCTGTGCTTCAGCAACTTGCTTGCAATAAGTGTCATGAAAATGTGTCAAGCGCTGGACAGATATTATTATTGTTGTTCACACTCACCAATGCCTGACCATCGAAGGATTGGACAATAATTTCAATCTGAGGCTCTGCTGTAACCTGGAGTCTGTGGGGTGGCGGTAAGGGTTCTGGAGTTGGGCTGCCTGGCTCTATGACTCACTAGCTATAGGGCTTTGGGCAAATGGCTTAACTTCTTGGAACCTCAGTTTTCTCATATACAAAGTGGGGATAATATTGGCTTTTTGATTAAGGGAGATAATACATCAAATATGCGTGGCACCGTTCTCGGCATCTCATAGCCAATAGTGATGAATTCTCTTCTCGTCTCCCTGAATTCGGGCCCTCTCGTTGGCCAAGGGAGGGAGGCCATGGGAGCCCCTACATAGAAACATTGTGGATTAACGTTTGAAGGTGTGGATTGGCTAATTTTGGGGGTAGCTAGTGAGAAACCTAAATCTGTTTTCAAAGCTGACAGGATGGTGAGAGGGGTTTACTAATGTTGGATCTCTTTGTGGGGAACAGAGCTGTTCTCAGTCCAAATAGAATTTCCTCCTCCTCCTCCTCCCTCCTCTTCCTCCTCCTCTTCCTCCTCCTCCCCCTCCTCCTCCCCCTCCTCCCCCTTCTCTTCCTCCTTCTTTTGGCTTTGTCTTAACTAACCCTTGGTGAAACCAACCAACCCTTGGCCTTCTTTGGGAAGGAGTAGTTCTGGTTCTTTTCTTTACTAGACACTAGATATTAAAGACAGCATTACTGTCTTTATTTTTCCAGAAGTTAAAGACTGGAAAGCAACTTCAGGGGCCCCATGTGAAGTGTGGGCCTGGTCCACCACTGCTGACCTGGGATAGTGTATTTGCTGGGGAGGGTCTTCTTATTCCCACTTAGGCAAAGCCAGAGGTCTTTGTCTTTACACCCTTATTATGATTTTTGGAGAAAGGTGAATATAGGGGACGGAATGACAGTATTCATTGCTAACTTCTACAAGTGATACTTTAAGAAGTTTTAAACTATAAGAAGTTTTAAACTATAAAATGACATACGTTGTTGGAGAAAACAGTAACGTAGAAGAGGAAAAACATGGTAAATATGTAAGGTAAAAAGAAACATTTCCCAGTGCGTCACCCTACCCATCTATAGAAGCAGTTAGTGTTAAGTTTTTTGCGTTTCCAAATATTTTTCCATGTAGATTCTTAAAAGTCAGATGTTAGTTGTTTAAAGACCTTGTTTTACAGGATTGTTTAAAATCAAAAGTAAAGCGGCCGCTAGTTTCACCGTTAAATCTTTCTGTATCCCAACTTGAGACTTCCTCAATTATTTTATAAGTATTAGCACAAAGGCTTTTGGATCACAACGTAAATTATGTCTCTGATTGTGATCACTTTTTTATTCCTAATTTATATCATGTTGCTTTCAATTAAAAAAAAGGGCATCGGATGGGTGTTCTACCTTTGCCTTGATTATTTTATGCTTCCGACAACTGGGTGTTTCTTTTACTAAGTATTTAAACATTTGCCTCAAGAGTTCTTATCCTTTTTTCCTTCCCCTATATTTTTGCAGAATCATCTAGCAGCAAAACATTTACATCACTGAGAAATGAAATGTTTTATACTTAAAGGGGGAAAAAAACTCCTTAAGAATTCAGTGAGCTGTATCTTAACGAAGAATTTATTGAAAAATACGAAGTTGATATTTTCAGAGATATCTTAAAAACTTCTATTTATTTCTTGTCTAACAGAAACCCATACGGCGCTTGCTATATACCAGACACTGTCGTAACCCTTAAAGAACGTCACAGGTTCAGGACAGTGGCTCTCCTCGTTTTGCCCAAAACACTGAAGCCTAGGCACATTAAGTAATTTGCTGAGGTCACATGGTTGGGAAGAGGCAAAGCTGGGATCTGAACCCAGGCAGTCTGGTTTCAGAGACCATCAGCCTTATCCCCACATTTTGCCTTGTTATATGGAAGCTTGATCATTTATAACAGATCCATACCTTTAAACACTCATTTAAGAAAAAAAAATCAGCATGCTGTTAAATTGCAAGCTCTCTGCCGCATTTGAAATCCTTTCCAATTTCCAATCATTTTATTACACGAATTTTGGAAGGACATATCTAATATCTGTTGCCTATAAGGAGGCATATTTCTTTCACCAAAGTAAAATCCACCTTCTTGGTTTGACCCTCACCATTTGGTTGATGATGATCCCTTGGGGGCGATTTCTGTGTATGTTAAATGCCTGGAGGTCTAGTCGATGGATTATTGGAATACACAGCATAAATTTGGTAGTATTTTTATTCTTCAGGTTGAAGAAACCCAACTTTTATCCCATAATACTAAAGTAGCGATTCCAGAATTTCTGATCTGGCAGGCTTTGTCTGACAGTTGGAAAATAAATAGGCAACCAACAGATTGACCTTTAAAAATTTCCCTTCAACTTTCTTTCTTGCTATAATTGCTAAAAATATCACTGAACTATTTTGTGGACATCACGTGCATGGGAGGCTTCATCTGCTTATGAGCCAAGATGACTGCACAGGAGAGCTTATTGTCTTTCTATGGTTTCTATGAACACTTGAAAAAAATTCCCCAAGGATATTTTTGGGGATCACAGAGACTGACTGGTTCAGAGACACCTCAAAGTTCATGCCTGGGGGAGATCTGTTCTACCCACCACCCACTGGACTTGGAATACACCAGGCTGGAAGTCTAGACCAATTTAAGACCACACTGGGTGTTAGTCATGGTATTAGAATAGCTGTCCATTACTCAGAAAGGACAGTTGGGAGCTGTATTGTCGGTATTTTTGGCACTGTTTTTATAGTTAAGGAGTTTAAAATAGATAAAGCCCACTTATAATGGCTCTTTCCCCGACTGGCTGATGTCCTTCTCAGGGGACACATTCCCTCAGCACAAAAGTATTAATAGTTCCGAGAGAGAGAATATAGGTTTTTGTTTTTCTTGAGAGGATGTTCATTAAACTCTGGGAACCTGTACGTTTCTAATGGAAGATCTGGAAACCACTTACTGTCTGTTATAACGCATACACACATAGAAACCTTCACCTAGGTAAATGACAAATTGAAGACCTAATTCTAACTATAAATCCAGGGGGTTGAATTCACATATTGGATGCTGAGCCTACCTAGTCATTCAGTTTATATATCAAGAGTATTTGAAAGTTCCTCTGTCACAGATTTTAAATCTTTCATTATGGAACTGTAGAGTCTTTAAGAAATAATGTACACCATGTTGAGTGAAACCACTCACACTTTCATAAATGATTGTAGGCAATGAATCTTAGCATGAGGTCAAATGGGCTGAGTTCATTTTGACCACCTGGCATCTGCTCTTTTCGTACATCTGGGGGATCTGAGCAAAATTGCATTTTCCTACAAGAGTTAAGAAAGGCCAGATACTTGTCATTCCAAATTCTTTTGCAGCTGGGACAGTCATGGTTACAATAAAGTGAACTTTCTTGTAGGCGTAAGAATCATACTGGTGCAAACTTATAATGTCGAGCACCCATGATATATTTTCTTATTATTCCAGATTTGTGTTGTGGTTTCCTAAAACCATACTTCCTAAAAACCTTAAAACCCCCCCTGAAAGCTTACTCTTAAATCTAGTTCTCCAAATTTATAAACAAACACTCTTTTAGTAAACTTCTTTCCTGCATAATCGGCAGGAGTTGACTTCTGTTATTTACACACAATAGTAGCAGGAAAAAAAAAATCCCACAACACTTAACCGTAATTGAGTTACTGTGCTAAGTATGGGCTTTCCATGTATTAACTCGCTTAATCTCAACAAACCCAACAGGATGATAGCATTCATCTTAGAGATGAAAAATCCAAGGCACAGACTATGTCCCAAGTCACTCAAGCTGTAAGTTACAAAGACAAAATTTGAATCCTAAGCCCTATGCCTGTGATGATATTTTTCTTTGGTTTTTATATTAACCCAATATGCTCATTTTGCAGATGAGGAAATTGAGACCAGAGATATTACAGGGCTCACCTAAAGTCACACTGGTTTAATTTCTTGCAGAAAACACTAGTCTGAGGGTCCAATAATTCTCAATCTGGTGAATTTCATGGGACATATACTGTTAACAGTCACGAAAGCATTTCTCTCATAATTCTTCATGTTGCACTATGCCTACTTTTTTCATTCAGCTTCACCAGACCTAGAGACCAGATGGTTTGTTGTCTCCTCTTAGTGAGCCCATTTATAAACTGGAAGGAGATTAATTAATAAACCCTCTTACAGTCTTCTTCTTTTTTTTAATTTCCTGAACAGTAATTTTAATTCCTTGAATGATTCTTTGGAAATGATCTGTAATCCTCATTGTGGTTGCCTTTAGTCCTTTGTTTTTTCTTGCCAAGGGGAAGAAATTGTGTACGGTCCCTTACTAAACTATTTTCAGATGTTCTCTTGCCCATTTTCCAATTGCTGATGTTTATATTTATTTCTGTTCCTGTTAGCTCAGGTGCTGAACGGTCCACTCAGGCTTGGTGGCATTTGTAGCCTTTGCAAGCATGCCAGTCACCGGGGCCATGGCCAGAGCACTGGTTCAGAGGCCAGACTCTTGTAGACTGTTCTCAACAGTCAATGTCAGTGTATCAAGAACATCTTTCGGGACTGCGTCTTTTGAAGTTTATGACTTAATACCGTGTGTTCCCAGTTATTTGTAAGATTGAATAAAGTTATTAGGCATTATTTCTATTCCCACCTATATACCACCTATATATCTCCTATGTCATAGGGTTCAAGGCAAATGTAAGAGTACTTAAATGAGTTGCACCCAAAGGATCCTCTTAGATGTGATTTCACTTTTGGTCTGCTTATGACCTTTCTGTTGTCTGAGGACAGCAGATGGTGATGTGGGGAGCACTCATTTTTTTGATTCTATATAAAGATAATCATCTGTTTGTGTTTTAATTATTCACTCTCACAACTTAACATCAGTGACTTCAGGTTGGTAAAATCTATTTTAGGCTGAGAAATTTTAGGGAGCAGAGTTTTTTAAATTTATATACCGTTGAATTTGACATGACCCTTATTAGTTACATATTGGTTCTTAATTTTTTAATACTTTTTTTTGAGAGAAAGAGTGTGAGTGGGGGAGGGGCAGAGAGTGGGAGAGAGAATCCCAAGCAGGCTCCATGCTGTTAGTACAGAGCCCGATTTGGGGCTCTATCTCATGACCGTGAGATCATGACCTGAGCAGAAATCAAGAGTTGATGCTTCACCGACTGAGCTATCCAGGTGTCCCCCCGCCCCCCACCAATTATTAGCTATATTTTTTATAGCCCTTTAAAAGCATGCTCAATATGAATGTCAGGTATTACTTTTCTACAAATAGAGCAATAATAATTGTGATGTAAGGGCTGAATAAATGGGATGTGGCAATTGACAGAAAGCGAAACCACATCTGGAAACCGAGAGGAAAAGCTAAAGCAGGGATATAATAAGCAAGTACAAATTGAACTTTCTCCTCACACAGCTTTGTGTTTCTGAAAACGTGGTGTGTGGGATATTACGTAGTTTTATCTCAGGAGGCACTTTATTGTACATGAGAAAACATGTAATTATATGAAACCTGTGGCTTTTCTGTTTACGTAAGTGAGAGAAAGTTTACTTCTAAACTTAACTTGAATAGAAATGGCTGATTCAATAAATTCTGAATAATATTCTTGGTGGCGTGCATTCATGGCAAAGATCACAAAAAGAATCACAAATCGATTTTGGCTCTTGGAAACTTACTTCACTCTCTGCAGAGTCCTTATGTTTGATCGTACACAAAAAAATATATGCTACAGTTCTCCCATGAAAATGACTTTTTTAGCAAATTAGGAATCATGTTCTTGTTTCACTTTGGAAAGCTGACTTTTGAAGGCCTGTTGCCTAGCAAAACACTCCTAATGTCACCTCACGTTGCTTGTCGTCTTACGGAGGCAGAACTAATTGACATTATCAAGTGCTGCATTTAATAACCTGTAATAATTTCCTTTTCCCTTGAAGGATTACATGTGGCAAACCATTCTTTTGGAATTCAGCAACTCGCTATTTGAAGCATTCAAAAGCCAACAGCCCTTTAAACATACCTTGTATCTTGTAAAGCTTTTTATAATACACGTTTCTGGCCAATTTCATGGGAATAGTCAATTCAAGAACATCCTTATGGAAATTTCGAAATCAGAAAAACTTTTTGGAGTGTGTCTGCCTTTACTAAGAGGAAAAGTAAAATGCCAACTCACTTCTAAGACCCTGCGTTCACATTTTGCAACAAAATCCACCTAATGATGGACCCCACAGCACTTGTTTGTGTGAGACCAGATTCACTGTGCTCACGCCTCCTTCTGGCTCCAGGCACATGCGTGGAACACACTGCTGAAATCTATAAGAACCTCTTGATCCCACCCAAGAAATAACTGGGTGACAGCTTTGGTGATTGCTTTATTCTTTTTGGGCTTTTACCTTTCAGAACGTGTGATTTATTCAATAGGCCCAATTATAGATTCAGTTCGCCTTTTTGAATTGAGTAATATTCCAGTAGACGGAGATCTGGTTACATTATACAAAGCTGTCCACATTACAGATAAAGACATTGGTCCACATGCAGGTGAAGAACATTGGTTTGAGTGACCGACCTCTTATCCTGTCCTACCTGGTTCAACGTATGCCAAGAATGTCACCTAATGCATTTGTTTTTTGGCACAAGAGGAATTTTATACAGTAATTATTCTCCTTACCAAATTCCCCGTGAATTTTAATTTCTGGCAAGCTGAGGGATTTGAGAAGACACGTAGCCTTTCCTGACTTTAAAGTCTTTGTTTATAAAAGAACAGGGCTGACTGGGTGATGGCAAAAGTCTTGTGAGGGTGATAGAATGCTCCTGAAAGGGAGGCTACCCTGACCCCACAGTTCAATGTGGGACAATGTTCAGAGGATGTTTTGTGAGTTAGTCAAAAGGACCCTTAAAGGGAATGCTGTGGAAATTTAAAGAACCAATGTCTTTCTAGGCAAAAAAGAAAACCTAAATCATTCTTGTAAGTGAAATAGCAAGATCCTTTCGCACAACTGGAAGATAATTATGAAAACAACCGTACACGAGGGAAATCATGATCACAGTGTCGCTCGGCTTGTTGTCTAAAACCTCTGAGCCCGAGTCCTGTCCTCGGTGTTTAAGAAAAGATCAGCAGGGGCTGGGGAGGGGTTTAAGATGTACCTCCAACAACTAACTCTTCCTATCAGAAAGCCTGAAGGAGGACGGAAACTACAGTTGACCTTGGACCACTGGGGGTTTGAACTGCGCCAGTCCACTTAGGTGCAGATTTTTTACGGTTCTGTAAATATATGTTCTCTTCCTTATGATTTTCTTGACATCTTCTGTCTAGCTTTATTGTAAGAGTACTGTGTATATATATATAATATATCATATTAATTGGTGTTAATTGACCTTTTATGGTCAGCAGTAGGCTGTTAGTGATTAAGTTTTGGGGAGTTAAAAGTTATAGGCAGAGTTTTGACTGTGTGTTGGGGGTCAGCACCCAACCCCCACACTGTTCAAGCTGTAGAATAATTCCTACTCTGAGATTCAGTCACGTAATGCTGTGTCAAGGCTCCATTTAACATCATCTCCGCTCTCTCCCCTGCACCTCTGAAACAATGTTGAAAAAGAATCGCAAGTATGAAATCCTACACAGATTCATGACTGCATGTTGTGTGAGCTGCCTTTTTTAGTCCTTGCCTATGTTGGAAAGCTATCTTTGAATCTCATGACAAACTCTCAGTTTCTTTAAGTGAAGAGTCACTTATTTTTGGTTCACTATTATACTTATTTTGAGGAGCACCTGGGTGCCTCAGTTGGCTAAGTGTCTGACTTTGGCTCAGGTCACGATCTCACGGTGTGTGAGATCAAGCCCTGCATCAGGCTCTGTGTGATGCCTCGGAGCCTGGAGCTTCCTTCGGATCCTGTGTTTCCCTCTCTCTCTACCCTTCCCTACTTGCACTCTGTCTCTTTCTCTCTCTCAAAAATAAATAAACATTAAAAATAATTTTAAAATATTTATTTTGATAACCCTTAATACTTGTTTTGATCAGTATTAAGGAAACAATAATTTGAGAAGTCCTGAAGTTGCCTATAAGCGAAGTCCATAGTCCCAAAGAGCTGTCCATGCTTCTATATATTGGAGTCATGAAGTTCACACCTATTTTTACATGGAAAACCCCATGTGCTTGTAGTTTAAGGAAAAACACCATCAGACATAGTTTCCAAAGATTTTGAACCTTATATTGAAGAGCTCATAAATAACCAATCCTCTTGGAAGCTATTTGAGGAGAATTTCATTGATGTCTGCAAATAACTTCGGGAATGCATTTCTATTTCTCAGGATCCTGAGGTTCCCGTCACCTGTCAGGCATACGTTTTCCTCAGAAAGATTCATGGGACTATTGTGTCATTTGGAGTCTGCCATACCATGCTGTGGCACTTGTGGCTCGTAGAAGCAAAGCTTCTTAGGAGTTTCAAAGTTGGTCTGTGGGTGGCTGGGGTGAGAAGCTTAGGGAAATGTGTGTCTGTGATGATAAACTGGCCCCATCCTGTTCTCAGGCTTAGTCTCCCTATTTCAAGAATTAGTATTAACACACTTGGTGAATGACTTATGTCCTTGGATAGCCGGGACATGAGCAGGTGGTCACAGGCACTGGAAGGAAAAAGTAGGACCTGGGAGCTATATTTTACCATGAAGTCAAATTCCTATTCCTGTCCCCAGGACTTTGTGTGGTGGCTGGGAAGGAATGCCAATGCCACAGTGTTTTCCCAGCTGCCCCTCTCGGTGCTAATCTGGATGAAGCCAATTGTAAACACTGGGATCCCGAGTTGCTTATTTCCATTGCATTATTCATAAGAAAAAAATTGCAACTTAAGAACTACCCAAGTAAAAGGACTAAAGTACGTCATACAAAACCAGAGAGATGAAGGGAGTTATTTTGGGGGCACCCTTAGAGAGGGATGGTATCCCAATCCTATTTATATTTGATCTAACACTATCCTTTCCAACTTAGGACTTGTACCTTTACGTGAGTTTTGTTGAGGAGGTGAACAAATTATAGTTAAGATATACGGCTGTATTGAAAGTCCATGTAAGAGAATATGCACCACGAGCAAAGTTCGAGGGGTGGGAATTAAGCTGTGTTTTGTCCCTAGTGTGAGGGACCTGTTCCCAGGAACCCAGGCTCATGGCTGATTAACAGAGGGGAAGGACGGAGTCCACTCATTTCTCTAATTTATCTGGTGTAATCTTACTGGGTCTTCGAAAGTAAGATGCACTGATGTCTTGGCTGTTCAAAACTGCTGTGCATTTTATAAATGTTTTGGTTCAGTCGTCCTGCCCAAGTGGTCCCCTCTGCCAAGGATGCTATTTTCTCTGGCTCCTTGCAAGGTTTGTTTTTGTTGGCACACGTCTTCCAAATCCCGGCATCAGTGTCCTCTTGCTTGAAGAGGGTCACCTGCCATTCTCTGGCACACGACCGGTTTATGATACCTGTGGCTCTTAACGTGATCTGTGATTATTTGGTTTCTCAGTTATTTTCTGCCTGTCCCTTGAGAATAACCTTTATGAAGGCAGGACCCATGTCCCTCTTTGTGGAGTCAATGAGCGAATGAGGGCTCAAGCTGGAGCTGGCAGGGTTGGGTAGGAGAAATAGGGGCCACCTGCTTCTTTTCAGGACGTTTAGACACTCATCTGTGTTACGGGGAATTTTCTTAAAAAACAGCGGATTTGCCTCTAAAACAAAGTACTAGAGTAAGCATTAGAGTCGGGGGCAGCAAACTTTTTCTGTCAAGGGCCAGATAGTTGCTATTTTGGGCTTTTTAAAAGACAACCCTTTAAAAATGTGAAAAATCATTCGTAGGCTGAGATTATGGCAAAAACAGGCAGGAGCCAAATTTGAGTCATGGGTCCAGTTTGCTGACCTCTGGGTCATGTCTCTACTGAATTGTATAACCCTGGGGCTTGTTTTCTGACTGCAAAATGAAAGGGTTGGACTATATCAATATTAAGCCAATTTCAAACATACAAAGATTTGAAAGACCAGCCTGATGAACCCAGGTACTACTATCCTGCACCTTTAATAATGAGGTTTTCTCCATGAAATTTCCCCAATTTTTCTACTGCTAATGGAATGCTGCTTAGAACATTTCCCCACTTCATGAGACTTTTTCCCCTTATAATAAAAATTGTCCATACCCACTATAGAAAGTTTGAGGGGGGGGTGGGGAAGAATATCAGGCAAGAAAAATTTACCCTAATCAGAGATTACATTTTATTACTTTTCAGGGTTTTTACCATGTGTAAATAATCTCTCAGAATATTATTTGGAAGCTGTATACAGATTTGCATTCTGATTTTTAGGTAAACATTCGTGTTTGGACATTTCTCCAAGACTTTCTTTGAAAGCATAGTTTTACATGACTATATAACTGGTAAATGGAAGGGTGATCATATTTTCTGTGAGCGGTAATATTTTATTGGACATTTAGGATATATCTAACTTTCAACATTATAAATTTCACTATGAGGAACATCCCTATGTGTAAATATTGGTCCTCACTCATTAGGTCAGGGGATGGTCTGTTTTATCACTCTGTACAGAAAGGTAATGCCCACAGCTGTATTCCTCACTCAGTGCATTTTTAATTTTGGATAAACTTTCATTGCAACAACATTCTACGCATTTTAGGTCAGACACTACATCTTATACTTCTGTAACCCCAAGGCCTTCCACTTGCACATTGTATTCAATAGTAGGGACTAAGGAAACAAAAACTAACAACAAATAAAATGCTTTATGTGTGCTAAAAACAGCCATTAGATTAGGAATGTGATGGGGGGACGCCCAGTGGCTCAGTGAGGCATCCAACTCGTGGTTTCAGCTCAGGTCATGACCTCACAGTTTGGGGGTTCAAGCCCCACGTTAGGTTCAGCACTGCTGGTGCAGAGCCTGCTTGAGATTCTCTCTCTTCCTCTCTCTCTCTCTCTCTCTTTCTCTTTCTCTCTCTGCCCCTCCTGCACACTCTTTGTCTCAAATATAAGTAAACATTAAAAAAAGAAAATAGATTATCAATAGGGTAGTTGAACAAACAGTGCTAATCCACACCATATTTTGAACTATTTAAAAATAATATAAAAGTATGGGAATACATGATAAATGTAAGTATTTATAAGTAATATCATATCAAGTATCCTACTTTAAAAAATATTCAGGGGTGCCTGGGTGTCTCAGTGGGTTAAGCGTCAGGCTTTAGCTCAGGTCATAATCTTGTGGTTTGTGAGTTCGAGCCCTGCGTGGGGCTCTGTGCTGATGGCTCAGAGCCTGGAGCCTGCTTTGGAGTCTGTGTACCCCCTCTCTCTCTGCCCTCCCCCGCTCACACTCTGTCTCTCTCTTTCTCTCAAAAATAATAAACACGTAAAAAAATTAAAAAATATTCAGACTACTCGAGGGCAATCTTTATTAAATCTATTTTAGTTTTAATAGAATTAAAATTGATGTAAACTGATTGCACCTTGGGCAGGAAGTTTTCTGCAAACGCTCATCTATGAAAACATAATATCTTTCTGGTGTTATAGAGAAAATTCCAGGTGGGAGGACCATCACATGCCAGAGTTTATGACCGACATTATTAATGCATTCTTGAAGAAAGGGTCATCATAATCTGATTTCTTTTCTTTGACTCTCAAAAACATATTTGTTTTGGGAAATTTGGCAAGTTCAGTTAAGAATGAAAAAGTAGGGGGGTAGAAAGCACCTCATGTAATTACATTGTCTGGAGACACAGGGTGCCTGCAAGGAAACAGCCAGCATACTTTCTTCCAAAATATTTCCACTCGGCCCTAACGTAAGTGTGAAGTTGAGAGTTTAACTCGTCACCATCACACAGACTTTAGCCACACTTATTGAACGTCTACTAAATGCAGGGGACCGCGTGAACTTCCTTGTATTCCCCGAGATACTTTGATAAAATTTTCAGCTATCGATATCCAAAGATGTGCTTTACGATATCTTTTTTTGTTTTAAACAAGCGGGTGTTTTCAAACCCTCAAAGGCGCAAGGTGTTGTATCAGTTGGGATAGAAAAGACTGGCTCGTGTTATTAAGTAACCTGCAAAATTCTATTTTTGACAGCAGTATTTGTCCTGCTGGTGATAAGAGAGCACCAATTAGTCACCCCCTGGCTTTTGAGTTCTTGTTTTGCAAGTATTCAACGTTCCATCCCACAGGCTGCAAAGATCCAACAAAAAGAAATCCTCCAAAAATCTAACTGGCAGGCACCATAACATTTTAAATGGCCCTTTTGTGGGTATGCTCCCTGAATTGTAGTCAGATGTTTCTTTATCTTAAGTTCTTGTGCAGGGATTTTTATTGTCATTTTTTATTATTTTCTAAAACATTTATTTTTGAGAGAGAGAGTGTGTGAGAGAGTATAAGCGGGGGAGGGGCAGAGTGAGAGAGGGGGGCAGAGCATCCAAAGCAGGCTCCATGCTAACAGCAAAGAAGCTGACGTGGGGGCTCAAACCCGCAAACTGCAAGATCATGGCCTGAGCCGAAGTCAGATGCTTAACCAACTGAGCCACCCAGAGACGGCACCCCGTGCAGAGACTTAAAAAAGGAAACCTGTTCACTCTTGTGTGGATCCTGAGAAACTTAACAGAAGACCATGGGGGAGGGGAAGGGAAAAAAATAGTTAGGGAGGGAGCCAAACCATAAGAAACTCTGAAAAACAGAATAAACTGAGGGTTGATGGGGGGTGGGAGGGAGAGATGGGTGGGTGACGGGCATTGAGGAGGGCACCTGTTGGGATGAGCACTGGGCGTTGTATGGAAACCAGATTGACAATAAATTTCATCTTAAAAAAATAAAAAAAGAAACCTGATGTTGCCCTCTGTTTTTGAAGGCGGAAGTACGGAGAAGGTTGGAGGGTCTCCCCTAAGTCCCAAAGCGCCGAGGCTGTGCCTCCAACGTGCTGTTCTCCTCTTCCAGTCACTTACTCCAGTCTGCTGACCAGTGACTGGATTGAACAGATACCAGCATTGCAGCATCGTGACCAGCAGCTTTGGGGTAAGACCTAGCCAGTATTCTGGAAATTAAGGCCGAGAGTAATTAAGGGACGTGTGGAAGATCGTACACCTGCTATGTGGCCAAGAATAGGTTAAACCACAGGTTTCCAACTTGAGGTCTTGAGTGGCTTCCTGCACTTTGCAGCCAAAATCAGGAGAGCTCTTCCAATTCACTCAACACGGTTGTCATGTACGTATTTACACCCTGATCAGAGGCTTTTGATTGGGAGAGCTCGACTTGGCAATTCTAGGTTTTGCATTACGGAAGAATTTCTGACCCGAGTCATTCTGCTAACACAGAAATAGCATTACCTAGAGTGAATCATGTTACCAAGTTTAGGCTCAACCAAATATTGTTTGCATGCCTTGGCATGCTAATCACTAAAATCTCAATCATAAAGATAATATTATAACAGCTCTTAGTTCTGTATAATCTTGCCAGAAATTCTGGCTAATAGCCATAGAATTATAGCCTGTAAATCGTGGGCAAGCTACCGAATCAATCGTGCCTTGTTTTCCTTATCTGGACACTGGAGATGATCACAGTGTCGTTGTAAGCACCCACCTGCCCCCTCCCCTCTGCTTCGATCCCTTCCTCCTGCTCCAGCTCGGAGTCAGCAGGTGTAGTTCGCAGACTGGCATGGGAAGTTAGGCTTCGGAATGCACAGAGGAAGAAAGCAGGAAGCACCCTGTACCCTGACATGCCTGCGAAGGGAAGTAGCTATAACTTGGAAGTTTCTCTCATACTGCACCAGACCTATTATTATTGAGTGGAACTTTTTTTATTACCTGCAAGTTACCAGAAAAGTCATGAGGCTTGCCCTGAATTTCACTTGGGGGAAAAGGACGGACCAGGGCTTAGAATAACATTGAACAGACGATGTACATTGTTTTGTGATCAGTTCTCACCAAGTTCTGCTTGTTGAATGTAATGATTATATATTCATCGTTTTATTTAATAATTTTCTTCAACGCGTTTAGGTTTACGATGTTGAGGTGTTGTAAATAATGCCACCCTCGACAGGTTTATAGACATTCGTAGCATTATATTTGGACCTGTACAGATTCACTTCCAGAAGAGGAACATCTTTATACATAAATATTAAGAAATTGGGGTGCTTGGGGGGCTCAGTTGGTTAAGCGTCAGACTTTGGCTCGGGTCATGATTCTGCGGTTTATGAGTTTGAGCCCTGCATAGGGCTCTGTGCTGACAACTCGGAGCCTGGTGCCTGCTTCGGATTCTGTGTCTCCCTCTCTCTCTCTCTGCCCCTCCCCTGCTCACACTGTCTCTCTCTCTCTCTCTCTGAAAAATAAAAATAAACATTACAAAAAAAGAATTTGCTTTCAAAAGGGTACCACCACTCTCTTTGCATGAGTGTTCCAGATACAAGGAAAGTAAAAAGAAAAACTTAAATATTTTTGGTAACATTTCAACATAACTACACGTAGTACACTTGGCAACAATCTGACAAAGGAATATGTAATAAAAGGACGCAGCATATTTAATTGTTATCCATATGAAATTTGTATTCCATGAAAGCACGTGGTTTGGTCAAGTTAGAAAAGCATGTGGGTGATAGAGTACAGCTGGGAATGAAAATGCGTTGTCTGACGGTAAAAATGGCAACATTTTTTCTTCAAATAAGATAATTAATATCCCTAACACTAGTTTTCAATCTGTCATAACCTCTCTGAAGGAGGCTTTCATAGAAACCGTGATCTATAGATAATTCTTAATGATCACTGTCTGTAAACAACCAGTTCTAGGACTTTTTTGTTTTTCCTTCTGCTGGAGATGGGGAGAAATTATTACATACCATGAACTTGGTTGGGTAGCTGTTATGAGAAAACATCATGGAACAGCTAGGATGACCCAACGGTCAGTCCTGGGACCCCACATCTACATCTTCCCGCATCCCCAGTAGGGAGCTTCTCTGGAAACAGGCTGGTCCTGGGAGAGTTTGCTCTCTGCTGATTCGTGAATCACTGGTGTGGGTCTGCTTCACAGAAAGCATTGGGTGGTAGACACCAACGGCCTTTTCAGAGACCAAAGCGATCTTTCAAAGCTGCGATAGTCTCTCTGACTGTGAACCCGGATTCTGCCTTCAAATGACCCGTGAAGTTTAAGCTGATAACCCAGAGTAGAAAAGACCATCACCATCCAGGGTCACCTACAACCCTGAAATGACGTGGCTTCTTCCCCCCCAGGAAGGAACATCCGTCAACAGTTACACGACCGACCGTTCACATTTTGCACCTTAGGACCATGAATATTCCCACCATTCAGTGGATTCAGTGGTAGGTCTCAGCAGATATCACGAGAAGCTCCTACCTGGACCAAGCTATATCCTGTGCGCTGGACCAATGCGCGAAGGGCTGCTTCCTTCTGGGTTCCGCTCAATCCATCCCCGGATTTGTGATTTGATTCCATTGAGAGTGATTATCGGCAAAAAATCAGGTTAATTAGGGTTGCTCACTGAAACCAAATTTAAGATAAATTAAGTAAATTACTGTTACCAAGTCCAAACTTGTCCTTCTCATGAAGGACATCTTCAGGAAACATTCTCTATAAATAAGCCATTAAGGTTAGAGCCACAAACAGCCACACACGAACACGGCTGGTTAGATGTCCTCCTTAAGAGTTTTGTTTTTTTTTTTTAAATATTCAATTTTAGTTGGAATTTAGAAGTCACAAACGAGTAATACCCCTTCTCCAATGAGAACACTGATCGGTAGATCTCAATGCAATTATTTTAGAATGTCACCATATGCTCAAAACCAAATTATTATGTCAATTAAAAATACGCAGAATGGGGGTGCCTGGGTGACTCAGTGGGTTAAACGTCTGACTTCAGCTCAGGTAATGATATCACAGTTCGTGGGTTCAAGCTCCGCGTCGGGCTCTGTGCTGACAGCTCGGAGCCTGGAGCCTGCTTTGGATTCTGTGTCTCCTCCTCTTTCTCTACCCCTTCCCCCCTCATGCTCTCTCTCTCTCTCTCGCGCGCGCTCTCTCTCTCTCTCTCTGTCTCTTAAGAATGAATAAATTTTAAAAAATTAAATATGCAGAATGGTCCTTGCAGATCATCTATCGCTTAGACCACCCGGGAGAGGACACGAAGCCCTTTGCGAAAAATCTAAGAGATTATGAAAGCCTACGTATGTGCATGCTTATGTAGGTGTGAAGGTGGAATTTCAGACTTTTATTGTCTATACTTTTTATTTGGGAACCAAGTTTGAACTCCATTCCAAATGTGATAATTGCTCATCGTTAGAGGTTCACAGGGTAAGGGTGTGGCCATCTCGAATGGTCCAGGCTGTGGTAGCAGGAGGCCCTGGAGGCTCCCGTGTGCTGAGGGCCATACGCTGATCTGCTGGCTTGGCGTGAGGGCTCAGTGAAGGTTCCACGCTGGGCTTTCCCTCTGCTTACTGGGCTTTGCCAACAGGGACAGAAGAAGTGTGCTTTACAGTGATTTGAATCACATGCAGACTGAACGCATTTCGCTATGGGCCCTTCGAAAACTTTTCCGTGGTATGCACTGAGATTGCCTACACTACTTTGGGTGGTCATTTAAGGGTTCAGAATGAAGGTGCCGTTGATAATATATGGATCGAGTACAAAATTGGGTGAAAGGGAAGCTGCAGGCATCATGTCGATAAACTACAGATTCACAGAATTCTCCTAAGGTAATAACTAATAGACAAGCATCATCTAGCAGCTTCTAGAAAGCAATACTTGCAAGAAAATGTAGAAAGCCAAAGGAAAAATGAGATCCCAGAGCGACTCTTCGTCAGCTATTACAGGGACAGAGCAATTTCATGCTTGGCATAAAAGCACGGCCATTGCTGCCCTGGACTCTTCTAGTAATTCTTGCTTGCGTCTAACCCGGGTCAACCCCAATTTTACTTTTTCATTCTCTCAAGCAGTATTTAGTCAGTGCTGTCTGCACACCAGCTTCACCCCCTGCCCAGCTTTAAGGCCCCTTGTGTTAGTGAAGTGTGTTAAGTTAACGTACCAGTTTCCGTCGTGATCCTTTGTGAAAGGCAGTGTTCCCCCTGCCCCCGCCGACCCCTGCAGTCCTAACTTTGTATCATGGCAAAGACAAATTAGAAACTAGTTTTCTAATAGTGGTGATTTGGGACATGTAGCTTTCCTGATACTTTTATCATATAAATAACCGTTCTAGGGATGCTACACGGTGGGGATAAAGGAGACCCGTATTAGCTTTATAATTCTACCTGAATGCTGACTACAGTTATGTTAACTGTCTTTTCTTCAGGATACTCTCAACAACCCCCCCCCCACAACTGTCCCCCTGTGCTGGATTGAACCCACAAAAGCAGAGAGGCCCACGGGTGGACTGGGGTCCGGTGATGTCAGCCACATTTGTCATCATATCTTACGGATGTCTGAAGGCCAAGCCTACAGTCTTGTGGATTTGTAGATTTGCTCTTTGCCGACCTTCATGTTTTCCAGCAAAAAATAACAGTTTGTGGTGAAATGACAAGTTTTATTTGCAAAGCCTACCTTTAGTTTGGTTAATTATTAGTCAAGATAATTGAAGATGCTTTTCTGTCACAAAGGTCTTTTGGTCACGTGAACTCACTCTGACATGATTGAGAAAATCTGTAGAACATCGCAATATAGTGTCACGACTTTGGAAGTCAGGTCAGGGCGCGGAAATAGAATTCAGAATTTGCTACAAGAGACATCCAGTCTTCCATGTTTATTTCCCAAAAACAATCCCCTTTCCCAACACTGACCTAACCTGAAGGCTGAACTTGGAGCCCAGACAAATATTTCTTTAAGCAAGTCAAACTTCTGTTAAATCTGGTCAGTTTGGAAGAAAGATGGCACAGTGCATTTTCTAATTAACATCTTGTAACTGTTCCGATCTGAGACCACTGAATTTTGAAAGAGTAGTTCCCCAAGTAATTTACGGATGCGAGAGGATTAAAACCTACACATGGCAGGCATGAGGAACATTGCAGTAAAGGAGAGCACTCATGAGTACTAAGTATATGAATATACTTCTCAATAAGTAAGAATTGCTTATTTATTAAAATGTTTACTGAGTACCTACTATCATGCAAGAATTTTTTTGAGACACTAGGAAAATAGCAGAGAACAAAACAAACCCATCTCCCTTCAAAACTTCACGGAGTTTTCTAGAGGGTGAGAGAGGTCATAAACAAGTAACACACACAGTGTGCTGGTGCTAATTTCTGAGGAGAAAAAAAATATAAATGGAAAAGGGATACAAAGTGTGTGTGTGTGTTGGTGGAGAAGGTGAAATGTTAGCGTGATCCTGACGGGGGGAATTTGGGGAGAGACCTGGTGACGTGAGGGATGTGTTTGGGGGAGACCATTCTAGGTGGAAGGCCTGTGAGCGTAAGGACGCTGAGGTGGGAGCTTGTTGGCGGAGAAGAGGAGAGGCTGGGGCTGAGTGAATGAGAGCAGAAATGGGAGTTATGAGAGAGACGATGGTGGCCCAGGCCACAAAGGATTTTGTAGGTCACAGGGAGGACTTTGGCTTTTGCTCTAAGATGTGAAGCCAGAGGATCAACAAGATGTTTAACAGGGTCGTTCCAACATGGAAGGGAGTTGGGCAGGGCTGGGACTGAGCTGGGTAATGCAAACATGTTAGTCCTGTTTTTATGAACGTGTTTGTGATTTTGTTCATTGTGATGCTTTTGGCACGGATTCTGATTTTAAAAGATCTTGCATTAAACCATGACTTGGCCTGACACGTGAGTTTTTCTGATGTTGCATGTGAGGTAGTGCCTGAATCACCTCGCGCTTGTCAGCAGAAGGCTCATGGGGAGGAGGAGGGAGACCATTCAGAAACCATTGTACCTTCAGGGCAAGAGGGAGTCGTGGCTTCAGCCAAGAGTGGTGAGGAGGGGCCAGATCTTGGATATATTTTACAGGTACATTGGACGCATCATGGGAGAAAAACAAGATGAGTCAAGGATGCCATCCAGTGTTCTGGCTTGGGCAACTGGAAGAATAAAACTGTTCTCAGCTCAGATGGGGAAGAACAGATCTGCAGAAGGGCAGGAGCTCCATCATAGGCATGCCCATCTGGAGATGCCCGTTAGACAGCCCCATGGAGAGGCTAAGTGGACAGTCAGATAGATACATGAGCCGGAATTTTCTGGGAGAGTTCCAGGCAGGAGACGTCAGCTGGGAAGCTGTCTCCCTGGAGGTGATACTGAAGCTGTGAAGTTGAGTGAGATCATGTGCAAGCTAAGTGTAGAAAGTAGGTCCAAGGACTGATCTCTAGAGGACTCCAACTTTTGGAAGTCAGGAAGACCAGGTGTAACCTGCAAAGGAGAATGACCTGGAACAGAGAATGGCAGAAGGGGAACCAGATGAAGGAGGTAAATGGAAAGCCAAAAAAAGAAAGGATTTGAGAACGGATGAGTGACGAGGTGTCTGCGTCCTACCAAGTCAAGTAGGGTGAAGCCCAAATAGGGATGTAGACCCTGGAGCTAGACATCTGGAGTCAAATCCTCATTCTGCCTCTCACTATGAGAGGAAGAAAAGAACTGGAAAGTTCTTTAACCTCTTGGTGTCCATGTGTTCTCAACTCAGAAAGCAATAGTATTTCTCTCAGGGTTGTTGTATTACATGAGTAATTAAGTTGAAAGAGCTTTGGAAGAGTTCCTGGCACATAGTGAGAATGAGATTAGCGTCAGGCACAGATATCTATGATTTTAAAAAATGAGAAAGTGAGAGATGGCATAGTCACCAGGCACTTCAACTTCTCAGGATCTGCAGTAAGACATTCCACAGTTTCTTGGAAAAGCATTGTTACCTAGATGTTAACAGCTGAGAGAAGAACGGGGCAATGGATGGAAGTCAGATGGAGAGAGGTCACCATCACCATTACAGGCAAGAATGGGGGGGTCCCCATCACTGCCTCAGTGTGGTAGGGAGCACGAGGGGAGAACACGCCAGCCCAGGGCTTGGTTTACACCTGGCCTGGGGCAAGTGCTCCGACACGACTTGCAGTTACCACCCATGACTCCTGCTGGTGGAGAGCAGCAGAGCGCCCAGTAAGTTATCTATTGTGTTATTTTAATTGTTATTATCATTAATCTCTAATTCTATGGGGTAACATTTCAAAATCGCTTTCTGGGAAGATATAGTCCTGGGTCTTCAGCATGATTAGTGGTCCCTCCAGGACTAGATTCCCTTCTGGCATCCTAATGTACCTGCCACGGGGGCTGCCATGTTTTCTCACACTTGTTGGCTCCCTGCTTGGAATGACATTCCTTTCCCTTGCCTTCCCACATCTAAGCTTCACTGCATTGGCCCTGTTATCCTTCCAGACTGGATTGAAATGTCTGATGTGATCCTTCCTTTGATACCCTCTCTTGGGTAACATTCAGTACCACCCCCTTAATGCTCTCAAGAAAGTCTCTATATCCCTGTACTGTTGCACATAATCTGGCAATTATCTGCTTACATGGCTGTCTTGCTCACCACACTGTGAGTGCCCTGAGCGTAAGGACTGTGCTGTATTCACCTTTCTGTGCCCAGAAGGCTCAGCCTGGCAATTTGCTAAGTGCTCCATAAATAACTTGTAGAACCAACGGAAGACCTTGGGTGAGCATTTTGTAAATGACAATAACCTACACTTGATCTGAAGTAAAATGAATCTGCCTCAAATCTCCTACCACTTATTATTCTTCTGGTTCCCATCACTTCCAGAAAGTTCTACCCTGGGCTAAATTTGCTTTTTGTGAGAAATTGATGTCAGTGTTTTCACTGCATTTATGAACATGTTATCATCTTTGGGAGAGAGACCAGAAGAGTAAAACCGAAGAAGAGTACAAAGGGATTGAAAAACAGAGTTGACATTTCAATTCACTTTTCTTCTTTTCAATGCCTTTCTGGTTTTATATTTTCAATATTGGTGACGATATGATCCAGACAAGAAGGGCCTAGAAGTTATCGAGGGTTCAAGATTTCTGCCTTCCTGAAAGTCACAGGTTGATTGGAATGAACACCTCCCCTCCTCACTTGGTTGAGATTTTTCAATAGAAATTTCCAGAGTGCACCATTGGGCAAAGTCAGAGCTTGCTGTCCCTGGCTCTTGACCCTGGTGGCCTCAGGTGCCAGTGGGTCCTGGCTCAGGGAAGGTGGCAAGGAGACAAAGATAAGGAGAAAGAGGCATGAGAGAAGCAGGTTGGGAAGCAAAATCTGACTTTTCTGCATCTACAGCTGTGAGGGGCATACACAGCAGGCTGCCCTTTCTATATAACCCTCATCTCTCAAGAAGAAAAGCCTCTGTAAAGATTGAACATGTCAATCAGACTCACATAGAGAACCAAATTGTGGAAGGAAAAAGCATGAAGGGATTTGAGGTGACAGTTGTCCGATTCGCCCAAAGGTCCCGCAGTGTTGGAGGTAAGCACCCTCTTGGAACATGAGTTGGCAGCTATGGCAACAGAGAAAGGGGGAAAACAAATTTGTTTTTTGAAATAGTGAGTTAGGCAAGACAAAGGTAAGAAGTGCATGGTGGAGAGTGCACTGAGCGCGCGGGAAGAGTAGCTTGGAAAGGCAAAAGCAGCCGCGGTAGGGGTAGTAAGAGGCCGAGAAGAACAAAATGGAGAGCAAGGATAAAGACAGGGGTTAAAGTGAGTGGGTTTCTTGGTTTGCAAACTAAATGAAGTCATTATCCTCCATTTCAACCAAAAGGGCAACAGGCATGAACGTCATATCCACCTCACTCCAGGCCCTACGCTAGACGGTTTACTCAGGAAACGGAGTAGTTTGGGTAATGGTCTAGTTTCTGGACGCATGTCATGGACTTTTTCCAAAGAGGAGGAAGAAGGACACTGTGTGGAAGGACAGACGCTTTCTGACCTGGTAAGCAGAGTCAGAGGTGTTCTTTGGGATCTGGGCGAGCAACGTGCCCCGTGTGCATTTCCTGCCAGTGGGTTCCCCTGGGACTTCTCCAGACCCACGCCAGGCCTCCCCAGCGTTTGGTTGTGCACCCGGGTCGCATGACATAGGCTGGACGTGACCCTTACGCAGCATGCAAGTTGGACACGCGGTTTTATCGTGAGTTTCAGCCATTCAGTATCTCCTGGGAATTTTACACAGAAGGAGTCCCAGACTGTATCGAAATGGTTTGTGCCAGACGGATGACCAAAGTTGATGTATTTGTTTAATGACGCTACGTTAAGGTTACCGTGCATTACTTGATAACGAAACAGAAACTAGTTCTCATATTCTCCTTGGAAATACTTACAATCGGTCTTAGGTTTACTGGGAAGTGGATTCAGGTGAGAGCTCGTTAGTCGGCCACGCATCCCAAACCAGAGCAAAATTAATAGAGAACGCGCATATGTCAAATTCCAAAATGTAGCCATAAAAACATCCCGCCAAGTCCCAAGATGTGGCGTCTTATTTTTAAGAATGAATAAAAATAAAAACCAGCTGAAAAATTAAACCAGAGCCCCTTCTAGGTTATTAAGGCATTAGTAATGAATCATGCATTAATTTGGGCCTGGACAATTTGGGCCAAGGCAAGGCTTAAAGTAGAGAAAAAGAAAAGTTGTTCATAATAGATACATTAGCTTAGAATTATCAAAAAAGTCCTCCTCATGTATTAGGTTACACGTCTTCAGAGAAAGACAAGCTTGCATGGCAATTACTGTCCTGCCACCAATGATTTTAACTTTTCTAAGGCCCTGGTTCCTGTTCTAAGAGCAGGAGCACGGATACCTAACTTGAAGTTAAAAGTTGTGTTTTAGCAAAGGCTTAAACATCTCAGAGATCAGATATGGAGCACCTAGTAGAGTGCTGGGGATACAGGAAATGCTCACTGAATATTTCCTTCTCGTTCCTTCTCTGCTGCTCTGGGTGACTTATCTCAGCATCATCTGTGGTCCTCTGCATGGCTAGTCTCCCTCTAGAAATTGTCCAAGGTAAAGAGAATGCAGTATTGAATGTGTTATCTTGACCTCTTTCATGTTGCTTTCGTAGTTGATCTTTTTTTTTTTTTAATGTTTACTTGAGACAGTGAGAGAGAGAGAGAGAGAGCACAAGCTGTGGAGGGGCACAGAGAGAGGGAGACACAGAATCCGAAGCAAGCTCCAGGCTCTGAGCTGTCAGCATGGAGCCCGACATGGGGCTTGAACTCATGGACCACAAGATCATGACCTGAGCTGAAGTCGGATGCTTAACTGATGAGCCACTCAGGTGTCCCAATAATTGATCTACTTATTTCATGTGTTTATCGTCACTTCTCAGTAGGAAAAATCCTTAAGGTATTCAGTGTGTGTGTGTGTGTGTGTGTGTGTGTGTGTGTGTGTGGTCATACAGCTTGTTAGTGTTATAATGAAAATTTGACACAACTTAAATATCAGTGATTAAGAAATATTTGAATAAATAGTGCAGTGCAGCTAATAAAACTGATATTCTAGTACAATATTTACTTTAGACAGATATTTGTGAAATAGAATTGAGTAGTCTACAAAACAGCAGGTGTAGTCTGATTTCATTTGTGCTAACTTTCATATTCACAAGGAATTATAAAAGGCTAACTGGTTATGCTTGGGTGGTAGGTTAACAGATTGGTTTAACGTTCTCATTTGACTATTTTTAACTTTCTACAATATATAGCTCTTACTCTAATAATTAAAAAATAAATGACACTAATAAATGAAGGTCAATGGAAACAAATCATCAAAAATAAAGATGCAGTCAAGATTCTATTCTGAGGAAACTGGTGATCATTATTTAGAAAAAAAATACTGGAAATTACTACAAGCGTCCAACTAAAGAGACCAGAGAAAGAACAAAGTAGACTTTATGAAATCAGAAGGAATCCAAGTAAAAGGAAATCAGTGAGACAGAAAAATCTGTAGACTTGATAAATGTAACAGCTCATCGAAAAAGTTGGTAAATTAGCACCTCTGGCCAACCTTGATGAAGTGAAAGGGAGATGTTTTAAAAACAGGAGGGAGGGGCGCCTGGGTGGCGCAGTCGGTTAAGCGTCCAACTTCAGCCAGGTCACGATCTCGCGGTCCATGAGTTCGAGCCCCGCGTCGGGCTCTGGGCTGATGGCTTGGAGCCTGGAGCCTGTTTCCGATTCTGTGTCTCCCTCTCTCTCTGCCCCTCCCCCATTCATGCTCTGTCTCTCTCTGTCCCAAAAATAAATAAAAAACGTTGAAAAAAAAATTTAAAAAATAAAAACAGGAGGGAAAAATGGATAGAATCACAGGCAGAGAGATTTTAAAGAAGAAAATGTTTTTATCAATACACTGACAAATATGGTAAAGTAGCCAATTACCTAGTAAACTCAAGGGTAAAATAAAAATTTGAATAGGCTGATAACCACATGCTGTAATGAAAAAATTCACTGTCTTCCTCCTAAATAACACAAGATCCAGGTGGTTTTCTTGGGCAAGTTTTAGAACTCATTTAAGAAACAAGTAATTCTTGGACTATATAAAGCCTTATAAAACAGAAAATAATGCAAAACTGATACTAAATCCATCAATAATTTCATATCTCTGATACAAAGCCAGACGGAGATATCACAAAATAGAAAGCTCTAGACCCCAACATCACGTATAAATCTAAACACGGACTACAAACAGCAGAGCATCAAAATACTAATATACCATAGACACAATGGATTTCTTACAAAAACACAAAGACTGTTCAACTTCAGGGATTCTTATTAGTTTGATCCACATCAGTGATGAAGAAAAAAACATGATCATCCCAGTAAATGTAAAACTAGCACTCCCTTAAATTCAACACCCACTATTGGTTTAGAAAAATGACCCAACTCTTCAAGTTAGCGGTAGAATAAAACATACTTAAGTTGATGGAGAGCATGAGAAACATACAGAATAGC
Source organism: Puma concolor (assembly GCF_028749965.1). NCBI lineage: Eukaryota > Metazoa > Chordata > Mammalia > Carnivora > Felidae > Puma > Puma concolor. Next base: position 6,376,163 of record NC_141677.1, on the reverse strand, counting down.
GAAACACCGCAATCACTCACCCTCCTCAAAAGTAAGTGAATTGACTATGCAGGGCGGTTAGAACAAAGGCATACTACAAGAACAGTTACAAAAACAAGTTCCTCAATGAAGCAGAGATGGCAAGTGAAATGAGAGAATCTGTACCGTATAAACAAAATTTGTAAAAATATAATGTGGACTATCCACAATCGTTATGAAGAAAATGACAAAATTACATTGAAGGCTCTAACGCCTGGACACACGAAAGTGTTATTCTCGAAAGATATCCATTCTCCCCAAATTATTAATGTAGTGCAATACCAATTTAAGACCCAATAAAATTATTTTTAAATATGCCACATTGAGTCTAGCGTTGATCAGGCAGGAAAACCATCCAGGAGGTACCACAACATGTACTAAATGTATAGTATTCCTGGGAACCAGCCTTAATTAATGGTTAAAATTAAAACGGCACATGAATAGACAAATGGATGAATGGAGTGGCAGAAAAAAAGTCTAGACCTTTGGTTTTGTTTATATTTGAATTTGCTACTAGGTGTTACTTCAAAGGCTAGATCGTAGACACTTGGAGAAAAAAGTAAAGTTGGCTTACCAACTGACAGCATATAGCCAAATTTTAAGTGGATTAATGAAAAAACCTTTAAAAGCACTGTATAACTACTAGACAACAAGATGGAACATTTTTATACTCTTGTGATGCAGAAGGGCTTCTGAATCAGGCATATCAACAGCCATAAATGAAAAGACTAACAGATTTGGCTATGTAAAAATTACAAATATCTGTAACGGTATGAGAAAGTTAAAAAGCCATAGACAGGAAGAAAATGATTGCTATTTTTACACAATAGACCGAGAATCAGTATCTTTAATATACAAAGAGTGCTTTTAGTTCAATAATAAAGAGAGTCCCGCATCAGTGGGCAAATGAGCAAAGGGCAGGAGCAGTTAATTCACAGAAAAAAGAAAAATCATTTGTAAACTTATTTAAATACTCCTTAGAACGAAAAAGTTAAAATAAAACAAAAACACAAGATACCTTGTTTTTGCCTATTATGTTGCAAAATTTGAAAAGATTTTAAATAATGAATAGAGCTAACATGTATCGAGCATTTCTATGTTTCAAAAACTTTAAACCGAATTCATTTACTGCTCATAAAAACTCAGTGGGGTAGGTAGTATCATTCCTATGACGGGTAATAAACCAAGTTAGAGAGATCGGTTAATGTATCTGAGGTCACCCAGGTGACAAGGGACAGACCCATCATTTGAATATTCTGAGCCCAGAGTCTGAGCTCTTTATCACTATATTCACCTTAAAAAAAAAAATAGGTGAATGGTGCAGAAGGAGGAGGGAGATTATAAAACCTCTCCAGCTTCTCCTTAAGAGTCTTTGTAAGAAACCTGGTGACACCACAATGCAACTGATGAGGCAGATACTGTGGGGTTGTGTCTTCTTCCACTTCCACAGGGACAGATGGTTTTGGTCACCTAAAGCACCAGGGTAACTTGGCCTGTTTGCTGAAAAGAAAAGGAGCTTTTATCATCTAAGTAGTGCTGTGGGTAGACTGTGTGATGATTCACTTGGATACATGCAGGATCCGATCTCCTTTGGATATGGTCCAAAATGGATACATGGTCATTGCCAGCTCTCTGCTATGCACTTGGTCACACATACCTGCCCCGAAACCTCATCCCTCACGCTTCTGGGCAGAACGTGGAGCCTTCATAGATGACCAGGTGATGTATCACTTGGCAGGATGTGACTTGAATTCCATGTTAATTTCCCTTCTTAAAGTGCGGGTTCCTTCTTCCCATTGACCTTTACGCTTCTGGGTTGTAGACCGCCAGAGGGAGTCGGCTGTGAGCCACATGTCTGACTGTCTGATGTAGCCCGGCAATGGTTAACAGACGCAAGTACAACTATTTTGGGAGCAGGGTCTCCTCTCTGTCCCTCTGTCTCCATCTTCAAATGTCCACCTGCATCTTCTTTTCCTTTTCCTATCCCTTACTCTCTCTTTAATCCCTTTATTTTGTTCTCTCTCCTTCTTTGGTGACAACCCTGGCCAAAGAAACTGCTGATTCCACCTGGAAGGTACATCCTACTTTTTTTTTTAAAAAAAATGTTTTTATTTATTTATTTTGAGAGAGAAAGGGATAGAAAGTAAGCAGGGCAGGGGCAGAGAGAGAGGATCCCAAGCAGGCTCACACTGTCAGCACAGACCCGGCATGGGTTTGTGATCCCACAAACTGTGAGATAAAGACCTGAGCCGAAATCAAGAGTCAGGTGCTCAACCGACTGAGCCCCCCAGGCACCCCAGGTACATCCTGCTTTTAAGACAAGGTGTTAACAGCTATAGAGAGGCAGTGCTGGTGGAGGCTACTTTGTCAAGAGACGGTTATTTTTGCAAAGATGCTTTGGGCCAGCTGATACTTTGATGATTGTTTGTTGATGTTTAAATCTATCCACCATCTTATTTGGAGTCATTTGAAATACTAGATAGAGTAACTTAAAACAGCAAAACCTAAGATACGGGGGAAATTGTACTGTCATAAAAATATTTATGGGGAAAATGAAACGATACTAGAAAAAGTTCAATTGGAACGAGTGATTTAAAATTATCAGAGAAAATCAATAAGGAGATGTACAATAGTCAAATGATTATATTGTGATTTATGTGTGTTCCTTGTCTATACAGATATGTATATACATATGTATCTATACACATACACACCTGGACTGAATTTCAGCATTATAAATATGCATGGGGTGAGAAGGTATGTTTTATTTCAATTTTTTTTAAAAGTTTTTTATTTTTGAGAGAGAGAGAACAGGGGAGGGGCAGAGAGAGAGCAAGAGAGAGAATCCTAAGCAGGCTCCACACTGTCCGTATGGAACCTGATGCAGGTCTCAAACTCAGTAACCGCGAGACCATGAGCAGAGCCAAAACCAAGAGTCAGATGCTTAACCGACTGGGCCGCCCAGGTGCCCCACTTCTTTTTATTTTTTTAAGCACTGATTCAAAACCAGGAATCAGACACAATCTCAGTTGAGAAGAACAAGTTCCCCAAACTCTTGGGAAAGTTAAGCGCGTCCATCTGGTCCACAGATGATCATTCTTGCAACACCGGTCCTGACATCTAGATATTCTTTTTTGTTTTGTTTGAGGGAAAAGTAATTTCACATAGACAATATATTTTCACTTAAAAAGTGCATTTGAAATTGCATAATTTGTGCTCCAATGGAAACACCTCCTGTTTTGTTTTGTTTTTTTTTTTTTAAAGCATATTCTTAAGGAGATATAACAGAGGTACATTTGAACTGCTTGAAAACACATTACCCATTTCTTTGCTTACGATGCCCTTCAAATACCAACAAGAAGCCATTAAATCCCTGGGATTTAGCCTGAAACTGTAAATTACACAAGGAAATGCAGGTGAGGAAGCATTAAACTATGCATGTTTTGTCAAAATAGGACTTTGAGATTGAGCTGCAACTTTCCTGAATTTTAGCAAGTCCTATTTGCTCCCTTAAATCTCGCTCTCCTCAGTTTTTTATCATGCTCTGAGAAACAGCTTCTCTGTAATCTTCTCAGAGGAAGTGTCTGGTTTGAATGAATTCCTTCATCGTGACTTGAGAAGGAGGGCCCCAGACTTAAAATATTGTACCACGATACAACATACTCCAAACTGGCCCAGAGAAAGTCATTTGAGAATTGCTCTAGCCGGGTTGAGCTGACAACAGAGAAGGCATGCTGGGGGAGGGACAGGACTCCCTGCCTCTGGCTTGACGTTATAATCACGTGTACCTGGGATGCATCCTCCCCACCCTGGAGGGACCAGATTCACCCGGTCTGGAGCGGGGCCCCGGAAATGGGATGATGTAAGCCTCCAAAGTGACACTGATTGGCCGCTGAGTTTGAAACTGTTGCATTAAGCTCTAGTCCATCCATGTTAAATGTCAAAACAAAAACATGGGCAGCAATGGAATTTATCCCACCTGGCAAATAGACGGGATAGACGCCACATTAAGACAATTGTATTAAAGAGAAGAAAAAGCCTGTAAAAGAAAGGTAGAGAGTAGATCATAGGAGAAAAAAGGGGGATGGTTCCAAATTTTCTCTAATAATTATTGACATTTGCATCCTTTCTGATGAATAAATCTTTTCCTAAGCTAGTATTTAGAAATAAAACCTTTGAAATGCCCCCCTCCCCCAAACTATGTTCTTACTAGATTCTGGCTCAAGTGGTTTGCTTTCAACTGTTTCCATGAGGACTGGCCAATGAGGTACTTATATTCCCACTGTGGCTCGCATGTGGAGAGGAAGCAGAAGTGAGACCGAACGGATGGAGAGTGGGCAATGAGGAAAGAGGCTGGGAGGAGACCAGAGGAGGGAGGCGCTGAGCCAGGGTAACAGGGGAACCCCCTCTGCAGGTCCAGAATCACTCCTGCTGATACCCTGAAAGCCTCTTTCTCTGGAACAGGAAGTCTGATCTTGGCTTTTTTCCTGCCTTGAGTACATGTATATTCTCACCTGTTGCTCGTCTTGTACTCCTCCCCTCATCTCCCACCCTTTGTTCCGCTACTGGACTCAACCTGAGCTCACGGTGTACAATGCACGAGGCCCCGCCTCTTTCTGGCTGCCTCAGTCTTCTTGAAAGATCCCTTGCAATATTCTCCTGCTCAAAAGCACTCATTGGCCTCGTCGCAGACTACAGAGGAGGAATCCATTCCCCCAGGCTGACTTCTGTGCCTGCTGTAACCTGGCCCTAAGTCTACTTTCCTGGTCGTGTTCCAGGGCAAGTCCAGAGTATCTATTCTGTGCTTCTCCCACACACGCCCGTTGCTTCTTAGGTTCTTTGTTCCTCTTTGCCATTTGCCTTGCGCCTAGTTCCCCACTTCCTTTCACAGTCTTCCTGGCCGAGACAAACCCAAGCTCCCTCTGAGTGCGTGCCGTTATATGGGTATACGTGTATGAATGCACAAATGTGTGTGTGTAGACATGGGTGTGTACATACACACAAGTGTGACTCAACTCCTGGCTGCCAGTGTCAGTAGTGTGGCATCGCACAGGAGACTTCTCCGTACGCCCCTTTCCTTTTGTAACTGACTCTGACCCCATCATTTTGTTTTATTGTTTTTTATTTATTTTAGAGAGAGAGACAGAGAGGGAGAGAGAGAACGAGTGAGGGAGGGGCAGAGAGAGAGAGGGAGACACAGAATCCGAAGCAGGCTCCAGGCTCTGAGCTGTCAGCACAGAGCCCGATGCCGGGCTCAAACCCACGGACCGCGAGATCATGACCTGAGCCGAAGGCAGATGCGTAACCAACTGAGCCCCCCAGGGCCCCATGGGCCCACCACTTCTTTACAAATCTTTCAGCCTTGGCTCAGCTTGAATGAGAATATCAGAAACTCTGAGAGAGAGATCTTCCAACATGAATCTGGTTGGTAATGCTGAAGACTGAGAGATGAACAAGTCTTTCAATCCAAAAATGATCTGAGAAAACTTGAATAGTAGGTGGGAATCGCATGTGCAAGAGGAGGGAGGGGGTGATGGGGGAAGAAATGGAGAGCTTTGCAATCAGACAACATAGGAACTCTTGATGCCATTAAGTTTCTACTGTATTGGCTGATTTTACGCGCCAACTGGACGGGGCCATAGGGCGCCCTGACATTTGGCCAAATATTATTCCAGGTGTGTCTGTAAAGGTCTTTCTGGCTGAGATTAAGTTTAAATGGTAGACTGAGTAAAGCCCCTCCCCATTTGGTGGTGGGTCTCATCCAATCAGTTGAAGACCAGAATTGAACAGAAAGCTTAAGTGGGAGGGAACCCCACCTTCCCGGGACATCAATCTTTTCTGGACCTCAGACTTGAGCTGAAACCCTGGCTCTTGTGTCTCATGCCTGCTGGCTTTCAGACTGGAACTACACATCATCTGTCCTGGGTCTCCAGCTTGCCAACTTCAGGGCTTGGGGCTTCTCCGCCTCCATAATCATGCGAGTCAACCACTTACAAGTAAGTGGAAGATAGATACATCTTAGAGGTGCTAGTAACTAGTACTAGTATCTTAAGGTACCAGAATAATGACAAGAACAAAACTGCTTTTGTATATGCACTGAAATTCCAATTGGAATACCAGCTCTGTTTCTCCAGAGAACACTGGCTGACGCACATACACATATGGTTTCAGTGCTGTCACGTTTCTAGTAACCGTAAGATTAGGCTGCAGATGGCTATTGTGTCCTCTTCACTCAGTAATGATACCCAACTCTTCCCACCATGCCTCCTGACCCTCTTAAAGATCCCTGGGAAAGACGACGGGCAGACTTTAGAAATTCTAGAGTGGCCTTAGAAGAACAGAATTTCTTTGCCCATATGTTTAATTTCTAAGTTGATGTACACATTGGGAAAGTGGTAATCACAGCATGTGATGTAGATGTTTTTCAGCCTAAAAGCGGATGTTTATTCAATAGCTCTGGGACCAATTATTTGTGCGGCAGATTATAGGGGCCTGGCGAGCTGTGAACACTATATTTCATTCATTCTTGGACTCGTGTTATGATGTCTCTTCTTTCCAATTGAGATTGTCCTTTTGAACTTAATTGCTGCATCTGGTTTCCTCGGACCGATTTGGAACAATTAGGTCGAACACTTAATTCTCACCATGACTGCCAAGCACTGATTAATAAAATATGTTTGGTCCTTGAGTGAAGCTTACAAAAATCCAACTATCTAAAGCTCTATATGGCAGTAACCCTGAGGCAATCTGATGCTTGTAATGAAAGATAGCCTTATGTTTCCTTTCAAAAAATTAGATTATGGAAGTTCTGATTTTGTGCAACTTACATGCCATGGTATAAATTGTGTGTACTAAGTTCTTTGTCCTTATTTCTATTCAGCCTCTGAAGTCTGACATTTTTCTGTCTCTTAATTAATTAATTGATTGATTAATTAATTCCCATGGCCATTAATTAGCAAGTATGCAACCATCATTTCATACCTAGATTTTGTCTTACCTTGACCTCTGGCCTTTTTTCTAACTCTAACATCCTCTGCATAGCATTCGTTAATGTTCTCAACCATTTTGTTATGACATTTTCCTACTAAAAGACTTTCCATGGTCCCTATTCTACAACTCTATCAACCTATGTCATCACCTGTCAAATGCACCCAACTTTATATTTCCAGTGTATAGCTTCTCTCTACTCAGACCAGCCCAGAAGCCTAGGAGTCAGGAGAAGAATGGAGACGGAGACTCTAGGGGACAGAGGTATACATGAAAACAGCACAGATGGTGGAGAAGTTGAGTATAGTTGGAATGTTGAAAGTTGAGTGTAGCTGGGATGTTGAAAGTTGAGTGTAGTTAGAATGTTGAAAGTTGAGTGTAGTTGGAACGTTGAAAGTTGAGTGTAGTTGGAAAGTTGAATGCAAGTGGCGTGGAGGGGATCAGGTTTGGTAGTGACAACAGGTACGGCCAGTGAGGCAGGCAAGAATGAAACCAATACTGGCACGATGGAGTTTTCTGGGCTTCTTATGAATTCGGCATGGAAGAATTCCAACAGGTCCCCGTGTACTTTAGGAAGATGATTCCGCCAGTGTTGCGGACAATGTATTAGAGGCAGAAAGAGTAGTCTGGGGACCTGTGGGGAAAAAAGAAGTGTCCAGCTATGGCCGGCAGTGAGGATGAAGAGATGGAGAACCGGAGCCTTCCCAGGGACAGACGCGATCTTTCAGCTCCAGGCCCGAGCACCGAGCCTGACACTTAGTAGACACTTCATCACACGTATCTGCTGAGCTGAACGGAAACTTCCTATAGCCTCTCCGACTACTCCAGACTTTGTTCTCTCTGTCCTAACTTTCTAGTTTCAGCACATGATGACAAAATACACAGTATTTTGCCCTTTCTTGTTTATTATCGATTCCCAGGTTGGAGGGTGGCATAGTTGGCAAACCAAGGGATCATGGGTTTGGACCAACTCAGTTTCCAATGTTGGAGCTCTACCCTTAAGAGCTTTGTAAACTTTGGCCAAGTTGTTTAACCAGATCCCAGTTTCTTCATTTTGAAATTGGGGATCATGATGCCTACCTCATCGTGTAGCTATAGTGAGGCAAAAAGCCAGGACAAGTACACGGCACAGACTTTGGTACATGGCGCTCCATGATGTTTTTCTTTACCTCTTCTACTGTCTTGCTCTCCCCAGTCAGGTGCCTCTTTTATTCCACAGACAATATTATGAATCTGTTATGTGCATACAATGTGTTTGGTCTGCGAACTGAAAAATAAATGGGATAACTTTCTTGCCTTTCAGGACCCCCTAGTAAATAGTATTCATTTTTCCAGCAAAGTGAGAGACTGGGGAAGGGAGAGATTAATAATCTGGGGCCTGGGATGGGAGCTCTAGGGAAACCTTTCATGGGCTCCTTGAAGTGATAGGGACAATAGTACTTCTTTGTGTCCAGCACAGCATCTAGAAGAATGCTGAGCTCAAGCAAGGGGTTAACCAGTCAGCTCCAGTGGACAGAGTAACACAGTAATCCCAAGGGATTACCTCTTCCTGACCCTCTACCCACCATTCCTCTTTATTTTTTACTTATTTTTAATTTTTTAATGTTTATTTATTTTTGGGAGAGAGAGAGAGAGAAAGAGTGTGTGTGTGTGAGCAGGGGCAGGGGAGGGGCAGAGAGAGAGGGAGAGACACAGAACTCAAAGTGGGCTCCAGGCTCTGTGCTGTCAGCACAGAGCCCGACGCAGGGATCGAACTCATGAACTGTGAGATCATGACCCGAGCTGAAGTCGGACGCTCAACTGACTGAGCCACCCATGCACCCCAACCCGCCATTCCTCTTAAAGTAGATGCTGATCCCTAACCCCCTCCTTACCAGTCCCGATGCTCTGTTTGGCTCTTGCCCCCATAATTTTCTCTGTTGCCCTGCCTTTGCTGGGGGGGTGGGGTGACTGATTTGGCAACAGGTTGTCTTCTTTCAGGCCTTCATTTTTGTCACATTAATAACCACGCTATTCTTCAATCTGCATCGTCGTGAGTGGCTTTGAGCACTGATGGGTTCTTGGTTGTAAGGATGCAAATAAAACAGGCTGAGAGGTTCGCACTCTGGTGTGAAGTCCACATTTCTATTCTGCTTCCTTGATAATGAGCCAGGTTCCTTCAAATCATTTTATACTGACTTAATTAGGAGCCCCTGCCCGTGATGGAGAACATCTCTGCCTTGGAGAAGCAACAACAGTGTCGGGGAGAAATTGTCCCTAATTTGCTCCACAGGCCAGTGGCGAGGAGAGTGTTTTCTGAGCCGCCTGACCTCCGGTCTAAATAACTTTCTACAGGTTGACCCCAGGGCCCATCTCTCTCTCTCTCTCTCTCTAGTCATTTTGTTCTAGGAAAGTGCTGCATCATCAACCCAGGAATGAGATGATTATTATAGATGCCACAGCCCAGGTTTGTGTGCACCTGCTTGCTATCGTACTAAGCACTTCGCGTATAATTTCTGATCTCATCCCCAAGGTAACCGTGATTTTACAGGAGAGGAAACAGGCACAGGGAAGTTAAATCATTTGCTGCAGGTCACATTGCTGGGAAATGGTGGGGCCGGGATTCAAGCCCAGCCACTCTGGGTCTCCAGCCCCCGGCTTTAGCAGTGCCACTGTCTTCTCTTTGCTCTATGCTGTGCACGAATCTGTCCGTTAGACCACCGTGCTTCGGGGAATCTTTTGAAATACTGAAGTTCTAAATTATTATTACAGGAAGTAGTTGGCTTTGCAGCTTGTTTTGAAAGGCAAGTGAAAATAAGAGTTTCTAGACAGGATAGGTTTTTCTCCTACCTTAAAATACCCTAAAGGGCCACATAATAGCAATTCTTGGAAGATTCCAATTCTAGTCAATGCCCCTGTATTATGTATCTGTTCTGTAGTGAGGGAGAGACATGGGGGAAATTCGTATCTGGTAAGCGTGATGCTCAAATGTCTGTAATAATAATTCAACATTAATAAACAAATGCTTCCTCAAAGATCAAATAGCTGCCCTACAAATACTTACATTCTCCTCTGGTTCCCTAGGACACTTCCATCCTTGGCCATTTCTCTCCTACATGTCTCCTTTCCTATCGTCACAACCTACTTGTCCTAAAGGCCGTTCCTGCAAGGCTTTACCGGGCTAGTTAATTTGCTAAGTGATTTTAGGCTAACGTGTTCCTGAATGTGAACACCTCCAAGTGTCCCTATCATTCATACCCTGTATCCCGAGTAATTTGTATTCTACTATGGAAACATACTCTTATTATCCTAAATGAATAATTCTATTGAGGCTGCTGGGCCTGCTATTTGGGAACATTTGGTCTCAATTTAAAGCTCCAAACTAGGTCAGTTTAAATATGGGACTCCCTTAGCATTTACAGACCTAGCAGCCCAGTTATTCTGTCCCTGGGGAGAAGAGTGTGTCCCCCAGCTGGGAGGCGCCCGTCTTGAGACACTAGCGGAATGTGGGCCTCGGGCAGGCATGTCATTAGGACAATTACCCTGCAGTACTGCAAACCCCTCGCTGCGCTCCTGGTGCCCGTGCCTGCGCATCTCTTTTGCGGTCTGGGCCTGGCCCTCTCACTAGGTCACGAAAGGGGTCTCCTTCAACTGAGTCTCTGGCTGCGTCCGTCTGGGAGTCTGGGCCTGTCGAGGACGGTGGGACTCAGAAGGCCATTTTCCTCCCAACCACGGGGGCCTGTTAGTCTGCCTCCCGGGATTCGTGGAGAGACTCAGGCTGAATACAGGGGCGGTGCAGCGAGGGCTCCTATGAGGCGCAGGGCCTGCCTGAGGGTTGGGGGTCTGCACTTGGGTTCTTACCCTAACAGAAAAACGTCTTTTACCCTTGGGAAACTCCTTTAGCTTTTCTCTGTCCAATAACGGACCTCCAAAATTTAGTTGTAGTTCCGAGATTCAGCGCTTCTCGGTGCTCCCTTCATGCTCTGTTTTCAGAGCGCTCCGTGCCGGCCCGTTGGAGCTCACTCCTGTTTCCACCGCTTTTTGTTTTATTTTATTTTATTTTACTTAATTTTTTTAATGTTTTTATTTTGTTTTAGAGAGAGAGAGAGAGAGAGAGAGAGGGCAAGCAGGGTTGGGACAGAGAGAGAAGGAGACACAGAATCCGAAGCAGGCTCCAGGCCCTGAGCTGTCAGCGTGGAGCCCGACCTGGGGCTGGAACCCACGAACCGTGAGATCATGACCTGAGCCGAAGTCAGACACTCAACCGACTGAGCCCCCCAGGCGCCCCTCCACTGCTTTTTAGCCTTGTGCAGCCTTGGGTACGTTTCTCCACATTCCTAAGCCTTGGCTTCTTTATTGGACGAACCGCATAGCAACAGCACCTATTGCACAGAATTCCACAGGGTCGAATGAGTTAGTGTATGTGCCCGGCATGTGGCAGGAGCCCACATGGCAGGAGCTAAGAGCTATTATTCATATCATTGTTACCATCATGATAGGGTGCCGGTCCTGACTGGTTGGCCATGAATGCCCGCCTTGGGAGGCACTGCTGGGGATCTTCAGGAAAGAGGGTTCCCGACACAGTCACTTGGATGGGCCGACGTCCCCCCTCCATGGTATCAGAGTCTGTTCTCTGACTTCCACGGCAAGTAATCAAAACTATTAGGTTTAAATAAATCCAAGAAGCCCATCTGCTTCAGGCAGAAGGTCCCAGCTAGAAAGATGAGCAGTCAATTCAGTCCCAGCATCAAAGCTGGATGGAAGAGTGCTGAAGATGAGTTGAGGGGGATGAAAACCGGTCACCTTGACGCATGATGTCCTGCCAGTGCCCTGCCAGTGTCTGTTATTCCTCTCACCTTCCACGGGGATTCTCTTTACTTTTTTTTGTGTTTATTTATCTTTGAGACAGGACCAGAGCACGAGTGGGGGAGGGGCAGAGAGAGAGGGAGACACAGAATCCACAACAGGCTCCAGAATGGAGCTGTCGGCACCGAGCCCGATGCGGGTTTCAAACCCACGAACTGTGAGATCGTGACCTAAGCCGAAGTCAGATGCGTAACTGACTGAGCCACCCAGGCGCCCTATTTATTTGTTTTTGAGAGAGAGGGAGAGCACAAGCAGAGGAGGGGCAGAGAGAGAGAGAGGGAGACACAGAATCCGAAGCAGGCTCCAGAACTGAGCTGTCAGCACAGAGCCCAACGTGGGGCTCGAACCCACAACCATGAGATAGGACCCGAGTCGAAGTCAGACGCCTAACTGACTGAGCCACCCAGGTGCCACCTTTCCACGGGGATTCTTCTCTTTTCTGCCTAGTTTCATCTAGGCTCTTAGTTAACTCAGCACTGGGTCAGTTACGTCCAGTACGGAGGTGAAGCCTCCATACGTAATCTGCCCTCTGCTGCGGGAGCCCAGCTCGGCTGCTAAACTCTGGTGGCCAGGTTGCAGCCTCCTCACTCTGTACAACTGGAAAAATGAGCAATGACTCGGTGACCTGGAAGAAAGCAGGCATGCTGAATTGACAGTGAAGAGATGTGGCACTAGAAAAAGTCCAAATGCTTCTGAATAAAGTGTTTTGTAAACTAGAATATTCTATAGAAATAAGGTATTACAGTAGGCAATTCTGCCATGTAAGTGTTCTTTGAATCATTTGGGCATCCCAAAACAATGATCATTTTTTAACCGCTGGAAGAAGAGGAGGAATCACTGTATCACTGAAGGGGGGGGGGGGGGGTTAGTGAATGGCAAACCAGTTTGGCTACTCTGTTGTTCCATGCGGCCAAATTGTCGTGTGCTAATTCTCTTAGCCATGTTATTGCCGGGGGCGCAGCCCTATACCTAACCTTGCAAACTGGAGGGAGTTAAGTTAGTCCTTATTCTTGCCTTCCTCTTAATATTACCAGGGATGGAACCCTACTGGAATAAACAAACCTGGAAAATACTTTCCATATGATTGGTAATACCTACACATATAAAATTCCAGGTACCTATCTGTGTAAGGAAAAAAAAAGGTAAGTTTATATATCTTAAAAAAAATCAAATTAAAGGGGTGCCAGGGTGGCTCAGTCGGTTGATCATACGACTCTTGATTTTTTTTTTTTTAATTTTTTTTTTTTCAACGTTTATTTATTTTTGGGACAGAGAGAGACAGAGCATGAACGGGGGAGGGGCAGAGAGAGAGGGAGACACAGAATCGGAAGCAGGCTTCAGGCTCTGAGCCATCAGCCCAGAGCCCGACGCGGGGCTCGAACCCACGGACCGCGAGATCGTGACCTGGCTGAAGTCGGACGCCCAACCGACTGCGCCACCCAGGCGCCCCATGACTCTTGATTTTAACGCAGGTCATGATCTCATGGTTCGTGAGTTCAAGCCCCATGTCGGGCTCTGCGCTGGTGGTGGGGAGGCTTGTTGAGATTTTCTCTCTCTCTCTCTCTCTCTCAATCCCTCTCTGCCCTGCCCCCCTCCCCCAAAATAGATAGATAAACTTAAAAAAAATCAAATTAGCAAACTCAAGATACCAGCATGTTTTCGTCAAGGCAACCATTTTTATAAAGGGAGATCTCTAAATTTTCGGTTTGGGTGAATCAAAAATACTCCACACAAAACCTTAATTTGTTAAATTAACACTTCTACATAGTTCTTAAAGCTGAGGTCCTCGTTGGACTGGGGTGGATGGGCTAAACTGATTAAATGAGCTCTCCTGATCCCATCAGCAGGACATTTTACAGCCGCCTGGACCCTACAGTGACGCTTCTCCTTCTCCGGATGCTTTCCGGGGGGGTGGGGACTGTTAGAACTGCACTTTAGAGGAGCCTGGTTACTGTTTCCATGAGTAAGATCAAATGGTGTTTACCCTCCGTCAATCAATACCGTCTTGTTTGAACGGATTGAGTCACTTAGAGACACATAAGGTAATGAAAACGATTGTGCAATGGTACCCAGCGTCCTACCCCGCTCGCCGAGGGATGACAGTATTTTAAGAGCCGGTTCCCGAAACCGACGTGTCACATCGACTGGCCGTGTGGTGAAATGAACACCCGCTTGGGACCGGATGCCCTGTGGGTTCTCTGCCAAGGGCCCTGGGCTTTTAGCTGAGCGCTTCCTTGAGCAACCTTCCCTAAAACAAAAGGATACTCTGCTCTGTTGCCGTTGCTGCTGTCTGTGTAGAATAAAAGAAAGTCAGAGGGGTTTTTGTTTTTTGTTTTTGTCTTTTTTTCCGAATAGATAGAATATGGTTACCATTGGTGGCTGATCAGAACTTTATCGTTTGTGTACAGTTTTCGATCGAAAGCGTATCAGTACAGTCTAAACAAAGAGCAGCTAAGTGGGGCGAGTTTCAGGAAATTTTGCTGGAGGTTGTTACAAACAGAGACATGGGAAGAGGACCGCGTTTTGCTGAATTCCTACCGTGTGCCCCAGATGGCGCCTGAACCGTTTGGCTATGTCGTCTTGTTAAACCCTCGCGAAATTCTGCGGGGTGGGTCCTACTCTCCTTGCACACTTGAGGACTCTGAGCCCAGGGAAGTTAAGTAGTGGGCCCGAGGCCACACAGCGAGGGGAGCTTGGGAACAGGCCTTCCGAGCGAGCTCTGTCAGAGGAAGAGTCTGGTGTTCTTTCTGTAACTAATTTGGAAAGTCTCGAAGAGAGGCATGGTCTCGTTTGTTGGGAGATTGCTAGGCTCTCAGGTCCCTCGGATGGTTTCAGCTGGTTCCGGGTTTAGGGGCTGCAAAAATGTTTGTTCTTTCTCAATCTGTGTTCTCAAGAATGCCATTTCTGAGACATGTCAGTAGATGTTCCCGAGTGATGTTCTGTTATAGATGAAGCTCAGGAAGCAAATACCACCCACCCCTAGATGCTCACCAGAAACGGATACGTTGACACGCGCAGTAAATGCCTAGCCCCCCGGCAAGTACAATTACAATGGTTTACTAACTGGGTGATGTCGAGCCTGGTAGGTAACTAATCTGTGCTCAATTTTCTCATTAGTAAAATGTTATAATAGTGTCTTACCTTCCATGGCTGTTCTGAAAATAATGTAGATAAACAGGAGTGGACTGGGCGATATGGTGCTTAACAAACGTCTGCGATTATTATTACTGCAAACATTCATGTGATAACATTCACCTGCTTTAACCTAACCACCTTTCCTCAACTTGACATTGGGGTTACTTCTGGGGGGGGCACATTTATTAACATCCACTGAATACAGCGTAGGACATGTTGTATTTGAGACAACACAGAGTCAACTTGGGATTAGCCCACTGAAAAATAGTAACTAAATATTCAATAATAATAACAACAAACAACAACAACAACAACTATTCAGTGTTTCCCTATCCAACATGTCAGTTCATATTTGCCCACTGTTTTTCTTTCTTTTCCTTTCTTTTTGACAATTCTCTTTCCCCTTCCCTTACACCTGATAAATAGTAAGTTGGATCAGTAAAATGTGAGAATGGTCTCAAATGGGCAGTATTAACATGATTCTGGAAAAGATGGCCCTGAAAAGTCATCTAGTCACTCATGTCTATTAGCCCCTATTTGGCAGGGGAAGGCCTCAGCTCCCCCAACAAGTAAGCCCTCTCGTTATCTCCAGATCTACATTCCTACTGTTTATACCTCAGCACATATTACCAAGGATGCTTCAGACCAGACCAACACATCTTTGGAGCTTCGAAATCATAACGAAAGCTGAGTCCGTCAATGTGTGTTTTGCGAAACACTAATCGGGCACCATGCACAAAAATGTTCTGTTCCTCGCCTCCTGGGAGATACCCAATGCACATCTGACAAGTCCTACTGCAAATACACCTGTTTAACTTGGAGCCCCATTTCTCCTTCGCATTTATTTTAACCATCATGGCACAAGAGTAATTCCATCAGAGTTTGAGAGATTTCTGGTAGGAATGGATATTCCTGGTAAGTGCTCTGACTGCCATCTTTCTTTAGAGAAAATCGCATCATACTTTGGTTATGAATCATCTTTTTGGGGTGAACAGAATGATCATGTGAAAATATATCTGCTGCGGCACTTGCCCAAACCATCCCCAAAGGAAAAGCTCTAATAATCGGCTATCCCCAAAGCTGAGGTTTAACACACTCAAAGCCAATCATTTTCCATGACTGTTTTTGTTTTGTTTTTTGTTTTTTCTGTTTTGCTAGAATGAAAAGCAAATAGCTTAGGCTGTTGGTGAGAGGTAGGATCCTGGCAAAAGACACAGAGAGAATTGACCAAGGTGATTTTGTGTGGGTTTCTTTTCTGTGGGGTTTCGCGTTTTAGATTTTGGTTTTCGGTGGTTGTGAAGGTTAAGAGAGAGGGAAGGAGAGACTTGAACATACAAAATCTCAAGTATAGTAGGAATTGTGACCTACACAGAGAACTCAGAATCTGCTGGTGATATTAATGCTATTTCTCCTGTAATTACATTTTTTTTAATGTTTCCGGGGTTCCTAGGATCAGGACAGCCAACCACAGTTCTCCCAGCTGTCTGGCTACTGCTAAATATACTTCTCCGACACATCAGCCCTGCACTTGAACCTAAAGCGGTAAATCTACTTTGCAGCTTCAGAATTTGATTAAACCAAGTAGTGGAAGATGGCTGCCATTTCATTCTGAGATCATATGATGGTCCCAATCTGTTCTTTGGTTTTCGGGTTGCTCCATTTGTATGAAAACAGCCAGAAGGCACCCTGAATTAGGCTCTAGGGTCGAAGAGGGCAGAAGCTGTTCTCACTGCATTCCCACGGAGCCACCCTGCACAGTTTCCCAGAGCCGAAGCAGAAAAAGCAAAACACATGCACCGTACCTGAGCGATTTCAGAGATCCCCACCCGGAAAAGGTTTCCTTGATTATGGCGAGTTCAACGTGTCACTCTGGTTATGCCCTAATCATCATATCAAACTCCAAAGGTTCAGTGGCTTTAGGTTTGGTTTACAATTGCTGGGAGTTAAACTTTAACCCGCCCTGTCCCTTGCATCCATGCAGCCCTTTGACCGGATAATTGGGTCACCGCAGCCCAGCAGAGTCGACAACACGACCGTGAGCATTTGTTCACAGCATCAAGATACGTTTTGCGCGAAACACCAGTGGCGTGAATATGATTTTGAGGCCGTTTTCGTGAGTTGCGTATTGAAAAGAGTGGAAATCTCTGCAGTGTGCATAATGGGGCTTTTATTTACGTTAGCTCCCTTGTTTTCTGTTGCATCAAAATGACATTAAGTCTAAGGTACATTTGGGAGAAACTTTTTTTTTTTTTTTTTTTTTTACATTTTTTATACCACTGTGGTACACGAAGTAAAGTGTGGCGTTTCGGGTCAAGCATGTAGATACATGTTGGCTTACAAGGAGAATCTACACAAAGCGTTTGTACAACCAAGCAAGTAGGGTCCGATGGGTTGGGGAAACACACTTCTTTTTACAATAGCTGCTCATCTCCACCTTAAGAGGGCACGGTTACTGTGGACGCACAGCGATGAGCTGTGTACTGGGTCCTCTGGGATCTGAAGCTGTTATTCATGGCTTGAAATCTCAGTGGTAACTGCATTTCTTTTCTGAAGAAATTTTTTTATTAAAAAAAGTTGTTTAATGTTTCTTTCTCTTTGAGAGAAGGTCAAAACATGAGCGGAGAGGGGCAGAGAGAGAGAGAGAGAGAGAGAGGGAGACACAGAATCCGAAGCAGGCTCCAGGCTCCCAGCTGCCAGCGTGGAGGCGGATGCGGGGCTCGAACCGATGAACCGTGGCATCGTGACCTAAGCCGAAGTCAGATGCTTAATCAACTGAGCCACCCGGGTGCCCCAAGCATCTAACTCTTGATTTTGGCTCAGGTCATGATCTCACGGTGCAGGAGTTCGAGCCCCATATCAGACTCTGCGCTGACAGAACAGAGCCTGCTTGGGATTCTCTCTCTCTCTCTCTCTCTCCCTCTCTCTGCTCCTCCCCCTCTTTTTATCTCTCTCAAAATAAATAAACTTAAAAAAAATTAAAAGCAAAAACACCATAAAACCAAAGCCCTCCGAATTTTGAGTAAAATTTGGCTTCTAAGCCACAGACCTCCAAACCAGATTTAGAGGCTACCCTCTCTTGGCTCCAGTTCAAGTAAGAGGAGTCTAATTTTCTGGGGTGACAGCACAAGTTTTGCCCTGGAGTTGTGCCCTGGGACTGCGCTCTGGGGGAAGCACTCATGCTCCAGGAAGCCACACAGCTGCACGAGGGACACATCCCCGGGCAACCCTAGGGGTGGACCCCCTCCGAGCTGTGTCCCTGGAGTTTCCCGGGGAAAGCTCAGTCCGGGTTTGCACGGTTCCTGAGCGAGTGGGGGATCCTTACCATGCGTTTGCAGAGAACTGTGGGGGAGATGTCAGTCCAGGGACAGTTTCCTTCGCTGTTTTGTGTGGCAGGTGCCTGAGGTGGGTGAAAAATGGAGACGTGGAGAGAAGAGCCCTGGGGTTTCAGGTATTTCGTGGAAACAGAAAAACACAGCAGGTAAAAAAGATGGCATTGATGAACTAGTTATAAAAAAAAATTGGCTTCTCATGTGAGGCGTCCTGGCATTCAACAGGACAGGGCTGTGCTCATGTGAGACCAAAGGGTTTGAAAAATCAGTTAAAAGAGCCCTAAAATCTGATAATTAGATTGGCCAATTGACATATTAGCCAGAAGACCAAAGGCAGTAATGAATTGGGTGGCATTAGGATGTTGCTGGAAGGTTTTTCCTTTTTTATTTCCTAAGTCCTATCTCCTTGCTGCGATAGGGATACAGCAGTCTGTAGCAAAGAGGGAAATCATAGACAATCTCTTTCTGGAGGGTACTTAAGGGGACAGTCTGTGGCCCTGGGACCAAGGGAAGCCACACTTGTGACCCTGATCCCATCAGCCCAACCAAGGGAAATAACTGTACCCAGAATGGCAGGGGTTAGCCCTTCTGGGCCCTCGTTCTCCTAGGAGGGACAAAGCCGTAAGCAAATAAACCGTTACACGGTGTGAACAAAAAGGAAATCGGTTTCAGTAGTGACTGGTGAATAGTTGGTCATCTGTCTCTTCTACAGTCACCCAGGACCTACTAAGCATCGTGTTACATGGGTGGTTATTTAAAATGCAGGTTGAGTCTCTTAGCAGGCTGTCAGATCATTAACCTGGGCTGTGGCCAACATTAAAGCAGAAGAGAAACTGTCAGGTGAATTGTACGCAGAAGGGGTACGTTCATGAAACTTTGGTTTCAGGTGCGTGTGTTTGTGGGCGTGTGTGTATTGCTTATGATGAAAAATTTACACTAAGGCACAATTTTCAAAGCTTCAAAATAATATGTTAGTTTTCAGGGGTTCAGTGGTTGACCGACCAGATGTAGAGTATACTCATTAAAATTTTTTTTTAACGTTTTATTTATTTTTGAGACAGGGAGAGACAGAGCATGAACAGGGGAGGGTCAGAGAGAGGGAGACACAGAATCTGAAACAGGCTCCAGGCTCTGAGCCATCAGCCCAGAGCCCGACGCGGGGCTCGAACTCACGGACTGAGAGATCGTGACCTGAGCCGAAGTCGGCCGCTCAACCGACTGAGCCACCCGGGCGCCCCTAGAGTATACTCATTAAGCAAATACTCCCCACAACACTCCGCTAAAGGATAGTTGGAATAAGAATTACAAAGGAGGAGTCCAGGATGCTAAACACAGCGTTAGACACAGGTGGAACTGGGGAGGGGGGACTGAGGAAAGTCTTCCAGAATGTCTGAGACCAGAAGGGGGAGGGCACGAAGGTGGGCATTAGAGCAGGTGGAAGCAACACAGTGGATGCCATGAGTTTGAATGACTTTGGCACAAATAACTGATAGAGGCCAGGTGTGAGGGGGAGAAAGAGGCTGGAGCCCAGTAAGTGGCACTGGGGACCTTCAGTGCTACCCCCGGGCAAGGGGGAGTCCCTAGAAGGGTTTTAAGAAAGTGAACCATGTGATAGATTTGTGTATTTGGGGTGTAGAGTTGAGAGCAAATTGTTGGGGGATAACAGTGCCTCTCTCCTTTTTTTTTTTTTTTTTATTAATTTTTTTTTTCAACGTTTATTTATTTTTGGGACAGAGAGAGACAGAGCATGAACGGGGGAGGGGCAGAGAGAGAGGGAGACACAGAATCGGAAACAGGCTCCATGCTCTGAGCCATCAGCCCAGAGCCTGACGCGGGGCTCGAACTCACAGACTGCGAGATCGTGACCTGGCTGAAGTCGGACGCTTAACCGACTGCGCCACCCAGGCGCCCCTCTCTCCTTTTTTTAAGTCAAAATGTTTGTCTTAGAATTATTCATACATATATATATATATATTTGTATAAATTATATACATTATAAATATAAATACTCATATATACAAATAAGAGAGATTTGGATTCGAGGCAGGAGAAGCATCTGGCAGACCATTTGGAGAGAAGGTGGCAGGTGATGGGGGTTGATCAGGGTGCCGACAATAGAGCAAGAATGGACAGATGAAGGAAGAGACATGCATAGCTGTCTGCGATCAGTCCGTAGTAGGTGCTCATTAAACGGTAGTTCTCATTTGCATGTGAATTTCTTTTTTTTTAAATTTTTTTTTTTTTTCAACGTTTATTTATTTTTTGGGACAGAGAGAGACAGAGCATGAATGGGGGAGGGGCAGAGAGAGAGGGAGACACAGAATCGGAAACAGGCTCCAGGCTCTGAGCCATCAGCCCAGAGCCTGACGCGGGGCTCGAACTCACGGACCGTGAGATCGTGACCTGGCTGAAGTCGGACGCTTAACCGACTGCGCCACCCAGGCGCCCCATGCATGTGAATTTCTTGGCTTGTGGATTCTAACTGATCTTGCCTGTAATATCCAACTGTCTTGGCCACCCAGCAGAGCTGGCATATTTAGGTAAAAATCACTGATTGTTTATTGATGGCGTAGGTAAAACATAAAATTGTCAAAAACTTCAAAGCCAAAGATTACCAAGACCTAGAAGTTTCCCTTCTGGCCACAACCCCTCCCTCTCCTACCTCAGTGAAAGATTTCTTTACTGTCGTCAACTTCCTACGAACTCCAAGTACATTTTGGAAGGGGGTATTTAATGAACTGGAATGGAGTGTTCTAGAAAATGAAAGGGCCATGCCAGACACACTACACAGGGCAAGTGTCTTATTCTCTTTCCTGATCCAATGTGTGGGAAGATCTCTGAGCAAGGAGCTGGTACTTGGGGAAACCAGTGCTAACGTTGTCCCTCGGGAGCTCTGTCACCTTGAGCAAGCTTCTGCCCCTTGTGCGGGTCTCCGTGTCCTCGCCTTTGATGAGGACAGCATCTCCCTCAGGATTATGGAGAGGGTCAGATGAGTTGGCATGCGTGAAACTGATTTGAAAGTAACAGGGTGCCGTCAGAGCAGAGTGGGATCATTACGGAGCAAGTTAAACCTGCATCCTCAAGGCTGTGTCAGGGGAACGTCGTCATCTGTGAAATAAGGACTTCTAGAATGTAAGCCTGCTCCTTCAGAGATGCGCGGCACTTTGAACCTAAAAGCCCGGTTGCTTATTCTTACTGCCTGCGAGACGGGAAGAGGGCGGCACTGAATTCACAAGGTTAGAATCCGTCTGTTCTCTAGCGTCCCATCTCAGGATTTTAGACCTTGTGAAACGTATTGGTTTTGTAACTACAGCCATCTAGTGTTGATTGATTAAAACATGCACATGCTCGCGGACATACACACACATGAATGCAGGTGCGCGCGCACACACACACACACACACACACACACACACACACACAGACACTCATACTCCTTTGTTTTGGGCTCTAGGAAATTGCATTTGGTTCTCCTGACACCTTTGAATGGTATTTTCACTGTGCCCTAGTTGTAGGGTGAGATGACTCGAGAAAGTATCTGAAGTCTAGGTTCCCTCTGAAAATCATGGAAGCAAGTGGGATACTCCATACTCTGTCTTTTCCACGTGAGTGGAGGGGCGCCTGGGCAGCCCAGTCGGGTAAGCGATGGCTCTTGATTTCAGTTCAGGTCGTGATCTCATGGTTCGTGGGTTTGAGCCCTGTGTTGGGCTCTGTGCTGACAGTGCAGAGAGTGCTTGGGTTTCTCTCTCTCTCTCTCTCTGCCCCTCCCCCCCAAATAAATAAACATTAAAAAAATAAATAAACATGAGTATCCTCCTCATGTCAGTCCCTGTTTCTTCTCATAGTCAGTCTTAGGTTTCATGAATGATCTTGAAATTAGAGTTTCCAAATGTCTCATTGTGTTTTTTTAAAGCAATGTTGAGTTCATCCCCAAAGCAAAAGCAAATATTAATTATTGTAAAAGAACAATTTTAGAAAAAATTCGATCACCAATCTGCTGATTTTCTTTATTAATATCAGAAAACACCAATCATTGGTGATTGGCTCACACACGAGTGAGAAGGGGAGAGGGAGAGAGAGAGGGAGACACAGAATCTGAAGCAGGCTCCAGGCTCTGAGCTGTCAGCACAGAGCCCAACGCGGGGCTCGAACCCACGAGCTGTGAGATCATGACCTGAGCCGAAGTCGAATGCTCAACTGACTGAGCCACCCAGACGCTCCATAGAAGTTCCGTTTTGTTTCCGTTTTGTTACTTTTCTTCGTCTTAAGTTCCATCTTTTATTTCATAAACATGATGAGCATATTTCTTTTATAGCCCGTATGTGATCATTACAGTCTAGGAAGCGATTAGCAGTCGAATTCTTCTCTTTGTTGTTTCTGTGGACCCTCTCTGAAGATGCCACATGTCCACATAGTTTGCCACTTTAGGTGGTGGGGTTATGTGTGATCGAAGCTTTTTATATGTGGGAATCCTGGATCTGAGTTTGCCAGCTGGGTGGTGAGGGAGAGTCGCTCCAGAGAGGCTCTACGTGGGCTTTCCCTGGGACACATTTCTGTCTTGACTTTCTTACCTCGGGATTTCTGAGACTGCAGGGTACAGATGAGACAAGTGGATGTGTGTGTGTGTTTCTGTGTAAGTATATATATTTTATAAAAAGATGTAGATACACCTTACAGCTATCCTAAGATGGGCATAAGGAAAGGGCAGTGGTTAAAAACAGGAGAAATTTGATCTCATTCAGAGGGAAGATTGAGACAGACAAATTCCATTTTCATTTCCCTTCGCCAGGGGGCAAACATTTTCCAGTTTGCATTTCATTTTGGGTAGTGCAGCTCATTTAAGAGTCCTGGCTCCCTTACTTTTTTTTTTTTAACGCTCCTTAAATTTACATTCCTTCCTGTGAGTTCAGCTAGGCATTTACGTGAACATTCTATTTTCTATCCGCATCTCCACATCTTTTAGTGGAAATTATATTCATTTGAATATATTAATTAATTTGAATTAAGTTTTGATTCTTATAATAGGAAGCCCCAAATAGCAGTGATATAAACAGGATAAAAGTTTATTTCTTTTCTAAAATGTTTGTTTATTTTTGAGATGGAGAGACAGAGTGCAGGTAGGGGAGGAGCAGAGAGAGAGAGAGGGAGACACAGAATCTGAAGCAGGTTCCAGCCTCTGAGCTGTCAGCACAGAGCTGACAAGGGGCTCGAACTCCTGAGCTGTGAGATCATGACCTGAGCCAAAGTCAGACACTTAACCGACTGAGCCACCTAGGTGCCCCTATATACATGTATTTTTAAAAAATGTTTATTTTGAGAGAGAGAGAGAGAATGGGGGAGAGGCAGAGAGAGAGGGAGACAGAGAATCTCAAGCAGGCTCTACACCATCAGCACAGACCCCAGTGCTGGACTCGAACTCATGAGATGATGACCTGGGCCGAAATCAAGAGTCAGAAGCTTAACAGACTGAGCCACCCAGGTGCCCCATTATGTAAAATAAGTTAAAGGAGTCAATGAGAGGTAGCAGGGGGCCTATGGGATTTTATCAGGGACTCCTTCCTGTCCTCAGCTGCAATGTGACCCTCATTTTCATACACTGGGGTCCTGCTTGAGCTCATCAGGACAGATGAAATCCAGAGGGTAGGGTCAAGAAAGGGGTTAGAGGTCGTGTCCCTCTCTTAAGGGAGACTCTCCTCAAAGTCCCACTCGACAATTCTGGCCACGTCCCGCTGGTCAAAATTTGGTCTTCTGGTCTCCCAGATTGTATGTGGGGGGACTCTTCTTCCAAGGCTGCCCCAAGTAAGACAAGGTTCTTTTACAAGGACAGAGTCGAGGTGGACAACCAGTCTTTTCCATAATGAGAAGTTTCTCAAGATGTCTAGCCTACAGGATTGTGGCTCTAGGAACGATTTTCATTGAATACTTATATCACACTTGATACTGGGGTCATTGGGGCTGGTGGGCATGGTCTCCGCTCTCGTGGGACTTTAATCCCAAGGGATATATTGTCATACACATAATAACTTCATCTCTAGGGAGACGTTTCATGTCTCTGAGTCTCCGTTTTCTTCTCTGCATCCGCCTAGGGACTGTTGTGATGGTTAATTTCGTATGTCAACTTGGCTAGGCTATGGTCCCCAGGTATTTGGTCAAACGTTATTCTAGATGTCACTGTGAGGATATTTTTAGGTGAGAGGAGCATTTGAATCAGTAGACTTTGAGGAAAGCAGATCACTCTCCATAATGCAGCCTGCTTGTGGGCTCCCACTGGGGCTCCTCCCACAGGCTCCTCCCTCGGGCTCCTCCCTGGGGCTCCTGCCTGCTGGTTTCCCCTGCAGACTATGGACTTGCCATGGCTCCAAGATCACATGAGCCAATTCCTTAAAATCTCTCTCTCTGTGTATATGTATATTTGGGCACACACACATACATGTATACACGTATGTTATATACATGTAATTCTAATTATGTTTACACACACACACACACACACACACACACACACACACACACCATCTTATTGGCTCTGAAACAGAACCATGACTGATACAGTTTTATAGATCATGGAATACACAAGGTGAGAGGAGGTCTAGATCCTGTTGTACGGAGGTAGAGAAGGTGAAGTGTTAAAGCTATGCACACTGTTCTCTGAAGTCTCACCAAGTGTGAGCAGGCACTGGAAAAGTAGGGAAATGGGCCAGGCACCTTATTACTAGAGAGTGAGGAAACCCAGCATCCAGGGGACAAGCTAGGTAAGCACCACCAGCCCGTCCTCACACAACGCCCCCACTAGTGTGCATGCACACCCACACGCTCACATGTCCACACTCATGCACATACACACACACACCAGAGGCAGGCTAATATAAAACTTACCTTAGAAATCTGATCATAATAAAACAGAGACGATAAAGTTAAAAATTAAACAACTGAGGTCCAAAAGCATCTGAAAAACGACAACTCCGTGCTGAAGCAGCCACATTTTGAATATAGAATTTCCAAGAATTATTACCCTCAGACGTACTTGATAGAAATTAGCATTCACCAGAGAAAATAGGTTACCATGAAAAGAAGAAATGATGGGCAGCTAGAAATATTTCAGTACTGCTTGCATTCTGATAATAAGGATGTATTTAGGCATTACTTATAATAGTAATTAGTTTTAAAGCAAAATCTACATACTGCTATGGGTAAAGTGTTCACTAAATAGATTGCTGAAGAAATACTAAAAGTGAACTTGTTGGGTTGGAATGGAATTGGGCCAAGAAAAGAGAAGGACAGGAGTGCTTACTTTATGTATTTATTTTTGAGAGAGAGAGAGAAAGAGAGCAGGGGGGAGGGAAGAGAGAGAAAGAGGGTGAGAGAGACAGAATATGAGTAGGGGAGGGGCAGAGGGAGAGGGAGAGAGGGAATCCTAAGGAGGCACCACGCTCTGTACAGAGCCTGAGGAAGGCTCCATCCCACGACTCTGGGATCATGATCTGGGCCCAAATCAAGAGTCAGACACTTGACCGACTGAACCACCCAGTCGTGCTTACTTTAAATTTTGTTCCGGTCCCAGGAATGGCAGTCTCTCTACTGAGCCTGGAAGAAGGGTATTCCCCTTTACCACCTGGGTGGTCATCATACCATTAAAGTGGTAACTTCCCTTCCAGCAGCAGAACTCTGTGATTCTTCTGTAATCTGAGTTTCTGAAGGCCAAGTGTGCAGGTGGGGCTGAAGCCATGGCAAGTGGGGAGCTCTGAGTAGGCTTCCAGATGGAGCTCAGAGTCAGAAGCCCCCATCATCCACAGGAAGATGAAAGAGGCCATGAAATCTGGAGAGTCTTTAATCTGAACCTCTCCTTTGACAACTGAAGAAATTGAGAAAGAGGCGACTGGGGAGGCTGGTAGAAGGAAAAACGACTCCCACACTTGAATTCCTATTTCGGAACCTAGCGGGTTCTGGGTTTCAGCTGGGGGGTCTGGGTGGGACTCATGGGAATGACATGGCGGACTGTTGATGTCTGGTAGGGTGGTCTAGTTCCTGAGCCAGATGTCCTGCCTCCCTAAAATCTAGCTCTCTCACTCGCTAGCTGTGAAATCTTGGTGAAATTACGTAAGTTCTTGATGCTTAATTTCCTTCTCTCTGAAATGGGGCATTTTGAGAAAAATTATATAAAGTGTTTAACCGTTGTCGGGCATACTCTGAAGTATTCAGTGGATGTTAGCTTTAGATCATTGAAGTAAAACGTGAGCTCCAAGTGATTTAATTCACCATCCAGAAAGGTTTACTAGTGAAGCGGGAAGGGAAGGGTTCCTTTATACTGTTGTTTGACAGAAATATAAAAGAGACACTGTCAGGGCTCATGGTGTATACAGTTTGTGTCAAAACACAGAGTGTGCCTGGTGTTCAGGAAGGTGCTATTATGCCTGAGCCCTGGCGTGAGAGAAGGCGCCTTGTGGTATAAAATGCAGAACAGGTTGTGTTTGCTTTGGCCAGCGAGAATATTTTGGGATTTTGTTGCTGGAAAAATTTTGGCCTGTCCACACAAATTACTTCTAACCCATTAACTTCACACATCGGCGCACCACTGAAAATAGAACGACCAAATTTTACAACCTCCCCCAATACTGTTCACTCAGTTGGAAAACGAGCTCCATGTTAATGGCAGTTACTTTGGATTTGTTTGCTGCAAAAGAGACATTCAACCAAAACACCAGTTAAAGGCACATTTAATTTGGCAAGACCTACTTTGCTGAGTTCCTTTGAGTTCAAACATCTGACTGCTAACTGTGCCTGAGAGTTGTTTTAATTTTTTCTTCCTTTCCTTCCCTTTCCTTTCCTTCCTTCTTTCCCACCCTACTTCCCTCCTTTCTTTCTCTCTTTCTTTTATTTCTCATCCTTTCCTTTCCTTTCTTTTCCTTTCTTTTCTTTCTCCTTCCTTTCTCCTTCCTTCCTTCTTTTTTTCTTTCTTTCTTAATTTTTAGAAGGAAAGTAGACTGACATTTTTTCCATCCTGTGAACTTTTTACATTCTCCTATAACTGGCTAGTACAGGCCTTTATTAAGATTTTTTTTAATATATGAAATTTATTGTCAAATTAGTTTCCATACAACACCCAGTGCTCATCCCAAAAGATGCCCTCTTCAGTGCCCATCGCCTACCCTCCCCTCCCTCCCACGCCCTGTCAACCCTCAGTTTGTTCTCAGTTTTTAAGAGTCTCTTATGCTTTGGCTCTCTCTCCCACTCTAACCTCTTTTATTTTTTCCTTCCCCTCCCCCAGGGGTTTCTGTTAAGTTTCTCAGGATCCACATAAGAGTGAAAACATGGCATCTGTCTTTCTCTGTATGGCTTATTTCACTTAGCATAACACTCTCCAGTTCCATCCACATTGCTACAAAGGGCCATATTTCATTCTTTCTCATTGCCATGTAGTACTCCATTGTGTATATAAACCACAATTTCTTTATCCATTCATCAGTTGATGGGCATTTAGGCTTTTTCCACAATTTGGCTATTGTTGAGAGTGCTGCTATAAACATTGGGGTACAAGTGCCCCTATGTATCAGCACTCCTGTATCCCTTGGGTAAATTCCTAGCAGTGCTATTGCTGGGTCATAGGGTAGGTCTATTTTTAATTTTTTTGAGGAACCTCCACACTGTTTTCCAGAGTAGCTGCACCAATTTGCATTCCCACCAACAGTGCAAGAGGGTTCCCGTTTCTCCACATCCTCGCCAGCATCTGTAGTCTTCTGATTTGTTCATTTTGGCCACTCTGACTGGTGTGAGGTGATAACTCAGTGTGGTTTTGATTTGAATTTCCCTGATGAGGAGTGACATTGAGCATCTTCTCATGTGCCTGTTGGCCATCTGGATGTCTTCTTTAGAGAAGTGTCTATTCATGTTTTCTGCCCATTTCTTCACTGATTATTTGTTTCTCGGGTGTGGAGTTTGGTGAGCTCTTTATAGATTTTGGATACTAGCCCTTTGTCCGATATGTCATTTGCAAATATCTTTTCCCATTCCATTGGTTGTCTTTTAGTTTTGTTGATTGTTTCCTTTGCAGTGCAGAAGCTTTTTATCTTCATGAAGTCCCAATAGTTCCTTTTTGCTTTTAATTCCCTTGCCATTGCGGATGTGTCAAGTAAGAAATTGTTGCAGCTGAGGTCAGAGAGGTTTTTTCCTGCTTTCCCCTCTAGGGTTTTGATGGTTTCCCGTCTCACATTCAGGTGCCTTATCCATTTTGAGTTTATTTTTGTGAATGGTGTAAGAAAGTGGTCTAGTTTCATCCTTCTGCATGTTGCTGTCCAGTTCTCCCAGCACCATTTGGTAAAGAGACTGTCTTTTTTCCATTGGGTATTCTTTCCTGCTTTGTCAAAGATTAGTTGGCCATACATTTGTGGGTCCAATTCTGGAGTCTCTATTCTATTCTATTGGTCTATGTGTCTGTTTTTGTGCCAATACCATGCTGTCTTGATGATTACAGCTTTGTAGTAGAGGCTAAAGTCTGGTATTGTGATGCCTCCCACTTTGGTCTTCTTCAGTATTACTTTGGCAGTTCGGGGTCTTTTGTGGTTCCATATGAATTTTAGGATTCCTTGTTCTAGCTTCGACAAGAATGCTGGTGCAATTTTGATTGGGATTGCATTGAATGTGCAGATAGCTTTGGGCAGTATTGACATTTTGACAATATTTATTCTTCCAACCCATGAGCATGGAATGTTTTTCCGTTTCTTTGTATCTTCTTCAATTTCCTTCGTAAGCTTTCTATAGTTTTCAGCATACAGGTCTCTTACATCTTTGGTTAGGTTTATTCCTAGGTATTTTATGATTCTTGGTGCAATTGTGAATGGGATCAGTTTCTTTATTTGTCTTTCTGTTGCTTCATTATTGGTGTATAAGAATGTAATTCATTTCTGTACATTGATTTTGTATCCTGCGACTTTGCTGAATTCATGGATCAGTTCTAGCAGACTTTTGGTGGAGTCTGTCGGGTTTTCCATGTATAATATCATGTCATCTGCAAAAAGTGAAAGCTTGACTTCATCATTGCCAATTTTAATGCCTTTGATTTCCTTTTGTTGTCTGATTGCTGACGCTAGCACTTCCCACACTATGTTAAACAACAGCGGTGAGCGTGGACATCTCTGTCGTGTTCCTGATCTCAGGGAGAAAGCTCTCAGTTTTTCCCCATTGAGGATGATATTAGCTGTGGGCTTTTCATAAATGGCTTTTATGATGCTTACATATCTTCCTTCTGTCGCAACTTTCTCGAGGGTTTTTATTAAGAAAGGATGCTGAATTTTGTCAAATGCTTTTTCTGCATCGATTGACAGGATCATATGGTTCTTATCTTTTCTTTTATTAATGTGATGTATCACATTGATTGATTTGTGAATGTTGAACCAGCCCTGCATCCCAGGAATGAATCCCACTTGATCATGGTGAATAATTCTTTTTATAAGCTGTTGAATTCAATTTGCTAGTATCTTATTGAGAATTTTTGCATCCATATTCATCAGGGATATTGGCCTGTAGTTCTCTTTTTTTACTGGGTCTCTGTCTGGTTTAGGAATCAAAGTAATGCTGGCTTCATAGAATGAGTCTGGAAGTTTTACTTCCCTTTCTATTTTTTGGAATAGCTTGAGAAGGATAGGTATTATCTCTGCTTCAAATGTCTGGTAGAATTCCCCAGGGAAGCCATCTGGTCCTGGACTCTTATTTGTTGGGAGATTTTTGATAAGTGATTCAATTTCTTCGCTGGTTATGGGTCTGTTCAAGCTTTCTATTTCCTCCTGTTTGAGTTTTGGAAGTGTGTGGGTGCTTAGGAATTTGTCCATTTCTTCCCGGTTGTCCAGTTTTTTGGCATATAATTTTTCATAGTATTCCCTGATAATTGCTTGTATTTCTGAGGGATTGGTTGTAATAATTCCATTTTCATTCATGGTTTTATCTATTTGGGTCATCTCCCTCTTCTTTTTGAGAAGCCTGGCTAGAGGTTTATCAGTTTTGTTTATTTTTCAAAAACCAACTCTTGGTTTCATTGATCTGCTCTACAGTTTTTTTAGATTCTATATTGTTTATTTCCACTCTGATCTTTATTATTTCTCTTCTTCTGCTGGGTTTGGGGTGTCTTTGCTGCTCTGCTTCTATTTCCTTTAGGTGTGCTGTTAGATTTTGTATTTGGGATTTTTCTGGTTTCTTGAGATAGGCCTGGATTGCAGTGTATTTTCCTCTCAGGAGTGCCTTCACTGCATCCCAAAGCATTTGGATTATTGTATTTTCATTTTCGTTTGTTTCCATATATTTTTTAATTTCTTCTCTAATTGCCTAGTTGACCCATTCATTCTTCAGTAGGGTGTTCTTTAACCTCCATGCTTTTGGAGGTTTTCCAGAGTTTTTCCTGTGGTTGATTTCAAGCTTCATAGCATTGTGTTCTGAAAGTATGCATGGTATGATCTCAATTCTTGTATACTTCTGAAGGGCTGTTTTGTGACCCAGTATGTGATCTATGTTGGAGAATGTTCCATGTGCACTCGAGAAGAAAGTATATTCTGTTGCTTTGGGATGCAGAGTTCTAAATAGATCTGTCAAGTCCATCTGATCCAATGTATCATTCGGGGCCCTTGTTTCTTTATTGACCATGTGTCTAGATGATCTATCCATTGTTGTAAGTGGAGTATTCAAGTCCCCTGCAATTACCACATTCTTATCAATAAGGTTGCTTATGTTTGTAATGAATTGTTTTATATATTTGGGGGCTCCCGTATTCGGCGCATAGACATTTATAATTGTTAGTTCTTCTTGATGGATAGACCCTGTAATTATTATATAATGCCCTTCTTTATCTCTTGTTACAGCCTTTAATTTAAAGTCTAGTTTGTCTGATATAAGTATGGCTACTCCAGCTTTCTTTTGACTTCCAGTAGCATGATAGGTAGTTCTCCATCCCCTCACTTTCCATCTGAAAGTGTCCTCAGGTCTAAAATGAGTCTCTTGTAGACAGCAAATAGATGGGTCTTGTTTTTTTATCCATTCTGATACCCTATGTCTTTTGGTTGGTGCATTTAGTCCATTTACATTCAGTGTTATTATCGAAAGATATGGGTTTAGAGTCATTGTGATGTCTGTGGGTTTCAGGCTTGTAGCGATGTCTCTGGTACTTTGTCTCACAGGATCCCCCTTAGAATCTCTTGTACAGCTGGTTTAGTGGTGATGAATTCTTTCAGTTTTTGTTTTTTTGGGAAGACTTTTATCTCTCCTTCTATTCTAAATGACAGATTTACTGGATAGAGGATTCTCGGCTGCATATTTTTTCTGTTCATCACATTGAAGATTTCCTGCCATTCCTTTCTGGCCTGTCAAGTTTCAGTAGAGAGATCCATCACGAGTCTTATCGGTCTCCCTTTATATGTTAGAGCACGTTTATCCCTGGCTGCTTTCAGAATTTTCTCTTTATCCTTGTATTTTGCCAGTTTCACTATGATATGTTGTGCAGAAAATCGATTCAAGTTACGTCTGAAGGGAGTTCTCTGTGCCTCTTGGATTTCGATGCCTGTTTCCTTCCCCAGATCAGGGAAGTTCTCAGCTATTAGTTCTTCAAGTACACCTTCAGCACCTTTCCCTCTCTCTGCCTCCTCTGGAATACCAATTATGTGTAGATTATTTCTCTTTAGTGCATCACTTAGTTCTCTAATTTCCCCCTCATACTCCTGGATTTTTTTATCTCTCTTTTTCTCAGCTTCTTCTTTTTCCATAATTTTATCTTCTAGTTCACCTATTCTCTCCTCTGCCTCTTCAATCCGAGCTATGGTCATCTCCATTTTATTTTGCAGCTCGTTCATAGTATTTTTTAGCTCCTCCTGGCTGTTCCTTAGTCCCTTGATCTCTGTAGCAATAGATTCTCTGCTGTCCTTTATACTGTTTTCAAGCCCAGTGATTAATTTTATGACTATCATTCTAAATTCACTTTCTGTTATATTCTTTAAATCGTTTTTGATCAGTTCATTAGCTGTTGTTATTTCCTGGAGATTCTTCTGAGGGGAATTCTTCCGTTTGGTCATTTTGGATAGTCCCTGGAGTGGTGAGGACCTGCAGGGCACTTCCCCTGTGCTGTGGTGTATAACTGGAGTTGGTGGGCGGGGCCGCAGTCAGACTGGCTGTGCCTTCTCTTCCCCTCTCCTAGGGGCGGGATTCCTCTGGGGTGGCGTGGCCCATCTGGGCTACTTGCACACTGCCAGGCTTGTGGTGCTGGGGATCTGGCGTATGAGCTGGGGTGGATCGGCAAGGTGCACGGGGGCAGGAGGGGCAGGCTTAGCTCACTTCTCCTTAGGTGATCCACTTCAGGAGGGGCCCTGTGGCACCGGGAGGGAGTCACACCTGCGGGAGGGGTGGATCCGCAGAAGCACAGCGTTGGGTGTTTGCACGGTGCAAGCCAGTTCCCTGGCAGGAACCGGTTCCCTTTGGGATTTTGGCTGGGGGTTGGGTGAGGGCGATGGCGCTGGTGAGCGCCTGTGTTCCCCGCCAAGCTGCGCTCTGTCGTCCGGGGCTCAACAACTCTCCCTCCTGTTGTCCTCCAGCCCTCCTGTTCTCCGAGCAGAGCTGTTAGCTTATAACCTTCTAGATGTCAAGTCCCGCTTGCTGTCGGAACACACTCCGTCTGGCCCCTCCGCTTTTGCCAGCCAGACTCGGGGGCTCTGCTTGGCCGGCAGGCTGCCCCTCAACCCCGGCTCCCTCCCACCAGTCCGTGGAGCACGCACCGCCTCTCTGTCCTTCCTACCCTCTTCCGTGGGTCTCTCGTCTGCACTTGGCTCCGGAGACTCCATTCTGCTAGTTTCTGGTGGGTTTCTGGGTTAGTTAGGCAGGTGTCAGTACAGGCCTTTAAAAATGATTCCAACCCGTTAGGAAATATCCTGT
Source organism: Puma concolor (assembly GCF_028749965.1). Lineage (NCBI taxonomy): Eukaryota > Metazoa > Chordata > Mammalia > Carnivora > Felidae > Puma > Puma concolor. The sequence goes on along the minus strand of NC_141677.1, from coordinate 6,342,951 downwards.
GTCATAGAAAATAAACAATGATTCTGAGTTAGATAGAAAAAGCAGGGAGCCAGCTCTGGCAGGTGTGCCACAGAATCTCTGAACCTTAGTTTCTTCGTATGTAAAATGGGAGTTTGCGTACTTACCTTCAGAAGTGCTATAAGGAGTAAGGATTTTGTCTGAGGACCTTACCGCCACGCTGCACACACTAGCATTTAATACATGTGAGTTTCCTTCATAGGCTGATGGGCTAAGGGTGGCATTTTGGAGGAAGCAGTCATGCTCGGGGTGGGACATGATCCCCTCCCCCAGGCAACGGCCCTTGGCAAGCCCGACTCAGATGAGTGACTCCAGTAATGAGTGGTACAGATTTTTCACTAAGGAAGGAGATCCTTTAAAAAAAAAAAAAAAAGAAAAGTACATCTTAGAATTAAAGCATTAGCTGCTCTTTAATGAGCCCAGATTCAGCTCTTCCAATGCTGCCTCAGGAGAACCATTTATACATGTGCAAATACAGAAGTCAGAAGTCAAATCGAGCAATTTCCTGCTCTACCCACTTCCATACAACCTCTCTTTAGGAGCCCTGTTTAAAACGCTTTTAAGGGGTGCCTGGGTGGCTCGGTCGGTTAAGCGTCCGACTTCGGCTCAGGTCATGATCTCACGGTCCGTGAGTTTGAGCCCCGCATCAGGCTCTGTGCTGACAGCTCAGAGCCTGGAGCCTGTTTCAGATTCTGTGTCTCCCTCTCTCTCTGCCCCTCCCCTGTTCATGCTCTGTCTCTGTGTCTCAAAAATAAATAAACGTTAAAAAAAAATTTAAAAAAGAAAATAAAATGCTTTTAAAAGAACACTTATTAAAGGTTAGAATGGGTGCATTCCAGATTTTTTTTTTTTACAAACGTGTCCTTAAACTTTATTTTTAGAACAGTTTTAAAGGTACAGAAAGGTTGTAAAGACAGTATATTCCCAGATATCCGGTACCCAGTTTTCTTATTATTAACATCTTCTATTCATCTAGCACATGTATTACAATTAGTGAACCAGTATTAATAGGTTGTTTCTAATGAAAATCAGTACTTCATTCGGACCTTAAATTTTACCCAATGTTCTGTCCATCCCAGGAGCCCATCAGGGGATACTATATTGCATTTACTCATCATGTCTCCTACAGTGCTTGGCTAGGACGTTTTCTCAGACTTCCCTTGTTTTTTGATGACCTTGGTAGTCTTGAGGCATACAGATAAAGAATTTTGTAGAATGTCCTTTCGTTAAAATTTATCTCAAGTTTTTCTCGCGATTAGACTGGGGTGATGGATTTGGGGAAGATCTCAGAGGTACCGTGCTGTTTGAATTGCATTGTTTCAGGAATACATGCTGTCGGCATGATTTCCAACTGTGGGTGTTAACGTTGGTCCCCTGGCTGAAGTGTGTTCAACAGGTTTTCTGTACTGTAAAGTTACTGTTTTTGTTTTAATTTAAGAGAGAGACAGACAGACAGACAGCACAAGCAGGGCGAGGGGCATTGAGAGAGAGAGAATCCCAGGCAGGCTCCTGAGGTCAGCTCAGAACCTAATGAGGGGCTCAAACTCACGAACCAGGAGATCATGACCTGAGTGGAAATCAAGAGTTCAGACGCTTACCGACTGAGCCCCCCAGGGGTCCCTGTAAATTACTCTTTATTTTCTCCTTTGTAAATTGCACTCTCCGGAAGGGTCTCCACACACAGTCCACACTCAAGGATCAGGAATTATGTTCCCTCTCCTTCAGGCTTACTTTGTTTGGAATCCTGCATGGGAGATTTGTCTCTGCTCCCCTCTTCACTCACTCATTCATTCATTTATATCTGTATGGACTCGTGAATATTTATTTAAATTTTGGGTTATCATCTGATACTATTTTCTTGCTCATAATTGTTCCAGGTATGGCTGTTGGAAACCCTTTCCAAAGAGTCAGTTGCTCTTTTGAAGTATAGTTTTCACAGTTAATTCTTTAATCTAATGTAGTTTTCCACACAAAACTAGAAACTTGATGAGGGCAGGGTATGTGTCTAATTTTGATTGTTTACCTCTGTATACCTAGGACTTAGAGGAATACTATGTTCCTGAAATATAGTACGTGCTCAATGGATATGGAGTGGAGAGATACAACAATGAATGGGTCAAAGAATGTGTCAGACACTGTGCAAGGCACATCACATGCACCATTCCTAAACTTCAAAGTAATTCTGAAGAGTAGGCATTATTCCCTATGTTATAAGTATGCCCAAGGTTGCACAGCCCATAAGCAAGAGCTTGAACCTAAGATTTCATCATTTTATTTACATAGGCAGCCCTGAATATTACTGCTGAGAAAAATGTCAAGGCTCTCCAAAAAGTCAAATTACAAGGTTATATTCATGTGTCTGTAATCATTATCATTATCATTATTTCTTTCCTTGTCTCTTTCTCTTCCTTTATATTTATATACAACCAGGTACTGTCTGTTGTTGTCAATGGAACCCAAAGAATTGGTATAAATCTCAAGAAAGTATTTAAATTTTTTCAATCCTTGCTTCAGTGTGTAAATGATGCATCCTCCAACCATTTCTCACATATCCCAGTTTGCATGAGAAATTCCAAATTTTGACTAAGCGACATATGTAAATCAATGCAAGTGACTCTGATATACTGGTGAGAGTTGAATAAAGCACCCTTCTGACCTTCACGGAAAGGCTCAGTTGGGACCCTGGGCTTTATTTTATCACTTTGTAAGTTAGTGACAGTGGGCAGTGAGGTATCATGAAAAGTAAATAGGCTTAGGGGATGGAAAGACCAGGTTTGACGCATGGCTCTGCCATTGTCCCGCCAGAGACCTCACGTAAGTTCCCTAACACTTGCAAGCCTCAGTTTTCCCCTTCATAAACCAATGATATTTAAAGCAGTCACCTCATAAATGAAGATTAAGTGGGGCATTGGGTATTAAGGGCATAATACAGTGCCTGTCACAGGGAACTCAGCACATGATCGTTATTTTTTGGGTTTTTTTTTGTCATTATTATTGTTCCCTTTCTTCTCAGGAGATCAGAGTATATTTGGGTGGTTTTTTTTAAGTGTTTTATTTTAATGGAGGACTGGTAGGGAATATAGAGAGACAAGCTGAGGACTCATTACCTGCACACAACTGATTTTGGAGGATGTGTAATTTCAAGATAAGCCTCTATTTTTCTTGAAAACATATTGTTAGCTTGAATATATTTATTCTCAAATTGTAATCTGAATTATAAAGATTGCTTCTAGGCTCTGTTCAACTGGCACCCCTCACACTCTCTGATAAACACGTCCCATGCCTTTTTAAGTGACCCTGAACATAGACCATCCTTTACTGCACTTACTTAAGAACATTGTATTCTATACTCAAGGGGGGGGGGCTCGAACTCACAACCCTGAGATCAAGAGTCTTATGCTCTACCAACTGAACCAGCAAGGAATTCAAGGAAAAAAAAAACAGATGAACACAAGGAAGGGGGGAAAAAGAGGGAAGTAAACCATAAAAATCCTTCTAAGGGACAGAGAGCAAACGGAGGGTTGATGGAAGGATGTGATGGGGGATGGACTAGATGGGTGATCGGTATTAAGGAGGACACCTGTTGGGATGAGCATTGGGCGTTGTGTGTTAGTGGTGAACCACTGAACTCCTGAAACCAATATGGTGCTGTATGTTAACTAACTACAGTTTAAATAAAAATTTGAAAGGAAAAAAATATAAGAAAATAAGTGTTTTTTCGGGGGGAAGAAGAACATGGTATTTTAAACCAGTGATATCAAACTCCTCTTTGTATGGTGGCAGATAATGAAAGCGCTCTTCAGTCAGGTTGGGTGTGTTGGAGAGGGAATTATAATGTGACTATAATGCCTGTTGCCACCAGTTTCTGTGTCCTTCAAGAATTGCTTTCTGGTACCGTGTAAAGTGTCACCAACGATCCATCATCCAAGCAGTAAATCACAGTTGCCTTACAGAATCCTGTTCTTGGCCCTACCTCTCCAGTTGTTTGACATGATTCTGTGACAGCAGGAGGGAGGGTGGCCTCCCCACGGTCATGTTCACACGTTGATGCTGGGGCGGTGCACTGTAACAATAGGGACATGTGTCGGCCCATACACTGTATTGCAGCGATTCTAAGACACCTATTTTCTACATTTTAATACTTCAACATGCCTTAAACTATCATTGTTGGCCAGGCAGTAAGGGTGATGTGGTCATTGCCTGTATATGCGTATCAGTATTTGAAGAATGGTGTCACGGGGCTGGAGGAAAGTCCTGAAGGTAGTCGTGGACCATTCCTTTAAAAAAAAAAAAAAACAAAACACCATCACCAGTGGCCTTAATGGTACAGTAGAAGATAATATATGGAAAAAACTAGATCCAAGGAAAGCCAGACTAAGGGTGAAGTTTTGAGATGACCTTGAATTGTCTTCCCTGCACCCTTTTATTATGTATAAAAAAGATATCTAATAAAAATCTATGCCCAAATAAGTCTAAAAGACCTATTTCAATAACATACTTTCAAAAAAATCTAAACGTGAGGCCCCTGAGTTGCTCAGTCGGTTAAGCATCTGACTCTTGATCTCAGTTCAGATCATGATCTCACCATTGGGGTTATCAGATTGAGCCCCGCATTGGGCTCTACACTGACAGTGTGGAGCCTGTTTGAAATTCTCATTCTCTCCCTCTCTTTCTCTGCCACTCCCCTGCCTATGCTCTCTCTCTCTCTCTCTTTCTCTCTCAAGTAAAGAAACTTAAATCCAAATGTAAGAAAGCATTATATCATGGGGATAGAGGTTTTTCTTAACAGTGCATAAAATAGTGGTATATCTTACAATGGCTGGTGTATTAGGTTTGATAAAATATGGCAGCTGGATGTCCTCAGGTAGCATAGGCTTTTGGTTTGTTTTAGAACTTCTGGCTCCATTTTTCAGCCCACACCCCCGGTATATTACGTCAGCCTCAGTATTGTAAGGTTGACTCAGGCCTCACATCCCTACAGAGCAAAATCCAGAGGAAGAGAAAGATCTTCATAGGTCTATTCTTCAGTCAACCATTGTCTGTAGGGAAAAGCCATGCTTGGCTTAAGTCTGGCTTCATAAGCCAATTATTGGCAAAGGAGAATTACATTCTCACAATTAAGAGCAATCAGGGTCCAATCTGAAAACCACATGGGACCACTCACAATGGGGGAAAGGTGGAAAAATGTACAAAGGCAGCTATGGCGTCCACCGCAAGGCTTTTCTTTCAAGTTGTGTTAAACCAACAGCACTGACGCACTTTTTTTTTTTCTTTTGTCAAGGTGCACTTTTAAAGTTAAATACTATTGTGGAAACCAAAATCTCTTCCCATTACCTGATTCAACAAGCATCAAATGTTCTGGTAAGTATCTGTACACAATGAAGTCTGTTTGTAGTCACCATGTTTAAATAGCGGCAAAGTTGTAAAATGCTTTCTTGGAGCAAACACGTAGGGTATTTGTGATTTGTTTCTTAAAATATTCCAGTATGTGAATGTTCCCATAGTGTCACGAATGATACCATCATTTCAGAGAATCAGAGTTGGGCGAGGATATTTTAGCTCAGTACCTGGGAAAATGAAACACTGCTCTTTAGGAAGGTGTTTGCTTAAAGTTGACTGGTCTCAGACAAGTGTTTTTCTAACCTGGGAGAGAGAAGAGTTGCCATTTTCTGTATTGGAGAAAAGAGATGGGATCTCTTCTATACCTGAGGTGTGTGTTTTCACTTATTATCTGTTTTACTTCTGGAAAATGATTCAAGGAGACACTGTTGGTGATTTGTAGGTAGAGAGAAGCAGGGGTTTTTTTCCGCCCCCGAGACGATAGAATCTTAAATTTGTGGACAAAATGGTCAATTTCCTTATTCATTCCTGGGAGGGACAGTTGGAACTTCTGGGGTCTGGGTGATGGGTTAGACGTTTTTGTTCCCCACTGTAGAGTTGGGAGCAGAGGTATCAGAAATGCCAGGAAAATAAGAGCAAAATCTCACTGGTGACCCAAAAGGGGATGTGAATGAATCCCACCTGGTTTTCCAGGAAGACATACTGACAGAGTCCTCAAGACCGTAGACTCTGGTGTTAGACTTGAGTTTCAATTCACTTCTTTTTTAAAATTTTTCTTTTGGGGCGCCTGGGTGGCGCAGTCGGTTAAGCGTCCGACTTCAGCCAGGTCACGATCTCGCGGTCCGTGAGTTCGAGCCCCGCGTCGGGCTCTGGGCTGATGGCTCGGAGCCTGGAGCCTGTTTCCGATTCTGTGTCTCCCTCTCTCTCTGCCCCTCCCCCGTTCATGCTCTGTCTCTCTCTGTCCCAAAAAATAAATAAACGTTGAAAAAAAATTAAAAAAAAATTTTTTTCTTTAAATGTTTTATTTATTTTGGAGAGAGAGAGAGAGCAAGCTTTAGTGGGGGAGGGGCGGAGAGGGAGACACAGAATCCAAAGCAGGCTCCAGGCTCTGAGCTGTCAGCACAGAGCCCGACGCGGGGCTCGAATTCGTGAACTGTGAGATCATGACTTCACCAGAAGCTGGACGCTTACCTGACTGAGCCCCCAGGCGGCCCAGGTATAATGTTCTGAATAGGCGAGAGGGGATGGACTCAAGGAGACAAATGGAAAAGACTGGGAGGAAGAGGGGTGTATCTCACTGTTTTTGTGAATTTAGTATGCGTACAAGTGTGGGTTGTAGGAATCTTGTCAACAGGGCAGATGCTAACTCAGTGGGGCTGAGGTGGGGCCTCAGAGTCTGAATTTCTGACAAACTTCTTGGTGACGTCAAGGCTACGCTGTAGGGACTAGACTCTGCATGTCAACCTCTAGAGAAATTATTCAGTCAAACACTATAGGGATGGAATCAGGGGGCTGTATTTTTAGTAAGCCTCCCAGATGCTTATGAGCCATATCAAAGTTATAGAATATGCTGGGATTAATGAAAGAGGAAAGATAGAGATTTTAGGAAGTCCACAGGGACCAGCCGGGTTGGACTCAAGTCAAAGAGGCCAAGATTAATGTACAATAATGCTTAACTGGAATTCTGGGATCCTCTCATATAAGTTCTTATTAGACTGAGAACAAAATGATGTCTTCAGCAGATTCCAACCTGGCTAAACTTTGGATTGCTTAAAATGAGGAACTATTTATCCCATCCAATTTAATGCCTGCATATTTCCGGCCACCTTAATCCGAACACCTCTGAACTTATTGGCAAATTCTGCAAACAAGTGGGAGAGTGTTCTAACACCTGGCACTGTTTTGTGAAGGACCGACTCTGTTTAACAAATGGAATTTGCATCCGTGGCGAAGTCATAGGGCCCTTATTGAAGATGATGAGAATGAGATAACCAGCTTGTGCTTTAGCTTCAATGAGCTTTTCTTTTTCATATTTGCAAATTAAATTTCTTTGCAAGGCTCTATTTAGACTGCAATATCGATGGCTTACTATTAATATTGAAGAGGAGAAAGGAACATGTAATTAATATTTTGTAGGTCTTTGGCCGTGGGCCATGGCTACATACTATTTTTACACAACTTTAATGATGAGGAGAGCACAGTCATTAAATCTCTAAAGTCAGCAGAGCTGGTATCTCATGGACAGAATCTAAAACCACATTGCACTTAAGGTTCTGTGGAATAATAATATTCACCTAATAAGAACTTTATCGACTGATTGTATATCCATCACATCTGAAAGGGCTTCTGGCAGATTGAACAAATACCTGAGTGCCGTGTAAAGATACTCTGGTGGGTGCTGGGCACTGGGCAGAGTAGACATAAGACTTAAGGGTTGACTTCAAGGGCTTGCAGCCCCAGGAAGAAGAAAAGTCAGGCACCTAATGAAAGGTACAAAGGGTTGTATCCGACCCAAAGGGTCAGCAGAAGCCGGGGCTTTGTAGGGAGGTGGTGAGAGCACATGAATTACAGGCTTGATTGTGGAATTCAGCAACACTCTGCAAAATGTAAAACATGCACTTAGACTCGCATCTCCTAGATGGTGTGTACTACCCGGGTGCTGCTCCGGGCCTTGTGGGTCTTGAAGCATGTGTAATTTTGTGGTTCCCTCTTTATGGGGGAAAAAAAAAAAAAACCACACCAGAAGGACCCAGGCAGGGGAAGGACACAGACACTGGAGTTTCATTAGCTTCATTGTAAACATGCCTCTGCTTAGAGCTGGGTGTGTTCATTAGCACAACTGTTCATAGCAAAAGACTGCACTAATCAAATTGTTTATTGGAGTGCTGGCTAAAGAAATGACGATAAATTTTATAATGCAATATTCTCCAGCTGCTGAAAAGGACAAAGGTGATCTGTCTATATGTATTGATAGAGCACAATCTCTAAGACACTATTAGGTGACAAAAGCCAAGTGCAGAATGGTGTGTATAGTGTGCTGTTATTTATTTATTTTTTAATATGAAATTTATTGTCAAATTGGTTTCCATACAGCACCCAGTGCTCATCCCAAGAGGTGCCCTCCTCAATGCCCATCACCCACTTTCCCTTCTCCCCCACCCCCCATCCACCCTCAGTTTGTTCTCAGTATTTAAGAGTCTCTTATGGTTTGCCTCCTTCCCTCTCTGTAACTTTTTCCGCCCTCTTCCCCTCCCCCTTGGTCTTCTGTTAAGTCTCTCAGGATCCACATAAGAGTGAAAACATATGGTATCTGACTTTCTCTGACTGACTTACTTCACTTAGCATAACACTTTCCAGTTCCATCCACGTTGCTACAAAGGGCCATATTTCATTCTTTCTCATTGCCATGTAGTACTCCATTGTGTATATAAACCACAATTTCTTTATCCATTCATCAGTTGATGGGCATTTAGGCTCTTTCCATAATTTGGCTACTGTTGAAAGCACTGCTATAGACATTGGGGTGCAAGTGCCCCTATGCTTCAGCACTCCTGTATCCCTTGGGTAAATTCCTACCAGTGCTACTGCTGGGTCATAGGGTAGATGTATTTTTAATTTTTTGAGGAACCTCCACACTGTTTTCCAGAGCAGCTACACCAGTTTGCATTCCCACCAACAGTGCAAGAGGGTTCCCATTTCTCCACATCCTCTCCAGAATATGTAGTCTCCTGATTTGTTCATTTTGGCCACTCTGACTGGCGTGAGGTTTTGATTTGTATTTCCCTGATGAGGAGGGATGTTGGGCATCTGTTCATGTGCCTGTTGGCCATCTGGATGTCTTCTGTAGAGAAGTGTCTATTCATGTTTTCTGCCCATTTCTTCACTGATTATTTGTTTTTCGGGTGTGGAGTTTGGTGAGTTCTTTATAGATTTTGGATACTAGCCCCTTGTCCGATATGTCATTTGCAAATATCTTTTCCCATTCCGTTGGTTGTCTTTTAGTTTTGTTGATTGTTTCCTTTGCAGTGCAGAAGCTTTTTATCTTCATGAAGTCCCAATAGTTCCTTTTTGCTTTTAATTCCCTTGCCATTGCGGATGTGTCAAGTAAGAAATTGTTGCAGCTGAGGTCAGAGAGGTTTTTTCCTGCTTTCCCCTCTAGGGTTTTGATGGTTTCCCGTCTCACATTCAGGTGCCTTATCCATTTTGAGTTTATTTTTGTGAATGGTGTAAGAAAGTGGTCTAGTTTCATCCTTCTGCATGTTGCTGTCCAGTTCTCCCAGCACCATTTGGTAAAGAGACTGTCTTTTTTCCATTGGGTATTCTTTCCTGCTTTGTCAAAGATTAGTTGGCCATACATTTGTGGGTCCAATTCTGGAGTCTCTATTCTATTCTATTGGTCTATGTGTCTGTTTTTGTGCCAATACCATGCTGTCTTGATGATTACAGCTTTGTAGTAGAGGCTAAAGTCTGGTATTGTGATGCCTCCCACTTTGGTCTTCTTCAGTATTACTTTGGCAGTTCGGGGTCTTTTGTGGTTCCATATGAATTTTAGGATTCCTTGTTCTAGCTTCGACAAGAATGCTGGTGCAATTTTGATTGGGATTGCATTGAATGTGCAGATAGCTTGGGGTAGTATTGACATTTTGACAATATTTATTCTTCTAACCCATGAGCATGGAATGTTTTTCCCCTTCTTTGTATCTTCTTCAATTTCCTTCGTAAGCTTTCTATAGTTTTCAGCATACAGATCTCTTACATCTTTGGTTAGGTTTATTTCTAGGTATTTTATGATTCTTGGTGCAATTGTGAATGGGATCAGTTTCTTTATTTGTCTTTCTGTTGCTTCATTATTGGTGTATAAGAATGCAATTCATTTCTGTACATTGATTTTGTATCCTGCGACTTTGCTGAATTCTTGGATCAGTTCTAGCAGACTTTTGGTGGAGTCTGTTGAGTTTTCCATGTATAATATCATGTCATCTGCAAAAAGTGAAAGCTTGACTTCATCATTGCCAATTTTAATGCCTTTGATTTCCTTTTGTTGTCTGATTGCTGACGCTAGCACTTCCCACACTATGTTAAACAACAGCGGTGAGCGTGGACATCTCTGTCGTGTTCCTGATCTCAGGGAGAAAGCTCTCGGTTTTTCCCCATTGAGGATGATATTAGCTGTGGGCTTTTCATAAATGGCTTTTATGATGTTTAAGTATCTTCCTTCTATCCCAACTTTCTCGAGGGTTTTTATTAAGGAAGGATGCTGAATTTTGTCAAATGCTTTTTCTGCATCGATTGACAGGATCATATGGTTCTTATCTTTTCTTTTATTAATGTGATGTATCACGTTGATTGATTTGCAAATGTTGAACCAGCTCTGCATCCCAGGAATGAATACCACTTGATCATGGTGAAAAATTATTTTTATATGCTGTTGAATTCAATTTGCTAGTATCTTAGTGAGAATTTTTGCATCCATATTCATCAGGGATATTGGCCTGTAGTTCTCTTTCTTTGCTGGGTCTCTGTCTGGTTTAGGAATCAAAGTAACACTGGCTTCATAGAATGAGTCTGGAAGCTTTCCTTCCCTTTCTATTTTTTGGAACAGCTTGAGAAGGATAGGTATTATCTCTGCTTTAAATATCTGGTAGAATTCCCCAGAGAAGCCATCTGGTCCTGGACTCTTATTTGTTGGGAGATTTTTGATAAATGATTCAACTTCTTTGCTGATTATGGGTCTGTTCAAGGTTTCTTTTTCTTCCTGTTTGAGTTTTGGGAGTATGTGGGTGCTTAGGAATTTGTCCATTTCTTCTCGGTTGTCCAGTTTTTTGGCATATAATTTTTCATAGTATTCCCTGATAATTGCTTGTATTTCTGAGGGATTGGTTGTAATAATTCCATTTTCATTCATCGTTTTATCTATTTGGGTCATCTCCCTTTTCTTTTTGAGAAACCTGGCTAGAGGTTTACCAATTTTGTTTATTTTTTCAAAAAAACAACTCTTGGTTTCATTGATCTGCTCTACAGATTTTTTTAGATTCTATACTGTTTATTTCTGCTCTGATCTTTATTATATCTCTTCTTCTCCTCGGTTTGAGGTTTCTTTTCTGTTCTGCTTCTATTTCCTTTAGGTGTGCTGTTAGATTTTGTATTTGGGATTTTTCTTGTTTCCTGAGATAGGCCTGGATTGCAGTGTATTTTCCTCTCAGGAAATACACCCTAAAGTGTTTGGATTGTTGTATTTTCATTTTCATTTGTTTCCATATATTTTTAAATTTCTTCTCTAATTGCTTGGTTGACCCATTCATTATTTAATAGGGTGTTCTTTAACCTCCATGCTTTTGGAGGTTTTCCAGAGTTTTTCCTGTGGTTGATTTCAAGCTTCATAGCATTGTGTTCTGAAAGTATGCATGGTATGATCTCAATTCTTGTATACTTCTGAAGGGCTGTTTTGTGACCCAGTATGTGATCTATGTTGGAGAATGTTCCATGTGCACTCAAGAAGAAAGTATATTCTGTTGCTTTGGGATGCAGAGTTCTAAATAGATCTGTCAAGTCCATCTGATCCAATGTATCATTCGGGGCCCTTGTTTCTTTGTTGATCCTGTGTCTAGATGATCTATCCATTGTTGTAAGTGGAGTATTCAAGTCCCCTGCAATTACCACATTCTTGTCAATAAGGTTGCTTATGTTTGTGAGTAATTGTTTTATATATTTGGGGGCTCCTGTATTAGGTGCATAGACATTTATAATTGATAGCTCTTCCTGATGGATAGACCCTGTAATTATTACATAATGCCCTTCTTCATCTCTTGTTACAGTCTTTCATTTCAAGTCTAGTTTGTCTGATATAAGATGGCTACTCCAGCTTTCTTTTGACTTCTATTAGAATGGTAGTTCTCCATCCCCTCACTTTCAGTCTGAAGGTGTCCTCAGATCTAAAATAGGTCTCTTATAGACAGAAAATAGATGGGTCTTGTTTTGTTTTGTGTTTTTTTTAATCCATTCTGATACCCTATGTCTTTTGGTTGAAGCATTTAGTCCCTTTACGTTCAGTGTTATTACTGAAAGAAATGGGTTTAGAGTCATTATGATGTCTGTAGGTTTCATGCTTGTAGTGACATCTCTGGTCCTTTGTGGTCCTTGCAACACTTCACTCACAGAGTCCCCCTTAGGATCTCTTGTAGGGCTGGTTTAGTGATGATGAATTACTTCAGTTTTTGTTTGTTTGGTAAAACCTTTATCTCTCCTTCTACTCTGAATGGCAGACTTGCTGGGTAAAGGATTCTCGGCTGCATATTTTTTCTGTTCATCACATTGAAGATTTCCTGCCATTCCTTTCTGGCCTGCCAAGTTTCAGTAGATAGGTCTGCCACTAGTCTTATGGGTCTCCCTTTGTAAGGGAGCCTGTTTATCCATAGCTGCTTTCAGAATTTTCTCTTTATACCTGTATTTTGCCAGTTTTACTATGACATGTTGTGCAGAAGACCAATTCAAGTTACATCTGAAGGGAGTTCTCTGTGCCTCTTGGATTTCAATGCCTTTTTCCTTCCCCAGATCAGGGAAGTTCTCAGCTATGATTTGTTCAAGTGTACCTTCAACCCCTTTCTCTCTCTCTTCCTCTTCTGGAATTCCTATGATACAGATATTGTTCGTTTGCATCACTTAGTTCTCTAATTCTCCCCTCATACTCCTGGATTTTTTTTATCTCTCTTTTCCTTAGCTTCCTCTTTTTCCATAATTTTATCTTCTAATTCACCCATTCTCTCCTCTGCCTCTTCAATCCCAGCTGTGGTCACCTCCATTTTACTTTGCAGCTCATTTATAGCATTTTTTAGCTCCTCATGACTATTTCTTAGTCCATTGATCTCTGTAGCAATAGATTCTCTGCTGTCCTCTATGCCCAGTGATTAATTTTATGACTATTATTCTAAATTCTTGTTCTGTTATATTGCTTAAATCGTTTTTGATCAATTCGTTAGCTGTCACTACTTCCTGGGGTTTCTTTTGAGGAGAGTTCTTCTGTTTTGTCATTTTGGTTAGTCCCTGGAGTGGCGCAGAACTTTGGGGCACTTCCCCTGTGATGCCCGGAGTAACTTGTATTGGTGGGCGGGGCCACATTCAGACCCGATGTCTGTCCCCAGCCCACTGCTGGGGCCACAGTCAGGATGGTGTGTACCTTATCTTCCCCTCTCCCAGGGGCAGGACTCACTGTGGAGTGGTGTGGCCCCTGTCTGGGCTGCTTGCACACTGCCAGGCTTGTGGTGCTGCTTCGGTGGGATCTGGCGTATTAGACAGGGTGGATCCGCAAGGTGCACGGGGAGGGAGGGGCAGGCTCAGCTTGCTTTGCCCTTGGTGGTCCCCTGAAGGAGGGGCCCTGTGGGACCAGGAGGGAGGCAGACCCGTCAGAGGGATGGATCCACAGAAGCGCAGCGTTGGGTGTGTGCGTGGTGCAAGCAAGTTCCGTGATGGGGACTGGTTCCCTTTGGCGTTCCAGCTGGGGCATGGGCGAGGGAGGCGGCGCTGGCCAGTGCCTTTGTTCCCCGCCAAGCTGAGCTCTGTCTTCCGGGGCTCAACACCTCTCCCTCCCAGCGTCCTCTCACCCTCCCACTCTCCAAGCAGAGCTGCTGACTTTTAACGTTCCAGATGTTAAGTCCCGCTGGCTGTCAGAACTCCGTCCAGCCCCTCTGCTTTTGCAAGCCAGACTCGGGGGCTCTGCTTTTCCGGGCGGGCTGCCCCTCTACCCCAGCTCCCTCCCGCCAGTCCGTGGAGCGCCCACCATCTCTCCACCCTTCCCACCCTCTTCCGTGGCCTCTATGCTTGGCCCTGGAGAGTCCATTCTGCTAGTCTTCTGGCGGTTTTCTGGGTGATTTAGGCAGGTGTGGGTGGAATCTAAGCGATCGGCAGAACGAGGCGAGGCCAGCGCCCTCCTACACCGCCATCTTCCCTCTCCCTATCTGCTGTTATTTATTTTAAAAAGGGGGGACATGTACACGCAGAGATCTACACACAGTGAATAGCTCCAGAACTGGCAGTGTTGTTGCCTCTGGGAAGGGGTGCATGGAGGGGAGTTGATGGCACAGGGAGAGGTACTTTTCCCTCACATCCTTCTGCATCGTTTGAAGGTTTACTCGTGTGGGAAACAAAGGCAGAAGGAAATGGCAGATAAAATTGAATTTCCTTACAACCTGCAGCCCATTGACCGATACTCTATGCAGGCAGACTAGAACATTCCTCTAGGAACTTCCCACTGTCTTAATGTTAACACTTGGCCAGAAGGAGAAACAACCTTAGTGGGACAATGGTCAGGCCTCCAGGATCCTGGGAGTCCTCTCTAGCACACGAAAGTCCTCTTGGAAAGAAACCTCCCTTTACTTCACCTCCCCTAACTCCCATGTGTATAACCAACCTCTCCTCACAACCCCTGGACAGCTCTTTCTGTGGATGGGTCCTGTCCCTGGGCTTTAATAAAACCAGCTTTTTGCCCCGAAGACGTCTCAAAAATTCTCTCTCTTGGCCGGTGGCTCCAAACCCCAACATTTTCCACATCATTTACCACAGGTACTTGTAACATGTTTGAAAATGAAAGTTAAAAGCAGCTATAACAACTAAAACAAGATCATTTGAGTCTGGGGTACCTGGTGGCTCAGTCGGTCACGCGTCCGACTTTGGCTCCGGTTGTGATCTCATGGTTCAGGAGTTGGAGCCCCACCTCAGGCTCTGTGCCTACAGCGTGGAGCCTGGAACCTGCTTTGGATTCTGTGTCCCCCTCTCTCTGCCCCTCCCCCACTTGCGCTCTGTCTCTCTCAAAGATAAATAAACATTAAAAAGAGAAAAGAGTATTTGTGATGAGGGAGCATCAGGCAAGCCGAAAGGCCACAAACACCCTGCCCCCCTCCCGCAACTGGGTGGGGACAAGTGTGATACTCCTCGGGCACTCCTGGCTGCCCAAGAACAAAGGAAAGGGGGAAAACAGATGGTTAACTGATAGAGATCACAGTCCTGCAGGACCTGAGTCTCCATCACCCCTCCGTAGTGATGTGGGGACAGGGGCAGGAGGAAATGGCAGATAGAGCTAAGTTTCCTTATACCCTGAAGCCCATTGACTAACGCTTGAGGCCGGCAGAGCAAACGTTTCTCCGGGAACCCCCTGCTGTCTCAATGCTAATGCTTTGCTGGAAAGAAAACCACCCTAGCTTCTGGCCTCCACTGTCCTGGGAATCTTCTTTAGCATATGAAAATCTCACTGGAAAGTTCCCCTGGACTTTACCTCCCCCAGTCTCTCCTCATGGTCCCCGGGCAGATCTTCCTGGCCACGGGTCCTGTCCCCGTGCTTCAGTAAAATCACCTTTTTGCACCAAAGACGTCTTCGAGAATTTTTTCTTGGCCTTTGGCTCCGGACCCCACAGACCCCACTGTCACCCCCCCAAAACCTCATCATTTTAGTCAGGCCTTGAAAGGAACCAGCATGAAGATCTGTTTGGCCCTTGTAGGGGGTGAAGGTGGGTCCCACTGTTGAAGAAGCTCTTTCACGGGGGTGCTGGGGGCCACATCACGGAGGACACCGCCCCCCACCCCCCGAAAGTAACTGTGTTTTGCAGATACTCCTCTGGCAGCGCTGGTGGGATGGATTGGAGTCAGGAGGCCGGTTCTGAGCCCGCGGTCACTGTGGACTCCCAGGAGGCCTACGGCGAGCATCTCGGCAGTGATTTGTGAGAAAGAGGACAGGCAGAAAAGGCAGAGTGGAAGAGACGGAAAGAGGGACTTCTGGGAGTCAGGGGGCACGTTAGCTCTGGAGGGAAGCATGATGCAGAAAAGGACCCCAAGGGACTGAGGAAATAAGGCTGACATAGAAAAGAAGAGTAGTGCCCCGGGGTGCGTTCTGAGAGGTTTTTGTCAGAGGGTTGGCGGTATGCGTGAGTCCTCTTACTAAAGCTTTACCCACGTGGGGAAGCTCCTGTCGCCATCAGCCCGTCACAACTTCTTCCCTCTTCTCCCGATGCCCTGGGGGAAGGAAAAGTCTTCTCAGGAGCTCTGGCTCTGGTGAGAAACCTGGGGCCTCATCAGAGGTTCTCACACCTTAGCTCCTGGAAATAGGAAGGGAAGCATAGGGCTCATTGGGCCACACGGAGGTGAAGTTCATTGTGCACCCCAGGGAAGTAGGAATGGAGGTGAGAATGGGGTGTGGGGAGCAGGCCGCTCTCAGGGCTCTGGGGGAGCTCCTCCCAGAAGTTGAATAAATGGCACCTGTAAGGCAGGATCTTCTCCCTAGGAACAGTTCCCTCACCCCTTGGCAAGTGATCCTGCCTTCCTGAGGAGGTTTCAAATTCTTTTAACTTTTTAGAGGGAGAGAGAGCAACTCGGGCTCCATGCTCAGCCTGGAGCCCAACATGGGGGTTGAGTGATCCCACAGCCCAGAGATCATGACCTGAGCCGACATCAAGAGTCAGAGGCTCAACCAACAGTGCCCACCCAGGTGCCCCAAATGTTTTCGTTAAAGACCGGGGTTTTTGTTCTTCGGAGGTTGGGATGAAAAGCGATTCATCACAGTTGTGGTAACTCAAGACTCTCACTCACATCGGGAGGCCGAGGGTGTCCTTTCTGGGGAACGTGTCTCCATGATTCTGTAACTGGGACTGTGTCCCATCAGACCGTGTGTCACCACAAAGGGGAGACAGAGAAGTACAAATTGCATCAAAGGCTATCCCCCCGCTGCGCTTGGGGCTTAGTTTTTGGGGTACGAACCCACTAATCCGGGGCCGGCATGATGAATAAAGTTGCCTCCTGGACAGAAAAGCCTCGGTGTCCCGTCTCGCTGTGCGAGAATCCTCCTACAGGGTTGGCTTCGGTAAAGTGTTACTCAAAACGGGGACTAGGACCACGGGAGAGAGAATCACTCAGGAATGCGCTGAGGAATCAGATTCCTGGGATCCACTGAGGCACCAGTGAACAACAAACTCCAGAAGGAGGTCAGGCCTGGGGATCTGCATTTTGACAAGCGCTCTCTGGTGATTCTTTTGCTCACTAGAGCCTGGCAACCATCACTTATGGCTTCAGGATTCCTCCTCTTTTCTCTCTTCACTCCCTCTGAGGGTCTTGTCCCTGAGCTTCCTGTCAGCTCTTGAGCCAGTGGCCGTCGTTCCGGGTTGTCTGCCCTTCTTCTCCGCCCCCTCTATCATGGGACTTTCCGCGCTCCCTCTTAAATGTGTACTTGTCTTTCCTCTGCTGGCTGGTGCATTCTTGGGGGCCAGGAGCTGTGTATTTTGTTTTTCCATGCCCTGTTCTAGAATTCTCGGCATTGAACACCTCACCAAAGAGCTCTCGATCACGGGGGCTGGGACAGTGCTGCGGTGAGATCTGCTCTCCATCAGTGAAGAGCTATGGCTTCCAAAAACGTTGAATGGAATCGGGTCAGCTCAGCGATTTCCTGATTTCTCCTTAGCCTTTTGTGTCCTCAGCAGGGATCTGGAAATAGCACGTGGATGAGCTCATTCATGGAGGGACAGCTTGTCTTCTTCGCTTGGATCTCTCCTGGGCTTTTCGTGTGCCCCCCACCTTTGGGGGTCCCTCCCCACTTTTCATGATACATAGCCGTACCGGCTGCTGTGTGCAAAATTCAGATAGGAAAAGCAGAAGAGGTTAAACCTGAGTTTCACCCCAAAATAACTCCAGAGCCCTGGGCTCACATTGGTGGACGACACCAGAGATGGGAAAACAGGTCAGTGACAAATTTAGGTCCTGATTTCATCAGGTAGTCTGGCAGCCAGCCAGGACGCAGGACAGCTCAGATAGCAGAGAGAGCGTGTTCCTCTCTCCTAGCCTGCTGCCTGTAGGCTTTTAGCCCCAACGCCTCAGCCGGGGTTGCTAAGCACTTGCGTGGTTTACAAAGCACTTTCAAATTAATTCAGATCAGGCCGTCGCTGGTTGTAATGGAAGCTGTTGAACTGGCATCAGACAGGCCCCAGAACCATTTCTAGAATGTATTTCCCTCACCTTTGTTCCTTCAAAAATCAATAGATTTTCTCTAGAGCCTGGGGTTTTAGGGGCTGGAGAAAGGAGGATCTGAAGTCAGCAAGCTTTTGAAAGATCCCTAATATCTGCAAGTGCTCCGGGTGGAGAGCCGGCCGGCCGGCCGGCCAGCACACACAGAGCCAAGTTCTGGGGTCCGGAGAAAGAGGATGGCTTGGCATGGAGCCTCTGGGCTCGCCTACAGAGCCTCCGGAGGCTCCGGAACAGGTGGTTTTCTTCTCCCACCCAGTCTGGCTCAGGGCTCCCCGCCAGCGCCTGCACCTGCCTTATTGCTGGGAGTTCTGTCTTGGCCTGTGGGGGGAGGGGGGGGCAGGGGGGTTCGGCTCATCAGTGCACAGCCTGGGCAGCTGGAGCTGCGCTGCCGGGTCTGGGAAAACATGACTGAGGCTCCATGGGTACATTTTACCTCGCGTGGAGTCTGCGGGCAGGTGGCGGGCGTTGAGTGGCTCATGCGCTGGCCCTCCAACTCCCGGCAGGCGTGGGCCTCTCGATCCCCCCCACTCCGCAGTAACGACTCTGCCCCAGGACCTGGCAGAAACGTCTCTCTTCCTGGGGGTGCTTTTAAGTGTCTGCGTCTGCTTTCCTGGGGCCCTGCCTCCTTCTGGGGTTGGCCGCCTATCTTGCTGATCCATCTCTACCTCCCAGGGAGGACCAAGGTGGGCGGCGGTCCTGGGGGAGGTGCTCAGAGCCTGCAGGTGCCCCCCTGGTGCGGCCGCCGGACCCGGCCTCCTGCCGCCACGGTCAACCTCTCGGAGCGCTTTCTTGTGGCGTGTTATTTCTTTGCTTCCAGTTGCATTACCAAATGCCCTGTAAAGAAAAATTTTTTTAATTGATTTATTTATTTTGAGGGAGAAAGAGGGCCGCGAGCAGGGGAGGGGCAGAGAGAGAGGGGGAGAGAGAGTCCCAAGCAGGTTCCATGCTGTCTGTGCAGAGCCCGACTCGGGGCTCGATCTCACAAGCTGTGCCACCATGACCCCAGTGGAAATCAAGAGTGGGACGCTTAACCGATCAAGTCGTCCAGGTGCCCCCACCAATGCCCTTTTAGTCTCCTGCTCTTTGGATGCGTTGGGCCCCAGAAGTCGGCAGAGGATTTGGAGTGCGAATAGGCTCTTCCTTCCAGTGCACGTATGAACTGCCTCCTTGTCTCTTCCTCCGTAAGTAGGATTATCGTGTTGTCTGGATCTCATTCTTGGGAAGTTATATCTGAGAAGTGTGCGTATGCTTATACAGACAGTAGAATAAATACTTGAAGGAAGGTGTGTTCAGATTGATAGTTTAGAAATACCTGCTTGGGTCAGTATATCCCCTGCCTGTGGTATCCGATTTCCCTCTGGCTGTCAGACCTACCATTCGGAGTCTCATTTCTTCAAGTCTGGTTCCAACAGGTGACCTCATTCATGTTTAATTAATGAACGTAACTGGCTCATCTTAATGACTTATTCATGCAGAGTAATATATTTTCACTTTGGGAAAGGCTTTAATGCTCTAAACTTAAAGGTGAACTATCAGATTTAAAAGACAATTTGATGAGGGTTTCAGTTGAGCCCGGAACTTGTGTTCCGGTTTTGGCATAGTTTGCTCTCTTAACATTCGGTATTTTGTTGAACTGGTCCTCAGTTATCTCAGGCTAGAAGTGACTGGCGGTAATAATAACAGTTTCAGTCCGCCGTTTCAAAGTGTGCAGTCAGGGGGCGCCTGGATGGCTCAGTCCGTTGAGCGGCCGACTTCGGCTCAGCTCATGATCTCTCACGGATGGTGGGTTCGAGCCCCGCGTCAGGCTCTGTGCTGACAGTTCAAAGCCTGGAGCCTGTTTCGGATTCTGGGTCTCTCTCTCTCTCTGCTCCTCCCCTGGTCCTGCTCTGTCTCTCTGTCTCTCAAAAAATAAACATTAAAAAATTTAAAAAAAGAGTGTGCAGTCAGGTGCCTATCAAAGCATGACTACCGTGTGAAAGAATCACCCGGGGCCTCTGTTGAAACACAAGATTCCCGGACCCCGTGCCCAGGAGAGGTTCTGACTGGTCGGTCTTGGGCTGGCCTGAGAATTTACATTCCTGAAAGATGGCAGGTGATGTAGCTGACAGTGAACCGCCTTTGGAGTCCTACTGGCTGCGTCTCAAACAAGCACTTCTCAGACTTGGCTGTGAAGCAGGATCAGATGATGGTCTCAGTCACAGATTCCTAGGCTCTGCCTTTGGAGATGGGATTCCGTCCCCATGGGAGGGACCTGAGGATCTTTGTTGTTCGTAGGAAAATCTTTATTGTTGCCGTTGTTGTTTATATCCTGCATGATACTTTTCGGTTTTCCCACTAATTTTAGATTTACAGAGATGTTACCCGAACAGAGTTCCCGTGTACCCCTCATCCAGCTTCTCCTGATGCTAACAGTTTACATAATATATTTTTTTAAAATTTATTTATTTATTTTGAGAGAGAGAGGGAGAGAGAGAATCCCAAGCAGGCTCCATGCTGTCAGTGCAGAGCCCGACACGGGGCTCCATCCCACGAACCATGAGATCATGACCTGAGCTGAAACCGAGTGTTGGATGCTTAACCCACTGAGCCACCCAGGCACCCCTACATAGTCTTAATATAATCATCAAAACAGGGAAATAGATGCTGCTACAATACTATTAACTAAACTACCCACCCCTCGAAGAAGTCATGCACAACCACTTTGTGGTAGGCTTTGAATAATGGCCCCAAAGATGCCCACGTGCTAAGCCCCAGAACCTGTGGATGCCACCTTACGTGGAATTGTGGAACACCTACAGGTACTAATCAGGGATTGCGGCATGAAGAGATTGTCCTCGATTGCCTGGATGGACCTGATACAATCACAAGGTCCTTAGAATCATAAGGGACAAAAGACACAAATTCAACATCAGAGAAGAAGACGATGCATGCGTGGAAACAGAGGGAGAACAGGCATTTTGAGGTAGGGTCATGAACCCAGGAATGAGGACCGTCTTCCGAAGCTGGGAATGGCAAGAAGAAAGAACCAGGCTACCCCAGCACCTGGAGTTTGGCCCTGTAAGACTCATTTTGGATGTCTGGCCTCCAGAACAGTAAGAAAAACAATGGTACTATTTAATGCCACTGAGCCTGTGGTAATTTCTTAGAGCAGCAATAGGAAACGAATTCAGAGTGTGTAGATAGTGCTTGGGAATCGCCGAACCTCACCAGGGTTGTTGACGGAATTCAATAACATAACTTACGTGGAAGTGACTAGCTCTGTATTCCCGTATCTACAGTGGGGG
Source organism: Puma concolor (assembly GCF_028749965.1). NCBI lineage: Eukaryota > Metazoa > Chordata > Mammalia > Carnivora > Felidae > Puma > Puma concolor. The sequence continues at coordinate 6,321,313 of NC_141677.1, read as the reverse complement.
CTCACTGAAAGATGACAGCCGAAGCAAACGTTAAGACTGCCAGGGCTGTTTTTCACTGTTTGAGAAAGAACGTTGGCTTAATTGGTAAGAACAGAAAAGATCTCTGTCCCGGGAGGTTATAGATGGACGTCGCTTTGCCGCCTGTCCCCTTGGTCTTTGTACGTGAAGGGCCACTCAAGAGACCAAACCTTCCTTATAAAGGCAGTGATTTGAGTTGTTCCGTTTCCTTGTCGTCACTGAGAATGGAGTTGCTTTTATTTAAAACACACACATGTAGCTTAGAGATTTGCATGCACTGGCGTACCTTCCTATTTTTGAATTAGAGTTTTTAAAAAGGAGTGCTTCCTTTTGGGTTCATGTTAGCTTTTTGACCTCTGTTTGTGACTTTATTTTCCTCTTCGCTGTTCATTTTGATCTGATCTTTTGATTTCTCTTTATCTCTTATCAATTCAAATCTTTTATTTTTCTTTCAATCTAATTCAGCTGCACTGATTTCTGTTTTCCTTGCAATAATAATACTTTCCCCTTATTTTGTTCACTGTATTTTTTACCAACAACGTTAGGCTACAATGAACTTACTATCTTTGTTTTGATACAGCCCCTGTTTACATGTTCCTTTATATTTATTTAATTGTGTAACTTGTTTTCATAATTGCAGCAGGAAGTCTGCTCTTGGGGACATAGGGACTCCACTCCACCGTGAATGGAGAATGTGTAGGTCTTTGTCTCCAGCCAATTCTTCAGGTGTCACTTTTAATAAAAGTCATATTCGGGGCTTCTGGGTAGCTCAGTGAGTTAGGCATCTGACTCTTGGTTTCGGCTCAGGTCATGATCTCTCGGTTCATGAGTTCAAGCCCCGCATCAGGCTCTTCACTGACAGTGCATAGCCTGCTTGGGATTCTCTCTCTCTCTCTCTCTCTCTCTCTCTCTCTCTCTCTCTCTCCCTCTCCCTCTATCCCTCCCTCCCTCCCTCCCTCCTCCTCCACTGCTCTCTCTCTCTCTGCCCTTCTCATGCTCTTTCTCTCTCTCAAAATAAATGAACTTAAAAAAAATTTAAAAAAAGTCATATTCCACTCAATCTTGGTTCCCAAACAGACACACTTCACTAAACGTATGTCAGAAACACTTTTAAAAGACAATCATGATTCTCTCTGAAGGAAAACAGAAATGAGATTATTTGCTGACATCATTAATGGCCTTCTTTGCAGATGTCGTTAATGACCACACATGCATTCTGCAGTCTTTGGGGAGGCTGTTCTTAGGGAAGGTAGCAGCAGGGATGCTCAAAGTTGCTTCGGAGAAGACTGGCTTTCTTCCCTCAGTTCCTCTGTCGAGCCAGAATTATTATAAATTTCCAGATGTCCTTCAAACTCTCCAGCTGTTGCTCCAAATTCTGTTTTCATAAGTTGGTATGAAGTCTAGACTTTTCAAGACACCTTTCTGCGCATTCAAGACTTTGACTCTGTATCGGTTGGATTTCTTGGGTATGATAAACAGAAGCAGGCTCTGGGTAACCAAAACCAGAAAACAGTATTTTTGACATATTTTGGGGGGCAGCTCCCAGAAACTTCTGGAAGGTCCAGGCTCAAAACACAGGCAGGACCAAGGGGGGCTGGGCATTGGGAGTTCTTAGTCAAGTTCACATCACAGACACAGTCAGGTTGGGGAGTCACCACTGGTAATAGGATCACCGTAAAGGCCAAGGACTCTGATATCAGTAACTTTGGTGGTGCCTTCATACCCCTCACCCCTACTTCCCAAGATTCAAAATTCTGAGTAGGAGAATTCAACTGGCTAGGCTTTAGCCATCTTCTCTTATTCTGGAAGCCAGGGATAGGAAGAGGACAAATCTCCCTTGGACTTGCATAGTCAGAGGCAGCTTCCTAAATAGGAAGGGTGCTCAAATGATGGGCAGCCAAGATATTACAGATGTGCCCTTACAGAGGCTCCATCCCGCAAACAGGATGTAAAGGCAGTGGGTGATGTTTGAGATGGTTCAAGCCTATGCTTTTCAAGCCACAGCATATCATCAGCTCTCTGCTCTCAATGTTTATAAGCCTGGTATCACTTTCTGAAGTCTCTTCACTGTTGATCTTTAAAACCCATTTGCAGTTTCTCTATCAAGAGGACTTCCCTTGTCTCTTATCGGATCGTTTGTTCTTAAAGCTGGAAGCGGTCTTAGAGACAAAGGCATCTATTCAATAAAGATGTATTTTGGCTGCCAGTAATGGAATACCCAAATGAAAATGGGTATTTCCATTTTCTGAGGATAGCATGAAAATATGTTGCTTAATAACTTCTATGGTCGGTAATTCAGCGGCTCAAAAGTGACAGAGCTCTGGCTCAGATTCTGTACAAACCTCTTATCATCCTCATCACTGTGGCAAGACAGCTACCACAGCTCCGGGCATGAAAGCTTCCAAATGCATATAGAAGGGGAGCTTATTTTCAGTAGTGAGGAACACCTTTCCCAGAAGACCCCAGGCAGAGCGATCCATTTCCATTGGCCAAGAATAGTCAGATGCTCATGTCCTAGCTAATAGGAGGCTAGAGAAGTCAGGTGGTGATTTTTAGCCTCTATTGTGGGAGATGAGCTCCCCTGGCCAGAGTCCTGGCAACCAGCACCGTTTGATATAGCACCCAACTCAGCACTTGACTTTCAAGGAAACTGAGCCACAGCATGAGTCAAACAGTCTTTCCAAAGTCACAAGATCCGTCAATAACAGACCCAATAACAGAGCCAGGGAACTTGGTTGAGTACCCGTTACTCTGTTTAGCATTCCTCCAATATTCCAGGGATTCCTATTCATCAAAATGTCCTATCTGAAGGGAAGAAAAATCATGTTTACTTTGCGAGCTTTCCATGTCATCAAATCCATCACTATTACATGAGGTTTGGATGTCACCGTAGGGTAGTTGAATTTGTAGAATAGTGGAACATTTTATAATGGAGTTTTATATCAGGGAAGATTTTATTGTCTATCTTCCGTGGCATAGTTTTCCTGGCCACCATATTGTGTGTGAGTGGAGAATTTTCCATCAGCAATAAAATTTTTCATTTACCTGCAGCAGCTGAGATTAGAGCTGATATACTGGGAGGAGGGAGAGAAAAACAAAGGGGGGGGGATTTAAAGAGATTGTATAGGTGTAAAAAAGAAAAGGAATTATATTGTTTTGTGGCAGGGTCAGTCCAATCTTGTGAGCTGAAAAGAGGGCAATCAAGAGGCCCCTTTCCTCCTCTCTGGGTCCATTGTGAAGGGCAGTCAGGGACATACAGTTCTCTTGGTGCACTTGTCTTGATGGTACTCAATGTTGTGGCCACTGTGTGCTACAGCAGATGGAGATTGTCCGAGCATCCTCTATCATGATTGCTACAGAAGTGGATAATCATGGTCGCTGGGCGATCCATGTGGATAGTGCTTTGTTTCAATATTAAGTAGGTTCTGAAGGTTGAGGGCCTAAAGTAAAGGAGAACAAAAGAGGTGTGGGAGGCAAGCAAACGAACGTGAACTGGATTTCAACAACAACAAAAGCTCTGTAATAATTGGAAAGGAGGAAGAGAGGAAGGGCCGATCATATTGTATAACAACCTACAGATACGTTGTGGTAGGAATACAGATGCGAGGTGCACTGAAGATGTTTCATTTCCTGCCCCCATCTAGACATTTTGAACATTTCACCTGGTCCGGATCCCATGTAGACACCCCTACATACTTTGGTATCTTGATACTTTCTGGGTCCAGATAATTGGGTCAGAAGTGAACCCCTTATCCAATATCTGCCTGTGAACTGGTTAGTCAGCAAACTTCATAGAGTGGCTTGAGAGGTGAGTTGGACCAATCACACTCTGACTCATTTATTTTCTTCCTATTTTCCTCTTTCATATTTGGATCGAGGAACTAAGACTGATAATAGCTGGTGATGGGCGGAAGGGCTGAAACTTTATAGAACTTGGCCTGCTGACCCCACGGAGCCATGTGGAAGGTGGATTGAAGAAGCTGGCTGAAAACGGAAGGTGGACCGGACTCAGGGGAACAGCAGTTAGAAATCCTGTCACCCCTGAGAGAGAAAGAGAGGGATGGAGAACCATAGCTGCCCTTGATCACTCTAGTTTTTGGCTAAAACGCCACCAAACGGCCATTGTATTTTCACTTTCTGCCTTTGGTCCATGAACTACCTACACTCGTTAATTCCACTTTGTACTGATGTTAGTATATTTCTACTTCTTGTAATCAGAAGAGACGAAAGACGGTAGCTAGATTCCCCACAGCCGGAAATTTCATTGCCGGAAGCTTCACATCTTGAGCTAAACTTTATCCTCTCTCGGGGTCTTCTTTAAAAAGTGTTGCCCTGGAAATGTGAGCCTCACATATTACTGTATTTCTTTCATAATGCGAAACTTTCAGTCTATCGGGGAAGAGGGGTTGACGGTTTCGTCATTCTCAATAAGGGGGTGCTGATCACAACAAACAAGCTCTAAGACTGAGCTCTTGTCTGGAGAATAGAAATCATGTCAGCTTTTCCCTCAGATCCTGGCAAAGTGCTTGGCCTCTGGCAAACGCACAGCAGCTTAAAAGATTAATTGAAAATAAAGAAAACGACCGAAGAGGGATAGTTGTCACTGATACTTCATAAGAGTTCGCTGGACGACCTTTAAATAAACAATGACCCCAGGGGCTGTCTCGTGTTTTCTTCTCCTTTTCATCATAGGCAAAGTTTAGGTAAAGCAAGGAAGGTTTCATAATGAAATATTAAGCCACAGGTCAGAAACTTCCTACTTGAGAAAACTTTCTTTAAGCATTGAAGCAAGCTGATATTAAACAAGGCTTTGCTGTTCATCTCTGCTTTTCCTACCTTTAGTACATAGAGAGGACAAGGTGGTCCTTCAAAACAGAAGAGTAATCTGGGATGTCCTGCAAATGGCATAGTAACGATTAATTTTTTTAGAGCTTTAATGTTCTCTGCTTATAAAACCTTTGATCTAGGCTGGGAAAAGGTAGCAACAAGTTTTTGTAGTATTATTAGCTCCTCAGTGCAGTCTCATGTTCTAAAATTATGGCTCCAAAATTACTAGCACGGAATTTAGGACACTGATGAGATTTTAGGTCATTCCTCCCTCCCTGATTTAGAATTCTTTCTCTAAGAGATAGCAGCAGCACAGATTTCTGGAAGAGGGGAGACAGTTTGGGCTGGACTTTAGGTACGGGTGTGTAAAAAGTGAACACCACTCTCTACAAAAATAAAGTTTATGTTTATCCAAAGATCAGTCTTATTTATGTCTGTTGATTGAATCAAGAGCCACTGATTTTAGGAATGTGGGCTCAAAACCGCACCAGGGGATGGCATAAGGAAACAAAAGAAAATACGGCATCTCAGCCAACCCAGGTTGATGAGTAACCATCTACCCGTGACCGCACATACTTGGATATGATAGACTGAAAAATGTAACTTGGCAACCCAAACAGAATACATTTTATAAAATGATAGAATTTTATTTGCTTTCCAAAGGGCTTTCAACTTCAAAAGCTTATGGGGTCGGGGGTGGCAGATAGAGGCGGGCAAGGGAAGCACGTCATTGAAGAAGATTCAATGAGTCAAAGGAAAGTCTTTGAAAATCTTGCAATGTGATAGACCCGACCCACAAGGAAATAGGCTTCTGGGGACATTTTCTGAATTCTAAATTCTCTGTAATGCAAGGGGCCCAGGTGTTTTTAGGATACTGACTCCGTAAGGCCAGAAGACACAGAGGTGGTGAGTTACTTCAGGGCCAATGACAAGAGGTGATGAGAGAGGCCACAAACATCAGAGGTTCAGACTACTTTAGTGGCTCTGGTGGTGGTATGAGTGGTCTAGATGAGTTTGTTTCAGTGCATTCTGGTGGAAGGGATAGTGGAAGAAAAGAAACAGTAGCTGACTGTGGCCGGTTCCTCCCCCTTCTTCCTCTAGGAGTAAAAGCGGAACAGAAGGCATCAGTATAAAGCTGAACCATAGCAGGACGGCGGCTATCTTAGCTAAATTGTAGAGAAATCTTAAGGTCTTTTGGAATGACAGCATCACTAGCTTAATTTAACACGATCACTTCTCTAGCCAATAAAAGAATTAAGTTTGTTTCTGGCTCGGCCACTCGGGAATTTTCTACCATGGGTACCCATTGGTCAGGTAGCAACAAACCTGCCAACCTTGAGGCACGTCTGTCTTTAAGACAAAGCTCTGTCGTCATTCCTATTCAAGAACCAGTTATTCCATCTCTGATGACTTAGCTGTGACTCTGATTTCTGGCTACGATGGTAGGTTGAATAAACTCTCTAGACACCTAGGAAGATGCCCTTTGACATCCTTGCTTCTGACTTCTATTTCTATGTGCATGGACAGGGAAATCTAATTGAATGAATGGTAGAATTTCAACACTTGGGTGGGTTCATGAATTTGTGATGCATAACCCAGTAGGTCCTCTGCTGACTATGAAGCATCGGTCTACGTTGACTCGGTATCCCTGAAAAGGTGGGGTGACGACTGGGCGGAAGGGGAATTTGTTGAGCACCTACTAAGTTCTAGCCCGCTATCTAGAGGATTTATGTGAATTATCTCCATTACTCCTCGTGACAATTCTGGAAGGAGGCGGCAATTATGCTCATTTTTGAGGTGAAGGAAATTAGGGTCCAGGGTAGTTAGGTAACTTGCTAAAGGTAACAGAGCCTCAGCACGAAAGAGCTGGAAATGGAACCAAGGTTTGTTTTGTTTCTTTGCTCATCCACCCCCTCATTCATTCCCTCCCTCGGTCATAGACCTACTCTGTGCCGGGAACTGGGGACACTGCAGTGTATGTTTGCGGGGACAAGGTTTTGCCCTCATGGCCTTTCTATTCAGGGGAGGGGGACAGACAACATTAGCAGCAACTCAACCTCCAGCTGAAATCCTCACACTGCTTTTTCCATGCCACCTAGAATCGTCGCTTGTTTTGTCACACCCAGAGAACACGTGTGGTCGTTGATGGCACACACACCTGTATGTCTAAGTTGGCAGGAAATACGTGCTACCTGCAAAATACATGCACGCTAAGGGGACAGAGAGGAGCTGGGTTGAGGCGGACGTGATAGTTGTAGACAGGGTGGCGGGAAAGTTGTCTCTGAGGAAGAGACAGCTGAGTTGAGACCTCACTTGAAGCTGTCTGCAAAGACTGGAGGTAAGGCCATGCCAGGCAGGATGCGCCCAGCGTGCCATTATTCCCCTACGAGAATAACGAGCTCAGTGTGTGCAAAAGCACGGCCAAAGCTAGAGCGGCCAAGAAGTGTGAGCGAGGAGGAAAGTGTGGGAGTCACAGCCAGGGAACGACAGGCCGGGGTATGGTACGTAGGGTTTTTATAAACCATTGTAAGGAGTTCAAATCGTATTCTGAGTGCGATGGGGCATCAGGAGTGTTTGAGGCTGAGAGGCACAGTCTGATGTCTGGTTTCGAAGGATCGTAGTCTGCCTGTCCTCCGAGGACTTGGCTCCAGGGAAACGGGAGCAGGGAAACTAGTCAGGAGGTCATTGCCGCAAACCTGGGGGGTGATCATGGTGTGAACTGGGTGGGTATCAGGAAAATGCAAAGTGGTGAGATTCCTGACGGATTCTTACTTCCCCATGTACTGCTTTCCGCAGCATCGTCTCCTAGGAAGGGGGAGAGCTCGCTCGTCCACTCTGGGCCTCCTCTTTGTCTCTTGGGGACTCACAGCCCTCTGTCTTCATGGGGGACAGGCGGAGGCAGGGACCGGGGCCAGGAGGAGAACTGGCCTCACCCTTTGTGGGCATGAGGCAACTCGGGGCCCAGGCAGACCCTGATATTTTCATAAATCATCGTCCTCTCATCCCGCATCAGATATCACTGCACTTGACTCGAGATTTTGGGAGATGACACTTGTTGAAACATTCTGCATAGTTGTAACTTCCAGATCTGTTGGCAGGCCTGCACATCTAAGCCTTTATCTGCACTGTGATTTCAAGACAGACCAAGAGAGCCCTTAGATTAGAGCTTTCCCGGCACCCGGGGCTCTGAACCAGTCATTGCTGGCCCGAGAATGGAATGTGCTCATTAACAGAGAAAATTGGAAATGAGGTGGCACTTTTCCATTAGTGCTTTTCTTTCTGAAGCATTAATGGATAGACCTTGCTCCTGCTCCAGAAGCTATTAATAATCCTCCCTTTGGTTCCCAAACACGGTCCTACTGACCCAGCATCTGTGGAGCGTGAGCTTTAAAAAAACGTTTTTAATTGTTTGGACAGTGCCGGTGATGGATATTATAACAATCAAAGTTATTTTGGTTCTGAGTAACAGAAACCTACCTCCACTAATTTAAACCAAGATAATAAATAAATAAGCCCCTGGCAATTTGCTCTACAAGCATATTTTGTGTAACCAAAGGATAGAGTTGCAATTACCATCAGGAATCCAGGCACTTTCTTTTTCTCAGCCCAAATTGTCACTGAAAGTTGGCCCACTTCTCAGCAATGGGACCAAACTTGGTAGATGAGGCTCCCTGGGGAGGAGACCTTTGTGACCATGTTGCTACCAGACTTTCCTTCAATAAGCAATAGGCAGTGTGATGAACAGTCCAGGTTTGCCTGGGATCATCCTGGTTTGAATATTCAAAGTCCTATATCCAGGTAACTAGGAAGGCTGGTCGTCCCCTGTGGGGCCATATGCACATGGGAATAGCACAGAGTGGATGTTGAGAGTTCAGATTCAAGATCAAAGGAATCGGGACCAGGAAAGAGACCCATTTTGAGTCTAAATAGAAACTTCCCAATTAGTCTCCCGGTCTTCTCTAGTTTGAATTCAACCAGCGCCTAGATTTTCAGAGATAATTTGGCCAGTTATGTTAGAAACATGTAGACCCGACCGACACCTTGGATGTATTTTCACCATTATTGTGTTCTCCCCACTGTAACATTTGTAGTGCTTCCCCCCGCCCCAAACGAGAGACAGTTCGTTTCCAAGCAGAGTCTAGACATGAAGTGGATCCTGGTTGAAGTGGGACCTTTGGGGGTTGAGACTATTTCTAACTGTGTATACCTCTACAGGTTCTCCAGTCTTTGGATTTGCCAGAATGGTGCTCGTGGAGTTTCAGATGCCTCTCTTCTCTTGTTCATTTAGAAATCGATTTACGAAAGCAGGTGCATGTTTAAAGAACACAAGTAGCGTGGTTGAAAATCTGATACCTGTGAGTACTAATACCAAAAAAAAAAAAAGTTGCAAAAGTCATTTGGAACCCAGACACTTCCTGAGATTGTTAGGGTAATAATACCACAAGCCCCAGAGGCAGACATTGCCACCATACCTTGACCACACGACCTTGTAAGTGGCTTCTTCTCTGGGTCTATCAGTGTCCTCATTAAATCCAAAGCTAATGGTGTCAAAAAAAAAAAAAGAAAAACAAGAAAAAGAGAAGAGTGTTTATTTTAGACCAAGGCAATTAAACAGTTATGGCTTTTTTTCCATTTTAGCAACAGCATATTTACCCCCAGCACTATTTGATTTTGCCTCAGTTTCTTTCTATTCAGATGTCACAAAGAATAAACCCTGTACTGTGTTGAGAGATTCCTCATCCTTTTTCCACCTTCATGACCTTAGACCGGTTCACCTAAGTGCTGGCAGCTTCAGGTACTTGATTATCAAATGGGGAAGATAAGATTGTTCCTTTCTCTGGATTAGAAATGGATGCCTCTTGGTGTCCGATTCCCTAGATGCATCGTTTCTTCAAGCCACAGAAGCCTGTGCTTAGTATCTTAAGGCTCCTCCTCCTTTATTCTTAGTGTTATCAATTCAACTTCTGTGAGCTTTTCCAGCCTATAGACCTAGAGATCATTTACTTTTACGTGACCCCGCAGCTATAAGGACGGCTGAGGGATTAGGTCTCTTGCTTGTTTCCTGCATTCGCTTGTACAGCTTCAGGAAATGCTCTGAAAGCAAAACTTTATATTGATCATGCTCTTCCTTCAGTCTCTCCTGCACCACCCTTCTAAATGCACAAATCGAGCGTTCTGTGTCTTCTTCCGTTTGATCACAGCCGTGACAGGCTGCACATCGTTGCCAAACCCTACAGTTCACACTCCAGTGATCTCTGGGCTGAATACATGATATATCTCAGACATATGTGTCAAGTCCTACTATTTTTCAAATGTATGTAGAAGTTTATCGGACAGAGTCCACGTGTGAGTTATGTATTATGTATTTTCTCCATCAATAAGTACTAAAGGATGGCTCCTTTTTGGGCATCATTGTGATGTACGTCAAGATTTCTTGTGTGGTTGGTTTTGTGATGCAAAGATTGGAGAACGCTGGCCGACAGCAAGACTCAGCCAAGAGCAGTGTGCCATCTAGACCCAGCCCTTACATAGCCTGTAAATACAATTTTGTTGGCAGGTGAGAATTGTACCACTGAACCACCCATGCAAAATTTTGTTGGAACACAGCGCCATTCACCTGCTTATTGTGTATGGCTGCTTTAATGCTACAACAGCAGTGTTGACAAGGGGCAAGAGGAACTTTGTGGCCTGCAAAACCTACAATTTTTATCTGGCCCTTTGCAGGAAAAATGTTCCCACTCCTGGTCTCCAAGATAAAGTAAAATAAACCAGCATTTGTTGAGCATGTATTTTAGGCCGCAGTGTTGTGCAGTTTCCCACCTATTACCACATTTAATTTGATTTATCTCATTTGCGAGGTTTTAAAATCTTGGGTCCAGTCCCGTCTTCGTTGGGGAGTTTACTGTCATTTCCAAAATATCATCATGCGCTTGCCCTATTTCCATGCCTTTGCTTTTGTGACCCTCACTGTGGGGAATGCCTTTCATGTCCATTTTCCTTGGGAAGCTCCTCGTTTTTCCATACAAATCTCAAATGTCACTTTCCTTGAGTAGTTTTCCTTGACTCTCAAAGACAGCATTGTTTCCTCATCTTGGCTTCTGGAAGGTATTAGGCACTCGACAGGATAAGTAATCCTAGAGTCATACAAGTTGACGTTTGACTTCCTTCTTAGCTGGTGGGGGCGGTGCATAGCAGGGCTTAGAAAGTCAATTTCATTATGCTTATGGGATATCCACTCTCTGCAAAACACCATCCTGTGGCCTTATCATTCTGGGGTCTCTGCGCACGAGATACTGAGACAAGGACTTGCGGGCACGGAGTTTATTTGAGAGACGATCCCAGGAAGCACGAGTGACAAAGTGGGGTAAGCGAGTCAGAGAAAGCAGAAGAGCCAATGGCGGGCATGAATAATTGGATCCTTGCTGTGGGCACCAGGAGCTCGGCCCTGCTGGACACTCTCTGAGAATGTGCCTGCTCGATCTGCCTCGGCACTTCCTCCCTGCAGGATGGGGAGGCTGGCGCCTCTGTCCAAGGGCTTTGGTTGAGAGTTTATCCCAGAGATGTTCACCTTGCTTCACTCTACCCCCTTTGCTGAAGTATGTGCTCCTGCGGTGCCAGAGAAGGCCCCGGGGAAGCAGAGTCAGGCACTTGGGGCAGGAAAGTGTCCAACAAACACATCTGCGGAGAAAGCCAAGGTGAGGCACAGGAGCGTGGAAGAATCTCCAGCAACACCTGCTATGGGTCTGACACATAGCATCTACGCAGTAATGTTCCGTAAATGGATACTTACAGGAGTCGTGGCTTATTCCTTAAAAACAGTAATTGTCTTTAAATTTTTTTATTTGAATATACTTGGCACACGATGTTACGTTAGTTTCAGGTGCACAACCTAGCGATTCAATATTCCTATATAGGTGAAGCTACCTTCTGTCACCATATGATGACATTACAATCATTGACTGTATCATTTATTCCTGTGACTGATTCATTCCATAACTGGAAGCCTTCACCCCCTTCACCCAATTTGCCCTTGCCCCCCCCCCATTCTCCTCCTCTCTGACAACCACTGGTTTGTTCTCTGTATTTATATATAGGTTTGATGCTGCTTTTTGTTAGTTTATTCATTTATTTTGTGTTTTAGATTCCACGTATAAGTGAAATCCTATGGTATTTGCCCCTCTCTGCCTGACTTATTTCACTTAATACCCTCTGGGTCCATTAATGTTATCACAAATAGCAAGATCTCATTTTTTTTTATGGCTAAGTAATACTCTAGTGTGTGTGTGTGTGTGTGTGTGTGTGTGTGTGTGTGTGCGCGCGCATACACATATCCCACGTCTTCTTTATCCATTCATCTGTCAATGGGCACCTGGGTTGCTCCCATATCTTGGCTGTTGTAAGTAATTCTGCAATAAACATAAGGGTGCCTATTATCTTTTTGAACTAGTGTTTTTGTTTTTGGGGAGGTAAATACTCAATAGCGAAATTATTGGATCACATTGTGGTTCTCCTTTTAATTTTCTGAGGAACCTCCACAGTTTTCCACAGTGGCTGCACCAGTTTCCATTCCCAACAACAGTGCATGAAGGTTCTCTCCACATCCTCACCAACACTTGTTATTTCTTATCTTTTTGATTCTGGCCATTCTGACAGGTGTGAGGTGGTATCTCATGGTTTTGATTTGTGTTTTCCTGATGATAAGTGATGTTGAGCATCTTTTCATGTGTCTGTTAGCCATCTGGATGTCTCCTTTGGAGAAATATTTATTCAGGTCCTCAGCCCATTTTTAATCAGAGCATTTGTGTTTTGTTTTTGATGTTAAGTTGTAGAGGTTCTTTATATATTTTGGATATTAACCTTGTATCAGATTTATCATTTGCAAATAACTTCCCCCATTCAGTAGGTTGGCTTTTTGTTTTGTTGATGGTTTCCTCTACTGTGCAAAAGTTCTAGAAAATTGTTAGTAGGTGTTTTTTCTTTATTTTTTATTTTCTGAAAGAATAGTTTCAGCAGCGGTGTTTTCCTGTTTAAATACAGGCAGGTATAAAGAAAAACATGAAAACGACTGATTATCTCCATACATAGGTAAACCCTGGCTTTAAGGAAATGTGCATGGTAGGGGCACTTGGGTGGCTCAGTCGGTTAAGCATCCAGCTTTGGCTCAGGTCATGATCTCACAGTTTGCGAGTTCAAGCCCTGCATCGGGCTCTGTGCTGACAGCTTGGAGCTTGGAGCCTGCTTGGGATTCTCTGTCTCCCTCTCTCTGCCCCTCCCCTGCTCATGCTCTGTCTCTGTCTGTCTCTCTCTCAAAAATAAACATTAAAAAAATGCACGTGGTAATTTTTTTTTAAAGTACAAAGAATATAGAATGGTAAGTAAATTTCTGTGCCCCCTTTTCTTTATTCCCAGAGGTAAGAATTATAAACAGCTTCCTGAGTATCCATACAGGAAAATAAATCTACCTATCAGTATATTATTGGAATATTCTTTTATTTTTAAAGTCTATTTATTTATTTTGAAAGAGAGAGAGCGTGAGTGAGGAAGGGGCAGAGAGAGAATCCCAAGCAGGCTCCACACTGTCAGACATGGGACTCAACTCAGGAACCAGGAGATCAAGACCAGAGCTGAAATCAAGAGTCAGACGTGTAACCGACTGAGCCACAGAAGTGCCCCTGGAATATTATCTTTTTTTATTTGACCCAAAGGCTCATCTTTGGCCACATTCACTTTGCTTGGTCATCTTTTCATATCTGCTGGGAAGGCTCCCCGATTGCTACGTGGTTCACTCTCCACACTCACAAAATCTAGGGCATAGGTAATGTTAGACCTGTTTCACAGGTGAAGAAACTGAGGCACAGAGAGACTTATCGAAGGCTACCACAGCCTAAGTGACTCAGACGAGGTGCGGGTGAAGCTGGCTAGTGCAAGTGAGGATTCACACCCTACACCACCCCACAGCATACTTCCTTCCAGCAGGCGAGGCCAGTAGTGTTACTACCCATCTGTCACCCTGCCACCTGCTGCCTTTCCCCCATCCTCCCCTGAAAGGCCACAAATGTCTACTTTTTACGTTAAAAAAACAAAAATCAAACAAAAAATGGAACTAATCAAAGGGAAAAAAGTCTCTAAAAGTTTCGGGTTAAGGAGCCAAAATGCTGTTATCTCCTCTTCATGTTTAAAACCTGTTTCTTGTATTTGTGACATTACTTTGGCTTCTTTTGATGATATTTTCATCCTATTCAATATATATCTAGTTTTGATGACATCTGAAAAAGTCGCTGCTTTCTGAACTTTAAGTTCCGCCTTCTTTACACAGAGCAAACCACCCTTCTCTTCTGTCCAACAAAAACAGGAAGCATTGTACTAACCACTCAGACAAAATTGAAAAATCCAGGGAAATTGTTTTGTTTCAGAGTCAAGTCTCCAATCACAGCTTCTTGTTTGAAATATAATAAGTTCACTGTGTAGGAAGAAAGAAACTTAGTGTATTTTACTGAATTTAATCCATTGGCATATAATACATTTCCATTACTTACAAAATCCTGAAACGATTCAGTTGCATTTGGTGGCAAGAATGTCTTAAAACGAGGCAGGTGATAACTATGGGTATTGATGCTCAATTGTTTTTGGTAAAAATGCTTAATTAGTTTCTTCCAAGCAGCCATTTAATACTCAGGCGCCCCTGCTCTTGCCATTCTTAACGGCAACAAAACACTTGAAGGTGAATTTAGAAATACACTGTGAGGGGTAAGCAAAATTGAGCTCTCTTCAAAACTATGCAAGAGGAGTGTCTTAGACTAGAGTTGCAGTCAAAGCAAGATTGAACATCTAAGTTGCAGAAACAACACTGCGTGGCCCAGAATTCTAAAGAGTGTTCTTTGTTCATCGGAGCTGGTTTTGCTAAGGTAGAAGGTTAAGGCTAGAAGACAATGGAAAACATTTGAGTAGTGATAGCTTCAATCCAAATCTGCTTTAGTATGTGAAACATTAGAGTGCATCCATTGTGCCACTGAAACTTTTCTTGCAGTTGACGGTATTGTGTTTCATACTAAAGACACAAACGATAATAGCTACAATGATTGAGCTGCACTGTGTTTGATCAGCTAGCTTTCCGAGATGCCCTCATGACTACTAAGTTGGCAATACAAATTCCCACATGGAGTATATATCAAGTTCCTCAAAAGAAAGGATATGCCGGGTGCCTGGGTGGCTCAGTCGATTGAGCGTCAGACTATTGATTTTGGCTCAGGTCATGATCTCTGAGCGGAGCCTGCTTAGGATTCTCTCTCTCCCTCCTCCTCTGCCCCTCTCCTGCTCATGGTTTTGTGCGCGCTCTCTCTCTCTCTCTTAAAAAAAAAATAATAAAAAGGAAAGGACATGCAAGGGCTAATGTCTCCATGATCACAACACATCCTTGGGAACCTTCCAAATCCTTGTAATATTCTAGCGATGTAAGCAGAAGTGAACTGCAGAGCTTGTAAAAGGAATAAGTTCATGGCTGGGATAAACCTAGTGCTCAACTAATTAAACCAGTTCATTTTACAAAGGAGATAAAGATCATTGGAACCGTGACTGTTAAGACCAGGTGTTTGTTGTGAGGTGGGGCAAAAGTCAGAAGCCAACCTGTGTGTGGACCCTGGAGCCTCTGACTCTTGGGATTTTTAAATAATGAAAATTCAGCTTAGCAAATTTGAGGATCGAATGGACTTTATTCGATGATTCATGGATGGGGCAGCGTCCCATCTAGCAATAGAAAGGGGCTCCAAAGGGCTATAGAAAGGGACAGGGTTTTAAAGGCAGAACAAGGAAATCTTAAACAAACAAACAAACAAAAAGAATTATTTTGGGCAAAGTCATGGGTGCAAAGGGTCTTATTAGGTGGATAACCTCACTGTAGCTGACCAGAGTGACCCTTTAATATTGCATTTTGGGGGGAAGGTTAAAACTGCAATTAGGTCAGGTATTAATCCCCTATTTGGTGGCATGGTTTAGCACAAGTGACTCCATTTTGGTCCAGTGGTTTTGGTTCCAGTAACCTGGAACCTGACTCTTTCCCTGCCTTCATAACCAGAGGCTCCCTTCGCTGCACTCTGGATCTCGTGCTACTCATTATTTTAATGTTTACTTATTTAGTTTTGAGAGAGAGAGATAATGAGAATGAGCAAGTGAGGGGTGGACAGAGGGAGAGAGAGAGAGAATCCCAAGCAGGCTCTGTACTGTTAGCACAGAACTCACATACCATGAGATCATGACCTGAATGAAAATCAAGAGCTGGATGCTTAACCACCCAGGTACCCCTCATGTTTCTCATTTGTATTTGTTTATTCAATTCGTGCCAATCATCCTGTCTCCGTCCTCTCTGTCCTGAGGACTGTAAGCTCAGGAAGGGCACGGCCTGTGAACGTTTTCCATCTCCATTCTGCTCCTAGCATCGTGCTTGGTACACAGAACATTCTCAATAGGCATTGTTGAGTAAGCGATTGCTATGGAGGGGTATACTGTTTCCACTGAGGCAGGTTTGGTGAGGTTGAAGTCTGGATCCAGGTGTAGTTACAAACTAAGAAGACATCAGAAGAACAGACAGAAGGAGCTCTCTACTGACTTTTGCTTAGGAGACAAACTTTGTGTCTTAGTTTGACTCAAGGTCCCTGCTGACTGCTAGCCTGGGCTCTGTGATAACCAGCTTCATCACCCTCTGGATCATTCTCCAGTGCTTTGGCAAGAACACATACAACTAACCAATGTAGCTGCAGGAGGGCCAAGATAGCCTTCGCCCAAAATAAACTTTGCCCAAATAGACTATTGAGGCTGGAAAAGGCATCACTAAAACCCCTGATCCATCAATCCGTCTCATAGACCAGGACATAAGCCTTGCTTTCTCATTCTGCGGAGGATGAAAATAATTTTCCCTTTACCCTTCTAGGTTCTTGGCTGAGACCTCCCTGTAATAAAAGGCACATTGACAGGAGAGAAACAAATGGAAATGTAATAACATGTATGTCTTCTGTATATTTAGGAGATGCCCAGGAAACTTAAGTAACTCCTCTAAATGGCCCCCCGCCACCACCTTAAATACCACCTTAAGCTAAAGACAAAAGGTATTAGAGGCAGGGGTGTCTGGGGGGCTCAGTCGGTTAAGCGTCTGGCTCTTGATTTCAGCTCAGGTCATGATCTCACAGTTGTGAGACTGAGCCCCACGTTGGGCTCTGTGCTGACAGTGTGGAGCCTGCTTGGGATTCTCTCTCACCCTCTCTCTGCCTCTCCCCCACTCACGTGTACTCTCTCTCTCTCTCGAAATAGATAAATACACATAAAGAAAAAGGTATTGAGGGCAAAGGGAAGGCCAGCTGTGGGAGGTTACCAGGAAAGGCACATTAAGCAGTGGTATGGTTGTTATATAGATTGAAGTTGCCATCTTCTCCATGGATAAGAGTTTCTAGAGATTAGTCAACTTCTTCCTGGCACAAAGAGGGAGACACCCTTTCAAATGGAGGTTTCCCTTATAAATCTGATTGCCTGTTACAAAGGGTAATTTTTACTTGGTTCTCAGAGCCTTTTCTATGTTAGCTCTTTCTTAAAAACAACCAGCTCAAAATAATCCTTATGCCAAAGAGGCATATTTTGGGGTGGTATATTCTGCTTTCCTTCAACTTAATACATTAAAATATTCAGAAAACTGGAGCAGGAAGGGAAGACTACTGTTACCCCAATACTTGGTTTTCAGAAAGCTATTAACAGGGGCCACTGACAGATTCTTCAGCTACTCTAGTTCTAGCTCAGTCAAGGATGCAGGCTTGATAAGGTGCAGCCACACTTCGTCTGTACAATCTTTCTTTCCAATGACTGCAAACCAACCTGGTTGTCTAGGCATCTTTCACAGTATTAGAGGCTTTCTTCAGGACCTCCTGTGAGTCGGTAGCCCCACCGTCCAAGCTTGTCCTGGGATTTGGCCATGCCCGTTGTTCTTTTTTTTTTTTTCCAACGTTTATTTATTTTTGGGACAGAGAGAGACAGAGCATGAACGGGGGAGGGGCAGAGAGAGAGGGAGACACAGAATCGGAAACAGGCTCCAGGCTCTGAGCCATCAGCCCAGAGCCTGACGCGGGGCTCGAACTCACGGACCGTGAGATCGTGACCTGGCTGAAGTCGGACGCTCAACCGACTGCGCCACCCAGGCGCCCCACCGTTGTTCTTAAGAGTCACTGAAACTCTGGCAGGTCGAGTTACCTATGACTAACTACCCCACTTGCAGAAGAGCTTCTGATCTTTCGCATTTTATTATTTCTTCCCTCTTTCTTTTGATATTATGGATATTTGCAAAAGCTATTGAAAATACTTTGACATATTATTTTAAACAGCTGAATGAAATAGTATTTCATTGCATGAATGGTTCTTAACTAACCCTCTAGTTTGGGTCATTTTGGGTGTTTCCAATTTGCCACTATTAGGTATTTCTGAAATGCGTTTTTCTTCGATTTTTTTCTTCAGGTTACACTCAGGGCCCCTGAGTAAAAGCTTGCATTGTGAGCAACTTGTTCTGTGAGTGTTCTGCAAGACGAGCAAACATTTCTAATAAATGCTAACTTGATAAACGAGCGATGTGTTAAAATACTGGTAATACATGCTGCCCAATGTCACGTGATCACAACCGAGCCAATGGTTCTTGAAATTCGCTTTGATATACGAGTGCTTTGGATGACAACCATGTTTCTGGTATGAATTATGCTTGCAAACCAAGGTTTTACTGTCCTTGGTAAGTGGTCTCAAAGGAGAAAAGTCACCTTGAATTAAGAAAACCGCACTAGTCTGTAAGTTCCCTGATGGCAGGGGCTTTGTTACATTTTTCAGACAATTGTTTCGTAGTGAATAGTATATTTTTCTAACACTTAAAACAGCCACATATAGAGGTATTCAATACATATTTTTGCCTGATTGACGTATGGTTCTACTTAGAGTTGTATTGGTTATTTCCAGATGAGCCTGGAGCCAAGCTATCAAAGGAATATCTACTTCCCTTGAATACCGATCTGTATCAGTAACACAGAAGAGGGTAAATCTGCTATTCGTCTTTTTTGGTTTTTCTATCCCTGGAGCAGAAGGAAGTTGACCCTGGGGATATTTTCAAACAGAATCTTTGTGTTTGTAACCTTTTAAAGAAACTGGTTGCCCCTCAGCTTTTCTAGGTGATGGTGGTAATTTAGTAATAGTAGGTGTTATCGGGAGAGTGGGGGATGGGAATGAGGGCCAAGATCCACTCTTCTCCTTTACCATTGTAAATATTAAACATCTTGGATTTTAGATATTCCTTCATGATTTCTTCAATTACAACTGAATTAAAAGGACATGGTTGCATATTTGCGACTCGGGCTTTGAACTAACTGTATACGCTCACAGCCAATCTCAGCGTCCTTTTAAAAGATGTACTTCTTGGGGCTGCTGGGTTTCTCAGTCAGTTAAGTGTCTGACTTCGGCTCAGGTCGTGATCTCACAGTTCGCGAGTTCAAGACCCACATCAGGCTCTGTGCTGACGGCTCAGAGCCTGGAGCCTGCTTTGGATTCTGTGTCTCCACCTCTCTGTGCCCCTCCCTGCTCACACGCTGTCTCTCTCTCTCAAAAATAAATAAAGATTAAAAACAATTTTTTTTTTAAAAGATGTTCTTGTTGGGGCACCTGGGTGGCTCAGTCTGTTAAGTGTCTGACTTTGGCTCAGGTCATGATCTAGCAGCCTATGAGTTCGAGCCCTAAGTCGGGCTCTATGCTGACAGCTCAGAGCCTGGAGTCTGCTTCAGATTCTCTCTCTCTCTCTCTCTCTCTCTCTCTCTCTCTGCCCCTTCCCTGGTCTTGCTCTGTCTGCCTGTCTCTCTCCCTCAAAATTAAAATAAATAAACATTAAAAATTTTTTTAAAGATGTACTTGTTTTGCTCAAATTGCCTATAGAATTGTGAATTGAAATACTTAAAAATACTTTTGAGTAGCGGATCTTTCTCAAGACATCACGAGTTCTTAACACTAGATGGCATGATAGAGTTATTATACTATTCATGGTAGGAGAAGTGCTCTCCAAAGCACAGAAATTTTGGCCTTGAGAAAAGTAGATATCTGAAGTAGGAAGATAAAGCTTTGATCTAGGTGCAAGCGTGACTAATCTCTGTGCTTTTAAAAATTAACTGAGTGTATATTATGCCCTTTCCCCAACTTTATTGTAAAGTAATAATGCCCATTTTGAAATTTAAATAGTCTACCAAGCCAGAAAAGTGAAAGTCCCATAAACTCACCATCCCCAAATATTCACTGTTAACCTTTTGGTAAGTGTTCTTGAGATTTTGAGACTTTTTAATGCATATATAAACATGTATAGACAGATCAATGGAAAATGCTGTTTTGTCATGTGAATGTTACTGAATAAACCAGACACCTTTTATGTCACTAAATATATATCAACATTTAAAAAGTTAGGCTTATAGAGTTTTCAGGTTGTTTTGGAATTTTTGCCGTTGTAAACAGTGCTGAATTTAGCATCTTAGTCTCAGTTTTTAAAATACTTTTCTGATTATTTTCTTAGGTTAAATTTCTAGGTCAAATGGTATACATCTTTAAAATCTTGACACATATATTGTTAGATTGTCTACCAGAATTACTGGACTAGTTTATTGCCGTTACTACCAAGAGTGCTTAAGAGGCCCATTTCCCCAACACTTATGCCAAAAATGGGTATTTTTGTTCTTTTAAGTGTTTTCAGTACAAGGGATGAAAAAATTACATACCATTGTTTTATTTTATAGATTTCAAAATTACTACTGAGATTATATGCATCTTTTCCCTTTTGAATCATAAGCTTGTAATTAGCTGATTACTCCTTTGGATATTAGTCTTTTTCCATAGATTTTTTTTTTTAAAGACTTTGTTTTTCCCTTAGAGCAATTTTAGGTCCACAGCAAAACTGACAGGAAGGTGTGGAGATTTCCCATAAATCTCTTACCCCCAGATATATAGTCTCCCCCACGATCAGTATCCTCCTCTAGAATGGTACATTTGTTAAAATTGATGAACCTACATTGATACAGTATAATCACCCAATATCTATACTTTGCATTAGGGTTTACTCTTGGTATTGTACATTCTATGGGTTTGGACAAATGTATATAGAACACATCATTAAGTTGTAGTATCATACAGAGTACTTTTGCTGTTCCCAAATGTCCATTCTTTGCCTATTTATCCCTGCCCATCATCTCAACCCCTGGCAACCACTGGTCTTTTTAGTGTCTTCATAATTTGCTTTCTCCAGATTGTCACATAGTTGGAACCATATAAAATGTAGCCTTTTTAGAAGAGCTTCTTCCACTTAGTAGTATGAATTAAGGTTTCTTCATGTCTTTTCATGGTATGATAGCTCATTTCTAGATTATCAGTTATTTCTTTCATGGATCATGCCATTGGGGTTGTATCTTAACGGACATCACCATACCCAAGGTCACCAAGGTTTTTTCCTATCTCATCTTCTGGGGGCATTATGGTTTTACATCTTGTGTTGAGTTTGTGATAAATTTTGAGTTACTTCCTGTGAAAGATATAAACTCTGCCTAGATTCACTTGTTTTATGCATCAATGTCCAGTTGCTCCAGCACCATTTGTTGAAAAGACTGTCTTTGCTCCATTATATTGCCTTTACTCCTTTGTTAAAGATTAGTTGAGTATATTTATGGATCTATTTCTGGGATTTTGATTCTGTTCCCTTAATTTGTCTATTCTTTGACTGATCACACTCTGTCTTGATTGCTGTGGCCTTGTAGTAAGTCTTGAAGTTGGGTAGTGTCAGTCCTTTGATTTTATTCTTCTCCTTCAGTTTTGGGTTGGCAATTCTGTTTTTTGGTTGTTGTTTTTTTCCCCCTCTTTATGAACTTTAGAATCAGTTTGCCAATATCCACAACACAACTTGATGCAATTTTGATAGGAATTGCATTGAATCTATAGATCAAGTAGGGAAGATCTGATGTCTTGACAATATTGAGTCTTCTTATCCATGAATATGGAATATCTCTCCATCTATTTAGTTCTTTGATTTCATTCATCAGGGTTTTATATCTTTCATCATATAGATCTTATATATGTTTTGTTAGATTTATGCCTAAGGATTTATTTTTTGGGGGTGCTAATGTAAATGGTAACAGGTTTTTAATTTCAAATTCCACTTATTCGCAGCGGTTATTTAGGAAAGTGATAGACTTTTGTATATTAACCTTGCATCCTACAACCTTGTTATAACCACTTACTAGTTCCAGAAGTTTGTGTGTTGATTCTTTTGGGATTTTCTACATAGGCAATCATGTCATCTGGAAACAAAGGCAGTTTTATTTCTTCTTGCTCAATCTGTGTACTTTTGATCTCCTTTTTTTGTCTTATTGCATTGGCTAGGAGTTTCAGTACAATGTTGCAGAGCAGTGGCAAGAAGGGATGTTTTTGCCTTGTTCCTGATCTTAGTAGGAAAGCTTTAAGTTTCTCATTATTAATATGATATTAGCCATAGGGTTTTTTTTTGGGTATATATTCTTTATCAAGTTGTGGAAGTTTCCCTCTATTTCTAGTTTACTGAGATTCTATCACGAGTTGGTGTAAGATTTAATTAAATGCTTTTCTGCATTTATTGATGTGATTGTGTGAATTTTCTTCTTTAGCCTGTTGATGCGATAGCCCATTTAATTGATTTTCAAATGTTTAACCTGTCTTGCACATCTAGAATAAGTTCCAGTAGATCATGGTTTATAATTCTTTTTATATGTTGTTGGATTCAATTTCCTAATATTCTGTTAAGGATTTTTACATCTATGTTTATGAAGGACATTGGTGTGTAATTTTCTTATAATGTCTTTGTTTGGTTTGGGTATTAAGATAATTCTGGCATTATAGAATGCGTTAAGTATTCCATCTTCTTCTGTCCTCTGAGATAGATTGTAGAGAGTTGGTATTTATTCCTTAAATGTTTGGTAGAACTTACCAGTGAGCCAATCTGGACCTGGTGATTTCTGTTTTGGAAGGTGATTCATTATTCCTTTAATTCCTTTAATAGATGTAGACTTGTTCAGGTATATATTTCTTCTTGTGTGAATTTGGCAGTTGTAGTTTTCAAAGAATTGGTTCATTTCATCTAGGTTAACAATTTGTGGGCATGGAGCTGTTCATAGTATTTTTTAGTTATCATTTTAATGTTCATGGGATCTCTAATGATGTCTCTCTTTCATTTTTGATAGTAGTAATTTATGTCCTCTCTCTTTTTTTCTCCTAACTTTGCCTGATAGAAGCTTATCAATTTTATTGATCTTTTCAAAGAAACAGTCTTGGGTTTCTTTGTTTTTTTCTCTATTATTTCTTATTTTCAGTTACATTGATTACTGTTATAATTGTCATTCTTTTTTTCTTCTGCTTACTTTATATTTAATTTGCTCTTTTATTTGTAGTTTCCTAAGGGGGGGAGCTTTGATCATTGACTTTAGGACTTTCATCTGTTCTAGAATGTGTATTCAATGCTATAATTTCCCTCTCAGCACAACTTGTGCTGCATTCCATTCAATATATTTTTAAGACTTTATAATATTTTATATTCAAGACTTTGATCCTTCATATTTTCTGTGTTACAAATCTTTGTTCAGTTTGCTGTTTTCTTTTAATCGCTGGTGGTATTTGTTGTTGTTTTGCCGGTATATGTGTGTGACACAAAGATGTGTGACATTTTTACACTGTCAAATCTATTTATCTTTTAGGCTTTTGGTTTTTGGTGTTGTGCTTTCTTTACCATATAGAGATTCTAAAAGAATTTGGTCTCTGAGTAAGAGACATATGTGTTCTTCATAGAGTAAACAAGTACTATAAATATTCCATGTTTATTTTTCTCAGCCAATTATAGATTTTTGATATGTTGATATATTTAGATCTTTGTAAATTCATTTCTATTTTTCACTACAGAACCTGCCTAGTTTCTTGTCTTTGGTATGAGGATGGGTTAGAACATACATACTGTACTTCCAACCTCAAGTTAACATTGAGAATTTTCACGATCTCTTCTCTGCCACTGTCTTCAACACATGGAAGCCTCTGGGAGTGCAACTTAAGGTACCTCTTCTAGACCAAGTCTTCAACTATCAGCATCTTAATTGCAATTGCTTAATTGCATCTTAACATTTATTTATTTTTGAGAGAAAGAAAGAGAGATCAGGGGAGGGGCAGAGAGAGAGGGAGACAGAGGATCCAAAACAGGCTGTGCACTAACAGTGCAGAGCCCAATGTGGGGCCTGGACCCACGAACTGCGAGACCATGATTTGAGCCGAAGTCGGGCACTTAACAGACTTAGCCACCCAGGCACCCCTTAATTGCATTTCTTATATCATTCTTTTTTTTCTAAACTGTTGTTCCATTTGAAGCTTAGGCTGCACCCTTTTCCCCCTCCTCAAGTTAATAACATGTTTTTAATGTTTATTTTTGAGAAAGAGAGAGAGAGAGAGTGTGTGAGCATGAGCGGGAGGGGCAGAGAGAGAGGGAGACACAGAATCTGGAGCAGGCTCCAGGCCGTGAGCTGTCAGCATAAAGCCCGACATGGGGCTTGAGATCATGCCCTGAGCTGAGGTCAGATGCTTAACCAACTGAGCCACTGAGGCATCCCAATAACATCTTTAAATGTAGAAATCTGATGTTGTTGCTACTAAAGTAAATGTACCAAGGGGTAATGCTTACATATTTTTTCTTGTTGTTTTGTAACTTATCTTGAGAGAAATCCATGATGCTTTCAGTGACTAACATGCTGAGAAACCCTTCAAGAGAAACTATACCATTTCTCCATCATTTGTATATTCATCCATCCGTTCAAAATATATTCTTCAGCACTTACTAGGTGCCCTGAGGATATGAGGGGAAATAAATATAAAAATGATCTTAGCTAATGTGAGTATTAGAGTCTGGTGGGGGGGGCAAACATTTTAGAAAAGGCGCCATTAGTGCATCATTTGTAAGGATGGAAATATGGGGCCTCTGGGAGCATACAGCAAAGAATCCTGACATCTGTGGGGATGAGGAAAAGTTTAATTCTGAAGATTGTGTCGGAGTTACCCAGAGGGGCAGCAGGGTTTCCATGTAAGGAATCATCCCATGGAAAGGATTTGTTACAGGGAAGGATCCTGGCATACTAGAGGGTGTGAAATGAGGTCATCGTGGCTAGGACAAAGTAACTGACGGCTAAATGAAGGTGGTGAGGCATACAGGGTATAGACTAACTATGCAGGACCACATTAAAGATGCTGTTCTCAATTACAAGGGCAATAGGAAGTCATGGAAGGTTTTAAGCTAGAAGGGTGACCTGGTAAGAACTGACTTCTGTAAAGCTCACTGTAGTATCGGGGACAGCTTGAGAAAGAGCTGGAATAAATGAGAGGGACCATTGTGAGGGTTCCTGTAGTGGCCCAGCAGGGCAATAATGGTGGCATGAACCACTGTGGTGGCCGTGAAGAGCATGAAAAGTGGATGGCTTTAAGAAATGTTTAGGAAGTGAGATTGATGGAACAAGGGGATAGGTTGAAAATGGGTTTGAGGCAGAAAGATAGGTGAAGCGTGACTCTTAAGTTTATGAATTTTGCAACTGAATGGATAGTGATGTATGCTGGAAAGCACAGGCTTGAGACAGAAGAACACAAATGAAGTCCAAAATATGTTGCAATGGAGAGGCCTCTGAGACATGGAAGTGGGAATATCAAGTGGGCAATTAGATCTTAAATCTGGAGCTCAAAGGAGGGATGTCGGCAGGAGATACTTGGAAATCATAGGCACATGTAGGTGAACTGAAGCCATGGGCATGGTAGAGATTATATAAGGAGAAAGATGATGGGGAAAAGAAAAAGAGACCCAAGGTTCAACCTCAAGGACATCCCACATTTAAAGCCTACACAGAGGACCACAAGCTTGGAAAAGAACCCAAGAAACAGCCAGAGAGGTAGTAGGCCATCTAGGAGAGTGTGGTATCCCAGCACCATGAGTAACCACATTCTCTTTTCTGTGATTCCATTGTTCCAGTCACAGCTACTGGACAAGGTGCAGGCATCTGACCTAAAGACAGCTGGCCTCTGGCTAGCTAGAAGCATGTTAGGTTTTCCAACACAAATACTGTTCCCAGCAGGAGCTCTCTATGGGATGGTGGGCTAATGAACAAATTGGATCCTCTGCCTTGGAGATGTTTCATGCCAACCCACGGAAGGAGGGAGTGCTTAGAAGGAAGGGCCAATGACTTGCAGAAAAGGGCACAGGCAGAGAGGGCTGTTGAATTTCCATCATGGCAGAGCAGGAAACAAAGAGCTTCTGTTGCTCAGGGGAGGGGAGACAACCCAGTATGTAGAGTTATGTCGGATTCTAAACAGTCTTCTAATTTCTGAGCTAGATGTCCTTCTATGCGAAGCCAATCTGGGTGGCTATTTATGAGTTTATGTAAGCCCAGGTCACTTAGTAATGGGCCTTGTCATTCTTACTTCCACATGTATCCTATGAACAAACAAATAAACAAACAAACAAACAAACAACGCCTCCCTACAGGGGAAATCTAAGTCTGTTCCTTACAACCTTAACTGCCCATTCTCTCGCCTTCTGCAGGATCTTTTCCTACCCTTTTATTTTCTCATTCTTGTGTTTTTTTTCACATGAATTTCACCCCTCCAGCCTCTACCAGCCTTGCGCTGATTATGTCCATATGTGTTCTGTTGATTCTTTTATGTACAAACTCCAGTAAGACTCATAAACCATGGACCCACTCGTCCAGCCTCTGGAGTGGTTTTGCATTTAAAGAAACATGGTCCCAACAGGATTTTGATCTTATCTCTTTAAGGGATCCAAGCCCTTTGTCCACACTTACTCTTTCAAAAGTGTTTTTTATTCTCCATCTCCCTGAAGCTCCAGAAAGAGTCTCTCCTACCCCAGCAGACAGTGGCAGCACCAAGAGATGACAAGAGGGTGGGCACTAGCTGGGGTGAGGCAATGTCCAGAGCTGTGTGTCTGTTGACTCATCATAATCAGCAGTGCCCCTTTCCACTCTCAAAAGTGAGCCAGATCGGACTGATGGTGGGGCGCCTGGGTGGCTCAGTCAGCTGAGCGTCCAACTTCAGCTCAGGTCATGATCTCATGGTTCCTGAGTTCAAGCCCTGCATCAGGCTCTACGCTGTCAGAGCCTGCTTGGGATTTTCCCTCTCTCTCTGCCCCTTGCTTGCTCATGCTCTCTCTTTCAAAAATAAAAACAAAACAAAACAAAAAAAGGTTAAGAATCAGACTGATGAAACATGGGCACCTCAGGGACCATGACTTCTGTCTCATTCAGCTATTCCATTCTGGAACAATTGGGCCAGTGGGTCAGTGATGCGCCTTCCGTTCATCGGTTCATAACAGTATGTGACGTGGGGAGCATGTTAACCTGGTCATGAAGCATCAATTCAGGGGGGAAAAATGTTATAATTAGAAAGTATGTCACTAGTGATAAAATGCATATTTTTTTCTTTTCTTTGAGACTTAAAAACCAAAGGAACTGTATTAGAAAACGTCCTAAGTGCTTAGCATAACAGGCAGTATTTACCAAGCTTTAGTCTTCCTAAAGTACTTCTGACCAAAGGTCATCCATTGAGTTTTATTTTTGAAATGTTCTCGTATACCAAAAATTGAATGAAATTGAAAATAGAAGTCTCACATTTATAGGTCTCTTGAATGTTACATATATTGTTTAAGTAAACAGTCATTAGCCCCCTTTTTTGCTATTGTATTAACTCATTAACTAATAAACTCATTTGCCATGGTCTTCTGGGTGGGCGTTCTCCCTCGTTATAGTAATAGATGCCTTCTGTTTTCTTGGTAATATGGGTTGAGAGTATTGGAGTCTCACCTCAAACCTCCTGAACTTGAGTCTCCCCACTGCCATTAATAACTCTGTGGCTCTGGAAACTTATTTAGTGGCTTTAAACCTTAACTTTTCCCCCTAGAAAATGGAGAGAAGAATAGTTCTTACCCTGTGAGGTTATGCGTGCATTCAGTGACAAGTTGCCTATGAAGCACACGACCCCGCCTGAAACTTCAACGCATATTAGGAATTCTTGTTTTTGTGATTGTAGAGCAACAACAGATTACCAAGTGTGAGAATCTATATCATCCTAAGCACTTCTGATGCTGATTCTTTCATCATTTCACGGGAAACCACTCTGACTGTTAAAATTTTATATTCCCGTAGTGGAGGAAAAAAGAGCAAAATGTCTCATCCCATTGATGGCATAAGAAAATTCAGACTCAGAGTCTGCCTGAAAACAAAATTTGGCATCCCAGGATAAAACAATGAGTCCTTTTAGACAGATGGCTTTCTGGACTGGAGCAGTTCACAGAGTTGGCCCGTTATAGGCAGATAGTTTTATTGTCACGTTGCAATGATTAAGTAATAAGGGAAGTCTTACAAAATATCAGTCTTCACTTTGCATAGTTGGTCCTTAGAGACCGTAGTTGTCATAAAATACCCAAATGGAAAAGTTGTAGCAGAGGAAAACATGAGCAACTTTCTCATAAAAGTTGACTCCGTCCTCTGCCTGCCTCCCTAAATTGCTTTGTTGCAGAGCAATGGCTCACAGGACCTGGCATTAGCTGCTGTCATTTGTTGTTTCTTCACCAGATGAGAGAAAGTGCAAAAAAATTGTACAAGCCTGTGGCCATGGAAAACCCATAAAAAATAGCTGAAATTTAAGTTAACAATCTTTTTCTTTTGAAACTCGTTGTAATAATTCATTTGCTCTATTCCAATTAAAAACAACTCCCTACGTCTCACGTCTAAGACATTTAAAATATGCGTGGCTGATGCCAGATGAACAGAGCTTTTGTGTCCCCACAAGTTTTCACTCCGAGGATGACCTAATTAACATATGGGATATCATCACGGATGATGCTGTTTGGACGGTCTCCACAATGAATACAGCCTTCGTTTTGTCTGGGTGCTGTTGTGAGGGAGGGATAGATTCACGTGGGCAATTCTTGCCGGCGTTGACAAAAGTAGAAGCAGACGCCTATGTGAGGTGGGAAAGAATGGGTGGCTGAGTCAGTTAAGCATCCAACTTTTTGGTTCAGGTCATGATCTTGCGGTGTGTGAGTTTGAACCCCACATCGGGCTCTGTGCTGACAGCATGGACTCTGCTTGGATTCTCTCCCTCTCTCGCTGCCCCTCCCCTGCTCACGCTCTCTGTCTTTCTCTCTCTCAAAAATAAATGAACACTAGGGGCGCCTGGGTGGCGCAGTCGGTTAAGCGTCCGACTTCAGCCAGGTCACGATCTCGCGGTCCGGGAGTTCGAGCCCCGCGTCAGGCTCTGGGCTGATGGCTCAGAACCTGGAGCCTGTTTCCGATTCTGTGTCTCCCTCTCTCTGCCCCTCCCTCGTTCATGCTCTGTCTCTCTCTGTCCCAAAAATAAATAAACGTTGAAAAAAAAAATTTAAAAAAAAAAAAAAAAAAAAAAAAAAAAAAAAAATAAATGAACACTAAAAAAAAAAAATGAAGCCAAATACCTTATATACCAGGTGGGTTGCCTTGGACAAACCACCTAACTCAAGGTCACAAAGCTCATGAGGACTGGAATTAAGATGAAATCCCAGGTCAAAATTAGAGCATGTATGAGATTGAAGAATTCATAGTAAACACACACGTATGTCCACCATGAAACACCACAGAGACTTTAAGGGGTGTCTGAAAAGACACGCAGAAAAAAATCATAGTGCGTGAAGCATCTATCATTTTCTTTTTTTTTAAGATATTAAAAACTTGACCGATAACCACACCGTGAGTGCGCATATATCTCACTGTCTCTCTGCGTGTTGTAACTTTAAGCACTTTTCTCCTTCTCCTTGGTTCTCATTTACTCTTTGACCCGCTATAATTTGTCTTTCTTTTCATCATTTTATTGAAAACACTGCCACTAAGCAATCACGTTCTAACTGTCCAAGTTGTATCGTTGACACTTCCCCTCTTCATTTTACTTGACTTTTCCACAGTATTTGACTCTCTTTATCAGTCCTCTCTTGAAACTCTTTCTGGATTTTTATATTACCCTGGCCTGGTTTTTCTCTTGTCTCTGAGTATCTTATGTTTGTGAACTGCCTTCCAGGGTCTAAATTTCTTTTCTCATCCTTCAAATATTGGCATTCCACACTCGTTCCTCTTGTCTCCTCTCTCTCTATACTTTCTCTAGATGGCTCTCAGGTCTCTCCCAGCACACAGCGTTCTGCTAAGATCTAGCCCCACATCTCACCTCACCTGCATGGACACATCCACCTCAAGGCACCACAGGCTTTTCAAAGTTTATATGTCCCAAAGTGAAAATAATCTCTTCCCCCACCTCAACTTTCTCATTGTCCCGTATTCTCTATTTATCCATCAGATTTCTAAATCAAGAAAATCCTTCACCTCTGTATGCTACCTGTCATTCTTCAAGGGGAAATGGGTCAGAAAATGTTGGTTACCTATTTAAAAGTTATTCCTGACTTTTTTCTTGATAAGAGTACTCTGACTTTGTTTGTTTGTTTGTTTGTTTGGATGTGTCTAGATCAAAAGGATAAGTTATGGGTTTCTCTAGTCTTGGCCATCCCATTCATTTTTTTCCAGATACTCATTTCCACATCCTCTCCTAGACCTAGGAGTGGCCCAGGTGATTCGCTTTGGGTCAGTGAGGAATAATGAGAATTTATCTGGGTGTCATCTTGATAAAGTTTTTCCCTTGGTAAAACTGGAGACATGTGCACTACGTCTTTGTCCCTTTTTTTCCTTCTTGAGATACTGACATGTGAGAAGGTGATGCTTGGACTGCAGCAGCCGTCTTGATAGTATTGGAGAAAAGTCTTAGGACGAAGGCTGGTCCGGTAAAGACGATGGCGCACAAAAATGGTGTCGTGTCTGTGAGTTGTACTGTACCCAAATGGAGGACTCCAGAAAGCTACTGGAAGCATAAGTGTATCCAAAGAACTGAGGGAGATTAACAAGTTAAAGTATCAATGTTTTCTAGCCTTGGTAGGCATATTCAATTCTGTGCACCAAAATGTAAGGGAAGGAAAAGCAACTCGGTGGAGGGGCGTAAAGAAAATTAAATGGCTAGAAAGGAAAGCCTGCTAAAACACTGAAATATTAGCAGCTATTTGTTAAATAATAAAATCTTAAAGCCTTAATTATGTTGTAGATACAAAGAAGTTTATTACGGATAGGCTATTGATCAAGTCTTAATGTATATTTGTGTAATGCCCTAAGACAAGATAATGCTTCACATTTGACAGCCAGATATGTCTAACTTAAATCAGTTGTCTTTTCCCTCTTACCTATTTTCTCAAATGTTGTTAGGATTCAACACGCCGTTGCTCAACTCATTACCCAGACAGTGAATCTCAAAGTCATGTGTAGTGATGGTTTCTCCTTAGCCTGCATTGTCTACTAGTGTTACAGGTAATTCTTTTTATAAGACAACATTTTCTGCTTTTTAATTTTGCTAGTTTTTTTTTAATTTAAATGTTTATTTTTGAGAGAGAGCAAGAGAGACAGAGTGTGAGCAGGGGAGGAGCAGAGAGAGAGGGAGACACAGAATCCGAAGCGGGCTCTAGGCTCTGAGCCATCAGCACAGAGTCCAACGCGGGGCTCGAGCCCACCAACTGTGAGGTCATCACCTGGGCTGAAGTCAGACGTTTAACCAACTGACCCACCCGGCGCCCCTCATTTTGTTAGTTTGTGATGGAGTATATTCAAGTGGAAATCTTTCCTTGATTTAAAAATCTGTGGAAAACCCAAAGGAAACCATGAAAATGAGAAGCCAAATCTAAAAGGCTAGAGGAATCTAGGGCTACCTACCAAGTAGTGATAATGGGACTTGCTTCTTGGCCAGTCAATGTCACAGCAGCTCTTTAGAGACTCGTGAAGCCAGAGGTCACAATGAGACGAGAGGATCAAAAACTATTTACGTTATGCCTCGGCTGAGCCATGTACCAGTCAGTTCTCTCGGAATCAGAGGGGACCTTTGTTATTGGTTAAATCAGCATCTATGTCAGCTTTACTAGAAAGTCTTGAAAGAGCCAGGACGCAACGAATGCCATGAACCTACTCATGTCGATCAGTGATCTTTCAGGATCTAGAAAAATGGTCCAAATTTAATGAATATACTCTGGAGGTGTAAAATTGGCCTGTGGAAGGCCACATCTGCCAGGGCCAAAGAAAGAGCCATCAATGGCTCCTCACTGCCAAAGCAGGAAGTTGAGAACCTGACTGGCTCCATCCGTCTCCTCCCTTCCTTCTGGAATGGAGGCATCGCTGATGACTCTAAATGCAACCCCAGACCCTTTACACAGCTCTTCAGGAAGCTGCCAACACTGGATTGGGGTTGGCTTTCTAAGAAGCCCGGTCTTCAGGTTGATATGTAACTGCCTTGCAACTTCAAGCGCCATCAGTAATGAACTACTTGCGATTCTTGTTTCTCGTGGTGTTGCCGAATCCATCTGCTTTGTCTGAAATGTCCTCCCCACTCTCCCCAGTCGTCACCTGGTTGACTGCCATTCTGTGATTTAGTCTCTTTTTTTCATGCAGATGGAGGGCCCAGAATCACATTCTGAAAGTCTCTGGTGATGCTTCAAAAAGAAACCAAAATAACCGCCCCCCAAAACTATTAGGGTGTTATTAAATCAAAGTATAAACTTGGTCACTGTGGCCACAAAGTGGCACTGCTTGTGTCCTATGACTCAGAAAGTCTTTCAAGAATATATCACATATGGGGGGTGCCTGGGTGGCTCAGTCGGTTAAGTGTCTACAACTTCAGCTCCGGCATGATCTCGTGGTTCGTGGGTTTGACCCCCGGGTCGGGCTCTGTGCTGACAGATCGGAGCCTGGAGCCTGCTTCAGATTCTGTGTCTCCTTTCTCTCTGCCCCTCCCCCACTCACACTTCATCTCTCTCTCTCTCTCAAAAATGAATAAATGTTAAAAAAAAATCTTAAAAAAAAATCTACCACACATTGAATTTACTGCAGAACTACTTTACATTTCCTTCTTCTCAAGAATCAGACCTCGTCCTGGGGCTAGCCTGAGCTAGGCACCTGCCATCATCCTGTTCTCTCCATCAATGCCCTTCTACCCTCGGCCATAAGCCTATCTGCACATGAAAATCTTCTCTGGGCTCTGTTCCCCTTTCCCAACTTGCCCACACAGGTCAGTAAAACCATGACCTCACATTTGGGCAGACCCTGAATGCCACTTAGATTCAGCTGAATCCCTCAGGAAAACTGAAATTACATGTCCTAAGGAATTTAATTCATCTTATCACATGTATAGCAGACTCCTTCCTGCCTTTAGGAACCCGAGAGGGAGTGAGGGAGAGAGACACAGAAATAAAGAAAATGGTTTGTGTGCGCGTTGAGGTTGAAGAATGGAACAGACCGTAAGACGGAGAAAGAAAGTTATTTAAATAGTGACTCAAAGCAAACCCCAGAACCTTTTAAGATTCATTGCCGTACATCACAATCACTTGGTACCTTTTGAATTCTGAATGCGTGTCCAGCGCTGTGTCAAGTAAGGAAGAACTAACCAGAAATAATAGACACATGCTTCTTAAGGAACACGATATCCTTGAAAATCCGATGTATACAACTGCAGCAAAAGAATTCACAACAACATAGGAACAAGTATTGGCATCCTTGACCTTGGGAACCCCTATGTTTGATTAGCTTATTTTTGCTTTGTTGGCAGGGAGAGTAAGGACAGTGACTTTTTCTAGGTCTGCAGGGCAGGCTTTGTATCACCTCTTCTGGCACTAATGAGGACAAAAACCCAACCAGTCGTTTTAAGAATTAAGCACCATCCACATAATTAAACCTATTGAAAAATACTTTGTGATATAGATGGATGTTTGTCCTCACTGTCCTTGAGTTGTGGAATTAAAGGTTACCTTTGCCTCTACCGTTGAAGAAAGACTTTCAAGAACTTCTGAAAACATCTGTTCTACTCACCTTTTTAATTTTAAGAGCCTATTCTCAGTGGCGTTGATAAATGACAGAGACAGAGGGAGAGGGATAAAGAGAGGGGAAGAGAGAGAGAGAGAGAGAGAGACTGAAGCTATTGCACTAAGTGGTGGCCCCTGTTATTCAAACTGTACTCATCAATTTTGACCCTTAGCGTGGACAACAATTAATGTAAAAGGCTCCAGGTCCCAAACTGGATGTGTCTCCAGGAAGAATAATTCAATGAATTGAAAAAAAAAAAAACCATACTTTGCATTTTTTATGAACTGCTTTGGGTTCCTGGAAATGTCAGCTATATATAAATAGAGTGTATTATGTCATTCTTCACCATTACTTGGATGGAATACAAGTATTTTACTTTAGCCATGGCACCACTGAAATCTCAGCCTAAAAACTTACAATTGCACCACAAAGTTGAACATATCCTAAACTTGAACCGCTGCCCTCCCTCTAAAATCTTGCTCATACCCAGTTTTCTCTTGGTGAATGATCGCCCTATCCATCCACAGTTTTCTCTGGTGAATGATCGCCCTATCCATCCACGTGCTCAAATGAAAAACTTGAATCTACCTCTTATTCCTTCCCTCCTTCTCATTTTACCACATATTATCTCTCATACCCACCTCCTCCTGTCCACCCTCATTGTTAACTACCCTACGTTATGCCATAGCCAGATCTTACTGGAATTAATAGCCAATCACCTCTCATGTCTGTGGTGTTTGATGTGTCTGACCCATTCTTCACACCGGGACCAGACAGATCTTTCTAAACACGCTTCCTTGCTTAACATCCTTCAAATGGACACTCGCACTTGGGCACACATTAAAATTCACTTCTTGCTTGTATGGTTCTGTGGGTTTTGACAAATCCATAGCGCTTTGTAGCTACCCCCCCCCCCCCGCCCCACAATCAGGATTCAGAACAATTAACGTCGCCTTCAGAAACATTTCCCCAGGCGGTTCCGCTGTAGTCAATTACAACCCTTACCCCTTGACAACCACTGATCTGTTCTTCATCTCTGGCCTCCCCAGAGAGTCATATGAATGGGATGAGACAGTACATAACCTTTTACTTTGCCTTCTTTGACTTGTCATAATGTACATGAGACTCATGTGCTGAGTGTAACGGTTCGTTTTTATTGCTAAGTAGCATTTTACTGCACCGTAAAACTGGTTCATGCGCACTCCATCTGTTTAGTATGGTGGTTGTGAGTATCAAAAAAGCTTCCATTTGGTGGAAACTGATTGAAAAATAGAAAGCACCAGCCTCACGTCAACACAGGGAGAGCTCTTAGCACAGTGCCCCCCGCACCCCGACATTTTTCCTGTGCCTTGCACTTGTCTGTCCCGTTGCCTCCTGACCATATCCACTGGGATGCCCTGATAGCATCTCAAAAGCAACTTGTGAGAAACTTCTTCTACCTCCCCAGTCTCCCTGGCTTAGTAAATGAAAACCTGTCCACACAGGTGTTCAGACTGAATCCAGAGGATTGTCCTGACATCTCTCTTTCTTGGTCTTACTATCCAAACGATCATCAATACCCATTGACTCATCTTCTGAATTATATCTTGAATTGGTGTTACCACCATCTCTTCTCTGGATTACTGTAGGAACTTCCTTTGTGGTATCTGTTTTCACTCCTTCCCCTTCACTCCAAACCATTCTGCGTGGAGCAGTCAGAGGGACTGTTGCAAAACTCATTGATTTCTTTAGTAAATAGTTAGACAAGTCTATAAGCAAGTGTTTTGCTCCTTTATCCAGAAGAAAGTCACACTGATTCTAAACTATCCCCAGTACTGAATTTGTCTGCAATTAGATTTATTTAATGCTATAGATAAGATGTGCCAATGGGCACTTTTCCAAAATAAACATTTCTTGGAAAATGTTGCCAGATCTTTCCTTACGTTGAATTACAATTAGTTGCCATCTAAATTTTGGGAGCAAAAAGCATAAGAGACTCTTAAAAACTGAGAACAAACTGAGGGTTGATGGGGGGTGGGAGGGAGGGGAGGGTTGGTGATGGGTATTGAGGAGGGCACCTCTTAGGATGAGCACTGGGTGTTGTATGGAAACCAATTTGACAATAAATTTCATATATTAAAATAAAATAAAATAAAATAAATTCTGGGGGCGAATAGGATCCTTGTTTTAAGAATAATAAAAATGAATATAAAAATGGAAACCTTTTATCCTTCATCCAGCAGCTATTAACCTATAGCCATGAGAGTAGTTTTGCCCATAAACATGTATGAGAAAAGTGTAAATTTTAGATAGGACAGATATATCTAATTTAGTATCATTTAAAACACATGAGTGTTTCAGATACAATGTATTTTTTTTTTTTTTCAACGTTTATTTATTTTTGGGACAGAGAGAGACAGAGCATGAACAGGGGAGGAGCAGAGAGAGAGGGAGACACAGAATCGGAAACAGGCTCCAGGCTCCGAGCCATCAGCCCAGAGCCTGACGCGGGGCTCGAACTCACGTACCGCGAGATCGTGACCTGGCTGAAGTCGGACGCTTAACCGACTGCGCCACCCAGGCGCCCTACAATGTATTTTTTTTTTAAACCTCTTGGTAATTCAGGATTGTGGATAGCTTATACTATACTAATGAGGACCAAAAAAAGAGGGGAAAGCATTTATTTTATAATTTCTGGGATTTAAAGTTTTACTTTTAAAAGGTCCTATACCTCCCCCCATGCCTATTAATTACAAAGGGTAAAATAATAACTTTATAGTACCGAAAGTACCTGGCAATAGCCATCTTAACCCGTGTTCGAAGTTAAACATTCATTATTAATGGGACACGTTGGCATCGAGTAGCCCCTGATATGATGCCTGGAGACAAACACCGTATCACCAATTCCTGCCAAAAGTGGAAACCTCAACCGAATCATGAACCACCATGCAAAGGCTAACTGGTCTGGCCTATGCTCTTCAAAAAACATCGCTATCCTAGGGGCACCTGGGTGGCGCAGTCGGTGAAGCGTCCGACTTCAGCCAGGTAACGATCTCACGGTCCGTGAGTTCGAGCCCCGCGTCAGGCTCTGGGCTGATGGCTCGGAGCCTGGAGCCTGTTTCCGATTCTGTGTCTCCCTCTCTCTCTGCCCCTCCCCCGTTCATGCTCTGTCTCTCTGTGTCCCAAAAATAAATAAAAACGTTGGAAAAAAAAAAAAACAAAACATCGCTATCCTAAAACATAAATACTGAGAAATTGTTCCCAGTTAAAAAGATGTAACTGAGGGCAAGTCATGACCTGGGACCTTCTTTCCCCCCAAAAGGACCTTCTTTCTTAAAAATGAATTGTGACTGGGTGTATTTTTAGGAAACATACACTAATATATTTAGGACAAAGGGATCCCAGGTCCACACTTACTCTCAGACTTAGAGGGGAAAGAGTGTGTGTGACTGTGTGCATATGGGTGGGGGGTAGGGAGAGAAGATAAGATAAATAGGGTAAAATGTTTACATTTGGCTAATCTGGCTAGAGGATAAAAAGATGTGTGGAATGTGTATTGTTTTGTACTATTTTACTTGAAGTCTGAAACTAGGTCAAAATAAAAATTTTAAAGGAAAACTAGACATTACCTATTTTATTACGTTAGAGACCTAGTCTAATATTTTCCCAGCTGCCTGAGAATGATCCTTTTTGTCAAAGAAACAATCATCTTTCTCCTCTGTGTTCAAATACAGTCTGTTTTCGGAGGTTCGGAGGCTCCCGAGATTGTTTTCTTCCGCCTAAACCTCAACCTTTCGAGGACCGTATTTATATTTGTACAGGTTAACTTATGATCTGTACAATAATCTGTCATATAACAATTAACTGAATAGGATGATATTTACGGAAAATGGGTTCCCCTTGCCTTCTACATAGAAAGTTTGCATTTATTGTTAGCAAAAGTTGTGTATTCCTTGACTGACAAGGCGTGCAGGTCAGGTGCCAGAGAGGGGAGCATAGGGATGATGGAATTCGCCCGTGCTCCCAAAGGTCATTTACAGTGTGGTTAGGGGGAGATAGGACATCTGTGTGCAAAGTCAGATGCCCATGTGTGAAATAGGGCAGCCCTGAGGTAGATGACTAACTTAATTTCCTACTGAATTAAAGGCAGTAACTTTGGTTAGGTGTTCAGATTCCAATACAGGCTAAGCAGGTTTGTGGACACCCAAATATGGAGGAGAAGATCAGGGACTTCAAGGGCCAGACCAAATTGGACATTAACTCTGCTCTTTGCTGGTCTGATAATCCTGGGAACGTTCCTTAGGCTCCGCCAGTTCAGTTTCTTTATCTGTACGATGAAGAAAATAACCCCTGCTCTAAGCGTCAACGTTGGCAGATCACCTGACGTAGACCGGGCATTTTATTCACGGAGTAGTGTAGGCTCATACTCGCAGCTTCCAGGCTTTTCGTGGATGTACTTGGAAAAAAGCATATGAATAAATATGATAAAATTCCACTCAAAACTCAAAAACTAGTTTTAGTGGGAGTTGTATACTTTAATATATTTGATATAATGAAGGTTTGGGCTTTCAGAAAGAAGCCACGCCAACAGTATGTTAACCTCTGTCACCATACATAGTTACAAAACATTTTTCCCCTTCTAAGATTTACTCTTAGCAACTTTCAAATATGCAACACAGTGTTATTGACTATAGTCTCCGTGTTGCGCCCTGTATCCCCGTGACTATTTATAACTGCAAGTTTGTTCTTTCTGACCCCCTTCCCCCCACGTTGGCCACCCCCCTACTCTACGTCTGGCAACCACTTCTGTGTCTGTGAGCTTGTTTTCTTTCTTTCTTTCTTTTTTTAGATCCTGTGTGTAAGATCATAGAGTATTTCTGTCGGACTAATTTCGCTTAGCATAGCGTCCTCAAGGTCCATCCGTGTTGTAAGCAGGTGACAAGATTTCATTCTTATTTATGGATGAATAACATTCCAGGGTGTGTGTGTGTAACATCTTTATCCATTCATCCAACCACGGACACTTAGGTTGTTTCCATATCGTGGCTATCGTATTGTAAACAGTGCTGCAATGGACATAGAGTTGCTTATAACTTCTTGAAGTCGTTTTTGTTTGTTTGTTTGTTTTTTCCAGATAAACACCCAGAAGTGGTATTGCTAGATCATATGGTAGTTCTATTTTGAATTATTTTTGTGGAAACTCCATATTAATTTCCACAGTGGCTTCACCAATTTGCATTCCCACCAACAGTGCACAGGGGTTTCCTTTTCTCCACTGCCAACCCTTGTTATTTTTTGTTATTTTGTCAGTGGCTATTCTAATAGGTACGAGGTAATATCTCCCTATTGGTTTAAAAAATTTTTTTAATGTTAGTTTATTTTTGAGAGAGAGGAAGGGAGAGAGGGGGACAGAGGATTCAAAGTGGGCTCTGTGCTGACAGCAGAGAGCCCAAGGGGGGTTGAACCCACAAACTGTGAGATCATGACCTGAACTGAAGTTAGATGCTTACCCGACTGAGCCACCCAGGCGCCCTTCTCCTTGTGGTTTTGATTTGCTTCTCCCTGATGATTAGTGAGGTTGAGCACCTTTTTATGTACCTGTTGGCCAACAATATGTCTTTGGAAGAATGTCTCTTCAGATAGGCCCACTTTTAAATTGTTTGGGTTTTTTTGCTATTGAGTTGTGGGAGTTCTTTATATGTTGTGGATCAGATATATAATTTACAAATATCTCCTCCCATTCACGAGGTTGGCTTTTCATTTTGTTGATGATTTCCTTTGTTGTGCAGAAGCTTTTTTAGTTCCATGTCCCACTTGTTTCGTTTTGCTTTCATTGGCTTTGCTTTTGGAGTCAGATCCAAAAAATCGATGTGAAGAGCCGCATCAAGGAGTTTCCTTCCTATGTTTTCCTCTGGGAGTCTTAATGTGTCAGGTCTTCTATTCGAGTCTTGAATCCCTTCTGAGTTGATTTTGGTGTAGAGTCCACTTTCAATCTTTGCATGTTGCTGTCCAGTTTTCCCAGCACTGTTTATCGAAGAGACTGTCTTGCATACGTTTGGTTCCTTTGTCATAAATTAACTAACCCTACACGCATAGGTTCATGTCCGGACTCTGTTCCCTTGATCTTTGTGTCTGGCCTCATGTCACCAGCATATTGTTTTTATTTCTGTAGTTTTATAGTTTAGTTTACAGGGAGCATCATGCAGTTTTGCTCTTTCTCAAGATTGCTTTGGCTCTTCAGGGGATTTTGTGCTTCCGTACACATTTTGGGATTGTTTGTTCTATTTCTGTGAAAAGTGCCATGGGGAAGTTTGGTAAGTATTGCAAAGAATCTGTGGGCGGACTCCTCTGGGTAGTGTGGACATTTAAAAATTTTTGAAAATTGTTAAATTCTGATTCTTTTTTTTCTCTAATGTGAGACGTTGCCAGCCTGGGGCTGATTTTCTTGTCACATCTGTAGGAGTGAGACAAACAACCAGCCCCAAACCATGGATTATGTGTGTTCAGACAGTAAGAGTAAGGGAAAGTTTTTTTTATAGAAACTCCATCTCGTGTGTTCTGCTGTGTCCTCCCTCCAGCTTTGACTATGACCTTCAGTTGTCAGGCTTAAACGCAGTAGTTTTATTTGGCGATTGAGCCTAATTATAATGAGTGAAAGGCTCTAAGACGTACCACAGATGAGGTGGTGAGCCTTTTTCAGAAATGTCGCCTTCAAATAGACTTTTGTGGCTTAATATATTTGTGGCACCTAACAGCTGTGTGCTACTCCTAGAAACTTTAATTATCACACTGATTATGTGGCACAAAAAATAAGATGGGGGGTAAAAACCTTAGGTTTAAATTGTGTATGTGAATATTTATGTAAGTATAAAACACTGTCAATAAATACACTGATGCTATATTATTTAGACTTCTTATGGTGAGAAATTGAAAGATTCATGTTTGATCTCACATTATCATTTCCAAAGGGAAGATTCTTCTCAAACGAGTTCAAATCGTTTTCAGTGACATTAACGGTGAAGTATTCTTTACATATGAAAGAAACCTCAAAGTGCCAAAGAAGAAAAAAGACAATGGAAAAGTATGGTTCTATTCCTTAAGGAACAGCTTGTATTTTTTAAAGTTTACTTATTTATTTTGAGAGAGAGAGAGAGCGAGCAAGTGAGTATGGGAGGGCAGAGAGAGAGGGAGAGAGAAAATCCCAAGGAGGCTCCACATTGTCAGCATAGAGCCCAATGTGGGGCTTGAACTCACAAACCGTGAGA
This sequence comes from Puma concolor, assembly GCF_028749965.1. NCBI lineage: Eukaryota > Metazoa > Chordata > Mammalia > Carnivora > Felidae > Puma > Puma concolor. Next base: position 6,280,218 of record NC_141677.1, on the reverse strand, counting down.
TCATGACCTGAGCCTCAACCGAGAGTCAGATGATTAACTGACTGAGCCACCCAGGCGCCCCTAGCTTATGGTTTTTAAGAACAAGTTAAGGCATTCACACGTGGAAACCTGAACTAGTATCAGATCTTTGGAGGCCACATGTCATTTGTGTGGGTTATAGTTGAAGGATTTTAGATGCAGGAGATCTACATGGAAAGGGAAAATAAAAAAGGGATTTACGGAGAGAGACAGGAGTATTGGGATGAAATTTACAGGAAAGTGTATTGACGGTAAGCAAGGGCTGATTTCATCGTGCAGGGTTTTTGCGTATGTATATAAACTCAGTGTATGCCGTATAATGCAATTTACTGTGATTTTTAGAAAAATGATAAACCTTAATTTTTAGGGCAGTTTTAGGTTCACAGCAAAATTGAATGGAAGGTACGGAGAGTTCCCATATACTCCCTGTCCGCCGCAACCACACCATCCGCCGTTACGGATAGCCTGCACCACGGTGGTATCTTTGCTACAATTGGTGAACCTATGTCGACATTGTTATTACCCAACGTCCTCAGTTTACATTCCAGTCCACTCCTGGGGTTGATTTATAATGGCCTATAACCATCATTGTAGTGCACAGAATAGTTTCATTGCCCTAAAAGTCCTCTGTGCCCTCACTATTCTTCCCCTTCCCCCCCTCACTTCTGGAAACCAATGGTCTTTTTAACTGTCTCCATGGTTTTGCCTTTTCCAGAATGTCACATAGTTGGAATCGCAGGAGCCTTTTGGGATTGGCTTCTTTCACGCAGTCATCTGCATTTCGGTCTCCTCCGTGTCTTTTCATGGTGTGATAGCTCATTTCTTTTCAGCACTGAGTAATATTTTTTTTTGGTCTGGATGTACCACAGTTTCTCCATTCTCCTGGATATCTCCATCTTCATCTCCACAGTTTATCCATCTCCTGAACGATAGATATCTTGGTTGCTTCCAAGTTTGCGCAATTACGAATAAAGCGGCTATAAACATCCATCCATGCTCAGGTTTTGTGTAGACGCAAGGCTTCAATTAATGTTGATAAATACCAAGGAGAATGGTTGCCGGGTCATCTTGTAAGAGTAGGTTTAGTGTTGTAAGGAACCTTCAAACGGTCTTGTGAAGTGGCTACATCATGTGCATTTCACCAGCAATGAACGAAACTTCCTATTGCTCCACATCCTCACCTACATTTGATGGTGTTAATATTTTGAATTTTGGCCATTCTAGTAGGTGTATAGTTGTATTTCATTTCGTTGTTCTCATTTGCATTTCCCTGATGACATTTGATGTTGAACACCTTCTCACATCCTTACTGGTCATCTGTAGGTATTCCTTGGTGAGGTATCTTTTCAGGTCTTTGGCCATTTTTAAAATTGGGCTCTTCATTTTCTTAACGGATGAGTTTTAAGAATTAGTTTTGTATTTTGGATAACATTTTTTTAAAAAAAAACTCAGATCTGTCGCACGTAATTATTTTCTTCCAGTCTGTGGTTTGTATTCTCATTCTCTTGACTTTTTTTCAGAGCAGAAGTCTTAATTTTAATGAAGTCCATCTCATCAACGATTTCTTTCATGGGTCATGCCTTTGGTGTTGGATCTAAAAGCCACTACCATATCCCAAGGCCGTCTAGATTTCTCCTATGTTATCTCTGCTAGAAGTTTCATCGTTTTGCATTTTACATTTAGGTCTATGATCCATTTGGAGTTAATACTTCTGAAGGGTGTAAGCTCTGTGTCTAGATTCATTTTTTTGTATGTGGACATCCAGTTACTCCAGCATCATTTGTTGAAAGACTGTCTTTTTTTTTTTTTTTTTATTGTATTGCCTTTGTTTTTTGTTTTTGTTTGGTTTGGTTTTGCCAAAGATCAGTTGACTATACTTATTTGGGTCTATGTCTGGACTCTCTATTCTGTTCTGCCAATGTGTTTACCCTTTCTTTTATGATCCCAAACTGTCTTCATTGCCGTCACCTTATAGTAAGCCTTGGTGCTACGTAGTGTTAGTCCTCCAATTTGGTTCTTCCCTTCTAATATTGAGTTAGCTATTTTGGGTCTTTTGTCTTTCCATAGAAACTTTAGGTTCAGTTTGTTTATACCCACCTAAGAACTTGCTGGAATTTTGATTGGAATTTTGTTGAATCTATAGGTCAAATTGGGAAGAACTGACATTGTCCGGTATTGTCTTTAAATCCATGAACGTGCTATCGCTCCATTTATTTAGTTCTTCTTTGATTTCTCTCATCAAAGTTTTACAGTTTCCCATGTAAGTTGTGGTACACATTTTGTTACATTTATATCAAAAATTTATACCAAATATTTCATTTTGGGGGTTGCTAATGTAGATGGTAACATGTTTTTAATTTCAAATTTTACTTGCTGCTGGTATAGGGAAAGTGATGAACTTTTGTATATTAACCATGTATCCTGAAAACTTGCCCTAATTGCTTATTAGTTCTAGGAGTTTTTGTGTGATTCTTTGGATTTTCTACATGGATGGTCATGCCATCTACAAAGGCAGCTTTATTTCTGCCTTCTCATTCTGTATATCTTTGATTTCCTTGTCTTACTGCCTTGGCTAGGACTTCTGGTATGATGTTGAAAAGCATGATGAGTGGGGACGTCCTTGCCTTATTCCTGATCTTAGTGGGAAAGCTTTGAGTTTTTCACTATAGACGATGGTAACTGTAGGTGTTTGCAGTTTTATCAGATTGCAGGAGTTCCTCTCTATTCCTAGTTGCTGTGGTTTTTTTTTTAATTATTATCACGAATGGGTATTGAATTTTGTTAATTGATTTTTCTGTATCTATTGATATGATCATACACATTTTCTTCTTTAGCCTGTTGATGTGATAGATTATTTTAATTGATTTCTGAATGTTGAACCAGCCTCTCATACCTGTGATAAAACCCATTTGGTCATGGTGTATAATTCCTTTTATACATTGTTGGATTCAATATGCTAATATTTTGTTCCAGATTCTTATATCTATGTTCATAAGAGATACTGGCCTGTAGTTTGCTTGTAAGGTCTTTGTCTGTTTTTCTCAGTTTTTTTTTAATGTTTATTTATTTTTGAGAAAGAGAAAGAAAGAGCCCATGAGAGAGAAGGGGAGAGGCAGAGAGAGGAGGAGACACAGAATCCAAAGCAGGCTCCAGGCTCTGAGCTGTCAGCACAGAGCCTGGCACGGGGCTCGAACCCACAAACAGGGATATCATGACCTGAGCCAAAGTCGGACACTTAACCAACTGAGCCACCCAGGGGCCCTGTCTTTGTCTGGTTTTAGTGTTAGGGGGATGCTGACTTCATAGAATGAGTTAGGGAATATTACCTCTGCTATCTTCTGGAAGAAACTGTAAAGAATTGGTATAATTTCTTCTTTATGCTTTGTAGAATTCATCCATCTGGGCCCGGTGTTTTCTGTTTTGGATGATGATGACTGATTAAGTTTATTTGAAATAGGCCACTGTGATTTTAATGCCTTCTAAGTTCCAGGAGATATGCTAGGTGAATATATATTTATTCCTTAACTATTTAATTCATAAAGTGAGAGTAGGTCGTTGCATTAGACACTTATAGTTGAATTCTCAACATCTCTTTGACAGTAGATGATTCTAAGCCATGCACGGTCACTCCATCCACCTTGCTAAGGTGAGCTGGTGGGCATGTGACTCAATTCAGCCAATAGGACGTGAAGAAGGAACTACTCAGTGGGTGATTAGAAATGTCTCTTTCCTCGTTAAACAATTTTCTCGGAAGAGACCGTCTTTCTTCTTCCCATGGATGTTGTCTTATTTGGGTATGGACTGCAAATGCTGCAGCCTTCTTTCGGCCACCAGAAGAACCAGTGTTAGGTTGAAGATGATGCCGATGATGGCAGAGTGAAGGTAAGGTAAGAACGTGGAGACTTAGGATAAGTAGTGAACCTTTACGGCAGCCATATCTTCAGCTTGCCCTTCCCCTGAACATTAGATTGTGTGAGGTAATAGTATTTCTTATTGAGATTTTTTACTATTCTTTGCAATCAAAAACATCTTGTGGGATACAGGTTTCTCCATTTTATGTGTGAGAAAGCTGAGGCTTAAGGAGGCTAAATAACTTTCCCATGTTTGCATATCTAATAACTGTCTGAGCTTGTACCTGAACCCTGGTCGATCCTGTTCCTTCGTATATTCACTACTTCTCATACGCAAACAGAAAAATAAAAAATAAAAGCCAGAAAAAGTAGTGTTGATAACTTTTATTAATTCCCAAAGGCAGACAGTGCTCTGGCAATGCCTGTTGCTCTTGTACTAAATAATTCTCCTTTCTAAGTGAAGAACTAGTTTTGTAGCATCTCGGCTGAATTTATCCTGTTTAGCTGAGATAACACTGAATTTATCCTGTTTAGCTGAGATGAAACAATTTTAGGGTTGATGAAGATATGTAGTGGCTTGAATAGTGGTCTTTCTGATGCCACCCACCCACAAAGATGTGTCCACCCAGAATCTATAAATGTGACTTTATTTGGACGAAGTGTCTTTGAAAATGTAATTAAGCTAAGGACTTTGAGATAAGATCATCTTGAATTGGGGTAGACCCGAAACCAATGGCAGGTGACCTTAGAAGAGAAGACACCTTCACAAAGAGGAAGGGAAGGAAACACAGTCATAGAGAAGACAATCATGTAAAGTTGAACGCAGAGATCGGAGTTGTGCAGCCCCAAGCCAAGAAACACTTAGAGCCATTAAAAGCTGTAAGAGGTAAAGAAACATTCTCCCAAGAGCATTCTGAGAGAGTGCAGCGCTGCTGATACATTGGCTCCCAAAAGAAGCCAATGCCTCTAAAACTGAGAGGGAACAAGTTTCTATTATTTTTGAGCCACTTTGTTCATAATAATTAGTTATAGAAGCCATGGGAAACTAGCATGGGAGTGTCTTGACTTAAAGAATTTCCACCTCCTTTCCTTCCCTTTAACAAGAATTTGTCTCAGTGTTGCTTAGTGTCTCAGTTAACATGGTAGACGTGACTCAGTTAACATGGTAGACGCTCCACCTTCCACAAAATGGAGTTGGCTCTTACAAGTGGTTGCCCAGCCAGGGACTATATTTCCTAGTGCTTCTTGCATCCTGGTCAAATGCAGAAGTGATGATTGTTACTTCTGATGTAAGGAAGTTAAAAAAAAAAGTGCTCTCTTCCCCCTTTGTTGAATCTTCTTCATTGGCTGGATCAAAAGACTCCAAGGTCCTAGCGGATGGTCCTATGATGGCATCGCCATCATAGCTTAGTGAAGCACATGGCACTGTAGAGGAGAGCATACTTCTTGAATAAAAAGTGAGGTTCTGTCCATCAGGAGAGAGGGATGGGGGAAACACAGTGTCTACTTCAACTGCTTGTTCTGTTCATACACTTTGTTACTGGAGTTGCTTTGATGGAATTCAGATATTAAAAAAAATACCTTTCCATGGGATACATTCTCAGTCTCTTGAATAATAACTATAGTATTTAACTGCAATGTATTGCTCAAATGTTAACGAAACACTTTCACTACATACTGATGTACTTCTTATAAGAACCCTGTCATGTAGCTAAAATCAGTTGAGCTAACGTTATAAATTAATAAATTTGATTTCTAATCCACAGTTCCCTTTGCAAGTTTACTCCCATTTATAAATGGGAGTTCTTACCTCCATCTGGGAGACACAAACTTATCAATCTTGGTAAACATGTGCTTTTTTTTTTTGGCTACCCAGTATACCTTTTCCTTTCTTTTCGCGAATGCTAAATAGTTCATGCTAATCTAATGGGGCCAGGACTTCCACTATTCTCAGCCTGAGTGCTTCAACTGGAGTTGACACTTTTTCCCATTCCAGGGACGGAGAAATGTCTCATACTGGCCAATGAAAAATAACATTCCTCTAACATGTGACACAATATGGGCCTGTGAGAGGTCCAGAGCTTTCATTGCATAGGGAGAAGTAGAAGAAACCACTCAGGACATCCAAGATGCTAACCATGTGGTGTCTGAGAGAAAAGCCTACAGTGCTGGTATAGCTGATAGTGGGGGAGTATAGTGTGGATCTCCATAAAGCTCCAAGTTTCTGTTCTTCCCTTCTGTTTACAGAGAATAACACCTACATTTTAATTTGGTGAATGTGGGCCTGTGTGTGTGTGTGTGTGTGTGTGTGTGTGTGTGCACATATGCATACTGCTAGGGGGGCTGTTAAAGAAGTCTCTTTGGCAGGGGTGGAATTTAAAACATAGCTCTGTATTGTTTCTGCCTTATTCATATTTCTCCTTCATTATAACCTTGAGTTGGGCTATTTCAGATATTGGGTTATGGTTAAGGGCTGTGAATAATCTTCACTGAGTTAATTTCATTTCTTTGGTATGTATATGGCAATTTATCCATCAAAAATTGGTTGTGCTGTTTCTGAGTCCATGCTGCTTTAGTGTTTATAGGCATTCATGGAATTTGGGAATACAAGTTTCCGTTCCTTCCAGGAAAGTCGGATGTTTTTAGTAGCTTGCTTTGCATGGATTCCCTCCTACCTGCAGAACCTGGAAAAGGTAGGTCCTCTGGTTTCTGCCTCCATATGGGCAAGTGGAAAGTATAAAGGGAGGACAGAGATGGAATAGTGTGTGGAGAATACTGTTTAATGGTAGACAGACACCGGAAATCTTCACGTCCATTTGCTCCCTGGTTAATGTGTTCTCATGCAGAGTATAAGCTCCTTGAGGCCAAGAACCTCGTCTGTCCAGTTCATTTACTACTTAGGCACAGCCAAAGCCATAGTAAACACTAAAGTATTTTCTGAAAGATCATTGAAAGGTGAGGTGAATAAAGAATTCTACAGAAATTAGGAAATAATGCTGTGGTAAATTTCCTTATAAAGCCCAGGTTCTTATCATCTTTTAGCCTAATTTAATCTTATCAATCATTAGTTCTTACCAGCACGGGCCTGGTTATTTTACATATCATTGTGTTGGTTTATTCATTCAACAAATGATCACTGGGCGCTTACAAAGTGTTAGCTGGGGGTGGTCAAGTCCCCCTACGGGAGCATTGGAAGATGTGTTTGTTGTTGTTACAATGCTGGAATCTAGTGGGTGGGGACCAAGCATGCTAAATGTCTTGTAATCTGTTCTTCTATAATGGACATGGACGTTTTAGTCATTATGAACATTGGGTACTTGTCTCGTGGTGACAGTCCTTTCTTGGGGCATGTGTATGAGAGTTTCTCTAGGACAATCAATGGCTTTCAAACTCTTTTAATCATAGCCAAGAGTAGTTAATACATTTCATGTCACGACCCCGAAACACCCACACGTGTGTATGTGTGTGTATAACTGAAACAAAACTTTGCAAGACAATACTATACCTGTGGTATGTATTGTGAGCTATTTCATTAAAAAATAATGCTGCCTGTAGTCCATTAACTTGATTTTCAAAAGCCACTCACTGATAAAAGCTCAGTTGAACAAGCAAAGTACTAAGGACACGCCTCACAGTGGAAATATTGGGTCTAAGGGTAGCTCATGTTTAACTTTTCTACGATGCGCTAAGCTATTTTCAAAGTTGTCATTCTAACCTACACCTGTTGAAAATGGACGAGAAATTCTGTTGCTCTACAACCTTGGTTTTAGTCTTTTTCCCTCTACGGCATGTGTATATCACCCTCTATGCAATTTTGTATCTTTTTTAATGTGTTATTTATTTTTTGAGAGAGAGAGAGAGAGGGAGTATGAGTTGGGGAGGGGCAGAGGGAGAGGAGGGCAGAGTACCTGAAGTGGGCTTTGTACTGACAAGCTGACAGCAGTGAGCCCAATGAAGGGCCTGAACCTACGAACTGTGAGATCATGACCTGCGCTGAAGTTGGATGCTCAACTGACTGAGCCACCTGGTGCCCCAATTTTGTATCTTTTTTTTTTAACTTAACGTCAATGTGAATAGTTTTCAATGTTATTAGTTGGCCTTAAAACCTGAGATTTTGATTTAGAGCATAATATTTCATTTTAAGAATATATTAGAGGCGCCTGGGTGGCTCAGTCAGTTAAGTGTCCGACTTCGGCTCAGGTCTTGATCTCACGGTTTGTGTTGGGCTCTGTGCCGACAGCTCGGAGCCTGGAGCCTGCTTTGGATTCTGTGTCTCCCTCTCTCTCTGCCCTTCCCGGGCTCATGCTCTGTCTCTCTGTATCTCAAAAATAATAAATAAACATTAAAAAAGGAATATGTTATCATATACTTGACTTCCCTGGGATGTTGACATAACTATGCTTCCAAGATTTTTGATAACTGTAATGAGATCAGTAATTAAACTCTTTGACTAATCAATCTCCCACTGCATCCTCGGTCAGATGCTAAGTCTGAGGATTACAAAGTCAAAGAATGTGATCATATTTATGACCGCTGATATGCATGTTCAAATCGCACTCCAAAAAAATGTGTACCTGTTGATTTTTAGATGAATCCAGATCTTCCTGATTCTGCCTGGGCAAAATCAAGTTTAGCTGAACATATAACATTAAACAGTGGTGTTTTGTTTATGAAACATTGCTCTGAAATAGATTTGGAAACATGTTTTCCATTCTCCATATTTAGACCTGTAAATGTAAACACAAGTAGGGAAAGAATTTCCAGCCTTCACACTATATTAATTCATTTCACTTTAATAGTTGCTTGTCTCACTGTGGAGTAAAAATAACACAGTACTAGCCATTAGATGGCCTGACTTTTAACTGTCCCCCATCAAAACCACGTGATCTTCAGCAGATCATTTAACCTCTCTGAACCTTCGCTCATAGACTAGCAATGCTGAGTTCTATTCTGCTCACCTCCTAGAATGGGTAAGAATTAACTGACTCATGAGAGGGGAAACCATTGACACTGAAACTGATCAAAGGAAACAAATGAAATCGTAAAAAGTTTATGTGAATTTAGCCAGGAGATTTACCACTGGGACATGGGTCCTGAATAAGTAACCCGATACTTTATGGCTTTTACCTGTGAGACGATGCTAATGTCTTTCTTGTCCGTTTATTTTTTTTTATTGAAAGATAACGTTAAAGAAAGAAGTAAGCTTCCCATAATTAAAATATATCAGTGCCTGGATCCCAGCAACTTAAGGTCCTGACTTAGCTGGTGTAGGATGGGGGCTGGGCTTTGGTAGATTTTTAAAGCTTCTTAGGTGATTTCAATATGTAGCTGGGAATGAGACCAGAAATGTGCTGTTAGTACAGTAGCCACTGGTACACATGGCCATTTCAACTTAAATTCAAACGAATTCAGTGGTACGAAAAAGCTAGTTCCTCCGTTGCAGGCACATAGGTGCTCAGCTATCAAGTGTGGCCAGGGTGGTGGCTGTCCTATTGACCAGCACAAAAGACCTTCTCTATCACTATGGAAAATTCTGTTGGCCCCCATTGCTCTCTTTTCTTTCAATTTATCATCTCTGTTATGTTTTTTTGTAAGTGAAGTAAAATTTACATAGTGAAATACACAGGTCTTACTGAACCATTAGGTGTGTTTGGACAAATGTATGTGCCCGTCTATCCAACACCCCAACCAAGATAGAAATATTTCCATCATCCCCTGAAGGCTCCCTCACACCCCCTTCCAGTCACAACCCGTGGTCAACCACTGTTCTGATTTTTACCATAGATCTATTTTGCCTGTCTTTAATTTCATGTAAATTACTTCATTTAGATTAAACAAGAAACTAATATTCATGCTTATAACAGACATTGCATTGTTAGGTTTTTAGCATAAATGGCCGATTTCAATGTCTAATGTTGATGAAGAAAATTTTCTAAGAATTTCTTTTTCTAAAAATATTTATTTATTTTGAGAGAGAGCATGCTAGCAGGGGAGGGGCAGAGAGAGTGGAAGAGGGGGAGAGAGAGAGAGAGAGAGAGAGAGAGAGAGAGCAAGCAGGGGAGAGGGGCAGAGGGAGAGAGAATCCCAAACAAGCTCCACACTCAGCATGGAGCCCAAAGTGGGCTCGAGCTCATGACTGTGAGATCATGACCTGAGCCGAAATCCAGAGTTGGAAGATTAACTGACTGAGCCACCCAGGCGCCCTGCTAAGAATTTCATAGTGTGGACATCATTGGTCTTCATACATGTACAGCTGACGTAGAAGGAAACTTTTAATGAGAGCAATATTTTTTCCTACATACTCATTTAACCATCAAATGTTTATCGTGGGCTTACTGTATGCCTGGCAGTGTGCTAGATTCGTGTTTTCCACTTACCTGTTCGTCTCCTGATATTTGTCGTATCTGAGTAACACCTTCTCTGATGTTTCTTTGCCGTTTTTCCAAATAAGATTATTTTAGGAGTAAACATTTTCATTGTTATAAAAAATGGAGAATGACTATCATTTACATTAAATATAAAGGAATGTCTTTAAAAGATAAGGGGGATATTGCTGGCAAGTCTGGCAAGTCCCTAACTATGACGGCGTTCATTCTACGACGTAGAAAATGCCAGATTAAAGGTAACCGTTGTTAAGATTTCAACACATATCTATCTGAAGGCAAAATGTAGAGAACTCTTCAAAGACAGAAAAGACAGAGAAATCAAAGGCAGTGTGGTGAGCAGGTGGGAAATCCTGGTGGCCCACCGAGGTGGTGTCCCCGTACAGCCATGGAGGCTGGATGTCCAGTTGCCAGACTGTGTCATACGAAGGGGTGGGGAGACTAAGAGCAAGACATCCTTCTCCACCACCCTACAAAGAAACACACACACACACACACACACACACACACACACACACACACTCCCCAAACTCTAAGAACTTCTTTGGTAGAAAGAGCTAGGATGTATGAAGTGTGTGTTTGGATGAACAGAACATTTTGACAGGTGACCAAAACTAACTAAAAACTCTAGGCTCGCCATCATGGTTAATTTTGTGTGTTAACGTGACTTGTCATGGGGTGCCCAGACATTTGGTCAAACGTGATTCTCGGTGAGGGTGTTTTGGGATAAAATTCACATTTGAATAGGTAGACTGATTAGAGCAGATTGTCCTTTCAAATGTGGGTGGATCTCACCTACTGGACTGAAAAACACTTAATAGAAAAAAAGACTCAGCAAGAGGAGACTTCACCTGCTTGACTCCATATACATTTATGTATATGTGTATATATACACATACACATACATACACACATACACACATATGCACACATACACACATACATACACACATAGGCACACACATATACGCACATATACAATACACATATGCACACACATATACACACATACGCACACACATACACATACATACACACATACACATGCACACATACATATATACACATACACATATATACACAAATACATATATACGTGCATACACACATACACATATATACACAAATACACACACATATACACACATACACACATATATATGCATACACACATATACATACATATGTACATATACACATATACACACATATACACATAAACACATATGTACACACTCACCTACACACATACACACAAACACACATGCACACACATACACACATACATGCACACATGTCCACATATACACATAATTATACACATACACACACATACACACAGATACATGCATACACACATATATACACACGTATACACAGATATACATACACATGCATATATACGCACACACATGCACACACATGCACGCATATAGACAAATACACATATGCACACACATATACACAAATATACACATATACACACAATACACATATATAATATACACACATACAAATACATACATATATATATATATACACATACACGTATAAACACATATATACACATACATACATACACACATACACATATACACAAACATACACATATACACACATATACACAAATATACATATACACACATATAAGTACATACACACATGTGTCTACACATACACACAGACACACATATCCACAGACACACATATACACAGACACAATGCACGCACATATAAATATATGTATATACACATACATAGATGCACACATATACATGTATGCAAACACATATAACACACATACACATACACACACCCACTTACACATATACATGCACATAAACATATACATACGCACAGATACACACATACATATACACATATACATATACACATACACACATGCATGTACACAAACATATGTATACACACATGCATATGCACATACATATACACGCACACATGTACATATACATATACCCACTTCCACTTATGCATGCACATGCATACATACATACACGTATACACACATGTGCATGCACATTGATATCCACACATACATAGACCTACACATGCATACCTGTATGCATATGTATACAGAGACACAATGTTGAAGCTGAGGGGAACAGTTGAATATTCTCCCTGCTCCCTGGCAGATGGAAACAGATAGAAACTAGGAGCATGACCTAAATTTACTCAAATATTCCCACTGGGACCCAGTGGGATTGTTGAAAAGACTGAGGCAAAACCCAAATAGTCAGTGATGGTTTTGCAGTGAGCACATAGAATCAAGAATCAAGGGTCCTGTGGCATGTGACTGAGTGACCAGGTGTGAGGTAAGCCAGAAGCCAAGCTGCCAGCATCCAGGGTGACCATGCCAACTCGATGGCATCAGAAACATCCACTCTGGCGGAATCATGGCTACAGCTGGTCTCCCCCGATCCCGACCTCTCCGGCAGTTCAGCTGAAATGCTCCACAACTGGTTTCTGTTTGCCAGCAGGCTTTGGGAACTCACTCAATAATGTAAACAGGAAAATGACAAGATCAGTGCTGTGGGCTTGTGTCTCTGTGATCAAAGAATGCTGGTCATTTCTTATGGGAACAGCCTCTCCCTCAACACACATGATGGGATGCTTCGCAAGAGTTTACATGTGGATGGCATTTTCCGCTGTGCTATTTGCTCTCTGGGCCAGCTCTCTGCCTTCAAGAGGAGGTGCCCTCCACCGTAAGAAGCAGGTGACATGATGAAAAGATCCCCGCTCCCAAACATCCACCTTTCTCAACAACTGACCACAGAACCTTCTCCTGCCCCTACTTTGAAATTCCAACCAGGAGTCTCCGGGTGTTAGTGACCTCTTCACGTGACTTTGGTTTTGCCTGCCCACTGGCCCCCATGCATCATTACCAAAGGGTCGGAGAGATGCAGACTTCCATCCCAGCTTTTAGCTGGAGTACCTATGTGGTCTTAGGCAACTCAACTGGATCTAGACCCTCAGTTTTCCTTCTCTGTAAAATGGGCATATCATTAGTTCTTAATTCACAGAGGCATTGGGAGGCTTAGGGGAGGTATGTTTGCGAAGAATGTCTCACAGTCTTGCAGATGCAAACTGTTTGATGAGTAGCAGACCCATTTTTAATACCTTGGAAACCCAGAGGGTAGATGGTGTGTGATGGAGAGATGGAGATATTCCTGTTCAGCGTGGATGGAAGAAGCGTTGTGTGTTCAAATCCAGTTGAAGCCAGGTCCATTTTCATAAACTCCCACGTGCTTCTATAAATTCAATCTCACATTTTATAAAACATATTACCGTAAACCCACATCCTACATTAAAAATCCTTTTTGAAATGTTTTTTGGCCATACACTATTGAAAATATTTTTTATGACTGTTTTTTCTGAAGTTTTAGCACCGACCACTCATTTAGCTTACGTTACTTAGAAATTTCTGTGCATGCAGTGAGATTCTTTTGAAGTAATCATGAGATCTACAGATTTCAAGGGAATACCATTTTTGGAAACATAATTTTTTTTTTGGTTAGGCTTCATAGATGCAGAAGTTTCCTCCAACTTAAAAAAAAAATTAATGTTTATTTTTTTGAGAGAGAGACACAGAGTGAGAGTAGGGAAGGGCAGAGAGAGAGGGAGACCCAGAGCCTGAAGCAGGCTCCAGGCTCTGAGCTGTCAGCACAGAGCCTGACGCGGGGCTTGAACCCATGAACCATGATGAGATCATGACCTGAGCCAAAGCCGGACACTTAACTGACCGAGCCACCCAGGCGCCCCACTCCAACTTTTTGTTATGAAAAATGAACACACATAATGCTGATAAAATACTTGAATTTATACCTTTAGGTGCTGAACCTGGATTTAGCAGTCTATATTTTGCTATGTTTCTACTCTATCTGTACACACAAATATATGTACATGTATACATACTGTATATCTATTTTCCCCCTGTTTTGGCTGAAAAGTTTGGAAGTAACTTGCCAGGTATCCTAACGCATCCCCCCTAAATCCCTCAGCAGAAGTTTCCTAGGTAATCGTAACCCTTTTTATCACACGTAAGAAAAGTAACATAAAATTCTCCAAAGTCATTCAATATTCAATTCATTTTCAAATATCTCTTGTAAATGATGTTTTGTAAAGGTATTTTTTTAATGCTTATTTATTTTTGAGAAACAGAGCATGCGTGGGGGAGGGGCAGAGAGAGAGGGAGACACAGAATCCGAAGCAGGTTCCAGGCTCCGAGCTGTCAGCACAGAGCCCGACGCGGGCTTGAACCCACGAACTGTGAGATCACGACCTGAGCTGAAGTTGGACGCTTAACCAACTGAGCCACCCAGGTGCCCCTGCAACTGACTTTTCTGAGCCAGGATCTGTGAGGCTCCAGAGTGACATTTGGTGTGCCTCTCTTCTTTCAAAGTGGAACCTTTTCCCCCCTCGTGACATTGACTTTTGGCATCACACTGGGGAGCAGACTCAAATCAGACCGAACCTGTGTCCGAGCCTAAGCCTGACCCCTTGGTAAGGATGGGCGCCCCAGGGCTGTCCTTGTGAAAGTGTATTTTCCATCCAGTACTTGTTATTGATCCTTGCCTAAATTATTACGCTGGGGATCACAAAAGGGTGATCATCTATTATTGTCCCTTGTAGTTTATTAACGGTATTACTTCTTTTTCTCTGTCTTTTTCCATCTAGCGATACCTCCGTAAATGCAACAATATAAAGCCGTTAAACTTAATAATAAATGAAACTGACACCATGTGGTACAACGGCACATTCTACTTTCTTTTCCTTTGATAGGGAAAGCCACCACATTTTCTCACACATGGTTAGCTCCTGAAAAATTCATAGCCTCCGTGACACTGTCGTGCCTAGTGGATAAAACAGCCTTGACGTGAACTTTTTCTAAGGACACGGTCAGCATTATACAGCTTGACTTGGGTCATTCAGCACCGCGAGTGAGGGTGTCGGCAGGTAAGGAAACATTTTGTGCTTAGGGCAACTAGTCTGCCTGAAACCCAAGGACCCAGGAGGTCTGTCTGAGATCATCTGGAGGGGGAGAAAGGGTGGGACACAGGCAGATCGCAGACTAATCTGCTACCTTCCCTGCTATGACTCAAATCACAGCAACACACATTTTATGGGTGCTTCTTCACGTTAAAGACTGCGCAAGTTTTCTTTCTTGCTTTTTGTTTCCAAAGGTTTAAGAAGGATCGCTCGTTCACTGAGGTCTTTCTTCATTTATTCACTTATGACAATTGTTTGCATGTCTACTCAGTGCAGCCCAGGGAAGGTTCTCTCTCCTCTAGGAGACGAGAGCATACCTGAACTTTTGTGGCCAGATAGAAAGCGTCCTCATGTCAACGCTTGCATTAAGGGGAACTTTCTCTTCTTCTTCTTCCTCTTCTTCTTCTTCTTCTTCTTCTTCTTCTTCTTCTTCTTCTTAATGCATTTTTAAAATTTATGTATTTACCTTGAGAGAGAGAGAGAGAGAGAAGATACCAGCAGAGGAGGGGAAGAGAGAGAGATAGAGAGAGAATCCCAAGCAGACTCTGTGCTGTGAGTGCAGAGCCTGACGTGGGGCTCAAACTCATGAACCAGGAGATCACGACCTGAGCTAAAGCCAAGAGTCAGATGCTTAACCGACTGAGCCATCCAGGTGCCCCTGAACCTTCTCTTCTTGGGTCATAATTCTCCCCAGTCTCCCTCAAATGCTATTTATTTGCTTATTTATCTCGCTAATTTGAGTCCTGTTTGGTTGTCATTTGCTTTCCTGAGCTGTTCTTAGCAGCATCGAGGAATGAGGACTATTTTTAAAACTACTAGCACATGAAAAAAAAAAATTTAATTCGGGGTTTATGGACCTTACTTCAGTAAAAGTGATATTTTGCCCAAATTGTTTTCAGCAGAATTATTTGCTCTGCGGTGGTTACAAACATGATGTAGGTTCAAAACCTTACTGTACAGGTAAGACGTGCTGTACCTTACGTCTCTCGTGATTTGTAGTTCCTTCATCTGTGAGATGGAAATATGATATCTGGTCCATATGGGAATAGAAAAGACTATATGTGATGCCTACGTCTCACTGAGCCCACAGCCCAGGGAATGATAGCTGTGACTGTGATGTTAGTAATGACAGTGTTCGGCACCTCAAACAATGTTGTGTACATTTATTTTTATTAACAGGCTGTGATGGTAAAACTCCGAGGGATTTGCCTTGGTTTGCTTACTTCTTGGCTTTTTTTTTTTTTTAATGTTTATTCATTTTTGAGAGACAGAGAGACAGAGAGTGAGCAGGGGAAGGGGCAGATAGAGAGGGAGACACAGAATCCGAAGCAGGCTCCAGGCTCCCAGCTGTCAGCACAGAGCCCGACGGGGGGCTCGAACTCACGGACCACGAGATCATGACCTGAGCTGAAGTCGGATACTCAACCGAATTGAGCCGCCCAGGCGCCCCTATGCTTTGCTTGCTTCTGATTTTACTCTGGTGCTGTGTATGTATCAAGTCCGGAGCTCCCGTGGCATTATTTTCTCCCTTAGAAATCTCCGATGATTTTCAAAAGCTCCTGGAATTCTGGAATGAACCCCACATTCCTGAGGCTGGTGCTCTAGGACCTCACCGGTGGAACTGGACCACTTGGTCTCCTGCAGACTCCTGCAGCATGAACCCACTCCTGTGGGCTCGAACCCACAAACCGCGAGATCCTGACCTGAGCTGAAGTTGGACGCTTAACCGACGGAGCCACCCAGGCGCCCCTCCGTGTTCACCTCTTGTGAGCATGGCTGGATGGCAGGGTTCCCTGGGGCACCGTTCATTTTCCCGGCACTCGAGCTAGTAAGTTCTCAATAGATGGTTATTGGATAAATAAATGAATGCGTTAAAATAATAATAGGGGCACCTGGGTGGTGCAGTCAGTGGAACATTCGACTTGGGCTCGGGTCATTGTCTCGCAGTTCGTGAGTTCGAGCTCCAAATCGGGCTCACTGCTGAAGCGGGCTCCGCGCGCAGAGCCCGCTTCAGATCCTCAGTTCCCCTCTCTCTGCCCCTCCCCTCCTTGCCCTCGCCCCCAAATACATACATATTAAAAAATGATAATAGCTAATAGTTTTTGAGTGCTAGACACTATTTCTAGTGTGTTATGTACATTAGCTTGTTTAATCTTCGTGATAACCCTGCAAGTGATACCGTTACCCCGATGTGGGACCTGGTATCTTCCGTTGGGTCCCGCAGACTCGCCCTCTGCCCTGCTGCACCTGTTGTCTGTCCCCAGCCGGTGGCCCATGATGACCACTCCGGTAGGACCCTCTTTCCTTCTGGTTAGTATGGGTTTGGCCATTGGGAGGCAGGGTGGGAGAGGGATCATTCGCGGCCCCTTCTTCGTGGTGTTGCCTTGGACAGGCTGGGACCCTGTCCTTCACCATCCCTGGTGGTTTCTTCTCAGCTTACGTGTCACCTGCATGAATAAACCATTTGTGAAGCCCTCTGATTATATCTCGTATGTCACCCGTATCTCTCCAGGACTCTGAATGTAAACTGTGTTACTGGCAAGGAAACCGAGGCCCATGGAAGTGGAGGAATTGCTCAGGATTGCCATCCTAAAATTGTTGACCTGGAGATTTGTTATCTGAACCCGTGGCTCTGGCTACCATATCGTGCACACAAGGAAGGGCTGCGTTTGGGTGCTGGGGGTGGTGAGGCATAGTGGATAAGCTCGTCACCGTTGCAGTCACAAATTTCGGGACCCCAAAACTGGCTCTGTAACCTAGTTAGGGGGTAACCTTGGGCAAAGTATCCTGCCTCTTTGACAGAAGTTCCCACATTTGTGAAATGGGAATTTTACCTACCTTAGAATTATTACAAGGCCTACAGTAATGAGTTAATTTTTCTTTCTTCCTCTCCCTTTCCTTCCTTCCTTCCTTCCTTCCTTCCTTCCTTCCTTCCTTCCTTCCTTCCCTTCTCTCTTTCTTTTCCTTTCTTTTCTCTTTCTTTCTTTCCTTCTTTTTCTCTTTCTTCTTTCTTTTCCTTTCCTTTTTCTCTCTTTCTCTTTCCCTCTCTTCCTCTCCCCTTCCTTCCTTCCTTCCTTCCTTCCTTCCTTCCTTCCTTCCTTCTTTCTCTTTTCCTTTCTTCCTTCTTTCTTTCCTTCTTTCCTTTCTGTTCCTTTCTTTTTCTTTCTTTCCTTCTTTGTTTCTTTTTCTTTCTTCTTTCTTTTCCTTTCCTTTTTCTTTCATTCTTTCTCTTTCTCTCTTTCTCTTTCTTTCCTTCCTTCTTTTCCTTTTCTTTCTTCCTTCCTTTCTTTCTTCTTTCTTTTTCTCTTTCTTTACTTCTTTCTTTTCCTTTCCTTTCTCTTGGTTTCTTTCTTTCTCTTTCTTTCCTTCCTTCTTTTCCTTTTCTTTCTTTCTTCCTTTCTTTCTTTTCTTTCTTTTTTCTTTCTTCCTTTTCCTTTCCTCTTTCTTCCTTCCTTTCTTTCTTTCTTTTTCTCTTTCTTTACTTCTTTCTTTTCCTTTCCTTTCTCTTTGTTTCTTTCTCTTTCTTTCCTTCCTTCTTTTCCTTTTCTTTCTTTCTTTCTTCTCTTTCTTTCTTTCTTTCTTTCTTTCTTTCTTTCTTTCTTTCTTTCTTTCCTCCCTTCCTCCCTTCCTCCCTTCCTTCCTTCCTTCCTTCCTTCCTTCCTTCCTTCCTTCCTTCTTTCTTTCCTGTTGAAGTATAGCTGATATAATGTCACATCAGTTTCAGGTGAACGACATCGTGATTGGACAACTCTATGCTATGCTCACCACAAGTGCAGCTGCCATCTGTCATCACACAGCACTGTTACACTACCATTGACTATATTCCCTGTGCTGTGCCTTTCATTCCCGTGACTTGTTCCTTCCATGACTGGAAGCCTGTATCGCCCTCTCCCCTTCACGCATTTCTTCCACCCCCCACTCGCTTCCCTCTGGCAACCATCATATTGTTCTCTGTGTTTATAGGTCTGGTTTTGCTTTTTGTTAGTTTGTTCATTTGTTTTTTAGATTCCACTTGGAAGTGAAATCATATGGGATTTGTCTTTTCTCTGACTTATTTCACTTAACATAATACCCTCCAGGGCCATCCATGTTGATGCAAATGGTAAGGTCTCATTCTCTTTTATGACTGAATAATATTCCATTGTGAGTATTTGCCACATCTTCTTTATCCATCTGTCTATAGATGGACTGTTGGGTCACTTCCATATCTTGACTGTTGTAAATAATGCCGCAATAAACATGGGGGTGCGTATATCTTTTTGAATTTGTGTTTTCATTTTCTTTGGGTAACTATCCAGTAGTGAAATTACTGCATCGTATGGTATTTCTATTTTTAATTTTCTGATGAACTTCCTCACTGTTTTCCACAGTGGCTGCACCAGTTTGCATTCCCACCAAAAGTGCACAAAGGTTCCATTTTCTCCACGCCCTCACCAACACCTGTTGTTTCTTTTTTGATTCCAGCCATTCTGACAGGTGGGGGATGCTATCTCATGGTGGTTTTGATATGTATTTCCCTGATGATGAGTGATGTTGACTGAGTATCTTTTCATATCTCTATTTGTCATCTGTACATTTTCTTTGGAAAAAATGTCTGTTTAGGTTCTCTGCCCATTTTTTAATTGGGTTTTATTTTAGTGTTGAGTTGTATGCCTTTTTAATATATTTCGTATATTAATACTTATCAGATAGATCATTTGTGAATTTTTTCTCCCGTTCAATAGGTTGCCTTTTTTGTTTTGGTGATGGTTTCCTTTACTGTGCAAAAGCTTTTTATTTGGGTGTAGTCCCAATAGTTTAATTTTGCTTTCATTTCCCTTGCCTGAGGAGACCTATCTAGAAAACTGTGTCCGTGGCCAATGTCGAAGAGATTATCGTCTATATTTTCTTCTAGGAGCTCTATGATTTCTGGTCTCATGTTTAGGTCTTTCATCCACTTTGAGTTGACTTTTGTGTACGGTGTAAGAAAGTGACCCAGTTTCATTCTTTTGCATGTTGCTGTCCAGTTCTCCCGGCACCATTGGTTGAAGAGACAGTCTTTTCCCCATTGGCTATTCTTGCCCCCTTTGTTGTAGGTTAATTGACCATGTAAGCACGGGTTTATTTCTGGGCTCTCTATCCTGTTCCACTGATCTGTGATAATGAGCTAATTTGTGTCAAGTGCCATGCTATCTGGCACATAGCAAAGACTCGGTAATTACCATAAAAGCTATCACCAAGGGGATTATTTCAAACTATGGGAAACATGGGGAAAGTTTCATACTAGGTACCTTCATTCAAGATGCTTCTATTCTAGGGGACTGGACATAGATAGTGATCATGATAATGGAAAGAGCAGTAGCGATAGAACGAAAAGAATCCTGGGTGGTTAGAACAGACACTGCAAGCCAAGGTCCCCAAAGATAGGGAAGGAGCATGCGGTTCACGTTTTGTTTTGCGTTTCTTCCATTTTCTCTCTCACTGGCTTTCTTGTCTTGGCCCTGGCCGTCTGTCAAGTGTGCAAACAGCCCTCAGGCAGTGTGGCCTGAGCGAACCTACGGAAACCAGTGGGCTTTGGCGTGAACCTTCTTCCCGGCCGTTACTTTGTGTGACAGCTACCATTGCTTTCTGCAGTGGCCTGCCCGGCCGTTCTGGTAGAGATAGATTGGTGGGGTGAGAGAAGGGAGAGCCGGGATGCTGACTCCAGATCATCCTTGGCTGTACCCTTTAAAACAAAGTCTCCTTTCCGTGAGGCAAATGATACCGTGTGTTTCTTTGGCAGCTTCGTAACCTGAGCCAGAATTGTTTAAGACGGTGCCAGGAAGTGAAAAAATCACGTCTCAACTGAGAGCTCTGAAGACAGGCAACGCAGAGTGAATAATGAATACCTTGTATGGGCACACATGTTCCCAAGTGTACATCTAGACGATGTAAGGGCAAGGCTGGTGAACATAGGGCATCCGTGTTCTTCCCGCCCCATCAAAACTACAGACGGTCTCGGGATCTCGAAACACAACACTGAAATTTGCCATTGTTCATTTGATTGCAGTGAGCACATGGAATGTTAATCTTTTCTGCTGTTATTGTTCTGTGGAGACAAGGATCCTACCCTTCTGCATTATACCAACACCCAATGTTTATAACTAAGTATGAAACCAAATGGGATGGGTTTCGGCTTATTGGTTGAATTGATGCTGTTGTCAGTATTTTATTAGCAAGTTGGTATTTTTCCTGAGGACTGTAAATGTAGACTATTAGCTACATTCTGAATTATGATTTTTTATTTCTTACTTAATGTTGCCTATGGGGACTGTATCAGTTAGCTTTTGCTGTGTAACAAACCACTCCAAAATTGATGACTTGGAACCAACAGCCCTTTTATTTGTTCACGATTCTATGCGTCAACAGTTTAGGCTCAGCTCGGTTGGGATGAGTGTCTTCCTGGTTATTCTGGCTGGGCTCACTCACGTTTGTCATCAACCAGGGGCTGCTGATCTCACACATCTGGCAGTGGGCTGGCTGTCAGTAGGGATAGTGGAGGCCACTGGGTCATGTCCCATGTATCATCCAGTGGGTTAGGCTGGGCTCATTCTCGTGGTAGTGGTCACAGTGTTCCCAAGGGCAACAAGAAGGCAAGTCTCAGTGTATGGGTACTTTTCAAGTCTCAGCTTGTGTTGCATTTGGCCAAAGTGGCCCAAGCAAATAGAATGGTTAAGCTCACAGTCACTGGGAAAGGGAGTTTTCCAAAGGCATAGATATGGGAAGGCAGTTATTGTGGAGAGTTTTGCAAATAAGGTACCACAGAGACACAATTTCAAAACGATAGCGTATGGTAATAAAACGATACGCTTATATTCACGTAACTTTTCGGAAAGGTTTACCATAATGTAATGGTTCTACTTAGAAATTAGGTGGAGACATTTAATATTATTTAAATTAAATACTATGCTGAACTATGGTTCTTAATGCTATCACTAATAAATACTTCATTTCAGGGGTGCCTGACTCTTGATTTCAGCTCAGGTCATGATCTCATGGTTTTTGAGATTGAGCCCCACATCAGGCTCTGCACTGTCAGTGCAGAACTTGCTTGGAATCCTCTCTTCTTCTCTCTCTGCCCCTACCCCATTCGTGCTCTCTCTCTCTCAAAATAAAAAAATAAACATGTTTTCATAATCACCAAATGATAAAGGTATTACTAGTACCCCTATTTTACACGTGAGGAAATTGAAACTTGGAGAAATTGTAGAACTTGCCCAATGTCACCACATTGGGAATAACATTTGGGAATAACATTGTTATCTGGGAATACCATTTGGTGAGCCATAAGGATATATTAGTTTAAAGTATATCCAAGAGACTGAGTCTGGAGCCTTCTACAGTATCCCACGTGTATATGAACCTTGTGTTAATATTAAATATTAATAGCCTCTCATGTTCAATCATTACTTTCTTATTTGGAACATTAGACCACGTATACTATAAAACTAAGAACGCGCTAACATATTAAATTTTCCATTGAGGGCATCTCTCTAATTGATTCTCTATTTTGCTTTGACTGGAACTAATTTCAAATGCAATCTAAACTCCAGTTTGCAGAGAAGTCTTATAATTGTTCTTACTACTAAATAATCAAAACTTTTCCAGCACTATCCATTGAGTTATGTCATTAACTCTGAGGCTGAAATACCCAAACACAAAATTATTGGATAGCCTGTACCTCGTATCTCTTCACTGATGACAAAAAGGTGTCTCTACCAGATCTCTGTGTATGTAATTTATCATTTGTTTTGATTTAGAGTAAAAGGCTTCATCTGAGGGAGGAAGGTTAAGTTCTACGTATTGAATGTATATCACTTCCACGTCACTCACACATATCACACGATGAGAAAAGAATAGTACTGGAAATCCTGTGGAAAAAAAAAGAATCTTCAAAAAGATAGCTCAAGGAAATGAGAAGCAGGTTTATGTCTCACTTGATAACATTCTTCTCTCTTTTCCTGAATGGTGTCTGAGAAAATATTAACTGTCCTGTCCAGTCATTGAATGATAACTTCTAGATTTAAGCGCAGTGCGGATGACTCATTAATTCTGTGGTTTCTCTGCTCTCTTAGAATTCACTTGACATCAAAGAAAGAATAAGGCCCGGCATGAGGACTGGTGGTCTCCAGTTGAGTTCCTGAAGACTGTGTGAGACAAGAGTGCAGAGAAGGGAAGGAGCATTGCGCTGGCTTCTTTTTTTGGGGTTTTATACCTTCTTTGGGTTTTATACCTAACTCTGTTTCACGATGAAGCCCCTTAAATTAGTGTGGCAATATGACACGAACTACTGGTCTACTCTCCCCATGGGCTTACTGAAATCGGATGCATAAAAAACATAACATAAAAAACATGGATAGGGGCGCCTGGGTGGCGCAGTCGGTTAAGCGTCCGACTTCAACCAGGTCACGATCTCGCGGTCCGTGAGTTCGAGCCCCGCGTCAGGCTCTGGGCTGATGGCTCAGAGCCTGGAGCCTGTTTCTGATTCTGTGTCTCCCTCTCTCTCTGCCCCTCCCCCGTTCATGCTCTGTCTCTCTCTGTCCCAAAAATAAATAAACATTGAAAAAAAAATTAAAAAAAAAAAACATGGATAAAGCTTTGAAATGTTTCACGCGAGAATTCACTTTGATGATTAACTTTAGCAGCCACTTACACAGTGGATCGCGGCTGGTGCCACGGTCAAATCTGGAGGCATTTTTGGTTGTTACAAGCCGGGGTGAGGGGTACTACTGGCATCTAGCGCGTAGAGGCTGGAGATGTTGCAAACCATCCTACAAAGCACAGGGCAGTCCCCGCAGCAAAGAATTATCTAGCCCCAAATGTCAGTGGTGCTGATGTCGATAAAGGGCTGATTTATGGACTATGTGTGTTGTACTCGTTCTAATGTCTTAAACAATTTATGTGCATATATAGCCATTGGTGTAGATGGCTGTCTCTCGGGGATATTTTAGAAGGGGCGCGTGTGTGTGCGCGCGCCATGCAGGGGATTAAATTAGGTTATTTCTGAAATCCATTACACTGTAAGATGCTATGCTTCCCATCCATTTATTTTATCCTCTTGAGGGCAGCCGTACACAAGAAGCCCAGGGAGATAGTGCAGACCCGCAGCTCTGAAGCTAAAGCCTGAAGGGCATATCTTAGGATGGATGGTTGCATCAGTGACAGGGTCGCCTGCTCATTCCTGCTCATGCCGTGGGTCAGTAGTCTGAGGTAAGGGGAAGGCCAAGGGAAGGAGGGCTTTCCAGCCCTTTCTGGATAGTGTTTATCCGTCAGGCTCGGTCATTTTCTTCATATTTGCATATTTCAAAACGGAAGTGCCATAGTTTGGGAAGATTAGCTATGATCTGCTACCTTAATTGAGGCGACAGTTTTATGGGCGCGTGTACCTGTCCCAATTCATCAGATGGTACAATTTGAGCAGTCCTTAATCACCTTGTGAATGCACCACACACATGGGCACACTCTCATCCTAAAGAGTTCCAACAACGTATACCTGGTAAAACACGACAGTTCTCTTTCCCTCCTCCCTCCCGTGGTCCCGTGGTCCCCCTCCCCCCTCCCCCAAGGTAACAGCTGGTAACAACTGATCTAAGGGGGCCTGGGTGGCTCAGTCCGTTGAGCATTCCTCTCAGGTCATGGTCTCCTGGTTCGTGCCCTCAGGAGCATGTCTCAGGTTGAGCCCTGTATCGGGCTCTGTGCTGACAGCTCAGAGCCTAGAGCCTGCTTCTGATTCTGTGTCTCCGTCTCTTCCCCTCCCCTGCTCGTGCTCTCTCTCTCTCTCTCTCTCTCAAAAATAAACAAACATTAAAAGAATACATATGCATGTGTTTTAATATAACATTAAAATGGTCACATAAATGAAATCACATTTTTTGCTTGTTTTCTTTTTTTTTTTTTCACTTCTACCACATTTTGGAGATCTTCCTACATATCTACTTCTTTCTTTCTTGATAGCTACATAGTATTTCATAATGTGACTGTATCACCAATTACTTAATTCTTTAGGTTAAATTTTTTCTCTTTCACAAACAGCCAAAATAAAAAATGTTAATTTTTTTAAAAGTTTATTTACTTTGAGACAGAGAGAGAGAGTGAGCATGAGTGTGGGAGGGGCAGAGAGAGAGGGACAGAGAGAGAATCCCAAGCAGGCTCTGCACTGTCAGACTCGGGGC
This sequence comes from Puma concolor, assembly GCF_028749965.1. Taxonomy (NCBI): domain Eukaryota; kingdom Metazoa; phylum Chordata; class Mammalia; order Carnivora; family Felidae; genus Puma; species Puma concolor. The sequence goes on along the minus strand of NC_141677.1, from coordinate 6,254,766 downwards.
TGGAACCCACGAACCTCCAGATCATGACCTGAGCCGAAAGCAAAGTCGGATGCTCAACTGACTGAGCCACCCAGGCGCTCTTCTCACTACCCGTCCCTCCCACCAGCAATCTTTGTATATAAACATGAATCATGTTATAAGCTTAATTTTTACAGGTAGGACGGCTGAGTAAAAGCAAATGTATTCTTACGATTTTGGTGGCTACCGTTAAATTGCTTGCTACAAAAGATGAACAACTTACGCACCTACTTGTATTTAGGAGAGCCCACTTAGGACAACATTGACATGAAGGAGTATTACCAATCTCTTAAGTTTGGCCAATTTGATAGGCAAAAGTGAATTTCATTAGCAAAGATGAATGTCTTTGTTTTTGTCATTTTGTGTTGGAATTTTGGTATTTCTATTGACCTTTAGGGAGTCCTTGCATGTTATGGATCCCAGCTCTGTTTTATATGTTTACAAAACATTCTCTGTGATGAAACAGAGGATGACTATATCACCCAGCAAGTTCTCTGCTGGTTCTGTACCCCAAAGAATTGAAAGCAGAGACTCAAATACATATTTGTGCACCAATAAGCACAGTGGTCTTACAAGAGCCAAAAGAGAGAAGCCACCTGAGTATCCATCGACAGATGCATGCATAAACAAAATGTGATTATATACACACAATGGAATATGATTCAGCCTTAAGGAAGAAAGTTGTGATACATGCTACGGCATGGAACCTTGAGGACACTACGCAAAGTGAAATAAGCCAGTCACAGGACAAATACTGTAGAATTGCTCTTAAACGACGTACCCAGAGAAGTCAAAGGCATATATACAGAAAGGAGGATGGGGGTTCCCAGGGGCTGGGGGAGGGGAGAAGTCAGCTACTGTATAATGGGGACAGAGTTTCAGTTATGGAAAAGTAGTAGAGAGGGATGGTGGGATTTTCGCACAACAACGTGAGTGGACTTAATGTCACCAAGCTATACATTGAGAAATGGTTACACAGTAAACTTTATGTTATGTATATTTCAGCATATTGAAAAGTGGGAAAACATCATATACATATGTCATATTTGAATAAACATATACAATATATTTAAAATCTGTATTACATAAATTTTCTTCTGATTTGTGAACATTAGTTCTCCAATAATTTGAAATGCTACTTTTATAATAAATTACATTTCCACATAGATAAGGATTGGCTTCTAAACTATGTGTTTTCCTTGGCCCATTTTTAAAAAGGAAATGATCACATTGGTTTAATTATTATAGCCTTACAGTACACTTGAGGGTTGACAGTCCAGGACCATAGTTTTTGTTGTGTTTTGGTTATTTTAAATCTTGAAATATTTGTTTCATATGAATTTTAAGATCAACTCATCAACTTTTACCCTGAAAATTGTTGGGATTGCATTGAATGTACAGATAAGTCTATCTGGTGAGATATAGCATAGTATTCAGGGAATTTTGATTAATCACACTACTTTTTTTTTTATTTTTGAGAGAGAGCGCACACACACACACACACACACACGTGCACAAATGGGGGAGGGGCAGAAAGAGAGAGGGAGACAGGATCCAAAGTGGGCTCTGTGCTGACAGCCAAGAGCCTGACGTGGGGCTCGAACCCGTGAACTATGAGATCATAACCTGAGCCAAAGTAGGACACTCAACGCACCGAGCCGCCCAGGCGCCCCAAACACACTACTGTTCATTTTCTGAGTATAGCATCATCAATTTTTACTGTTAAAGATGACGCATCGATAAAATGTTTTCTCCTTGCTCATGCTGATAGCCATCCCCCCCTTTTTCCTACTTTCCTACACACACAGCCCCCTGAGTAGTAGCATCTGAAAAACTGCCCTCTCGCATGCTACAAGCTAATAAGCATTTCCTACTACCCTGTATATTAATTAATTTTGCTACTTATTAATTTTGTCTTTATTGGGAACATGATTTAATTTTTCTAAGCGATAAATGGACTCCGTTCTCCCACAAATAGAACGATAGCTCGAATGTATGGTGTGAGCTGTTAAACAAACACACGTGTTCAGAACCACAAGGGTCGCTCTGTCCGGGAACGGTATTTCTGTAATCTGATTATCTTAACCCAATTTTCCTGGTGAATGGATTTGCACACGCACAAGGAAAAAGCAGTCTTTGCAGAATTGAACGAACATAAAATCCCACGGGGACACTGTAGTATCACTTTATGGGTGCTACACATATAGTTGGTTGTTTTCAAATATCACTTTGGAACTTTCCATATGTCACTTACCGTACAATTTCCCTGGTTATGGCATTTTATTAAATCCTCAGTGCCTCCTAGGATAAAATTCACAGTCCTTGGAGGGGCCTCCACACGGCCCTCGTCTCTCCACGTAGACTTTCCAGGAAGCGTGTGGCCTTCTGTCTCCCACACCGGAAATTCAACTACCTCGTTCATTTGTTTACCAAGTTAATCCTTCGATTTCAACAAAGTGGGCACGTATCAATCGGTGATGTGGTGATTCTTGCTCTCTGGTGGGCACTACGTCTCCGCCTCTCTCTCACACTCACATTCACACACACTCAAGGATCCAGTGTTTCCCCCGCCCCTTCCTTTGCACCGGGATAACCTCATTTTTCACTACAGCTTTGCGATAGTCATTTACGTATGTGTGTCCACCCCTCGGCTGCTCCCACACGTTCGTCCGTTTCTGGAGGGTGGACACTATGTCCTACTTGTCTCTGTGTGTCCCCAGTCATCCAGTGGCATGCCTGGGACCTGCAGAAAAGTGAGCAAAAATACTTGAATGAATGAAGCCAAGTACATCCGTTCAGGTAAATGCAGGCATTGCTTTTTTGGTTTCTTTGTTTCCCTTTCAAAGGAACAATGCAGGAGTCATGGTTCGTCTCTTAATAAAATGATTCCTGACGTCAATGGCCTTTCTCCCGTGCCTTTCCTAGAATGCTAACTTGACATTTGTGCCAAAGGTAAATCGGTTTGGCTGTGGAGGGGAGGGAGTGGACACTCCTGATTGATGACAACACACTGGAGGCTGATCCCCAACAACTTGTGGCATTTCCCGTCTGTTCTTAAAATCACTCCATGCCTGCTCTTAACGTGGAACTATCCAAATGTCCTGAGTGGAGGCAGTTTTTAAGGAAGAGCTTGCGTTTACTGACCGACCCCAGCTAGAGAAGATGATTTAGAAGAAAAGGGCCGTGACTGAAATACACACACACACACACACACACACACGCGCGCGCACACACTCCAGCACCACCTCATGTTACACTGAGGCATTCCTGGCAGGGTTTCTTGCTGATGATTTTAGCCACAGTCTGAGTAATGTCTGCCCGCCTGCACTCTGTAAAGTGATCTCCCTTTAGCGGATGAAGTCTTGAATGAAGGGCTGTGGGTATCGTGTCTTCTTAGTTCAATATCCTCTGTCTTCCTGCCACCTCTCTGCTCCCTGCGAACGATGGGTGCTGAAAAGCCACCCTGCGGGGAGGGGCAGACATCTGCTCAGCCAAAGCATCTTTCAGTGCAAAGTTGTTTCATTGTAACTAAAGCCATTACTTCAGATTAATCTGGGAGACTTTGGAGCTGTTTCTTGCACTCTCCCGCTTTCGCTAGGCCTTCTAAATTATTGCCCTCTGCAGCACGGGTGGAGAAGATCTAACGAACACGGCTCTGGGGAGTGTCAGCTGTAAATATGAGAGTTTGAATATGTCCCGGAATACAGTAGGTTCCATGCAACTATTTCCCCCCCCCCCCAGGTATAAAAACAAATTATATTTTTATAATAAATGACCACATAGGTTGAGAAAATAATTTCCAAATAAACGTGTCCTCATGGGACCAGAACTAGTAAATGAATTCTCTTCAGCTAACTATGCAGTTTTGATTGGAGACCAAAAAAAAAAAAAAAAAACAAAAACAAAACCAAAAAAAACCAAAACGTGTTATTTATAAAGGCTCAGAGGCTGTCAAAATACAGTGCTCCTTATCCCTAGTGATGGCTTCTTAGCTTTTTTATACATGAGGATCATTAATTCGGAACAACTTGGGATGAGCCCAGATGCGTGTCTCCATCAACAAAGAGCAGGTGCTAATTTTATCACATCCTTTAAAGATGTATGTAGGTAAGAATGCCTGCCTTGTTCTCTGAAAGCATCAGACCATTGTGAAGTTTTCAGTAAGAATATTTAATAAATAAAGATGCCCAATATCTTTAAGGTTAAGAAGAAGTATAAATAATGTCTGCACGAAGGAAGGGCACACTCCCTGAAGTTACTGGAGGAACTCCTGTCACCCAGGATTTTGTCACACAATGGGACCACGTCTCCTAGTGTTCTCAAAGTCGGGAAATTATAGCACTAAGCTAGGCAATCAGCTAACATACAGAGCAGATATTAACACTTCTGTGTCAAATGTGTGTAAAAATAGGTATTTATGTATAGCTATGCTTACTTACATGAGAATACAATAGTGAGGCATACACGAGAGAATGGCAATCACGAATGGGTGTCACCATACAGGGGGTCAGGGTGGCTGGGGCACCCCAACATCCTTTTGTGTTTTCTGAATTCTATATCGTGTATATCTATTTTCTGACTTTCAGAACACTTTCTGTAAAACATGCTTGAAGTCGGGGCCCCTGGGTGGCTCCGTCGGTTAAGTGTCTGACTCCTGGTTTCGGCTCAAGTCATGATCTCACGGTATAGTGAGATCGAGCCCCACATCGGGCTCCTTGCAGACAGTGCAGAGGTTGCTTGGGATTCTCTGTCTCTCTCTGCCCCTTCCCTGCTTGCTCGCTCTGTCTCTCTGAAAATAAAAATAAATTAAAAACTTAAAAAAAAAAATGTTGGAAGAAGATCGGTCAGTCTCTGTCATTTTAAAAAACCAAAGAATCAAACTAAATCAAATAAAAAGCTAAACTCAAGGGATTTGTACTCTTTCCTGTCCCCTCTTCTCAAATATTTGATTACTACATGAACCTGGAAGGCGGTATGATGCAGGGGCCCTTAATTTCCACGGATGGCTATGGAAATAGCCAATTAATAAGAATCCAAGATTACTTAAATGTATTCCCAGAGCCAAAACAAATGGTCAAGAACACAAAATACTATGACATAGTTACTAGCGTTTCACAGAGGAGACAGCTAAGGCTCAGAGTCTGTCCTACTCACAACGCTATTCACACTGTCATCCATGTGTTAAGCGGTTTATAAGTTCTGACAACTTTCTCTGTCCCCGAGTATCTATCTGAAACGTACTAAAGTGGTTTCACTAAAAATGACTCTTGTAAAGTCGGGCTTTTAAGAGTGGTAAAATATTTCTGGCCTTTTTAGTGGATGTTTTTAATGATAGCCGAATTCATTAGTTTTATCTTGTTGTCTCAGGAAGCACCACAATCTCAGAGACTTAAAGCAACACTCACCTCTTATCTTACTGTTCTGGAGGTGAGAAGTCTGGGCGTGGCTTGGCTGGATTCCCTGCTCAAGGTCTCATAAGGCTGAGGCCAACATGCCAACTAGCCTACACTCTCCTCTGGGCCTCAGGGTCATCTTCCAAGCTGTCATGGCTGGGACAGGACTGTTTTTTGCCACGGTAAGACTGAGGTCCCCATTTCCTTGCTGGTTGTGTGTCCGTGGTCACGCTCACTCTCAGCACCTAGATTTCCACCTGCCTTCCTTATAGTCCTTTTTTTTTAAAAAAAAATATCATTTATTTATTTTTGAGAGATAGAGCGTGAGTGGGGGAGGGGCAGAGAGAGAGGGAGACCCAGAATCCGAAGCAGGATCCAGGCTCTGAGCTGTCAGCAGAGAGCCTGACATGGGGCTTGAACCCATGAACCGTGAGATCACGACCTGAGCTGGAGTCAGATGCCTAACCGACTGAGCCACCCAGGTGCCCCCCCCCCCCCCCCACCATGGTCCTTCTGTCTTCAAAGGCAGCAATGCAGACTCCCTCTTGCATCAAAACCTTCTCAGGCTTGGAAACCCTGTCTCCGGGAGGAGCCCAATCCCTTTTAAAGGCTCACCTGATTGATTTTATCTTAACATCACCAGATGATCTTATCTTAAAATCAACTGACACAGGACCTTAACCACAGCTGTAAAATCCTTTCAGAGCAATACCTTGAGTCGTTGTGTTTGAATAACTGGGAGAGGGTGCAGATTCACCAAGCGTAGGTATCTTGGGGGCTGTCTTTGAATTCTCACCACAACTGATGACTAGGCTGAATGTAGTATAAATATTACCACCACACCACCATCACGGAACCTGTCTGCTCTGCCCCCTGCTGGGGGACTTCCCTTTCAAGAATCCAGGTGGGGGTGGGGGGGAGCATTACCCTTTCATTTCTATTTATATAGGGTCATATTTAAGTGATAAGCATCTGGTTTTCATCTGGCTTCATTTGAGCCTTATAAGTCCAGGCGCAAGAGACCTTAATATCCATACATAATTGGGAAAACTGAGGCTCAGGGAGATATAATTATCTGCCTGAAGTCCCATAGCCTTCCCTATGTCCATATTCCAGGAGTAATATTCCGTATTTCAAGGTTCTGAATATATCTCAGAATTTGACTTCTGCAATACTTAAGTAGCATCATCTCTTAGTTTTATTTTCCAGAATTGCTAGGAAAAGTTATGTTTTTCAAACCTTGTAGAGGAGATAACAGAAATATCACCAATGGCCATGGTCTCCCCGTTGTATGCAACATGAGAAAGAGCTCCATGTACAGCCACAGGACTACGTGGTCAAAAGCATTTATGTATTTTTTCCTGGAGGGCAAACATATTGTATTAAGTAAATACCATAAACGGAAGCTAATTTTGAGGTTTAACTGAGGCAGCGTTTCATTTGCTGTTTTTCCATTCTATATGGTCGATGCAGATGTGGAGGTGTTTCAGGACTTCACGCCTTTATGTTGCCTAAAGTGTGACCACACTCGTGGTCACCAGTACGTGGTTTAGGCACTAACGTCGAAGCCACGTCTAGTATGATGTAGAATTAACAGAAAATGCTCCAAGCTTCTGTTAATCACAAAGCACACTGTAATCTTTAAAGGACCATCTAGACTCTGCTTTAACTCTTTCTTGTCAAAAATTTTAAACTCGGGGCGCCTGGGTGGCGCAGTCGGTTAAGCGTCCGACTTCAGCCAGGTCACAATCTCACGGTCCGTGAGTTCGAGCCCTGCGTCAGGCTCTGGGCTGATGGCTCAGAGCCTGGAGCCTGTTTCCGATTCTGTGTCTCCCTCTCTGCCCCTCCCCTGTTCATGCTCTGTCTCTCTCTGTCCCAAAAATAAATAAACGTTGAAAAAAAAAATTTTTAACTCTGCTGAAGTTGATGGATGCATGTCGTTTTGTAAGAACGGACTGATAATTTCAAAATGTGAGTCACCGGGAAGGCAGAATTCTACAGAATCCTCGAAGGTAGAAAGGTGCTACCATTCTGCAAATGGGTGAAGCACGTCCCCATGAGGTTTCGGGACTTGCCCCAGAGCACACAGCTTGGGAAGTGATAAGAGTTGAGACATAAATACACATCTTTAGGCTCCATTCGCTAGTTGCATCCCTGGATGGGAAATGCATTGTAAGCAGTTTTCTGCAACTACTGTCGTTTTGTAACCAAGAGGAGTGTTTGGATATAAGGTGTTGGAATTCAGTCCCCACCCCCACCCTACCCATGCCAACCATTCCAGAGGCTGGGACCTCTGGCCCTGTTTTCATTTTCCCCAACCTTTCTCCTGCTGCCATTCAGGAGACCTCACTCCCACCGTCTGCACGTGCCTGTTCTCTTTGCTCCGGATCCTCGGACCCTAATAATCTGTACTAAAGCTCAGTGTTGTTGCAGGGGTGTGGCTCTGGGAGCGGTTCATCTGCTCAGCAGTGAACGCAGCAACTGCTTGAAGTTAGACCAATGAAATATTTTGGGGAGGGGAGTATTTTACCACTGACATTCTGGACGGCTTGTGTCATACAGTGACGATTAAAAGCAGACTGACTTTTAGTTTAAAAAAAAAAAAAATTTTATCAGGAGCGCCTGGGTGGCGCAGTCGGTTAAGCGTCCGACTTCAGCCAGGTCACGATCTCGCGGTCCGTGAGTTCGAGCCCCGCGTCGGGCTCTGGGCTGATGGCTCAGAGCCTGGAGCCTGTTTCCGATTCTGTGTCTCCCTCTCTCTCTGCCCCTCCCCCGTTCATGCTCTGTCTCTCTCTGTCCCAAAAATAAATAAAAGTTGAAAAAAAAAATTTAAACACATTGTTTTGAACTTGTGTATGAAATGGAGAGTAGATCCCCAAGTATCTCAGGGAAAACAGTTTTGGTTAATAGATCGCTGAGAAGCCAGTGCCTTAGAGATTTATCCAGGTTCATAATGGGTTTTAAATTTAGCATGTTCCCATTATCAAAGAACTTTTAGTTTTGCTTGTCTCTGGGCTCATAGAGAAGTGGACATTTTAAAACATTTCAGGTTGGGGTTTATCCCACTCAGGGATTAAGACAGGCTACGTCAAATCTGGACATTGTGACCATGCTTATGTTACCTAATCTGGCTGAGCATCAGTTTCTCCATCCACAAAATGGAAATGAATGCTAGTGCCCACCTCATAGTCATTATGAGCCTTAAAATCGGTTGCATAAAGGGCATTGAAAAAGCTGTATAACATGTAAATCATTATTCAGTGGCCAAAAGATTGTAAATGTTTAATTCTTTTTTCGTTTTAAAATTGTTTTAATGTTAATTTTTGAGACAGACAGGGACAGAGCGTTAGTGGGGAAGGGGCAGAGAGAGAGAGAGAGAGAATCTGAAGCAGGTTCCAGGCTCTGAGCTGTCAGCACAGAGCCCAACGCAGGGCTCCAACCCACAAACCATGAGATCATGACCTGAGCCAAAGTCAGACACTGAAGTGGCTGAGCCACCCAGGCGCCCCAAGTACATTTTTAATTCTTAAAATTCTTAAAATTTTAATTCTTAAAAATGTTTTTACTCTGATACAAAATTCAGCGTATTTTCTTTCTTTCTCTCAAATAAGGAACATAAGAACACTCTACGGGTATTTAAGGACATAACCTCACTTCACTGTGGTTGATTTTTATTTAGCAAATCTCTCCAAGGGCACTAGATGGCGACCTTCTCCTTTAAGAAAAACAGGAAACAGAACAAAATAAAACTAAGATTCATTAATACTTTTGCTTTGATAGTTGAAACTTACTGCTACAGAGTCAAAAGCAAATGACACAGGGTAAAGCCACGTCTTTGAATGCCACGTTGTCTGAATCATAGAATTTCTAGATTTTCTGGTGTTGAGCTAGGAGCAGCCTGTTAGGGAAAGCACTCTGTGTGGGCATTGAGAATCTCGGATCCAAACTTATTAACTTAGGTCGTGACCTTGGACCTTACCTTTAGGCATCCATTTTTTTTTTTTTCTCTTAGAATGTTAGGTGATTGGGTTAGATGGGTTAATTGTTTTCAGCTATGAAATGCTATTTTTTTTTTTTCGTAATTCAGGGTTTACTCTCCTGCCAGGCTATCTTTTCTCAAGTGTTCTTTGTGCTCTAAATTAAATATTTATTAAGCCAATGGACAAGATTTAATGTCAACATCGCTTAAGTTAAAACTGACGTATGAAAAAATAAGATTAATTTTGGAACTTAGGGATGAATTTAGGGTTTTGAGGAGTGTGTCTGTGTGTATGTGTATATGTTAAATCTTGATCTAAATATTGCTTTTTAAAAAATTTTTTTTAACGTTTTTATTTTATTTTTGAGACAGAGAGAGACAGAGCATGAACGGGGGAGGGTCAGAGAGAGAGGGAGACACAGAATCTGAAACAGGCTCCAGGCTCTGAGCTGTCAGCACAGAGCCCCACGCGGGGCTCGAACCCACTGACCGCGAGATCGTGACCTGAGCCGAAGTCGGACGCCTAACCGACTGAGCCACCCAAGCACCCCATGCTTTTTTTTTTTTTTTTTTTTAAATAAGCAGGAGAAACATTTGAGTATCTGCATTTAAGACAATATAAAAGTTGAGGGGCACCTGGGTGGCTCAGTAGGTTAGGCGTCTGACTTTGGCTCAGGTCATGGTGTCGCGGTCCGTGGGTTCGAGCCCCGTGTCAGGCTCTGCGCTGACAGCTTGGGGCCTGGAGCCTGCTTTAGATTCTGCGTCTCCCTTTCTCTCTGCCCCTCCCCTGCTGGCACTCTGTCTCTCAAAAATAAATAATGTTAAAAAATGTAAAAAAGATCATGCAAAACTGAAAAAAACCTGTCCAGGAATCATTTTAAAACTGTATCTGTTTCATAAGGTTGAGCCTCTGCTAGTTTTGAATGTGATAAAGTTTACTAATGTGTTATTTTTAAAATATCACTTGTGAGTGTTCCTAAAAGGATTCGGGAAGTTCAAGTTGGTCATAGATAGAAGCGACCACACCAACAGGACTTACAACTCCTTCTCAAAGATGAGAAGCAGATTGGCATCTGGTGTGATTAAGAATTCAGCTGTGGTTTGAAAGGTGTTTGATTTAAAATAATCAGATGAGCAAAACTAACAGTCAATAGTAAATCCCTAGAATAAAATATATTTCAGGATTTGTTTACAAACCAAAGTATATGAGTTAGTAGTTTCAGACAAGGTAGAAAGATTTTCGTTTTTAATAAGTAGCCACTGATTATACACTGATCTTTCTTTAAGCTGAGATTGCAGAGTCCTCTGGTATCTTGGTCTGCGTGTATTTTTTTTTTTCTTTAAAAACACATTTACTAATCTGTTGATCATTACCTGATCAACTCCTCCCGGGGCAGATAAACCCTTAAACAGTGATTTACGTTATGAAATATGCTCTCTGGGACACACACATACATAAGAAAAAGAAATTTTAGGCATTAGCAGATACTCAGGCTCAAACAGGAAGAAGAATCCATTTAGCATAAGGTGAGGGGATGGAAAGGCAGGTGAGGGAGAAATACAGGTTACAGATGCAATTTCGGTTTCAATTTCCCTCAGCCCGGCCCTGGTCCCGCGTGCCAGCCCTGCGGCAGGGGCGGATGCCGCTTCACGGCCACGGAAGACGATGCTGCGATTCCATTCGGATGCTGGATGTACACACATTTTAATTGTAGCGCGTGAAATAAAATCCAGGCTCCGGGAAGTGCACAGTAGAAGGGCCTGCCCCTCATCCCGCCAAGCGTTTGGCTCATTACTTCGTGCATATTCATTCAACTTTCCTTCCAACAGCTGACGATTTCCAGCACAATTTTCGGCTGAAAAAAAGTTGGAACTGCGAACGCCTTGCCATTATTAGTGGGGGGGGTCAAAGCCCCAGGGCTTCCCAGTAAGAGAAACACGCGCACCCGCACCCCTTCCCCCTCCCCCGCCCCCCTACCTGATCCAGAGCAGAAGAGAAGCGGACGGTGAAAACCAAGGTGAATTAAGGCGGCTGCCGGGTGAAGGCGGCGCGGTGTTCATGAACCCTCTCACCCTTTCGCGCACACACACACACACACACACACACACACCCCACAAAGTCTTTAGGCTCCGGTTACAAGCGCTGCGTCATCTGCCAGATCACATGGTGATTGTTGCTATTTCGAGGACCGAGTGGCATCGAGCTCCCCCCACCCCGCCCCTTCCCTTTGGTACCGTATAGCGTGTGGGAGCGCTCGCTGGGCGATGGGGTGACGGCCGGCTGTCTGGTCCACCCGGCTCTCAGCGGGCGGCGCGCGCGGGGTTCTCACGGAGCGCCCGGGGGCGGGGGTCCCGGGGGAGGCCGGGCAGCTCTAATTGGTTTCTCAATGAAAGATAATCACCTATTCCCCCGAGAGCCTGGGGATTAGCGCTCGGCCTCGCCTCCGCTCCGCGCTCAGACGTCCCGTCCCTGCCCTGGGCGCTCGCTCCCCGGCCGCTCGGCGCTAGGGGCTCGCGGCCCGCCCGGCTCCGGGGTCCGCGCCCGCCGCGCTCGCCCCCCGCGCCCGCCCGCCGCCCCGGCCCGCGCAAACTTGGGCGGAGGGGCTCGGCGGGAAGATGAGCGAGCTGCAGGAGGACTTCGCCCAGATCCTCATGCTCAAGGAGGAGCGCATCAGGGAGCTGGAGAAGCGGCTGTCGGAGAAGGAGGAGGAGATCCAGGAGCTGAGGCGGAAGCTGCACAAGTGCCAGTCGGTGCTGCCCGCGCCCTCGCCGCACATCGGGCCGCGCACCACCCGGGCGCAGGGCATCTCGGCCGAGCCGCAGACCTACCGCTCCTTCCACGACCTGCGGCAGGCGTTCCGCAAGTTCACCAAGTCCGAGAGGTAGGCGCCGGCCGGGCGCTGCGGGCCGGAGGCAGTCCCGCTCGGGCGGGGGGCGCGCGCGCTCGCGGAGTGGGGTGTCCCCGCGGCCCCCGGGCCCCGGCCGCGTTTATTTTTGTGCCTGGCCGTCACGTGCCGGGCCGGGCTCCGCGGGGAGACGCGCCCCGGCCGCGTGGGGGCGGGGGCAGCGCGGAAAGTTTGCTCGCGCCGCGGAGTCGGGCCGCGCCCGGCTGCGGGGACGGAGCCCCGCGCGTCCCGGGGTGGCTGGGGCTCCCCGAGGCGACCCCAGTCCCGGGCCGCAGGGCGTGCTCGGGGTTGGGGGGGGGGGAGGAGCGGGGGGCGCCGGCGTCCCGGGGAGGGGCGGCCGGCCGGGGTCGGGTGCGGTGCAGCGACTGAATGTGCCCCGCGCCGGGGCCCCGCGGGGCCGGTGCAGGGGCGTGGGGAGGCGGGACGGGGGCGCGTCTCCGCTGCCGGGATCCGGCCTCCCGGGTGGGGACGGGTGGGGGGTGGAGGTTTATGCAGAGGGTCACTCTCCAGGCAGCTGTGAAGTCAGCGCGAAACTGCGAGGAAATCCCACTTTGTGGACGTCCGCGCGCCCCGGGCTTGCGGGCGCCGCGGTGACCTTGCACCTGAGGCGGGTTTGGGGCTGCGGGCCAGCCCCGTCCCAGGGCGGACCACGCTGCCTGCCTGTTGCCTTCCTTGGGAACGTTTGCGCCTTCAAGTGGGGGTGAGGCGGGAGGGGAGCCGTCCCTCCGGGCGCCTCCTGGCTCCTTCCCTTCCTCTCCGGACACTTGAAGAGCCGGATCCTGCCGGTTGCGAGTTGTGTGCGGCTCGGGGCTAGCGCGCGGAGGAGGCCGGGCGACTTTGGCCGCGAGTAGGAAGCTTGTGCACTCCCCGCCGCCTGCAGCGGAGGGGCTGATCGATTAGCTCCAGCATTAGAGCGCCCGTGGACATTAGGGCAGGAAGTGCACACTCCAGGGCCCATTACTGGCTTTTAGTCTGTGGAAGTGCGCGGCCCAAAGTGCACTTCGCAGGATATTGAATATTCCATTAGGCGTGCCTTCATGCCCGCCCCCCTCTTCCCTCCTCTTAGATCACTCGGTGTCTGAGTTTGGGGCTCCCAGGGGACCCCTCAAGTCGTCCCTCCCGCCTCGCTCTCTGAGGTGGAGGCCAGCCCTTGTAGAGAGCACTTTCTCTTGTCCGGTCTCCATCCTGGCTCTCAGGGCCCCCCTCCCCCGCCACTGCACCCCTCCTTTGTCTCCCTCTCCAGTGCATTGAGGAGCGTGCCTGGGCGGTGGGGGAGGGGAGCACAGGCGGCTGGGCAGGGTCGAGGAGCTGTTAGAAGAGGGCCAGGCGCTGGGAGGGGGCAGGGGAGAAACAGAGGAGCCGGGCGGGCGGAGAGGATTCGCCTTGGGGGCTTGGGCCCGTTCCGAACCGACGTCTAGGGGGACCGCTTTCGGCGTCCCAAGGGACACTCGGCTTACAAAGTGACACCGTCCACATGGCACCGTTTGGCCCAGCCTGCCCGGAACGTCCCCGCCCGATGGAACGGTGGCATTCTTCCGTCCGCCGGGCCGAGACCCAAACAAGGCCCTCCTCTCTGGCCTTGCCCTCGGTGGGGAGGCGGCTGCCCCGGGCTGAGGCTCCGGCGGCGCGGCCGGGCTGCGCATTCCGCGGCCGCTGCCCTGCCCCTCGCTCAGCAGCTGGAATCAATCTGCCCACCTCCTTGAGGAGCCACTTCGTCAGCGGTCACCCGGCAGCTGCTGGCCTCCCGGGGCCGACGGGCCGGCCGGGGCTTTATCGCATTTTTGGCGCATTTTTGGCATTTCAGATCCCCGCTCTGGGCTGCGCCCCTCCTGGGTAACCAGCGCCCCTTCGCAGCACAGGGGCCCCGCGTTGACTCTCCCCACCCAGAGTCCTCCCTCACTCGGGGGCTGGCTCTCAGAGGCGCTTTTATCCTCCAGGATGAAATCTCTCCAGCAGCGAGGGGACGTTTTGTGTGCGCTGGGAGGAAATGGCTGATCTTTCCTAGGCACCCCCCCCCCTCCCCCGCCTTGGTGTTAGGGGTAGGAGCCTCCGGCCTGTGCGGGGAGGGGAGCCTGCTCAGGAGAGGTCAGGGCATGTTTGTATCTACACCAAGGAGCTGGAATGCTCTGCAACTTCCTCTCTGCTTTTCGCTGGGATCCAGGGTGAACTTTTTCCCACTGAGCACTTGGGTTTTTTATACTTTCCAAGGGGGAGCCTGGGGTGTATTTTCAGCAAGCCGGTTCACTAGGGTTGAAACGATTTGGTCAGGTACACTCTTCCGGGACAGTAGCCATGGGCATCAGGTACGACCCCTAGCCCTGAAAGAGACAATCACAACTTCATTGTTGGTGAGGCACCTTAATTTGGTTCAAGAAGGAGAATGATTGAGAAAGGAGTTGTCTGATACAACACGTAACAGCAGACTAGACGCTTTGGAAATAAAGTCCATTATGGGGCGCCTGAGTGGCTCTGGCGGTTGAGCCTCTGACTCTTGGTTTCAGCTCAGGTCCTGACCCCAGGGTCATGGGATCCAGCCCCACGTGGGGGCTCTGTGCTGTGTGGAGCCTGCTTGGGATTCTCTCTCTCTCTCTGTCTGTCTTCCCCTCCCTCTGTCCCGCTCTCCCTCTCTCTAAAATAAAAATTTTTTAAAGTGTATTTCCTGCTTATCAGATACTCGGATTGGGGGGCTCAATATTCCGTCACCTTACGTAGCCCGTGTTGAAAGTGGCAGTATCCTGACCGCATACCTGGGCTCAGAGACTGCTTTATCGCAAGGCTGGTGTTCCTTTGCAGTTGCTGCTGGATTTGCGGGATAACTATTCAGGAGTTCATTTCAAACTTTACTAAGACACACAGCGTTTAGCACAAGAAAGAACACGTATTTTGAAATGGTAGGAGTCTGTTTGGTGGGCAGGAGGAAAAAAAAAAGAGCTTTTGCCTAAAAGTGCCGTTTTAGAAAATGATGGCAATCTAAAATATTTACATAATAGGTGGCGAAAATATCTTACGCATTTATTGCAGGGGAAGGAAATGGCAGAATTCACCGACTGTTGTAATCAAGTCAGTCCAATTAGCCAGATCTGCCTCTATGTGTCCACGGAGGGCAGAAGGCACAATTTCCATTAAGAATGATCTCAGTATCCAAGGAATGCTTAGATGAAAATTATACTAGGGAAAGGGAAGATCTAAGTGCTCAGCATAAGTATCAAGTGTACAATATGATGATCGTGTTCAAAAAGAAAACATCCGACTTATTGCAGCCCTCGTTTTCAGACCCCGTAGAAATGCCCAGTAGGGATCAAGTGATTATCTTTGAAAACAGGACGGTGTTTTGGATGGTGATGATGATATCTTGAACTTCTATGTCACTTTCTGCCAGTTGAGTCCCAGTACGTCATGTTGTTTTCTGTGAGCTCTACGGTCCGTGCCTGGATATACTCCACATCAAGAATTACCTAATATCCTTAATTCTTTCCCTCCGTGTTTTACGCACACCTGAATTCCTTGCTTTGGCTGCCCATTTAGCTCAGAGGACTGCAAACCGTTGTTGTTGTTGTTTTTAAATTGGCTCAGGCAAAGCCTGGAATCAATATTAATCTGTAACAGGGACAGTGGATTCTTTCCAAAGCCATTTGAGCTATTCCTTTTACAAATCCCTTGATTCTTGACGATGCAGATTCATCATTTGGAACTTGAACTTCCTTCCACTGGGACACGGATGCTTCGGGACGGATGCCCCAGAAAACTCCTTGCTTTTTGCATGTCTAATTCCATTCAGGTCTGGTTTGACCTTCAGACGAGAAATCAAGGGATTTGGCCTAATTTTGATATAAGCAACTTCAATGAAATGACTCGGTACCAGCCGAACTCTGGGCCCAGCTGACTAATTATTCACAGAGAGAAGACACAGCGCTTTTGAAAATAGCAGAGATAATCATGATCGGGAGAGCAAAGCCTGTGCACGTGAGGAATCTCAGTCGTGAAGTCGCTCGCCTGAGATCTCACAGCTAGGAAACACGAGAGACGAGTTTCAAGCCCGAATCTTGAGGTTTGTCGGGCCCAGGTTCTAAGCTGTCACATACTGTCACCTCGGAATTGGGTAATTTCCATCTTGGTGACTGGTGAGGCCTTTCGGGCAGAAAGAAACAAACCTACCCTAATTTCGAATAGGATTTCTGTGAACAGTCCTAGAGCCAGCAGTCCAGTGACCTCTGGCCTCCGAACTCTTGTATCCAGCACATAGGCTTGGACGCGCTTGCCAGGCTGGGGTTTTCTCAGGCGTGCCTCTCTTGGGATGGTCAGTTTACCGGGCTCTCTTTTTGCTTCCTTCATACCCTTCTCCTGTCACAGGTGGGGATGATGAATACGATGGTTGGGACAGCGATCTGGGTTGCGTCCTGTGAACACCATTCATGAGACTCTTTGCCTTTTGCCTTGCAGACCAGGCAGCTCATGCTAATCCCTTTGTCCTTACCAGTTCTCCCAACAAAAGGAATTTATTGCTAAGTGACAATATATCAATGTGTTACCCAGTTATCTTTGCCGGGTTAACAAAGTAATAGTTTAACAGCTTCTGGGAGAGGACGTTGGTTTCCTTGGCTCAGATGAGTAACATTTATGACCGGAATTTAAGGGGAGGCAGGCTGAGGAGGGCAGGGGAGGATTTTTGTGCTGGGAGGCTTCTCAACATCCTGGTCTTTGGGAGAGGACAGGTTCTGAGCGTAGGCTTTCATCACTCCTTTCGGTCAGAGCTGCACGGGTATCGCATGGGGCAGTACCCTGCCTTTAGTGACGAGAAAACGGAGCACATTATCACCAAAGTGCCTTTTACAGGATCTCAGAAACGGGACCGGAAAAGTAATTCAGGTTTCTTAATTTCGCATCGGTGCTTGACTTGGTGAATTGATGTCTTCAACTTATCGTCTGTCCAGACTTCTTGTTTCAGACCTATTCGCTCTGCTTTGAGATTGGCTCAGCTTCTGGAATCACGTACCGTTTCCAGATGTATTTGTGACATGCCAGGAATTCCCGTGACGTTGGAACCATTGATCTATGTATAGGCTGAAAGTTCACATTTAATCACGTAGTCATTAGAAATTTGGCTGATCCCCTTGAGGTTATTTCTAACAGACCTGAAAACACGACAGATGTCATATCTTGATCCGCTTTCCAAAGCACCCTCTCACCCTACTGTGGAAGAGATGCCCACAGTGCATTAAAACCCTTCCTCTTGGGGCACCTGGGTGGCTCAAGTGTCGGTTAAGTGTCTGACTCTTGGCTTTTGCTCAGGTCATGATCTCACGGTGTAATGAGTTCGAGACCCGCATTGGGCTCCGTGCTGACAGTGCAGAGCCTGCTTGGGGTGCTCTCTCTCCATCTCTCTCTGCCCCTCCCCTGCTCCTGTGCCTTCTCTCTCAAAATAAATAAATCAGTAAATAAAAAACCCTTTCTTTTGATCAGATTTTCAGCTGATTTTGTAGTTGCTCAGAATATGAATAATTATTTTCATTTGCTGTTGAGAATGTGCCTCGCGGAGTTCGGGACGCTGTCTTATCCAGGATTCTTGTAGCTCTTGGAGGTTACTGAAGTTTGGGAATTGTCCCATACCCTTGCTGTTGGGTCCCTGAAGAGAAGGGACCATGTGTGTGTGGTTACGTGTAGGTGTGTGCGTTTCCGTGTGTGTGTGCACGTGCACAGATAGCTACTTAATTCATCGTATGATTGTTACACTTCTTGCTGTGGTCGTTATTCTGAGACTCCTCTGCGTTGGCCCAAATCAGTTTCTTGCGGAAAAGATGTACGTGTCTTCATACAATAGACTTCATACAATAGGCTACAGCGTCTTGCGGTTTGTCAAACGCTCGTGCTTGGTGTGGGGCACACGTGCCAGCTTTGCTTCCCAGAACCGGGTACTGGACCCAATCTCTGTTCCTTCCTCCTTTTCACTCACTGATGGTTTTTCACTTCCTTTTCTTTGTCCTTGGGTCTGCTCGTGCTCGCTCTCTCGCGCGCGCCCCCGTGTTTCTCTGTTCCGGCCCAGCGTCTGTGACTGCGGCCAGATCTATTTCGTTTGCAAAAGTCTTAAAACAGCACACGCAGAACGGAGTTCTTGTTCATAATGCTGCTCTAACCTTTTAGAGTCTATCTTCTCTTCAGATGTTTCGGGTATCACGCAATTTGAATTTCCTAAAGTTTAAAAGATATCCACTGTCCGTATCGAAATCTGTAGCACTTTAACGTATTTGCTCAATAAAATATGCACATTTCCAGGAAATGGGTATCTTTGAAATAGATTTGTTTTGTTCTAGAAATACAGATGGTGGAAGTAATCTCCTTAGTTTACTTATTGCCCTTAAGCAACAAATTCCTTTTTAAAAACTCTTAGCCTTACTCCTCATGAAACACTATTTAGTTCGTTGTACGAGACGTTTTTATTCTAAATATTTCTGTACTGTTTCTTATGTATGAATACAGTAGAAAGCCAGGCTTCCTTGGAAAATGGTGTAGTTTTAAATTCAATCGATATAAAGTTGATATTGACTAGAAAGGTTTGAAGTACTGTCTCTAATTTGCCTCTCTCGTGAACTAAGTGCATGTTTATAGCTTTTTCTTTTCTTTCTTTTTTTGTTTTAGTGCGTGTTTGTTTGACATATTTGTGCAACTTAGCCGTGAACAGTTAATACGTTGATACTAGGAGTTGATGGGAGGTGACTCTGTTGTGCATAGGGACACGTGGGTACCACTTTGGTGGGCGAGCTGATATCCTGAACATCCTGGGTTCATCTGAGTGTTTGTTTATGAAGGCTAATCCGATAAGACGTCTACAGGAATTACCTTGTTGGGTTAAATTTTTGACTTGTGAACAAGAATAGCCCACCACAATTCTCGAGTTCTTCTCTCAGATTTGTTGCTAATTCAAATTGTGCTTCCTTTCTGGTCCTAATAAATTAGGGAGTGCTTCCTAATGTGTTGTAATCCTCAAATGTGTCTTTATTTGAGCACTCTGACCTGAAAGGCTGTGAGAACACTGCTGGCAAACCTTATGGGGAGTCTAAAAATAACCTCTGTGTTTGCCTCTTACAAATATTTGTATGTCTATTTCTTCAACTATATTCTACTCTGATTCCGTGAGGAGCGGATCTAAAGCCTTTGGGTAAACGTTAACATTTTTCTCGATGTCTCTTGTTGCCCATGTGGTACGGATAATGCTAATTTTGTGTGTCACATGGCCCACCAAGGAACTTGGCTCCATATGCCCCAAATTCTTAAAATAGAAAATTCTTTTATATCTTAGGTTGTAAACCCCTGGGTAGACACCAGGTCTGTTTACAGTAAAAATTCCAACCTAATAAAACCCTCAGCTTACCATAGTTTTCTTTTCCCAGATGCTAATTTTTGGGCAAAGTGTAAGAACAGCACATATGTAGAATGTGTTAAAAACAAGCAAGCAAAACCAACCAACAATCAAAAGATCCCTGAACCTTCTAGAGAATAAAACCAGCTCATATTTAGTTCAGTCTCCTCTCGGAGAGTGAGATCGTTCTGAAGTATACGGCACAACATTCTCTGTCTCTCCAGGCAGATTTCAGCTGTGCTGAAATAGACACAGCGGTGTGTATTTGATTATTTTGAGTTTCCAATGAGTAGGTAATAGTTTAAAAATCAAATTTCGTGACTTGCCTTGCTTCTTAGAAAATAAGATCGAGAGCACTCACAGACATCTCTAGGGAGAGCCCTTCACTCACATTCCAACTGGCTTCCTAGACCGTGGTGACAAATAGATGGCAGGAAATTGCACATAATCCACAGGCGATCTCGACTCTTCACAAGAGTGTGTTGCACATGGGGACGTCACCCCTCTGGTGAGTCACTGCAGGAAAAATGTTTGAGAACTTCTGATCTGAATAATGGCTCTAAGAAAATGAAAATCTCGACCCTGGGACACTCAAAGCTACTTACTTATAAGTCACAGTTGTGAGATTTACTGCTCTCTCTCTGTTCAGCGTGTCTACGTCAGACCGACATTCCCGGAAGTGTGATGTTCACAGTACTGTGGCACTGGGGATGCTTCTGGGTGGTGCACAAGTGAATTTATTTCATGCAAACAGTTAGGAGTTTCCGTAAGTGTTTGAGGAAGACGTTGCATTTGCAGCAAATCCATGGTGTGTGTGTCTGTTATTGCTTATAATAAGGCTAAGTTGAAAAATTTTTTTAATCTTTTTACTTATGTTTGAAGGAGAGAGAGAGAGAGCATGAGCGGGGGAGGAGCAGAGAGAGAGGGAGATACAGAATCCGAAACAGGCTCCAGGCTCTGAGCTGTCAGCACAGACAAACTGTGAGATCATGACCTGAGCCAAAGCCGGACGCTCAACCGACTGGGCTCCACCCAGGCGCCCCAATAAGGCTAAGTTTTAAGAAAAAAATATGAACGTAGAGATTGTGTGTAGATGGGTTGACAGAAGGGGATGGGGGAACACGGCTTTCATGCTTCTTTTCTTACCCCTTCCCCGTTTGGGAAAATTCTAGCTGCCTGTGTTAGCTTTGGTGCCTCTTCGGAGAGCGATCAGTTTCTCCACCAGGGTTAGAGCGGGGACTTAGAGTGAGGCAAGAATTGTGGGCTTTTGGAGAATATGCTCTTGTACGGAGGACAAAGTCTGGTTAAGAATGAGTCACTTTACTATATCATCAGACAAACATCTGATTTCTGCCCCCACCAGATTTATGAATTTCCTTGCCATACTACAGCAGGGCCCCCAGGTGAGCAGGACAGCAGGGAAATGATAAGGGATGCTGGGCTGGCCACAGTCTCCGTCTAGCTGGGGCCCCGGGGAGCTCTGTTCCGGAGCGTCTGCCGTGCAGTGCGGCCTCTCTGTTCCCCACAGGGTTCTTCCTTGGATCCTGACAGTCTGCAGCCAAGTCTGGCCGTGAATGGTAGCACTGTGGCATTTTATAGCCGGAAAGACATGATTTGTTCTTTCTTTCTTTGTAAAAACGCAATTTGGAAAAAGTGGGGAAGGGAAAATCTGTTATGAAAAGACAAATTTATTTTCCTGTAATCTGCATTTCATTGACTTGACTAGGAAACTAGATTAATGCAAACACGAGGAGAAAGACTTGCTAAAAGTTAATATTGTTGAAAGAACGGCTTTGTGGAAACATGAGAAAAACGTGAGAAGGGAGGGAAAGAATATACAGGCCGGAAAAGGTATTAGCA
Source organism: Puma concolor (assembly GCF_028749965.1). Classification (NCBI taxonomy): domain Eukaryota; kingdom Metazoa; phylum Chordata; class Mammalia; order Carnivora; family Felidae; genus Puma; species Puma concolor. The sequence goes on along the minus strand of NC_141677.1, from coordinate 6,233,256 downwards.
ACAATCCAGTATTCTTCCAGAGCATAAAGCAGACTGTTTTCCCCTCCCACTCAAAAAAGGGGATCCTTAAGCTCTGGATATAGGTACCCTCCACAAGATAGAAAAAGCAGGTGGAGGGAGAGAAAAGGAGGGAGAGAGGGAAAGAGAGAGAGGTTGCGATTTCAACATTGACCACAAGATGGCAGCAGAAGCATATTATTTAGTAGTTGGCAATGGCCTTGGGTTGACTGAAAATAGACTCCCAAAGAAGACATCTTTCTCCCTCTCTCCCTCCACCCCCCCACCCCCAGAGTTTATTTATTTATTTTGAGAGAGAGTGCAAGCATGGAAGGGACAGAGAGAAGGAGAGACGGAGAAGCACAGGCCGGCTTCCCTCCTTCAGCGCAGACCTTGATGTGGGGTTCAAACCACGGAGCGTTGAGATCATGACCTGAGCCAAGATCAAGAGTCTGACGCCTAACCAACTGAGCCACCCCGGCGCCCCTGCATACAACCTTCTTAATGTCAGCATTCAAGTATTTGGACAGCGTATCATTGAATGTGTGTCGTGCTATCATTTTCCATTTAGTAGTGATTTGGTGGAAAGTGTTTAAAAAGCCAGAGTGCGGTGTCCTTCTGTAGCATTTTTGCCTTTAGCGAGGGGGACTTGGCACAGAGAGGTCTTTGAACATGAATATCCATCTGAGGGAAATTCCTCACCCCCTGTGAGGTCTCTGGGCTCCTATTTGCCCGAGAGGAGACAACGGAGAGAAGAAAAATGGGAAATTAATAGTAGTAAAAAGCATTATGTGCGAGGAGGTAGGATCGAGGCTTCCTACACAACCCCGCCCTCCATAAAAAACTAACAGACAATTATTATAAGAAAAAGTCAGATGGGCTATTTGATGAAACTTTGCGTAGCTTCTGGTAGGTTGTTGGATCTTCTTGGTAATTCTGCGATTCTAGAATATAATCAAGCAGATCTGAATATGGCCTGTGACAGGGTGAGGTCCTTCTTAGAAAAACATTTTAATAATCTAGTTAATGATTATTTGTATACATCTGAATATTTGCAAGCGAAAAAGAGGTTTGTGTGTGTGTGTGTTTGTTTTTTGCTTTGTTTCTGGGATGCCCTGAATATAAACTGCCTTTCAACAGTTTCAGAGCAAAGAGGGGCAAGTGTGGCCTGACCTACCACAAAGGGGTAAATTGTGGGTCACATCTAATGGACTGTAAGTTTTTGAGTCAATAATCCCTTGGCAAGTGCCATTCAGTCTTCCTGTAAAAGGCTGTTTCATGCAGTGTGTGACTCCCTCTCATGTGACAGCCCCAGGGGACTAGAAGTAACAGAGCCTTGCTGATGGCATCATTTGTGATTTAACACCGAGAAGTGTGCTGATTTTGGTCTGTCTCAGTAACCAAGGGTGAATGCCACACCGAAGTTGTACTTTGGGTAAAAAGAAGTCAGTTTTGAATTACTGTGATTACTTGGCCCTCTTTAAATTCGTTCTGTTTAATGTTTATTTACTTTTTTGAAGGAGAGAGAGACAGACTGCAAACAGGGAAGGGGCAGGGAGAGAGGGAGACACAGAATCCGAAGCAGGCTCCAGGCTCCGAGTGGTCAGCACAGAGCCCGATGCGGGACTGGACCCCACGAACCGCGGGATCGTGACCTGAGCCGAAGTCGGATGTTTAACCAACTGAGCCACCCAGGCGCCCCTCCTTGGCCCTCTTTAATTGATTTCTTGGCTCAGATGTTATGTCAGGTTGTACTTAGATAAGCTTGCAAGATGGAAAAGAGAGAAAATTTAAAACAGGACACGTACTGATATCCTATTTGACAATAAATTGCCTCTGTAAAACGTGTTTTGAAACTCTGCGATACATTTGTTTGAAGCTGTCAGCATATAAAAACAATGCTCTTTAGGGCAATAATTTATATTTTTTTCCAGGCGAGGGAGAAAACGTTGTAGTGTATGACCGTGAGAGAGGATGAAGCGTAGAGAGAACGGAAGGGCTTCTCTCTCTGTTGCGTACAGGGCCAGAAAAGCAAATCTCACTATTAGACATGGTGAAGCAGGAGAGAAGTATTATCATCTTTTGTTTCCTCTGATCTTTCTGGTTTGTTATCAAGGCAAAGCGAATTCCTGCAGGAGAGACGTAGGGTGTCTCATTGGCACCATGGGGCCCCGGGCATCACGTGCTGTGGGCTCGCTGGGCCTTTGATCTTGGAGCAATCCGAGACAGAAGTTTCCTCTGCGTGCTTCTGCGTCCATACTCGCCGTGCTAAAATCCGGACGTGCTTTTTGATGCTTAAAGAACACGCGTCACATGTCAGCTTTGCTGATCTTCATCTTTTCTTGGGCTCTGCCTACTTCCTTGATTGTTTTAATTGCCCAAGTAACGCGTGCTGGTTGTGAGACCGTGAAAGGTGGCATCGAACCCTGTCCACAGCCACACGCGCCATCCGTCCTCCAGCAGACAGCAGGTGTTAGGCTTTCTGTATGTTCATGCAGACCTTAGCAGAGAGGGGACCTCCCTGCCCATTTGGACTTGTTTGGTCATTGCTTGTTTTTCTAACCCAAGTGGCATTATTCTATAACACTCCTCAGCAACCTGCTGGTGTTTTGTTTTTGTGTTTGCTAATAGCTCCTAGGGTTCTTTCCAGATCAGTCCACATTGGGTTTTCTAATGGCCGCCCGCTGTCCCGTAGCGTCCCAAGTCCTTCCGCTTATTGATATTGATGGTTATGGGTTTTGTCCGTTTCCGATCATAAACACGGCCACTCATGTTCTCGCACACATTTTCTCGTCTGTCTTTATTTATCTACGGGGTAAATTGCAAAAGGCCGAGCGCGCTAGGTCAAAATAAGTTCCCAATTTTCAGCGTGACCTTTTCGGTTTATCTGATGATGCGTAAACTTTCTGTGTCAGATAAATTGATCGCTAGCCCTTTCCGCTAGGCATAAAAGGTATGCCGGTGGCATTGACGGGGTTAACTTTCTACATTCTAGAAGGGATTGATAGCAATCAGACATGTAACCATATGCATTTCCTTTTTTATACTTGAGCACATTCATGAGAACACTCTTTGAAGCAATGTTTACATGCCTCTAACTTTTCAGATTTACAAAGCCCATGTTGTGCTTTGGGCTTGATTTTTTCCTTCTTCTTTAAAGTTGAATAAAATCCCTCAATTCCTACAATGTCTTGATTTTGAAAGTAAGAATACAGTTGTTTGTGCTCTTAAGTAACCAGACTTTTTCTTTACGGATTGCAATGATTTGTTTTTCTTTCATCAAAATACATTTTTTTGATACTTGAAGGATTCTGAGGATCTTGCTCCCACTTGGGAAAATAACAAATTCGAAGTCACTCAGCTACATTCTTTTTTTTAAAGGCTAGTGGGAAGATTTGGACATATATGGTATTGGAACCACTCACTGGAGCTTTCTTTTTATAGGAGGGCAACTTCCGGTAGAGTTTTCTTTCCTTTTTTTTTTTTTTTTTTGATCATGCTTACGATATTGGACTAGATTTCCCGAAAGATAACTTTACAAACATTTATTTGGGTCAGATATCAGTCATATTAAAAGTAATCAAACATGAGATTGAAACTACAAAGTGAAACTTTTTGGAGATTAGGTAAAGCAACTTCAGGAATTTTAGCTGGGTCTTACAGAGAAATGACCTCACGACATGTTGTGATACTTAAAACAGGGGCTTTTGGGGATGCCTGGGTGGCTCAGATGGTTCAGCGGTGACTTCGGCTGAGGTCACGATCTCGTGGTTCGTGGGTTCGAGCCCCGCGTTGGGCTGTGTGCTGACAGCTCGGAGCCTGGAGCCCGCTTCGGATTGTGTCTCCCTCCCTCTGTGCTCCTACCCTGCTTGTGCCCTGTCTCTCTCTCTCAAAAATAAATAAACAACAAAAAAAATTAAACAACAACAACAGGGGACTTTGGAGTCATGGACCTGAGATTGAACTCTGACTCCTCCTGTACACACTGGCCTTGTGATTTTTGATGAATTACTTCTCTCTCTGAGCCTGCTTTCCCGTCTGTAAAATAGGGGTAACAATGCTTCTCCGCATAGGCTTTGTGTACAGGAGATACTCCATACCTGTTTGTGGAGTGACAGGAGGCAAGTGCAAAGTGCTGAGTAAAATTGCTAGCCAGTGTGTGCCAATGTAAGGCTAAAAAATTTTAGAGAGTTTTGGGGCGCCTGGGTGGCTCCGTCGGCTAAGCGTCCAACTCCTGATTTCTGCTCCGGTCATCACCGAGCAGAGGTCACACAGCGTGCCCGGGGCAGCCCCCCGCGGGCTCTGGGAGACCACTCGTGTCAGTTTCCTCCGGGTGTGGGGTGGGAGTGGACCACTGCCTTGGATCTCTCCTAAAAGCCCGGGAGAAGGCAGGGGCGCAGTGCGCCTGCTCCCTCCTGGGCAGCCCGGGGGCTGTTGACAGCCGTCATGTCTGTTTCTGCTCTCCTTGTCTCACTATGGTTCAGTGCCCGTAAACGAAGGTAACTTTCCACATCCAGGGGGGCTGCAGGTCTAGAGACGTGGGTGGAGGCTCTTCGTAGATGTTCTAGAAGCTCAGCAGACTTCACCTACAAGCCTGAAAGCTGGAGGGTGAAAGTGCTTTGGCTGAACTGTCCTGTGTGTGTCCCTCTTCCTAAGTCAACATGAAACGTATACGTTGGTGCCTTCTCTGTGGCTGTTTGCAAATTACAGACTGATATTGACTGCATCGGAGCTTTCCAATTTGGACAAATACTATTGCAGATTGCAGATCTTATTTCTCCGAAGGCAGTTGGATCTGTCAATCAGTCAACTAATACGCGAGAAGATGTCTAAGGTATTCGGGAGACCCAAAGCCAGGTTCTGTCCTTCCTAGCCTGGCTGTCGTGCTGTCGTGCAATGTGCATCCAAGCCCCAGCTACTGCTGCTGCTGCTTTTTTTTTTTAAATTTTTTAAGGTTTCTTATTTTGAGAGAGCAAGTGGGGGGAGGGGCAGAGAGAGAGGGAGAGAGAGAATCCCAAGCGGGCTCCGTGCTGTCAACACAGAGCCCGAGGTGGGGCTCGAACTCACAAACCATGAGATCATGACCTGAGCTGAAACCAAGAGTCGGACGCTTAACCGACTGAGCCACCCAGGCGCCCCTCCCACCAGCTTCTTCTATTGCTACACATCTCAAGTTGCCCGAGAGGATTAAATGAGCTCATGCATGTAGTGATGATTTCAAAAGTGCCTTGTATAGTCATTCAATAAATGTTGGCTCTCGTCGTTATTATTTATTTTTTCTGACTTTATTCACCAAGCGTGTAAGACTTTTCACTCCAGATCCATTCATATTCTTCCCTTATTTCTAACTCCATACTTGGTCCCAGTTGTGCTCATTACAATCGCTCTGACCCGGTTTTCGGAGTCATTTCCTGAATCACAGTTGAAACTCTGACGTAGGCTGTGTTTAGGACTTATTTTTCATTCATAGTATAGTCTCAACTCTCTCTCTACGCGTATCACGCCCCTTCCCCCCCCATCCCATCGTTTTAGAAACGTAGCACTCTGGCGCTAGATTTGGCAGGGGTAAGCCCCCTCCGCAGTTACCTGCTCCCGGACTTGAATAAACCCAGGTGTCTCAGATTCTAAGCTGCATAGTCTAACGCAGGGAATCCAACTAAAACGCGCTTTCTGATTTGACACGTCTGGGGAGGCACCAGAGATGCTGTGTCTGTAGCCAGCTCTCATGCGATGCTGACGTTGCTGGTCTCCAGATCCATACGTGGCAAAGGACTGGCCAAAGGTTTTCTCTGGCTCCTTCCTCTTCTCCTTTTTCTTCCCAACCCCCCCCCCCCTTTTTTCACGTCCAAGTTAAATTTTTTACACAAGTAATCAGACACACGAATGCAAGCTAATGTGCTAATGAAACATTAAGGTGGATTACATTATAAGATCAACTCCTTATCTAGGAAAGCCTGGAGGAAACATTCTGGTATTCTGTCCCCTTCTAGACAATACGTACGCATAGCTGTACATTGGAAAGCCTCTGCGCGGAGGCCGTGCTTGGGTTTAAAACCCCTCATGCCTTAATCCTGTCGCTTCGCCTCTTTGAACCTCAGTTTCCCATCTGTAAAACAGGGAAAAGAAGGCCCACCCAAGCTGATGCTGTGCAGAAGACTGGCCGTAAGCATGCAGCGAGTGATAACCATCGCTTCTGTAGTGTTAATACTAGTGTTCTGGAGACAAAGTCAAATTTGTCCCCAAATGACAAATGTGGTCCGGAAAGAACTTTAATTCAGGTAAAATGGGAAAGTGAGAAACACTGGTCCAGCATCGGTGAGAGCCGAGTGTGTGCAATGCACTCTATTGGCATGCCCTCATCTGCTGTTGTCAGGAACACCATCATGAGTCTTCACGGCGCCTCCAGGCAGGACCTAATGCACGGGCTCTGCATTGATGAGGACACTAATTCCAGCACGTGAAGTGGCTTATTCAGAGGCTTGCTGGCCCAGGACTGTGGCTCTAAGGCTCTAGCAGTGTATTATATGCTCATACATATACCTGCAGCACGTGCATGGGGAGAAGTATAAGGAAAATGGCATTTGAAGACCCTTCAACCATCCCAGTGCCCAGGGGCCCTTACACTATAGTGCATGGAAATATCCATGGAGCTAATTGTTACAAGGGATTCCAGGGCTCCATCCCAACAGATTCTGACTTAATAACAGGCTTGGGAAATCGGGGACCAGGACGTTTTCCAGACCATCCTGGAGCAACAGCACCACAGCTGGATCCTGTAAGGACAGGTGTCAGTTTCCATGGGCTGCTGTGACACATCACCCCAAATCAGGGGGCTTAAAACAGTGGGGAATTGTTCTCTTGCAGTTTCAGAGACTGGACGTTGGATTCAAGGGTCGGCAGGGCGAGGCTTTCTCTGAAGATGCGAAGGCAAGGTGCTTTCTGGTCTCTTCCTAACTTCCAGCAGTTGCCTGCAGTCTCAGCAGCCCTTGGTGCGATGCGGGCACATCGCTCCAGTGTCTCTGTCGCTGTTCACACGGCTGTCTTCCCTCTGCGTGTGTCTGTGTCCAAATTCCCCTCTTCTTTTAAGTACCATAGTTGTTGAAGGTAGGGACTACCCTCACCCAGGACGACCTCATCCTGACGACATCTGCCAAGACCTTATTTCCTAATAAGGTCATGTTCAGAGGTTCTGGGTGGACATTAATTTGGGGGGGGGGGCAGTATTCAACTCCATACACTCTGCCATCTGTTTTTGAAAATTTTTCCCTTGAGCCCAGGATGTACAGCTGTGACTCTTGAAGTCTGCTGAGCCCTGTGGAAAAGAGGTTTCAGAGGCGATGGGGAGGGGTGGGGTGAAGGGCGTACCTGGGTAATGATGCCCGGTTTCACAGAGGCTTTTTCACCTGCCATTTCCATCTGCCCCCTCCCCCTGCTCCTTGTCTTCTGTTTCAAAAGATGCCGTGTTGATTGATAGTCCTTTGGTTCAGAGGAAAGTATTAGTCTCTCATGGTTCCAGGAAATGTCATAGATCTCTGGTGGTTTATGGTTCTCTTGTTTTCACGGTATGGGTTTTATGAAGATTTACGGGGAACCAAAATGGGGCTTAAAAGGAGAGACAACTGGTGATTTTCATTTCTGTAGACTATAGTTTTCCTACCTGTAATTTTAAGGGGGAAGAAACTTCTATGCTGTAATTTCGACACTTTACTTCTCTATAATTTTGGCAAATTGTTTCCTTAGGGTTACAAAGCATTAAGTGGAGTAAACCCCAAGTAGACGTATTACGTAAAGACAAATTTGCTCTGGCACATTTATCGAAGCAATGTGAAAATACAAACCAATTTAGAAAAGCTCTAATTGGTTCAATCAAAATTACACATTTTAAAACTACAGGGTTATGTTGTGGAAAAGACCGCTTTTAAGTTTACCTTCTTTTATATATTTAAAAGTAGAATTTAAACTGGTTTACCCCAGGCTGAGGTGGGTGCACATATACTTTGTAACCTAACTAAAGAGTTTTTCCTTAATGTGTCCTGTAATAGAAATTGTATTTCCACCACTAAGAATTTATACTTCCTCTTAAACATTGAAGAAAAGTTTAAGAGACAGTGGCATTAGTTCATTTAGTCTTATTGGTGATTTGGTTTAATATAAAATAAATTATGTAATAAAAGATGTTCTTATTTGAAAACATAATTTTAAAAATTGTCATATGGAGATATTTTTACAGGGACATATGTAGTTCTCACACCCCTCTTCCTCCAAGATGCTTCAAAGAATCCAGGTTTCTGGGAATGGCTCTGGGGTTCTTGATAACTTTGACTATTTAACGATGTACTGTTCAGTATAGGCTCCGTGAGGCCTTTTTGAAAGAAAGATCTAAGCAATCACGCTACGCAGACAGAAGTCTCTGTTCTCCATTCTCTTCAAAATTGTATATGCCTTTGTTTTGTTGGCTTCCTGTCTACCTGCCATCTGATTTTTTTTTTTAAGGAAAGTTTGTCTTCTTTTTTTTATTATTAATTTTTTTTTACATTTATTTATTTTTGAGAGATAGAGACAGCGTGAGCAGGGGAGGGGCAGAGAGAGAGAGAGAGAGAGAGAGAGAGAGAGAGAGAGAGAGAGAGACAGAATCCGAAGCAGGCTCCAGGCTCTGAGCTGTCAGCACAGAGCCTGATGCGGGGCTCGAACCCACGAACCATGAGATCATGACCTGAGCCGAAGTCGGACGCTCAACCCACTGAGCCACCCAGACGCCCAGGAAAGTTTGTCTTATTATTTCCAGATGAGATCAGTAATTCACATGACCATTTCATTTCTGGGAAACCTTACTGGGAATATCCAAGTGCCTTCAGCAGTGGGAAGAGGGGTAAGCAAAGGGTCAGACCCATTGGAAGAGGTGATTGGCCCCTATTGTGTGGAAATTTCCCAGGATATCTTTTGTATTAGGTTGTAGAGTTGGGCGAGGGTATCAGTGGCTTCTGAATCAAATTTCCGGAGGGCAAGTTGCTGTAGGGGTTGCTAATTTTATTGGAAAATAGAATCAAGATCCCAGAAGGCTTTGATGCGTAGGAAGAATGGGGTAGAATCCTGGTACACCCAGTGCTCTCCTGTTATGCCATATATTTTCCAGATGCTCCCAGGTATTTGAAATGAAATGCAGAGATAATGTAGCCCATTTGCACACATAGTATGTATGCGTTTGTGTACCTAGTCTCCTAATGCTAGTCCAAAGAAAAGACAATAGAAAGTAATGCATCATCAAATAATAAACGCGGTTTAACAATTGCTTGGATTGTCCAGGTTGAAAATGACCACAGGAAAAGGACAGTGTGGCAAGTTGAAATGAAGGTGGCAAGGACTTGCACCTCTTCCTAAAATCATTCCATATAACAACCGAAAACACATATGGGTCCTGGTGTATTTTCTTGGGGTCCCAGTATGCGATTTGAGACCAGGCAAAACCGAGCAACTCGTTTACATGTAAAACAGATTTAGGTTCTCGGCTGAGATGATGATATACGGGTTTTTCTTCTGCATGAATGGCTGGTGAGAGATTTTGAAGTTGCGTGGGACGTGGCATAATTCTCCAGTGTGTGGTGGTGTCTGGACCGCAGGACCTGGTGATGACCAAAGCGCACCCCAGAAATTCCCAGAGTTCCCACAAGGGGGCAGTACTGCTCGCGCTCAGAATCACGGGACTGTTTTCACTTTGGAAATGTGGACATTTTAGGTGGGATAACGCTTTGTCTTGTGCATAGGCGCGTGGGGGCGGGGGAGATGGTGCTCTTGTGTGTCGCAGAATGTTTGGTGGTGCTTAGGCTTCCACTAGGTGACGATAGTTCCCCACCACCAGGTCCGGTTAGGACAACCAGGGATGTGTGCAGACACAGACTGTTGTCTCCTGGGGGGGCATATTCACCCTAAATTGAGAACACTGAACTGAACAAAAAGATGTTGAAGGGGGAAATGAGGGAAAAACTTTCCCCCTGAAGGAACCATGAAATAAATCTCATAATCAGAAGTGACCTCATGGGAAGCATTTGTGACAAGTTTAGGGACCATCTGTAGGTGATCTATGAATCAACCAGGTGTTCAGGCGCATCAATATGTGAGCATATTATTTAGATTTTTCTGATTTTCTTTTACTTTTATCCTGTTTTATTCGATAAACAGACTTGTGGCCACGTGAGAAGAAGGGTAGAATCGCGAAGAGAAGATGTGCTATTCTCACTCTGTTTACTCCCACTGGGGGTATTGTGCTCCATACTGGGCACGTGAGCAGGGACAGTTATTTGTGTACTGGAACCAAGGCATTTCGCAGCTTCTATGTTGTTTCAGCAAGTAGAATGAAGACAAATGATTGCAAGTGATAGGGTGACAGTTTTCCGCTCAGGGTAAAGAGTGTCTTCCTAACAGAACTTTCTGGATGGAGCTACTTGGGGAGTCGTACGGGAGTAAGTGGTGATATTTAAGGAGAGGTTTGCTCACAACGGGCCTGGAAAAAGTAGAATCGTTTTTAAGGTTGCAGGTTACTCTAGGAGTGACAGATGTTTATTTGTGCATTCCATACTTCCTATGTCCTTCCTGTATCCCTACATCTGTCATTCTAAGTGGTCATTAGCTCTGTAATTGGACACTTATTGCCACGATCGGGAAATACACCACTTGCTTTCCAAGACCATCCATGTGGGCACGATCAGTGAGCGGCCGACAAAGCACCGCTAAGGTTTAGAATTAATGCACCTTTTAGCACATCATTCATTCCTTTATTCATTCAGCAAGTAGTTATTTATCGAGGGCCTACTTTGGGCCCATCGTTGTTCTTGGTGTTGAGAGCACAGCAGCCCCAATCCTATGTAGCCTCTGGTCTGGGAATAAAAGCAAGCAATAAATCACGGAACCGACAAAAAAGTAAAATCTCAGGGCGCCTGGGTGGCTTGGTCGGTTGAGTGTACAACTCTTGGTTTTGGCTCAGGTCATGGTCTCGTGGTTTTGTGGGTTCCAGCCCCATGTCAGGCTCTGCGCTGACAGTGTGGAGCCTGCTTAGGAGTCTGTCTCCTCTTTCTCTCTGCCTCTCCCCCACTCACACTGTCTTTGTCTTCCTCAAAATAAATACATTTTAAAAAAAGTAAGATTTCAAATGGTGATGAATGCTAGGAAGGTACCAAAGGTGCGGTGGCACAAAATTAAAGAGGGAAGGAGGGGTCTGTTTTAGAGGGGGTGGTCAAAGATGAGACTCCTATGAGGTGGCATTTAAATGGGGACGGAAAAGATGAAGAGCCCATTGTTCTAACAGCGGGAAGAGCATTTTAGACAGAGGGAAGGACATGTACGAAGGACCTACATGGAGAAAGACACGGGCACCTTTGAAGCCCAGAAGGAAGAACCATGTAGCTGGGGTATAGTGGGCGTTGGAGCATGGCATGCAGTGAGCTTCCAGAAAGAGAGAGGGTCCAGCTCCTGCCGGGAGGCATAGGGCTTACAGGTCAGAGCATGGACCAGGGTGCGGGTTCCATCACTTTCTCGTTCCTTATTCCGGCTGCAAAATGAGTGTGCACACATCTGTGCATAACTGTGAGGACTGGACCTTGTGGAACATGTGAAGGAACGTGGATTTTATCCGAACAAGGTAAAGTCCCTGAGGAGCTTTCCAGTTCAGACCCTTGTGTAAAACTTTGAAACAAGACCCAATACAGGTGTGATTGCTTTGAGTAAAGTTTTGAATGTAACGTCCACAGCAAAGTATGTGACGTCATTAAAGGGCAGAGTTTTGTTTTATCTGAGTTGTCTATCTCTCTCTCCATGATTTGAGCCATTTGGCAACAATGTGGAGAGGTTACAAGCAGTGTTTTTCTTTTTTTTAATTTTATTTTAGTATTATTTTTTGAAATTTTATTAAAAAAATTTTTTTTAACGTTTACTCATTTTTTGAGAGACAGACAGAGTGTGAATGGGGGAGGGACGGGGAGAGAAGGAGACACAGAATCCGAGCAGACTCCAGGCTCTGAGCTGTCAGCACAGAGCCTGACCTGGGGCTCGAACCCATGAACTGAGAGATCACGACCTGAGCCGAAGTTGGACACTTAACTGACTCAACCACCCAGGCACCCTTTAATTTAATTTTATTTTTTTGAATTTACATCCAAATTAGTTAGCATATGGTGCAACAATGATTTCAGGAGGAGATTCCTTAATGCTCCTTACCCATTTAGCCCATCCCCCCTCCCACCACCCCTCCAGTAACCCTCTGTTTGTTCTCCGTATTTAAGCGTCTCTTACGTTTCATCCCCCTCCTTTTTAATATTATTTTTGCTTCCCTTCCCTTATGTTCATCTGTTTTGTCTCTTAAAGTCCTCATATGAGTGAAGTCATATGATTTTTGTCTTTCTCTGACTAATTTCACTCAGCATAATACCCTCCAGTTCCATCCACGTAGTTGCAAATGGCAAGATTTCATTCTTTTTGATTGCCGAGTAATACTCCATTGTATAAATATACCACATTTCCTTTATCCATTCATTGATCAATGGACATTTGGGCTCTTTCCATATTTTGGATTGTTGATCGTGCTGCTATAGACATGGGGGTGCATGTGTCCCTTCAAAACAACACATCTGTATCCCGTGGATAAATGCCTAGTAGTGCAATTGCTGGGTCGTAGGGTAGTTCTATTTTTAATTTTTTGAGGACCCTCCATACTGGTTTCCAGAGTGGCTGCACCAGCTTGCATTCCCACCAACAATGCAAAAGAGATCCTCTCTCTCCGCATCCTCGCCACCATCTGTTGTTGCCTAAGTTGGTAATGTGAGCCATTCTGACAGGCGTGAGGTGGTATCTCATGGTGGTTTTGATTTGTGTTCCCACGTATTTTTTCATGTGTCTGTTAGCCATCTGGATGTCTTCTTTGGAGAAGTGTCTATTCATGTCTTTTGCCCATTTCTTCACTGGATTATTTGTTTCTTGGGTGTTGAGTTTGATATGTTCTTTATAGATTGTGGCTACTAACTCTTTATCTGATCTGTCATTTTTAAATATCTTCTCCCATTCTGTCAGTTGCCTTTTAGTTTTCCTGATTGTTTCCTTTGCTGTGCAGAAGCCTTTTATTTTGATGAGGTCCCATAGTTCATTTTTGCTTTTGTTTCCCTTGCCTCCAGAGACATGTTGAGTAAGAAGTTGCTGTGGCCAAGATCAAGGAGGTTTTTGCCTGCTGTCTCCTCGAGGACTTTGATGGCTTCCTGTCTTCCTTTTAGGTCTTTCATCAATTTTGAGTTTATTTTTGTGTCGGTTGTAAAAAAGTGGTCCAGGTTCGTTCTTCTGCATGTTGCTGTCCAGTTTTCCCAGCACCACTTGCTGAAGAGACTCTTTATTCCATTGGATATTCTTTCCTGCTTTGTCAAGGTTAGTTGGCCATACATTTATGGGTCCATTTCTGGGTTTTCTATTCTGTTCCATTGATCTGAGTGTCCGTTCTTGTGCCAGTACCATACTGTCTTGATGATTGCAGCTTTGTACTATAGCTTGAAGTCCGGGATTGTGATGTCTCCTGCTTTGGTTTTCTTTTTCAAGATCGCTTTGGCTATTTGGGGTCTTTTCTGGGTCCATACAAATTTTAGGATTGTTTGTTCTAGCTCTGTGCAGAATGCTGGTGTTATTTTGATAGGGATTGCGTTGAATATGTAGATTGCTTTGGGTAGTATTGACATTTTAATATTTGTTCTTCCTATCCAGGAGCATGGAATTTTTTTCCATTTTCTTCCATAAGCTTTCTATAATTTTCAGTGTATAGATTTTTTACCTCTTTGGTTAGATTTATTCCTAGGTATTTTATGGTTGTTGGTGCAGTTGTAAATGGGATCAATGCCTTGATTTCTCTTTCTGTTGCTTCCTTGTTGGTGAGTAGGAATGCAAATGATTTCTGTGCATTGATTTTATATCCTGCAACTTTGCTGAATTCATGAATCAACTCTAGCAGTTTTTTGGTGGAATCTTTTGGGTTTTCCATATAGAGTATCATGTCATCTGCAAAGAGTGGAAGTTTGACCTCCTCCTGGCTGATTTGGATACCTTTTATTTCTTTGTGTTGTCTGACTGCAAAGGCTAAGACTTCCAATACTATGTTGAATAATAGTGGTGAGAGTGGACATCCCTGTCCTGTTCCTGACCTTAGGGGGAAAGCTCTCAGTTTTTCCCCATTGAAGATGATATTAGCGTTGGGTCATTCATATATGGCTTTTATGATCTCAAGGTATCATCCTTCTGTCCCTACTTTCTTTTTTTTTTTTTTTCAACGTTTATTTATTTTTGGGACAGAGAGAGACAGAGCATGAACGGGCGAGGGGCAGAGAGAGAGGGAGACACAGAATCGGAAACAGGCTCCAGGCTCTGAGCCATCAGCCCAGAGCCCGACGCGGGGCTCGAACTCATGGACCACAAGATCGTGACCTGGCTGAAGTCGGACGCTTAACCGACTGTGCCACCCAGGCGCCCCATGTCCCTACTTTCTTGAGCGTTTTTATCGAGAAAGGATGCTGTATTTTGTCAAATGCTTTTTCTGCATCTATTGAGAGGATCATATGGTTTTTGTCCTTTCTTTTATTGATGTGATGAATCGGGTTAATTGTTTTGTGGATATTGAGCCAGCCCTGCATCCCAGGTATAAATCCCACTTGGTTGTGGTGAATAATTTTTTTAATGTATTGTTGGATCCAGTTGGCTAATAATCTTGTTGAGGATTTTTGCATCCATGTTCCTCAGGGAAATTGGTCTATAGTTCTCCTTTTTAGTGGGGTCTCTGTCTGGTTTTGGAATCACGGTAATGCTGGTTTCATAGAAAGAGTTTGGTAGTTTTCCTCCCATTTCTATTTTTGGAACACCTTCAAGAGAATACGTGCTAACTCTTCCTTAAATGTTTGGTCGGATTCCCCTGGAAAGCCATCTGGCCCTGGACTCTTGTTTTTTGGGAGATTTTTGATTACTAATTTGATTTCTTTACTGGTTATGTGTCCGTTCAAATTTTCTATTTCTTCCTGTTTCAGTTTTTTTTTTTAAATTTTTTTTTTCAACGTTTATTCATTTTGGGGACAGAGAGAGACAGAGCATGAACGGGGGAGGGGCAGAGAGAGAGGGAGACACAGAATCGGAAACAGGCTCCAGGCTCCGAGCCATCAGCCCAGAGCCTGACGCGGGGCTCGAACTCACGGACCGCGAGATCGTGACCTGGCTGAAGTCGGACGCTTAACCGACTGCGCCACCCAGGCGCCCCCTCTTCCTGTTTCAGTTTTGGTAGTGTAAATGTTTCTAGGAATTTGTCCATTTCTTCCAGATTGCCCATTTTATTGGCATATAATTGCTCATAATATTCTCTTATTATTGTTTTTATTTCTGCTGTGTTGGTTGTGATCTTTCATTCTTGATTTTATTTATTTAGGTCCTTTCCTTTTTCTTTTTGATCAAACTGGCTAGTGATTTATCAATTTGTTAAGTTTTTCAAAGAACCAGCTTCTGGTTTCATTGATCTGTTCTGGGTTTGTTTGTTTGTTTCGATAGCATTTATTTCTTCTCTAATCTTTATCATTTCGTGTATTCTGCTGGTTTTGGTTTTATTTGATGTTCTTTTCCCAGCTCTTTAAGGTGTAAGGTTAGGTTGTGTATATGAGATCTTTCTTACTTCTTTCGGAAGGCCTGGATTGCTATATACTTTTCTCTTATGACCGCTGTTGCTGCATCCCAGGGGTTTTGGGTTGTGGTATTATTTTCATTGGCTTCCATGTACTTTTTAATTTCCTCTTTAACTTCTTGGTTAGCCCATTCATTCTTCAGTAGGATGTTATTTAGTCTTCAAGTATTTGTTACCTTTCCAAATTTTTTTCTTGTGGTTGATTTCGAGTTTGATAGCGTTGTAGTCTAAAAATATGCACGGTATGATCTCGATCTTTTTGCACTTGCTGAGGGCTGATTTGTGTCCCAGTATGTGGTCTATTCTGGAGAACGTTCCATGTACACTTGAGAAGAATGTATATTCCGCTGCTTTAGGATGAAATGTTCCCAATATATCTGTTAAGTCCATGTAGTCCAGTGTGTCATGCAAAGCCATTGTTTCCTTGTTGATTTTTGATTAGATTATCTGTCCATTGCTGTCAGTGGAGTGTTGATGTCTCCTACTATTATGGTATTACTACCAATGAGTTTCTTTATGTTTGTGATTAATTGATTTGTATATTTGGGTACTGCCACATTGGCTCATCGATGTTACAATTGTTAGGTCTTCTTGGTGGATAGACCCCTTGATTATGATATAATGCCCTTCTGCATCTCTTGATACAGTCTTTATTTTAATGTCTAGATTGTCTGATGTATGTATGGCTACTTTGGCTTTCTTTTGTTGACCAGTGCCATGAAAGATGGTTCTGCATCCCCTTACTTCAATCTGAAGGTGTCTTTAGGTCTAAAGTGGGTCTCTTGTAAACAGCATATACATGGATCTTGTTTTCTATCCATTCTGTTACCCTATGTCTTTTGGTTGGAGCATTGAGTCCATTGACGTGAGTACTGAAAGATATGAATTTATTGCCATTATGTTGCTTGTAGGGTTGGAGTTTCTGGTGGTGTTCTCAGGTCCTTTCTAATCTTTGTTGCTTTTGATGTGTATGTATATATATATATATATATATATATATATATATATATACACACATACATACATATATATATACATATATACATTTCTTTTTCCATCTTTTCTCCCCTCAGAGAGTCCCCCTCAAAATTTCTTGCAGGGCTGGTTTAGTGGTCACAAACTCCTTTAATTTTTGCTTGTCTGGGAGACTTTTTATCTCTCCTTCTAGTTTGAGTGACAGCCTTGCTGGATAAAGAATTATTGGCTGCCTATTTTTCTGATTCAGCACACTGTATATATCCTTCCACTCCTTTCTGGCCTGCCAAGTTTCTGTGGATAGGTCTGCTGCAAACCTGATCTGTCTTCCCTTGCATGTTAGGGACTTTTTTTCCCTTGCTGCTTTCATGATTCTCTCCTTGCCTGAGTATTTTGCGAATTTGACTATGGTATGCCTTGTTGATGGTCGGTTTTTGTTGAATCTAATGGGGGTCCTCTGTGCCTCCTGGATTTTGATGTCTGTGTCTTTCCCCAGGTTAGGAAAGTTTTCCGCTATGATTTGCTCACATAACCCTTTTACCCCTATTTCTTTCTCTTCCTCTTCTGGAACCCCTATGATTCTGATGTTGTTCCTTTTTAATGAGTCACTGATTTTTCTAATTCTTAAATCATGCTCTTTTGCCTTAATCTCTTTTTTTTCCTGCTTCAGTATTCTGCATAAGTTTGTCCTCTATATTGCTGATTCTCTGTTCTGCCTCATCCAGCCTTGTCGACATGGCATCCTTTTGAGATTGCATCTCAGTTATAGCATTTTTTATTTCATCCTGACTAGCTTTTACTTATTTTATCTCTGCAGAAAGGGATTCTAATCTAGTTTTGACTCCAGCTAGTATTCTTGTTATTGTGATTCTGAATTCTGGCTCAGACATCTTGCTTGTGTCTGGGTTGGTTAAGTCCCTGGCCGTCATTTCTTCCTGCTCTTTCTTTTGGGGTGAATTCCTTCATTTCTTCATTTTGAAGGGAGAAAAGGAATTAATGAGGTAGAAAAAATTAAAATTAAAAAAAGGTAAAATTAAAAAATAAAGTTAAAAAATTAAAAGCAAACACACACACACACAAAATTGAATAAATGATGCTAGACCCTAGATGTGTTTTGGTGTGGGTGTTGAAAGTGGCTTGATAGATTAGAGGAAAAAAAGGGGGATAAAAGAAACAAAGAAATCATTTGAAAATTTGAAAAAATGAATACACTGAAGTAGACCAAAATGAAATGAAAGTAAAATAGAATTTGAAAAAATTTACACAAAAGTAAAAAATATGGTAGAAAAAATTTTTAATATTTTTAATAAAAATTTAAAATAAAAACGAATTTTTTCTTTTTCTGTATTTAAGAAAAAGAAATGAATTTAGAAAGAGAAGAAAAAAAGAATTAAAGAAAATTGAATAGTTGGACTGGCTAACAGACTGAAATACGACTGAAATTACTTCGTTTTCCCCTAGAAGTTAAACTGTGAAGCGCTTTATAGTCCATAAACTAAGCAGGCGTGTGTTTATGAACTAAGTGTGTTCTTGAAGAGCGAGGTTGGCCCTGTTGGGCGGAGCTTAGTGTAATGGCTCCATTCTCCACTAGATGGCTCTGCTTAGCCTACTGGGGTGGATTGTTGTGGTGCTCATAGGTGCATATGCGCATGCCTGGGAGCGGTGAAAATGGTGTCCCTCGGCTACCCAGTCTCTAGTATCAGAATTCTGTTCTCCCTGATCAGCACTTCCATACCCGTTCTTTGTCTTCAGCTTCCATCCACTCCCTGCTTCCACACTGTCTGTGACCAGGCCCCAGGCGGCACCTCCCTCCCGAGTTTTATCTCAGATGCGGCTGCCTTCCTGGCCCCCCACTTCTGAGGGACTGCGGCTTTGAGGGTCTCACCGAGCAATGGCTGGGTGCCGGCAGCGCCCAGGAACGCTTGCTGGACCCTGCTGCCACCGAAGCCCAGCAACTGTGGCCAGGTGCCAGCCCATTCCAGAAAAAGTTCACGAGATAGTGTAGCAGCAGCTTTTCAGGGATTATGGAAACTCACAGCACACATCTGGCACCAGGCTTCACCCCCAATGACCTTTTTCCAGCATCAGCGAATGTGGCCATTCTCTGGGGTCTGCTGGGCCCAGGTGGCCTCACCTCTACCAAATGTCCTTCCATCAATGGAACTGCTTCTCCCTGTGTGGCCTGAGAACCTCCCGGACCCCACTCTTCTCCTGGGGATTCGCCCTTCCCACCAGAGCACAGCTAGTTATGGAGCTGTGGAGTTGCAGACTTTGTGCTCCCCCTTCCCCATTCCCTTAATGGAATTTAAACCCTCTCCTTTCTCCTTTCTCCCTTTTTAGTTCAGTCCCTGCGGCTATTTCCAATTTTCCATTTTGTCTCCAGCTGCTTTTGGGGAGGGGTGCTTTTCCTGTATTCCCCCCACCACCCCCATCCTCTCTCTACACACAAAAGTGGCTCCCTGCCCTCCATGGCTTCTCACTCCCCACATTCACCTCTCCATGCCGCATACCTGCTGAATTCTGTGGCTCAGGTTGTACAGATGTTGTGTTAATCCTCAGATCAGTTTTCTAGGTGCGCAGGATGGTTTAGGGTTGGTCTGGCTGTATTTCATGGACATGAGACACACAAAAAACTTCCATGCTGTTCCGCCATCTTGGCTCCTCCAAAAACCACAAGGGGTGTTTTTCTTAAATCATCTTGGTCAGTGGCTCTCACATGTTTTCTAGGTTAAAAAAAACCCAAATGTGTAGGAAGAGATATTTGAATATTCTGATTTTTAGGTACAAAGTGTGTGGGTCCTTTAGGAATAAAAAGGAAATTTTAGATATTTTTAAAAGCTACAGGAGAATGAAAACCTTAATACCGTTTGACTGTGAACATGACTAATAGCTAATAGGGTTTCTGTAGGGTTTTATGTCAGCTGTGTCTCATCTCCTGTCCCTGTTGCTTCTGGTTCTGCTCTTAAACCCGTGCTGGTAGCCTCAGCTAGAAGCACATCACCGGGCGTTAAGCTAATTGATAGCTGTTGATGGAAGAAGGTGTCATTGTCTTATGGGAGCCACTACTGGGTGGACATTCTCTTCTTCTATTTTTGAGATGCCCCAGAGGGCACTATCCGTTTCTTACATGAGCTGACGTGAGATGGCGTTATCTTTATTTCTGCAAACTACGGCAGTCTGCTGTTGCAGTGGGCATAGAGTAGTGATTAATTAGATCCCAGCTGTAAAAACTTACGGGAAAAAATTTTTGTCAGAAAAAATTATCTTGAAAACAATTTTTTTTAGACTTCAAGTCTTGGTGGCCTATCAGTGGTGAAGCTGTGCCTGCAGAAGACTGGTTCCTTGGCAGTCTTCCTGCACCTGTGGCCAAGGGCCGTGGAGATGAGGACGGAGAACCTCACACTGGCTTGTCCCGTCCTGCTGTTCTTCCCGACTCCGTAGTGTGGCGTGACGTAGATGGGCTGAAAACAACGTATGGAGACTGGGGTGACATTGTGTGGCTCTTGTGCATCCTGTTGTCCAAGTGACATAGGGTGAGACTGATGCTCTTGTCACAGCAGAAGTGCCTTGATTGTCGCATGATAGGAACTTGGATGATTTCCCAGCACGTACGTCTAATGTGTTGAAAAATTATTTCCAAGTGATTCAGCAGAAAGACCACGCCCACTCTGCCGTGGAACGGTCTTTTGGCTAAATAAAATTTCTTTCTAGATGAGCAAGCATTTTCATTGCAATCCTCATTGAACCAGTTTCTAAGTACGATAATGACTTGACTTAACTGTGAAAGAATGTCCAGATTGCAGTTAAGCTGCTTTCCCAGGCTCTTGCAAGCATCTCAAATTACAATTACTGGGCTTGTATCTCACTGTATCTTCATTAAATATTTACTCAACACCTACTATGTTCCAGATACTGCTCTGTTTTTTAAGTCTGTGTGTTTTGAGCGTTTCATTTTGTCCCTAGAGTTTCCATTCCCTTTGTAGGTTAGGAAAACAGGACCTCCCATCCCCACCCCCCAAGACAAACAGCCAATTCCTTAAGACCCCAGTCAGAATCCTATTTTGGGTTAGTGTATCTCAGTAAATATTTAAGTGAGTGCCTGTAATGTTCCAGGTACTGTGTTACGTCCTGGGAAAACACAATTCATCCAGGTACAGCAGGTGAGGAGCTCACAGAAATGGGTGGGGGAAGCCCAGTAAAGAGAGTTTTGATCAGCCCTGTAAGGGTGATGACAGAGGAGCGCTGGGGAGGAGGTCAGGGGTCTAGTGGGAAAGAGCACATTGCCCTAGCAGCAAAGGGGCGTCGGGAAAGCTTTCCGTAGGGCGTCCTCATCTGGGTCATAGGCGTTTGGTGTTTTCACATAGTGTGCACAGGACATCAGGCTTCCAGAAAGTAAGTAGTTGCAATTCGACAAACACGGAATGTACATCTTTCATGACGTGTGTTGTATTTGGCAAGGGGACGGGGATACAGGTTTAGAAACAAATGGACCAGGGTCCCTCTCTTTCATTTTTCAGTCAGGCACTATCAGCTTATACTGTATTAAATGCTCTGCCAGCCCTGTGGTTTACCGGCAAGTTTTGAAACTTACGTTCTCTGTCCTTCTCAGTCAGTGCCCCTGTATTTTTTGTTTATGTCACCGTTACTAAATCTTTGTTATTATGATTGAGTAAAATTACTACTTCTGATGGCAGAAATGCACTGCCTGAAATAGGCTAGAGTGCTTGACTCAAGCAAGATTCATTTCAGGCTTCTATGATAAGGGGGAAATGCCATGTTACTTCTCCTCTTTTTCTGAATACCATTTATTCCCTAAAGCCGTTCAAAGGCTAGTGGGTAACGCCTTTGGCCAGTATCTGTGCTTTACCCCCATGCGGGGCTTTAAGGCAGCTTTCTGTTCCTTCAGTTCATTCATTCTAACCGCAAGTTGGTGAAGAGGATATTATTATCTCCCTTTTAACACTGAGAAACTGAGGCTCAGATTGATCAAATGACTTGCTCAAGATCCTATAACAAACCCTCTTCAAACTCCCCAAGCCTCTGATCAATCCTGACTACTCCCCTGTTTTTGTTGTTTAGGACACCGTTTAAGTGCATCTCCTCGAAAAAGACTTACTTGGTGCCCAAACCCTGGGTCAGCTGTCCATCCTCTGGGTCCTTGTAGCATCCTAGGATGCTACATATCATAACGTTTGGGCTTTGATATCTGCCTGTTTGCAAGTCTGTCACCTGCACTCCATCCCCCGAAGAACCTGGGAAGTGTCACCACCGATTGAATGCGAAAACTAAAGACCTTGTTCTAGTATGTGAAAGTGCTTTATAAGTGACTTAGAGTAGGAGAAATTCTTAGAAAGTTGAGCACAGAGCATTATGCTAAGATGGAATTTCAGACTTTCAAAGAGTTTACCTGCTAGTTGAATAGACGTGGATATGGACTGAATGTTGGTGTGATTCTCTTCCTGCCATGTTCTTTGCAGTGGGACCGGTTGGTGGTCTGTAGCCCAGGAGGAGGCTCTCACCACATCCTAACTAGGCTGGCGTTCTGATCTCAGACTGCCAGCATCCAGAACTCGGGAGAAAGAAGTCTCTGCTTGGAAGCCACCTAGTCTATGGTAATTTGTTACAGTAGCCTAAATTGACCAAGAAAGGCATATTATTGGTATGATCTACTCATAAAACAAACAGTTGTACTTAACCTCTCCTTCTTCCTCAGGGGGGGTCTATTAATCTCATGCCGTCTTTTCATCGGGAAATACTTCATTTTTAAATCCCCATCACCCATAACAGCTCTAGGAGGTGGGTGCCGTTATTCTTTACCTTTTCAAATGAGACACATGTCTTTATTTATCTTTCATTTTGAAGGGTATTTTTGCTGGATATAGCATTCTAGGTTGGTTTTTTCTTTTAGCGCTTTGGAGGTATTATTGCATTGCCCTCTGGCTTGCGTGGTTTTTTGGGGGTGCACAAAATCTATGGTAATTTTTATGCTTGTTCCTTTGTATGCGATATGTCTTCTCTTTCTGCGTCTGCTCTTAAGATTTCTTCTTAACAATTTGATCCTGACGGCCTTGATGAGGTTAAGTGATTTCGTGGAGTTAGGATGAAATTCCAGGAGTTCTTCCTCCGGGGGCCATGCTCTTAAGCAATATAGCGTGCTGCCCTAAGGTTAGTCATTGGTATTTTGGTAAGGACACTGACGCAGAGAGGGGAACTTGGGCCTTCTGATTTCCAGTCCAGCGTGCTCAATTCCCTTAAGCCCTGAGAATGGGATCATACTTGACTTTTTCTATAAATATGATTTTTATAGGTTTTGGAAACATTTAGGGCAGTTGTTTCCAATCTGGTGTTCTTTTGATCTCCAGAAAATAGAGATCTACTAGAAAGTTTTAATGTTTAAAATTTGTAAATCAGAAATTGACTAAATACAGAGGCTTACTAGGACGTTTGCCTGGGATTCAAACCAACTTACTGTGTTCAGCTGGTTTTCTCTTGCACATCAGAGACTCTGAGTGGTAATGACATGTTTATTTGATTATGAAGTAAGGAAATAAGAAAATAACTTTTGACTTAAACACGTTCTATAGGACAGAAAGCTCGATGATGGGATTGCTGAGTGAATATTACAAAAGGGACCCTTCATGGTGAAAATACTGGGGATCAGTCTGGCATCTCACCCTGCTTTGTCATTATAAACTCTACAAAAGTAAAAGGTTATGTAATCCTAACCTTGTATTGTTTCGCTCTTTATGCTCTAATAGGAAGTCAGAATTAAATCCAGACTAGCAATTTCCATTTAGTGTTTCTTTCATGTTAGAACACTGTGATTATCATAAAACCCCAAAAAACTAAAAAAAATTTTTTTAGCCCATTGACAACTCCTTCTCCAAATAGTCCCCCTTTCTAGTGGAAAAAGAGTAGAATTCTGTGAAGGAATTGGAAAAGGGTAAAATTAGATGTTGCAGTATATGCTTGTCTTCATGGTCTTATGTAATAAAAATGGGCTAAAAATATAAAAATAACCCCGTTAAGTTTTAACATGGTAACTTATATGGCAGATCATTTCGTCAGCATAAATCCATAGTCTGCTCATCATCGACGAGGTGTCGTGGTCATTACAAGTGGGTGGTCACGTTGAATGGTACGTATTTTTGTAGATTTGTGATAGCAGTAGGGTTAAAAGATGATCCACATTTGAAAAACATTTCATACATGTCTTAGAAGTTAATATTTGAAAATTACAGCTCAACGTCTAGTCAGAGTGGTCTATAAGGCTTTGTTGCAGGATTAACAGAACAACCCATCACGAATGAAATTCACGGTGATGATATAGAGCAGCAAACCATGGCAAAGTCAAGGCAGCACTTGTGGCTCTGTCTTGCAGAAAATCATAGAAATTCCAAGTATCTGAACTTCCCAAAGTTGTGAAGCACTGAATGACATGTTTCTTAGTAAAAGGTTGCCTGAGAAAAGTTGCTAAGCTCTTGTAATGCACTAGTTTTTGTTCATCAATACTGAGTCTTAGTAACCTTAATGATTCATTGGATAAGTTATAAGTAAATGACCTTTACTCATGTCATGTATTAAATATGGCTATGAAGTTCGGTCACCTGCCTGTAAAACCAAAGATAGACTGACTTTAAGAAAATCAGATTGCAAGATACTGAGGAGCCTCGTGGGGCTATGGGCCACACTTAAGAAACATGTAATTATCTATAATTTGTCCGATGTTTCTTAGTAAGTAGAGGAAGGTATCATAGACCTCTGTTAGGTCTGTTCTCTGCACTACAGCAATGTAAACTCTTTATTCTCCAACTGGCTATGAAGTCTGAAGAGTTTTCTCACAACGGTATCACTTTGATTTCTTCTTTTTATCTTAGTTCATGGGCTTTCTGTCCTCCATCTACGCTGATTCATGGACTCTCCAAGAGGTGCATTCATTATTGCCTATTTTCCAGTCTCATTCTACCAGTGAAAGAAGATGTACCCTTCAACCGCACAAATCCAGCCATGTTTCCTACCCCGTCAAGAATCAGGGAGACATGTGGGGCCATTATTACTCTCTAAAATTGTAATTTCAAGATTAACTGTCGTTAGCTCATAATCTGTACTTGGATTTAGAGTAGCATTATCCAAAATGTGTTTGGCAAGACCTAGTTCTACAGGATGCTCCTTGAAAAGCGAAAGTTAATTACAGTTGGGAACTCTGTGTGTCATACTCCCTTCTTGGAATATGCGATGTGTGTTAGGATATTAAAGATTCTGAGAAATACTGCTCTCAAAAAACTTTGAAGAGTCTGTTAAAATTAGCATTTCCCTTATTTTTGCCATGGATCTTCTCCCCTGCTCAAATTCTCCTTTCCCATGCAAAACATTTACTATCACACAGGATTGTTGTATTCTGAGAAAATCCCCTGGGAGAGATGATCTGAGAGCAGATGCAGGGTGGAAGTGATTTTCCAGAGTCACATCTCAGCGTTGCTGTGTAGTTTTTTCATCTGCCATCTCCCACCCAGCTCCGGCACCCAGTTTTCAGTTGACATCCCCTCATTCAGGCCACTGAGTTTTCTATAACACATATCCATTACAGTCTTGCAAGATCCCACTACGTTTTACTCATATTTCTATGTAGTTGGAAGGATGAACAGTATCTCACAATTACTCGTGTTTTATATTTGGTATCTTCAAGAGTGCCTTCAAACTTGTCTATAGATTGGACTCTCGCCCTCGCTTCCTTAGCAGTCACTTCAAAGGATTATAACTGGGATTCTGTTCTTCAGCATTTTCTAGGGCGAAAAATAATAATGTATGACAGGCAAAGTAAATTTAAGTCTCTGTGGTTGTGTGTGTGTATACCACACATGGGTGCAAAATATATACATTTATCAATAAACCTATCCATTCAACAAGTTTTCTAGAAGTTACTCTGCATCAGGTGCTGTTCTTGATACCCAAAGGCATATGTTGGCCACCCTAGCAGTTTTCTCAAAGATTCTGTAATCTGGAAACTTCCAGAAGGGCCTCAGAAGTTCATCACAATCTCAGTCCCCTCCTGTCAGTGGGATTTTCAGCAACTTGCCCCATAAAGGCAGGCTTCTCACATGAGTACAGTGGGGGGCTCTGGAATTATAGACAGGGACCAGGTAGAAAAAGTTCTCTGATGGAACAAAAGTGATGCGTTCATTGAGTTTAACCAAACTGTTTTTAATACTAAATTTCATGAGAGCTGTTCAAACCATTGCTGTTATAGGAATACAAGATGGCAGAACATTCACAGAACTGAGCAGTGACAGGTACCGCTACATAGTTTTGAAGTATAAAACTGAAGTGAAGGAAAACAACTTATATGTACAGGCAGGGTTTTCCTGTTAGAGTTGTCTTTTCATTGCTACTTACTGGATGGTATGCCTTGAGCCAGCCTTTCCTACAAGGGTTCTTCCAAGAAGCATAGAACATAGATGGTGATAAAGAAGGTGAAGAAGTCAATCTTAAGGATTCCAAATCTAAAGCATAACTAATTGTTAAGATATAGTTCATTCTTCCAGCCACCCTTGGGATGGCCAACTGGAATTATGAGTCAAATGTAGAGGAATCATACAAGATGCTAAAGATAATTATAAAACACCCCAGGGTCCAGCACATAAACCAAGGCAGTCTCCTTCAAATAAGAAATTACTTGTAAGATCCTTGTTTTTCTTAATATAGTCTCATTTGTTTTGTTTTCTGATCCATAATATGTTGCTACTAATTCTAGTGTAAAAATATTTTATTCCTCTACTCCCGTATGCAAGAAATGTGCCACCGTGTTTATCCTGTGGCCTTGTGTACCCAGGCACTGGGCCACTCACTTTAAGGGTCCAGAGAACTCCCCCTTAAGAAGTGGAGTTAGGAAGTGAGTTTTATAGCCTAGCATCAGCACTTCTTTCCCCAGGGCAGCAACGTCTTAGCATGCCACATTTGTCCTTAATATTAAAAAGCTGTATGTGGCAGGTGTACTCAATATACATAGAGGCTTAGAGGCAGTGACATCTGTGTTCACCGGTTAGTTTTCATTCTCGAACCTGAACAACCCTGCCTTCTGGAAGGAAGCTTTCGTCTTCTCCCGATGTCTAACAGAAGGGACTATGAGATCCAGCCCCATCCTGGTAGCAAATGAACCTTAAGTGAATGTTGAGACTGTTACATCGTTTTCCAAAGCTTCACAAATGTTTCTTCTTTAAAAGTTTTGAATCTAAGAAGGCCAAACAGATAAGCAAATTAGAAGGTCACTCACGGATTCAGTTTTGATGGTATCGTGATTGAGGGCTGCCTTCCTGAAGAAACTCTCAAGGTCCTGTGACTTAAAATAACCACAGCATGTATTTGGTCACAAGTCTGAATTTATAGCTCATCTCTACCCCTTTATTGTAAGCCAGGAGCTGAAAGCATCTGAGGGCTTGCTAACTCACATGTCTAGCAGTCGACCCCAGATGTTGGCTGGTTCCTCAGCAGTGGCAGGTGTGGGAACAAGTAGATGTGGCCCTTCCGGAGTCATTCCATGTGGCTGTTTCACTTCCTCCCAGCCTGGTAGATAGCCTATCTATCTCTTGATAGAGGAGTGTCAGTGAAAGGGGGAGCATGGTTGGCGAGACCATCACTGGATTTTGGAGGCCATATGTGTAGTTTAATAAAGCGTTTCTCGTGTTCGAAAACTTTGTTCTTGTTGAAATTCTTACCTAAGTGTGTGTGTGTATGTCAAAATGGTCATGGTCTCTATAAAAGATGGTCTCTGTGAAATCAAGACTAGAGATTAGAAAGATATTTCATCGTTGATTCAGATTATTTCACAGGGTCTTGGAAGAAGAGGCAAATTCTGATATAGAAGGAAGAAAAACAAGTTCCGGAGCGATTCTATGGCGACAGCATCTCCAGAGTGTTGGATGCCCTGATGATAACTGAGCCGGGTGGAAGGATCCCTGGTGACAAAGTGTACCTCCTTCACAACGTTCCCCAAGACCAGACCAGCCTCTTGGCTCCCACAGCATTTCTCAGCAAATATGACTTTTACGAGAACTTGTTACCAAACTTAGGAGACTGCCCTGTTTGTTCAGTGTGCCTCTCCATCCCAGTTCTATCTTCGGTGAAGAATTCTGACTCATTTTCCAAAAAGGAAAAATGTTGCCGGCTCAGTCAAATGCCTTGGTTGAAAGTCTTTCATCTGTACCATATTTGGCAGACGGCGTGGAGCAGATACGACATCCAGTGGTTTCTTTTTCTTCTTATCTAATTGCCTGCAGATCTTCTATCAATTCAGAATAAAAGCCTGGTTCGCGCAGTGGGTGTGTGTCATTCCATAAGCTCAGCTGTGCAAGAGACACATGTCTTTATTTTATTAAATGAATGCATGTCTGACCTTGAGCCTCTGTTGGGGTGTTCGATCCTGGCATGGGAATTCTGTCTTCTTGGGGTTGTGCAGTGGTCCTCGGATGCTGGGCATCCCCAAAACATTGGAGAGGTCCTTCCAGTCATCAGTAATCAGACGACACTGGTCACTGCTAGATACCCGCCATAGTCTGGGGACTTCAGGCTTTGTGGCTCTGCTGTTTCGGGACCACTCCTAGGGCTCGGGAGTCTTTGGTGTGGCTGGAGCCCCATGTGTCTTGTGTTTTCTCTCAGGTGCTCCCCAGCTCTTGATTTCCCCTCTTCAGGGCGTGGCCATCCCCCTTTGTGCACGTCTCCTTTGAGACATGCTGATTTCTCTTCCCTTCACGGTCTAGAAACGGCTCCTTTCCTCTGGCTGCTTCTCCAAGGTCCTCCCTTCCCTCCCTACTTCCTTCTGGGCACCTGGAGTGATGGGATTTTACCAAAGCTGGAAAGGGAGTGTCTGGCTGACAACCCACACTCTCCAACCCTTTTGTACAAACCACCTCTGAGCCCGGGTGAGCTGCCTGACATTTGAGAAGGCGAACATAATATAGGAAGAACAAACACCCCTTGGCAATTAATTTTTTTTCATCCCCAAAGCAAATCGATCAGGAAAAAAAAAATTCTTGTTCACTTTTCCTCCGAGTAACAACTATGGGGGTATAAACGGACCCCAGATAGAATGTAGGATTTAACATACATGCTAAAATAAATTCAGGTAAGTTAGGACTTAAAAGATGAGTGCCCCACAGCATGCGTTCACATGGATGGAGAGGCAGCTCGACACAGTGTAAAGGGTATTGGCACAAGATGCACGATCCGGATCTGAGACTGATGTTCCACAAAGCTGTGTGCAACCTAGAGGGGGGAGGGGGGAGGCGAATTTGCTGGACCTCAGCTGCTTCTTGGTGCCATTCCGGAGTAAGACTAGATCATCTGTAATGCCCTAATAGTTCAAGCACTTTATGGATTTAACGGCCCTTCTCCCAGTGCGAAGCATCGTATGCTAAATAAAGGTCACTTGTCTAAATTTGTCATGTGAAAAATTCAGCCCGGACACTATGCTTTTCGTATGTGCTACGCGACTGTTGTGTAAGGGCGTGGGGAAAACCGTGGCCCTCTCCACGGTAACCTTTCCAGTGGGATTTGTCTCGAAGGCGCTGAGAAGTTCGGTACAATAATTGTGTCAAAGGTCAGGCTTATGAAAGCAGAGATGCAACTCAAAAAACAAGAGGAACTCGTGACCTGTGCACGAATATCATCCTGCATGGACTTTTCTCTTGTTACTGGGTAAATTCTCAGAGATGGTTTCCAGTAAATCAAATCATCCGGGGTTGTTTTGATAGCCTAAAAAAAGCAGATCAGAAATGAAAATAATGCGTAACCTAGGCATTTTCTCTGGGCTCTCAAGATTCACTGCTTTTCATAATTCAATTCCAGTTTGAATTTCAGCCAAGGTTTTCCTCTGCTGCTCACCACAGTCTCTTTCTAGTTTCGATACCCCTGGTTGTATTCTGAGGCGAACAAAAAGCCCCATAGCACAAAACAAGTTTCATTTGAAAATTTAGCCAAGAACATTCAGAACTGGCAGGGATCCTGCTCCTCCAAAGATTTCCAGGCAAATGTTACATGTTGTAAGCACTATATTTTGAATTGTGGAACCTCTCTGCCATTTGAATGGACTCTGTCGTTTTCAACATATTGGGATGATAGACGGTACTCAAATGTTAACATCTCTATTGCTTAAACGCAACCTCTGCATCAGAACTCCAGATGTCCAAGTAGCTTTAAGTGCTGAAGCGTGTGCCGGTGTGGATCTTCATTTATCCATAAAGGAAGTGCTTCTGAATTTAAGTCAGGATCTTAGTCAGTGTTGGTCAGAATTCAGCATTTATAATAATTTTTACTCTAAAACCTTAGCGTTTATTTATTTTTGAGTGAGACAGTGTGAACAGAGGAGGGGTGGAGAGAGAGGGAGACACAGAATCTGAAGCAGGCTCTGAGCTGTCAGCACAGAGCCCGATGTGGGACTCGAACTCATGAACCACGAGATCGTGACCTGAGCCAAAGTCAGACACTTAACCGACTGAGCCACCCAGGCGCCTGCACTTTGTCCTTTCTAAATGCCTCTTTAACTGTGTGAGGAATCGTGTAAGCATTCTTGTTGAAGCTCCAATGACATATGGTTAATTGTGTCGGAATTTAGTGTTGAATAAGAGCAGACTTTCATTTCCTCTCCCTTGCCCTGGATCCCAGGCGGGATATGTACTTGTCCCCCGTAAGGGGTGAAACTGGCTTGTGTTTATCAAGCATGTGGTAAGTTCTACGTACTTCATCTAGATTCTGTTTAAGTTTTCTAAGTAACCCCTATGATGTGGATACTGTTTAGATGGGAAGTTGGGGCCGAGTGAGGAAGTAATTTGAAAGCTGTGCGTCGGTTTCCGTAACTACCCTGCACCCCGCCAGGATACGCCACCCCACATCGGGCACTACGAAGCCAGGTGCCCCATGGACTGAACCCGCCGGGCTGGTGGGATGCAGCCTGAGAAGCGACACCTGTCTCGGGCACCTGGGTGGCTCAGTCACTTAAGCGTCTGACTCCTGGTTTCGGCTCAGGTCATGAGCTCAGCATTTGTGAGTGCGAGCTCCGTGTTGGGCTCTGCACTGACAGCACAGAGTCTGCTTGGGATTCTTTCCCACCCTTTCTCTCTGCCCCTCTCCCGCTTACTCTTTGTATCTCTCTTGAAAATAAAAGCAAACTTTAATAATAATAATAATAAAGTCTACACCTGTCTACTCACTTCAGCACTTGCGCTACGGACCTGTCGTTCCTCTGCCGTGGGTGAGACCTTCCACGGCTTCCGTTCCTTTCCAAGTCTCTTAATCACAGGCAGGGCCCCACCTTAGTAAGTTCAAATTAGGGCTGGCCACCAAAACTGACTCTTTCAAGTTTGGACACGGGTTCAGATTCCTCAGGGACATTCTGGCCAGGGACCTCCTTGAGTAGCCCTCGTCGCCGGGGACACGCGTCTCCTTCGGTTGGCTGCTCAGCCCCTTTGCTGGCATCCCCTGGCGGATGACCTTCTGAGGCTAGCTCCAAGTCTGGCTCCCTGGAAACCTTTGTCTCGCTGTCAGGGGAAGGGTGGCTGGATCCCGGTGCCGCTCTGCCCTGTCGTCGGGCCGAATCTGCTCCAGGTACAGCCTCAGAGTTTACAGGTATTCCACGTCCTTCAGGTGACACAGGACAAGGGCAGAATCCCTTGAGCCTCACCGAGCAGACCTTCTCTCTAGACTTGGGAGAGGATGTTACGGGTTGAATGTTACCCCCCGTGTTTGTATGTGATCGTCCTAACCCTGGTACCTGAGAACAGCACCTTATTTGGAAATCCCATCATTGGCGATGTAATTGGTTCAGAGGAGGATGCACTGGAATGGGTGGGGTCCTACTTCTGGATGACTCGGAGTCCTCATAAAAAGAGAAATTTGGACGGAGATATGTACGCAGATGTCGGTGCGATTTATCTACAAGCCCCGGTATGGCAACGATTGCCCCCAAGTCACCGGAATGAAGTGAGAGACCTGTAGCAGATTCTCCGTCCCAGCCCTCGGGAGGAACCATCCCTGCCAACCCCTTGACATTGGACCTGTAGCTTCTAGAACGGAGAGATAAGAAATCTCCTGTTTCAACCACCGGTTTGTGGTGTTTTGCGGTAGAAACTCAAGGAAACTAGTAAAGAAGGAAATAAATATCCCGTGTGTCCCTTCTCATGCCCTCACGAGTAGGGAATGCCAAAGAAATTCTCTTTCAGTCTCCAGATTCAGCCTCTTCCATCAGCTGGAGAAGGGCGGCCAGCTAAAATCAACAGAAGAGATTCTAAACCGCTGCCTCCACAAGGCCCACCCGGACAGTCCAGAAGCTCCCTCTAGAACGTGAGGGCACATGGGGCCTCCTGCCAGCCAGCCACACCAGTTTCTTCATCACGGGATGGACAGAGTCAAGGAACAGCCACTGACCCACACCGTCTTGCTTTCAGGCTATATGCCGAGGTGTGGCTTAAGTCTGACCTGTTTGCGTTACCCCTTCAAGTTGGGCTGGCTCGCCGGGGGTGACTTTAGGGTACTGACCCCAAGGTGTGGCCTATCCTCACGGTACCATCTCTGAGGGTGAGGGATTCAATAGGGTGGGAAGGAGACAGGGAGCTACCATTTATTAAGCACTGATGTGAGGTGGGGGCCTTGCTGCCCATCGTACACGCATCCTCTTCCTTAATTCCCCAAACCCTGCAAGTGGCCACGAATATTTTTCAAAGGGGAGGCGGCTCCGAGATACTGCACAAATTAACGTCGTTTCGCCGAGGCGGCGCTGGACCCAGATCAACTCCACGTCTGTGTGAATGCAACTCCCTGACTCAGGACAGGCTACACAAATTGTGGGAGCCACTTCGAAGTGAAAAGGTAGCGTCCCTTGTTAAAGATTAGTAAGAGGTTAAAGACGGCAGGGCATTAAGCCGATGGGTCCTGGACGGCTGCTCAGGTGGCCTGGCTGTGCTCTGATGCTTTCGCAACACTCTGCTGGCAAAATAGGTGAGGAATCGGAATGTTCCACGGATTCTTTGCAGCAGGTTTAGCGTGTCGTTGATCCTGCGTGTTTTGAAGGGAGACATGAGGTGGTGTCTACATCACTACGCTTCTCAAAAGCGTGTGGACCTGCTGTTCTTTTAATTCCAGGATCGTTAACATGTGGCGTTATACTGGTTATCGGATTCACGAGGTAGTGATTCAATATGTCTATTCGTTTCTGAGCGCTCACCATGAAAAATGGACTCTTCGTCCTCTTCGCCTGTTTTTTTGGGTTTTCCTTTTTTCTTTATTTGTTTTGTTGCTCACATTCCACACGTGATTGAAATCATACGGTATTTGTCTTTCTCTGACTGACTTATTGCATTTAGCGTAAAACCCTCTAGATCCATCGCTGTTGCTGCAAATGGCAAGATTTCATCCTTTTGATGGCTGAGTAATATTCCATTGCGTATAGACCACGTCGTCTTTGTCCATTCATCTGTCAACGCACGCCTCAGCTGCTCCCACATTTTGGTTATCGTAAATAAGCATAGGGGTTCGTATATCTTTCCGAATTAGTGTTTTAGGATTCTTTGGATAAATACCTGCCAGTGGAATTCCTGGATCATATGGTAATTATATTTTTAATTTTTTGAAGGCATTCCGTACTGTTTTCCACAGTGGCTGCACCAGTTTACATTCCTGCCAAGAGTACACGAGGGTCCCTTTTTCTTTATATCCTCGCCAGCACCTGTTGCTTTCTTGTGTTTTTTATTTTAGCCATTCTGACAGCTGTGGGGTAATATCTCATTGTGGTTTTGATTTGTGTTTCCCTGACGATGAGTGATGTTGAGTATCTTTTCATGTGTCTGTTGGCCATCTGGATGTCTTCTTTGGAAAAAAAAATGTCTATTTATGTCTTCTGCCCATTTTTAAATTGGATTATTTGGGGGTTTTTCCTTTGGTGCTATGTTGTATAAGTTCTTTATATAATTTGGACACTGTTTATTAGATATGTCCTTTACATATGTCTTCAGCCATTTTGTAGGTTGTCTTTTAGTTTTGTTGATTGTTTCTGTTGCCGTGCAGAAGGTTTTTACATTTGATGTAGTCTCGATAGGTGATTTTTGCTTTTGTTTCCCTTGTCCTAGGAGTCAGATCTAGAAAAAAGTCGCTACAGAGAACAGAAGAATTACGGCCTGGGCTCTCTTTTAGGATTTTCATGGTTTCAGGTCTCACAGTTGGGTCTTTCATTCATTTTGAGTTTATTTTTGTGTCTGGCGTAAGAAAGTGGTCCAGTTTCATTCTTTTCCTTGTGGCTGCCCGGTTTTCCTAATACCATTTGTTGAGGAGACTTTTCCTCATTTCATTTTCTTACCTCCTTAGTCATAGGCTAATTGACCATATAATTGTGGGTTGACCTCTGCGCTCTGCGTTCTGTTGATCTACATGTCTCTTTTTGTGCCAGTACCATACTGTTTTGATTACTACAGCTCTGTAATATATCTTGAAATCTGCTATTGTGATACCTCTAGTTTTGTTCTTCTTTTTCAGGATTGCTTTGGCTACTGGGGTCTTTTGTGGTTCCATACAAATTTCAGGATTATTTGATCTCATTCTGTGAAAATTGCTATTAGTATTATGATAGTTTTTGCATTAAATCCGTAAATTGCTTTGGGGGCGGGGGGCGGGCATTTTAACTATAGTGGTTCTTCCAGTGCACGAGCATGGAATATCTTTCCATTTGTCTGTGTCATCTCCAGTTTCTTTCCGAGTCTTATAGTTTTCCGAGTACAGGTCTTTCACCTCCTTGGTTAAGTTTATTCCTAGGTCTCTCCTTAGTTTTGATGCCATGTAAATAGGATTGTTTTCTTACTTTCTGTTTCAACTGCTTCACTCTTAGTATATAGAAATGCAATGAGTTTCTGTATATTTTGTATCCTGTGAACTTACTGAGTTCCTTTTTCAGGTCTAGTAGTTTCTTGTGGAGTCTTCAGGGTTGTCTATATATAGTGTCATGTCATCTGACAAGAGTGAATGTTTTACTTCTTCCTTACCAGTCTGGATGCCTTTTATTTCTTTGTGTTCCCTGGTTGCTGTCGCTAGGACTTCCAGTACTGTATTGGACGAAAGTGGTTAGAACGGATATCTCTGTCTTGTTCCTGACCATAGAGGGAAAACTCAGTTTTTCCCCAGTAAGGATGATGTTAGCTGTGGGTTTTTCATATAGGGCCTTAATCATGAAGTATATTCTGTCTAAACCTACTTTGCTGAGGGTTTATATCGCGAACAGATGTTGTATTTTGCCAACTGCTTTGTCTACATTTATTGGAGTGAACATACGGTTTTTATTCTTCCTTTTGTTGATCAGATGTATCACATTGATAGATTTGTGAATATTGAAGGACCTTTGCATCCCAGGAATAAATCCCGCTTGACTGTGGTGAATGATTTTTTTGGGTGTATTGTTGGATTCGGTTTGCTAGTATTTTGCTGAGGATTTTTGCATCTCTGTTCACCAGGGATATTGGTCTGTAGTTCTGTTTTTTTAGTGGTGTCTTTATCTGGTTTTGGTATCAGAGTAATGCTGGCCTTGTAGAATGAATTTGGAAGCCTTCCTTCCTCTTCTGTTTTTTGGAACAGTTTGAGAATAGGTATTAACTTTTCTTTAAATGTTTGGTAGAATTCTCTTGTAAAGCTGTCTGATCCTGGACTTTTGGATTTTTGGCAGTTTTTTTGATTCCTGATTCAAATTCATTGCTGGTAATTGATCTCTTTAAAATTTCTATTTCTTCCTGCTTCAGTTTTGGGAGGTTATATGTTTCTAGGAATTTCTCCGTTTCTTCTAGGCATATAATTTTTCATAATATTCTCTTACAATCCTTTGTACTTTTGTGATGTCTGTCATTGTTTCTCCTCTTTCATTTCTGATTTTGTTTATTTGAGCCCCTTCCCCCCCGCCCCCCATTTTTTGAGGAGTTTGGCTACAACCGTATTAGTTTGTTGACTTTTTCTTTTTTTTTTTTTTTTAACGTTTATTTATTTTTTTGGGACAGAGAGAGACAGAGCATGAACGGGGGAGGGGCAGAGAGAGAGGGAGACACAGAATCGGAAACAGGCTCCAGGCTCTGAGCCATCAGCCCAGAGCCCGACGCGGGGCTCGAACTCACGGACCGTGAGACCGTGACCTGGCTGAAGTCGGACGCTTAACTGACTGTGCCACCCAGGCGCCCCAGTTTGTTGACTTTTTCAAAGAACCAGCTCCTGATTTCCTTGATCTTTTTGTTGTGTTCTAGTTTCTATTTATTTCTCCTGTTATTTTTATTATTTCCTTCCTTGTGC
This sequence comes from Puma concolor, assembly GCF_028749965.1. Classification (NCBI taxonomy): domain Eukaryota; kingdom Metazoa; phylum Chordata; class Mammalia; order Carnivora; family Felidae; genus Puma; species Puma concolor. Next base: position 6,197,303 of record NC_141677.1, on the reverse strand, counting down.
CTGGTTTAGCTTTTGTTTGCTCTTTTTCTAGCTCCTTTAGGTGTAAGGTTAGGTTGACTGAGATTTTTCTTGCTTCTTGAGGTAGAACTGTATTGCTATAAACTTCCTTCTTAGAACAGCTTTGCTGCATCCTAAACATTTTGGACCATTGTATTTTCATTTTCATTTGGCTACATGTATTTATTGATTTCCTCTTTGATTTCTTGGTTGAACCATTCGTTGTATAGTAGCATTTTATTTAACCTCCATGTGTTTGTGTTCTTTCCAGGTTTTTTCTTATGGTTGATTTCTAATTTTATAGCATTGTGACTGGAAAACTTGGAATTTCTCGAGACTCGTTTTGTGGCCTAACATGTGATCTATTCTGGAGAATGTTCCAAGTGCACTTGGAAAGAATATATTCCACAGTTTAGGATTAAATGTTCTGAATGTATCTGTGAGGTTCATCTGATCTGGTGTGTCATCCAAAGCCATTGTTTCCTCGATTTTCTGTTTAGATGATCTGTCTATTGATGTAAGTAGGGTGTTAAATTCCCCTACAATTATTGCATTACTATTGATTACTCTCTTTATGTTCATTTAGCTGCTTGGTGTATTTGGGTGCTTTCTTGTTGGGTGCATAAATATTTACAATTGTTATATCTTCTTGTGGGATTGTTCCCTTTACGATTATGTGGTAGCTTTCTTTGTCTCTTGTTACAGTCTTTGTTTTAAAGTCTATTTTGTCTGATATAAGTGTTGCTACCCTGGCTTTTTTTTTCATTTGCGCTTGCATAATAGATGCTTTTCCATCCTTTACTTTGAATCTGCAAGTGTCTTTTTTTTTTTTTTTTTTTTTTTTTTTATTTTTGGGACAGAGAGAGACAGAGCATGAACGGGGGAGGGGCAGAGAGAGAGGGAGACACAGAATCGGAAACAGGCTCCAGGCTCTGAGCCATCAGCCCAGAGCCCGACGCGGGGCTCGAACTCACGGACCGCGAGATCGTGACCTGGCTGAAGTTGGACGCTTAACCGACTGCGCCACCCAGGCGCCCCAAGTGTCTTTTGGTCTCAAATGAGTGTCTTGTAAGCAGCATATAGATGGGTCTTACTTTTTTACCTATTCTGTCACCCTATGTCTTTTGATTGGGGAAATTAATGCATTTCCATTCAAAGTAATTAGTTGTAGGTATGTACTTATTGCCATTTTGTCAGTTGTTTTATGGTTGTTTTTGTAGTTCATCTCTGTTCGTTTCTTCTCTTGCTGTCTTCCATGGTTTGCTGACTTTCTTCTCTCTCTCTCTCTCTTTTTTTTTTTTTTTGTACGTCTGTTACTGGTTTTTGATTTGTGGTTACCATTAGGTTTCTACATAACATCTTCTGCAGATAACAGTCTGTATTAAGTTGATGGTCGCTTAAGTTTAAACCCATTCTTTACTCCTTTCCTCCCCATGTCTTAGGTATATGGTGTCTCATTTTACATAATTTTATTTTGTGAATCCCTTGACTGATTTTTATAGATTTACTTAATTTTAGTGCTTTTGTGTCTCCTACTTTTTAAAAAACTCCTGCTTATGGCCTTTTCTTTCCACTCGGAGAGTCCCCTTTAACATTTCTCTTAGGGTTGGTTTCATGGTAATGAGTTTCTTTAGTTTTTGTTCATCTGGGAAACTCTTTATCTCTCCCTCTATTCTGAATGCTAGACTTTCTGGATAGAGTACTCTTGGCTGCAGGCTTTTTTCTTTCACCACTTGGAGTGTAACATGCTAGTCCCCTCTGATCTGCAAAATTTCTGCTGAAAAATCTGCTGAGAGATTTATGGAGTTTCCCTTCTGTGTAACTGTTTTCTTTGGTCTTGCTGCTTTTAAAATTCTCTCTTTATCACAACTTCTTTGCCATTTTGATTAATATGTGACTTGATGTGTACTTCCTTGGGTTGATTTCTCGGGGGGCTCTTTGTGTCTCCTGGATCTGGATTTCTGTTTCCTTTGCTGTATTCAGGATGGTTTCAGCTATTATTTCTTCAAATAAACTTTCTGCCCCCTTTTCTCTCTTCTCCTGACATCCCTCTAATGCACATGTTATACTTACTGTGTTGCTGAGTTCCTTAAGTCTATTTTCATTTTTTATTTTAATTTTTCTCTCTTCTGTTCAGCTTGATTGCCTTCAGTTACTATGTCTTCCAGGTCACTGATCTGTTCTTCTGCTTCCTCTAGTCTCCTATGTATTCTCTTGTGTCTTTTTAATTTCGGTTATTGAGTCCTTTATCTCCAATTGCTTATTTTTTATGTGCTCTCTCTGTCCATTAAAGGTCTGAATTCTCTATCAGGCATATTCCTTACCTCCATTTTGCCTAGGTCTCGTCCTGTTCTTCATTTGGGACATATTCCTCTGTCTCCTCATTTTGTCTAACTCTGTGTGTCTGTTTCTGTTAGGAAAGTCAACCACATCTCCTGCTCTTGAAGGTGCTGACCTTATGAAGAAGAGGTCCCATAGCACCCTGCAGTGCAGTGTCCCCTGTTCACCAGAACCGGGTGCTTCAGGAGTATCTCCTGTGTGTTCCTGTGTTGTATGTGCCTTATTGTGGCTAAGCCCATTAGCCTTCAGTCCAGTCATCTGCAGTGGCTCTCTTTGTCTGCCGTTGGCAGTTTTGGTCCTGTCTTGTTAGTGGGGCAGTCTGGGGCTACCGTGGGCTTGAGTTGAGTCCAACCAGGCATTTGTCAAAGATGTAGTAGCATGGACCCACAGCATCCTTTTTCTGTGTTGTCCCCTGAGAAGCTTGCATTGGTGGGTGGGGCCTGCAGTCAGACTAGATGTCTGCCCCCAGTCCACCGTTGGGGGTCACAGTCTAACTGGTGTGTCAGACTGACTTCCACTGTCCCTGGTACGGGAGTCACCTTGGAGTGGTGATGACCTCTGTCAGAGTTCCTTGCACCTTGCAAGGCTTGTGACACTGCTTGAATGGGCTCCCACCAACGGTGTATCGGAGGGGGCAGGGTTTGTGGTGTTAGCAAGGTTTGTGCAGGGCTGTTGCGGGAGAAGACCTGGAGTCCCTTCAGGAAATTCCTGCCACGGGGCTGTAGGGGTGAATCTGCAGGAGAGTGTGGGGGCAGGGTACATCGTTAGCAAGTCTGGTAATGAGTATTGCTCTGCTGGTTCCCACAGAGGTCAGTGTGTCAAGGCGGCAGGTTTGGAATCAGAAATGGTGCCTGCCAGCTCCTTTGTTCCTGGAGAACTCCCCCGGCAGTCCCTGCCCCTCTGAGACAAGCTCTGACATTAGTGAACAAGTCTCTGTCCAGGCATTTTTCAAATGGTCACATCTGTGCTGTGTCTCTGCAAGGTTGTTTGTTGTGTTGTCTCTTTAAGTGCAGGGAGACTCAGTTTCCCTCCTGGCTCTCCCAGAGCTGAGCCCACTAATTTTTAAAGTCCCTGGTGTTAAACCCCACTTATTATAAGAAGTCACATAATTATACCCCTTTGGTTTTCAAAGCCGAATGTTATGGGGATTTGTCCTCCCTGTGTGGATCCCCGTGCCTGGGGTGCCTGGGGTGAGGGTGTGTTCATGCCTACAGGTCCTTCCCTCCGGTGGGCAGTCCCACAGGTCCATGTAGCTCCCAGCCACATCTCTGTCCTTCCTACCCTCTTTAGTGTGACCTCTGCTCTACATTTCGCTGTGGGTAATCTGTTCTGCCAGTCGTTGAGTTGTTCTCTGGGTTATTTACACTGATGCGGCTGTTATATCTGGTTGTATCCCTGGGAGGAGATGACCTTAGGATCCTCCCTCTCCGCCATCCTCCTCAGAAGTCACCTAGTGTTCTTTTTGAAAGGTTAGCGTTCCATGGATTTTTCAGTGGATGGGCCATTGATCTAGCTTGCTTATAAGCTATCAGGCAGTTTTCTGACTAAGATGATGGCATAATTAGGTTTGGTACTTTTATTCATGCTCCTTTTGCAGATCCTTATGATATTGTTAATGTTAACAATTTTTTGTTGTTGTTGAGATCTATTTAAGATTTACTATCCAGCAGTACCTTCTAACAGAAAGTAAAATGATTACATCAAGGTCATTTCATTAAATGTTGGTATTTTCAGTGTTGTCCCAAGATTAAAGCAAGTGGAGCTTTAAAAAACATGGAAGAGGATCCTAATTTTTGTCAGATCTTCTTAGGGTTACCTTAGGATAGGAGAATAATCTCCCAATTTTCAGAGACCATTAAGTCACCCAGACTAAAATGGCATCATGCCAAGTAGAAAGCAATTATTTGTTACCAGCGTGTTTTTTTTTATTTATTATTTGTTATCAGCTCCTAGGTTCTCGTATGCAACTGAGCAACCAAACTCCTTAACTGTCTTCAGTGTCAGCTCATTTTGACAGCCATTTATTTTTTTAAAATATCAGACTGAAAAGAAATGATCCCCTGGTTGTAATAATTATATACAGTTGATTTCTCTCTGGTAGATAATGCTAGACAAAGACAAGGCATTTATCACAGATAAAGACACTAAGGCAGGACTGAGGCACTCGAAATGAAAGATGCTTTTTCTTGTGAAGCTGCTTTATTCCAGTGACCTTATTTCTGTCGTTCAAAATGACAAAGGGGAAACCGATGAATATTTGAGAAAGACAAAGAGTGTTTGTGCCCCATATTACTTTAAAAAAGATCCTGGCTTTAAAATCAGATATTCTGATTTATTAAAGTGTAAGAGTTTTACATGCGAAATGTTTTTAAGGAATGCCCAAGTTATTTCCCTTCTGGCTTTCAGGAATGAAATCAAATAATTAAATATCAAAGAGCATAAAAGTACGTTTTCTAATTTTTTAACTCAGTGGCTTATCAGGTGAAGAGGCAGGGCCACAGCAAAGATGAGCCATGCTGTTTCCATATGTACTTACATGTCCGTCGGCCAGGAACTCTATGTTGACTGAATTTGGCTGAATTCTCGATGAAAGCCTAGGGCTTTAGACAAGAATGAGTTTGGCAGGGCAGTGGGGAGACAACAACAAAATTATAATAATATGCTTAATCTGATTGCTAAGAGAAGAGAGGGAAGAGAAGGCAGAAAATAATTAGAATTCAGAGAGGTGGACTGGAGAGGCAAAGAAAGCAGAGGAAATGTAGCAAATTGTCAGGAAAAAAACGATGAGTAAAACACCAGATCATACCAAGTATGGATTTAAACTTGTTGGTTCCAATGAGTGAGAAACTCTTACCCTGGAAGACAGGAAAACACCAGGTGGGACATCTTTCCTTTAGAAATATGTCTGATTTGTTTGTTATTTTTGCGGCTGTCTTGAATTGGATGTTTGATCATTCTAGAATATAAACTCATAGTTTCACAAGTCACTTAAACTAATTTGTAATGCCAAATTTAATTCCGTTTCAAAGCCCATAAGTAGGACTCTATCCGTACTTATCAAAATCAACATTTTACTTAAAAATACTCACTAGGCTATTAGCAGGTGTCCGTTCAAAAACTACAAGATAACTTCCTTTTCTCCCTACTTCTTTTGTCCACGGACAACTGGGTGACCACACAACGATTTTATTATTTCGGTCTTGGGGTGAGCTACAGAAGGTTACCTAGAAGCACAAGCTGCCATTGTGGTTTGGGTGAATTTGCTTCAAAATAAGGGCTAAGAAAATGAAGACTCAACCTTTATGGCAACAGTTCAATAACGGGAGGTGATCAAGGTCGCTCGACTGCACTAACATCCGTCACACAGCATGATCGCACAGGTATTATTCGTTTGGTATTACGGAGATGGAGTCATTATAACCAAGGGCTGTGTCACCGGATCAGCGTCTGTTGCTCTGGAAAGAAGCCGCTTGTCTTTGCCTAATGGTTTCTATGTGGGAAAGGTCTCAGCACCCACAATTTAACCATCCGTATCATTAGCCTGTGACTCTTTTTAAAAGAAGCCAGCTCTTCTGTTTCCTTTATTGCCATATATATATATATATATATATATATATATATATATATATATATAATGTCAGAAGTCCTAAAACTTGTGAGATTTCAGAGGATGTATTTTAAAAGATGTGTCAGAATGTGCTCGTTGGATTTAGCTGTAGGAGACCCTATTGGAATCGCAGCAGAGCGCAAGAGCAGGATTTCAATCCCATCTGTGACATATAAACAAGTTGTGACCATGGGTGACTTCTTTCAATTTGTTCTTGGTTTGTTTGCCTGGAAACAAATAGACGCCTTTCCCGCTTAATAAACGTCTTGTGGGGATCACGTGAAATCGTGTCTTGGAGGGGAGTGTAAAATGTTATGCAAATGTAGTAGTGTGAGCTCAAGTTCACCTCCTTGGTTCAAACCAAGGCTCCAACGTTTGCTGGCTGGGAAACCCAGGGCAAGTAATAACTTTTCATATATGCAATGGGTGTGAGGGTTGTGATGAAAATATTAGTAAAAAAAAAATCTATCTCTTAGAACCGGTTTTGTTAAGTTTATTTATCTATTAAAAATTTTTTAATGTTATTTATGTTTTGAGAGAGAAAGAGGCAGTGAAAGCAGGGTAGGGGCAGAGAGAGAGAGAGAGAGGGAGACATGGAATCCAAAGCAAGCTCCAGGCTCTGAGCTGTCAGCACAGAGCTCGATGAGGGGCTTGAACCCATGAACTGTGAGATCATGACCTGAGATGAAGTCAGATGCTTAACTGACTGAGCCATCCAGGCACCCCTAAGTTTATTTATTTTTTTGAGAGTGAGAATGAGCAGAGGAGGGTGAGAGAGAGAGAATCCCAAGCAGGCTCTGAGCTGTCAGCACAGAGCCCAATGTGGGGCTCGATCCCACAAACTGTGAGATCATGACCTGAGGCGAAATCAAGAGTTGGACGCTTAACCAACTGAGGCACACAGGCGCCCCTCTTAGAGCTGTCTTGAAGGGACAGATAATTAGGATTCCACCTGCCAAGAGATTAACACTCTCCAGGCAGGGAAAGCAGCCAACAAATATTAATCTTTGTTGATGTTGTTAGAATGAAATACCAGTGAATTTAGTACCCTTCTCCCTATGGTGTCCCCCTCCATACTAAATACTGGGTAAACAGGGGCTTGGACACCGTGTTTATCTTTGGGGTCAAATGAACACGAATGACGATATTCATGATTTATTTTAATAGGAAACCTTGGGATCAGTTATCCATCAATGACATCTCGCAGACAAAGATTTTTCTCTTTCAAATGATGGCAGTGCTTTCTGCCATTTAGATCAAGACGTGAACGTGGACGCCTGTCGCTTGTTGTGGCTTACCCGCTGCGGCACGGAGCTGCTTCAGTTGTTTCACGACATTCCCACATCAGAGAAGGAGCTGCTCAAAGAGTCCAATTTTTTCCTGTGGACCATGTTCCCTTTAAATTTCACTTGAATTCTTTATGGTAGAAAATACTTCCTGGTACGATCCACACTCTGTAACCAAAGAAACTTCGTGGGGGTTTTTCAGGTGCGCTGCCCTTCAGTTTCAGAAGGTGCCCCCTGAGCCCCTGATTTTAATCTGTTTCCAGTTACAGACCCCGAGAGGAAAGGAACCAAGGGGTCACCCAGTTTCCAGACTGCCTCTCGCAGTCGAGGGTTATATCTTCGAAGATAACTCAGTCTTGACTCTGTTTCCATTTTTGGAAGCGCTGATGACCTTCTAAGTCTTTCCTTCAGAATTCAGTCCTGTATCTTCCAGATTCCTGGCTGGTAGGTTGGAATTTATAAGTGGCGGACAAAAGGTTATTAGAGTTAATTTGTTTGGTTATACTATCCGGAGTCATATTTTTCCTGTTTGTGAAATAGGTCAGCTCTAAATCTTAAATTTGTATGAATGTTGGTTTCCTCAATTCAACTGCGAGTTCCTTGCACATAAACTCCTTTTCGTCAATCTTGGCCACAGACCAGAGATTCTGGCAGAAACACCAAGGGATGGCAAATTTTCCATAAATGCCTTGGAATGACCGTAAAACAAGAGCCTCTAAATACGTGTTACTTATTTTCTAAGCACAAGGGTTGGAGTGAAGGGCAGGGGATGGAGGAGAAAGAACAGAAAAGAAGAAAACTAATGTTTGTGAAGTAGCTATTATGCGTCAAGCACGTTCTTTTCTAGCTACGGGCAGTATCTCAGTTTATCAGCTTTGCGAAGGAGATACTGTGGCCCAGTTTTGTAGGTGTAAGGCTCAGAGATGTTAAGTGATTTATTCAATCACACAGCCAGTGTGTGGCATAGTCAGAAGTCAAAATACAGGTCTGTCTGATACCTGCCTATTTCCTTTTCCTGTTAACACAGGATTATACCCCATAAACATTCATTGTACATCTCATCCTATGAGTATAAAAGTCCTGGGGATGTTAAGCAGGAAAAGATACACTGTTAGATCTTGACCAAGGTAGTCAATTAACCCTGCCATTTTAGGTGACTTTTTCAATTGACCCAGAAAGCCTAAAGAGATGTTGAGGAGTCTACTGTAATAAAAAGGTTGGAGAGCTTTACGGAATTTTATCTGTATGAGGCAAATTTATTTCCAAGCTGGTTAGATGCTCTGCACGGGAAAAAACGTTAAAACTGGTGGGCTTGGCTGTCGTGAAGTTGAGTGGGGGAACCGGATGTGGTTGGGAAACCATCAGCTGTTCAGTGGGTGCCCAGAAGAACCTTCTTGTGTTCTGGAGCAGCTGCCAGTGTTCCTGGAGCTCAGCAAAGGGCCGGTGGGCCGGAGGGACCGTGCCCACCTGTCCTGTGGGTTCCTGCCTCTCTGGTGTTCTTACTCGCTGCCCTGCTGCCCCTGGGCTCCACCCTCTGCCCACGTTTGGTGTTTGCGGTCTCAGCTCTGCGGCCCCTCCGCTTCTCCCAAAGCTCTGCGACAGCTCTTACCTGCTAGTGTTTCCTCTCTCATCTTCTTTGTCCTTGCAGACTTTATAAAACTTCTGTACTTTTAGTGTAACAGGTTTCATTTCCAGAGACGGTAGAGATAAATGCATGTGTTGATGTCACGCACACACACAATAATATATGCACGTGTGTTTGCTTCTTCTAAGGTGACTTGTTTCCATTATGGTTGCACTCACTTGCCTAAATACTCTGTTTTGTCTCCTCCCCTACCTTCCAAGCCTTCTGTATTCCTGTCTTAGAAAGCTCGTTGTTCCCAGAGCCTGGGGTCTCACCTCTCCAAAACTCACTCCTGTTCTCGCCCCTGAGACTGGACCCCCTGTGCTCATTGTTCTCCTCACAAACGTGCACCCCATTTCCATTTCTTATATTGGTGCTCCTCATCAATAATAAGTGACAAACATTTATTCAAAGCTCACTGTGCTCTTTTTCAAAAGATGCATGCCAGTGTGTCATAACGGATCACACAGGCCTCTAGTCACGTTTCAGAGTGAAGAATTGTTGTAAACCACATATATCGTGCAGCTATGGTTTCCAAACAGGAATGAAAATTGCTGCATAAAATATGTGTCATACAGAGAGCTAGGCGAGGAAGGCAAGAAAGCAAATGCCCCCAACTCACTGTATTTAAGCATTCTGTACCATTATACGCTTTAAGATTCGCTCTTATTTCAAGTTTGGTCATTTATTTTTGTGTACCTTTTCAAGTTCAAATCTTTTAAGGGGAGCTCTTCTCTTTAACTCACTTTGAGTGTTATGTAGGGCACAACACTGCCTCCCACCCGAGATGCTTCTAGATTATGGTTAGAATTCCAAGAGAGGAAAAGAGATACAATTATTAATAAGTGAAATGTGTGAAAAAGCACATTTTGAAACTAAAGGGGTTAATTTACTTTAAATATTTTTATTATGGGGGCGCCTGGGTGGCGCAGTCGGTTAAGCGTCCGACTTCAGCCAGGTCACGATCTCGCGGTCCGGGAGTTCGAGCCCTGCGTCAGGCTCTGGGCTGATGGCTCGGAGCCTGGAGCCTGTTTCCGATTCTGTGTCTCCCTCTCTCTCTGCCCCTCCCCCGTTCATGCTCTGTCTCTCTCTGTCCCAAAAATAAATAAACGTTGAAAAAAAAATTTAAAAAATAAATATTTTTATTATGTAGCAGTCACTCTTCACAGACCCAGGCAGTGAGACCCATGATGTATTTCTCTATATTTTAATTACATTTTCTTTTGGGTTTGACAATGTGCTCCTTTCTCAGATTCTGAGAAGTTGTTAAGTTGAAGAGTGTGTTCGGACAGGAACGGATGGAAGTGACTTGATATATTTATTCCACAGGCAAGGAATAATGAGTAGTTTGTTGGTGATTTATGTTAATCTAAATATATGCTACAGGATATTATCACGTACTCTCCAGTCTGTGCCAGATTCTGTCCTGTCTAGAAATATACAATTATCCATGACTTTTTGTAAATGTTTGTTTATATCGAGAGGGAAAGACCGAGGGATCATGTATGTTGCACGTGTGTGAGTGGGGGAGGGGCAGAGAGAGAGGGAGACAGAGAATCCCAAGCAGGCTGTGTGTCAGCATGGACCCCATCGTGGGGCTCGATCTCATGAATCATGAGATCGTGACCTGGGTCGAAATCAAGAGTCAGATACTCAGCCAACTGAGCCACCCAGGGGCCCCTCTACAAGACTTTTTTTTTTTTTTTTTTTTTTTATGAAAACCTTAATTTGTATGGTCATTTGATGGTATTTTAGTTTTGCCCACAATCATAAAATTGATTTGTCATAATGCAATAAGCAAAATTACATATATATGTAAAAAATGTTATTATATATTTAACTTTCAGATTACTATAAAATTGCATTATGAAATTCAAGCGATAAAGATTGAAATCTCTAGGTAAACAGACCTTTCCCCATCCTATGCTTGTTTTTTAGAAGAAAGAAGAAAGTGTTAAAAAAAAAAAGTCCAATATGGACCAGGAAGCTTCTGAAATGAACCTGCTTTCTGGCTCATTCAAACAGCTGGTTATTTACCGAGGCTCCGTGTATCTCAAGCTTGTGCTGGCCGCTAAGCCCACCAACCCTGCCCTCAGGACAATTCTGTCCAACTGTCTCTCCCTGACATCAGCTGCATATGATGGTTTGTTTTATTTGGGACTCTGAAAAGAGGTGTGTGGCAGAAAGGGGACAGAGATGAGACTCATGGTCATAAATGGGAGACAGCGAAGCGTAATGGTCAGGGGTCCGGGCTCTTGGTTCAGACTGCTGTGTTCAAATCTTGGCTCCCTGGTTTACCAGCTGTGCAACCTTGGCCTTGACTTCTCTGTGCCTCAGTTCCACATTTGTAAAATAGGAATAATAATGGTAGTTAATTCACAGGATTATTAATGATTACGGGAAATAATGCTCGACAAAATTTGGTTACCGCTGTGTAATGGATCATAGCGTCAGTTTCTTGGTAATTTTCTTAGGGCAGGAGACAGCAGAAAGGTCCTGTCAACATCCTGCTGTTTCCTAATTTGTCGGTCGCAAGAGACAAAGACAACAGTAAGTCTTCTTGTTGTTTTGGTTGAGGTAGTTAGGGAAAAATCGGTTCCGGGCAAATCATCAGGTTTTATTAACCTAATACCTGGACAGCCCCTTACTGCTGAGTCCTTACTGCATGTCTGCATTACGGAGCCACTCAGGAGCCTGGGGCATTTCTTATGTAGGTCCTTGGCTTTAGTATTGGGTAACAGGCATTGAGAAACGAGTTTCTCAGGTAATCTCTTACAAAATATTCTAAATGAAAATGTGTATCTTTGCTAACTCATACAACTACTATATGCTCTTTGCAGACTTTTAGAAACTACAGACAAGTTTAAAATCACATACAGTCCTGCGACTCAGAGATAACCACTAACTCTCCGCTGGTTTTCTACACACACACGCTTCTGTGTTGAACCAAAGCTGGAATAAGCCAAGTGCTTTTGGTAGCCTGCTCTTTCATGAAGGGATACGCTATTGACACTTACCTTGAAATCAGACGTACTCTTCTGAAATGTCATTTTTAACGTGATGCAAGTTACGTAGGGCTTATTCTTTAATATTTAGATTATATTCCATTTTACGCATTTATATTTAAGCTACTGCTGTTGGGGCACCTGGGTGGCTCAGGCTGGTTAAGTGTCGTCCGACTCTTCGTTTCGGCCCAGGTCAAGAAGTCACCGTCAGGAGACTGAGCCCCATGTTGGGCTTTGTGCCGGGTGTGGAGGCCGTTTGAGATTCCGTCTCTCCCTCTGTTCCTCTCCCCACCACCCCCCACCCCGCACACATGCTCACTCTCTCCAAATAAATAAATAAATAAATAAATAAATAAATAAATAAAATCGCCATTGTTAATTATTGCCAAACATGCTCTTCACATTGCCTGTCCTCTGCCAGTGTCTCTCATAGTGCTGTGCATTTTGCTCATCAGCCCTTTTTATACCCACAGAGTCACCCCGGATCATCACCTGTTGATCTGTGCTTCGTTCCTCCACCAGGCTATCTGTGCCATGGGAGCCCAGGCTCCATCTAGTGTCACCATCGTAACCAGAGTTTCCAGGAAACTGCTTGGCCACGTGCAGGGGGCTCAGTGTATATTTGTTGAATAAATATGTGATAGGTATCATCTGCATCTGATAATCATTCTCAAACAGCAAATCATTCTGAAAGCTCCTACGATTTGTTGTCTGGGGCTGGGTAGATCTGGGATGTGATTCTGGAGGGGGAGGGTATGGAGCTTGGGGGTGGGGGTGGGCAGGGAAAATGGAGGAACAGCCTGGTTGGGAGACGAGGGACAGGGGAGTGAAAAATGTTCTCTTGACTCCTCTTTTCCCTCACGCCTTACATCAAGAGCTCAGTTCTTTCCACTGACCTTCAGAATAAAATTCGTGGGTGCAATGGGACGAGAAACAGACCCTTCCTTTATTTATTGGCGGATTAAGTGAATGTATGCTTGCCTGGGACTGCCTGAATTACATTCAAGGAATCCAGTTCCAAGCCTGTGACTTCACTGAAAAAATTCCAGTGCTGTGTCTGGCACATGGTAGCAGGAAAAGGAAGGGACAGTATTTATGGAGCACCTATCATAGTGACTTTCCAACATCATTGCCTTGGGTCTACTCAACAGCCCGGAGAGGTAGGAACTATTCAGGGGCCCAAATGCAACCCTGGACTAGTTGACTCCTGAGTCTACTTTCTCAAGCCAAAATCAAAATATTAGAGAGAATAGGGGTGACTCAGTCGGTTAAGCGTCCGACTTTGGGCTCAGGTCACAATCTCATGGTTCATGAGTTCGAGCCCTGCGCTGGGCTCTTTGCTGACGCCTCAGAGCCTGGAGCCTGCTTCAGACTCTGTGTCTCCCTCTCTCTCTGCTCCTCCCCTGCCCGCTCTCTCTCTCTTTCTCAAAAATAAACATTAAAAACATTTTTAACAATATTAGGGAGAATTAATTCTCAGATTAGATGGGGGAAATGACTTATAGCTAATGTAAACAAATTCTAAATTCTAACAAGGAAGCTATTTCTGTTTGTTTACGTGTGTTGGATGATTCTCACTTATGAATTGGTTTAGAAAGTAGAAATAAAAAACACTAATGCAGGGCGCCTGGGTAGCTCAGTTGGTTAAGCTCCCGACTCTTGGTTTCAGCTCAGGTCGTGATCTCACGGTTCATGAGATTGAACCCCACGTCAGGCTCTGCACTGACATGGAGCCTGCTTGGAATATTCTCTTTCTCTCTCTCTCAAAAATAAATAAACTTAAACCCCCCCACCAATCTAGAGAAACAAACCCATTTAAAACCTCATGTCTAAGAAGTCAGAGCCTTTTACCAATACCTGCAGGAGGTGTATAAAAATTGAAAAGAATTTCTAGACCAAAAATATTTGATGATATTTATAAAGTGTTCATGCAAAGGCAATTCATTAAATGGCCTCCCGCTTTAAAAATTCAGTGAAAGTGCCTTTTTAACATTAACATTAGTTTACTTTAATTAGAGGTCTAAGAACCTAAGAGGAATCATAGAAATCTGGCTTTCTTGTGTTTAAATTCAGTAGGTGACTGTGTTTCTTGCTTCGTAATTTCAGGCCAGAACCACGGCCCCCCTGCCCCCCACTCCGCCTTTGTTAGGAAGTTGCCAGCTGCCGGAGTGGAGATGTTCAGGCTACTTCTGCTTATAGGCTTTAATGAAAACCTATTTCCTTGCTGGGGTTCTTGCTTTTACACACTGGGCGCAGTTTAGAGATGTGGCTGTAGACGAACACTTTTACACTCTCAGTTTCAAGTCTTGATGCACCTAAGGTCATTACGACCGTTTAGATGGTATGGAAGAGAGCAGGGCGTTTGTTCGGGTGCTTGCGTACATCCTGCTGGCTGTGTAAGGTCCCCTTGCACATCCTTCTGGCATCCTCTTTTGTAACTAGCGATGCAAATCATTCATAGTGCTATTACCGTTTTTTGCTTTCAGCCCGGAGGTTTCAATGAACACAAGGGGTTATGAAAGTCACATGTCACATTAAATAAGTGATCCTGGTGTTTTCCAGTCATTTTGGTCTCAGACTCCCCACCCGCCCCCATGCTCTCAGAGACCTTTTTGGGTGCAACCTAAAGCATACTTTCAAAAATCGCCTTTTAATCTTACAGTTAGTCTAAAAGTAGTCGTGAGTGCCGACCTGATTTCCATAATCCTTTGAAATATTATCCTGGCACCTTAGGCGGTTGGAAGAATTACAAGGGGCACATGAAACATGTTGTACTCACGTTGGACTTCATATATGGTACCCTGGCATCATATTATGGGTTTTTTTTTCCCTTCACAATGTATTGTTTCTTTGATTCCCAGGCAAGAATAACGGGTTTGTTCTCTGTGAGTTGGTCTTGAAGTTGTCGTCTTTCATGTGGGTTCCAGCAAAGCATGTAGCAGCAGATCGGTAAATACTATCTGTGTGAGCAATGAATGAATCCCATTGGCATGGTGGTTCTTACCCCAAAATCCTTGGCTAGGTTACAGGGGGTCCTTGAACTAACTGAAATTTATGTATGATCCAGATGTCAGTGTCTTGGGTGTCTCTGAACCAAATCTACTGAGGCTGTTTCGTCCTTTGATGTTTCGTCCTTTGATGCTTTGATGTTTAAGCTTGGCCGGAGCCCCCGCACCCAGCATACTTGTTAATTCCTTGTCCCTTTTGACTCTGAGTTCACCATGGCTCTGCCAACTTCACCGGTTGTTCTGTCTCTACAGCGCATCATCATGGGCACTTATTCAGGTTTTTAAGATTTTCTTCATGCAGATTAAAAAAAAAAATTGTCCAGTGTACCATTGACATACAGCTGTGGAAGCAGTTTAATTTCATGAACAGTTCTGGCTAATTGAAAACCACATCCTCTGTATTGCTGTCATGTGCATTTTCCAAACTCTCATTACTCAATTTATTGGCTGTTTCTTATCGGCTCTCCTGATACCCGGAGTCCCTGACACCTGCAGTCTTCCTGGAGAACTCGCTTTCCATCCCCTTCCTTTCTCCTCAAACACCTAAATAAGTAATCTTCTTTTCTTTTTCTGCTTTATTTTCTTGCATAATTTTCTTTTAATCTGCACTATGCACGCCATTAAAAAAAATAATGCTTTTGCTAAGCGAAGAATCTTGATCCTCCTAAGGAGAATTCTGTCTCCAGCTGAAAAAAAAATTAAATTTATTCTTGCAATTGGTGCAAAATGCCGGGCCTACAGATGCTTTCTCAGGAAAGAGTGCTATTAATGTGAATCATATTCTCAAAGATGTGTAGGACCTTCTGAAAGGTGAAAAGCCATTGCATTTAGGATTTTTCTGATCCTTGACCATGACCATGAACTGCTTTCCTTTAACACTTCTGGTCAGCCTAGCGATGGCTGTATAATGTGTGCAGTTTGTAGTGCACTGTGATTAGATTGTATACTAAAGCTGGCCGTTGTTCACCCCTTTTGCTTCCGTAGGACTATTTACTTAAACCTACGGTAGCAGTTATTATACAATGTGGAGATTTCCAGTCTTGGCCTGTGTCCCCGTTAGACTTCAGGGGGCAGGAACCACAGGCCTTTGGACTCTTTTCATTTACTAAAAGCATCCCCCCCGCTATTTTGGTTGGTGTTTCACCATCTGTCTGACCATTTATAGCGTAAACTCCACAACAATAAGGTCAACGTCTGCTTTGTTTAATGTTTGGTCCTGTAGCACAGTGCCGGGAAGGGGAACTGATCAACATTTTACCGGATGGGTGGATGCGTGAATGTTGGAATTCCCCTGGAAGAGGGAAGTAGGGACAGGGAAGAAGGAGGATATCCAGAGAGCCACGGACGCCTGAGAGCACCCAGTCCCAGTGATCTGAGGTCCCCAAGTAGGACCAGCAGTTACTAGCTACCTCTCCCCTGTACCGAATGTTTGCCAGGGTACTTTACGTGTGGTCACGCATTCAATCCCCGTAACGACCGTATGACGGAAAGACGATTGCCGTGGTCATTTTGCACGTGATGACACTAAGGTATGGAGAGGCTAAACACCTTGCCCGGGTAACACGGCTGACACAGCGGGAGTGCCAGACTTCCCTTCCGTCCTCCCAAACGGCAAGACCAACACTCTCACTCCCGCACCTCACCCCTTTCCTTCACTAGGACCTCGTTCTGGGGCTGGGTCCCTGCCCTTGCTAGACTCCGCATGCATAAATGTGCCTAAGCTGGGTTGTGGGAAGGCCGTGTGCATGAGTTCACCAAACACCTTTGATCTCACAGAACTTTGGTAACTATATCCATGTGGATGCAAGAGATGCTGGACGTGGGCTCCGTCCTCCGATTGAGTAGGGGGAGGCGGGCTGGGAGGTGGGGGCGGGGGCAGGGAGTCAGGAGCTGGAGAAGCCCACACTCTTCTGGGATCGTCCTCCTGCCTTCTGGTGGCTGTCCCCTCGGAAAAGTTATGGGAGATTCCTACACCTGAAGCCAAACGTTAAACTTTATCAATCAGAGCTCATTGGGCAAAGGGGAAAGTATGTTTCACTGAAGGAGACAGAGCAGGAAGGCTCTATTTTCCACAACAGAAGGACAGAAACCCCCCCCTCCTTAGGTACGTCGGGTTGTGGGGCCCTGAGCTGGTCACCGACAGATATGAACCTGTCCCAGTACCCTGAGCAGTACTGGGTTGGGTGAGGATTGTCAGGAGCCTTTCGACGGCTATTTCTTTTCTTTTCTTTTTTTTTTAATTTCTTTTTTTTTTAATTAATTTTTTTTTTTCAACATTTATTTATTTTTGCGACAGAGAGAGACAGAGCATGAACGGGGGAGGGGCAGAGAGAGAGGGAGACACAGAATCGGAAACAGGCTCCAGGCTCCGAGCCATCAGCCCAGAGCCCGACGCGGGGCTCGAACTCACGGACCGCGAGATGGTGACCTGGCTGAAGTCGGACGCTTAACCGACTGCGCCACCCAGGCGCCCCTCGACGGCTATTTCTAAGTGTTCTGTTCTCCTCCAAAAAGACGATGCTTAAGAAAATCCTACATTCTTTGACTTCAAGGAAAGGCTTGGAAAACTGGATTGAGTTTGAGTGCTTGGTTATTATGCTATTAAAAATAAAAAAGGGAGTCTTGGAAGCTGAATGTCTGTGGATGGATTTAGCTGATGTGCTTCCAAAGAAACACTTAAGGAAGTTATTAGGACTGCGTGATGATATTTTAGGGCATTTATTTGGTAGTTCTGTTGTGGAAAGGGACATATGTTATTTTAAAAAAGACATTTTTATTCTTGGAAGAAAATTGTCTCTTAAAACACTTTTAATATGTTTACTTTTACTTGCTTTTATTGCTTGGTGGAATAGTAAAATTCACAGCAGTGATAAAAAAAAATCCTTCTAGGTCATGCTTAGAACCTGCTATAAATCCGAGCCTGAACACTGAGAGGGGATACCATGATTCAGCCTTTTATTTAAATTATATACATGGGGCGCCTGGGTGGCGCAGTCGGTTAAGCGTCCGACTTCAGCCAGGTCACGATCTCGCGGTCCGTGAGTTCGAGCCCCGCGTCGGGCTCTGGGCTGATGGCTCGGAGCCTGGAGCCTGTTTCCGATTCTGAGTCTCCCTCTCTCTCTGCCCCTCGCCCGTTCATGCTCTGTCTCTCTCTGTCCCAAAAATAAATAAACGTTGAAAAAAAAAAAACATTATAAAAAAAATAAATTATATACATGTATTTCAAAAACTGTCATTTTGGAACCACGTTAGAGGAAATATTTTAAGGTTAAGTCCTACCGTTATAAAGGAGTGGTTTTATATCCCGTGTTTTTCTTCTGCCCTTGTCCATACGCACATGTACATTTCCACAGTTGTGCTCATGGTTGTTTATAAAACTTGGTGGTTATAGGTTTTAAACTGAACATCACATCATAAAATCTTTTCTAGATTACTATAGTCTTTATAATTAAACATTTAAAAAGTGTTTTAAAGCCTATCTGTTTATTACTTTGAGAGAGTTGAGAGGGAGAGAGAGAGAACACAAGTGGGGGAGGAACAGAGAAAGAGGGAGAGAGAATCCCACTCAGGCTCCACACTGTCAGCACAGAGCCTGATGAGGGGCTCGAACCCACGAACTTTGAGATCATGACCTGAGCTGAAATAAGAGACACTTAACTGACTGAGCCACCCATGTGCCCCTATAATTAAACATTTTATTTTTTAAAAAATTAAAAAAAATTTTTTAACGCTTATTTATTATTGAGAGACAGAGCATGAACAGGGGAGGGGCAGAGAGAGAGAAGGCACAGAATCGGAAGCAGGCTCCAGGCTCCGAGCTGTCAGCACAGAGCCCAACGTGGGGCTCGAACCCACGAACCGTGAGATCATGACCTGAGCCAAAGTCGGACGCTTAACCGACTGAGCTACCCTGGCGCCCCTATTTTAAAAAAATTTTTAATGTTTATTTATCTTTTTTGTTTTGTTTTGTTTTGTTTTTTTGAGAGAGAGAGAGATACAGAACAGGAGCGGGGGAGAGGTAGAGAGATAGGGAGACACAGAATCCGAAGCAGGCGCCAGGGTCTGAACCCACGACCTGTGAGATCATGACCTGAGCCAAAGTCGGATACTCAACAGACGGAACCACCCAGGTGCCCCGCTAATGAAAGATTTTAAAGGATTCCTCATTTTCATCAATCAATGATGCCAGAGGTGACTTAACCATTGTGGACTAAACACATATTTCTAGCTTAATTTTTTTCCACAGTTGAGACTTGAAAGGGTGGTTCTAACGTTGAAAACTTGGAAGACACCATAGGGTCCCCTACGCGCTGACACTACTCTGTCGCTGAGCGGTGTAGTTAGAGGCAGGCACTAAGCTTTTCTGAAAGTGGTAGCACCAGGATGCAAACCCAGCGACACCCACACGGCCACCAGTGCCAACAAATGGTCAGAATAAAAGAGCCCGTGAAAGTGTATTCCTGTATGGCGTGGTTGTTTCCAGGGGAACCTCGGTCGAATCAGGCTCTACAGATTGCGTTCCATCTTCCCCCACCGTGGGTTTAATAATCTTAACAAACCAATTAAGTGCATTCCAGAAAGGTGACTACGTCCCTTTGTTGCGGGGGGTGGGGGGGGGGTGCTCTGGACAGGACCTCCCAAGCAGGGGCTGCTCGTTCTGAGTGCGGAATCTGCTCAGGGAAGTTCTGAATCTGAGCTACCAGAGTGCCCTGCAGTGTTTCCCTTGGTCTAAGAAATTCTGGAAGGAATTCAGGAGGGAAGGCAGGGCTGGGCCCCCGTTAGGGCATTTTGTTGATAAATGAGGTCGAACCTAAGTCTGTGTTCAACTGCAAAGAAAGCCCAGGGTCATATCAGGATGGGAAATCAGGTGATCATTAAAGAACTGGGGCTCAATCTTTCCTGGGAAAGAAAATCGTTTGGTTGCAAGTCTTCTGTTGCCCAGAGTTCAACTGTCCCTTCCGCAGAAGGAGGAGAGGTCTCACGGAGATACTGCTGGAAATGAGAATGGTCCCACTGGTCTACCTGTGGGATGTGGACCAGTCAGAACCCAGCTGTGGAGTATATGTCAGCCCCGCCAGACAGCACACATGGCGATGAGGCTTCACGGGGTCTTTGCAGAATGCCGGCAGGATGATTCTGGAAATATTAAGTGCTCTTATTACCGACGGGCGCTCCGTGCCTCGGGTTGGCAGGTCCCATGCTGGAGCTCGCCCGGAATGTGTTTCTGTCGGAAACGTCAGGCGCTCAGATGGAGTTCATGCTCGTGGGATGAGTCGGTGCTCGGAGCTCAGCCAGAGATACCTGTGCTCTTTTCCTGCTGTTTTTGATAAAATGGGATAACGATGTAATATGAGCCTTTCTGGAAAACCAGACCACAGTATTTACATGAAGAAAATGGTCAAAAGGGAAAAGCAAGGCTTTTCTCACATGGAATGTAGGGTGTGGCCTTCGTGGTAGTGATTTTCAGTCTTTCAGCTGATCCTGTCTGGAGGTGGTAGTTCAAGGCCCGTTGTGTGGGATGTGCACTTAGACGATGTTAGCGGAGAGTGGTTGGGGCCTGGGCTACGTCTGGGATTGGACCCCAGCTCCGACCCCTTACTTGACCTTAAAGCGGTCTTACATTCTGTGTGCTTCATTTCCTTGTTCTGTAGTCATGGGGTCCTGGTAAGGAGCAAATCAGATAGTTCATGAAAAGCACTTAGCCCTTTGCAGGGCACATCGTGTGAAATCCATGGTGTTAATTCGTTGGACTTGATCTGCCGATGAGTAACCTGTGTTGGTTTTCTAGAAAGGTGGCTAACAGGTAGTGGAATGTCTGGCTCCTGAGCTAAACCAACCTCGTAGATTTGTTTTTTATTTTTGTCGAAGTAGGAGAATTTATTTCCTTCCACTGCTGTCTTATTGCTGACATATTTAATAGTAGTTAAAATGCTCTTTTATAGGGGATCCAGAGTACAGTTATCGTGAAGAGTGCTGAGTATAGAATTGTTGAATCACCGTATTGTATGCCTGAAGTTAATATAATACTGTATATTAATCATACTGGAGTTAAAACGTAAAAATAATAGCAATGGAAAGAGTAAAAAGATTTTAGACAAAAGAAAAAAAAATACTCTTGTATATTTCAGCACCATACAACACTTTGTAGCTGACCGCTACACCGCTGACCGTGTAGCTAACACTTTGAAGCTGACGGCTCTCACCCTATCCGTTACTTTTGTCACCAAATGTGGGAGATGTTGACTTCAGGGTTCCGTGACAGCCATCTGCAGGAGCTGGGTGACTGCCGGCCTCTTGAGCACAAGGCCTGCCCTTTCCAGTCTCCACTACTGTTGTCTCTGGAGAACCCGTGTCAGCTGGCATTCTGCACTAACGTACAAGAACGTTAGGTGAGAGTGTATTTCTTTGTGGATGCGGGGAACCCGCTCGGGTGTTTAAAAGATACAGAAAAGTAGGAAAGAATACGCTCAGCCCACATTATTCAACGATGGTGTCTTTGGGACCCTTACCGTCCTATCAGCTTGTGAATCGGGATCTACGGGACACAAGGAAGGATGAGGAGAGCTCCCCGGAGCCTGGAATATCTAGAAGTGGCCTGCGATACTTGGCTTTCGTCGAGTAGCCTAAAGCCATCCGCTGCATTTCACCGAATTCCCGCAGCACTTTTACTCGCAGAACCTTGGTGATTATCCTGTAGATGACTTGACAATCTCAGGCCTCGTATTTTCTTCCCCATCATTGGGATGGGTTGGACTGCAACTGTAACAAGTCTGTCTTTCTCTCTTTATGCCCCCCCCCCCCAGCCTCTCTCTCCTCCTCTATCCCCCCCTCCTTTCCTCTCTCTCTCCCTTGTACATGTGAATGTATTTCAAGAGTAATAATTTCCACTAGACAAGTGGCCAACGGTGGTAAGTAATTTACGGTGGTAGAACGTGTGTGTCTTCCAGGGGTAACTGAACTGAGAAAATAGATTTGAAACCAAGAGGACAGAGGGTGGTGGCTTTTCTAACGAGACTGCAGTGCGGTCACATGCCCCACATAGCAGTCAGTGAGACTAGCCAAGGGTGTGGTAACAGACAATCCCAAATTCTCAGCGGCTCAGCAGAGGAAAGATTTACTTTTTTGCTCACCTGCCCATTGAGGGTTTACGGGAGCTCTGCTCACGACCACAGCTGACACAGGCTCTGTCTAGACGCTTCCTCTGCCGCCACTGCAGGAGGAGGAAGAGCCGCCTCGTCCCAGACTGCCGGTTCGACGCCTCCACTCCGAAATCTCACTTGCCCGCTCCCTTTAACTCCTGGATGGAATCACGTGGCTGTGTCCGGGTTCCAGGAGGTGGGGGAATGCAACTTGACCACATGTCTGGAAAGGGAGAGACCTGGTGTGTTTGTGACTATCCTCACTCGCTATGCCTTTCCTGAACCCTACCTGGAAACCTGCACCAATTACCTCTCATGACTGTCATCTGAGTATGAATATCAGCGCGTGGCGTCATAACTTGTATCTTTTTTTTTTGAATATATATATATAAATGGAGAGCCTTGACCTTAAATGCATAGTGTCCGGGCAAGGCTTCTGATTCCGGAGATTGTGCCCTCCATCTCTGCCATGCCCCTTTGTTCCCCTTGTCCTCTGAGAATGATGCTCTTTTACTGACAGTTTGCTCCTGTCCATCTTGTCTTGTTAAGGCAAACGCTAAGTTTCTAGGCGGTCACAATTATCTACTAGTTTGGCTTAACTTTCAAGCTCCAAACACTGTATAGAAAGGTATTTGAATGTCTGTTTCTGCTGCTGCCACTGCGGATAATACAAAAAGTTCCACCTTCTCTGTTACGACTTCTGCCATCCAGTGATGTGTTTTACTCGTTTTGTGCCAAACGCACAGAATACGATTCAGTTACAAGTGGTAGGGATTTCTGCGCATTGTCTGCCTCAATGTATTTAACGTTTTATTTTCGTAGTAGTGTAATTCAAGCTTTGTGAACGTTATGATAAACTGCTAAAGTACCCGTACGGCTGGCATGGGGTCAGTGAAGCGTGTCACTTCCATTTACAGAAACTCATGCAAACACGTGGCCATGTCCAGTTTCCTTACCTGTAATTAACTTCGGGTGCTGGACGTCCTGTCTAGTTGGTACCCCAACATTGTAAATGCTTTCGCTTTTTCTACGTGCTGTTTGTTCCCCACCCAGAAAAGTAAACGTGTGTATAGTCTTTTACGTGTTCTCTCCTGAAAACATTCACCTCTTCCATTGCTTCGTTTTCAATATATGCTCCACTTTTCCACTAGTCCCTCATGTTTGTTTTCATCGTTCAAAAATGTTTTCCCTTCCACCATCTCCAAGTAAGTCCTACTTGTTCCTATGATTACAACAGACCCATGAATAGACATGTATATTCTTGTTGAGCTGTAACTAGCCTTTACTTAAAAAAAAAAAAAAATGTTAAGGCGCCTGGGTGGCCCAGTTGGCTAAGCATCCAACTTCGGCTCAGGTCATGATCTCATGGCTCATTCGTGAGTTCAAGCCCCGCGTTGGGCTCTTTGGTGTCAACACAGAGCCTGCTTTGGATCTTCTGTCGCCCTCTCTCTCTGCCCCTCCCTCACTCATGCTCTCTCTCAAAAATAAGCATTAAAAGAAAATACTGTTTATGGTTTTTTGGTGGGATTTTGGGTATCATTGTCCAAAACCCTCCACTCCGAATAAACTAAAATCTACTTATTGATAATTCCCAGAACACACTGGCCTATTATCACTCCTTGCCATTTTACATGAAGAATAAACATCATTCAACTCTTATTGCAAAGTTGTGCTTTTTAATGCTTTTGTGTATAAGCCTTCCAATTAGCACGTTCCCAAGACTCAAGAGAAATCAGTCCAGGATGGTAACACCACTAATAAGTAATAACCCTAATTAACCCATGTAAATAAATACATTCATTGATATGAAAGTACTTTGATAAGTAAAAGTCGATCCATAAACGGCAAAGTACTATTATTGGTAATAAAAATAAAACATAGGATTTATCAAATCATGCCTATTTGCAGGATATTTTAGAAAAGGTTTATAACAAAATAATATGGATTTCGTAGCGCAATGAAAATCAAAGGCAATCAGTACATTGTATAAATTATACTCTTCCCCAAAATAATTTTAATGAGTAGATTTATATTCTTTTCAGCGGAGTTGAGACAAATTCCAACCGCTAATATTGGACAATAGTTCTTTTATTTCTTTTATGCACCAAGGGGAGTAAATCAAATGTAAAGTATAGCCAAAGATAATTTTTGGAAAAGGAAACATCTCTTGGCAAGGATCTAACCTGGAATTTTCTTATTAATACACGAACAGTGTGTTTGGTGGGCTGGATTCTGTCTTGCAGGCTTTCCCATGGACTAATGCCCAGTTCGAATATTCTTTTCCTGAATACATAAACAGATGTGAACAATTTTTTTTTTTTTTTGGTCATTTTCTTCACTCAGAAGCTTTCAGAAGAAAGCTCCCCAAGTAAAATCTTAAACGGAGAAAATTATATGAGATGCAAAACGTGCACTTTCGTTTTCGCCTGGCCTCAACCCTGTTCCGTGTCCCACGCCGGTTTGATTTGGTGACCACAGACAGCTGCGTTCAAGTGTAAGGTCCTCATAGCAAGTCAAATGGTGGAGAGCCTGTGGCTGCCGGGGACCATTTCTTCATCTGAAATCAATTCTGCCCCTGAATGCTTATCTCTTGTTTTCAACTTAGACATTTTGCCCCGTGTGGAGGCCAACTGGTTCCTTTTCCACAACGTTTTCACCTTTTTTTTTTTTTTTTTCCTAGCACTGGGTAGATAAAAGGGTTGGGCGGGTTGACAGGCATTTAATGACTTTTTTTGAATAACTAGGATATTTAAAATCATTAAAATGTAGTTATTTGTATCTTAATCATTCTCTACCCTGCCCCCACCTCCTAATTTCAATCAGTAATTACTGTGCCTCTGTAAGACTTGTTGTGTGCTGGGATGTACTCTCCAAATAAAAACATTGAGGCACCTCTGTGACTCCAAGGCAGACTTGGAGAAGGTAATTTGCCCTGGCACAGTGGAGGCACATGGGATCTGTAAGACTGGCCCTTTTTAATTATCTTTGTAACTAGGAATGCTATCTCTGTGGTATCTTGGACCATTGCCTTTTTCAAAAATACATGTCCTTAGTTTCCTGCCATAAATCTCCCTCCCAAGAATTGCCAATATGCATTAAAAAAAAGAAAATGGGGCGCTCGGGTGGCTCAGTCGGTTAAGCGTCTGACTTTGGCAGAAGTCACGGTCTGATGGTTCATGGGTTCGAGCCCTACGTCGGGCTCTCTGCTGACAGCTCAGAGCCTGGAGCCTGCTTCCGATTCTGTGTCTCCCTCTCTCTGTCCTCCTCCACTCACGCTATGTCTCTCTCTCTCTGTCTCTCAAAAATAAATAATCATTAGAAAATAAGTTTTGGGGCGCCTGGGTGGCACAGTCGGTTAAGCGTCCGACTTCAGCCAGGTCACGATCTCGCGGTCCGGGAGTTCGAGCCCCGCGTCAGGCTCTGGGTTGATGGCTCGGAGCCTGGAGCCTGGAGGCTGTTTCCGGTTCTGTGTCTCCCTCTCTCTCTGCCCCTCCCCCGTTCATGCTCTGTCTCTCTCTGTCCCAAAAATAAATAAAAAAAAAAAAAAGAAGAAGAAAAGAAAAGAAGTTTAGAATTTCCAATATATGTATATATGGGCCTTCTTTTCGTTTATGAACATACTAGATTTTCATCTTCACAAGCAACATTAGAAAGTTACCTTTCTTTTTCAAAGGAGAACAAGTTAAAGCTTTTGGCTTAAAATCTGAGTAGTTTATAGAAAATGTTAACTACAAGGTAGGAATTTAAGTTTTGTAAGTGGAGGACCACACAGCTTGTTGGTGTTCTGTAGTTCATGACAGTTTTTTTGTTTTTTGGGGTTTTTTTTGTTTTTGTTTTTGTTTTTTTTTTTTTTGCTTTTGAATATATTGAGACATCATAGAACTGAAGTTTGGAAAAGTTGGTGGTTTGTGGGTTTGTGTGTTGGCAGCTGACTCTTTTCAATCTCTTCGTAAAATGAAGTTATTTATAACTGCTTCTTTCGTGTGCTCTGTTTTATGTTGACTCCAACTTCTCGCATCCAAAGCTAAGTACAGTAAAAATGATGCAATGGAGTTTAAACACTTTGTAGCAGAAGAATGTTAATGAAATAGGCATTTGTTTAAAAAAGTTAATTTTTCCTAACTGCAAGTATGCTATCTTCTTTTACTGCTTTGAGCTTTAACTTTTGACACTAAGTCCTTTTTCTGAGAATCTGTCTCCTCTTGAACTAAACCTCATCTTGAACTAAACCACACATACACACATAGGAATTTCTCCCCTAAATTTTCAGAGAGGAAAAAAAAACCAGTCCATGGAGAATTCTAGCTTTGAGGAACATCTATTCTGTTTTTAAAATGCAATCACATAGAAGGATTAGGAGACCTCTGAAACTTGCAACGATAATTTAAACATTTCATTCTGTGGAGGAATAGAGTATAAAATAAGTTCCTTAAAATTATTTGTTTTTTCCCGTCTTTTCTATGTTCAACACTCGTTTAGGCTGAATATTAAATGCTGGTAGAGGAGTTGGTGCTACGTAGTTATGTAGCCTGTCCCTTGGGCATGGGGACAGGGTTGTGCTTTTTTTTTTTTTTTTTTTTTTTTTTTTTTAAATTTTTTTTTTCAACGTTTTTTATTATTTATTTTTGGGACAGAGAGAGACAGAGCATGAACGGGGGAGGGGCAGAGAGAGAGGGAGACACAGAATCGGAAACAGGCTCCAGGCTCCGAGCCATCAGCCCAGAGCCCGACGCGGGGCTCGAACCCACGGACCGCGAGATCGTGACCTGGCTGAAGTCGGACGCTTAACCGGCTGCGCCACCCAGGCGCCCCCAGGGTTGTGCTTTTAAGAATTAAAACTAAGCCTACATTTTGGTGATTGTTACTATAACCTTGTGTGGGGGTCACATCCTGAGAAGACAGCGGTGTGATGGATTCCCAAAGCATGGAAAACGTTTTGCTGATGGGCGTATCTAAGTGTGCAGAGCAGATCTTAATAAGTTTCATTATTATCATCATTATAGTTGCTGGAGCATCATAGCGTATTTATAAAAACCGTGGCTCTGGAGTCAAGAGTTCCTGAGTGTGAAGTCCAGCTGTTGTTGTCAGTAGCTCTGTGGCCTTGGGCAAGCCACTTACATCCATCGTTCTCCGTTTTCCCACCTCTAAAATGAGGACAATACCCATCTCATAAATTCGCGAGGCTCGAGGTGGTCTGTGAAAAGCACTTATGCCAGTACTTAGCGCGTCTAAGATACTATAATGATAAGCATTCGATAAATATCAGATGCTACAATAATATACATAACGGTTATTTATATTGTTATTCGTGTTCTCTTTCCCTCAGTTTCCCCTCTTATCCCCGAGCATAAACTGGTTTTAAAGGGTGTAATATACATACCTACCAAGAGCTTCATGAATGGAATGCTTTGTTGCTTTCATTTCTTTTTTTTTTTCTTTTATTTTTGAGAGAGAGAGAGAGAGAGAGAGAGCATGCAAGTGGGGTAGAGTGGCAGAGGGAGAAAGAGAGAGAATCCCAAGCAGGCTCCATGCTCCACATGGAGCTCGACCCAGGGCTCGATCCCATGAACCTGGGATCATGCCTTGAGCCAAAAGCAAGAGTTGACCGCTTAAACACCCGAGCTACAGGCATTCTGGTTTCTTTTCCTAATTGAGGAGGATGTCGGGAGTGGCATTCGATACCTCAGGGGTGTGCTGCCATGTGAAGCTTTATCAGTGCTCAGTGTTAGGGCTTGGCTTTCTCTTCGTTGAGTCCTTTCCTTCTATAGTGCCCAAACTGCCCTGCAGAGTCAGAGGTAGAGGTCAGAGTGACCGACTCCTTTTATGGATTGATTTCAAATGCAACCAAACTTTTCCTCTTCCTCCATAAAAAAAAAAAAAAAAAAAAAAAAAAATCTAGGGGTGCCTGGGTGGCTCAGTTGGTTAAATGTCCAACTTTGGCTGAGGTCATGATCTCACGGTTTGTGGGTTCAAGCCCCACATGGGGCTCTGTGCTGACAGCTCAGACCCTGGAGCCTGCTCGGGATTCTGTGTCTCCCTCTCCCTCTGCCCCACCCCTGCTTGCGCGCTCTCTCTCTCTCTCTCTCTCTCTCAAAAAGAAATAAACATTAAAAAAATTAAAAAAAATCTAAATTGCTTTCTTGTACCATTGTAATTCCTTCAGGTTATTGTAGTCTTGTAAAGCCAGAATCCACACCATCCAGGGTCAAATGAACAGGTCAACAAGCAAAAGTTAGTTAAAAGAACTGTGAATTTTTTTAAACTTCCCAAAGGGAGGTACTTATAAATTCCACTTTCTTCTTCCAACCCCTTGACTTCCATACTGTAACTGCGACTCCCTGCTCTCTGTCCCATAACTTAGTGAAAATTCCACCCTTGGCCCAAGCCCCTGTGTCTCCTTCCCTTTCCCCAGGACTGTGCAACACACGGGGCCAACTCTTGATCAAATAAAGTCCTCTGCTCAAAACAAGGTGGGATGGGGAAACTGAGCCAACAAAGTCATGCATCAAATCATTAGCACCTGTGAATTCACTAGCTTGGAATAGTTGGGGAGTACAAGGGAACTCGTGGGGTCTTGGGCCCTGAGACGGCCTGGGTAGATACGGAGGTGCAGTGGGAGTGGGGTGGTATTGCATACGTACGGTTCCTCCTCAAGAGCTCTTCAAGAACGTTCTCCTGCTTTCCAGACAGGCCTGGGCCTAATGCCTGGGTTTAGTGAGATTACAAGGAAAGTACCTTCTGGAAGAGGAGCCCAGGCCCTGTGAAGAACACGTATGCTCAGAGATGATTCTCCATGACAGTTAACTTTCTTAACAAGTTGTGCCTGGACCCCAAGTGCTTGATCTCTGTTTCCAGTTCACCTATGGAGCAGTGAAAAAATGATTATGTGGGAATACAGCTGTGAATGCCGGCCCTGAGGAATGAATGGCATTTTCAACAGGTAACCTCGCTCCTGTCTTCCCCTCTCTGCCCTCCATCCTGTGTTTTGATTGACCTTTAGTCTTGCAGCGGCTTCCTGACCGGGTCTCTGGCCGGTCTTCTCAGTCCTCGGGTCACGGAACCCCGGGCTCTCGGACGAACCGATCTAAAACACGACGCGGATTGTGTCATTTCCCGGCTCAAAGCTGGTTTTCCTTCCATTCCTGGGTGCACACAGGCTCCGTTAGTCAATGTGGCATCCTGAGGCTCTCGCGAGTGTCCTCACCTGCCTTCCCAGGGTTCTTCTGCCCAGTCCTTCTCTTCTCCATCCAGAACGAGCCCCGGCCTCAGGCCTGCCTTTCCCACACCGCCCCTCTGATTAAGCTCTTCCTTCCCCCCTTGAAACAGCTTCCTCCCTCCGCTTACTCAGATCCTGACCTGAGGTCAAATGGAACCTTTTCCTATTTTATTCCATTTCTTAAGACTCATTTCTAGCGCAAGTTTTTCCTTTGGTTTGTTGAAAAGAAAAAATACACACACACACACACACACACACACACACACACACACACACACACATGAAAATTATTCCTGAGTTGCACATATTTTCCTGAGTTATATATTTTTGAAATATGGAATGTATACATTAAATGACTACACGTATGTATATTTGTGTACATACACATGCACATATATCACAATATAATGTTCATTTACCTAGATAATTCTGTATCTTTAAAAATTTTTTTTAAGTTGATTTATTTTGAGAGAGAGAGAGAGATGAGAGAACATGAGAATGGTTGGGGCAGAGAGAGAGAGGGAGAGAGAGAATCTCAAGCAGGCTCCGTACAGCATGGAGCCCGACAGGGGGCTCAAACCCATGAACCGCGAGATCATGACCTGAGCCAAAGTTGGACACTTAATTGACTCAGCCACGCTGGCACCCCTACATCTTTTATTTTGAAGGTAGGATGTATATCTAATTCATTGGTTGTCCAAATATAACGATTGTACAATATAAATATTTGACAGTGGAATAGACTTGGAGTCTTCGATCATCTAAGGTGTCGAAAATCATATTCAGTAATTCTTTGCTGGTTGCTGATCTTTTTTTTAAAAAAAATTTTTTTTTCAACATTTATTTATTTTTGGGACAGAGAGAGACAGAGCATGAATGGGGGAGGGGCAGAGAGAGAGGGAGACACAGAATCGGAAACAGGCTCCAGGCTCTGAGCCATCAGCCCAGAGCCCGACGTGGGGCTCGAACTCACGGACCGCGAGATCGTGACCTGGCTGAAGTCGGACGCTTAACCGACTGCGCCACCCAGGCGCCCCTGCTGGTTGCTGATCTTAATAAACTAAATAAAGCATTTGTCTTCAGCTTTGTTAGTATGCTCGAGCACACATATGGAGAAGTGCATGAGCCATAACTTTATAATTCAACAAGTCATCTGAACTTACTCCACGAAAACCACTGCTCGGATGGAGACGCAGAACACCCCCAGCCCCTCTGATGCCCGCCATTTCCCACTTGCTGCCCCCAAAGTGGCCATCATTTCATCGTAAACTTGTTTTTCCCACGTTTGAATCTTATAAAAAAGAAGCCGTACGATGTGTTTGCCTTTATGTGTGGTGCATCTTGCTGAGTATTGTTTCCAAGTTTTGTTGCTATTGTTGCTTGTAGCAGTGTTGACTTATTTTTACTGTCTTCTGTATTGTGTAGCGTGCAGAATATATTTACCTGTCCTAATGTTGGTGGGCATTTGGGTGTTGCCAGTTTGGGCATATTATAAATAATGTTTCTACAAATATTCTTTCACACATTGTGTGGTGATATCTACCTGTTTCTTTGGGGTATATCGCTGTGATTGGAGTTTCTGGATGATCGGGGATCCATATATTCAGTTTAGGTAGAAATTGCCACAGTTTTCCCAAGTTGGCTATACCAATTTATCCCCCCAAGAGCAGGGTATGAGAATTTCCCTTATTTCACAAACTCTGTTACATTCACTGTCATGATTTTTTTTTCAATTTTAGCCGTTGTGTAGATATATAGTGGTATCTCATTGTGTTTAACATTTCTCGTTGATTAATAATGAAATTAAACAATTTCTCATCTGTTTATTGGCTATTTGGTTGTTTTCTTGGGTCAAAATCCTTAAAATGTGGCCATTTCCTGGTCACCAGTCCCATAAGAAAGTACTAGAAAATTTCAGGTATTTTTCCTGTTTCTCTATGAGATTGTCTGTCATTATAAATTTTAGGAATTTCAGATATAGTATATAGACTAGCCTTTTGCTGACGAAATATATGTTACCAGTGTATTTTCCTGTTTTATAGTTTGCCTTTTAACTCCCCTAATAATATCTTTTAAAGTATACTTTATTTTTCGAGCAGTTTTATATTCACAGCAAAATTGAGCAGAAGGTACAGAGAATTCCCATAGTGCCCTTGCTCCCACATACTCACAGCCACCCCTACTTTCAAAATCCTGAACCACCGTGCTATGTTTGTTATAACTGATGAGCCTATATTGACGTCATTATCACCCAAAGTCCACAGCTTATGTTAGAGTTCACTCTTGGTGTTGTACATTCTGTGGGTTTTGATAAATGTATAATGACAGGTGCTCACTTTAACGGTGTCTCTTGATCGAAAGAATCTCCTAGTTCTAATGTAGTTAATTTTATGAATTCTTTTCCTCATGGTGAGTGCTTTTGGTGTCTTGTTTAAGACATCCTTATTCATGGGGCGCCTGGGTGGCGCAGTCGGTTAAGCGTCCGACTTCAGCCAGGTCACGATCTCGCGGTCCGTGAGTTCGAGCCCCGCGTCAGGCTCTGGGCTGATGGCTCAGAGCCTGGAGCCTGTTTCCGATTCTGTGTCTCCCTCTCTCTCTGCCCCTCCCCCGTTCATGCTCTGTCTCTCTCTGTCCCAAAAATAAATAAACATTGAAAAAAAAAATTAAGACATCCTTATTCTTATTAAACTTGCTATTAAATTCACCTCGTCTGATAGTTCGCCTGTAGGTAAACTTAGTGGAGACGTAGAACTTATCCAAAGAGACAGAGATCTAGATATAGAACCTATCCAAAAGTATGACATCTTCTTTTCCAGTCTTTATGTAGTTTTTTTCTTTTTCATACCTTATTTCAGTGGCCAGGCTCTTGATTATGTTGAATAGGAGTGGTGATTATGGGCACCCATTTCTTTTTGTGATACGAGGGGGAAATCTTTCAGCATTTCACCATTAAGCATGAGGTTTCTTTTAGATTTTTTTATAGATATCATTTATCACATACGTACCTTTTTATAGATGATTTTAAAATCATGACTGCGTTTTGAGTTCTGTCCCATCCTTTTTGAGTCTATCGAGATGACTGTTGTTATTGATTCCTAGCTAAACTCCTCTGCAGTAACAGGACACCATCTCCATCTTTCAAAGTTTGCAGAGACTTGTTTCATGGCCCCACCCATGGCCAGTTTTCATAAAAAATTGCTTACACACTAGGAAATAAGGTGTTCTGCAGGTTGGGGGAGAGTGCTCTCTGTATTGCAGTGAAGTTTGTTAAGTATGTTGTTCAAATCTTCTATGTCCTGATTAATTTTCTGTCTACTTAGTCCATCCAGTTTTTGAAAGATAAGCTGAAATCTCTTAATAAGATTGTCAATTGGTATCTCCTCTTAGGGCTATGCATTTTTACGGTTCATGTTTTGAGGCTGTTATTGAGGATATATATATATATATTTATAATCCCTTCCTGATAAATTAATCCTTTCATTATTGTGAAATGTGCCTCTTCCTCTCTAGTGATGTTTATTTTCTTAAAATATCCCTTGGTATCAGTACAGTGATGTCAGCTTTCTTTTGGTTTGGGTTCCATTTTTTCCTTTAAACTTTTTTTGTGCCCTTCTACAAAATTGATCCTTGTGAGATGTATCTACTTTTATTTCTTTTGTATTCAGTCAATCTTTGTCTAGTAACTGGAGTATTTAATCTCTTTATTAGTTTAATTACTGGGACATTTTGGTTTCAATTGATCACCTTACTGTTTGTGTTCTATTTGTGTCTCCTTTTCTCTTTGATATTCCATTTTTTCTCCATCAACTTTTTATTTATGTATGTTGTATTCCTATTGTGGCTTACTCAAGAAAGTACAACATGCAGTGTATCCTTGAACTGGCAAGATTAAAGATAAATTAATACTCTGAGTTCTTCTCACTGCAATGACCTGACCACACTCTTACCCCTCTCGGTCCCCTTCTATCTTTCATTTTATTGTTATTAGATGTTTTTATTGTTTTATGCAGCAATCATTAATATAGACTTAACTTCATATTTTTCTTTTCTGTGATAGTTTTTCCCTTAGATCTGTCTGCAATCCTCTAGTTTCATTTTCTTTCTTCCCAGAGACCATATTTTAGCGTCTTCTTTAGAATGGATCTGTGGATCGGGGTGCCTGGGTGGCTCAGTCGGTTGAGCGTCTGACTTCAGCTCAGGTCATGATCTCTCAGTTCATGATTTCGAGTCCCGAATCAGGCTCTGTGCTGACAGCTCAGAGCCTGGAACCTGTCTCCCTGCCCCTCCCCTGTTCATGCTCTGTCTCTCTCTGTCTCAAAAATAAATAAACATTAAATAAAAAAATTTTTTTAGAATGGATCTATGGACGACAAATACTCTAGCTTTTGTTTCCCTGAAAATGTATTCACTTGCCTTTATTTGCAAAGGGTATTTTTGTCAAGTATAGAATTCTATGTTGGCAGTTTTAATCTTCCAGTCTTTTGAGGCTATCGTTCTATTGTTTTATGACTTTCACTGTTTCCATTGGAAAGTCAACTGTAGGGGTGTCTGGGTGGCTCCGTTAGTTAAGCGTCTGACTCTTCATTTCGGCTCAGGTCATGAGCTCATGGTTTGTGAGACTGAGCCCTGCATCAGGCTTTGCACTGACAGCCTGATTGGGATTCCTTCTCTCCTCTCTCTCTGCCCCTCCATCTCTCTCCCTCTCTCTCTCTCTCTGTCTCTCTCTTTCAAAATAAATCAATAAATTAAAAAAAATGTTGGCTGTGATCATATTGTTGCCCCTCTGAAGGTGATAAGTATCTTTCTCCATCTGCTATTTGGAGTTTTGTCTTTATTTTGGATTGTGAGAAGTTTTACAATGATATCCCTGGGTTTGTGTGTGCTTGTGTTTCTGTCTACTTGTGGTTTTTATGTATTGTGTTTGTGGCTTACGGTGCCTCTTGAAATTGTAGCTTGATACAGCTTTCATCAGTTTTGAAAAATTCGTAGCCATTATCTCTTCAAATACTGTTTTTGCCCTATTCTCTCTTTCCTTCTCTTTTGGGCTTTTGGGACTCCAATTACATATAGCTT
Source organism: Puma concolor (assembly GCF_028749965.1). Classification (NCBI taxonomy): domain Eukaryota; kingdom Metazoa; phylum Chordata; class Mammalia; order Carnivora; family Felidae; genus Puma; species Puma concolor. The sequence goes on along the minus strand of NC_141677.1, from coordinate 6,163,008 downwards.
AGACCTTTCCTTTATGATCCCACATCCTGTATCCTTTTTTTTTTCTGTTTTTTTTAAATTATTTTTCTCTCTTTTTGTGTGTTCCAAGATTTTATTTAAATTCAAGTAAGTTGGGGTGCCTGGGTGGCTGAGTCGGTTAAGCGTCCGACTTCGGCTCAGGTCACGATCTTGCGATCTGTGAGTTCGAGCCCTGCGTCGGGCTCTGTGCTGACTGCTTGGAGCCTGGAGCCTGTTTCAGATTCTGTGTCTCCCTCTCTCTCTGACCCTCCCCCGTTCATGCTCTGTCTCTCTCTGTCTCAAAAATAAATAAATGTTAAAAAAAAATTAAAAAAAAAAATCAAGTAAGTTAACGTATAGTGTAGTATTGGTTTCAAGAGTCGAATTTTGTGACTCATCAGTTATACATAACACCCAGTGCTCATCCCAACAAGCGTCCTCCTTAATGACTATCACCCATTTAGCCCAGCCCCCACCCACTTCTCTCCAGCAGCCCTCGGTTTGTTCTCTGTGTTTAAGAGTCTCTTACAGTTTGCCTCCCTCTCTGTTTTGATCTGATTTTATTTTTCCTTCCCTTCCCCTATGTTCATCTGTTGTGTTCCTTCAATTCCATATGGTGAAATCGTATATTTGTCTTTCTCTAACTGACTTATATTTGCTTAGCATAATACACTCTAGTTCCATCCATGTCATTGCAAATGGCAAGATGTCATTCTTTCTGATGGCTGAGTAATATTCCATTGTATATATGTGTGTGTGTGTGTGTGTGTGTGTGTATGTACACACACATACATACCACATCTTCTTTATCCATTCATCTGCTGATGGACATTTGGGCTCTTTCCATAACTCAACTCTAGTTGATAGTGCTGCCGTAAACATTGGGGTGCATGTGACCCTTTGCGTAAGTATTTTTATATCCTATTCTTTTTCATTTCTTATTCTATTTTCTTTGGATTTATCTTTTAGCTTACTAATTTTGTCTCCTGCAGTTAAATACAACTACAGAATTATTAAAATTCAGCTACTGAATATTTTCAGTTCTAAGTTTCAATTTCTTTTATAGTTGCCAGTTTTCTCTTGAAGTTACCAACATTTTCACCACATTCCTTAAACATATTTGTCACAAATATTTAAAAGTCCGTATCAGGTAGGCTACCTCGGTGGCTCAGTTGGTTGAGCAGTGGACTCTTGATTTTGGCTCAGGTCGTGATCTGATGGTGGTGGGATCGAGCCCCTTGTCGGGCTCTGTGCTGAGTGTGGAGCCTGCTTGAGATTCTCTCTCTCTCTCTCTCTCTCTCTCTCTGTCTCCCCCTGCCCACCCCTCTCCCCTGCTTATGTGTGTTCTCTGTCTCTAAAATAAAATAAAATAAAGATTTTTTTAAAAGTCCCTATCAGGTAATTTCATTATCAGGATTCCCATTGGTCTGCGTTTGTTGTATACATTTATTTTTTCTTAGATTTATGTTTCTTTGTCTCCTGGTGTACCTGTTTCTGATTGAATCCTGGGTGTTGTGTGTGAAAATGGGAGATGATCTGAGACTCTGGTCTAGTGCTCGCCCTCTGCTGAGGACTTGCTTTTGCTCTTGAAGGGCAGGCTCTTAACCCCCTCGTGGATACAGCAGGTTCAAAGCAGGGTTTCTGTCTGCAGAGTGCTGGATTGTTACCAGATTTGGCCTTCATGGTTTTGAGCCGGTTTGGCCTGAACTTCAGTTCTGTCCCTCTGGCCCCATGAGGCATTTAGAAGCTTTGCCTAGCTTCTTAGCCTCTCAGCTTCTAATGTATACTCCATTATTTATCTTCTTTAGGAGTGTTTTGTAACTTGTATAGTGCACCAAAAAGAACACTGAATGTTGGGTTTACTGCTCTGGACTATGCTCTTCTCTGAGATGTTAGCCCTTCAAATGCTATTGCTCAGAAGCCCGAAACATTTTTTGGAGCAGGGGGCGAGATTTTCTAGTCATTCTTGGTGGGACCATTTGCCAGAAACAAGCTAACCCTTTATCAATAGAAGAAGTTGATAAGAAAAACTCTTGAATAAATACCAAACAAGTACTGTCTAATTAAAAGGAGGCAAATGGGTTGAAAAGAAAGGAACAAAGAAGCTATTTGCATCCACGGTATCGAAAGTTTTGAAAATAATAAGATCTCAAAACCAGTTTTTTAGAACTTCAGGGGCATTTGGATGGCTCAGTCGGTTGAGTGTCTGACTTGGGCTCAGGTCACGACCTCACGGTTCATGAGTTCAAGCCCTGCATCGGGCTCTGTGCTGATGGCTCAGAGCCCACTTGGGATCCTCTGTCCCTCTCTCTCTGCCCCTGCCCCACTTGTATATTCTCTCTCTCTCTCTCTCTCTCTCTCTCTCTCAAAAACAAACATTTAGAACTTCAGTGTACAGTTTTAGAGCAACACTGATGTTTATTTTAATTTCTAACTTGAAAAAAATTGGAAAACTTTATATACTGTTGGAAGTGGATGCCAGTTGTTGGCTTCAGTGACTTGACATTTGTCCTTGTGACGACTGATGTCACAGGTGATCAGCATTGGCATTTGTGGTCAATAAGTTAATGGATGCTTCACATTTCAAATAAATACTTTGATAAGAATCACTATTTTCTAAGGTAGCGTGGTCCCATTTAACTGTATAAATGTCCACTTTCCTTTTGTAGGACCAGAGAAGTTCTAACAAATAGCTTAATCATTTGAAGATCTGCCAATTAACGTCGAATGGAAGCCAATATGATTTACCTGCTAATTTTACAATGCATGTGGTAAACAAGCATAGTCAAGATGTTTTTGCTCGATGTGGAATGGAAAATTTGAACAGTAGAGGGTGCAATTGTACCTTTAGTTCTGTATTTTAGCCTTCAGAAATTAGTATTTAATAGCCAAGGGGAAAATGTGAAGAATGTACTGTTTGCCGAAGCTGTGTACTATTTATGGAAATGTAATTAAAATAAACCATGCAAAGGAGAAGTATGCATTTCATAACCATTTGCTTGCCTCATACTTATAAAAAGTGACAAAATCTCAATTAGAACCCATTTTTTACCAACTATTATTTTAACTGAATAAAATATTTACTCTGTAGAAAGGTATACATATCTCGATGTGGTGTTTTTCTTTTATAGAGCTTAATTCTTTGTAATCATACATGTGTTTCCCCCTTAGGAAATCCTGCATCCAAAAAGATTATGTATTTTGATAACTTCAGCATGAGACTCCTGTGTCTTGGGAGGAAAACTAAGAATAGGAACCAGTAGAGATAAATAAGGCAATGACAAGAGAGTTCTTACACTCACATAGTTATTGACACTTAGGTTTTATTGGAGATTCAGAAATTTCAGGAGGTTGCAAATCAGATTCTTAGGTCTCCATTCAGACTCAAGCAGCATTATATAGTTGCATCGTAAGGCTTCACGTGTAAAGACTTGTGGTTTGTGCGTGTACAAATCTTTGAGTCTTTATCTCCAAATCTGACTCTGTCCATGCAAGGGGAGGTCTCCTATTATTTTTTTCATAGGTGAACGTTGAGCTTAGGTTTTTGTAATCTTGTTGAAAGTTACCTTTATTTCAAAACCTATATTCAAGTACAGTAAGCTTGGAGAACTTAGGAAGCCTTTTTGCAGACTTTGTGAAATTATAGGAAACATCTACTTCTCATTCCGTGTGTGTGTGTGTGTGTGTGTGTGTGTGTGTGTGTGCGTGTGCACAAAGTATCTACTTCTATCTTTTGGTTTTGTGGAACAGCTGTTTAACATTGAGATTCGTGCTAACACCCAAAGGTTAGCACATCAGGGTGCAGTGGACTGTGTTGGTAAAGTTCTGATTTCATTTGAAGGGCCAATTTATTTTGATACTCTGATATTCTATAGGAAGAGCAAAAGAAAGTACAAAAGAGAGGAGAAGGAGAGAAGTATACCTACTTTACGAATTACATTATTGGATTAGAAGTATTTTTGGAGATTAATTTGGTTTTTGAACTTTGTTTCAAGCTGAACTTCCAAAGCTATTATAGATGAAGTGAGCAGGGTTGGGTTATCAGCCCTGGTGAAACTTACAAGCACCTTAATTCGAAGCATCTGTTTTCAAAATAATATCAGGAGGCATTAATAGTTTTTGAAAAGAAGCACTAAGGGGGACTCTTAAAAACAGGTCAACTGCAAATGCAGCAGTCAGCTTTTTTAAAGGAGTAGCTAGAGCTAGGGAAGAAACAAAAGAAAGAAATTGCAAACTGGATGGGGTTAGAGATGCTGCCAGTGTTATATCAAAGAGCATTGAACCTTGAAGACAATGTATTATAAACCTAAAAGTAAGAAAGACTCCGGGATTCTGGTGATTTAAGAGTACATTGAGACAGTAGATTGTCTGGGTGCATTTTTTTTTTTCAATTTATTTTGACTAACAGCAGCAACAACAACAAACCCCCCCCAAACGCTCCTTTCTTCCACCGTCCCCACCCCCCACCTGTGAAAGCCACCAGTCGGCTCCCTTCAGGTTTGTAAGTGTAATGTGAGAATGTGGCTGGATAGCAAATATTTTTTCCCAGAAATACTCAAGGTGACAGGTAGCAAGCGGTTATCATGGGACTTAAGCAGGGACTTTGAACATGTTCAAGGAGTGATGCCTGTGTTCTTTCTTCTGCATAAAAAACCCCACAGTTTTCAACTAAGCCTCTGATGTGTTTGACTTATTGCATATAGAAGGGACACACAGAATTATGGAGAGCTAAAACATCAGTTGTCAGAAAAATCACCATGTCCTAGTTTTTGTGTCACTTTTTGCTGTCATGTGACAGACAAATTCATTACCTGTATTCACTTCTAAGCTGTGTTTACCATGTTGATGTTGGTTTTCATTTTATGTGTATATATATATATATATATACACATATACACACACACATACACATACATACACGTACATACATATACAGTTGAACATATATACACATATATACAGTTGAATACACACACACACACACACACACACACACACAGTTGACCCTTGAACAACGTGGGGGTTAGGTGTGCTGACCCAGGTGTGGTTGAAAATGCACGTGTAATTTTTGACTCCCCCAAAACAACTACTAATAGTCTGCTGTTGACTGGAGGCCTTGCCAATGACATAAACAATGATAAACAATGATCAACATATATTTTGCTTGTTATGTGTATTGTATACTGTGTTCTTACAATAAAGTGAGCCAGAGAAAAGAAAATGTTATTAAGGGAATTGTAAGGGAGAGCAAATACATTCATAATTCTATACTCTATCAAAAAAAAAATTCATGTGTAAGTGGACCCACCCATTTCAAACCTGTATTGTTTATTCAAGGGTTAACTGTATACACACACACACACACACACACACACACACACACACACACACACACATGTTCCAGGCTAATTTTGGTCACAATATTTTAGTTTCAAAGGTTTTGTGTAAGGGGATTGTTTTCACTTTTGAAGCACCTGTGAAGGGCAACAGATACCACAAATATTTCCTGGAAGAACGTAGGAACTGGGTGCTCTTTCAAAAGCAGACAAACATGTGACTTGCAGACTTCCTGCCAGAGACCTGCGATTCAGGACAGCTGCTCACAGGGGCGGTTGTACTGAGGTTCCCGAGCCTTATGACGCGTGCGCTCCCAAATGACACCCCAAGCGAGGGCTGCCGACTCTGAAGGCCATCTCCATCTGTGTCGCATCCGTGGATATTCATTTTGGTTTGATGGTTTAATCTTTTGGTGGGGAAAAGGCAGAAAGGGACGAATTTTCTGTTTATCGGTGGTGGTGTGTGATACTAAATATTTCTTGAATTCATTCATTTAGTCTATGCAACTAACAGATATACAGGGAGGGCTTGTTTTAGGTTTTGGTGGATGAAATAGAATTCCTAGTTTTCTTGGAGTTTACCGTCTAATGATAAGATAGCTCTGTAGCAAATATTTTCAAATATCCTTGAAACTAATATATAATTATACATCGTAAGTTCTGTTATAAGGGAAAATATCATGGGGATGATCTGGAAGGATTATCAGAGGAAGTGATATTTGGGTAGAGAAGTGAAGAATGAGTTCAATGAGTTCATGACTCAAAAGATAGAAATGGTGATCGGGAAGTGATGGGGTGGAGATTTTAGGGTTGCGAAATGGGTAAGGTGAAGGATCTCAAAGGCAGAAAGAGAATCACCAGTGGAAAAGCTCTGAGATGTTACAATGAAATTGCTTGGTGCCTGGAGACTTGTAAGAACTCAAAGGTCAGTATGACACTTAGGTAATTAATTATTAATCAATTGCTCTCCTGATTTCAGCCCCATTGTAATTTTTCCTTGACCATTTTCCCAGCGGGAGCAAAATCCAAAGACCTGCCTCCTTTGAAAGACAGGAAACGTGACTGTGGGTCAAATGGCAACAATGTTAGTTAGTCCTTCCTGTAAGCACCAGACTGGGCATGTGTTCAGGTCTTCTGTCCTGTCATTGACTGTGGTCATAGACTGGGTGAATTGTGACTTTAAAGGGAAGGTACTGTGGTCTGTAGTCTTGTTGGTGGATCAGGAATTATCGCTGTGTTATGTAAATACCCATAAGGGATTTCACAAACGGGGGAGCTGTTTATTAAAAGTATTTTTAATAAGTTGCCTAATTTACCTTTAAACATTCACTCTCGTAAATACTTAGGTTCAACACTTAAAACATTAGATGAAAGAAAGCCTAGTTGTTTAAATCAACTGTATACATTCACTCTACTTATTTTGGAGATTCATAATACATATCGGAAATTTAGAAGTTCTTTGGAATAACTATGCAGAAAGAATTCTGTTTCAATGAACTTTGCTCAGTGTCTCCCAAGCATTTTTGACCCTGAACACTCCCCCCTCCCCCTTTTCAAGGAACTAGTGTTCTTTAGTTCACCCTTGGAGGAAACACTGCGTGTTAGTATATACTCGTTTGGTGAGAGCTCTCGGATTACAGGATTGCTAGAAAGGCTGTTCGCTGACCACTGAGTTTAGCTGTTGTAGCAGCTGTTACCACATGCTTCTTCTTGGTTATTTGTGTTTTCTTCATTAATGCTTCTGATTTCTCACAATCGGATATTCCCTGGTTGCAGAATATGAAAGTCATGTACTGTGTTAAACATTCGCTTTGTAGAGAGATTGGTGATTAAAAGAACGTGTCCTGAGAATATTATATTAAAATACAAAATTCTTTTTAGGAAAATACCAATGTAATAAGGTTTTAAATGCTGTATGTTTCAATGAGTTTGGAAGTATGTCTTTACTGTCTTTTGTGAACATTCTTCAAGTACTCCACTGGGAAATATTAAATGAACAAAATCATCTCTTGGCACATTCTGAAGTTATTATTACCTTAAAAATGTCTCAAATGGTCTAAGACCGATTACGTGATTTCAGGGAACCAATCCAGTATCACCACCTGAATTTTGAGAGTTTTAGGTAAGGTTTACGGTGTTACCTTTTCATTTGTACGAATTGGAGACAATTGTTCTCTTTGCTGGTGATGACGTCTTTCGTATCACAAGGGATTTTAAAACCTTGCAGTGGGAGGAAGGCTGAACTGCTCTCGTCCGAGAAATGAAAAAAGTTAATCTAGGTGCTTTACCGTGTTTCCGCAAGTAGATCTCTGTCAAATAAGGTGGGATGCAAAAGATTTGGGGTGCGTCCATCTTTCCTTTGACATAAATGAGGATTGGTTAGGAGGGTGCGGTTGATATGTCACACCTATGTCGCATGCGAGACTTTGAGGCTGTGCAAGCACGCGCGCGTGCGCACACACACACACACACACACACACACGCATGTGCACGCATCGTCATGTCCCATAGATCCCCATCCATGTAACAGCGATTCCTTATGTTTCGAGTGTAAGGAGATGCATGATAGAACTAATTGGACGTCCTAAAGACCCTTTAATATACTTTGTTCTCTGCAGCAAATTAAATGTTCTGAATTGGCTTTAATAACTATTACCTAGGAAGAAAGAGGAGGTAGGATTTTCAGGTGCACCGAATCAGGCTTCTGTGTGCACTGATAATAAAACGCGGGTGAAAGAAAAATATCACTGGAAGAACACGATGCCGGCAAGGGGAATGCTTGGGTTCCAAACTTGCTTCTGCCTTGAGTGGGTCGTTTGACTCCCTCGGCCTTTGCATTTCCTTAAATTTAAAATTAGGATGTTGAATTACATAATCTCAGTGGGACATTTCAGCTACAATTCTGTGATATTCATTATCGGTAAAAAAAAAAAATAAGGCCGCTTTGGCTTTTTTTTTTTTTTTTTTTTGTGGCTGCAGGTGGGGAAGGGTGGTAAGCCATATGGTCTTTGAGTTCTCTGTGTTTTGGGAGTGCTGGTGATGGAGGCAAAAATTAAGTAAACAGAGTGCACGTGGAAATGCTCTTGGGTTAGGTAAGCTTCAGCTTTGTGACTAGAGAGAGAGAGGGGTACTTGCTGTGTACGGATAGAGGGTCTGACCCGTGGAAAAGAAGCAATTTTCACTAAGATATCTGTGCTCCTAAGAGCAGCAGTTGCTTTTAGCAGTCTGCAAATAAGTATTTTGAAGACTTCCCTGTCATTTTTTCCACTTGACATTGGTATTCGACGTCGATGCTTTTCCAAGAAAGATAGATGGGTAGAATTTTGGCTGTGCTGCATGTTATGGAAAACTTGGACGGATTTTCCATAATAGCTCCCCAAATTAACTTTGAGATTTGCGTAAAAACATTCTTACGTAATGCGGTGACTCGAGACAGATCCTGAATATTCTGCCTGATAACCCAAGATCAGTACAAGTCTCTCTTCGACATTTATTTCCATGGGGCATTCTTATCTACCAGATCATGTTATGCCTGCGCTTTGAAAAATGATTTGTAAAAAATACAGTCTGGACCAGGGAGAAATCATTGAATCTTTAAAAGACGTACATGGGGCAAGGCGACTCATAATCTTCTGGTTGGTTACAAATGCCTAGTGACAATATGTGTCTCCTGGGCCCCAGCTTGCCTCTCTCTCTATCCTTGGTCCAAGGGTATGCCTTCTCAAACCTCAAGTGCCACGTCTCGACCCTCGCATGACATCCACTTGTTTTACCACTGCATTAGCCTGTCATTAAGGATGGATTTCTGGATCTCCATCTCATGGTGATGGCATAAAAGTCAAAACATCAAGAGTTTCCTGCATTTGAAGTTAGGGGATATTTACTTGGTCATTTTTTTTTTTTAACGTTTATTTATTTTTTTGGGACAGAGAGAGACAGAGCATGAACAGGGGAGGGGCAGAGAGAGAGGGAGACACAGAATCAGAAACAGGCTCCAGGCTCTGAGCCATCAGCCCAGAGCCCGACGCGGGGCTCGAACTCACGGACCGCGAGATCGTGACCTGGCTGAAGTCGGACGCTTAACTGACTGCGCCACCCAGGCGCCCCTTTACTTGGTCATTAAGTTCAAGAGGATAAAGATGAGATGATCAGAAGACTTCCTAGTGAGTCTTTTTTTTTTCCACCTACAACTTCCCTCTCCTTCGGATCTCTGATTCTCACGATGCAGATGCCTTTGTTCCTATAGGCTAATCCCTTCATTCGACGCCCCGATAAAAACCAATTCACTCAAACTTCTATCTTCTTGTTTTTCTTCCATCTTCACTGCTTTCTCAGTTTACCGATTGTAGTAAGTTCACGAGCAGAACGTAGTGCTCGTTGTTTGCTTTCAACTTTGATTACAAAACATGTAGGTTGAAAACGGCCCAGTGATAGTAGCTGTTAAATGAGATTTAAAATAAGAGTAACAATCAAAATTCACAGACTTCGGAGGTGTTCTTCTATAAGCCACATGGTATCGAATATGCTCTCAAATGCAGACGTAGTTTCCCAAATATTTGTTACTATTCTGTGGAAAGTACTGATGCATTAACGTATGAAATGATGTGCATTAAAAAAATGTTTTTTTTTAACATTTATTTATTTTTGAGACCCAGAAAGAGCCAGAGCGCGAGCAGGGGAGGGGCAGAGAGAGAAGGAGACACAGAATCCAAAGCAGGCTCCAGGCTCTAAGCTGTCAGCACAGAGCCCGACGCGGGGCTCAAACTCACGAACCCACGAGATCATGACCTGAGCCAAGGTCGGACGCTTAACCAACTGAGCCACCCAGGCGCCCCACAAAATGATGTGCATTTATAGGCCAGAAGAATCATTGAAATAGGACTGAGAAACGAAATCTATTAGGCAGGCAGGAGAGAAATTATCATGTTGCATACCCACTGTTACGTACATTCACTGGGCTTAAAATGTAGCAGAATAATAGTTTGTGAACAAAGCATTTTAAAGTCCACGTTCCATTTAAAAATTCTCCATTCATGGAAAAAATCTGGAAAGCCAAATTCCTTCCTTCTTAAACACATTTTATTTCTTCCATGATTTGGAAATGTTATTTGGAAACGGGCAGCTTCTTGAAGAGTACAGAGAAGCGTTCTTTTCGCAGACAGGGCATGTGTTCTCATGAATACTGCTTCAGGCTCCATAATAACATACCATCATTTTAAGCCGTGGAGTATAAGAATTCATTTCAACTGATATTAGGCATGACACTAATTTGGTATTAAACTCTAAGCACATTAGCAATTATGGTACAATGCACTATTACTTTCCAAATCTCTGCAGTAAGTTTTTCATCATTAATGGTTTCTGTGTTTTTTTCTTTTCCATGTGGGATATATCATGCACGGAAGTAAAACTTCAAAAAGCCAGACCATTAGAATGTTTACTTATCTCCATTTGAATATGGATTCCTGATGGCTGAGTCTATCCACCAAATATAATCATAAGAATAACCTAATTCTGTAGGAGTTAATCAAATAGCAGGTATTTTAATTATTCTGATTTATCCATAGAAAGCCAGAATGTCTGAAGTCCAGATTTTTATAAAAACAGTAAGCCGAAAAGAGAGCCTCGAATCTTTGTCTAATTCATCAAACTGCAATGAAAATTCTATCGTCTGACTTCTCTCTTGTGTAGTCCAAAGGCAGTTCCTGTGGTATATTATTATGCATTGAAATAGGATGATTGTGTTCTTAAAATACATTCATACAAACAAATGGGTGAGTGGGTTTACAATGTGCCTAAAATAATAGGTATTATCATTATAGATCGTCCTGGGGTTTACTTTTCTATCTGTAAATTTGAAGGCAAAATTTGAAAATATTTATAAAATCGGGTGGCTCAGCAATCCCGAATTTAATAGAGTGACCAACTGTCCTGGTTTGCCCAGGACCGGGGGGTGCCCAGGACTTCAGCTCTAAAACCGGGACAGTCACAAGCAGTTTCAGTATTAAAACAAGGACAATCCTAGCCCAGTGGGTGCAAGTTGGCCACCTTAAGCCAGGATGAAATGGTGCTGGAGTGAAGACAATTTTGGGAAAAAGAACTTGCAAGAATTCTTTCTCCTGCTCTTTCAGGATTTCCCCACATTTTCCTCTTTCCACCTACCCAACCCCAAAGTCAGGCTAGTTAATAGTAAACATACTCTTATCTCTGTGGATCGAGAATCAGGACTTTGGCAACATCTGGAAGCCCTGCAGAAGACAGTGAAGGTCAGGGAGTCAGGGAATGAGCTCCGTATCACGTGGTGTGGATTCGAATCTAGGCTTTGCTGTTCATTAGGCAGATGATTCCGTGCTGCCGTTTTTTTAATGGCAACTCTCAGATCTAGATTCTTAGGGGTACTTGTTCCTTGTAGCGGTTTTCCGTAAGGGGTGGTTTCCATCACTTAAAAAGCTCAGGTGTGTTTTTGTTGTTTTTGTGAGTTTTCCCTACTCAAGATGCATACATGAAATGGCAGAAGAAAATGTCATACTTAGGACTTTTCCGGGAAATGTAGCATCAGTGGAATGGACACCCAGATGACAAAGTTATCCCAGTCCTTTTGAGGCTAATTATGGCTTTAGTGAAGGGTGATAAATTCTCCAGACTTTCTTCTTTTCATAGCCAATATTATGATGAAGCTGTGTCACTGAATGCCTCATTAAATGGTTCTGAGATTCCATTAAGGAAGGCATGATAAAATTTATTCTCAATCATGAGGGGTGGGTGCAAAATTGAGGAGCATCGATATGCTACAGGTTGGGCTGGTTACTGGTAGCTCGCTTTTCTGAGGGCTGTGACAGAGAGAGACTAGCTACAATCCAGTTGTGAGTTGACTATGGTTGTGACTTGTGAGTTGACTACAGAATTTGAGAGTATGAACTCACTTCCTTCAAAATTTCACGGATCTCTGTTTTAGCATCTACCATGGAGGGTTCCCTCATGAGACAGGCAGTGGGAGAGCTCAGGAGACCCGACTCCACTCCACTCCACTCCACTCCACTCCACTCCACTCCACTCCACTCCACTCCGTCTCAGACTTGTGTAGTCACTGCCTGGGAAGCAGAAGGTAGACTTGTGCCTGATCTCTGATTCTATGGTTTAGTTTACCATGAGACAGGTCGTCAATTTGTCTGTTGAAATGTAAGTACAGGACCTTGATTTTTCTCATAGAATTTATATCTAGCATTTACCAATACAGTAGCAAATATGTTTAAAGAGGGGGAGAGAGAGAGGGAGAGAGAGAGAGAGAGAGAGAGAGAGAGAGAGACTGAGATCACTCAAAAGATTGAGATGCAGAGCCAGATCCCTTCAGATCTAAACAACCAGTCAAAAGCATCATTGAAAAACGTACTTAAAATATTTATTTTGACTTCAAGAATGGAAAAGTCAAGAATTCTGGATGTTGCATGTACAATTATAAAGTCAGGGGGAAATTCAATTATTTTGGTAATATAGGCTAATATAACCAAATATATTCTTATACCTTGAATACTTTTTCAAAGTGTAGGTCGACTGTAATAATCATGTGTTTTGGCTGTTTACTTTCTTTGCATGGATTATAGCAGGCTCCTGATTCTCAGGATGGGATTCCTCATGGGATGTACATTTTGTATCACAACAATGAAATGTAGGATGGATATATCCTGTACTTGCATGTAGATATGAAAGCTTAAATAGTGAAAATTATTTACATGACTTAGTGGAAAAAATTTCACTTGTATCCAAAATACCTGTTTTTTTTTGGGGGGGGGGTTTTTTTTTTTGGTTGAAGGGCTATTTTTTTTAATTTCCTTTGTGGATGTTGACAGGCTTTCTTAAAAATGAAGAAGAATCTTCTCTACTTTGTGCTGCCCAAAGACATTTAAGTTACACCATTTAAGCCTCAAATGAACCTTAAAACATAACCCTGCTTAGTGGTTGTCTGATGATCCCCCCTGTACCATTGCCTCGGATATATTTTTAGATATAATCGCTTGGCCTCAGGGCCCCAATGTAGATCTATAGGAAAAAGGCAGTTAGTGCTAAACATTTTCTTATGGGATTAAAGAATTTGCATAGGTTAAATAAAAATAAGAATTTGGCCTTTTGCCTGGGACAAGGAAATTGTCACATATGCTCTTTTTTAGAATAGAGTCCTATACAAAGTCACAGTACCTCTACTCGATTTAGTTTTAATTAAAACAACAATTAGAACTATTTCACTGCTGTCGGTATTTGTAAATTACTTATGTTCTGTTCACTAGGAATGAAAATGTTTCGGGAATTATCCACCTTGTGTGTCACATTCCAAAGTAAATGCATTTCCCTGTTGGAAAGCAGAACATTTAAGTGTCTTCTAACACCTAATGCTAAGAGCATTAGATCATGATCTTAGTGAAGATGTTTAGGATATGTATCCTTTCTCATGTATTCCTCTGATGACAAACAAATACACGTTGAATCAAAAAGTTTGTTCATGTGCCATTGGCTAGTGTTTTTTTTTTTTTTTTCCTCTTTGCTTAGAAAAAGTTGTGTATTCAAAAGTAAGAGCGAAAATTTTTTTGAGACCGATATATTCACTCTTGGCTACGTTTAGATTGCGGTGAATAGTTCTGGATTGCAATTCGATTTTAATGTATTTTCTATCAGCTTTGTTTGACTGCGAGGGAATGGCCCAATAGAGCATTGGTTTGTGACACTGAGCGCCCAAGAATAGCAATCAGGACTGCTATAAAAGATGCTCTGAAGTTGGGTGAGTCCATGAAGAAGATTTAGATAAATATTAGGAATTTAGGTAAGCGGTGAGTAAATATTGGTAGATTCTAAACATGTGTTCAGGTGATGGGCGCGTTCCCCTCCCACAGAGAGAGCTCACTTGTCATTTCAGGAACTACTGAGTGGGCAGAGCTGAGTGGACGGGGAGAGGTGGGGCGGTGTGGCTTTCGGTTCTGCAGCCCATCTGGGCCCCCCCTCTTGTCATGATCCCTCCCCACAGTTTGCGTCTTGCCATTCAAGTGTAAGGATACAGTTCTCACAGCTTGATCGCCAGAGATGGAATCTTTTTGAAGATCTTAGTTCCATTTCCCGATGGACTTTTTGGAGCTCGGCGATGATGCTTCCCGCCGCCCCCTTCCCCGGCCCCCCACCCCGAAATAGCAAATGGCAGAAGCCAGGCCCTCCGTAAAGTCTTCCGCAGACACTAGCTCGGGCTGGGGTGGGGCGGGGAGAGCCGAGCGGCCTTCCAGGGCCCAGACCTGACGGGGAGAGTTCACGAGTGTGAGTCCGGAGGGGGCGGGCGGGCGGGGGGGCAATCGGCAGGGGCCCGAGAGAGCCGCCCCCGCCGGGCGCCACGCACCAGAAGCCCCGCCCCCCTCGCCCCTTCCCCAAAGGCACCTGCGCGCCGCCGGGACGCCCTCCCGCCGCCGCTCCTCTCCTCCGGGAGGCAAGTTTGTGGTCCAGCGCCAGCCACCTGTGCGAGGCGCTCCCCGCGGGCAGGGTGGCGTGAGCGAGGCCACCGCGCGGCCACGCAGCTCGCGAGCCTCCGGCGGGGAGGCCGGCGGCCAGGAACCTCCGGACCCCGGGGCGCTCCGGCGGCCGAGCCCGCCCTGCCCGGGGACGCGGCCGGGAGCGCAGCCCCGCGGCCCCGAGGCCGGGGCGCCCGGTGGCGGGGGCGGGGGGCGGGTGTCCTCCCCCGCGTGCCCCCACCCCGAAGTGGCGCGCCCGCCCGCTGCGCCCCGCCTCCAGCCCTGCGCCCGCCGCGGCTCCCGGCTCAGTCCCGGCGCGGACCCGCCGCCTCGCGGCCCCCGCGCTCAGCCTCCCCGGCGCCCCGACAAGTGGGGATCCGCACGGAAAGTCGGCGGCGGAGCGGCGGACTGGGCATGCTCAGAAGCCAGGGCTGGCTGGCTCTGGGCTCGAGTAGGAAGCGTCTGCACTCGGGAGGCGGCGGCGACTTTGGGGAAAGTTGACCGGAGCGGGGAGCGAGCCCCCGGGCGCGCGGCAGCGGCAGGAAGGCGGCCCGGCGGCCCGGCGGAGCATGGGCACCCTGCGGGATTTGCAGTACGCGCTCCAGGAGAAGATCGAGGAGCTGAGGCAGCGGGATGCGCTCATCGACGAGCTGGAGCTGGAGTTGGACCAGAAGGACGAACTGATCCAGAAGCTGCAGAACGAGCTGGACAAGTACCGCTCGGTGATCCGGCCGGCCACCCAGCAGGCGCAGAAGCAGAGCGCCGGCACGCTGCAGGGCGAGCCGCGCACCAAGCGCCAGGCGATCTCCGCCGAGCCCACCGCCTTCGACCTGCAGGACCTCAGCCACGTGACCCTGCCCTTCTACCCCAAGAGCCCACAGTAAGCAGGGGAGCCGCGGGTCTCGGTCTTGGGTGTGGGCCCCCGCCCCGCGCGTGCCATGTCTGTGCTCGGGCTCCGAGGCGTTGCAGCCGTTGTGGCGGGCGCTCCGCGCGCGCCCTGCACGCTCCTCCGAGCCGCGCTCGCTGCGCCCCCGCCGCCTTGCTGTCTTTGTCAGATGTCGGGCTATTTTTGCAAGATAGACACGCACGTTCGTGTATGCCACCCGGGGTGCATAGTTGGAACGCGCCCCAGGTGTGTGTGTGTGTGTGCGTGTGCGTGAGTGTGAGCGAGCGAGCGAGCGAGCGTGAGAAGACGAATGAAAAGCCCCGTCTCCCAAACACCCCGGCGAACCTGAACCTGCCCGGCCGGAAAATCCTAAATGCAGGCTCATCGGACTCGAAATGAAATGCGTCTGTTGTCACCCTTACTTTCTCTGCTCCGGCGGCTCTCCCGGATTTCTCTACCTGCTGGCGACAATCGCCCGCACCCCTCCAACCTGATGTGCTGTCATCGCCAAAGTGTCAAAAATAAGCAAATGCGCATATAAAAGGGAAGGTTTTTGTTTGTTTGGGTTTCATCTCCCGAACTGGATGGCACTGACAGCCCGCAAATGGAAGCCTAGTCTGTTGATTTAAAATTTTTTTTTTTCTTCATAACACGCGAGGGAGACCGTTGCTTGTTTTCCTTAAGGAATTTGCGTGATGTTGCCTGTGAGGTGCCTCGGTCTGCTGGGAGGGCTGCGTGTGTCCAGGGTCCAGTGTGAGAACTACACTTACCTTTATCGACACTGTGAACACAGTGTTTGCCTTACTCCTGGCTTCTGATGCAACCGCTCTGGTAGGGCTCTTGCGTTGGGAGAACTGTGTTCTGATGTCAGTGGGCTTCATAACTTGGGTAGGAAAATTGAACACAACTTGTTATACGCCTTAGGGAGAGCATGGTGGTAGGACCGTGAGATTAACACGCAGCGAGGGAGAATACCCAAACGGATGGTGTTTTTAGTGGATAGATAATGCCATAATCGGTAAAATGAAAGATTTTGCTACTGTATTTCTAACTACATCACACTGGCTGTTTGACACGTGTTACATAATAATGCAAGCTTTCTTGGAACCCTTCGCTTCACAAACACAAGGAATTAATATAAGGAGAAGGGGTAAACGCGGGATTGTCTCCCTTTGTATTTATCGGGTTTAGGGGAGCCATCGGGCATGTACTGATGATACTTCTGAAAACTTAAGAGTTGTACCATCATCTGTTGGTTCCCATAGAGGTTTTGCTGTTCCTCCCGCAGGTTTAGCTTCAGAGGGAGTTTGCATTCTCGGAGAGTGTGGGGAAGAAACGATGAGGGTAAACACTGCTGAGATTCTGACCTCACCAAGTGGCCCTGATCAGTAGACTTAGATCTGCCTCGGAAACCTGAGCGATTCACATCTACTTCAACTTCTTCCAGTAAATTGATTTGCAGTCCTGACATGCTCGCCTATTTTAGCTAACGAGGTACACGGCCATCTCTCCTGGGCCAAGTTTTGCATAATGAAAAAATAACTCAAAGACAGCTCTCTGCATTTTTAGGCATTGCATAGGCTCTCATTTTAGTATCTGCAGGACTTTGGAGTAACACGGAGAAAACTCCACTTTTGTAAAAGGACCATTTTAATGCGTTTTATAATGGAGCATGATCAAGCCGGCTGATAACTCCAGTGAAACATTCGATCAGAGAAGATCTGGAGGAATCCAGGCAGTGGGGAATGAGCTGTAGAATGTGGCAAGTTGTAGAAGCCTCTCAGTGTTTCACATGTAGAACAGCCAGATTTTTTTTTTTTTTTTTTATTTTGCAAATCCCTGGTGGAAAATGAAATTAGTGTGGTGGCAAATAAGTCACCCCATTCTGTTACAACAAACGTTGTATCTATCGGGCAGCGCTGTGCGTTCTGATATTTATTTAATAACTTGTGCTTTGAAGAAATCAGCTGTTACGGTATCACCATGATGGTTTTGGTGATTTCTGAGGGATTCTATTGAAGAACACGATGGAATGTCTTCCAAGCTTAAATAATTTTGGAAAAACATCTGTTCTTTTTTCACACTTACATAAAGAAAACTAGAATAAAATTGGCTGAAGTGGCATAGTGTACCTTTCTTGAAAGAGAAGTTATATTGTATGCAAAATGATTATACCTTTGCCATCTGGATGAGGGTGTAAGACAGCTCCACAAAGGATCAGGAAAACTTGGCAACCCCACGAAGACTTGCGTGAATTTCCATTTCTCTGCTGCTGAATAATTTGATCATGCAGACTTACTGGCAACAAGTGTTTGTGTTTCACTTCCGGTGCAACTTAAATGTCGTTACCTTTCTTCAACTCACACACAGAGGATTGTGAGTTCGAGGTGAAAGGAAACCATCTCAGTAGCCTAAAATGGATTTCGGATTCACGTTCATGGGAGCGTTCTGTTCTCTTTTCATCAGATGTAGGTAACTGCCCAGCTCTGAGGATTATAATTTTTTTAAAAAACCTTCCCTTTTCCTTTTTGAGTGATTTTCGATCACTTAAAAAACAGTGTTGAAATAGTGTGAAATGTAAACTATTAATTCATTTTAACATTTTCGGTTTGGAATTTTCCCTGAAAGCTGGGAATTGGAGGGAAGGCTGGGTCAGAGCCAGGGAGCTCCTGCTGAACCTGTGTGTGTGTGTGTGTGTGTGTGTGTGTGTGTGTGTGTGTGTGTGTTGGGGGCATGGGGGTGTTCTCATTTCTCTCTTTCACACCAGCGTAGAAATAGCCCTTAAGCCCTCTGTGTGTTACCAACGTGAAGCAAAGAACCGTTGCAGAAGTTGGCACTATGTTCCACAGCTACGAGAACGTAAAACTCTGAGGCTATACGTTTTGAAATAAATCGAGCAAATAACCCCTTGAAGATGAAAAAAAAAAAAAACCACACCGCATTTTATGAGATAAGATAGTCTGTTGGTTATATACATAGGATGGTTCTTTTGGACTTTTAAAGTAATTTTATTTCATGATCTTCCATTCCTGAAAACTGACTCTCTAATCGGCTGGGACATTGACTAGTATTTGGAGCCCGACCCTTTACCTACTGAAAATACCTTCAAATCCCTTCCATTCTGCTGTCTCAGTCTTCTGCGTTCTCTCAGTCGGGCTGCACAGACTTATGTTCCTGTAAAAACTTGTTAGTGTCTCTGGATTTTTGTTCAGCTGGTGCCTTTCACCCCAGAGGCAGCTGAATTTCAGAGAGTGATGATGTGTTTTATAACATTTCACTCTTGGGTTGTGAAATAGTTTGGAAGAACGGAGGACGAAAAGAAACATATTTTCTTATTTTTAGGGAGGCGTTGCTTTTTTTTTTTTTTTTTTTAAGTTTTTAAATGTTTATTTTTGAGAGACAGAGAGAGACAGAGAATGAGCAGGGGAGGGGCAGAGAGAGAGGGAGACACAGAATCCGAAGCAGGTTCCGGCCTCCGAGCTTTCAGCACAGAGCCGGATGCGGGGCTCAGACCGATGAACTGTTAGATCCTGACCGGAGCTGAAGTTGGACACTTAACCAACTGAGCCACCCAGGTTCCCCAGGGAGGCATTAATTTTTAATGAGCTCTTATATGATCTTTCCAACCTGGGCACTAGTACATCTCAAGAGAAATAGTATCTTCCGAAAGACTGTATGTAAAATTTTGTAGGAAAGTGGAGACAATTCTAGAATTTTGGTATGATGTTAGATGGGATAATATTAAAACGTAGATTTATTCAAAGGTAGCAATTAAATGCCGATGTGTCCTGCTGCTCAGTTTGGTTTTTTTTTTTTTTTAATGTTTTTATTTATTTCTGAAGAAGAGAGAGATAGAGCATGAGTGGGGGAGGAGCAGAGAGAGAGAGAGGGAGACAAAGAATCCGAAGCAGGCTCCAGGCTCTGAGCTGTCAGCACAGAGCCCCACACGGGGCTCAAACTCATGAACTGTGAGGTCATGACCTGAGCCGAAGTCGGACCCTTAACCGACTGAGCCACCCAGGTGTCCCCAGTTTGCTACTTTTATGGGCTGTCTGCTATGCGCAGCTTACCTTGGGCGTTAGGGGTGAGAGAGATGTAGGCCCGCATCTAGTAGGTATTCTAGAAAGTACAGAGCACGTTAAACCACAGAGGAAGTACCTGAAACAGTTGGCAAAGGAGAATTGCGGTCATTTCATTTCATGGTATGGGAAAGTCGTGGAGGCGAGGTGTTTAAAGTGGGTATTTGAGGGGCGCCTGGGTGGCGCAGTCGGTTGGGCGTCCGACTTCAGCCAGGTCACGATCTCGTGGTCCGTGAGTTCGAGCCCTGCGTCAGGCTCTGGGCTGATGGCTCGGAGCCTGGAGCCTGTTTCCGATTCTGTGTCTCCCTCTCTCTCTGCCCCTCCCCCGTTCATGCTCTGTGTCTCTCTGTCCCCAAAATAAATAAAAACGTTGAAAAAAAAAATTAAAAAAAAAAATAAAGTGGGTATTTGAAGGGCCGCCCGACTTAGGCGAGTGGTCAGGGGATGAGAGGGACACGGTGGGAATGGAAAGGACCATCCGGCGGACAAGACACATGGGGCCGTGACAGCGACAAGGGGCAGTACCAGAATACCTTAGTGGGAACTGCAGAAAGGCAAGCCTAGGCCCCACAGAAGGAGAACTTGAGTTTCTGTTTTGTAAAGTAGGCGAGAGGGCGTTTCTGCTTGTTTTTAGAATGTTCTGGCAGCGACGTGCACGCGTGAGCCCTCCGCCCAGCAAGGGCCAGGTGGTCCCTGCCGGTAAGGCTCTGAGTCCCCGAAAGCCTCCTGGGCCCCGTGCCTCCTGGACCCCCGTTGTCCTGACGATAGCTGTGACTGTCCCAGAGAAGCGAGACTCGGAGGGAGCAGAGCAGCGGCTGGTTCAGACCCGCAAAGAGACGGAACCCAGTCCGAGAGAAACCAGCTTCCCCTCTCCTGTCACTTCAGACCGTTCCCATGGACGGTCATCTCAAGTCGTGCCCTGCACTCCGCGGCACAGATCCCTTCCGTATGGCAGTGGACGGGGGCCCACGGTGACAACCCAGCCTGAAGTTGGTTTCGGAAACTCACCTTTCTGGTTTTCGTGGAGGGGCTGAACTCCAACTTCAGGCAGGTCTGCTGGACCGTCCGGCTGCAGGTGGGTCATGAATTCGACGTGACGGGCCGTGCAGTCGCAGCGAAGCGGTGGGAAGCTTTTGCAAACGGGTGAGACCAGGTTCCTAAACCCCCGTGAGGCTGTTCTGAAACACGGTCAAGTTGCGTGCCCCTAAGCTGGGGATTCTAACGAAGGAACGGACAGTCCCTGTCCGAGAACAGAAATGGCCGGCCTCCTTGCTCCCCTGGGCCCCGTTTCCGCCCTCCTGCTACTTAGCCTTTCCCTGAAGAGCTGGGCACACGATGTGTCTGTTGCTGTTGGGACACATTTTCTCCGGCCTGCTTAGCAGTGGAGGGGGCTCCGTGGTCTCCTAGCAATCGGGTCTGAACACCAGGCTGCTCCCCTTTCTGCCGTCTCTGCCATAGGTACCGCTGCCCATCTGGGGCGCCGGGTCTGTTGCTGGCACTCAGACCCTCCGACTGGAACCTTCCACGCTCGGAGAGCGCAAGGCAGCGTGACAGACAAGCACGCGGCCAACGCAGCCTCTACCGGTACGCGTCGCACCTTTATGCAGTCACCTCGGTGGCGTTTTGAATCCCGGTCTGAATTGTTGGGCCACCGCCGTTCGCCCCCCCCTTCCCCGACAGGCCCCGTCCTTCGTCCCACCCAGCCTTCTGACACCGGTTCTCTTCTCCTGTCGCCATCTTCCGGCATGGCTGCGCTCCTCGGCTTCTCCTTCAAGTTCATTTTCTGGCGAGTTCGATACGTGCAGCCCGTTTGAACTCTCCGACTAGGGTTGTCTGTAAGAGTGGAGGAACGTTCTCCCCCCCCCCCCCAGAACTGACATGCCAGCGTAAACAATGGTGCAAAAACGGCGGCCACACAAAACAGACTTTTGGCAAAAGTTGGGATGAATTGTATCCTCTCCAGAGGGTCTTGTCTCCGAATGGATTTTATAATCAGGGCTATTAATGAGAAAAAAACGAGGAGGGCACAGTGGGAAGAAGAGGTGTGAGTGGAGTGGGGGGTGGTGAGGAAGGTGGTAGACAAAATGGGAATTTGGGGAAATGCTCAAGGGCAAGGCAAGATCAGGATGGAAAGGAAAGGGCGGAACCCGAGGAGCATCATTAAAGGAGCACCATATTTGCACATGCTGGCAAGGAGTGATGGGTTTTGTGGGCGATGGCCAGTGACTGGAACAGCGTTCACCAAGAAGACGGCACTTTGTGGAGGAAGACCGCCATGGGGACGAGGCGCCTGGACGGTAGCACATCGGAGGCTTCCTTGCCTTCTCTGTGAGCGGGAGCCATCCTGGGATTTGGGTGGAAAACCATTATGATGTTTCCCTTTAGACCAATGCTTATTTTGAGTGCCTTGTGTTGTCTCTTGGAAGCATCCCTTAGTCTGATTGCAAGGAGCACTTGAAGCTCGCAGCGGAGAGGAGAGGATGAGGAGAGCAAGTTGGTGAACCACGGTTTCTGAAATAAGAGGTCAGCACGGCACTGCCTGCCTTCGTCGTGACGGCTCACATTTATCCAGCACCTACTCCGTGTCCCTGTGTCTTCCGTGGACTGTCTCTTTTGTCCTCGAATGACCCTCTGAGGGAGACTCCAAAGTATCCCCATTTCATAGCCCCGAGGTACAGGACACCGAAGCTCAGAGAAGTGACTTGCCCAAGGTCACACACTTTGTTAAAGGTGGACCTTGAATTCAAACTCCAGCGCTGACTTCCCTAGCCATGAGGCTTTTCTGCTTCCCGAAGGGATGTGGGGTTTAGACGCTTGTGCCCAAACCCCACTGAATAGCATCTAGGCTGTTCTCAGGGTTAGTGTCTGTTCACCAGTAATTACATAGGAGGCAGAAATACTTGAGAAGAAGTGGAAAAAATAAGAGGACAGTGGTTCCCAAGCTGCATATTAGAATCATCTGGGGAACTCTATAAAAAAATCCAGTGCCTACGTTCTGCCCCCAGCCAATTAAAGGAATAATGCGTGGGACCGGAAGCCCCTACCAGGAAAGATTTCCCCAGGCAGCTCCAACGTGAAGAACCAGGGTAAACTTCCCACTTGAAGAGTTGACCGTTTCTACTGGTAAAAACCTTGAAGCACTCGGGACTTACAAAAGCAGTGGAAGAGTTTGGTTTTTTTTTTTTTTGGCAGGGGGAGGCAAATTATAGGTATACGTTATTTAGTGTCGTAGGTTTCTTCTCCCACGCAGGTAATCCTGACTTTACCTGGCTCGTTGGTTCCCGGCCTTAGCTGAGTGTTAGAATCACCTCGGGAACTTTGACAATATCTCTCCTGGGGTGCGGCCTCCAGAGATCCTGATTCAATTGCTCTGGGGTGGACAGGGGGACTAGGCGTATTATTTTGGCTCCTGGGAGGACTCTGATCTGCAGCCCGTGTCGAGAGCCTTTTCTGTCGCCCGTTCAGGCTCGGTCGTTACAGGCTGCTTGAATCCCCGTTCTTTGCAAAAGCACTTTCTTTGGCCCATCGGAACCAACCAGATGCCCGCTTGCTGTGAAGCCGGGCAGTGCCAGCGTGTGCACCTGTTGGTCTGACGGGGCCCTCTTGGGGTTACCTGCTGGGACCCGGGCGCACTAACCTGGCAGGAGCTGCGTTCGAAAGGTAAGTGCGTTTCCTCTTTCCCGGCAACCCCGGGTCCTGGCCGCTGCTCAAATGCAACACACAGGAGGATCGGCCATCATCACAAGTGTGTTTTTCCACCCACTGAGGCCCGCTGCCTCGTTACCCAGTAACACTGTTTCCTTGGGTTCCAGATACTAGTATGAAGTGTTAAGTGCCTGAGGGGCAGACGCCCGATGAACCCACGGAGGAGTAGCACCGGGGCTGGTAGCCTCTCCTTCTGGTATGTGATGTCTCTGCAGCCAGCTACAGTGTTTTTTTTTTTTTTCCTACAGATATTTTATCCTTTTAAGGCAAACAGCCTGTGCTCAGGCTGGGGAGTACTTTCCAAAGAGGCTTCAGAGAAAGCAGAGAGAACACGTCAAGCTCTGAGTCCCTTTTCCAGACGGTTTGGTTTGAGTGGACAGATCTGGGCCCTGTCGCCGGCCGGCCTAGAGGTCTGAGGTGACACCTGAAATTCGAGAATCTTCTGCGTCCCTCGGGACACTCCAGGCGGGGGCGGGGGGGGAATGGGAATTCTCATACCCCGTGGTCACGACCTCGCTACGGGCCCTATTCCTAGCTCTTTGTGTCTCTTTGCGCCTCCTGTCCCCTTCCGTTGTTGGTAAAAAACTCTCGAGATGTTCCTCATTGTCTCTGATAGGAACCTATTTATGTTTGCAATCTAATCATCTCAGGTTGAGGGCCAGCCAACGCAGCACTTTGTAGAAGCGATGAAATAGCTAATATAATTGCAAGCAGTTTTTGGTAAAAATAATCCTAGAATGGCAGTCAGCAAGCTCTCTTGTCCCTCTCCCCCCTTTGTTCTCAAATATGAAAATATATTCAGCAGACGGATAGCACGTAAACGCACAGTGGACGTCATGACATGAGGCTGTCCAGGGGTTTGGGGGCATTAATTACGCGGGGAAGTTGATCATAAGGAAAGTAAACACTTGCCTTATGAACCCAGCTTCCAGTCATGCTTTTGGTTATGGGGCCTAAATGCGAAGGCAAAGAAGGAATTAAGCAGCAATAAAGTTGCTTAAACTCGGTTTAGCAGTTTGAAGCGGAATGGCGGGCAGAGTTCGTGGTAGGACGCTGGGAAAAGACGTGTTCGAGTTCTTCTGTTCCAAGATCTGAAAGGATGGGTGTTAGCATAGAAAAAAAAAAAACAAAACAGTGACGATTTAGTGTCAGTATATATCCATTGCGCCAGCATCAAAAATACAATAAAGGGGCGCCTGGGTGTCTCAGTCGGTTGAGCGTCCGACTTTGGCTCAGGTCATGATCTCGTGGTCTGTGGGTTCGAGCCCCGCATCGGGCTTTGTGCTGACAGCTCAGAGCCTGGAGCCTGTTTCAGATTCTGTGTCTCCCTCTCTCTGACCCTTGCCCATTCGTGCTCTGTTTCTCTCTGTCTCAAAAATAAATAAATGTTAAAAAAATTAAAAAAAAATACAGTAAATTAGTAATAATTACCTTTGCCGCTCTAAAGATCATAAATGCTAATTAGGTTTCACGAAAACGGCTCTAAGACTGTGCAAGTTTATTGACTTCTACGCACAGCGGTAGTGACTTTGACCCTGCCAAAGCATAAGTAAATACCTCAAGTTATTAATATGTGTCAAAAGTTGGTGTCTACCGATCAGCCTTAGTCTCTCACTGCTAGGTGATGCCTGCTCTTGAGGAATAAATAACACTCTATTTCTTGGAACGTGAAATAATTACGGTATCAGCCAGTCAATTTAATTTGATTAATGGTATTCAAACGTCAGTGATGACAAATACACCTTAGTTAAGCAAAATAATTTTGCTGTTTTCTGACGCCGTGGCTTTATGGTAATATCACGCTTCCACCAGATCTGGGCCAAGGAATAACGAGATAACGTGCGGGGGAAAGCGTCTCCTTTCTGGGTATACTGTATATCATCTTAATGGTCCAACTCTATCAATAAATTATGGTTTTGTGCTTCCAAGTCTGGACTGAGAGGAGAGAAAAAAGGGTTGTCAGGACAAGGAGGAAGAATGGGATCCTGGAATTGCCGCCGCTGACGGGCTGGAAGGCGGCCTGACCGTCCCCCTGCCTCGGCAGGTGGCTGGCAATTCGACCATACGAGCCTGCACAACTCCACCTCCGTGGAAGCCTCCGTCTTCATGAGGCACACCGCGCCCAAATCACTGGTGACTGAGTAGCACATTTTATATTACGGCGAGGCAGACAAGATGGCCCCGTATTACTCTTGTGCTGGCTTGACAGGGTGTCACCACAGCCTTTACAGAGGAATATTAAACATCTGAATGTGACAGGTACCATTTTGCTTGGCCTGCAGTGGCAGCCCATTATGTCCGTGGGAGGAGAGAGACGAGAAAAGAGACAGTGCAATAAACCCCGGAGTGTCTGCGGCCTGCACCGTCAAAGCACAGAAGCATTATGGTCTTCATCGTAGGCAATTGCCCTCTTATTCAGGAGCTGTCTGAGGAGAGCACAGCTTAGAAGAATGAGCTCACAGACACTCAGTAAAAGTAGTTGTGTTTTTTTTTTTTTTTTTTGGCTGGAAGATCCATTCAGCGAATCCCTCTTTATTTTGAGTGAATGCAGTTTACTTAAGAAAACTTCTGCGGTTCTGAATTGTTAGAAGATCATCTCTCTCCACCCCCGCCCCCCCCCGCCCCAAAAAGCGTGTGGAAAACTACAGAAGGAAAGAGTGGCTCGAAGTTTCTAGATACCGAATACTCACCGTCATAAAAACATAGCCCACAAGTCTGTCACACAGGCATATGAACAACGTTTCCTGTTATAGATCCGAAAAGCTTTAGAATGTTGTGGAAAAGGAAGTAGAGACTTTTTACAAAGATAGTGATAGCCTCGATCAGGAAATTGTCATCTTTGTTTTGGTTTTGTTTTTCTGATTTTTCAGAATTTCCCTCTAGATGTCCCGTTAATCATAAAAGGGAAAGATGACATGAAAAATTAGAATCTGTCTGGCTGTGCCTTCCAGATGTTTTAGCATGACTTAGTATGGAGACCTAGATTCCCTTGTGGGGGAAGAAACCTTTCCTTGTTCATCTAGCACTGAATGGCTAAATGGATATTACTTTGAAACGATCCTCACGAAAAGGAATGGCAAATAAAAGAACCAGCCCGCTGTGAACGGAGCATCTTTTATTAACTTCTTCCTACCTCCTTGCTTACTTCACGGTCATCCAGCCTTTGCTTTTTCATTGCATTGCTTGGCACATTAAGATGTTCATTCCCCCACGTCCCCGCCCCTGCTGATAGGTAACTGCTGAAAGAGTTGGCTTTTGAAATAATAACTATCGAAAAAACTTCCAGAAATAAAGAGTTTAGACACTTGGAAGCATTATATATGTGTGTTGGAGAATTTGTTTACATGGTTATGAAAAATTATAACAGGTTATTTCGGGGGGCGCCTGGGTGGCTCAGTCAGTTAAGCATCAGACTTTGGCTCAGATCACGATCTGGCGGTTCGTGAGTTCGAGCCCCACATCTGGCTCTCTGCTGTCAGTGCAGAGCCTGCTTCAGATCCTCTGTCCCCCTCTCTGCTTGCCTCTCCCCTGCTTCCGTTTTTCTCTCCCTCTCTCAAAAATAAATAACCATTAAAAAAATTCTAAAGTTATTTTGGAAAATTCTGATATTTGAAGAGTACCCTATTTCCATCACAAGTTCTATTCTGCCTATAATATAATCATGATTATTTTAAGCTATCCAAGCTGTCCTCATGCACCCTCAGAAATGAAGAGGTTGAAAGAAGTAACACTGAAATATCTTGGCGAAGATACCACCTCAAGATGTGCAGAGAGGTGACTCAGGTAGAACACATCGCTGGAACCTTCGCCTGAAAGTACAAAACAAAACGTTGTCCATCACACCTGAGAGAGTCCACTGCCTCTCTCAGGTGACCGCTTCCCTTCTGTGGCTTGTCGTCTCCTTTGGTGCCATCACTGAGGTCCTGCACCCTCTCCATCATTGGTCATCACAGAGCAGGGCTCCATCTTCTGGATTCCCAAGTGTTACTGTCAGGGTGATAAATGGAACGTAACCCAAGGACGCCATTTATTTATCTTGGCAAGAGCGGCATCCTCTGCCAGATGACCTTGGAGCTTATTAAATCATATCTAGGTGAACCCTTGCTGGTGAGTTTTCACATCATCTATGGCAAGTTCCCCACTCCTTCTTGACTCCCGTTAATATATTTCTAACTGCCGTTCGTGGTTCAGGCCATTGCTTTATCGTCGTGACGGGGAAAACTTTTCTTGCTCAAGTTAGGCTCCCTTGTTTTTTCTTCCATCTTTTTTCCTTTTTTTTTTTTTTTTTTAATCTTTTGTCTGGAGAGAACAGTTTCTCTCATCTTCACAGACATCTTTCATAAAGCAGAGGCAGTAATGGTTATTTTTCAGCTTCATCTTTACTGATCGTTGGTGATGATGATGGTGATTACTGACCATATTTGTCTTGCTCTCTGCCACGTCTGCTCTCTTGTGTACTTTCTCCTAAAGGAATCTCGTAAAGTATGGAGCTCTTGGGTGGCTCAGTGGGTTAGGTGTCCGACTCTTGATTTGAGCTCAGGTCATGATCCCGCGGTTCTTGAGATTGAGCCCCGCGTTGGGCTCCATGCTGATGGCGTGGAGCCTGCTTGGAATTCTGTCTCCCTCTCTCTGCCCCTCCCCTGCTCTCTCTCTCTCTGTCTCTCTCTCTCTCTGTCTCTCTCTCTCTAAGGATAAATAAACTTAAAAAAAAAACACAAAAGGAATCTCACATCGCTATCATCCCACTTCTTCCAATGGAGAAAATGAGGCACAAGGAAGTTCAACAACTTGCCCAAAACAAAACGTTGGGCTGAAGCACTCAAATGCAGATCTGTGTGATCTGAGCCCATGCATGTTCTGTACGCGCCCCGTGGTGTAGCTGATTGTCCCAGCTGCTCGTGTTTTTAGCACAAGTTCTGTTTCCTATTCCCTTTCACAGTTTTGTTCCTCTTACACAGCTTTGCAATAATTTTTTTATATACCTGTGTCTTCCATATGCCATGTACCCATATACCCATGGCGGCTGCAGGGGCGTTCTCTTTCAGAGGCTAGCACATCTCAGTATCATGGAAGTTCTTCTAACAATAAAGCTGTGTTTCTGCTATATTTAAACTGTTTTAAATACAACTCACGCCTAGGGCATTTTTGCTCTATCATACGTAGAAAGGTTTCCCCATCTTGTACCTGTGTATTTTGGGTATTTTTGGCTGAAAGATTTCAGTGGCCTTTGTCCTTAGTGAACCAAATTCCCATTTCAAAGAAATGTTCCCTCATTTTACTGATGATTTGTGTCTTCGTTTTCTCCTAAATATTAGCATCTTAATATAATCGAATAGTAGTAGAAAGTTTATCAAGTACTTTCTGATTCTTTTTCCTGGTAATTAATCAACGCTCTGTGGATTGGAGTTTGTTTGTTTGTCATTTACCGAATATTAAGCAACTACTCTGGTGTAGGGCTGTAACAGATGCACCCCTCTCTCTCCCCTGAATTATTTAACACCGGAAACTCTCTGGTTTTAAAATATGTGCTAAAAAAGACATTGCTCTTTTCAGAGACTCTTGCAGCATGGATTGGGCCCAGCATACCTGGACTGGGGTCAAGTTTCCAGTTCTCAGTGTCTGATTTGTAGTCCTGTGTACTTACTGGACTTCATGTCCATCAGAGTTTGCATTTCTGTATGTGGGTCATCATTTGGTGGACATCTGCTTCCCCCAGAAGATGGTAAGTTCCATGAAAATGAACCCAGTGTCTGTTTTGCTCCATGTTGTATCTGGGGAGCCTTCAACAGGCCTGGCACACAGCAGGTAGTTGATAATTCTGTGTCAAAGAAAGGATGAAGTGAAGCCTCTCTTATCTCCCTAGTCTTCGCACACTTTAACTTTTAAGTTTATTATTATTTTTTTAAATTTATTTATTTTGAGAGAGAGAAGAGAGAGAGAGAGAGAACTTATGGGGTGGGGGATGGGCAAAGAGAGAGGGAGAGAGAGGGAGAGAATCCCAAGCAGGCTTTGCACTGTCAGCACGGAGCCCTGCGTGGAACTCGATCTCACGAACCACGAGAACATGACCTGAGCTGAAACCAAGAGTCGGGTGCTTAACCAACCAAGCCACCCAAGTTTCCCTCAACTTTTTTTTAAAATTTGGAAAATGGGAAACTTCCGCAACTAGGTTGAGCAGGGCTTGGAGACATGCTTGGGTTGGGCTAGGAGAGGTTTTACAGACTTGGGATTTGGGTGTCTCGGCACACCTTGGTGGACTTTCCCTCTGCTCCACAATCCATATCGGCCCCATCGCTGCCTCCTGTCTCTTTCAACCTCACACCCCCTTGCTTGTATTATCTATCTGCCTGGCCTCTGAAGGCATTCTAGTTTTTTACCTGAAAAGCTGGAATTAGATAGTCTTGAAAAGTCCCTTCTAGTTTGAATAATCTG
The DNA here is from genome assembly GCF_028749965.1 of Puma concolor. Lineage (NCBI taxonomy): Eukaryota > Metazoa > Chordata > Mammalia > Carnivora > Felidae > Puma > Puma concolor. The sequence goes on along the minus strand of NC_141677.1, from coordinate 6,133,091 downwards.
TAATTCTTGATTGTCTTTCCAAGGAAGTGTACTCATCTTCCAAATGAAATAAGTGCCTCATCCTAAGTTCTGCGACACAAAACCTCCTACGTTGGCTAACCTTGAAAAGCAAATGGGCTGATTGCTGAGAAATGCAAGCCTAGAATTAATGAAAATAGTCTCAAGAGAGTCTCTTCAAATTCTTAATTCCTTTTGCAGGCATAGCCAGACCTCTTACTAACAAAATCCTGTCACGCTTATGATAATAGCTTGCTAATTTTGACTATCCAAAAATTCACATATTACGAGATGGTGGAACCCATCAAACTCAGGATAAAATACCGTGTTATCAGGTTTGTACCTCCACAGTACCCCAACTAAAGCAGAAAATTTAAAGGCCGGTTTTGTTTGGCGTTATCGTCCCTTAGCTTTTCAGGATGGAACCCAAAAACACCCAATCCTGGAAAAAACTTTTTCATCTCATCTGATCATATGCTTCTGTGAATAAATTCTGTAGTAAAGTCTAAGTAAATTCGCTCAGAACATAAATTGGCTTATGTGCCAGGCAGCTGTGTGTCTTGTAGCTTGTAAAAATGAGGTGTGATAGCAACTTCCGTTCATTGGCTGGAAAGATGAACATACATGTGATCTCATTTATGCCTCATGATCGCTGAGTGAATAAAGGAGCCCAGATCATCTTCATTTTACAAAAGGGAGAATTAAGGACGTGAGGTGTGAAGGGACATGACCCAGATCCAACAGCTGTTACGGGACGACCCTGTAAACCTGATCGGCTGTCAGACTCCATCCATCCTTGCTTCTGAGCTCTAGACAGAATCAGTGTGCATTCATGAGATTGCCCTGAGAATCCAGAGTCCTGCGGTTCAGCAGTGCCCTTAAGGGACACGCAAGCAGATGGGCTCGGGATACATCACAGAAGCTGGGTAAGAGCCTTAGTTCTGATTCGCTTGCTACTTTACCACTCGCTAGGTCTGTGGTGTTATCGTAAATGAGAATTATAACATGCAACGTGACTGGAGATCATGTTTGTGAGGTCCTCGGCACCCCAAACGTAGCAGGGGTCCACGATAGCATGAAACACGGTCTTTTGTCAAGTTTACTAAACCAGATTCCGTTATTAAAAGGCTCTAAGCATTTCCCAGCCAAACCGAAGACCGTTGAGGTAGAGAGAGTTTCGGTAATGAAGAGGCCCTAGAACAGAGCCCAACGCGACCCAGCTTGGCTTTGCAAAGTGTGAGTCAGAGGGAGATTGAGTGACAGCGAGAACCCGGCATGACTTCTGTGTGGGCTAACTGTGGGCAGGAAGGGCAAACATAAGCAAGCTTGCAGTTCCATAAGCATGCAATTTATTTCATTCAGTGAGCAGCCACAGGCCTACGGAGAAGTCAAGAATGGATTGGTCCAGTTTGAACGGAGTGCTATGCATTTAAATTGTGTTACGAAATCATAGCGAACACGGTTGTAATAATAGCTGAAGGAAAAGCCGTCTGTGCTTTAAGGACAGGATGAATGTTTGAAGGCCCCTCTGCAAAAGACGCATGCATGTGAAATCGTAGTAATACTGTTCCCCACATTTCGTTTGAACACATAGGACTGCGTAGACCGTGGCATTGCTGCTGGGGAGCGCTGTGCATTTTTAAAGGACCGCTCCTTTCACGATTTGATTTCAATCCATCAGAAGTATCTACAGCAAAGTGCCTTTTCTGTTTCCTGAAACGTCTGCAGAGAAGCACTGAGGGTGGATTTCTATTTGAAAACCATTCATTTCCAGCGTGAATATTTGCTGTCCAGGCTGCGGAGCTCTCAGAGGCAGAACATACTCTTAGCCTATAAATGCTTCCTGCTAATGACTTCGATACTGCGTCTCAAGATTGTCTTTCCAAAAACGACGTGGTTGTGAGTGAAAGCCGTGATAACAGCCCTGTTAGCCCGTGGAGGGGACTACGTTCATGGTCTCGGACGGATTCTTGACAGTCATGGTGAGGAGCTGATAATGGAAAAGCTTTAGAGTAAAAAGAGAAATAGTTGTTTATTTTGAAATGGGTTGTGGGGTACCAATAGATGGAGTATTGTTAGCAGCTTTATTGAGGGATCACTTACATACCATAAAGCTCACCCACTGTGCATGCACCATGTGGCATGGGTAGCAAGTACCATGAGTTTTAGTAAACGTATGGGGTTATGCAACTATGACCACAGTCCAGTTTTAGAATATTTCTCTTACCCCCAAATTACCTGGGGCCCCTCTTGCCCTCAGTCTCTGCGTTGCCCCCAGCCCCAGGCAATCACTGATCTGCTTTCTGTCTTCATGAGTTTGCATTTACGTACATTTCATGCAGACAGGCGTCTTATTTTGCCCATGATACCAATTCGCTTGAAAGACTGGGTGACGTCGGTTGATGGTTTAGAGTGAAGTTTAGAATGTTAAGATTGTATTCGACCCAGCGCGTTTGTGATTAACATTAAACACTGAATCTCTCTAGTGTCGGAAAAGATCAAGTGGACTATTGTTGTTTTTGGAGTAACTGAAACAGAAACTGAAGAATTTAATTTTGTGCCCAGACCCAGAATGTTCGTGTGGTAATGACCTGATTGAAAGTAACAGCATTAATAGTAGCGGGGTGCTGTTTATGGGATACTTCCTGTGTTTGGGCATTCTGCTTGGGGGGCGGGGGGATTAATGTGTGTTTTTAAAATGTCTTTATAATAGTTCTGAAAGACAGAGTATTTGCTCCTTGTGAGAGGCAATAAAAGTGAAACCCACTCAGAGAAGTTGAGTAATTTGCCCACGACCACGCAGTGCCGCGTGGTCCGAGGTCTATGCATTTGGCCACAGTGCTAGGAGTTACTTATCTGGCAGTACAATGGTAAGCGGACTGTGTGGCTCGTTCTTGTCTACACCTTCCCGACTCACAAGCCTACCCACCTGTATCTCCCCTTTTCTTTAGCACGAAGATCTCTCCTTGAAGTTACCCCCCCCCCCCCGCTTCCCATTTTGGCTTCCCATGCACATTCTGTCAAAAAGTAAGAGAGCACGAGGGACTTAAAGATAACCTCCCCCCCCCCCCCCCCGAGGTGAATAGAGAATTGATCAGGGAGCTGTTTCGAAATGAGAGAGACAAAGACAGAGGAGGTGTTTGGATTATGCGGTCAAAGATTACACAAGAGGACACGAGAGGTATAGAAGAGGAAGTAAGCTTTACAAGAATTGAGAAAGAGACAGAGATTACACTTCTCTAGATGTGCCCGCCATGGTGATTTCATGAAGAGGGTGGGGGGTGGCAATAAAAACTCTCTTTAGAATCCTTTGAAAAGGAAGAATTCTGGTGGGTTCTTGTACCACTGGGGCCTCTGCTCTGATGCCCAGAAGCCCTGCCTGGTGCAAAGGCTTCTGGGTTACGAGCCAGTTGGGGAGTTTGCCAGATCTTATTCGGCAGTGAAAGGAGGTGGCTTCTTACGGGGCACGCACCGGGAATGAAGTTTCAGTCTGAGAGAATAAAGAATAATCTTACTTGGAGGATTCAATGGGGATCCACAGAAGGGATTTCAGAGATGAGAAACCGGTTCGCGTGTTCACGGTAAAGCCGCAGGTTCAAGTTTCGCTTACGCGAGTGGTTGGAAGTCTTAAATTCCACTGGCCACATTTGGATGTTTGAATTCAAACAAGTCACGGTGAAGATGGCTTGGTTTGGGGGGGCGGGACCAGTGTTGACGAACGTGTGGTTTCAAGGCAGCTACGTATTCAGAATATCAGAGGGACACGTAACGGGGACTCAGGCACAAGGGATTTAGAGCAGTTTCCTAAAAATGTGTCCGGTGGGACAGGCTTTCCAACAAACACCCCATAATTCATCAAGCAGGTTGATACTGCTTGTCTGCGTTTTGTTTCTTTGCAGAATCAGAGTGGCGGGCAGAACGTACTCGATCCGGGGGCCACAGTGGGTTCCTGCTCTGGGGCCTCCTGGTTCCTCAGGAACTTGTCAGAAATGCACATTCTTGTCTCTGATCCCAACTGATTGGACTGGAAACCATGAGTGAGGTCCCAGCAGTCTGTATCGTAACAACCCCTCTGGGTGGTTCCGACGTGCCCTAAGGTTTGAGAACTGCCGGAAAGACAAGCTGGGGATGTAGAAGGGAACGTGTCAGAGGCACCACAGACACTGCGTTGAAAGCGGTTGGTCCCGGGGCCCAGAACAAGGAGCAGGGGAGCCCAGGAGCTGTCTCTGCTTGTGTTCTGCTGCAGGCCGGGTGGCCCTGTGTGCGGCACGTCTTCTCTGCCTTTTACTTTTACCAGGTGGCCTTCGCTGCCCACGTGTGTCCGGAAGGATTTGTCTCTTTCGCAGCACCTGCAGGTCGGGATTCCTTCAGGTCTAACGCTCTTGTGGTTCTCCACGTAACTGTTTGGTTCTGTTCATCGTTATTTCTCTCGCTGTGTCCGCCTGCCTCTCGTGGCCACCCCTGGTGGACGCCTCGCCTGAACAGACTGGTCACTCTCTCCCTGTCACTCTCTCTGGTCGACTCCCTTACCTTGCTTTCTCCGTGACACGTCGTTATGTGAAATTATGTTCGGCTCCTGGGTTTTTGTCTTTGCAGAGGGCTCCGTGTAAGCTCACCTCTGTTGAGGTGGGGTCCCAGGTCAGTGCCTGGCACGTGGGAGGGGTGCAGAGAACTGGCTTCTCCCCCAGTCCAAAACCACAGCATTGCTAGGAGACCCTTCGTAGGCTAAATGGCATGAGGCACAAGAGGCAATCCCTGTTGACTTATATGGAGGGTGTTTTACATTATTAAATATGACTGTGTTCCCCGTGCTATACTTTTCATCTCTGTGACTTGTTTGTTTTATAATTGGGAGTTTGTACCTTTTAACCCCTTTCATCTGTTTTGCCCATCCCCCTGCCTTCCTCCCCTGTGGCAACCACTCCTTTGTCCCCTGTATTTGGGAGTTCGTTTCTGCTTTTTTTATTGTTGTTGTTCATTGTTGGGGTTCTGTTTTTTGGTTTTTAGATTCCGTGTGTAAGTGACATCATACGGTGTTTGTCTCTCTCTGACTTATTTCATTTAGTATGCTTATTTCCTTAGAAAAAATCTTGAGGGGCGCCTGGGTGGCTCAGTCGGTTGAGCGTCCGACTTCGGCTCAGGCCATGATCTCGCGGTCCGTGAGTTCGAGCCCCGCGTCGGGCTCTGTGCTGACAGCTCAGAGCCTGGAGCCTGTTTCAGGTTCTGTGTCTCCCTCTCTCTCTGCCCCTCCCCTGTTCATGCTCTGTCTCTCTCTGTCTCAAAAATAAATAAACGTTAAAAACATTTCAAAGAAAAAGAAAAAATCTTGAGCATTGCCAGACCCAAAAAATCATCTCTGGTGAGCTTTTCTGATGCCTGAGGACACATCTTGCTAACGGATGCACAGAATAAATCGAGATGAAGTACACGTGCTCGCAGATGCCGTGGAAGGTCTGGAGACTGGCTGCCCGTTCAGGGGAAGGAGCTGGGTGGGGGCCGCATCTTTTGCAAAACAAGTGTTGATCGCTGTTTTTGCTTTTTGCCTTTCTTTCATGAAAGTGAAAACTCTCTTTGGATTTCTTCCCGTTAGTGCGATCAGGCACTAAGGTAGGTCTAGGGTAAAGTGGAGTAATGTGAACTTGGAAAAGCTGGGGATATTTGTACATGTATGTGTATCCTGACCTAGATGGGAAGCTACTGGTTAGCACGCTTCCTTACACAGGGAGTGAGCGAGAGCCACAGAGAGTCCGTGATCCGGGGTAGTGTCACCAGTAAGGGGCACAGCCCAGACCCAGAGCTCCTCAAACCTATCTCTGCGCTCTCCTATTGCTCGTGTTGACGGCTGGTGTCCAGATGTTTCTGAATTGTTCTTGGAAATCACAGTTGTTGTAGACGTAAAGGCAGGTTTCTGGTTTCTGATAGTTTCTTTTTCCTGTATCGGCTTCCAAAGTGTTTGATCAAATGATTTGGCTCTCTGTGTGTTTGTAATCAAATCCCTAAGTGCTGGTAACGCACACCTCCCCAGGTTCAAGCTGGGGGCTTTATTTACTCGGGCACAGCCGGAGCGTATTGTGATTCTCTGTTTCCTTAGGTGCCTTCAAGAGTAAAATAAGCAATTTCATTTAAAATTAATAGCCCCAGTCTTATTTCTGCCTTATTCACTGAGGGAAACCTTATAGTTAACTGCAATTTTCGTGCAACTTCGAGGGAATTCTTTGGTGGGAGCCTGGCTCTGCTGTTTTTAGACAGACTCCTGTATTGGAGCAGTGTGGTACTCGAGGAACTGCATTCTGAGTCAAAGCAAATTACCTCGCTGTCTGCCTGCACTTTACAGATTTACACATCTTCCCGACAAGATTTGTACATATCCCAGTTTTGTAAATCAGGGACTTGAAACATACCAGAGAAGTTCACATGTAAAGTAGATCCCGGAGTTTTCATTTTATTAAAAGCAGCTGATTCAGAGAAAAAGCAACGAAGGGCTGTCGGCAGGCTAAAAGGACCTGGAGAAGTTTGGACGTATTGTTTTTACCCTTTTTGTCAGAGGTGGGGGGCTTTTATGATGTGTTTGTGCCTGTATTTATGTCACCTACTTCTGCAGGGGGTATGTGTGTGATATTGTTATGTAGGAATTAGAAGTAGGCAACACATCATTTTAGTCAATAAGTGTAGTAGATGATCCTTTGAAAGGTAAACAAGCTCGAGGCACAATGTCTGGAGAGAGAGTGGAGGGAAAAGAAAAGAGGAACAAGGAGGGCAGGCCGGATGGGGACTTCTCAGGTCGGGGCTCTGTGTCCAGGGTCTCTGCCCCTCTTATCCCCTGGTGTTTCCTTCCTGAAGCTGCAGAAATTAACCCTTTGCACTTGTTCATGAACTGAAGACAGCCTGTGCTCAGACACTGAGAAGAGCACTTTAAAAAAAGGGAGGGGCAGAGAGGGGGGAGAGAGAGAGAGAGAGAGAGAGAGAGAGAGAGAATGAGAATCCCAAGCAGGATCCGTGCTGTTGGTGTAGAGCCTGACCCAGGTCTCGAACTCACATGCCATGCTATTGTGACCTGAGCTGAAACCAGGAATCGGATGCATCGTGGTTTGTGCATCTGGGTTACCTCTGTCTCATCTTCGAAACGGGAGGCAGCACAGTCTACTGGTCAAAGGCATCCTCTCTGGAGGGAGACCTCCCAATTAGAACCTCAGATCTGCCAATTACTTGCTGTGTTACTTAAGGCAAGCTGCTTGACATCTCTGTGCCTTGAGCCCCCCCACCCCCCACCTGTAAAACCAGGGTGGTAATAGTGTCCGTCTCATATCTGTGCTAGGAGAATCACACAAGATTGTGCTCATGAAGCACTGAGGACAGTGTCCACACGTGGCCAGTTCTCCGCAGATGCTGGGTCTCTATCAATCCACTAACCCACGTGGTACTTAAGTGGAAGGGGCTTTGCCCCCCAGGAGGACATTTGGTGATGTCTGGAGCCACTTTGTTTGTCGTAGCCGGGGGAGGGCAGATGCCAGGGATGCTGGCAAGCATCCTGCGGTGAGCAGGACAGTCCTCGCAGAGGACTGTCTGTCCCCTAACGTCAGTTGTGCACGAGCCTTTCTTCAGCCTCCTTCCCTCAGGACTGGGTTCTGCCCTGCCCCCTGTACCCTGTTCTAGACCCTCTGCCTCTGGTTCCTGCAGGGCGTCTTCCTATAGATCTTGTGGGACCTTCACCTGCTGCCCGTGTGCTGGCTGCTCCAGCCCGTGGGGTCCCTGCTGGCTGCCCCCCGTCCTGCTGCAAGGTGCCGGCTGCCCACCCCGGTTCGGACTTTCCGAGGGCCGGATCTGTGTGGCAGGAGACCCTGCAGGCTGTAACCTGAGCCTTTGTTCCTGCTCATTAGGGCCGTGGTGTCCGAGTTGGTGGCACAAGATAGATCTGGGTCCTCTCCCACTGCTCACCACCTTTGATCTGCTCTGTGTGCTGTTTCCCTCTTTGTACAGAGCTTTCTCCTCCCCTCACACTGCCGAGCCCACCCTCGCTCAGGGCCGCGTGGCACCGTCACCCAGGGACTTTGATCCCAGTGCCCTCCTGCTGGACACCGAACTCGGGCCGAGTTTTGCGCTACTCTTTCTGGAAGGCTCACAGGAAGGGAGGGACAGAGGGACGCTCTGTTCTTCGTGGGGGCTTTTTCTCTCTTAACTTTCAATGCTTTGGTTCTCTGGCGGGTCCTTGTGCGAGTCCTGGGAGGTGTAGAGTGAACTGCTCCTCCCGACAACCCCCCTCACCCCCGCCCTGGGTTGGCTGGGGACCAGCAGCTTTGCATTCGTGGGAAATATCATGGGAAGGGTGTGCGTTTTGGGGTCCCGAAGTCATGTTCTCACTGTGTCCTTTGTGGGTTTTATGAACATGGGCACATTACTCTTAATCTCTTATTTATTTTGAGAGAGCGAGCAGGGGAGGAGCAGAGAGAGAGAGAGAGACAGACTCATTTCTTCTTTTGAAAAACATCCCGGGGGCGCCTGGGTGGCTCAGTCGGTTAAGCGTCCAACTTCGGCTCAGGTCATGATCTCACGGTCCATGAGTTCGAGTCCCGCATTGGGCTCTGTGCTGACAGCTCAGAGCCTGGAGCCTGTTTCAGATTCTGTGTCTCCCTCTCTCTCTGCCCCTCCCCTGTTCATGCTCTGTCTCTCTCTGTCTCAAAAATAAATAAACGTTAAAAAAAAAAAAATCCCGGAGTTCCTGTCCCGGAGATGAAGAGAGGCGATATTGCACTTGGACTTGGTTGCAAGCGCCCCCTGCTCTGCCTGGCTCAACTTGGGTTGAGGCTTGGCTACTGTCTCGTTGTGCGTCGTGAGCAAGTCCCTTAAGTTCTCGGTCTCGCGTTCTACCCCTGTAAGGCAAGTGCGACAGTTGTGCCCACGTCGTCGGGTAGTTGGAGGGACTAGACGGGGTTCTGTGTCTACAGTCTTTAGAATAGTTCCTTCGTTCACCATTTCTTCTCTTTCTTGTGCTGCTGAGGTCCAGAATGGGGGGCCCGGGGAGTGGGGCGTGGGTGGTATAGCCCACCCGCCAAGCCCAGCAGGAACGGGCACAGACGGCTGCAATGGAGACCGAGCCACGAGGTGCAGCGATCCCTCCTGGACAGGGCTTCACGGCACAAGTGTGTGCAATCGGAACACGGGCGTGCATCACAAGCAGGGATGGTTTTTAGGTTTTTCGGTGTTCTTTAAATTTATTCAATTATTTTGAGAGAGAGAGAGAGAGAGAGAGAGAGAGAGAGAGAGAGAGCAGGCAAGGGGCAGAGAGAGAGAGAGAGAGAGAGAGAGAGAGAGAATCCCAAGCAGTTTCCTGCTGTCAGCTCAGATCCTGATGAGAGGCTTGAACTCATGAACCGTGAGATCGTGACCTGAGCCGAAATTGAGAGTTGGTCGCTTAACCGACTGAGCCGCCAAGGAGCCCCCAGAAGCGGGGATGATTTGGTAAGGACAATGTCCCCAGGTGCTTAGGCAGGGTACCTAACTTTTGAGATGGGCTAGAGAAAGACAAACAAAACCAGAAACACACCTTACATTCCAAGGTCTTTGAAATGGCCAAGTCGTGCCCTGGGGTATCTTTACAACTGGCGAGCCATGCTGTCTGAGGTCTACCCCCATCTTCTTGGTTTCCTCGGACGATCTTTGCACGCACCTTACCCCCTTTAAATCTGCTTTTGCTTCCAAAGGCCTGTCTGCTGGTCTCTGAAGGACTTCCCTCCGGCTGCTGGCTGCTTTTCAGGCATCAGCAGAGAGGTGGAAAGGCCTGGGAGTTTCCATCACCCCAGGGCAAACCTTGCCAGTGATTGACAGGTGTGGAAGCGGAACAGCCTGGTTCCTTTGCCTGAAAGAGAATTTTTCCTCCAAAATTCCCTTGCCGCAGTCTGTAAGTTGGCCTGAAATGACACATTGCTCAACTTGTTTCCTGGGGAGCACTTCTTTAATACATTCCTTACACAGGAATCCTTGTCTCGGGGTCTGTTTGTGGGGAACCCCACCTAAGGAAGCCCTTCTCTGAGGCTCCTCTCATGTTTGAGTGTCATACCAATATGACCCCCTAGTTTTTTTTAATTTGTAAAAAAATGTTTATTTTTCAGTGAGAGACAGAGTGGGAGTGGGGGAGGGGCAAAGAGAGAGGGAGACAGAATCCGAAGCAGGCTCCAGGCTCTGAGCTGTCAGCACAGAGCCCCGTGCGGGGCTTGAACCCACGAACTCTGAGATCATGACCTGAGCTGAAGTCAGCTGCTTAACTGACTGAGCCACCCAGGCGCCCCTGCCCCCCTACTTCTAAGAAGGTTGGGAATGGATGGGTGAGTGAGGGTCAGGGACAGGGAAAAACTGGAGAAGTCCTTTTTACACATTATATGGTAAGAAAGAAAACACCTATTTTCTTCTTCGACATAGTTGTAGGTTATTATATATTATTATTATATAATTATTATATATTAAATTGGCTTTGCCTTTCATACCAGCATTCAAAGTGAAGATATTAATACACACACACACACACACACACACACACACACACACACACACACACACACGTATATATTCCAATTTAATAACTAGCATTGTAGCAATGGCAGTAATTTTTCCTCTCTAGTTTTCAATACATAATGCTTTAGTTATATAGATGTTAAGGAGATATCTGCGGGCTCTCTCGGGAGTCAAACTACAATTTATGCCCCTCGTCCTCTGTGAAAAATGTGTTCCACATTCTTAACCAGAAGAGAATGGCTTAGTCATAGAGTTGAGATAGAAGACCTATATTGAGGTATTTTTGACCCAGCGCTGTGTGGAATGAAGTTAGTGAGGAATTCATTTATATTAGAATCATTTCTTATGGTGTCAGACACTTTGCTAGAAATTGCTTATGAAGAGACCGTCATTGGAATATATTCTCTCTGGAATCTTGTAAGATGTTCTCTTTGTTTCCAATGTACTAAAATTCTGTGATGATACATCCTGCTGTGAATATAATTTCATTCATTGCACCGGGCTTACCATGAGCCCTTTCAACAAAGAAAACATGACTTAAAGAAAAATTTTTTTTCTTAAACTACGTAACATGTTTGATTCAAGGACAGAATTGGGGGGGGGGGGAATTAGGAAGGTGAAAATAGTCTAGCCCTGAAGTGGATACTGTGGACCTTTGAAATTTATAAGGGAATATTCTGGAAAACTTGTTGAACGTCTAATGTTTCAGTTATGGCGATGACGTAAAAAACCATGCTCAGGCACTGGGATGATGACGTATCCTTTTCCTGTGTTGTTCGTGGCTGGATCCCCTGTATTTTCCAGCACAAATCCTACAATTTTTCCATTATGTAGCACAGAAGGAAGAGCAGACATCTTGTTGGTGGATGGGGTTTCAGGATACCGACAGCTGTGACAGCTGTGGCCGTCAGCTGGGTAAAGCCCTCACTTACTGTGTTAGTTCCTATCAAACAAAATGCATTCCTTAAAGTGACCGTGCTACGGTAACCTCTAGGGGATGGGGAGCAAAGTGACTCAGAGAGGAAGCGGCCAGTGCATCCATTACCCAGATTGTGCGAGAAAGGGGTGCTCAGGGAGATGGAGACGATAACTGAGAACTGTAGGACAGTTACAGACGTTGCCGAAGAAAACTGGTGCCCTCTGGAGATTAGCCCAGTGCTGAGGCACTCCTTCAACAAGCTCCTGGACCTGGGTACCAAGGATGATTCTGAGGGTATTCAGTCTTCTTTCTGTGACTTCAGTCGCAAAATGGTTTTCATCCAACATGAAGGTGAAGAGGTTTTGGCCGAGGGAGTAGCTGCTGGTGGGGTTCCCCACTCATTGCCCTAGGCACTAGGGAAAGGTGGCCAGCTACCTTCCTGTTAGGGACTGGATCTTCGCATCCTCCCCTAACTCATATGTTGAAGCCCTACATGCGTGTATTTGGAGATAGGGTCCATTTGATGGTAATGAAGGTCATAAACGTTGGGCCCAGATATGACAGAATATATTTCCTTGTAGAAGAAACACCAGAGAGCTCTCTTTCTCTCCCCCCCCCCCCCCTGCTGTGGGAGGACGCAGAGAGAAGGTGGCCATCTACAAGCCAGGAGAAGCTGTCACCTGAAACATGCTTGGTGGCACCTTATCTTGGACTTCCAAGCCCCCAGGACTAGGAGAGATAAACTTCTCTCATTGAAACCACCCAGTCTGTGGTATTTTATCATGGCACGTCCAGAAGACCAACGCCGTCTCCAAGGACAGACTCCGGGTGACTTGAAGTCAAGAAGTTTCGTCACGTGCTTTCAGGAGTTGAAGCCCTATTACGTGATTTCCAGACAAAGAGAGGCATGTGTTTTCACTCTTTTTTTTTTTTTTCAACATTTATTTATTTTTTGGGACAGAGAGAGACAGAGCATGAACGGGGGAGGGGCAGAGAGAGAGGGAGACACAGAATCAGAAACAGGCTCCAGGCTCTGAGCCATCAGCCCAGAGCCTGACGCGGGGCTCGAACTCCCGGACCGCGAGATCGTGACCTGGCTGAAGTCGGACGCTTAACCGACTGCGCCACCCAGGCGCCCCTTGTGTTTTCACTCTTTACCAAAACTTTACTGAAACACCAGTGAGAGTGGGGAGTGTGAGTGGGAAAGTGGGGCAGAGAGAGGAAGAGAGAGAGAATCTTAAGCAGACTCCACGTTGTCAGCGCAGAACCTGATGTGGGACTCCATCTCACGACTCTGAGATCATGACCTGAGCTGAAATTGAGAGTCAGACACTTAATGAGGCCACCCAGGTGTCCCGATAGTGTTTTTAAATGCTCAATTCCATAAGGACAGAGATAACAGGAGAGGAGACCCCAGTGAGAACATTTTGGGTGCTGGAAAGCAGTGGGAGAGAGAATTCTGATTCAGTAGATCCAAGGAGAGTGAAAATGGGGAAAGCTGAGAAACCACAGGATTTTCATTGTTTACTTCCAGAAGGCGTGAGGACCAGGAACACTGGTTACTCTGGGTCTGCGGCGAATGTTGGGCTGAAAGATGAAGTGGTTCAAATGTGTTTAAGAAGCAGGAAGGTCGCCAGAATCCCTGCCTGCCTTTGGGAGACGATGCACTTGCTTGTTGGGATGCTGGCAGGGGGTTAGCAACTCGTTCTCAAACAACCAAAAAACCCCAAAAAACCAAAATGTGTAGTTTATAGCATTTTCCAGTTTCTGTGGTGTAAACGCTCCCACCATGGCCAATTTCAAGCTGCCACCATGACATCACCGAACACAGAGAAGAGAGGGATATGACCCTTTTGTGTAGTTACCCCCATGTAGAAAAAGTACGTTCGTAACCTCAAGAGCATGGATGATACTAGAATAACTAGGAAGTGATGAAGTTTTTGGTATTTTTGGTTTAATGTAATTATCGCACGTTTATATAATTTAATTTTTAAGAATGACTTTGTTTAACGACCTGCACGACAACGTATGGAAATTGAACGGTCGGCCCTTGTGAGTTGCGACAAGTTGGTTCCTCCCTATTATTGCCACTGGAGGAAGACTGGATGTTTCTTATCTACAAGATTAAAACAAAGGGTCTTTGGGCTTGGAAAGATGGGGCAGAGTTCAAGTTAGGGACCCTGAACCTGAAACGGTGAGATGAAGAGGAAGTCTACCAGTAACTCTAAACTCCTGGTCTTTATCTCCCACCCAGCTTCCAGTATTTGGTAGCCAAAACTGCTTCTGCCTGATGGGAGACCAGAAACATCTCCCCTGGGTTATTTGTGCAGCTGAAAAGAGGTGGCAGCCGTGGGAAGAAAGAAACCCTAAAGATACTGACGTTGAGATTCCGCAAGGAAACCCACGGGGTAGATCCCCCTGTGGTGAGGACCATCATTGATAAGCCCCACCCTCACACACACAGCTTCTAATCGGCATTTGGAAGGTACTCAATCTTACAAGTTAGTGTTCGCGAGATATTCGGGTAGAGCATGTACTGTGAAGGGCGCACGCATACACACGCACGCACGTACACGCACGTACACGCACGCACCACACAAAACAGCTACTCGGAAGAGACAGAAACTAAGCAGGAAGAGAGAGTCGTCTATCGTACAAACTTCAGAGAAAGAAATGAATGAAACAAGAAGATAGTGCTGAAAGAGGGGAAAAAAATTGGCAGAGCCCAAGACCAGCTCTTGGAAATGAAATGAAAAACGTTACAGCACAGTGGAAAGCTCAATTAAGAGTTGGAATTGAGAATATCTTCTAGAAAATTGAACAAATGGCAAAGAATTGGAAAAGTAGGAAAAAGGAAATTATAGGATCCACGCAGGAGGTGCAACAGAAGGAGGGGAGATTCATGGGAGGGGAGATTCCCAGAATTGGAGGATTTGCCGAACCAGATTGTGCAGGCCCGTGGAGATGTCGGGACGGTGAGGAATTAGACCTACGAATGAAAGCATTTGCTTATGAAATCTTAAAACACTGGGCAAGGTTCGGGATTCAGGGAAGTAGAGGGAAGCGGGGGAGAAATTTCTATCCAAAGGATCCGGAATCAGCACAGCTTTATATTTCTGTGAGTTAAAAGACAGGGAGTGATGCTTTCAAAATTCGAAGGAGAAAGGCTACCTCAACACAGAATTGCCCACTCAGTAACATTGTCACTGACTCTGACGATGAGACAGACATTTCAGGTAGCTGAGGTCTTGCATTTTATTTTAGCCCGATGTACCCTTTCTTTGGAAGATGCAGAAGAGGGGCTCCAGCAAAGAAAAGGGGGGAGAAGGTCAAGAAAGTGAGTCCCCAGGCAGGGGAGCTGACGACAGAATCAAGTGGCCGGAATCCCAGGTCATTCGTGGCAGGGACACCTTGCAGTGAAGGCTGCAGGCCACGTCAGGCTCGCGGGATGACTGTCCCTCCCGGAAGGAAGACGATGTCCTTGGGAATGATTTTGTGTGGATGAACTTGATGGCATCCTTAGCACGTGGGAGTGTATTGAGAGATTTACATACCTGCGGGGAGAGTCCGAGGTACGTACAGAACAAAACTAATTACCTAAAAGAGAAATGAACTCTGAAAACAACAGCTGTTAACGATCAGAAAACAAAACAGTCTTCAGAAAACGCGTACTGGGGGTGTGCTGCACAAAGCGGCCATGGAGAGTGCTCATCTGGTCGTGGCAACATAGGCATTCAGCGCTGATCTGACGAAACTGTGTGGCAGGATGCTGGGGGGAGAAGGTACGTGGAAATGTGCGTGTGTGCATGAGAGGATTGTGTGCACACACGTGTGAGTACAAGAGAGTATGTGTGCACACGTATGCATGCACACAGAGGAGGTGACAGGAAGGGGAAAGAGGGTTGAGCCAGTTTCTTCCATAGTAGGAAGCAAAAAGATAATTACTAAACTGAAAACAAGAAGTGGCAATAGAAGCGTGTTAGTTAGATGATTCTTTTTTTAGATAGACGGAAGAAAAAAAAAAGCCTTTAAAAGTGTTTGATTCTTGGGAGCAGAAATAAGGAGGTCTGGAATGGGAAGAAACTTCCGTGTAACAAGCCTTGTAGAATGAATGATTCGACTCTTTAAATCATCTTCATGTATAACTTTGCTAAAATAAAACACAAATTAAAATAAATCATGATACCAAAAGGCATTTCTGGAGAAATAATGAATGACGAGAGCTAGTTGCAGAAGTCCAAGACCCTGAAAATAAGCAGAAAGCCTTTGGAACGTATTTTTGATGCTTCTGAATAAAGCTACACTCTTTTCTTTCTTTTTTGGAAAAAAAAAACATGTGTTTTATTTCATTAAAATTTATTTAATGGTAATTTATGGATGCATTTGAAAAACACTGTGGAGTGAATCAGGATGCTGCAGGAGGTTCTGTACAACGTGGTGCCATTTGTGTGAAATCTCCAAACATAAGATGATGTTGTTGGTTGGTTATGGATAGTTATACATGCAGCACGGTTACAGAAATCTCCGGGAGCATGATCTCCAGCCTCGGGCATGGAGTGTTTTGTGCAGAAGGAAGGAGGTAACCGGTATGTGAACTGAGCCTTTAGCCACATCAGATTCTTTTTTGACTCAGAGACAGAGAAGAGAGAGCTGAATCAAATACTGCAAAGTGTTGACGAAGTCTACTAACATTGACCCGTGGCTACTTGGACAACTTGCTTTATGTAGTTTTTGGAAATATTGGAAGTGTTTCGTAATTAAAAATGAAAGTAAAATTTTCATTTTATATACAAAAGGTTTTTTAAATTGGCCCTGAATATGACAACCTATAATTACCAGGTCAGTCAATTTTTATCGACAGTATTGCCCAGTTTTGTCTTCTGGTTTTTGTGAAGAGACAGCCCCAAACATCAACTCAACTATGGCGAGGGATAGACAAGATTTAGTGTTCTGTACCACTTCTCTGAAAGATAAAGTCTCACTTAGGAACATATTATGTGGTGTACCAGTTCAATTTAATAAATATTTACCGAATTTCCACTTCCTAAGAGACGTGACGGGAAGATAGCAGGGAGCAAGTCAGTGTCCTGTCCCCCCAAAAGATTGCCTCTCTGGGAGAGGATGTGGTACAAAGTAGTGTTGAGGTGAGAACAGTTGGAATCCGATCGAGTCCTCAACCTCCCAGGGTTAAATACCGATTGGATTTTGGACTCGTTATTACGCCTCTCTGAGCCTTAGTGTCCCCGTTGTAAAAGGACAACAGTACCACATGCCTCACAAAATTGTTGAGATTAAATTAGCCAACCCAGCTTTAAACACATGGTTTTGTACCTGGCACCGACAGCCAATTCTCAGTAGATGTTGGTATGATTGAAAATCGTGAAGAGGTTCGTGTTATAACGTGGGAGAAACCATCATTCACGACAGGGTGGTTCACCCAGAAATACATGCACACACCTTTACATGGCTGAGCATTTTTTTTGTCGGACTGAGAAATTCTAAAAAAAACCCCACCTTTCTGAAATTTTAGCTTGGAATTACATCTCAGCCCAGCTTCATGGACAAGCGATTTCTTAAGAAATTGGCACCTTTCCAGAGAAGGAGAGGTCTCTGTCAGTCGGGCTCCGATTCACTTAGGTCTTTACCTGTTTTTCAGTAGCAGAGATAGTCATTAAAGCCTCACTCGGGCCAGCCATAAAGTAGGCTTGAGTCCACAGGGAAGGGCCCTGCTACCTCCAGAGAACCTGTAGAGTAAAGCCAGAAAATGGAAAAAAAGAATTTTATTTGTAGTTGAACTATGTCACTGAAATGTTTCTCCGGTGACAAACCATGGTAGCAAAGGAGAGACTCATTTGTTGGTGCCTGGATATTCATTCACCCACCAGGTGTTTAGTGAGCACCTACTGTGTGCCTCACAATAGGCATAGCGTGAGGCACACAAGCCCACAACAAGGAGTAGACAACAGTTGTCTTAGCTTTCAGTAAGCTGACAGAAGCCAGGGAGATAGAAGCAAAAACAAGGCAAGCAAATAAATCCAGGCAGTAGAAAGGTTTCGGAGTGGTGGGCCACTTTAGACTGGAGGGTCTGGAAAGGCCTCTTTTAAAACAGGTTCTGTCAGATCTGAAATTGCACTGAGGAGCAAAAGGCAGCCATGCAAAGATCTGAGCGAAGGGTTGTCCGGAAGAACACAGGAGAGGAAAGAACAGGTGCAAAGGCCCATGGGCAGGAACACGTTTGGCTTAGCACAGTGGGTGAGTGGGGGAGGCGCTGGGAGATCAGGTCAAAGACATAGCTAGACATACTCTTCTGAGCGGTTTGGTAAGGCGCCTGCATCTTCTAACGGTACAGTGGTAAGGATCAGGGTTGTGTAGTGGGACCTGGTATGTGATTTGCATATTTGAAAGGGTTATTCTTTTAGCTCAGCTACAAAAATAAGAGAAAGTTAAATCTAAAGTAAGTAAACCCAAAGAGAGGAAATAAAAATTAGATTAGAATTCAATGGAATAGAGAACATAAAACAATTGAAAACAAGTCAAATGAAGCCCAAAGGTGGTTCTTTGGGAACCTCAAGGAAACTGATGAACGTCAAGCCAGAATTAATCAGGAAAGTAGAGGGAAAGACTTTGTCAGCAACAAGATAGACATCCGATGGACCCTACAGATACTAAGAGGATAATAAGGAAGTTTTTGAACAGTTTGATGCCAATAAATCTTACAGCTTACTTCCACGGAATGAGTATATTGCTTGAAAGACACATACTACCAAAGCTCTCTCAAGAAGAAACAGATAACCTGGACAGTAGCATATCTGTTAAAGAAATTAAATTTGTAGTTAAAAACCTCCCCCTAAAGACAGTTACAGTTCTGGAGGGTTTCACTGGTGCATTCTACCAAACATTCAAGGAAGAAATTGTGCAGATTCTATTCAGCTTCTTCAAAAAAAAAAAAAGGAGGAAATGCTTCCCAAGTGTTCCCCCTGTGATCAGGGGCAAGATGAGGGTTCCTTCTCTCTTCACTCCTGTGCACCGGGGGTTGTACGTTACACTGACACTGGAGGTTCTACTCAGTGCAGCAACTCAAGGGAAGAAAAGAGCTCCATACTGGAAAAGATGATGTATCAATGGCTTTATTCATGGATAATATTACCGTCTATATAGAAAATGCTGTAGAATCTACGGAAAATCTGGTGGAACTAGGAAGTGAATCAACCAAAGTGCAAGATACAACATCAGTAGACAAAATGTATTTCTAAATACATAATCAGAAAGTGAAAGAAACACCTTGTACAGTACCATGAAAATATGAACTACTGAAATACTTAGCAATACATCCAGCGTAAGATGTGAGAGACCTGTGAGCTGAAAACTACACACCGTTGGTGAGATAAGCCGAAGACTAATTGGAGAGATACGTACTGCATTCTTGTATCATTCGTGATATTGTCAGTTATCCACACGTGGATCTCTTGTTTCAAGGCAATCCCCGTAAAGGGTCCAAGAAGCGTTTTTGGATAAACTGACGAACTGATTTTAACTTGTGTATGGGCCTCAGAATTGCCAAAACAACTTTTAAAAAGGACAAAATTGGAAGACTAATGCTATTGTAAGACTTATTATAAAGCAAGAAAGTCAGAGTAGTGTGGTGTTGGCTTCCACATAGAGAAATCACAGTTGGATGATACCCATCTGTAAAAATATGACCCATACGTCTTGTAATATTAAAAAAAAATACTCAAAATGGACCGCTGACCTAAATACAAATCCTAAAAGTATAAAACCTTTGGAACACGTGGAATAATAAAATTTTTGGGTTAGAGCAGGCAAAGATTTCTTCAAGATGACAGTAAGACACAGCCCACAAAAAAGCAACCTGATACGTTTGACTTCATTACATTAAAAACTTGGGCCTTTAAAAAGGAACAGACATGGGCGCCTGGGTGGCTCAGTCGGTTGAGCGTCCGACTTTGGCTCAGGTCATGATCTCACGGCTTGTGAGTTCGAGCCCCGCGTTGGGCTCTGTGCTGACAGCTCAGAGCCTGGAGCCTCTTCAGATACTGTGTCTTTCTCTCTCTCTCTCTCTCTCTCTCTCTCTCTCTCTCTCTCTCTGCCCCTCCCCTGCTCACACTCTGTCTCTCTCTCTCAAAAATAAATAAACATTAAAAAAAAAGGAATAAACAGGGAAGTAATTGGAAGAACGTGTTTCTAAATGTTTATTTTGAGAGGAGAGAGAGCATGAGCAGGGGAGGGGCAGAGAGAGCGGGAGAGAAAGAATCCCAAGCAGGCTCCGCAGTGTCAGCACACAGCCCGACGTGGGACTCGAACCCACAAACAGTGAGATCATGACCTGAGCCGGGTCCAGAGTCAGATGCTTAACTGACTGAGCCACCTAGGCGCCCCTGGGAGAGTGTATTTGTAAATAATATTTCTGATTAAGGATGTATTAATATAAAAAGAATATAAAAATAGAAGTAGAACCTCAAGAATATGTATAAAAGAATGTAAAAAGAACCTCAAGCAAACGAACAAATGCTCACCATCTTTATTTATTAGGGAAGTATGAGTGAAAACCACAATGCGATATTGCGACATAGCTCTTAGAATGGTTAATGTTAAATGGCTGCCACACCAAATGTGAAGGTTCTGGGGCCCTCGTAAGCTGCTGATGAGAATACATAACGGTACAAACACTTGGAAAACATTCAGACATTTTTTTTTTAAGTGTGAAACATGCATCCACCGTATGACCCACCCATTCTACTCGTAGGAATTACCCAAGAAAAATAAAACAGATGTCTATACTAAGTCTTGCATGTTAATACTCGGAGAATCTTCATTTATACAAGGCAGACCCTGGAAACCATCTAAAGTTCATCCACAGGGGAATGGAAAAACAAACTGGGGTGTATTCATACTGTGGAGTGCTAGTTGGCAATAGGGCACCATAAACTGTTAGCATCCACTAAAGCAGGAATGCATCTCAAAATACGCTGGGGGGGGAAGTTAGACACAAAGGAGTGTCTGTTGTGTCAGTCTACTTTTTACTGCCACGAGATGCCGGAAGATGCAGGCTTGTGGGGATACGGAACAAATCATTGGTTGCCGAGGTTGGAGGGAAGGATGATAGATGTCATGAGAAAGCCGTCCGGGCACCTGGCTCATCACCTTGTTTGTGACCGTGCTTTCACGGGTGTGTTCTACATGTCAAAACATCAAATTGTGTTTTTTGTATATTACATACTTTAAATGGGCTCAGTTTATTGCATATCAGTTATGCGTAAATAAAGCTGCTAAAAAAAAATAATAATAAGCCAGACCATTCTTTAGGCTAAATGGGGAATGAACTGTGGGGGAGCGGACAGGGCTGGAAGCCAGGGGCCCCACTGCGGGATCCTTGCAAGCGATGGGAGTAGCTTTGGTATGGACGTGGTCAGGGCCGATGGGAAGAGGTGGACTGTCATGGTAATTCTGTGTAGAACCTCTGACTGTATTTGGAAGGGTGTAGGGAGAAGGGAAATTTTGTCAGTCCCGTGGTGGATTTAAAGCTTCAGGGAAGCTGAACCAACCATATGGTGCTTTGGGGAGTCGTGAATATTATCTTGACTCTTTCAGTTCTGTCCAAGCATAGGACTGGAGGGATTTGGAAACAGAACTGAGCCCGGGTGTGGAGAGGCTCGCAGGTCACTGAGAATTTACCACTTGATGTAGGTGGCTCTCGAAGAACCCCTGAAAAGTTTTGGATAAGGCGATTACACTGTTGATTTGGGGGTGGAGATGAAAGTGAAACTGTTGGTCGGATGGTCTGAGGTTTGGTGGGGTGTTTCATGTGGTGAGACTAGGTAGGGAAAGCTCGTGGGGTCTCAACCGGCAACTGTTGGAGTAGAGACAGAAAAGCGATTGATGCAGGAGGGATGGTCTGTAGTGCCCTTTGACTGATACTGAGTTGAGTTGGTGAACGAGAAGAGGCTTCAGGGTTGGGCCAGGGGAAGGGTGTGGAATGTTCCAAACATTAGCTGAAATCCAATCGTGTTGTGCATTTCTACGGCCCTCAACTGCTCAATGCATTCTTTGATATGTATTTTTTGAAGAGATGTTGCCTCCGCAAACATCTCTGTATGGAGGCAGAGCACGGGAAACAAGCTCAGAGGGTTCTGGTTTTTACACAAACGCGGAGGATTTATAGAGCCTATGGCAGAGTCCAGTTGGGATCCCCCCCCACCGCCCTCCACCCTGGATCTGAAGCTCTTTCGTGTAAAGCTACGCTGCATACCAAGAATGAGAGGCAAGGGTGTTATTTTTTCTTGCAAGGTGGCAATATACCCCCTACAGAGCCAAGCTGAATTGTGGTTTGGTTTATTTTGTGCTGAAGGATGGAGTGTAGGCGGGAAATGGTCTCAGTAGAGTTGTATATGTGTTTTGTTTTGTTTTTGTAGCATACCAGTAAAGAGCCTTTCCCCGTGTAGTAATTGATTTACCTTCCCTGGGTTAAGGGCACCGCGATGGAAATGCCAGTTCATTGGATCAAAGTGGTCAGCACTAAACTTGTTACATTCGATCCTTTTAAAACACTTACTGGCGTCCTAGGAAACCACTGCTTGAGTATTGTGTAACCAAACTATAGATACTAATTATACAATAGCAGATGTTCCACTCCAGAGGAATGTGTGCAGGGTGTGTCTGTAGGCATGGATGTATGATCACGCATGATCATGTTTAATCAGCCTGATAAGTTTCTGAAGCTGGGTTTTCTTTCTTTGCTTTTCAGTAGACTCGTAAGCACCGTTCCAGAGAAGTTGCTCGTTAAGCTGTAGAAAACAGCCGTGACATAGGAGACTTGAACCAGAGCTGAATGAATGATAGAAATGCATTTGATGTTGGAAGTGCCAGACAGATTTTGGTTCGGATATTTAATTTTCATTGTATATGAGGAAAATTGGAAGGGGGTGGAAATAGCTAAATGCGGTGTTTCAAGTTGGCAGTCTTTCCTGAGTTCATTCATAGACGTACGTATGTCCACGATAGTATGACTTTAGTGTCAACCAGGTTAAGTAGTCTTCGTTTTCCACATTCATAGGACTCCTATTCTAGGTCGACGTGGGACATAAATTGATATTTTAAAATACTGTCAGCATATTATGGTGTCATTTAATATATACCAGGTTGTGTTCAGCAGAAATTGGAATCAAAAACTGCAAAAGCTCTGTGGGGTTCAACTTGGCAGCAAGAGAGCTTAATTTTGATTCAACAGCTACCAAAATCCCTCATTAATTGGCGACACGGAACAATGATTTTAGCCCTCTGTGCCAGCTTCCAGGTTTTCTCATAAACTACCAGACACCCATAGGCTTTGCTTCCCATAATTTAAATTATGATATGCAGGGCTCGGGGGTGGCAGGAGCGTTTGGCTTTGCCGCAAAACAGCCTGGGTACCGAGTCAGTCACTTGCGAGTGACGCCCAGAGAGAGTAGGGGATAGCTCAGAGATGTTCAGCTAGTCCGTAGTACTGCTCGGGAGAGGAGCTAGCTTTTCTGACGCTTCAGGCTAGTGCGGTTTCCACTACGTTTGTGTGCCTTTCTGTTCCTTTGAAGCTTTTCCATGACGGGTCAGGACTGTAGGTGCAAGGCCTTAACTGTGAAAGCAACCAGAGACGGCTCTGTCTTCTTTCCCACTTCCTCACTTGCTCCCCTTAGCGTGTTTGGGGCCTCGCGGGAGAGACAGATCCAGTGGAAACCTTTGGTTATGTGTGTGTTTTTTTAAATCCTTATTCATGCCAGGAGAGCAATGCATTTTTAAGAGGGAGATCCTGTTTCACATACAAAACAATTAGGAGTTGCCATGTGCATAGTGCCGTTACATTAGCATGTTATAAGTAGAAAGAAACGTGTTAAGCATAAGCCAGCCACAGCAGTAGGAATATTTTGAACATTCTATTTCAGAACCCTAAAAAAAGAAGCCCCAAAGCCTCAATAAAAGAATGCCGTTTTAGCCAAACATAACTCCGTTCCATGGAAAGTGGCTATTTCGGTAGAGGCGGTCCGTGCGCACGGAGGAGCTGCGCACGGGGAGCAGGGATCCGGCCGCCCCGGGGGGGAGGGACGCCTGGCCCCGCGGGTGCCTCCCAGGCCACTCTGGCTGGTTGACCCGACCCCCGTCCGGCGCCTCGCCCCGCACTCGGCCCCCAGTCGTCTCTGATGTCACGTCCCCCAGGGTCCGGCCTCAGCTCCGCTATTCAGCTGGCCTTCCACCTTTCCACGTGAAGGGTGTACCGTCGTCAAAGTTCATTTCATGCCACCTTGCTCCCCCGTGGCATGATTTAGGGTAGGCACGCACAGGACCTACTGATAGGAAGGTCGGAAGGTTGTGCAGACGCCTTTGTGTGAGGTTTTTAGGCCGAGAGGAGACGGCTCGTTTCTGGGCGATAAAATAGAAGAAGCCACATTGAGTTTACAAAGTGTGGCATCGCAGTGCTGTGGTTTCCTCAAGAGAGGCTGTCAGCGGTTCGTCAGCCGTGGTGATTGACCGGCTGCTGCCCGTGAGTGTGCCTGTGTGCGCGTGTGTGTGCATGTGTGTGCCTAAGCGTGCGTGTGTGTGCGTGTGTGTGTGTGCTGTGTGCCTGTGAGTGTGTGTACGTGTGCATGTGACTGTGTGCGTGTGCATGTGGGACAGGGAGGGGGTCTGGAGGGGTAGGAGGAATGTAAATGGCCCTCTTCTTTTCAGCTGGTTTTTAGTGGCCCCCAAACATGGGAAAGGAATAGAAAAAAATCAAACGGATGACAGCATCTAAGATGGGTGCACCTGATGTCCCGGGTGGCCATTAAAATAGAAAATGTTCTGATTTTCGTGAGAGTAGAGGAGGACGCAGCAGATACGTGGTTTGTCGGTTTGTTCGTTTTCTGGCTGGTTTACTCTTTCCAGTTAGACAGTAACAGAAGTGGGTTGAGAAGCTATAAAAAGCTTATAATCAAACATTTTATTGGTTTCCACAAATGACTTAGAACTCAGCTAGGTGGGCAGTTACAGTCAGCACTTAAGCATTTACCAACAAAGTGGTATTTTCTTCAGAAGACGTGTTTACAACTGCGAGGCTAATGGAAACTAAAACTTATTTGAATATTTATTTTTGACTCATTTTGAATGAGTATTTACTGATATCCTAGGTGCAAAGTACAGAGGCGCACAGATTGAAAGAATTGGAACTGTTACAATAAACATTACTTTAGGGGCGCCGGGGTGGCTCAGTCGGTGAGGCGTTCCACTTCGGCTCAGGGCATGATCTTGTGGTTCGTGAGTTGAAGCCCCGCGTCTGGCTCTGATCTTGTGGTTCATGAGTTCGAACCCTGTGTCTGGCTCTGTGCTGACAGCTTGGAGCCCAGAGCCTGCTTTGGATTCTGCATCTCCCTCTCTCTTCCCCCCCCCCCCCCCCGTTTGCACTTTCTCTCTCTCTGTCAAAAATAAAGATTAAAAAAATTAAAAGAAATAAATATGACTTTAAAACAGCTTAAGAAGAACCAAATTTGAGAGAAAGAGAGAGGTGCTACCGTCAGATGCAGATGTCATGGACAGTGACAGGGAAGGGACAACATTATCGGTGACTTATTTCTAGCTACATTTGGGAAAGGTGGGGTGCAGGAGCCAGATTCTGATACATTAACGTGTGACATTGACTTGTAGCAATAAGGAAGAACTTTCAAAATTCTGTTTTAAGGATCGTGATCGTTGCAAGCACGGGGAAGGGCTGTGCAGGTAGAGGCACGGCCAAAGCCGGGCCGTCGAGCTGGCGGGGTGGGGGGGTGCTGAGTGCATTTCCAGGCTGGGGCCTCACTGCTGGGGGGCAGCGGAAGAAGGGTCCTGGGACTGTGCTCACAAGGTCTGGATTCTTTCTCCTCTCTGCCATGGAGAGCTAACTGGGAGAGGGAACTGATGTGGGTCATTCATTCGAGGCTCAAATCCAGTAAGGTAAGGTCAGTTCGTGAATGGTGGAATGCTCTATCAGCATGAAGCACGGTCCTACAACAGATCGGCAGGGCATACCGGCACTCTGGCCTTTGGGATTATTTCAGCCACGTAATCCCTGACCCCTGTGAAGAGAAACCAAACAGAAGATGCTGGAATGTCGTTTGCTTCACTCAGAAGGAGTACAATGTCATTATAAACACCTCTGAGAATGAACAGACTTCAGTCCCTCAAGTCATGGCTTGCTGGGCTTGGGTATAAAATGGAGCACGTGGCTAGTCCCGAAAGGGCATTCCAGAAAGTTTAGGGTCAACAACGTTCATGCGTCACGAGGACGAAAGCCAGTCGAAGCCACGTAAAAGGCGGTGAGTGTTAGTGCAACACAAACGGAAAACAGAGAAACCGTGGTGAGAAGGCGGACGGGAAAAGGTTAATTTCAGGACTTGAATTCTGAGCTAGCCTTGGAATAGGGGACGCAGGAACCGGTGAGCTACTGGGGTTAAGGGTCAGAAGCAATTATCCCTGGAGGCGGTGGAATTCAAATAGTTACTAGGCCTGCGGGCGGGAGGAAATGGAAGAGAAGCCGGAAGGCCAGATCAAGGAGGCGAGATCTGGCTAAAGGACCAGTATGGGATTTGGAGGAATTTCTAAGCAAGGCGGTGGCACGGTGGAATTGATCGCGGAGGAGGAGCGCAGTACCATCTGGCATCTTGGTGGAGGGTGAGTGGAGGCGGGGGGCTGGCGAGTTGGGTAGGAGGTTACTGAAGGGGTGAGGTAGCAGTCGAGGGAGGCTGTGGGGCCACGCGAGGAAGCGAGACAGACACGTGGACAGACACGTGCGTCATGGAAACCGCCAGTTTGGGTCGCCCTGTGTCTGGATTACAGACAGCCTGGACAATTCACGTGGGGCGTGTCGTCTTTAATGCCCGGTAGAGCGAGGCATGGATCCGGTTGTGCCGTGGGTCCCATGATGCTCTTGGGATAATGAAAGTCTCCTTCTGACCCAGAAGGTCTGTATGCTGTTGTGTTTCCGTCCTGTATCGGCATGTTAGCCAGTCCCCCTGCTCTTAGCGTGTCAACACTCATCAAGCTGTGGGTTTCGGCAGGCAGTAACTGAGGTCCCGGATAAGGAGTCAAATGGCCTGATGAGTACCTTCTTGAACCGTACACTTCATGCTGGGCATGTCTCTGGGCACCTCATAGGCATTACTTCCACTGTTTGCCATCATTTGTTACTATGGGTCTGGTACTGTGTGCTAAGTACTTGACATCTCTTGACGGTTTCCTCCATCAGGAAATAGCTAGTGTTCTACTCTGCACTTTGACAGATGAAGGAGCTAAGACAGAGTTCTACTGGAGGTATTGCTTTACTGAAGCAGAACCAGTTCTTCATACTGCTGTTAGAGCACTCTGCTCACATAACATACCTTATCGATTCCTTAAATGAAACATAGAACAGCTCTCAGGGGAGTCCAGAAGAACTATGACTGAGTTTTCAAGTTATTCCCTTAGACATGATTCCTGCTCTGTGTTCAGAAATGAGTCAGGAACGTCTTTTTCTTTCTATGGAGATTTTCGGTGCTTCTTCACGACTGCTGTGACTTTCGGGGCCGTCGGACCATCAGCTGCCTCTTGAGGTAGCAAAGCCTTGATCACTGGAGAGTTGTCGCTAAAGCTCTGTGAGCACTTAGTGCAGATGACATCGAGTGGCCTTAGAGATCTCTTCCAACCCCGAGATGCTTTGAGATCCTAAGTTCCATTAAAACTATTTCGGGACACAGTTAAGAGTAGAGCAGCAATTTTTTAGGTCAGTGTTTTATAGCTTTTGGCCAAAAGCCATCCAGAGGTTAACGGAGCAAAGAGAAGTGGGTATAATAGGATTGGGGGAAACAATTAGAACACAAAGTTGGAGTAACTTCTTGTTCAAAAGTAAGTAGCCTTTAAGGGTAAACTTCACAAAAGAAACCCTCAGATCAGTGTAGCCTATGCTATTTCGATTTTACAATATGAAATAAATGTAATCTGTGATTTTTTTAAAAAGCCAGAAAAAAAAAAAAGGTTCTACAAATGTTTGTACTCAGCAAGCTTCTATAATAGCTTAGGTTCTCAAGAAAGCATTACAAATGATAATAATTCTGTTTATCGTCATTACAGAAAGCTTTCACATGACTTTTTTCTCTACAGTTTTTACACTAACCCCATGAGATAAGTATTATTATTAGCATAAGTTTTCAAGGCTCAGGAAAGTAAAGAAACTCGTCTAAAGACAGTGGCTGGATTAGAACACAGATCTGACCCCTGTCTCTGTCCTCTGCAGCCTAGTGTTGTTCTCATGGCCTCTGCGGAATATTCTATTTTACCTGTAGTAAATAAATACATCTGTTATGCTTATTTAGGTGTTGGCTTGCCGTGGAGTTAGAGCATCCTTGCTTAGATAAGCGAGGTTAATTGAAGGGAGATAGCAGCATATCGGTTCTGAATGTTAAGCTTCAAATTATTTTGGAACCTGGTCTCTTAGTAACTGAACGTGTGGCTCTTACATTTTAGATATAAATAGAAAGAAAATCATGGGAAATCCTAAGCCATATCTTAGAGTTGAATAGAGGTTACTTTGGTCAATGAATAGTTAGCCTTAGAAGTTTTCATTTCTTTCTCTGCTCTGAATGCAAAAAAAGCGTCTTGCCTCAGTAGTTTGAAAGTGTAGACTTTTCAGTGCTCACTTGGAAAATCCCTATTATTTTTAACGTAGAGGGTATGTTGTTCCTATTAATCAGCATGGCTCGCTTGTACCAAATTATGTCTTAGGTAAGGAAGAGTTAATTTTTTTCAGCGAGTGATGGAAAAAGAAAGGAAATGTGCACAATCTTTTAAGAGTTGTCTGCCTTTGTGGCTTTTATTCTTCTGTCCTTATACCCAAAATATAAAGGCATTTTATAAATCTTAATTTTCTCAGTAGTTAGAGAAATCTTCCTGACTATCTCAAATGCCCAATTAAATCGGGACAAAAATCTGGAGGATTAAAAATACAAATTTTAGACTCATGGTGTAGACCTGGGCACAGTGAAATATGCTTATCAAAGAAAATGAATCATGCCTGAGCCTCAGAAAGCTCATGTATTGATAGAGAAATTTGGGACAAAGTAAAAACACATACAACCGCTTTCTACTCTAATTTAATGACCCTGTTAATTTCCTGCTTTGAGTTTTGACATTATTCCAAGATGGACTCTCTAGAGAGTGTTCAAAGTCATGGCCTAAAAATACCATGACAATTTTAACCTCACTACAAGACAAAATGTTCCGTGTCACAGCAAGTCCGTGTTGATGGACTCTAAAATTAAGGCAAAGCACTTTGAATTACGTTGGGAGGTTTTAGATTTTTAAATAAGGCTTTCGGATTCATATTGACTGAATTATATTTTCATCAGCAATCCGGGAAAGTTATAATTTATGCCCATTCCCGGGGAAGTAAGTACCCATTTGCCAATAGGAAACTTCTGTCTCATTTCATGGAAAGAAATAGTCATCATGAACTTGGGTATGAAAGTTTACAAATAAGCAGAGGTCCCAAGTGCCCCACTATATTTGTGTCAGTAAGATCTTAATTTAAAAGTTGTCCTTTTATACTTGGAAGCCTTGGAAGCTTATTAAAGCTTTTTTTTTTTAATTTTTGTGAAAGTCAGTTCTGGACAGAGTAGTGGAATTGGCTCTCTGGAATCGAGAACCTTATTTATATCTCACTATAAATAACAAAGCAGTGCGTGTACTCACGGTCCCAAGATCACTTCTATTTTAATAGAGAAAATTACCTTCGGCTAAGTAACAATGAAGTATTTAAGTATCAGAGGGGGTGAAGATGTTGGGGGCACGGAGCTTCAGATTTTTCTGGTCTTGCAAAAATCGCGACAAACTCTAAGGTCCACTGTGAAGAGGGAAAGGGGTAGAAAAGGATGTCTAAAGTCCTGAAGTCAGTCTTTAAATATGCCACTATTTCCTGTGGGAACCAGATCCCTTTTTTTCTCTCGGCCCTCCTCTGGAATCTATTCATATTGTTTCCTCACTGCATTTTCTGGTCCCTGTTTGTCAGCTGCTTGCCAACGCTGTAAAACTCAGGGGTTTTCTCAAGCACATAGAGAGAGGAGTTTGTATTAGGTGTTTTGCAGTGGCCATTCTAGTACGATGCTCTATGATTTACATTTCTGTAATGAACTTGGTGCACTTGATGTAGATGCCTAATAGACCGGGCAGAATCTTCAGTAAACAGCTCTCAGTTTTGCCTGTTAGCTGGCTTGCCTCACATGTACTAAACGTCCCTGAGTCATTTTGCAAAGATGATTTAATAAAGCCGAGAGACACTGTATCAATTTCCCATTGCTGCTCTAACAAATTACAGGCAGTGGCTTAAAACAAGACAGAATTACCTTGTGGTTCTCTGGAAGTCTGATGAGGGTCTCCCTGGGCTACAGTGGAGTAGGCGGAGCTGTGTTCCTTCCTGGAAGCTCTAGTGGAGACCCCTTGCCTTGCCTTTCCCAGTTTCTAGAGACTGCTCGCATCCCCCAGCTTCGCAGTGGCCCATCCAGCCTTCTCTCATGTGGAATCACCGACTGGTTCTCTGCCTCTCTGCCTCACGAGGCCCCACGTGATTACGTCGGGCGCATCTACGTGACCCAGAGTGATTCTCTCCATCTCGAGATCCATACCCTTAATAATATCTCTCATTCCCTTTTTACCATATAAGGGAATACATTTTCAGGTTCCAGGGATTATAAAGTGGACATCCTTGGGGAGCCATTGTTCTGCCTCCCATGGGCTTGGAGAATTTTTGTTGAATGGTTCAGAATGGTCTTTGATAGATGAAATCATGGTGTACCATTTTCGCGGATAGACTCAGCTGTAACTTTGGGCTCATGATGTTTTGTTTCTCCACATTACACACCGTTGGTGGCATATTTGAGCTGTCTCTCATGAAATAGCTATAGTAGTCGAGAAGTTTATTACAGACAATAATAGTATTCACTGAGCACTACACTAGGAGCTGAGAACTTTTTATGCCTTATTTCCCTTCGCCCTCACAACAACCCTCGGCAAGGATATTAACTTTCTCCTGTTTTTAATATTTATGTGTTTGTTTATTTACTTTAATGTTTATTTTTGAAAGAGAGAGAGTGTGTGAGCGAGGGAGGAGCAGAGAGAGAGGGAGACACGGAATCCGAAGCAGGCTCCAGGCTCCGAGCTGTCCGCATGGAGCCCGACGTGGGGCTCGAGCTCATGAACCGTGAGA
Source organism: Puma concolor (assembly GCF_028749965.1). Lineage (NCBI taxonomy): Eukaryota > Metazoa > Chordata > Mammalia > Carnivora > Felidae > Puma > Puma concolor. The sequence goes on along the minus strand of NC_141677.1, from coordinate 6,102,438 downwards.
TCATGACCTGAGCCATAGTTGGATGCTTAACCAACTGAGCCCCCCAGGTGCCCCTCTCCCATTAAAAAAAATTAAATTTATTTTAGAGTATGGGAAAGAGAGGCAGACGTGGGGAGAGAAAGAATCTCAAGCAGGCTCCACGCTCAGCACGAACCCTGATGCAGGGCTCAATCCCATGACTCTGGGATCGTGACCTGAGCCAAAATCAAGGGTTGGACGCTCAACCCACCGAGGCACCCCAACTTTCTCCTATTTTATAAATGATAAAATTGAGGATTTGAAAATTTAAGTAGTTTTCCCAAGACTACCCAGGATTTGGGACAGGAACACAGGTTATGGGACAGCAACACTGGTATCCTTGTACACATTCAGAGCTCTTTGAGGATGGGGGTGTTTATTTGCAAATCTCATCTGTTACACACCGTCCACAGTGGGCACTAAATGTACATTGGACTCATGAATGCTAAGACACTCCAGTAAAGTTTTGGCTGGTGCATTCAACGGTGAGGTAAATGTGGGCTTAATGGCACAGGATTAAGGAACCCCTACATTTATGGCACTTAATGTTCTCTGTGATGGTGATTACTGGCCCTAGCCTCAAGAGTAGGCCCTCATCACTGCCATCCCTCTGCCCCTGGTATTGTATGGACATCTGTCATATCTTCTGCTATACCTCTGGTGTTCTCTCCCAGCTGAACATTTTGGCAGCGACTTTGGAAACATCTGCTGCCCTAGCCTAAGAACAAAGTGGCTGCTCCCTCGCAAATGAAATTGGCAGTTCGCGCTTTAATCTTCTTTAGGAATCCCTTTGGTCTAAGGCCACAGGACTAAATCCTCAGAGTCTGGTCATCCCACATATGTAGCGAGCATGTGAAAGGCTGTCTGACAGAACAAATTTGACATTCGGCGGCATGACCTTCTCCCCGGCACCAGGGAGGCATCCATCGTACTGGGATGTCACCTGTAGACCATTTCAGCAAAGCATCAAGAGGTTCTTGTTCAGACTCCAGTTGTAATCCCGACTCTGGCAGATGACAGCCGGGTGATGTCGGGCAAGTTCCTTAACCTCTTTGGAGAGAGTAAAGACCGTGACCTAACTCAGTCGATTCTTGTGGGTTCACGCATAGGATTAAGATTTGGTATCTGAGCTCTAAGGAAACCATGGTCTCTTGAGGGAAAACTCACACGTAGTAAACGGATTCCCATATATCAGAATTACAAGCTGGATAATCATTACCCGTTGTACCTTTTTTTTGGGTCTTCTTCAAAGAAAGAATAAGAAGCAGCTTAGGACATCCAGGCTATGATCTGATGCTCAAAGCTAGGCTGCAGAGCCCTTACCAACTGACTTGACGCTTTAAAACTAAGCCGTCTTGTTCTCTTGTTGGGCACAGCCTCCAGACTGTCCATTTCAGACGGGGCCACCGTGCGAACAACAAAACACCAGACACCTTCCTCTCTCACTAAACGTGTGACTGCTGCTTCTTCACCACTTACGACTTTGGGCATGCTGTTGCCTATAGATAAGATTGATTGACTATTTGATTATACAATTGCCCCTGCCTTCTGACAACAGCCAACCTAGAATGAACCTCTGCTTCCTTAGAATGTCATCAAAAGGGGCGCCTGGGTGGCGCAGTCGGTTAAGCGTCCGACTTCACCCAGGTCACGATCTCACGGTCTGTGAGTTTGAGCCCCGCGTCGGGCTCTGGGCTGACAGCTCAGAGCCTGGAGCCTGCTTCCGATTCTGTGTCTCCCTCTCTCTCTGCCCCTCCCCCATTCATGCTCTGTCTCTCTCTGTCCCAAAAATAAATAAACATTGAAAAAAAAAAAAAAAAAAAAAAGAATGTCATCAAAAGTAGCCAGCGGAGAGCCTGATCCTGTTTTTTTCTGACACCTGCTTATTGAAACGCCTCTTAGCTCTCTGTGATGGGCATTCTCCTTCTCTGCACCGAGTGACAAACCCAACTTGTTCAACCACAGCTAGTGATCTTGAGCTCAAGGGCACTGACATTTCCAAAAACTAATTCAATTAAGGACTGCAGGCAGACAGAAGTCAAATCACAAAATTCTGTAGGAGTCTTTAACTTGTTCTCCAAAACTCAGTTTTATTATTTCCCTTCATATATATGGTTTTAAAACTCAGTACAAAGAGAAGGGATTGTAACAGAACAACGGGATCACCGTCCGTTCCCAGTCCCGAAAGACAACATGATACAGGTGTCAGCCTACTCATTTAATCAGAACCTTTACTGCTCTGTGTAATTTCCGAGAAAGCTTGTTCTCTGATTACCCTTTCTTCATTTTATTCTCTTATTCCCTTGGACTTTGTCTATGCAATATCCTCTTGAACGTCTTGTCTGAGGACACAAATTTGATGTCATTATGATTCTTACTATTGTAATAATTTTCCTGTCCCTGAAATGTGTGTGTGTGTGTGTGTGTGGGGGGGGGTGATGGGTGTGGTGGTTGCTTTCACTTCTGTCTTCTGGAAATGATCCTTATTTGCCTGTTCATCTTGAGGATAGAATGAAGATTCAGGAAGGGCAACCCTTGTCTGTTGGGTTCCTCCTACCTTGGATTCCTAAGTGCCAGAATGCTAAAGATTCTGTTCTCGTTTACCAAGTTGTAGTTCTGTCCGAATTGTAAGCAGTCACATATGAAGGTCTTATATGAAAGCAGTTATCTGTGATGATGTCACATGCAGAATTTGTTTTTAGATTAATGACAGTGTGGCGTCAATCTGTAAGAATGTAGGGCTTTAACCCTGATTGTCCCATGATCGTTTTGTTTGTTTCCAGAAAACAATAGGGTAACTCCCAAAGGGCTGGATTACAGATTTAAGTTGCTACCTAGTGGCCAGTCTAGTTTGCATTTCATTGCCTTTTTCTTTTTTGGGAGAGAGAGAGAGAGAGAGAGAGAGAAAGAGAGCGCGAGCCCACATACGTGTATTGGATGGGGAGTGGAAGAGGGAGACAGAGAGAGAGAGAGAACCTCAAGTAGGCTTCACAGCGCGGGGATCAATCCTGTGACCCCGGGATCATGACCTGACCGAAATCAAATGTTGGATGCTCCAACAACTGAGCCACTCAGGTGCGTCTTCCTTGCTCTTTTGACTTCTTGGACACAACTACTCAACACATTCTATTATTGTGCTCCTTTTAGTTCTACTACAAGGAAGCTCTCCCCTGAGTTTATGTCTGACCCTAATGTTCTTAGTACGTTATGTATTTATGTTTCCATTTAATTCTCACACTGACCGTATGAGTCAGCTTACTCAGATTGTCCGTATAGCTTTTATGATATTGACACTTCAGATCTTTCCTTTACATTAAAAACGTGAAAAATTTTCATGATCATTAAAGAGCCTGGTTAGAGTTAGGAGTCTGGGTATCCATTCCTCATCAAGTTCCATTTTGGTTAAACCCAGACTTGCACATATACCCAACTGTTCTCACACATTGATTTGAACTCTAAGGTCACTGTTTGCATGGAAATCAAAAGCTATCCTAATGTTTAGAAAAATAGCGGAGGTATTTCTATCAGTATCTTTACGTGGGACATTAAAATTACCTGAATTTCCACTTACTGTGCGTTGTCATAAGTTATTTTATTTACTTTGCATCTGTGGCTTTGCTTTGGGAAAGTATGGCTGTTTACACTTGAACTCCTAATTTTCAAAGTAAGGAGAAAAAAATCCACATTCTGCAAAATCCGTGGCGGCAGCTTGACCCCCCAGGCTGAATGGGCTGAATGGAGTCCAAGATGAAATGCCTGGTGTCAGTCTGGGCTTACAGTACGGAACATAGAATTGCAAAGCGAATGCATCTAGTTTCCTGGGGCCTGATAAACAGCCTTTTGTAAAATTTTACTTTTAATGCCGTGGGAATATATTCTCCATTCGCAGTAATTGAAATTAAATACTTGGTAGTTAGAAGTTAGATTTTATTGCTTATTTAATAAGAAAGAATAAGACAGAGCGTTTAAAAGAGAACGGTGAAAATTCAATATTCATGTCTCAAGCTTAGTGCTAATAGGCATTGATTTAGCAGCAAAGACCTTCATTTGACGCAAGCTTATGCCAGTATAACGAAGATAAATATATTTTAATGAGAGTCATTTTAGTTGCCGGTAATGATGGTCAGCAAGGAGACGTCTTGACTTCCAGGTTTTTTTTTTGTAATTTTTTTTTTCAACGTTTATTTATTTTTTTGGGACAGAGAGAGACAGAGCATGAACGGGGGAGGGGCAGAGAGAGAGGGAGACACAGAATCGGAAACAGGCTCCAGGCTCTGAGCCATCAGCCCAGAGCCCGACGCGGGGCTCGAACTCACGGACCGCGAGATCGTGACCTGGCTGAAGTCGGACGCTTAACCGACTGCGCCACCCAGGCGCCCCGATGACTTCCAGGTTTTAACCTGACTCTCCTGCGGCCTTTTGTGAACTGTTTGCAGTTCGAGGCCTGGTGAATTTTTCAGGCGATCTTATAATGACGGTGATGATCATGGTGATACTAGTGTTTCGCATTTGTAAGCACTCTGTGGCTCCTGACCCGCTTACACGCATCATCTCATCGCCTTTACCACCAGCTCCAAGGTTTTCGGAGCAGGAGAACACAGGACTGTGCTTCAGTATCTGCCTGCAAAAGCCAGGAAATCTGAGGGGGTGACAGATCTCTTCCACTTACGGTTTTACTCTACAGTGGAGTCAGGTGAGAAAGTCGGGCGGGTCATCAAGGAGAGAGCTGGCCCAGTCTTCATGAACTTGATAGTTGCCAGTGCACTAACCGGACACCTCTATGCCATATTGGAGCTGTGCATGCATTTTATGTTGCCAGCACAGCCTTTTGAAAGTTTAGGATGTAATGCCCTCTGGTAGTCCAAATCTACCCCCCACCCCGTGTCTATTCTCTGCCACTGGCTTGTGGGTACTCATTAGTTTGGACTCCCCAGTTCTTTTTTTTTTAATGTTTATTTATTTTTAAGAGAGAGAGAGAGAGTGTGGGAGGGGGAGGGGGCAGAGAGAGAAGGAGACACAGAATCCGAAGCAGGCACAGAATCCAAGCTGTCAGCACAGAGACCGACGTGGGGCTTGAACTCACGAACTGGGAGATCATGACCTGAGCTGACGTTGGACGCTGAACCCACTGAGCCACCCAGGCGCCCCTGGCCTCCCCAGTTGTGAAGGAAGGATGCCTTGTTCCGGTGCCTGGAGAATGACAGTCACTTAGTGTTTTGTGTCAGTAGCGTCCCCAGAAGCCTGTAAGTGTGGGCCGCTCTGAAGACATTGGAGTTTTCCACCCCAGTGATGCGGGGGATGGAGAGAGACCTCATGGTGCCAGGGGCACATAGGGAAGACTTCGAGGAAGGCAGGACTTCAAAGATGGACCTTCAAGAGTGCACTTCATTCTGAAGGTTTGGTTCAGAGAGTCTGACTCATAGGAGACAAGCGGAAAATTGGGGACCTGGTTTGTTTAGAACTTGAGTAAATCACTGCTTGTATTTATCCTACTTAGTCACCAACCCAGTCGTCCTGCTCCGAAGCCAGTGAGTCATCCTAAACCTGTTGTCTCTTCCACCCCATTTGGCTGTTAGAGATTTCTATGGCTTTCCTTTGTAAATATTTCTCCAGTAACCTCTCTACTGTGTATCATTAGAGACTCCGTTGTGGCCAAGGCCTTAATCATTTTATGACAAATCGTCTGTCTTTGTGACCATGAGACTCCCAGCCCCAAAGCCTTCCGTGTCTCCCCAAAGTCTTGGTAATAAAAAGAGAGCTCTGGAGCACGACCGAAAAATATGCCTTAGCCCCTGCATTTCCCTTCTTCGTGATCTCTTGGCATGCACTTTCCGTCCCAAACGGTTAGAGCTTCCTTTTAGATGCACCCTTTTGTTCTGTGTCCTATACCTTTGGCCCTATTATTTTGTGGCAAATACACTTTCCCCATGAGGCTGGCGATGTCTTACTGCCCTTTGAGGCTTCTATGTAGCATCACCTTCTTCACAGTTTTTTTCCAGGTATCTTATGTTGGAAAAATGGGGAACTCAATTTGGAGACAGTGGGGAAACTCCAGGATTTTGTAAGAGCATATCAGACTTCTCTTGTGCCTGGGTTCCCATGTTATTAGCCCACGCTGCTAACCGTTAGCCACAGCAACGACTAATTGTACGCAGGTATAACCTACCAGCCTTGGTTCCATCCCTCTCTCTCTCTCTCTGCCTCATCCCACTTCTGAGGTCTCCTTACGTGTGCGAAGCTGGAAGGGAATGCAAGCGACCCCTCGTGGGGACTCTAGACCATTGTACATGGACTCCAGCATCCAAACATCCTCTTCTTCTGTGTCTCCCACAGGCAGTGGGAGGCACATTTTACAGGGATCTGGGGAGGGTCCCCTCTGTTGCTCAACTACAGTTGCCCAGCATGGTCACTATACCAGTGACTGAGTTGGCACTCCCCCCCGCCCCGCTCCCTGCTTGCTGCTCTCTTCTACCTTCTGGAGAGGTCTTTGGCCAGTTCCTGCAGAGAAGCTATCTGCACTCAACCTGTCCTCTCAGTCTGCTTTCTGGGAGACCCCAGGCTAAGACAAAGGATACAAGAGCACAGGCCTAGGCAAAGAAATGAGATTCTCGACTTCTGAACATATTCTTTTATAAAATTGACCTGTCCGGAACAGTATGTGAAGGGGCGAGCAATAAAAAACTTCAAGCATAAAAAATATTTTACATTCTCTGGGGGATGTAGAATAGAAATAGAGTTTCATCCAGAAGAAAAAGGAATTCTGAGCTTTAAGAATTTAGTCATGCATTTTAAAAATTGGATGATGGAGGACAAAAAGCGATACAACCATTTCATTTTGAAATGTCAGTATTTATTCCTTGCCAGAAGTTACATCCATGGCAACTATTTAAACTTGGGATGAGAAATATTGGGTGCCAGTTAAAAAATAGGAATGGAGGGACACCTGGGTGGCTCATTCAGTTACATGTCTGCCTATTGATTTTGGCTCGGGTCATGATCTCTTGGTTCATGAGGTTGAGCGCCACGTTGGGTTCTGTGCTGCCAGCACAAATCCTGGTTGGGATTCTCTCTCTCCTCCTCTCTCTCTCTGTTTCTCCCCTACTTGTGCACTTGCTTTCTCTCTCCCTCTCTTTCTTTCTTTCTCAAAGAAATAACCTTAAAAAAAATGACACTCTTTAAGTTTCTGTGCAGGATTCTCAAAGCAAATTGGGGATGGTTGAGATAGCCCGCCATATTCATTTGTAGCTTGTTTATAGTCAGTTATTCCAGGTCCACTTTTTCTTGCCTCCTTGTTCTTCCAGAAGAGAGAAAATTGCTTCATGGATATTCTCAGAAAGCCGAGAGACCAACTGTTTAATAGGGAAAATTCTGGACCTTTCTCAGAATTTAAAGAAGAATGAGTTCTACAAAGAGATGATTGATTCATTTATTTGTTTGAAAGGTTAATTCAGATATAAAATAATTCTGGGTGCTAAGTAGATGTAGAGACATCTTGAGACTTGAAGATTAAGAAGTAGAAAACGGGCTCCCGTTGTGAAAGAAGGAAAAGGAAACAAACACATGCTCTAAAAGTCTCCAAGAGGCTAGAAAAATGTACCGGGTACACCGATTATTACCAGAAAGGAGTAAATGCTTTGACTATTTATTGGCCAAAATGGCATATGATCGTCAGAATTTAGTAAGATTTACTTGTCTGATCCAATTTTATTTCCTCAGGTAGAAGGTCAGCATGTCCGGTCCATTGTCACTGAGCTTTTTCCTATTTTAGTGTTTAACCTGGCAATGGAGTAGGTGATATATGGCCAAAAAAATAAAAAATGGCCTGTTGCATTTTCTGTTCTATGTTAAAGAGCTATTTCCTGGAGTTTCACTGATTTCTTTTTCTTCCATCAAAGGCCTAATTGTCTTTCTGTATGTAAAGCTCCATCTCGACAGACTCTCATGAAAGTATCACAGGCAGATTCACCAGTTTAGCTAGAATTGACTGTAAGTCATGGCTCGTGTAAGGTTTGTCTTGTTCCGCCTGCAGAACTGGCAGGTAAGTGTGGAAGGATAAGGTATGGTTTAGTTAGTTGTTACTTTATTTACTTATTTAATATTTATTTAGTTAGTTATTTCTTTTTTATATTTTACAGAGAGAGAGAGAGAGAGAGAGGCAGAGGGAGAAAGAGAATCCCAAGCAGAATCCACACTCAGGGTGGAGCCAGACATGGGGCCCAGTCCCATGACCCTGGGATCATGACCTGAGCCAAAATCAATAGTCGGAAGCTTAATGGGCTGAGCCGCCCCGGGGCCCCTATTTAATTGTTTTAGGGTGCCCATGACTGTATCAACATGACAGTCTCCTAGTGCCACTCTTGGTATACGGATCGTATAACTTCTTTCCATTCAGACAGCTTTGATGGAGCACCTACTAGGTGTGGTTAAAAAAAAAAAAAAAAAAAAGGCTCCGCCAAGTATTTAGAAATGCTCCCACCCTGTGCAGGCTTCCTAAAAAGACTTTGAAATTCTTTTGTGTTGTTTTGGGGAACGGGGGAGAGACCGGCCCGGCAGAATTTTAATGTCAGGATAATGACTTAAGTAAATATTGTCTGTAATAGGTTTTCCCAAGAAATGATCGCACGATCAAATATGCAATAAATGGGCCTTTTATTTAGCTTAAAAGGACCCACTTGACCCCACGATACACACACTTTAGCCCAAGAAATAAACAAAAATCCAAATTCCCCGTAAACTTCATGTGTGGGTTTGGACTGAACAGCAACAACAGAAAACTTGAGCTGAAGCTCCCTTGTCTGGAGGGATATTAGACACGGATCCTTCTAAAATTGAAGGCAGAACCTCCTCCATTTCTCCTGATCTCCACTTTGGATCACCAGGGTTTGGTTCTGATTGGACCAAATAGCTACTTGGCTGCTCTTTGCCTTGGAGCACTTGGCCTAGGAGGAGAGATTCTTGGTTTTCAGAGTCAGGGGGCACAATCACGTATACGTACACGTATGCGTGTGCGTGTAGATACATGTATATACACATGTCTATGTTTCTACACACATAGGTGTAGGATCATGAGATCATGGTCTGTGCAGAAATCAAGAGTCACGTGCCTAAATGGCTGAGCCACCCTATTTGCTTCCAAATATGCACAGCCCCACATATACGTATATGTATATATCTCCATAGATCCACACGCATATTTATTTATTTAAAAAAATTGTAAATGCTTATTCATTTTTGAGAGAGAGACAGAGTGCAGGTGGGGGAGGGCAGAGAGAGGGAAGGAGACACAGAATCTGAAACAGGCTCCAGGCTCTGAACTGTCAGCACAGAGCCCCACACGGAGCTCGAACCAATGAACCGTGAGATCATGACCTGAGCCGAAGTCGGACGTTCAACCGACCGAGCCACCCAGGTGCCCCCCATCTACACACATATTTAGTATATCCCACTTACTTTCAAATAAAAATGTTAAGTCAGTTTAGAATAAAAGACACCTATTTAGTAAGATTAGTAAAAGAGACGTCGAAGAATGGAACCGTCAACATCTTACACGTCACAAATGTCATCATCATAGGGCTGTTTCTCACATCGACCCTTCAGGAAAAGCTCAGGGTTTGGTACCAAAATGGAGTTTCTTGAAGACATGTCCTTTGGGAGGCCAGCGTCGTTGTGTGAAGGACAGAACTCTGCCAGTCGGTTCTGACACAGAGACAGAATGAGGCAAATCTAGAAGAGCGTTTTTTTTTTTTTTTTCAACGTTTATTTATTTTTGGGACAGAGAGAGACAGAGCATGAACGGGGGAGGGGCAGAGAGAGAGAGGGAGACACAGAATCGGAAACAGGCTCCAGGCTCTGAGCCATCAGCCCAGAGCCTGACGCGGGGCTCGAACTCACGGACCGCGAGATCGTGACTTGGCTGAAGTCGGACGCTTAACCGACTGCGCCACCCAGGCGCCCCTAGAAGAGCGTTTTTGCAAGCGTGCTCCATGGACATCTGCAAGCCTGTAAGGCCCTTGTTAAAAAAGCAAATGATTGCGTCCCAGCCCACATCTGCGGGCTCCAAATCTTTGGGCCGGGGCCTCCGTGTGTGCGCTGTAACCTGTCCAGCAGGGTGGATGTGTAGCTAGATCTCTCTCAGTGTCCCTCTTTCCTGTGGGCGAACCTTTTCCCACCAGGAGTCCACGGTGGTGGGTCTGGAGAGTGAACGCTCTTAGTTGTTGGAACGGATGCACCTGTCCGTGAGAAAAGCCTCTGCTTGTGCCGCCACCTGTGTGGGCGCCCAAACCACAATCTCACCGACTGTAGTACCTCCTCACACCGGCCCCAGAGATGGGTGTCACTTTTATGCTCACGTTACTGATGGGGTGACCGAGGCTCACACTGGTTTCTCCGTCGTGGCCCAAAAGTGAGAGAAGAGAAGCATCACCCGGGTCTTTCTGTGGTCGCCCCCCTGGGCTGCTGCCCTGCGAATATTTGCTGTCTGGCTTTCTGGACAAGAGTGGGGAGAGGTTTGATTTCTAATACCTTAGCACAGTTAATATGAAAAAGAGATGGCTTAGTTCTTTATTGACTTACCCCTACAAGCTTTTACACATGATTTTAATATCAAAGGAGGATATTAAATCTGGCTCGTGTGAATTATGATGAAGAATAATTCACAGACTAAAAAAAAAAAATCTACCACATAAATGGGTAGATAAGATATGGATTGTATGTCTTTTGTGAAAAAACTACTATGAGAAAGAGAAATAACACAGGTGTCAGTGAGGGAGATAGTACTTGTTGGAGCATTAATTTGAACCAAGAGCTGCCAACAGTGTCCCTGCTGTTCCCTTCCTCGTGAATCCATTCCCGGATCTTGACATAAACCTCTCTATGACTTTTATCTCCATACTGCCTCATTTAGAATCCAATTTAAAGTGAACGCATCAGTAAACAAAACTTAAGAACTCCAAGTCTTAAAAAAAAGTCTTCAAGATCTCAGAACCGAATTCAGAATTTTAATGTTCCTCAGTGGATTCTTACGTCTGTCATTGTCAGAAAGCTAAATGACTTTCTCGTTGCTTCCAGGTTTAACAATTATTTGTACTTTAAAAAACTCCAGTCTATAGGAGGCAGTGGTTAAATAGGGCGGATGGAAATGTTTGCAAATCAATACGCTTCTTGAGAATTCTACAGTCTGTGAACAAATGTAGGTGGAGTTTTGTCACCGAGATTCCAGGTTACTTATGTCCTGATCCTGTTTGTGGCAGCACTTAACTCTGATCTTAGTAGCTTCCTCGTTTTTATTTATTTTTAGTTTTTAGAGGGAGAGCGAGCATTCCTGTGCAACTGACAGAGAGAGAGAGAGAGAGAGAAAGAGAGAGAGAGAGAATCCCAAGCAGCCTCCACACTCAGCACGGAGCCCGACATAGGACTTGGTTCCACAGCCCTGGGATCATGACCTGTGCAGAAATCAAGAGTCAGATGCTCAACTGATGGAGCCACCCGGGTGCCCCTATTAGCTTCCTCATTTTTAAAACCAGGGTTGAACCTCTAGCTGTTGATTTCTTGTCCTTAGAGATCTTTTGGTTCTTGGAATTACGTAGTATTCATTGTGACCTACAGTGGACTTGCGAACGCTCTACAGGGGTAGCAAGCACTCTGTGTTGCCATAGGCACACTGGGGACGTGGATAGATGAGCATGTCGGAAAGGTTACTAGTGCAGAAAATAACAGTGAATGTCAGCCTTTTGTAGACCCTCCTTTGTCGTATATGTAATTGTGAGCCCGTAGACTTCCTATACAGCTATTTCTAGGACAAAAATATATATTCCTTCTCTAGATATTTTCTAGAGTCTGCAATGTTTGGCATATGACTACCCCAAAATCTTGGTCCATAAGCTATTATAAAAAGTATTCCTGATTATAGAAAAGTAGATTATCACTCGATGTGCCGATGTATTCACGGTCCATAGACTCCTTTGGGGAATGACGAAGTCAATGAAGAATGTGGATTTTAGCAGCAATTTAAAAAATTTGTGAATTCATTTGCCCCACAAATATTTTCTCATCACAAACCTCAACTCTTTGTGTCGCATTTACAGAGGACTGGAGATAGGGGAGATACTGAGCAAGACATTTCAGGCAGGGTGAATTTTATAAAAGGAAAAGTGAAGGGTGCTGTCTGTCTTGAAAGAGGGTGGATTCATCCAGTTTGATGGGACGGGTGAGGAGAGGATGCCCGAGGAAGGGACGGTTGGCAGAGATCTAAAGAACAAGGCAGATAATAAGCCCAATAAAGAGTTAGGGAAACTGTGCTAAGTACAGGGAATGGCTTATCTGTAGCTCTGAAGGCAAGAGAGAGTGTCCTTTTTGAGTGATGAGAAGACGACTAGTATGATTGTAGTACAAGTCCAAAAAGGAAAATGGAGCATGAGGTAGACCAGAATTTGAGTGGGTTTGAAAGTCAATGTAGGGATGTTGGTCTTATTTAAGGGAAGCTATTTAAGGGTTTTAAGAAGGGGTGGGGCAGAAATCAGAGAATATAATCAGAGTTGTATTTTTTCCCCATAACTTTTTATTTTGAAATAGTTTAAGACTTACACGAATCTGCAGTAAAAGCCCAGAGGACACTCATGTACCTTTCACCCCCAATTGTCCAGTGATCATAGTATGTCATATAAACATAGTAGAGTGTACAAACCAGCATACTCACCCCAATATGACGATATTAATTCAGGTATCAACCGTATTTGGAGTTTACACTTTTCCCACACAGATTTTCTTTCTTTCCTTCTTCCTTCCTTCCTTCCTTCCTTCCTTCCTTCCTTCCTTCCTTCCTTCCTTCCTTTCTTTTAAGGTTTAATTTTATTTGTTTTTGAGAGAGAGTGAGCAGGGGAGGGGCAGAGAGAGAGGGAGACAGAATCCCAAGGAGGCTTCGTGCTGTCAGCGTAAAGCCCCACGTGGGGCTTGAACTCACAAACTGTGAGATCATGACCTGAGCTGAAACCAAGAGTCAGACACGTAACCGCCTGAGCCACCCAGGCGCCCCTCACGTGCAGATTTTCTAAAGAGATCCCTGCAGTGTGCAAGAGAGACTAAAGCTTGGATTCAGGGGACCGCTTTGGAGATTAAGAAGTCTCCCAAGTCAAGTCCAAGGTTGAACGGAGAGATGAAGGCACCTTAAACTACAAGTTTCATGGAGATGACTAGAAGCAGGGAGATGCTAGCAAAGAGGTGGAGACGGGCAGGGGGGATTAGGGAGAGGAGAAGGTCAGAGATGACTTCCCGACTCCTGGTTTGACCATCTGGGCAGCGGGGGACGCTCTTAGCAAAGCTGGGAGTTCGGGAGGAAAGGCGTTCAGTTGTGACCATGCCGAGCTTAGGGTACCTGTGTGGGCAAGAAGCCTTCCAGCTGGAGCTCTGGAAAGAAGTCTGGTGTGAGATCTACATTTAGGTATCGTCCGCAAAGCGATAGTAATTTCAGCAAGATTATCCAAGAAGAGTGTGGTAAATTAAAAGAGAAAAAAGGCTTAAAACGGAGCCCCAGGAGCTATAAATGTTAAGTAGGTTGGCGAGAAGGAGTTGCTGCTGGGAGCCTGGGAGGGAAGAACAGAGACAGAGAGAGAGAGAGGGAGGGAGGGAGGGAGGGGAGGAGAGACGCGGGAGGGAGAGCGAAAATTACTAGGTTGATCTCCTACAGGCAAAGGAAAGAGTATTTCAGAGAATAAATATCTGGGTAACTTCTGTCTTCGCTCTGACTTCGTGCAAAGACCCAACTGAGAAGCTTCTTGGGGTTCTCTGTGGGTGCCATTCTTTCCTTCTTAGGGGTTAGTGTTTACAGCTTTTCAGGCTTCACTTCAAGATAAAGTGCGATATTTTCTGCCACATTGTGTATGTCTTCCAGAATATCACTTTGGATAGACAGTACTTGAATGATGCCATATTTTATTGATTCATTTTTTTCTTAAAGCAAACAGAAACTTAAAGACTGTAAACGACACATAAAAGTTCAAATTTAACAAAACCCCAAACTTTTACATGTGAACTGTGATTAAAAATATATTTCACATGCTATGACATGTATATAACAGTACCTACACCAACACCTAGCCATCTGAAATCATATTTTGGAGTGGGTCTTGGGTATCTTTACACATTTCCCCAATTGACTTAGCCCCCCTCCCACCTCTCACCCCCCCCCCCCATGTGGGTGGAGAAAGATCAGAAGATGGAAATATTCTGATAATCTTACGTGAGACTCAGGTTCTATTTAGTGACTTAAAGAAAGATAGGACCTAATAGAAACTTTATTCTGCTATAAGGAAGGGCATGCCAAATAATTTTTTTCCAAAAAGGCGGGGGGGGGGGGCAATAGGGAAAGAAATAGAAGACAACAAATTTGCGGTGAACCCAGTGAATTAGCAAGTGATCATCAAAAATCTCAAGGTTGGGATTCAAGGTTGGAGTTTGCGAGTCAGGGGTCTGGTTTAGGTCAGATTTATGTTACGACAAGCTGGGTGACAACTTCAGGATAACAAGGTGGAATGATGTCCTTGGGGACCATTTGATACTAGATGAGGAGAAAAGGTCATAGCAGTTTGTAAGACATCACTGAAGGTTGAGCTAAGGCTTATTATTTAAAGAAATCATGTAAGAGAAGGTTGGTGATTACATGCTGTGAGAACAAACGGAATTGGATTTTGCAGGAGGTATGACATGGCACCACGATAAGTTGAAAGTCACTTTTGGGACTCTTCAGTTTGGAAGAGTTACTTTGGGGACTTAACATATTGGGGGTTCCCGCGACACACTCTGGAAGCTGGTTGGGGGTGCTTCAAAGGGGATAAGAAAAGTAGTTGCCGAAATTTTGTCCAAGTGAGCAGTGGAGCCTCTGGTCCACGTTAGTTCAGCACAGTTCCAAGCGAGCACGAACCGAATGTGGGTAGACAGGTAGCTTAGCATGCCATCATTTCCAATTCTGAAAGCAGATTGAAATTAAAATTTAGAATGAAAAGTGTGTACTTACTACTCGTATGCCCCACCCACCCCCACGCTGTGTTTTCAAAGACTTTTAAGGTTGCAAAGTTTAGCTGGGTTTGATGGCTAAGATTATCCATGAATGTAAGGAATGGTCAACGTGGTAGGATGACTTCAAGAGTGAAAAGTGAAATGAGATACTCATTTTATTAACCAGGAGCACAAGCTTTGCCATACGGACATTCCAAACTCCTAAATACTACATTCAGCGCAGAAATCTTAATGATCCTCGTGGTGCACTCATTTCTCTGAATGGTGTCATTTACAAGACAGTCCTGAGCTTAGGAAATAAATGAAGGGGAGGGTAATGAGGCTTATACGATGTCGAATGAGTCAACGTATGATTAATATTGAGTCACTTTCCTGTTCTCTGTTGTCTGCCTTTCTGCATAAGGGCTCTTTATCTGCAGGAACTTGGTATGAGAATCCAGTCTGTAAACCAAGGTCCTCATGTGGATCGTCCGGTCAGGTTGCTGGCAAGTGTATTTCCTGCACACCAAGGGATCCTTCTCCCTCCAAAGGTGGCCGTCAAAGTGTGATTTAATTCATGCTGATTTCACTTTCGCTCTGATAATTGAGGAGAAACCCAGGCTCTTAAAGTATTTACGATTTTTTTTTAAACCGCTAATGTGAGCCTCTCTCCCTGTATCCTTACCCCAGGAATCTTTGCAGACTTTAATACACGTCTGCTTAGAACGTGTGATGCATGCGTGTCCTGTGTGTGTTTTCAAACGTGGAGGATGACGGTGATGGTAATAAATCTGCCTGGCTTTCTTTCAGGGGATTCTGTTTCCAGGCAGTTTCAGTTGCTGTGGTACCCCTGTGTTGAAAGGAGTCTGAGGAATAAAGCCACAGTCAAAGTATTTTTAAGTGATCTAGAATAATTAGCATGATGGAACTCACTGCTCACTTTTACCATTCGAAAGCGGAATGTTCCTTTGTAACGAGTAACCGAAGCATGTCAGAGCTACAAAGGCTGGTGATTTAAAACTAATCATATTGGAAAGTGTGCCTTTGGCGAGAATCAGCAGGAAAAGTTAGCCATCCTTTTCCTTGAAATGCTTCCTTTCCATCACTTTCCTCATCTATACTTGCCTATTCTGGTGTTTTTCCATTATCTTTGTGAGCGCTTCTCTGTGGACCACGGCCCCAGGCTGGTTGGGTTCTCTGTAACATTTTTTTTTTTTTTTAATGCTGTGCTCACCACAAATGTCACTACTGTCTGTCACCATACGACTCTAGTACAATATTAGTGACTCAATTCCCTATGCTGTGCCTTTCACCCCTGCGGCATATTCATTCCGTAACTGAAGGCTGTGTCTGCCACCCCCCTTCACCCGTTTTGCCCAACCCGTCACTCCCTTGCCTCTAGTAACCATCATGTTGTTCTCTGTAATTATGGATCTGCTTCTGCTTCTGGTTTTTTGTTTGTTTTGTCTTTCAGATTATACCAATAAGTGACATGATGTGGTGTTTGTCTTGCTCTGACTTATTTCACTTAGCGTAATACTCTCTAGGTCCACCCATGTTGTCACAAATGGCAAGATCTCATCCTTTTTATGGCTGAGTAATATTCCTTTGTGTATATATACCACATCTTCTTGATCCATCCATCTATCAGTGGACCCTTGGGTCACTTTCACATGTCGACTGTTGTAAATGATGCTACAGTAAACATAGGGGTGCATATGTCTTTTTTTCAGTGTTTATTTTTGAGAGAGAGAGACAAAGCACAAGCGGGGGAGGGGCAGGGAGAGAGGGAGACACAGAATCCAAAGCAGGCTCTAGGCTCCGAGCTGTCAGCACAGAGCCCGACGTGGGGTTCGAATCCACGAGCCGTGAGATCATGACCTGAGCCGAAAGTCCGGCGCTTAACCGACTGAGCCACCCAGGCGCCCCGCTATGTCTTTCTGAATTAATGTTTTCATTTTCTTTGAGTAAATACCCAGTAGTGGAGTTACTGGATACTATGGTATTTCTATTTTCAATTTCTTGAGGAACCTCCGTACTGCTTTCCACAGTTGCTGTACCAGTTTGCATTCCCACCAGCAGTGCATGAGGGTTCGTTTTTTTTTCCCACGTCCTCACCAACACTTGTTATTTCTTTTCATTTTGATTCTAGTCATTCGAAGAGATGTGAGGTGATAGCTCATGGTTTTGATCAGCACTCGCAGATGATGAGTGATGTTGAGCATCTTTTCATGTGTCTCTTGGCCATCCATGTGTCTTCTTTGGAGAAATGTCTGTTCAGGTCATCTGCCCATTTTTAATTGGACTATTATTATTATTGCTATTATTATTTGGTGCTGAGCTGTCTATATGAGTTCTTTATATATTTTGGATACTAACCCTTTGTCAGATGTATCATTTACAATTATCTTCTCCCATTCAGTAGGTTGCCTTTTCATTTTGTTGATGATTTCCTTTGCTGTGCAGAGGATTTTTATTTTGATGTAGTCCTAATAGTTTATTTTTGCTTTAGCTTCCGTTGCTCGGGAGACGTACATATAAAAATGTTTTGGGGCGCCTGGGTGGCTCAGTCGGTTAAGTGTCCAACTTCAACTCAGGTCATGATCTCGTGGTTTGTGAGTTTGAGTCCCACATCGGGCTCTATGCTGACAGCTCAGCATCCAGAGCCTGCTTTGGGTTCTGTGTCTCCTCCTCTCTCTCTGCCTCTCCCCGCTCATGCTCTGTCTCTCTCCGTCTCTCAATAATAAATAAACGTGGAAAAAAAATTTTTTTTTAATGTTGCTATAGCCGACATCAAAGTGATTACTGCCTGTGTTCTCTTCTAGGAGTTTTATGGTTTCAGGTCTCATATTTGGGTCTTTCATCCATTTTGAGTTTATTTTTGTGTCTGGTGTTAAGACACCCATCCAGTTTCATTCTTTCGCATGTCACTGTCCACCTTTTTCCCGGCACCGTTTGTTGAAGCAACTGTTTTTTCCTCATTGTGTAATCTTGCCTCCTTTGTCACAGATTAATTGACCCTATAAGTGTGGCTTTCCTTTCGCGTTCTCTGTTTTGCTCTGGTGACCCATGTGTCTGTGTTTGTGCCAAGACTCCGTTACTTTGAGGGCTACATCTTTGTAGTGTGTCTTGAAACCTGGGATTGGGATACCTCCAGCTTTGTTCTAATTTCTCAAGATTGCTTTGGCTCTTTGAGGTCTTTGGTGCTTCCATACAAATTTTAGTATCATTTGTTCCAGTTCTGGGGAAAATGCTGTTGGTATTTTGCTAGGGATTGCACTGAATCTGTAGAGTGCTTTGGGTAGTATTTTAACAAAATACTACCTTCCCGTCATTTAATCCTACGTGAAGTCTCAGAGCTTCTACCTGGAAAATATACTTCGAGTTTAACTTACATTTCTGGCCATCTCTGCCGTCACCTTCCTAACCTGAGTCGTCACTCTTGTCTTGTTTGAAAATACCGCAGTGGCACTTTCCGGGGCTCTCCGTCCCTTCTCCCACTTGCACCTGTCTCCTTTCATTCCCTGCAACCCTAAGTGATCTCTTAAAACTATAAATCAGGCCGTGTCACTTGCTAACCTCGTTTCACTGTTAGTAGCTTTTCATTTGACGAAGACTCCAGTTCTTTCCTCCAGTCTTCAAGCTCCCGTCTAAACCAGCCCTGCTTACGTCCCCCAATTTCACCTCCAGCCCTCCTTTCTCCTGCTCAAAAGGCTCTAACTACCTTCTCCAAACTTGAGTCTGAAAACAGTCTGTTCCTCTTGCCGTGA
Source organism: Puma concolor (assembly GCF_028749965.1). Taxonomy (NCBI): domain Eukaryota; kingdom Metazoa; phylum Chordata; class Mammalia; order Carnivora; family Felidae; genus Puma; species Puma concolor. Next base: position 6,083,662 of record NC_141677.1, on the reverse strand, counting down.
GTGCCCTCCTCCTGTGTTTGGTGCATCTTATCCTTAAATCTTAGCCTAAGTGTTCCATTTCTAGAAAGGTCTCTGTTTCAGACCCCGAATAGGTGTTCCTCTTTAGTTTGCATTCAGGACCCGTTTTGTAAGCTTCCACTTTTTCTCTTTCAACTCTGTTATTTATTTACCTCTGTGTTGTCTTCCCTCTACGACCAGAATCACAGCTCTGAGAAGACAAAGACCTTATTTCACTCATCCCTGGGCCCCCAGTGTCACGTGTGAGGCACTGAAGACATGCTTGGTGGATGAATGAATAAATGAATGAGCAAACGAACGAACGAACGAATCTAATGGTCAGGTGCCTTGCAGACCACTGTCTAAGACTCCCTGAGAAACCTGGGGTCTTAAAGAAGGGCTGTGGGGAGAAAGTGCAATGTTATGTCAACCGTTTTACTAAGTTGCGCAACTGATCTGTTTCTGGAAGTTTTTATTGGGAGGATGAGGTGAGACGACATGTCTAAAACACCTCGAGTAAATATACCCCGAGGAAGTTCTTCTTGGCAGTTCTGCCTGTATCTGAACTCTACCCACGAGGAGAGTTAGTGTCCTCATGGATGACCTCCCCTTCTTCACATCCCTTTGTCCAGTTCATGTTCCTCTCATTCCAGAGACTGACAAAAAAGTAGAAAGTGGGAGGTACTGTATGCAGAGGGTCTGTCCAGCAGTTTCTTCCTCTTTGGTGGCACATTCCCAGCTGGGGGTACATCATAACCCAACGTCTCCATAAAGGAGTCCCTTGAAATCTTGGCAACCCCCACCCCAGGAATGTTGTGCAAGCCCTTCATCCCGCCTGCCCCCCAAATCCGTGTTGTTCCATCTAGCTGCCTCGGGTTCGGGGGTCAACATTTCAGGCTCTGTTCTGCCCTTTGGGTTAATTCATTTAGATATGTATGTCCAGACCCACTTTTACTCAGTGCCCCAGATGCTCAGCCGCCGGCTCCCCTCCCTTCTATAGCCTGTTTCAGACTTCTGGAACCTTGGCCTGGCAAAACCCTGAAGTCCCCCTTCGACTGGCTGGAATCCTTCAGACACTTTGAGATCAGGTGCCTACAAATGTATGGTCTGCAATTCCGGTGTACTTTGTGTTATCAGCCCTCTGTCTTCTGTATTTATTTATTATGCTCAACCCCCTTGGCTTCATGGCCTGCCTAGATTTCTTTATGGTTTCCCTCTTTCCTCTTGTCCTTCACTCACTGATGACTGTGACCTTATTTCACAAGGGACACGTTTTTGGGAATGGCTTTCAGATTTGTAGGCACTACTTCGTTCCATAAATACTGTGCTCATGTCAGCAGCTACTCTAGGTCACTTTTTCAATCATTTGGTGGATAATTACGGTTGCGTTTCAAACCCATCAATCACTATTATCTGTATTTACCTGCAGTGGCAGAATTTGAACCTAGAATTGTTGCATTGGAAATATAATAAATATTCACTGTTTGCCACTGAAAGGGACAAACTTTTAAAGGACAGCGTGTTACAGGGTGATAGATAGTGGATTCAAGTGACAAAATCACATTGATCTCCCTCCTTCCCTTCCTCCCTACATTGACTTCTTTGACCAAAATTTAAGATAGACACCTTATCAAATTAGAGCACAGAAACCATTGTATTAACAGGTTTTGCTAGGTTTATAAATTCTCCATATTAGATTTCTACCGTAAAATACGTCTCTGGAAAGCATTTAATGTTTAACATGTCATATTCATTAAGAGGAAACTTTTGCACACTTTCTTTCCCCTTCGTATTTGTATACGAAGTCCATCTGAGGCAGGCTTTTAGGAAGGAAAGGAGGGAGAGGGAAAAGGGGTGTGCTCACAACAGATGTTTGAACGCTCTGGAGTAAATGAGTTGAGTTCGGGGTACCTGGGTGGCTCAGTCAGTTTAAGCATCCAGCTCTTGGTTTTGGCTCAGGTCATGATCTCACGGTTCGTGGGTCCGAACTCCCATCTTGGGCTCTATGCGGAGCATGGAGTCTGCTGGAGATTCCCTCTCTCCCTCTCTCTCTGGCTCTCCCTACTCACTCTCTCTGTCTCTCAAAACAATTTAAGACAATAAAAACAAAACAGAAAGCAAGTGAGCTGAATTCCATTGTCGAATTCAAGAGGTGGTTTTGTATTAGAGGTTATCTCCCTATGAAAGCCACAAGACATAGTCACGCTTCGCAAATGTAGAGAATGAATTGGATCAGAGCGGAAATCTCCCTGAATGAACCATCACAGAGTTCTTTAAACTATAGAATTCTTGCCAAATGGCCACAGTTCCCTGCTGATGCTGGGGCAGTGGATTTATCGAGTCTTTGCCCAATGGCTGAAGGCACGAGAAAGAGAGACAGGCACAGAGAGAATCAAAGATGTAGAAAGAGAGACAGAAAGAATGTGAATGTGCGCGTAATGAAGGAAGGTCTGAAACATGTTGATTTCAGGCTGCAAGTCAGTTGCCCTGAGTTCTCCTTTAATCTCCAACACGGACTTGGCAGGCGTCTAGCCCCTTTGAGCCTCTGTTTTCTTATCTGCCACATAGGGATAATAGTAACATCTGTTCTACCTACTTCACAGGTTTGTGGCAATAATAGGATGAAATGTTAGATGGGGAATTGTTTTGAAAGCGTGCAGTGCTCTCTGCAGATAAAAGGTCATATTATCCAACCGTAGCATTCTTAACTTTTACAGAAGTAGAGATAAATGGGAAGAATGTTTGCTTTTGGATTTCATAATTGGGATAATTTATTCACATTGTCAACACAATTTTGTGTCATGGGCTTGTAACTCACACAGTTTAGTAGAGCGAGGCTTAGGAGTCCCATGGGTTTATCTTTAAATCCTGATGCCTACTGGGATGCCTGGGGAGGGGGCTCAGTCGGCTAAGCCTCCGAATCTTGGTTGTGGCTCAGGTCATGATCTGATGGTTCGTGAGTGCAAGCCCCACATCAGGCTCTGTGCTGACAGTGCAGAACATGCTTGGGATTCTCTCTCTGCCCTTCCTCCCCTCATGTGCGCGTGTGTGCACTCTCTCTCTCTCTCTTGCAAATAAACTTAAAAAAAAAATCCTGACTCTTACCTGTCATGTACTAGTTGGGGGACATCGGGCTGGTTATACAGCTGCTCTGAGCCTCAGCTCCACCGTGGCAAATTCAGCAAGTCGTTGTGGAACTGAAGTGACATAAGGCTCCTTGCTAAGGGACATGGATTAACCAGATACATAGTGGTTGTAGCAGCAGCAGCAGTCGTAGTCTACCTACTACTGTGATCTCATGTTGTCACCACTGGTTAACCTTTTCCACTCTGGTTGAGAAGCTTGGAAACCACCGAGCTTTCACAACTAGGAGCGTAATTGTTTGGTTTTTAAATTTATTAAATTTAAAATTTATTTTAAAATTAAATTTATTAAAAAAAAGAATTTCTCTCTCTCTCTCTCTCTCTCTCTCTCTCTCTCTCTCTCTATATATATATATATATATATATATATATATATGTCATCTCCCTTTAAGCCGACTCAGTGTGTCTCATGGATTAAAGCCCAATGCAAGTGAAGCTGTTTGGAGATGCAGTTGAACCAAGTTTATCAAAACAGATGACCTGTTCCTTAAGACCCGAGGGTCACTGTTACAAGGCCAACTTTGGCTCTCGTCTTCTGGAAGCAGCACCAGAGGAAGTCATGAATGGCCCAAGACCTAATTTTGAGCCAATAGAAAGTACACATATTTGGCGGGTGGAGGGTTTATAGAGAAACATGTTATTTTCCTGGTGCTGAATTCAAACAAATGTTAAGTAATTGACAGTAGAATGCAGCATATCCCAGAGCTTCATCTGAGAAGCACCTGAACAGCAGAAGTTTTTCTAAAATGATTTCTTTGATGATTAACTTCAACATCATGCCCTTGAACTTACCAAAACGGCCGTGGAGAACACACAGTCATAACTTGAGGTACTAGGTTTTCAAGAGCTACACGGAGCATTGTGGCACCTGTAGGCAGGGTCACCCGGGGTGGCGAGGCACCTTGCTGGATGTTCCTGGTGTGATCGTGTTGACCTTCTTGGAAACGAGTGAACTTTAAGGGATCGCCATTGTTGGAGGGTTTTGAGAGAGGAACGGTTGTTTGACGGTGTTGAATTGCGATTAGACGTATAAATATATGTCACGTGTTTTCTCCCTAATCGTTGCTCTGTTTTTCAGTTTAGATAGCTAAACTTTAAAAATAGAATTCATTCATAATAGACGAGGCCACATGGTTCTGTCATTCTGTAATGTAACGCGTACGGTCTTCTTGATTCTCACGGAAAGTGCTTTACGGAGCTTCTGTGAAACCCCACAGTTCTACTTCCGTGGTACGAAAGAGAAACTCGGAGGATGAGCGTTTGATCTGGGCCCTTTTGGAGACTGTTCTATTTTAAGTCAGGCTCACTAGTATGAAGTAGCTGTAAAATGTATCTCTAGAGCACTGAATGACTTGAATAGTTGAGCGGAAGACTTTAACATTGACTTGTTGGAAGTTGGTGAACACGTACAAAGAACAATAATTTCCTTTTCTTTTAATTAGCACAAGTCTGCTCCATCTGTTTGCATTGAAGCGGTGATTTCAAGAGCGACTTCATATTGTTGTCAATTTGAATAAGTACAGAGCATTAGTTAAAAACGAGGAGGCTTGAGTGATTTTCGAGCGCATAGGTCTTGTGGGTGAACCATCTTCTTGCCCCAAGCATTTTTTTTTCCTTAGAGTTATAATATCTCAATTTCATTTAGACTCTCATCTGTGTTAGAACTACAGGATAGTTTTTAGAAGGGAAATGGCAACTGGAAATGATTTGCAATGCAGGTGATTGAGAAAAGATTACTGTCAGTGGTCAGCAAGAACTATGTTCCTCCCATGTATTTTGGCCCAGCTATCCCCGTGTGTGGATTTTAGGTCCAAATGCTGCAAATGGTTTTGATCTCTTCATGACCGCTTCTGCTACAAGAGCGAGATGGCCACGGCAGAGTTGGCTGATGTGAAAATACAGGCTGAAACTTGTTGAAAACCGATTTTCAGTTGTGAGGAAATATCTAAATTGGTCAGTAGCTTTGCGGGATTGAATTCTGTCTTTAAGCAATGTGGGCTGATGGATATTTCTTAGCTCTCAGCCAGCTTAGACCTGCAAAGCTCATGCAGGAAAGCTGTTGGACCAGAGATAGGACCCACTGTTGAGATAGAATTGTAACTTGTTGGGGCGGCAAGAGCGGGGGTCCAAGAGTGTCTCTTGCTTGCAGGTAATTACCCGGATAGTTCACAGCAGATGAATGGAGTTACCTTGTCGAGGTGACTCCTGGGGTTGGAAACTCTTAAGGGGCTTTGTAATGACTTTATGTGAGTAAACAGTCCATTTACTTCCGATTAGACTTCTCAGGTGCCCTCTGCAGACTATACTGCAGGTGAGGGCAGTTTTGAAACTGCATTTACTGCTTCTTCTGACTTGGGAGCCTACAGCTGACCACCGAGAGCTAAAAGGACAGAGTCCTGTTTGCGCTTTTGTAGTCAAAAAGCTGATTATAGACACTTTACACTTTTAAAACCATTTTGGCTGATTTTCACCCATAGTAATAATTTAATAGCTTTGACTTTTTTTTTTTAATTTTTTTTTAACGTTTATTTATTTTTAAAAATTTTTTTTTTCAACGTTTATTTATTTTTGGGACAGAGAGAGACAGAGCATGAACGGGGGAGGGGCAGAGAGAGAGGGAGACACAGAGTGTGAAACAGGCTCCAGGCTCTGAGCCATCAGCCCAGAGCCCGATGCGGGGCTCGAACTCACGGACCGCGAGATCGTGACCTGGCTGAAGTCGGACGCTTAACCGACTGCGCCACCCAGGCGCCCCTAACGTTTATTTATTTTTGAGACAGAGAGAGACAGAGCATGAACGGGGGAGGGTCAGAGAGAGAGGGAGACACAGAATCTGAAACAGGCTCCAGGCTCTGAGCGGTCAGTCCAGAGCCCGACGCGGGGCTCGAACTCACAGACCATGAGATCATGGCCTGAGCCGAAGTCGGCCGCTTAACCGACTGAGCCACCCAGGCGCCCCCTTTGACTGTTTTTTAAAGTGCCTAGAAGTCTTTGAAACGGAGGGACCGGGTGATAATTCTCACATTTCTGGGCCCGGCCCTCCTGGCCATATTTGCTATTGCCTGGTGTGTGTTCAGGGCGAAACGAAAGAGATGCTTTGAGTGGAGAGTAAATTCTAGGCCTCTGAAGACAGCCTGAAATTGGACATGAGACCTCTTTCTTTCCCAAAATGCATAAGTGGCCCAAGCGTCAGTGATTCAAAGTCCAAGGAAATGTAGGACTTCAGAGACAGGGATTCCCACGAGCTTTAACTATTAGAATTCCCTATTAACATAGTCATAAGTTACAGTTTTGGCCTCCGTTAATCGATGAAATACATGGCAGAAAACCTCCGTGAACTCAGAAACAGCTTAAAGTACATTTGTATTATTTCTGTTTTATGTCTGATCTACCGCCCATCAATCATCTCTCTTCCATTCCTGCCCTGCGTCCCTGTAGCTTTAGAAAACACTGCAGTGTCATCAACATGTTCCAGACCCTAGGAGACCTGCCTCCTGCCTGCCTTTGTAATCTTGTTCTCCTGGCCCTTGGCTTCTTGTTCTCTCTGTCCTTCAGCCACAGAGGTGTCCTTTCGGGCCTCTGGACAGATCGAGCTCATTCCAACCTCTGCGCCTTTGTGTGTGTTTTTCCTTTCAGTTAGAATAGTCGTCTGCACAATCTTCCCGTGGTTGGATCCTATTGTCATAGAGTCCTCGGTTCAGAGAAGACTTCCTGACGCCCCAGTCTAAACAGCCTTCCCTGCTCTTTGAAATAACGCTAGCCCTGTGTAGATACTTCAAGACACAATAACCACGGTGTAGAATAGCCTTTGGTTTAATGTTGAGAAAACTCATGAGGCTCTGTTTATTAATAGTGAATAATGCCGGCTTCTTTGTTAGAGAAGTAGGTGTGTATTTTCCAACACTTCGCTAGAATTGCCCATTTTTACTAAAGCTTGTATAGGAAGATTATTTCTATCAACTATTCGCGTCTGTTCAAGAACTTTCTCTGCAGAAGTAGAAGGGGAAGTGGGTTTTCCAAGTCATTTTCTAAAACCTGAAAGTGGGGAAGACTCAAGGCTGGAAATCCTGGCATTTAAATGATCTGGGGGTATTATGTCACCTAATGAAATTTTTAGAGAAGGAAAGGATTATCATGTTGGTTTCAGCACTTATAAATTAAGGCACATTAAATTCTGAGGGTGTTAGAAAAATAATCTATATCCAGCAATTTGCTGGAGCCAACTCTTAACTGGCTCATATAGGAACTGCTTGTTAAATTTTCAGGAATTTTGCAAGCAGGTTGACTTTACATTAGTAGACTTGAAATTGGCTTGAAATTGGCTATGGTGGGAGTATTTATACCATGGAAATTGGCAAATGCTACAAACCAAAGCTTTTTTTTTTACCCCCCCCCCCCCCATGGAGAGGGGGTGTTTACCAGCACACCATTTATATATAGCCAGTATTTCAGAGGCTGACAGTTTGATGATGACGAATCAATAGGGTGAGCTCAAAATAACCAAGTTCCTTTTATGGTGTTTGTATTTCCAAAGCCACACATTTGGAGCACGGAAGAAAAACAATGTTAATGGATTGTTTATACACAGAAGCAGACAGGAAGGATCAAACATCAAGATCTTTGTGTTTGCTTCTTACAGTCCCCAGGTCAGGCTGCTGAATTCGTGCAGCCTGTTAAAATATGTACTCTGAGCGAGAGCAGATAGCCGCCTTCTGGAACTTGTGATAGCAGCTTTCCCCAGCTCCCAGACTGATCACCAAGCTCGCTGGCATCGCGTGCAGCATCATATTTTAGGTACAGCGAGTGTCTTAGACTGTGTCTCAAGGAAAGAGAAGGAGTCACAGGAGACTGAGGTGGAGGCTGTGATCGATTCTAGTCCATAAGGTTGGAGCAAAGGGAGACGAAGAATTGACCCAGTGGCTCAAGCCCTCGGTGGGAAAGGACTTCAGGGAGACTTGTATGAAGGGGCAGGGCATTCACGATTGCTCCCTGACAAGAACATCTGCGGGTTACGCCACACAGAGGCATGAGATGGATTGTTGGTGACGTTTCAGGGACAGGCGTTTCATTGGACGGTACTTGTGTGAAAGGACAGGTAGGACACAGGTCCCCTGTGTCTCAGTGTGTTTTCAAGTGACACAAACACATACGTGACGACCCCCAGTTTTTGTTTCTTCAGAGACTTGAGATCGGACGTCCTCCATTTCAAAAGAAATCTGAGAAGCGACAGCAGCCTGAAGTTCCCCTCCTCCCACTGACTTTGTGGTCAACATTTGGAAAATCTGGGTAATTCTAAGAGATTGCATTAGACCTCAGGGTTTCACCCTTTCTGAAGTCTTCACAAAACAGGGTAATAGTCCTACTTAAGAGAAAAGAGAAATGCTTTCTTCACCCATCCTTGGATTGAGATAATTATTTTGGGGAGAATAGGGCTCTCCTTCGAAGCTGGTGGCATTTCTAGGGCTTAGATTTTTAATGGAGCACTATTAACGTTTCCGAAAGGATAAGATGCCATCAGTGGCTCCCCAGGTAGGGATTCTGGGATTGATAGCCTCCAGGAGTTACGATATTAGAAAATAAGGACCTATTGATGACCTCACTCTCTGACCCAAACAAAGAAAATAAAGGCATTTTATGTAAAGAGATTATTTAACTATTTAATTAAATTAATTTCCTGAATATCAACTAGGTCCTGGTGTTGGGAAATGTGATCCTAGAACAGTAGATCTCAGGAGTCACTCTGAAGGTGCTGCTGCCATTCCTGACATCAGAGATGGTGAAGATAATTAAGAAAGGAGAGGTCATGATAGTCACAGATGGGGACAGAGTTTTGCATAAAGTTTTGGCAAGCTGGAATAAATGGCTGAAAAGCCCTGCCTGACTAACGTAAAAGTCTCACTTGAAAATGTTTTAATGTTTACTTATTTTTGAGAGACAGAGTGAGACAGCATGAGCAGGGGAGGGGCAGAGAGAGGGAGACACAGAATCCGAAGCAGGCTCCAGGCTCTGAGCGGTCAGCACAGAGCCCAAAGCAGAGCTTGAACCCACAAACCTTGAGATTATGACCTGGGCTGAAGTCAGACGCTTAACCCACTGAGCCACCCAGGGGCCCCAAAAGTCTCACTTTTAGAATAGTCTATTCTGAAGTTCTTAACAACTGGCTGTCTCTATATTAGGTGAAAATCCCTACCATTAGTATTTAAACGCAGCCACATGAACAAGAATCTATTGCAAAGGGTAACATTGAATATGCCAATAAAAGACATAAAAGAATATGCCAAAAAATATGTCATTGTTTCAATGAGAAGTGGATGAAATTAGATTATTTTTATTTCTCCAAATAGCACAGTGACTTTTTATAAAAGTCTTTAAAGTGATTTTTCAATATGAAAAAGCATGCCCCATTCTAGAAAATTTTATAAAGAGACAAAAGTAGAAAGAAAAACATAATTCTGTCACCAAAGGCAACCAATGCCAACATTTTGTTTATTTCCTTCTAAAATTGTTTCGGGTCATTGCTGTATATACTCTGTTATGTCCCTTCGCCACTCCCCCCCCCTTTTTTTTTTTACTGCTGCTGCAATTAATACTATTACCATCTTTTTTTTTTTACCTACCATTTACTGAAAAGTAACATTATGGTCTTCACATAAAATTCTTCTGAGTTGGTAATTTTTTTCCAGTTTTATTAAGAAATGATTGACATCATCACTATGTAAGTTTAAGGTACACAACATGGTGGTTTAATTTTTTTTTTTTTTTTTTTTTTTTTAAGATGAGGCCACCTTTTAATTTTTTTTTTTTTTCCAACGTTTATTTTTGGGACAGAGAGAGACAGAGCATGAACGGGGGAGGAGCAGAGAGAGGGAGACACAGAATCGGAAACAGGCTCCAGGCTCTGAGCCATCAGCCCAGAGCCTGATGCGGGGCTCGAACTCACGGACCGCGAGATCGTGACCTGGCTGAAGTCGGACGCTTAACCGACTGCGCCACCCAGGCGCCCCATGGTGGTTTAATTTATATATATTGTGAAATGATTACCACAATAGGTTTTAGTTAACAGCCCTCATTTCCTATGGATATAATAAAAAGGAATGAAAAAAATTTCCCCCAACAAGTTTCTCTCTGGATCATACAGCAGTGTTCACTGTAGTCATCAAGCTGTCCATTCCATCCCCATACTTAGGTGTAATGGCAACTCTGTGCACTTTGACAACCTTCTTCCTTTTTCTCCTGTCCCCCACCTCTGATAACTGCAAATCCGATCTCTTTTCCGTGAGTTTGGCGTGCGTGGGCGCGCGCGGGTGCGCCCGTTTAAATTAGATTCCACACGTAAGTGAGGTCATATAGTACTTTGTTTTTCTGTGACTTATGTCACTTGACATAATGCCTTCAAAGTTCATTCCGGTTGTCACAGATGGTCGGACTTCCTCTTTTATGGCTGAATGATGTTCCACAGCGCGCGCGTGCGTGTGTATACGTTCTGCGTATTCTTCGTTCATTCATCTGTAGACGCTCCTGTTGTTACCATGTCTAGGCTATTGTAAATAATGCTGCTATGGACATGGGCCGCAGATAATCTTTTAAAGTTAGTGTTTTTGTTTCTTTTGGTTATATTCCCAGAAGTGGAATTACTGGATCATATGGTAGGTCTATTTTTAATCTTGTAAGAAACCTCCATTCTGCTTTCCATAGTGGCTGCACCAATTTCCATTCCCACTGACCGTGCGCGAGGGCTCCCTTTCCTCTACATCCTCGCAGCATCTGTTATCTCTTACCTTTTTGATGGCGGCCATACTGATGGAGGTGAGGTGACACCTCCTGGTTTTCTTCTATTCTAAATTGCCTTATTCTCTAAATTCTCCTATCTCTAAGTTCTCACATAAAATATTCTCTTAGTCTAACAACAATTCTGTTTTCTGCTTTTTCACCTAAATATAGTGTAGGAATTTCCCCCATACCGTTACCATTCTTCGCGAAAATTTTTAGTTGCTTTGTCACAATCCCTGGTAAGGGATTCAAGAGAGAGACTCAAATTACCACCATCGTTAAGCTCGGCAACACTTTCCTGGGTGACCACTTTGAATTCCAATGATAGGATTTGTAAAAATATCTTTCCCGCCGACTACCTATTTAATCCATGTCTAAATCATGTCGTGTTTAAAAACATATTGTGCAGTAGAGTTTTATCTTCCTGGGCACCTCACTCTAAACTGCTTCAAAAAGGAGATTTTCTCTGAAAATATGTTAAGTATGGATGAGGAACTACCACGTTTCTACCGGTTGTTTCAAACGGCTAATTAGGAGTCCAATTCTTACCAGTTTTTTAACCCAAATATTACTCTCGAGCACCTGCACCGTAACTAACATTGTGTTGACACTTGGCATAGAGAGAAAAGTAAAAATGATCCCCATCCACGTGGAGCATAAAGTCTAGTGGAAGAATCGCATACAAATAAGCAAACAAATAATTTTTTACTGTAATTATATATAGTACAATACATCCTAATGTTCTTTTATAATATGTAAAGATAGCGGTAAGAGTGTTTGTGCCATAAAAAATTTTTAAAAAGATTTATTGTCTCTTGTTCACATTTATTTTTAAAAACGTTTTTTACATGTGTATTTATTTTTGAGAGAGAGAAAGAGACAGAGTGTGAGCAGAGGAGGGGCAGAGAGAGGGGGGACACAGAATCGGAAGCAGGCTCCAGGCTCTGAGCCGTCAGCACAGAGCCCGACGCGGGGCTCGAACCCCTGAACCCCGCAAGATCGCGACCTGAGCGCAAGTCGGATGCTTAACCGACTGAGCCCCCCGGGCGCCCCTTGTTCGCATTTATTCTTAAACTAAGTTGCAAACTTCAATTTAAAATGTTCATCTACTGGCTTTCTCCCAATCTTCGTGATTAAAGAACATTCTGAAACAAAATGGAATTTCACACTTTGGTTTGTTTATTGGTTGGTCACATGTGCAGTAAATGATAGTGTATTTAAAGGAAATTTTCTCAGCGCCTTTCCTACTGCCACAGAATTACGTTGTTCCTAGGTCTTTCAGAATACGATTGGATTCCTAGCAATAAAATGCATCGTAGTGTGCCAGAACACTCTATGGCTCTGCTCAACTTCACAGACTATGAAAACGCTTGTCAGATGTGCCAGTAAATCTTCCCTCTCTTTCCCTAGGTCCAAGGATCTCATAAAGGAAGCTATCCTTGACAATGACTTTATGAAGAACTTGGAGCTGTCGCAGATCCAGGAGATTGTGGATTGTATGTACCCAGTGGAATATGGCAAAGACAGCTGCATCATCAAAGAAGGAGACGTGGGGTCACTGGTGTATGTCATGGAAGGTATGGTTCGTAACCCTGAGCCTCTGACATTCAGATATTCCCTTTTCGTCTTAGTCAGCCCACACACAGAAGGCCATGGATTACAGGGGACGGTTCCATGTTTCCCTCTTTTGTTGTTGGGAAACAGTTTGAAAAGAGGCGGGACACGACTTAAATACAGTGGTTGACTAGTTGTACAAAGGGTTTGTGTTGAGAATATTCATCTGAGAGTCGAGGATATTTTTTAGACCTGGGGAAAGGGTGACAGTGTGAAGGAAGGAAACGCTGTTTACTGTGCTGTGTAAGTCTGCACACTGTCAGGTCGTTGAGCAAGCTCACGAAGCTTCCAGAGAAACTTGGGACCGTCGGGAAGTATTCTTGGTCAGATAATCAAAGTGTCAACTCTACTTTTCATTTTCAGGATATGACTGGGTTTCCTGCTATTGTGCTTCTATAAAAAGAGAGTGTTTTCAGCTTTTTATATGTGTGTGAAAGAGATAAATCAGACCGGTCAGATGGCCTGTTAGCTGCCTAATTAATAAGAGTGATAGATTGTTCCATAGATGTTGCACAAATGAAGATAGAAACCGTTTTGGAAAAAAAACAATTGAGGGAGGCACCATACAAATTTATTTTATGCCCAGACAGATTTTCGTATTGTTTATTTCTAGCTTGGAGCTTATAATGCCATGTTTTCTTTCGGGGGAGGGGGGGCGGGGGGGAACAAAAGCCTGAGGTCGTGACCAGACCAGCCGAGGAGAAAGTGAGTTCAGAGGTGCCTATAAGATCACAGAGTGGCCATACAGAAATCACAATCAGTTTACAGGTGGTGATTGGTGTTTTAACCAAAGCATTCATGGCAATCTCCTAGGATTGTCAAGTTTATAGGTTGTTAAGAGAAGGGGCGTTATTTGGGCAAGTGACATCCCTTCTCGGAGTTTAACCTAATTTATGTATTTTTAAAAAAGGCACTACTTGTTTCTGACAGTGGTTCTCAACTGGTGGTGGTTCTGTCCCTCCACAGGACATTTGGCAATGCCTCGGGACGGTTTTGGTTGTCACAATTGCAATGGGGACAGGTCGGGGTTGGGGGGAGAGGCTTCTGGCATCTTGCGGGTAAAAAGCAGGAACTCCGCTTTGCCAGGCAGGCGCCCACAACAAAGAATTATCTGGCCCAAATTGTCCTTAATGCCGATATTGGAATGTCCTGCTTTTTCTGTCTTTACAAGATTGTTATGAAGTTAACGTGAAACAGTCTGAGTAAAAAATGTGTAATGTACAGTGTAAAATGTTAAAAAATACCAGTGAGTGGTATTATTTCCATCAAATACCTGACAGTATATAAGAAATGTTCTTCCTGCATATGTCATTCACCTTTTAATTTTCCTTTGTAATCTTTTTTTGACATATATTAGGCATTCAACTTTTAACTCATAATTTCTGTCTTTTTTTTTTTTTTTTTTCCTCTAGAAGTGTTCGGCTTTTGTGTCAGTGTTCTAAAGTTTCCCCCCAGGCCAAAAAGACATAAATGTTCAGCTAGGCTTTCTTCTGGATAAAAGCAAGACCCAGTAAACAAAAACACAAGCAGTATTCACTTGCCAGACAATTGCAGGGGAAGGAGATGAAATTATAGGGCGAGAGCGTATGTGGGTAGTGAGCAAAATGGATGAGAAAGAGGCGAGAAATATATCGAGGCCGAGCGTAACCTATAAATACAGAGGGATGTGTTAAGGAGTGCTAACAATTACAAACCAAGTTAAAGCATTTCTTAGATTACAGTATATCAGTGGTTTCATAGTTGATTTTTCAGTTAATTCATTGTCAGGCACGTTTGTAAGAACATGCCTATTGTGGTAAAGCGAGGTATATACCTTACTTCAGCCTTTTGCAAATGCTAATTATTGAAAATCCATTCAAGAAATGGATATTTTGAAAACCTGTGTGTTCACTTCGCCTTTATGTTGAGTGTCTCTTACGAAAATAGGTTTTTGCACAACCTTGCAAATTTTTCTAAAAAAAAAATTGTTTATGCATACTATTCTGTTTTCTAAGACTAACTGCAAGCCCACTAGCTATGTTAGAAGAAGCTTAGAAATCACAGTTGATGTTTATTGAGTGCTTAGAGCAATGCCCAACATACGGAGCATGCTTTCGCAAACACACTCCATGTATAAAATTTATTTAATCTTCAAAACAATCCTATGAAGTAAGGGGCAATATTTATTATTTTTCTTTATAGATGAAGAGACAGAGGCCCAATGAGGTTAAGTAATTTGCCTGGGTCTCCCAACTAGCTCATAGTAGAATTAGGATTGAACCACGGTAATCTGGATTCAGAGCTCCAGCTTTTGACTGTAGGGCTATGTTAGGGTTCTCCAGAGAAACAGAGCCAATAGATAGGTAGGTAGGTAGGTAGGTAGGTAGATAGATATTAATGGATAGATAAATAGATAGATAGATAGATAGGTAGATAGATATCGATGGGTAGATATTTATTTTAAGGAATTGGATCATGTAACTGTGGGTACTGGGAAACCCAAAATCTACACAGTAAGGTGAGCAGGCTGGAGATCTAGGAAAGAGTTGATGCTACAATTCAAATCTGAAGGCCGACTGCTGGCAGAATTCCTTCTTCCGTGGAGGTCAGTCTTTTTTCTGTTGAGGCCTTCAACTGATTGGATGAAGCCCACCAACATTAGGAAGGTCATCTGTGGCTTGCAGTCTACGGATTTATGTGCTAACTTTAACTTCCTTCCCAGAAGGATCTAGGATGATATTGGACCAAGAGTATCCGGTGATCATGACCTAGCTAGTTGACACATTAAATTCACCCTCCCAGGTCCACTCGTTGTCAACTCTGCCTCTGTGTGCATCTCCTCAGACCATGCTTGAGCTCCAAATAAAGACAGCAACAAGGTCATAGCTCCACCTACGGTGCGGTAAAGATTCTGAGCATAACTGAAAATCCACTGGCACTTTCCCCCCAAAAGAGTACAAAGTCCTTGGGTAATATTTACTCTTCTCCTTGATATGCCCTAATTTAAATACTATGTTGTACAACTCATACTTAAATAGTGAGATGTAGTCAGGCCATCTTATGATACATGATAAGGGGATGTGAAATAGGAAAATGAAAATTTTGTGCACACACACACACACACACACACGCGTAACCATACACGCAAACATATTTATGACAAAATGAAGAAATACCGATGGCAGCCTTTCCTAGGTAAAGGTAAAGATACTCATCTCTCCTCCATTGCTACAAGCTAATTTTAATAAATTTTATTTATCTTCCTTTTACTTCTGGATTGACTAAATAGCAAGCTATCTTAATTATCTTTTTAAAATTTTTTTTTCAACGTTTTTATTTATTTTTGGGACAGAGAGAGACAGAGCATGAACAGGGGAGGGGCAGAGAGAGAGGGAGACACAGAATCGGAAACAGGCTCCAGGCCCTGAGCCATCAGCCCAGAGCCCGACGCGGGGCTCGAACTCACGGACCGCGAGATCGTGACCTGGCTGAAGTCGGACGCTTAACCGACTGCGCCACCCAGGCGCCCCTATCTTTTTTAAAACAGGGTTTTAAATAGTATATAAATATTCAGAGTCACAGATTCTGCAGTGATTCTCTTGCTATACTTGAGTTTAAACTCAGTAAAATGACGATAATCTTATAAAATGAGGCCGATCTGTCCCCAAGCTGTGATTCTAACCAGTTCCATGTAACTTTGGCTGATCTCGTGCTAATATCCTTGTGTCAAAATAATTTCAAATTAAAAAAAGAAAACATCATTTGAATTTTTATAAGTTTTAATTGAAGAAATGTTTCATTGTTTAATTAGTTTTTTTATCAGCGTATTTAATCTTCTCAAAATTTAGATAGCAATGTTCTTGATAGAGATGGATTTTTTTCATCTGCAAACATTAATATTTATAAAGAGTATGCCATGGCAACAATGGGTGAGTGGGCTATGCAAGATCATTCACAAACTTGCTTATTATCCAGACATTCAGAAAAACACCCAGGGAGTTTACATGGAATATCAGTCCAATTTTCTCTGTCTCTCTTTACTTAAATGAAGTTTCTTTGTGTAATGCGGTTTAACATGTGCCTTAAGTGATTTTTATTTTAGCTGGGCAGGGTCCCAAGTATGATTGCACACCTAAATGCCAGAATTTCTCATCGTTTTAGCAAAAGAGAATAGTCATATGGTAAGACTTCACTAATTAGGATGACTGGGGAGAAATCATCTGGGGGTAGTGTAAATATATTATCATGTATTTTCAAGCAAAAGGAGTCGTGTGACTTTCAGATACTTAAAATTGCTGGCTTAGAGAAGTTTCAGTTTCAAGTTTTGATCAGAATTGTTTGGAGTTCGTTTCTGAAGACAGCAGTTTAAGTAGGTTACATTGCTAAGGCTCTCTTTACATTTTAATTACGTTTTCAACTGTGTAAATGAGTCTTATCAAGTACTTGAATACAGTTTATTTTCTTAAACAGACATTGGCCTTAATTATGATGTGAAATTTGAAACTGTCCTTCCGTTCTTGCCTTGCCTTTTCTTTTCTTATCATAAAGATACATTTTAGCCTTCTATCATCCAACACAAAACATAGTCTGATTTAGTGACTTTTGATGGTGATGTGATTAAAACATCTTTTCTGTGAACCTAATCGAATATTTTCACATTGAAAAGTGTTGAATTTGTATCCATCAAAGTGGCTGATTTGCTTAGCGATACTGGTTTTGCATGTTTTCTGTGATATTTCATTGTGGGAGCAGGTAGATTATATTTTGTTTTCTAAAAAGCAGCAAGCTATGTATTTAGTGTTCTTTGAGCCTTGGCTATTTTAAGTTAAACTTTTTAATGAAATTATCCATTCTTTTATGAGGTTATGAGGTTTAAGTTAAACTTTTTAATGAAATTATCCATTCTTTTATGAGGCTATGAAATTATCCATTCTTTAATGATGATAGCTTTTTATCAACTACATATAAACACCAGGTACTGTTCAATCATTTTATAGGTATTAAATTTTAATCTTCATAGTACCCCTTAGGAAGTAGGTATTATATTATCTGCATGTTAATAGCTAAAAGACCTGATGATAGGCCAGCTGAATGAATCGGCCAGGATCTTACAATCAGTCTTTTGAGGTGCAAACCTGGGCCATCTGCTCTGGCGTCGCCCATGCGTGATGACTGGGCAATGTTAACTTTCCAAGTACGGATTAGGAGTACTCGTGTGACATATTTATTATGTATTATGTATTATGTATTATGTATTATGTATTATTATCCCAGTTTGAAAAGCCCATAGAAGATGCACAGCATTAAACCATAGGGTAAAAAAAATATATATATATGGTTTGATTATTTTCAAGGAAAGACTAGAACTTGAATGGCAATAGTTCCAGAAGAGAATAACCCAGATGTTTTCTATGAATATCTCTTAGGCCTCTCTGCCCCCTTTGAACATTGAACTGCTTATTGACCTCTCCATTGATCTTCGACCATTCAGCCCTCTCCTCTTACTGTTTCCTCTTCCTTATTGAAAGAGCAGCTGTGACTTGGCTGAATCTTGGCCCACCTCTGTGTCCTTACTTGTTTGTGACTCAACTCCGCCGTGCACCTTGAAGGACCTGTTTTTTCTGCATGTAATGAAAAGCATTGATCTTTTTTTTCACACAGGCTTTTTAAAGAAGCTCTTTGCACACTTTTAATATGACCTTTGTACACGGATGCTAAGTGATATTTGACTGTTGACATCAACACTCAGGAGCTAGCTTCCCCTTTCCGTTCTCACTGTACCAAGATTGCCCTTTTTCCTTCTGAAGACCAAGTCATGGGCTCACCTGTTTTCTCCGTGGGTTGGTAACCAGGTCTGCGTGTTCGGCTGATGTCTAACACTGCTGATGCTTCAGTGTGGACACGAACCATCCTGCTGGCCACCCTTCAAAGTTACCTCACATAACTTGATGATACTTCAAGCGCTGTTCCCCTTTCCCACTGAAACATTCTTGCTGTCTCTATATAATTAAATGATGTATGAAAGCTGACATTCAAAGAGGGATTTTTTAGAAAATTGAACATTAATGATGAGCCTCACCATGCCATTGGCATTCAAAACACTACCTGAGAGTCTGAGGGAACTGAATGCATTTTCATATGAATGAGCTCTCCCAGTAACTTTAACATGAGAAACAGACAGTTTTGTTCTCCAAAATCAGGGGTTGCCTTTTGGCCTTATGAGTTTTTCTCGTTCCTCTGAAAGCTATCTTTAAAATAGTTGAAATACCCATGCACTTAAAGTTTTTTACTGTTCTTTCATTGGACCGTGGTTATAATGTTAATGTTAAAGAGCAAACCTATGCCCTGCTTATAGAAAAAACAAAGCAGACGTCTATTTATAAGAAGTTCTCGTAAGCCAAGAGAATCTGGAAGTATTAAATGCAAAATATTAAACTCTATTTCATTTATGGAGTCAACGGTGAAGACAAGGGACCGAGATATTTAGATGGCATGGGGGTATCATGTTTATTTTGGAGTGCCAAGCTTCAAAAAAGCCTTTGATAGACTTGACCAGGTCCAGGTCAATATATATATACACACACGCACACACATATATACATATATATATGTGTGTGCGTGTGTGTATATATACATATATATGTATATATACATATGTGTGTGTGTATATATATATATACATATATATATAGTGTGTATATGTGTGTGTGTATACACATACAATTTTTATATATATATTTTATATATTTTACATATATAAAATATATATAAATAAAAATATTTTTTATATTTATATATATTTTATATATACATAAATTGTGTGTGTGTATACACACACGCATATACATTTAGACATTGTTTCACGCATAGATGGGGAGTCTAGGAAGAGAGGATAATGTTTTAGATACTGAAAATGCTGTCTCTTGAAAAGGGAATTAGTCTTCATGAATCTTGAAGAGCAAAGAAATGCCAGTTCCAGGGAAGACTTTGGAATCAATATGCTGCTGATAACATGCTCCGGGAGTGAAAGGAGCAGGTTGATGGGGTGGCAAGAACAGCATCTCGGGAGGCATTCCAGCCATGACTCCAAGGCACCTGCTTGGAGGAAGTTCGTGGGGGTGGAGGAAGGATTCCCTGCGGCTGAATCATAAGGCATCTCTGTCCCTTCCCTAAACTCCCACATTCTCAGTCTGTGGGTTTGTGAATGAGTGTCCTAGTAGCTAGTCTTTGAGCACCTGGCCCTCTGAAGGCTTCCTCTCCCAAACTTGCCTCTACACGCAATGTGGTGGTTACTTTGAAGTGTTTTTGTACCCTATGATTGAAATCTAATAATGCCACACGAATTTTTCTGTTACTTCATTTTTTTTGCTTCCATTCAATGTTGCGCTGTATAACCCAATTTGTTTGTCCTTTCGGCTAAGGATTATATTCTGATTATTTCCAGTTATTTTGCTCTAGGTTACTAATGCGGCTGAGCATCTATTCGTATGTTCGTGAACTGTCTGTGGTTCTTTTGTGAAGTGTCTGTTGTGGTTTTCTGCCAGTTTCTCCCTTTGGATTGGTTGACTTTACCTAGTTTCAGATTTTCATCCCTGTTGATTACATGCATTGCAAAGTATCTTTCTCAGTCTATAGCTTTAATTTTTACCCGTTTGTGAAATCTGCTGATGAACAGAAGTTACTAAATTTACTGTAGTCAAATATATCAATCTTCTTGGTTTGTGCTTTTTGTATCTTTGTAAGAAATCCTGGAGGGTGGTATTTTTGTCCATGAAGGCATGTACTTAAGTTGGTGTAAGAGGAATTATCTGTCAAGGAATAGATCCACATTTATAATCTAAATGAGAGTTGTCCTTTTTTTTTTTTTTTTTTTTTTTTTTTTTTTTTTTTTTTTTGACTTTTTTTTTTTTTTATTTATATATGAAATTTATTGTCAAATTGGTTTCCATACAACACCCAGTGCTCATCCCAAAAGGTGCCCTCCTCAGTACCCATCACCCACCCTCTCCTCCCTCCCACCCCCCATCAACCCTTAGTTTGTTCTCAGTTCTCAACAGTCTCTTATGCTTTGGCTCTCTCCCACTCTAACCTCTTTTTTTTTTTTTTTTTTTTTTTTTTTTTTTTTTTGTTCCCCTCCCCCATGGGTTTCTCTTAAGTTTCTCAGGATCCACATAAGAGTGAAACCATATGGTATCTGTCTTTCTCTGTATGGCTTATTTCACTTAGCATCACACTCTCCAGTTCCATCCACGTTGCTACAAAAGGCCATATTTCATTTTTTCTCATTGCCACGTAGTACTCCATTGTGTATATAAACCACAATTTCTTTATCCATTCATCAGTTGATGGACATCTAGGCTCTTTCCATAATTTTGCTATTGTTGAGAGTGCTGCTATGAACATTGGGGTACAAGTGCCCCTCTGCATCAGTACTCCTGTGTCCCTTGGATAAATTCCTAGCAGTGCTATTGCTGGGTCATAGGGTAGGTCTATTTTTAATTTTCTGAGGAACCTCCACACTGCTTTCCAGAGCGGCTGCACCAATTTGCATTCCCACCAACAGTGCAAGAGGGTTCCCGTTTCTCCACATCCTCTCCAGCATCTATAGTCTCCTGATTTGTTCATTTTGGCCACTCTGACTGGCGTGAGGTGATATCTGAGTGTGGTTTTGATTTGTATTTCCCTGATAAGGAGCGACGCTGAACATCTTTTCATGTGCCTGTTGGCCATCCGGATGTCTTCTTTAGAGAAGTGTCTATTCATGTTTTCTGCCCATTTCTTCACTGGGTTATTTGCTTTTCGGGTGTGGAGTTTGGTGAGCTCTTTATAGATTTTGGATACTAGCCCTTTGTCCGATATGTCATTTGCAAATATCTTTTCCCATTCCGTTGGTTGCCTTTTAGTTTTGTTGGTTGTTTCCTTTGCTGTGCAGAAGCTTTTTATCTTCATAAGGTCCCAGGAATTCACTTTTGCTTTTAATTCCCTTGCCTTTGGGGATGTGTCGAGTAAGAGATTGCTACGGCTGAGGTCAGAGAGGTCTTTTCCTGCTTTCTCCTCTAAGGTTTTGATGGTTTCCTGTCTCACATTCAGGTCCTTTATCCATTTTGAGTTTATTTTTGTGAATGGTGTGAGAAAGTGGTCTAGTTTCAACCTTCTGCATGTTGCTGTCCAGTTCTCCCAGCACCATTTGTTAAAGAGACTGTCTTTTTTCCATTGGATGTTCTTTCCTGCTTTGTCAAAGATGAGTTGGCCGTACGTTTGTGGGTCTAGTTCTGGGGTTTCTATTCTATTCCATTGGTCTATGTGTCTGTTTTTCTGCCAATACCATGCTGTCTTGATGATGACAGCTTTGTAGTAGAGGCTAAAGTCTGGAGAGTTGTCCTTTTGAAAGCAGGAAGCTGGGAATATATTTATTTTTGCTTCTGTGTTCTTTTTCCACAATGTATTTGAAGAATTCTTTATAAATTGTCCTTAGAGGACAGTACATATTTTTGTATATGTTTATTTTTTTTCTTTTTTGTCTTTTTTCTGTGAGGGTATGTTTTATATTTGGAAATAATTCCAAGTCATTTAGTGACAGATTTGACGAACAGGGGTAGGTGATGAAGCGGAGTGATACTTTTTCCCTTTGTTGCTAATATATATGCACCATCGTAAAGTAATGACATTTGTTGTACAAGTCAGGAGAAATTAACAAGATGCTTTAAGGACATAATTTATTGAAAATTTATTCTGAAGGATGATGTTCTTTTTTTTTTTTGTTTATTTTTGAAGGAGGGAGAGAGAGACAGAGCACAAGCAGGGGGAGGGGCAGAGAGAGAGGGAGACACAGAATCCGAAGCCGGCTCCAAGCTCCGAGCTGTCAGCACAGAGCCCTATGCGGGGCTCATACTCATAAACCGTGAGATCGAGACCTGAGCTGAACTCAGATGCTTAACCAACTGAGCCACCCAGGCGCCCCTGAAGGATAATGTTCGTTAATAGTCATTAGGCTACCTACATCGTTGTGTGATTTTGTAAAAATAGCCTTATCACATTGTGGTTCTACCAACGTCCTCTGTTTTCTTTCCAAACTGTTAATGGTGGAATTGAATTTGTTACATTAAGGAGGGAAATAGTGTGGCTCCTTACCTTTGAGGACTCCTGAAAGCTAAAATCTTTAAAAATCGCTGTGGTTGGTTTTTTGTGTTTTTTTTTTTGTTGTTGTTGTTGGTTTGTTTTGTTTTGTTTTGTTTTGTTTGAGACCAAAAAAGTTGGAAAGCCATTATTAAAAAAAGAAAAAAAAAAAAGAAACTGAAATTGATAAAGGAGATCATAGGTTATGTTAAAAAGGTATAAGTATTTTTTTCTTACAATTAGTTCATAACAGTTACAGGTTTTATTTCTGTGCTGGTTCATTTTGCTACAATATCCATCCCTCCATTCTGCAGTTTTGAGAGAATGGCAAATTTTAAAGTTAAAAAATGTGTTTTCAGTGAACATTAAAAATGAAAACAGCGTAGCTGAAAAAAATGGTAAGAAAATAGATATTAGTAACTTTTTGGCAGTAGTGTGATAAGGCATGGATTTTCTGCTAATGAGGGAAAACTTACTTCGGCCATCATTATGTGAAACTGTTGGCTGACTTGCATGCTGAACGTTAAACAGGCTTCTGACATTGTTGTGGGTTCAATTCAAAATCACATAGATGTATTTCTGCAGAGACTTTTAACAAGATTTTGAATGATTTTTGTGGGGGGCTGGATAGACTAATGCTGTTAATATCCATTCCTCTAATGAAAAATCCCTGAATGGTTAGCATTTGTGTTGGCATGTACTCAAAGGGCTGGGCAGATAGGAGCTACTTCCCAGCACAAAGAAGCTGCCTGGTGTGACTGCCATGGCAACAGCCCCCCACCCCCACCCCAGGACAAAGGACCAATTGGAATTGGTCTCTGAAGTCCTTATTGGAATTCTCCCATGACTCCGCATTTGAGAAATGCAGCCTGTGATAGCACATACGTTATCTGAAATTAACTACTATAGCTTTGGAAGGTTGAAGTCTGAGTCTGATCTTTATATCTAGGCCCTTCTGCAAACTCCTTTCTGATGAAAATGAAAATGTTTTTGTGCTAAAGCTTCTTCTTCTTTTTTTTTTTTTTTTTTAACTTTTAGTCAGTTTTGAGACAGAGAGAGAGAGAGAGACAGAGCACAAACGGGGGAGGGGCAGAGAGAGAGGGAGACACAGAATCTGAAGCGGGTTCCAGGCTCTGAGCTGTCAGCTCAGAGCCCGATACTGGGCTTGAACTCAGGAATGGTGAGATCGTGACCTGAGCCAAAGTCCATCGCTTAACGGACTGAGCCACCCAGGCGCCCTGAAAGCTTCTTAGGTAGTGCACGGAGACATAAAAGTATGATAGATGATTTAAGATGGTATTAACATTAATTCCTGAAAATTCACATTTTATGCATAATTAAAATATCAAGAAATTATTATTGACTCTATTTATGTTACTGATTTATATAATGTCATTTTTTCTGCATTATTTGCCCAACTTCACCAAAGCTGGTTGTTTTTGTGTATAATGAAGCCACCTTTTAGTTATTCAAAGGAATAAATGGAAGCAAATGATTTTAAAACAAGACAGAATATTTACTATTTACTACGTGCAATTTTATGTAACTTAACAAGAACACTTAGGTTACTTTGTATACTTTTCATTATCAAAGCCGATTAAGTTACTCTGTTCATTTATCAATAGCAAAGCTGTACTAGAAAAATCATCTGGTGAAGGTGGCCAAAGTATTATGAAAGGTGGTTTCCCATGTCACCAATACCAACATGCAATGATGTATTTACAGAGGAAAGCTAAAACTTTTCACGAGATCATAATTAACAGTCAGTGTGCTTAAAATTTTCCTTCAGGAACTGATCGTGCTTCTTTAAAATATCACTTATTTCCCACTGGCAAAAAGTGGGAGTATTTGTTTCCATTAGAGTTTAATTAATAGCCCATTATACTAACTTTTAACTGAAAGCCATTTACATACTCCTCAGTTTTTTTAAATTTATATGATTAGAAGATTACAATTCAGTATCATATTTTATATTTAACTTGTTTTTTTTTTATATAAATTTTTTTTTTTTAATGTTTATCTTATTTTTGGGACAGAGAGAGACAGAGCATGAACGGGGGAGGGGCAGAGAGAGAGGGAGACACAGAATCGGAAACAGGCTCCAGGCTCCGAGCCATCAGCCCAGAGCCTGACGCGGGGCTCGAACTCACGGACCGCGAGATCGTGACCTGGCTGAAGTCGGACGCTTAACCGACTGCGCCACCCAGGCGCCCAATATTTAACTTGTTTTTACAGAGCATCATTTTATATTATTCTTTTATTGTGTTTTATACTGTTTTAGAATATTTAATACCTTCAGCAATATTCTTACTATAT
This sequence comes from Puma concolor, assembly GCF_028749965.1. NCBI lineage: Eukaryota > Metazoa > Chordata > Mammalia > Carnivora > Felidae > Puma > Puma concolor. The sequence continues at coordinate 6,058,727 of NC_141677.1, read as the reverse complement.
ATTTATGGTGTCCCCAATGTTCTAAATTAAAGTCATTTTTTAAAAGATTTGTATAATTTGCTCCAATATTTCCAGTGCAAAGATTTTTATTGACTCAGCCTGTTGTGCCCATGTGTGTATATGAATTTACATGAAACGATTGCTTCCCAGAGTTCACATTATATTTTAGGAGATGATGGGGTTGTTACTATAATCTATAGGATTCTGTCGGTGGTTAAATTCAAATTTATAAGGAAAATAGAGTAACAACAATAATCATAAGTATTGATGATAAGGCTCCCAAGTGATTTAAAACTCAGTCTGCAAAGAAAAATACTTAATTTATAGGTTTTTTAGAACAATTTTCATGCCATTTTCTTAAAATTAAGATAACTTCTATGGAAAGTCTTGACATTTCTTTTCATTAATCCTGTGAATTTAAGTTTTTATTTCTCACATCAATTCTAGAGGTCAAAGTCACATGAAATAGTAGGAAGAGTGTTTCAGCAGGTTTTCCTTTGTGTTCAGAATTAGGTTCCATATATACATAGCAGGCATCGCTCAACTACCATTCTCTTCTTCCCTCCATATGGCGAGTTTCTACAAAAGTAGGAAAGGTGTTGGAGTCATAAAGCAGAGTGTGGATTTGACTGAGTGTCGTCCGTGAGTACATGAAATTCCTGGTAAATCCCTCGACAATTGAGAACCGCAAAGAAAGTATTTAATGAAATTCTTTTGGCAATACAGTTTCTTTATTATGACTCACCTATCGATTCATCTGAGTATTTATTCGTGCCTGCTGTTCAGTTCCTACAAGTGCTTTCCCAGTGCTGACCGTGTCTCAGTGGACACTGAGGTAGGATAGTGAACAAGACATACACAGTCCGTGTCTTCCAGACCCTGCATCCTGGCGATGGTGGTAGGGGAAAAGGACAAAGAACATTCACCAAAGTAAGCACGATACTTCTGGATAATTACCGGGGCTCTGAGTAAATTGATAAAACAGGGTGATAGAAGAGAGACTCATAGGTGGGTCTGGCAATGATCAGGTGGGTCAGGGAGGACTTTCCTGAGAGGGTATGATTTGAGCTGAGACCTGAATGCCAAGGAGGAGCCAGACACGCAAAAGTGTGGATAGAGGTTCCAGATGAGGGCACCTGTAAGTAGAAAAGTGATGAGGTGGGGAAGGCTTGGCGTGGTAAAGAAAAAGAAGCCAGTGTCAGGATTTGAGGTTGGCAAGGTCACTTGCAGGATGCTGGAGGTGGTTCAGTTTTATTCCAAGACATTTAGAGAGCATTGGAGTTTAGGCTGAGATGGGGCATGAGAAGACTCAGGTTTCATGAGTAGAAAAACGGATACCGCTAATAATTGAGGGTGGCGAACACGTACTGTGGAGTGGTGGAGTCCCCAGGGGGTCCTGTTGGGAGGTTGTAGACGGCGGTAATCCAAGCAAAGTGGAATGCTGGCTTGGGCTGGGATGATGGCACGGGGCGTGAGGGACGGCTGGTGAATTTGGGCAGCTCAGAGATGTTAGATGAGGGTGAAAGAGATAAATTGGGGGACGCTTAGGCTGTTGATTGAAGAGGTTGGGTGAGTGGTGGTGCTGTGTTCTGAGATGGGAAGAAGGGTGAGGAGTTCATGGTGAAGAAGTGCCATCAGGAGCCCCTTCCTGGCAGTGTGAAGTTCAGGTTCCCATGGAGAGACCACATGGGTGACACCTGTGTGACAGCCCAGGTGAGAGGTCTGAATGTGGACGTGAAGGTCTCCTGTTAATAAAACAGGGCAGAGAGAGAAGACCGGCGGAAGTTCTCTTGTGGTTAGAGTGTTCGTTGTACCTGCCACAGATTAAATGGGTGAATTTTGTAATTTTACAGATGTCGTAGATAGGGGTATTCATAAATGCTTTAACATTCTTTAATGTAAAATCTTTGCAGCCAACTAAAAATTCCTTCCAGTATAATCCCGCTAATTTTCTTGAAGGAGCGGTTCTTGAAGTCTGGTCTGGGGAAACTTGTAGGGGCTCTTTGAGGTCAAAGCTTGAGGTCTTGTAACGGGAACACGTTATTTGTCGGTCATGTGTGTACAGTAGAATTTTCTAGAAGGTAGGATGCCAAAGCAGAGGATGCGGCCCTCTTCATCAATTGGATTCCCAAAAAGTATCAAACAACGGCATGCTTGTTAGTAACATTCTCGTTTTTTAAAATATAGTTAATTTTATAAAAGTGCGTTTTTTACATGTGTTAAGTTTTTTATTTTCAAGTGAATACATGTGTCAAAAAATTTCCTGTGTTAAGGTCTAATGGAATAAACATCAATAGATATAACCCAAAGAAGCAAAATCTTTTTGAACTTTTCAGTGAGTTTTGTTAGTATCAAGAGGTTCTGAAACTAAGTTTGAGAACCACCACCTTAAGCCGTGTGACCTGAAGACAAATATGACCAACTAGATGCTTGTTCCAGAAAACACACTGGATTAGTTTAAGGTTTAAAATATCAGATATTGACTCACCCACCCCTGAATAGCACACACGAAGGATCATGTTACAAAACAAATGTCTTTCATATTTATTTTTTTTGGTTTATTGTAGTACTGTTGACATAAGTTTTGTTTATTGTCATATAGTGTTCGTTTTAGGTGTATGACATAAGGATTTGATATTCGTGTTGTTGTGAAATGATGACCACAGTAAGTCTAGTAGCATCCATCACTGCACATGGTTACATTTTGCTTCTTGTGATGAGAATTTTTAAGATTTATTGTCTTAGCAACTTTCAATTATGCCATCCAGTGTTATTAACTGTAGTCCCCACGCTGTATGTTATATCTGCGGGACTTGTTTCTTTTATAACTGGAAGTTTGTAACAAAGGCCTTTTAAGTAGAGTCCTGGTAAGTTAGAAACAAAAGTTTCTTTTAAGGCGGACATTTAAATCTAGAGTAAATAGCCAATACTGATTAACAGTGGGCAAGTCAGTTGCGTTGAAGTGCTTATTATTCTGTTAATTACATTGCATTTCACAGTTTGAAAGGTATCCTTGATGCATTTTGTGGGTTCTGTTTGGACACTTTTTAATGTTCAAGATTTGGGAATTTAATTGGGTTCCCCAGTGATTATCCTCAATTAGTGTAGTAGGGTGCTGATTTTTTTTTTTTTTTTGTAATTTTAATTACAGCTCTAAGGAATAAAGGAATCAAATATCCTTTGAATCCAATCAGCATTTTCAGAGAAGAAAGTAGTTTTATATTGTGCTTATTTCTTACTTAAAAGAATTCTAGAAAATGTAGCATTTTATATTTGGAAGGTTCAGAGCAGTATTGCATCTAATATCATGGATGGTTTCAAATGAAAAAAGAGAATATGTCGTTTTACACATGGTCGCAGAGTGGTCCCCTCAATGCATGTGGAAACCGAAATTGGCAGCTGTCTTTTGGATGTCTCTTTATAAATTCTTACCGCTAAGTAAATGTGTGACATGTCCATGTAATTCTCTTGTGATGTGTTTTGCAAAGAGCGTTTTCGTTTGCAGGTGCATATGCTTGTGTTTGGTATCTTACCACCATCCTCCTAAGTCTTGTCTTGGGAGAAGTTTAGAAAATAAACAAACAACTTCCTGCTTTCATTCATTTTTCTTGGGAAGTCAAGTTTCTGGTTTCTTCTCCCAAAGGCAGATCTCAGCACATCAGTAACGTTAGAGGATGAAAGGCTTACTCCAGTTGAGCACACATATGATATTATTTGGAATGAGAACTTAATTTTAGAATTTGTTTTTTTATGCAAGTTCTAGGTTAGTATTTTCTACGACAGTGCATTCTGTTTCGTGTTCTCACAAAGCGTGGAGAGTTTGTTTGTTTTTTACTTAAATAGACTGCTGAGTTAGGTTTCTGCCTTTTGTCTTTGTGTGCTTTATATTATAAGCTGTGGCCATTTAGTTTAGTTGTCTTGTGGAGGCATGGCCGTTGGACTGAGCCATTAATCTTGGGAGTTTCCTCCAGGTCCATCTGGTAAGTGGCTCTGTGACCAGCTTGAAGTGCTTAGAGTAACCCTCTCTGCACCTGACTGCATTTCCCAACTTCCTGGGCGACACCTCATTTCTCCTGCAACCCTGGCCCACACTGGAGCCTTGGGGATTACTCCAGGCCCCATGTCTGCTTACCCTCAGGTCCTTATTGCTGTCAGTTACCGCTTTGTTTCAGGTCTTCGGAACTTCTTGCCTGAATTTTCCCACCAATTCCTACAGATCTTGCTGTCCCTGGACTTCTTCCGCTTTGATACATTCTCTGCACTACCATGAACAAAACTTCCTAAAAGACCAATGAGTTCATGTCATCTCCTTGCTTGCCATTTTCCAGGGCTTTTCCATGATAAATTCCAAACTCCTTAGGATAGCAGACTCTGCAGTGAAATAAAGAGAGCTGGGTTCTGGAACTTGGCAGATAGGGACTTGAATCTTGGTTTTGCCACGGAACTAGCTAAGTAAGCCTAGGGGAATTCTCAAACTTATAAAGCATCCTTTTCTCATTTGTCAAATAATAAATATGTCAAGCATCAAGTCCCGTGTCTCGGGGTAGCCGTCACTCACTGATCTGCCCCTGCTTCCCAACTAGATTCTGTACTCACCACTCCGTGGCTTTGGTTCAACTTCCTCGAACGTTCTCTTGTTTTCCTCTGCTTGGGATACACACACTAAGACATCACCACTCTTTAGAGTCACTGTACGAGGTGGTTCTGCTAAGAAGCCGCCTCTGACCCTTCCCTACTAGGCTGGGTTCTCTTCTATGAAGTTGCCGTAATATCCTTTGTGTCCCTCTCTATAAGCCCTCTGGTCACACTGTGTTTCATTCATTCATGTAATTTATTTAGAAATGCTTATTTTGCACTCCTGTATCCTTTGGAAGGGGAAAAAAATAGTTACAAACAGAGAGGGAGGGAGGCAAACCACAAGAGCCTCTTAAATACAGAGAACTTGATGGGGGTGTGTGGGGGGATGGGCATTGAGGAGGACACTTGTTGGGATGAGCACTGGGTGTTGTGTGTAAGTGATGAACCATGGGAATCTACCCCAAAAACCAAGAGCACACTTCACACACACTGTGTTACCAATTTGACAATAAATTATATTAGAAAAAAATGTACTTTGCATATGCTATGTGCCAGGCATTGTTCGATTATTCTGAGTGTTTGGGTTATAGTAGAGACCAAAGGATACAAAATGTCTGTTCACGTTGTGTTTATTGCCTCATTGAGAAGATATGAAACAAACATTTATAGTGTGTGTGTGTGTGTGTGTGTGTGTGTGTGTGTGTGTGTGTGTAATAGGTTGGTGATAAGTGCTATGAAAGCCAAAGCGTGGTAAGGAGGTAGAGAATGACCTGCAGGACAGGGACGGAATTGTGATGTTATACACAGTAGTAGAGGAAGTCCTCTTTGAGCTGAATGTTGAGCAGAAGCAGAGAAATGAGCAGATGACAGTGTTCCACGCTAATATCCAGAGGAAGACCATTTCGGCCAAGGGAATACAAATGTGCAAAGACCTAAGATGGGTTGTGGTTGACGTGTTCAAGGAACGGTAATGGAAACCAGTGTGGCTGGAGTGGAGTGATTGATTATGGGGTGGGGTGGGGACTCAGGTAAGGAATTCGTTGATATCACAGAGCTCCAAATGGGCTTGGAGTCCGTGTTAAGGACTTTTATTATTATCATCTTGTAATCAAGATGGGAATACCCAGGAGAATTTGAGCTGAAGTGCACCACCCTCTAATGTATGGCTTCCTTGCGGGCACAGAAATTCTGCGGTAGCAGGGAGGGAAGCAGGGATATCAGTTGGGCAACTGTAGAAGCAGTCAAGAAGGGTTCATGCTGACTTGGACTGAGACCGTGAAAGTGAAGGTGGTAAAAAATGGTCAAGTTGGGAGAACTGTGGTTGGAAGTTCAGCCAGTACTATTTATTAATGGATTGGACTGGAAATGGTACACCAGATAAGACAGGAGTTGAGGATTCCAGACTTGTGGCCTGAACAAGTAGAATAATGCAGTTGCTCTTCCCAGAAATGGAACAGATTGAGAAGCAAGGCTGTCGGGGAGCGTCTGGCGTACAATCGTCGATCGCGGATTTACCGCATTAGGGATCTGCTCAGTTGTATAAAAGCCCTCACAGCATTATGGTTAGAATAAGATATATGTTTATTCCTCTTGGCCTTCATATCCTTGAGGTGAGAGGGGCTATGCTGTCCGTCTGGTTGTTCAGGCACCTAGGTTTCTTCCATATTGTTGCTCTAGGGCCACCTGAGGGGGATCACCACACTCAGAGTTGAAGCCGGGCCACTGCCATGTTGGAGGTCCATCCTGTGGGGGGGTGGGGGGGCAAGATGAGGTCTGAGAAAGCATGGAGCTTCACCCTGTTCTTATGCTCTCGCCCATAACTCAGCTACAAGGAAAGCTAGAAAAAGTGATCTCTGTAAAGGTAGCCACCCGTCCAGTACAAAATTGGTCAAACATTCTCTTCCTGAAATGTAGAGAACGAAACTTTGGGAACGCTCCACCATATTTGTCTGTCTCATAAGCGGCTTCTGGTCAGGAACCACGGATGTTCTCTGTGACCCCAGTACTTACTCCGGTGCCTGCACATAGCACACATTTACCACATGTTGGTCTCATTAAAACGAAGTTAATTACACAGGACAGAGATTAGTATACACTTGATAGTGTGTGTCCTCCTGTAAGCTTTTGAATTAATCTTATAACTCATTTTTCATATTGCAGGCCACATGTTTAATGCGTATTTATCACTAATGGAGAACAACTAGCATTTCAGTGATCTTTCAGGCTGTGCCTTATATTTAGTGGTTATCCAGGATGAAGAAATTAGGATGAGCGAGTATTTATGTTTTTTTTTTTTTTTAAGAGTATTTACCTCACACATTTGCTTCCAGATAGCAATTCCAGAGATCACACTGCATGGTGAAAGAGTGAGTCACATCCCTATAATCAAATTGCATCACCCCTTCCGAGCTGCTAATTCTCCAAGCCTCACCTAACGTCCCACTGAAGGCACATGTCGCCTCTTTTCCCCAGCACTGTGTAGCTTACAAGTTAGACAAGTGTATTTGGGTTTAAAGATGTTTTTATGCAAGATTCATAAACCCTACAATATGAAAAAGTACATTTTGGAATAAGGAATCGAATCCGAAGATAATGTTTAATAAGAAAACAAATTGGAAAGAGAGTATTTTATAATCGGCCAACTGTAAATTGGCACACAGGGCATATTATGTCCCATCTGAAAAAACTTGAGGCTGAGTTATCAACATGAAAGAAAAATAGTTCCTATTTCTTGATAATTTGCTCTTGGGAAAATTGGCCCTATCTCCTGTCCAGGATCTGTTCGTGTGTATGTATCTCGATAGGTCAGTCTGTTTGTGGAACCACATGCTATGTTCCAGACCTCTCCCGTGGGAGTGATGGAATTCTTGTGTATTTATTTGCACATCTGCAAGCCTGTGTATCAAATATGCTTTCTTAATTTATTGGTAGAATTTTATAGTTGTAAATATTAAATGAAGACATGGATTTTAAAGAACATCTATGGTCTACTAGAATCTCAGGTCGATGTGAGTAGAAACCTTGTGGGGTGTTCTCCAGAGCCTAGTGGGGCCCATCACATAGTAAATGTTTCATTTATTTAACAAAAATAATTATTAGTCTAATCTTGTTTGAATGTTAAATATCCTTCCCAACACCAAAGCTTCACAGTTTATTTTAGGGAATCTATACACACACCTACACTCATGTAAAAACCTCTCTCTCTCTCTCTCTCTCTCACACACACACACACACACACACACACACAGCTATATTAAATTCCCTTTAAATCTAGAATTATCTTCTTACAGGTAATGAAAATTGATAAATTATTTTAGCTTCTGAAAATTTTAAGAAGATATTAAACATTTAGTTCTGAAAAGTACTTGTTTTCCTTCTAGATGAGACTGTTATTTAATTTTTTAAATCTCCTATGTTTAGTCTTTTAAGCTTTCTGACTCCTCTGTTGAAATTTAATAAGCCACAACTTTAAAAAATTTTTTGTTTGATCTAACAGAACATCATTTGGACTGTGCAAACTTCAGATTAAGATCCTTAGAGGTGGGGTGTGTGTGTGTGTGTGTGTGTGTGTGTGTGTGTGTGTGTGTGCGTGCACGTACTCATATGTAAATTCTCAACTTTCCGAAGATGACATTTTGGAGGGCAGTATACCATATTGTGATCACGCTGTGGGTCACTTGACATTTTTCAGAGTCCAGTAATATTTTTTGATAGTAGTATTAGAGATTCACAAAATCATGTATAAACTTTCATCAGTGCAGAAGCATATCTCATTATGCTCAATAGAGAACTGGTTGAGTTAAACTTTGCCCCAAGGAAAGCAAAGAAAATTAGAAAAAATTGGGTAAAAATGTTGAGCTTTTCATATCTTATAATGCTTGGCCTGTAACTAAAATGAAACTTGAGTTTATTAAACTTTTCCCATGCATGACAAATGTATTTATTCAATTCATCATACTAAATATATTTATTTCTAAAAAGGCCCAGATAGGGGCACCTGGCTGGCTCAGTCAGAAGAGCATGTGACTCTTGATCTCAAGGTCGTGGGTTTGAGCCCCACACTGGGTGTAGAGATTACTTAAATAAATAACACTTAAAATAATAATAGTAAAACAAGTTAAAACACCCAAGTATATCAAAGATGAAGCTTGATTAGCTGTATTATATAAGGTCAAGGTATATGTCCTAAAGATTTTGAGAGGATTGAATCTCATCAAATCTGTTACTATGAGGATGTCTTCTCTTATGCTTAAACAAATGGAATCTAAAACTCTTTGAATTATTTTTTTATTCACAATAATAGAGAGCTGCTTTTCAACTTGAGCTCAATTATTCCAGCTTCCAAGGTCGAGGCATAAAGAATCGCCTAAGTATGTTTTTGACTTAGCGATACAGTAATGTCAACTGGTCAAGAAAAAGTCTTGAACATTTTGTTTAACTTTGATGAGCCTGTATTTATTTCATTCCCTGTAAAATCTGAATTAATAGTACCTTCCTCAAATGGTTCTTGTGTAGAGGTGCAGATAGGATCATGAATGTGGGAACCCTTAGCACTCATTTAAGGCCGTTGTAAACATTTTTCAAAAATGTACACTAACTCTTGTTAGCATCAGAAATTAGCATAGGAGATTCAGATACTTAACTGTCTCCTCATCTGCTTAAGATGTGCACATCATCAAAAGTTTTATGATACTAGTCTCAGATGGTGGGAACTTCAGGATTAAAAATGGTAAATGCTTAACAGTTGATGCTGGGAGACAAACCTTGTTTGTAGTCTTTGCCGGTGTTTGTGATGGGAGTGCTGTCCTCGTGGCCGGTTTCAGACCGCCAGCCTCACACCTGAATGACGGCCTCACTTTGCTGAGCGGAGTGAGCTCTGGCACAGCACTGGGCACGCCACTTCGTGACCAGCTGCTGACTCAATGTATCTGTAGTTGTGGAATGGGTGCATGAAGTTTGACGTGTTGCACTTCTGTTCATTACTCACAGACTGTGTTTTCCATCAGTGGGGTTAATGGATTATATTTCCTTTCGACATCGTTTCCTTTCAGCTCTGCAGTTTCAAATGTTTCTTCGAATCATACCTTTGAGGTTGCAGCTGACTCACAATCTGTGTTTGCCCTGCCCCAGAATAGCACTCTGGGTGCGTTCAGCGGTTCCTTACAGTCAGTGTCCTGCGTTGCACACGTGCAATGGTTTTGCTTCTACACCGTGAGTATCGTTTTTTTCTTTTAGGGAAAAGACGGCGTATAAGAGCTTGTGAATGTCTTCATCAATTTACCAATGATGTGGCAGATTAAATGTGTTTTAATAGAATAGGCAATTTCTGGAATCAAGAAACACCAACAGTGGAATAGCTAAGACACCTGACTAGACTCAGCATATGTTCTTTAGGACAGAGGCCTCATGAGGCCATCATGTAGGTGGGCTCATTTGACTCTTGGACATATTAGTTATACATTGAAAATGCCTCTGATTTCCTTTGCGCTGGTATATATTCGTTTCTACCAACAAACCTACGGCATACACTCTTTTCACATAATTCTTGCCATGTACTTCCATCTGACAGATTTATACTTTCTCTTCAAGTTATTTCCAATCATAGGATTTATCAAACTCTCTGTCATATTTATTCAGATAGGAACATTTCCACCCCAAAGGTGAAAAACATGAAACCTTGTTCGTATCCTTTCCTGTATCTTAAGGCCAGAGCTAACACCACCTTCTTCATCCAACTCCTGGGAATTTTTTCTTTTATAAAGTAACTTCTGCCTCCCCAAATTTCCTCTCTTTCTCTTGGGCAAATATCACTATAGTGTGGTTCACTGGCTCTTGAGATGTGTTCCCTGAAACAACAGCATCAGAATCACCAGAAAACTCGTAAGAAATGAAAATTTTCAGCCCACCTTAGACATATTGAGTCAGAAAGTCTAGGGATAAAGAAGGAAGGAAAGGAAAGGAAGGGAAGGGAAGGGAAGGGAAGGGAAAGGGGAGGGAAAGGGAAAGGAAGGGAAAGGAAGATAGGCTGGTTCATCAAGGGATAATCGTATACAGCTGTCTATTCCTTAACAAATCCTTTGACCCTGATTTTGAGTTACGTAAATTTCCCTTTTAGTTGTATCCTCCATCATGACCAGGATTTATGTATCTTTCAAATGGTGGGTACCCAATAAATATTTGTTGAATGAACTCATAAGTCAATGAATATAAGGACAACTTAAATTCAAGCTAATTAGCTTGAAGAATAAAGGGCAAGACACTTCATTTTGAAAGGCTATCATTTGAGGGGCGCCTGGGTGGCTCAGTCGGCTAAGCGTCCAACGCTTGATTTTGGCTCAGGTCATGATCTCCCACTTCATGAATTTCAGCCCCGTACCAGGCTCTGCACTGACAACGCTTGGGATTCTCTCTGTCCCCCTCTCTGTGCCTCTCCCCTGTTTGCTCTCTGTCTCTCAAAATAAATCAACTTAAAGAAAAAAAGAAAAAGAGGGGCGCCTGGGTGGCGCAGTTGGTTAAGCGCCTGACTTCAGCCAGGTCACGATCTCGCGGTCTGTGAGTTTGAGCCCCGCGTCAGGCTCTGGGCTGATGGCTCGGAGCCTGGAGCCTGTTTCCGATTCTGTGTCTCCCTCTCTTTCTGCCCCTCCCCCATTCATGCTCTGTCTCTCTCTGTCCCAAAAATAAATAAAAAACGTTGAAAAAAAAAAAAAAAAGAAAGGCTCTCATTTGAAGGAGAGATGAAGTGTGTCCTTTAAACATCCAGGGGCTGCGATCAGGGTAAACGAATAGAAATTAGGTTTATTTATTTTGGGTACACTAATTCATCACATCCTGAGAATAATCCTATGAAGCAGGTTATCACACCCATTTTTCTGATGAAAAGTGAAGTATAGAGGGTGGATATGTCTCTCTGTGTATTAGGATCACCTCGTGAGGCAGGTTTCAAACTCAGTTCTGTCTCACTTTCTTATCTCATGTTCAGAGAATCAGATTTCAACTCCAGGAGATGGTTGGTTCAGTCAGTGTAGTCAACAACTGTTAATCGTACAGAACTACAGGCAAGGCACATGCTAGGAGCTTAGCATTTAGCAACGAGCAGTAACGTCCTCATCTGTAAATATGGGTGGTGAAAGTACCTTGTACTTCCTCGTGCTGCCGTGATGATTAAAAATGAGACGTTAGGGGCGCCTGGGTGGCGCAGTCGGTTAAGCGTCCGACTTCAGCCAGGTCACGATCTCGCGGTCCGTGAGTTCGAGCCCCGCGTCGGGCTCTGGGCTGATGGCTCAGAGCCTGGAGCCTGTTTCCGATTCTGAGTCTCCCTCTCTCTCTGCCCCTCTCCCGTTCATGCTCTGTCTCTCTCTGTCCCAAAAATAAATAAACGTTGAAAAAAAAAAATGAGACGTTAAAGCAATAATTAAACCAGACATATTTACAGATTGTGAAAAGCGCAAAGCTGGGAAGAAAGGCTTACGACGAGACGTTGTAATAGAGACCCCCGATGGAGATTGAGTGTCGGGGGAAATGCCTCCAGAGCAGTGACATTGATACTGATCCAGAATGACAAGTGTGATTTGGCTAGGTGACAAATAGGGGAAGCGCGTTGAGTGGAGGACCCACACGCACAGAGCCCGAAGGTGGAAGGAACTTGCCCACGCTTGGAACGGAGCGACGTCTCTGTCGCTGGGAGTTTTCGTGTGTCATCCTCAAAATAAAACGTGGCGGGTGACGGATGGGCCCTGGCGGTGACAGAGCACCGCTGTGTCCCGTGTGCCACTGGTTTTCATCCAGTCCTAAGTTGGTCTGTAAAATGTCCCTGATGGGACCGGGAAGTAAAGTATAAAGGTCCAGCTGGGAGCAGAAGATTGTAGGAAGTACGACATCAGCTAAGTATACTCTTGTAAGGAGTGAAAACGAGAGAAAAAACGGAGATCGGAAGACTTTAGAGTTTGGATGAGTGTTTTGAGCAAATTTGAATCCCGTACAATACCTTCTAGTGTTCCTGGGTAGCACTAAGAATCCCTGAGGTGCCCAATGGCTTGGGGCGCTGTCCTCCACGATTACCGCCTTGAACTATTCCCTCCCTAACTGGATTACAATGCTGCTGCTTCTAGAAAATCTCACATTAGATTCCTTCCTGGTTATACTTATCATTTAATACGCAGTCCACGGTGAAGATAGTATGAAGATAGGTTGGTTTGAATCACCAAGTAAAATGGAAGAATTTAAAATGCAATTAAATTGTAAAAATCTTATACTATTTCTTTTTAAAAATTAAAAAAAAATGAATATCTTTAAGAAAGGGGGTGGGCAGAGAGAGGGGGGCAGAGGATCTGAAGCAGGCTTTGTGCTGATAGCAGCGAACCCAATGTGGGGCTCGAACTTGCAAACTGAGATCATGACCTGAGTGGAAGTCAGACGCTCAACCAACCGAGCCACCCAGGTGCCCCTTGTATTATTTCTGAGTGGCTCTTTAGAAGACCTTACTAAGTAAAATTGTAAACATTTCAATTTAATTGACTTTTCCTGTTCACAAACTTCTCTTATTCCTTATTTTACTCTAAGACTAGCAAATGGAGGTTGCTACTTCCTGCACTATAAAGACGCTGATACTCTCAATGACCACATTATATCCTCTTCCGTATTTCCTGGAGCAGCTAACACAAACAATAATGAGTACCAATGATGTTTGTCAAATAAAGGATTGAGTGAAGGAGAGGCTAACATACCTGGCCAAATAATTTTTGAGTGGAAATCAAACATACGGAATATATTTAATTTCTGTTGTAGAGAATTTAAAAGCTGATACTAATTTCTGATATATATGTTATGCATTCCATAACTCGATTGCCCGTAATTGTCAAAAATGTGGTGTGTAAAAAGGAAGAGAAAAAAAAATCTTAAGCTAATAGTGCTACATTGCTTTAAAGCATTAAAGTCATTTGTGTCTGTAGCATTGTTGAGATGTGGTATAGTTTGGATTCACATAAAATGAAATGGACAACAAAGACAGTTACTGCGAAGAAGCAACCTTCAAATGTCATTGTCTGCCACATGTTCCTTGTTGATAGAAGGGAGAAATGTTTCTGCATAGATGTAATTTGGGGTAGCCTTAAAAAATAGTCTTCTATATTAAAAATTGCATATTAAAGTGGGTGATGGGCATTGGGGAAGGCACTTGTTGGGATGAGCCCTGGGTGTTGTATGAAAAACAGTTTGACAATAAATTATATTTGAAAAAGTTGTGTATTAACCATTGACCTATAATTGCAAAATACAGTACTATGTAATACAAATCTTAGGAGTAATCCCTAGGAAATACTTGTAATTAAGAGGAAAAATGCAGTTGACAGATTATAAATCCATAATATGCCTTATGTAATACCTACGTTAAAAAGAATACACATTTGTTATTAAATATAAATGTCCCTAATCCTTACTCCTGATGTTTTCAATGTGATCATTCTTTTAAAAAAATTTTTTAATGTTTGTTTTTGGGAGACAGAGACAGAGAGACAGAGCACAAGCTGGGGAGGGACAGAGAGACAGAGACACAGAACCCAGTGCAGGCTCCAGGCCCTGAGCTGTCAGCACAGAGCCCGATGCGGGGCTCAAACTCACAAACCAGGAGATCATGACCTGAGCTGAAGTCAGACGCTCAACTGACTGAGCCACCCAGGGGCCCCTCACTGTGATTATTCTGTAGAGGAACTTGTGTCTTCATGCACAGGCATGTGTCATCACTCTTTGTAAAATACAAATTTTCTGGGAGAAGGGAATTAATTGGAGAAAAAATGAGAGGACACAATAGTTAGGAGACTCTCCGAGTAGGTAGACAGCTTTTAACGTGACTGTTCATGATCTGATTATAGAAGGAAAAAAGAAACCCCACTTTACAGACATCTTCCAAATGCATTGACCTTCTACCAAGCAATGTAACATTTTGATTCGTGGTATTATACGCTGGGCTGACTGGGAGAGCATAGTGCAGTCAGATGAAAACTGCTGATGTTCTACATTTTGATATTCTGTTGTTGAAATGTATTTTTATTACATAGGAGCAAATATATTTGGTATTTCCATAAAACACTCAGAAAAGCTTTCACTGCCTCTTCTGAGTGACCAGTGACTTGCTCGCACTTAATGGTGTCAGATTTCAGTCAACCAGGGGTTCTGACTATGCATATTAGTGCTCAGAATTTTGTTGTACATTCCAAGAGGCCACTGTTATCAAGAAATAATGTCAAAAAGTAAATTCTTTGGGCTCCACAGACTATGTAGTAGTTTCATTCAGCATCTTTGTCACGGCTAGTCAGGGACACATCTTCTGCATCCAATATTTTTGCTTCCTTAAAAATGTTCTTTTTTTTTTGAATGGGGAATAAATGATAGTCACACTCACAACTTAAATGCAGATAAAAGGGATGATCTAGATAAGGTTATAGAAGGACATGGTTAATATATGATAGTTAATGGTCAGCTTTTATCCATTCAAAGTATTCACCTAAGTTATTCGTATCTTCTTGTATTTTCAGATATCATTTTGGGGAGTGTTAATAGCCTGAAGATACGCAGAACAGTGGAAGGTTGAAAGTCTTACTTTTGGTTTTATTCAATACACTAATTGTCAGATAATAGATGGGTCTTTCTTCCTGAATCCTCTCTCTTAATTAGGAATCACAAATTATAATCAACCGGCCTTCTGGCCTTTCAGGGCTCTGCTCCCTGAAACACAACAATGTTCAATAGCGGTCTGGATTTCCCTGTTGGTCTTTACTCTTTGAACAATATTTTTCCACCCTGGAATTTTCTTGGACCCTTTCCTTAAATCTGAATGTGCTTATCCAGATACTAGGAAAGGAGTGGAAAACATTCTCTTGAGCCACACAGCCCCAAGTCCAAATGTTTGCCGTGCCCCTTGACTAGCTTTCTGGCCTTGAGTAGATTACCCAACTTTTCTGGGCATCCGTTTCCTTATCTGTGGAATGAGGGTAATAATAGTTTCTGCTTTGTCCTAACAGTCCCTGCTATGAAATGATTGCATGTAAATAAAGCTCATTAGGCACATGGCCTGGCAAATGGACAACTTTCCCTAAATGCTGTTCTTTTATTATATTGTCTCTTCCCCCCCCACCCCATGGACCTTATTCTCTGTGCACGGAAGGGCAGCGTGCTTGATCATGTCATCTGTGCTTGTCCTCTGACTCCTTTCTGCTTCCACCCCAGGGCTGACCTAAAGGCAAAAATAGTTAAGTAGACTTGGTTTGTCCTTTTCGTGTGCTTGCCTCCCTTTTAACACACTTTTCCTCTACACCCGAATCCCAAAGATCCCTATCTTTGAACTGAAGGCAGCTGAGAGAGAAGATATAAATCATATTTAGTAGACACGGAAACCCAGCGAACACGTATGCACATTTGAGTACAATATCCTGTTGTGTCACGTCAATCTAGTTGGACCGAATACCGGGGTGTGTTTCTCGGGGAACCAACGAACTGCGTAAAATGTGTGAACCTCCCCCCACCCCTCTGCTCACGATGCCCTAGTCCTCTATTAGGATGAGTTTCCATGATTTCAGAATAAGTAGGTCTGCACAGAGACACAGCTGCCGCAGCAAAATTTGGCATTTCTCATTAAGGTTCTTTCTCTGGCAGCCGCAGTGCTCTTAGACAAACTTTCCTTCTAGTCTCGCTGTGAATAGCTCTTTTCCATATTTAAACGGAGACTGGGCGGGGAGAGGTTTCAATCTGCCTATTTCTTAGGATTTAAGGCAGGTTGTTTTATGGGTTCTTAATTTAAGGCAGATTATTTCATGGAAGTCCTCAAAAGGAGGGAGAAACGAACACGCTGGAGCCCTGGTTTCTTTGATACCCCTGCTGTCGTATGTAACATTTCGTTGAAATGTTTATGACATTTTGAACTTACTGGACACAGAATTCTTACCGATGATGGCGTTTATTACTTAACACTTTGGAACACGGATCACCATACAGACCGCACCGAGGAGAGGACAGGGATGCCGACAGAAATGAGGGCTCGTCCTGACTCGTTGCGATGAGAACACCCACAAAACCTTGTTCTGCTTCTTGGAGGAACATTTTGCAAATAAAAAAGTGATTATTGTACAGAATACTTAAAACAATTTTTTTTATGTTTATGTATTTATTTTTGAAAGAGAGGGTGGGGAGGGGCAGAGAGAGAGGGAGACAGAGATTCCCAGGCAGGCTCCACACTGTCAGCACAGAGCCTGACACGGGGCTCGAACTCACAAACCATAAGATGGTGACCTGAGCTGAAATCAAGAGTCAGATGCTTAACCAACTGAGCCACCCAGCTGCCCCTGTACAGAAGACTTTTAAAGAAAGATTTTAGAGTCATTGTTTGCAGGGCGGTTTGGGATGTTAGGTGAGGGACAAACAGCAATTCTTAGAACCTAAAAATAACGAGTGCCGCACTTACTGATGCTGTCCTTGTACCAGACATTCTGTTTTCGGCACAGGGCCCATATTATCTCATTTAACCCTCACCCCGGCCTTAAAAGAGGTTGATTCTGTTATCCCCACTTTGCAAGTAAGGAAATTGAGACTCGGATGAACCTGTACCCTCACTGCATTTCTATTAAAAGGGCAGAAGGGGGAACTCAGTACACGGTTTCCGTGACCGTGGAGTCTGTGGACGTCGCCCCTATGTGATGGTGCCTCATGGATGTACCTGGCATACCTCCCACGTGGAAGACAAACGTGGACCCAGCTCCCGGCTGGCCACAGGTGGGCAGGCGGCCCTTCCTCAGGCACCCTGTCTTCTGGAAAGCACCCGCCCAAGTGCTGGAATGCACCAGACGCGGCAGGGTGGGGAGGTCTGAACCCTGGCCTCGCCCCCACCGATGACGACAACAATGCTGCTCTTCTGCTTGAGACATTTTCTGCGTTGGATTATTTACCAGCTGACTCTCCGGAATCCGAGTCCACACCCCACTGACACACCAAAATGGCAGAGACAGAGACCCTCTTGCAGAGGCTGGAGCTCTCTGCTTTCGGCATCCTGTGCTTGTCTACAGACCCATGCCACTAGAGAACTTGATCTGCGATTCCCTTCTGTCTCCAGCCAACTGAAATATCAGCACTTCTGGTGTCTAGAGTCACATTTCTAAAACTTCCAATCTATTGTTTACAGAACATTAACATATATATATATATTAAAATTAACATATATATATAATTGGCCAGAAACGCTCTACTCCTGGCTTTATTTTATCCTTCCTCCTGGGAATGGTCAATCCTGGGATGGGATCGCTGGGCATAGGCCACATTTCTGCAGCATTTAAAAAAAAATGAATGGCACCAATTCTACTGATTGTAGATGTGTTTTGCATTCATCAAAAAGAGTGATGTTTGTAAACTAGTTCAGAAGACCTATTCTGGTAAGAAAAGATTACTGATGTTCTTTCTGGTCTTTTTTTTTTTTCTCCCCTCGATTGTGGCTAGGTGGAGAAGAAGTCTTTGGTAGAAAAATTAAAGCTCTTATCAAATGACGGCATAATGGCACAGCAACAGTAATAATCACCGTGTCTCGTATGCGATGATAATGCCACACAGACCTGCGCGTGCTGGAGTAGCTAGTGTGCAGTCGACGTTGGGTTGTGAGAAAGCAGAGACGAACTGTGTATAAAGGAATTCATTATGGAGTGAAATGAATCATTCCGCATTTCCCCGACATAAGCTGTTCTATATTAAACTCTGTAGTTCCAAGACTTACTAATTAGCTAGTACTCTGGATCCCATCGCGTGGGTCCCCAGAATGCCCACCTTAAGCATCCTTCTTTCTGTCAGGCAGGGGTTCTGAACATCGAGTGCCGTTTTGCGCAATGTCATAGCTGCCACTTACTGTAAATGGTCACCTTTGACCCTTTGAGAACCATGGGAGATCATTCGCGTTATTACAAGTGCGTAAACGTCAGTCGACAGAGAGACAGTTAAGACCACCCAAGATCATGAAGCTTGGACATATCATGATAAGCCAGGAGCACTAACATTTCAAAGCCTGCCCCCAGACATCTGCCCACATGGCATTGGCATGCCCAACGTGCCTTTTTCCTATGTATAAATACACACATACACTCTTAATCTGGAAATATGTTTTAGTGTATCTTTACTACAATGACACTGATCCTGGCTGTGTTTTCCTTGTCTAATAACCTAGTCTAGGGATGGCAAACTTATAACATGCATGCCACTATATGTTTATCCCCTGGCCTTGCCAGACATAACCAGTCAATCGCAGCAATCCTCATGGAGCCAGATTCAGCCTCATTATCTCTTCAGCTCATTACTCCAGACAGCCGTGCCGAAGGGGCTCATACTGGCTCTCGAGTTAACTCTCTTTGTCTTTCCTGTACCAGGATTCATTTTGTATCAGTGATCCACAAGTACTCACAGCGCTGACCTCAGTACCCCCTGCCTCCCGCCCCCCATTGGCCATCTGTTATGACATCCTTACCTCCAAAGGTCAGTGGGATTAGGGAACAAGCACATTTCATGGTGTTTTGGATCCTTTCCATCTAAATTCCATTTTTATGGAGGATTCATAAGATAAAAGTGATTCTTCTGTAACCTTTCTCTAAGACCTTTTTTGATGGACCATTTGTTCATAGACACTGCTATTTTCACTGTTCACCTTAACTGCTATTTTCTGAGCAATACGGTTTCAGCAGACCTGAGACATTTTATCTGACTATTGTTGCTTTTTTGTTTCATTCTTGTTTCATTTTACTTAATTATTTAGTAAATTCAGACTCCCATAAAATCCCGGTATTTTCTCTTCAGACACTGCTGGGGGGTTTACATTGCCACAACCCTGGTAACTTAGGAGAAATGAGCAAGCACGGACCTGACTGTACACAATTCTGGGTGCCTCACACGCCACTTCGTAAAGGCCAGGGTGAAATGAATGAGGGATTTCTGACTTTCATTTTGCGATGATTCGCGAGATCAAAAAAATCTTGCCGTCAGCAGGTTACGTTTTCATTTTTCTATTTTATCCTTTTAAAGGTAAACTAATTGGGCAGTATGACTTTGCTAATGCTACCGAGTTCTTAAGTTTACTTTGGGCCACTCCTTGGGCTGTCTTATTCGAATGTTTGTAGTAAAGGGTGGAGGCGTTTGCCGCTTACTTCAGCCAGGTCAAGACGGGGCTGTTACTAGATTTGCCACTTTGCAGATACAGAAACCCAGCTCTGGCAAGTGCACCACTTAAGAAAAGCCTGCTTCGAGGAGGGGTAGGGGAGAGGCCACTTGTTTCCCAGTGCCCTGATCCTTTCTCTCAGCGTTCCGGTGACTGGCTTTACAGGGCGTCTACGACCTCCTCCTGATCGTGATCCTGGTAGGGAAGACACTTCACATCACCAAGTGGGGATTTGACAAACACTCCGCTTGCTTTATTGTGATGGGCAGGGTCACAAAATAGCTAAATCGGCCAACGTTTCATGGGGTGGAGTTCTGGCTGTGCCTTGTAGCAGACAAGGTGATCTTGGAAAACTTTATGTAAGCTGAGACTCACTTTTATCTTCTGTAGAATGGGACAACAAAAGTACGGACCTCAATGGGAGATTGTGAGAATTGAATACAGTGATGTAAGGGAAGCACTTACAAGAGCGTCTGGTGAATTGTAAGCCTGAGATAAGTTACAGTTATCCTCAACGTCAGACCAATATTTTCATTTTTGTAGCCTGACTTTTCTTACATTATGCCATTCTATTCATAACACCCAGATGAAATAGATTCTACATTCCTGTATTCAAACGACATGGATTGAGGTTTATTTTACTTTGATGTTTGACTCTAAAACTTTCTAAGTTATAAGAAGAATGTACGTTTATTATAGAAAATATGTTAGCCGAAGGGTAACAATTGAAATCTTCCTTAATCCCATGACCCAAGGAAAGCCACCGTTAATGGTTTTGGTCTGTGACCTTTGAGTCTCATCCTGTGTATGTGTAAATATATATGTTTACAGTTAAAAAAATTGAACTCTATTGTTCAATGTTTTGGAACTGTTAAAAGGTAAACTGAGACACTTTAAAATTTTACAGGCTTTTATCTGAGCCAATCAATGGTCTGTTCAGATTGGGGAACAGCAAGCCAAAAGTGAGTGTGAGCTTTGTGGCAATGGGAACCAGAAGAAAAGCTTTTCTAGAGAAGACACGGAAACAAAGCGAGGAAATTATTTCACTGGCTACAGCTTAAGCACTTGCCTTATTTGGGAAACCTGATTGGCTCTCGTGATTGGTCGTTCTTATGTTTTGTTTTCTCAGATTTGAGAGCATTACCTCCGGCTTAGGTTTTGCTTGGCCACCGAGGCATTAGAACCACCCCAGGCCCGTTGCCCCCTTGTTTAATTACCTTAACAAAACCATAAATATAGTGTGAACCTGTTTCCAAGACTTGAAGTATTCTTTCCCAACTTAATTATTAATGATGGCCTAGTATTCTATGGTGTAAATATAACAACATTTATTTAAGGAATCCTATACAGTTGGGTGTTTGGTATTTGAATTATTTCTCTCTTTTTTTTAAGTTAGTTTATTTACTTTGAGAGAGACAGAGACTGCATGAGTGAGGGAGGGGCAGAGAGAGGCAGGGAGAGAGAGAACCCCAAGCAGGCTCTGCACTGTCAGCACAGAGCCCGACGCGGGGCTCGAGCTCACGAAACCACGAGATCATGACCTGAGCTGAAACCAAGAGTCCGACGCTCAACTGACTGAGCCACCCAGGCGCCCCTGAATTATTTCTCTTCTTATCTTTCTCTTTCACACTCACTATTACAAACTACTTTGCAAACTACTTCTTAGGCTTATATCATTGTGCACATTTGAAATCATTTCCTTAGGGTAAATTCCTAAATACAGAATTACTTGATCAAAGGGTATGTTCCTTTTAACGTCTTAAGATTGGCTTTTGAGAAAGGCAGTACGCTCACGGGATATCAAAATAAAGAACTAGGGACAGGCATGAAGACGTGGTGACTCTTCCTGTCCCCATGCCATCCATTCATTTCCAGCCCCTCTGCCTCGTTGTCTGCCTGCTTCCTGTCCAACGATTCTTTGACCCTCCAGAGATTTTGTTACAGTTTATTCAGACAAATACAAACATATGCAATATCCCTGCCTTTTGCACACAGATAGGAGCATATGAGCCGCATGCATGTACCCCTTGCATTCTTCTTTCAAAAATGCATCTCCTTCTTATTTCTGCCTGCATATGATTCCCATGTTGGGAATGATGGCTGGTTTCATGTTTTACTGTGACAAGGCGTACGGTAATAAATGTAACCGCTTTACATACCTTATTTGCATTTTTCAGTGTATCTTTTGAATAAATTCCTAGAAATGGAATTGCTGATCAGAGAATATATAAATGTCTAATTTTGCAAAATACTGCAAATCGCCTGCCACGGGGATTTCACTAGCTTAAACTGTCACCCTCCATGAATGTGTGTCCCGTCTGCTCCAGCCTTGCCAAAAGTGAGTGTTACCAAACGGTCGGCTTTTTGTGTGGCACATGGTATGTCAGAGTAGGTGTTTTGTGTATTTCTTCTAGCGGGAGCTGTCTGCGTTGGTCTTTTCGCCTTGTTTATGGTGTTAGTTTTATTTTTGCCATAAAGGCAAAGAAGACACTCTCAGTATTTTTGTGGTTGAATTTTTCAACCTTTTCATTTGTGTATTTTGGATTTGTTGTTGTTGTTGTTGTTTGTTTTTTGGTATTGTTACAAAAGGTCTTCCCCACTTTGAGATTGTCCATAAATTTCCCTCTCCTCTCTCTCCTCCGGGATGCTTATGACAATAGTGCCTTTTCCTCCTCTTCCTCCTTCCTCTGGCCTTGACATCTTAGATCTATTTGGATATTATCCCGATGTAAGATGTGAGGGGTGACTCCAAATTTATTTATTTTTTCTAAATTTCCTAGCTGCACTGCTTTCTCTTCTGTTCTGAAATGCTGCCTTCACCCATTCCGATTTGTTTGCCTCTATTCCTGGAATTCCTCTTCTGTTCTGTTTTTCTACATGCCCGTGCCACGTTGCTTTTATTCTTAAAGATTTAATAAATTTCGATATCTAGTAATGCGAGAGTCCCTGCGCATTTCTTTCCCATTTTAGAATTTTCCTGGATAGTCTCTTTAGGTTTTTGTTCATACAGTCTTTAGAACTAGCTTGTCTTCTAGCATTATTTTAAAGAGAAAAACCCATTAGAATTTTTTACTGGAATCACATTACACAGTGTAACTACCTTGAGCAGAATCGACAACATTATAACGTAGGGTAATCCTCTTCCAAGAACTTGGCAATGGGATGGCTTTCTGTTGGGTTATGCCCACTTTGGCCTCCTTCGGTAGTGTGACGGCGTTTTCTTTATATATGTCTTGAACATTGGTTATTAAGTTCTTCTCAAGTTTTTACATCGATTCTGTTGCTTTCTGTCACAGTTTTTTTCTCTCTTACATATTCTGGCTCTCTGCGTTTTGAAAAGCACAAGTGGAAGCTATTGATTTTTACATTAATATTGTACATCTGTATGTTAGTGAGTTCTGTCATTATTTGTGGTAACTATTTGGTCGATTCTGTCGGATTTTCCAAGTACTGATCTCACCTTCACCAACAGGAAGAGTTTCTGCCATCCGCCTTTCTAACTTTCATGACCCTGATAGTGTTCTTCTGTATAAATTTTTGACATTTCCTAATGATTTAGTCAATATTACCTGGAGAAAATATTGTTATAAACCTTGATAATAGGAAGTTGTTGTGCATCGTCAGCTCATGTGCAAAATCGCTGTATTTAACGTCGATTGCAAAAGTCCCAGCATAGGATGTCCCACCCCCGACCCCAACACACACCCACCTCTCCTGGGAATGTGTGCAAGGAACTTTGGTAATAGGCTCCACATCCAAATGAAGGCAATGGAGCAAGTTTCATTTAATTTTTAAATCTTGGCTGTCATATCCTTGGGAATGGGTAACTGGAAGAAAATATAATTTTAGTACCAAATGACAGTGTTCACATTTTAAGAGTTTATAAAAACAGACTAGAATTATTTAAATGATGTTTTCTCCTTGAATTGGCTTCCCTCAGGCTTTGAAATTTGGTGGCACATGAGCTCTGGATCTTTGGTGCTGTCTGATATTTGTCGTACCACTCAAAGACTGGGGTCATGTGTCAGTGTGTCCGGCTAAGTCAGTGGTTTGGGCGAACCAAATTTAAATTTTTTCGATAGAAATTAAAATGATTTCTTTCCATCTTTCAAAGAAGGGTCAAAAATCTGGCCCAGCTTTCTCCAAGCAAATTACCCATCTTGTGAATTTCCTACCACAGTTACATACACGTTTTATTCACATAAAAAGTCTGCAGTGTCTAAATATCATAATTGTATGTAACATTGACAATGAGTAATGAGTATTTTCTCCCTTCTTTCAAACTGTCATCACTTTTTAAGTGTTTGAGGCCACTAGGATGGGGTAAACTACCCCAAGTTTGTTAGATCGCGTTGTGGTTTCTTGAAAATGCTTGACCTATAAAACAGAAGTTTTTCTGCCGATAGAAAAGGAAATTACGTGATTAGGCTCTCCTTTGTTTCATAGTTGATGAATTATTGATGTAGTGCTTTTCATGTTTCCGTCTTCCCTAGCTGTCAAGTTTAGTACAATGTGAATGGACAATTAAGAGTATAGAATTTTCCTAGTTGATTTTGTCTGTGGCTCTAAACACTTCATGCCATTTTCTGCCACTATCTGATAAACACCGAGGAGGAAATTCAGGGCTAACTGAGCCAGCTGTGTTTATCCTCCACTGGCTGCCCTCGGTCTCATCGTCAGGACTTTAATTATAACTAATCTCATCTACCCATGGGCTATTTTTTGATGACACAGATTCTGAGAAGAAAAACACCCATGAGTAACTTTAGAAGATCATAAAACTGTTCATGTAGGTTTTCATCTTGACAAATGACATTACGCCCCAATTACGGGTTGTTTTCTTTCATTGTTTTATATTAATAAGGCCAGTCAAAATAATTCTTTCAATATCCATCTAATATAATTGTTTAGATCAAAAATATGTTTAAGTATGTTTTCTCACACATCTACCCTTTGTTCTTTCAAGACACTACTAGAACAGAATGATGAATACAGTTATGACAACACGATCCTTCAGAAAATAACTTGAAACAGGCCCCATTTTTCTTTTGTTCCCCCCCCCGCCCCGCAGCTTTATTGGGATATAATTGACTTATACCATTGTCACCATGATGGTTCGATACAAGAAGAGATCGTAAAATGTTTACCGCATTGAGGTTTGTGAAAACATCCTTCCTCTTGCACGATCACCTTTTTCATTGTCGTTATGGTGAGAACATCTAAGAGCCGGTCTCTTAGCAACTTTCAAGTACGCGATACACTCTTGCTAATTATAGTCACCATGCTGTATGTTAGGTTGTCACAGCTTACCTTATAACCGGAGGTTTGCACCCTTTGACCAGCGTGTCCCATTTTCTCCACCCACTGGCAGCCATTATTCTACTCTGTGTACGTTTGGTTCTTTTCAGACTCCACATCTAAGTGAGAGACAGTATCCGTCATTCTCAAAGTGGTCCCATTTTGAAACGTGACAGGTTATTGAGTTCCTAGAGCTTGTGGGGACCGGGTGGTCCTGAGCAGGCGGGCATCGGCATCCTAGAAGGTGAACCGTGGTTGGTGTCCTAACCCAAGAAATAAAAAGATACCGTAGGACGAGTCTGTGTCAAATCCCATAGAAAACCCAAAGCAATGAGATGTGAGCGCCACCTTCCAAGGGCAAGCCCAGCCCAGAATGAAGCAAATTCAAGGCTCACCATCCCCAACAGTCCCGAAAAGGAGAAGAGCAAGGAGAAAATGGAATTGGATTTTGAATCATTTATGAATAAAGCAGAAGTATCTTCCATTTAGCTTTACTGGTCTTAGCTACCTTTCGCGTGTGATAAGGTCAGGCTCCATTAACGATAACACAGTTATCATAAAGTCTTAGCTCCATAAGGGTCTTGGCATCACCCAGAAGAACCAGAGGTGAAGTCAGTCTTCAAAAACCAGAAGAGTGCCATCTTGAAGTGAAGGGGCCCTTCAGAAAAGGGGCCTTTGGGATCGCAAGCTCTTGGAGGAGTTTTCTGTGACCCAGGTTTGCAGAGATCCGGGAAGAGGCTGTCCCTGGCAGAGTCGTATGTTCTTGATGAGACGCGAAGCAAACTTAACTCCTGGGCTTGTTGTTGTTGGTTTGTTCCTTTGTCTGTTTGTTTGTTAAGATGGCGTCAATCTTTTATGACCCAGAAGCCGCGAAGATCATGGACGCAGTAAGTTACGCTTCATAGAACGTGGGCGCTGATTCTGCCGGCTCTCGTTCTCCGGGCTCTGGTGGTGCACACGACCTGTGTTCGCCGTGCCTGCCTCCGTGTACACGCTCGCATCTCCCTCCTGCACATTGCGTTGTGCCCAGCTACGGAACGGAAGGGGGTCTCAGCGATCCTGGACTGGCATTTACAGGGGTCATCGGAACCAAAGTTTGAGGGGGCCCCCTGCCCAACGTCACACAGCAGTGTGGGGCAGAGCTGCGGGGACAGTCCCTTGATGATAATTTCATGCTGCTTCATGGAAATGAAAACAAATGTGGGGAGTCTCGGCTTTTCCGTCAGGTTTTCCTCTCCAGCAGAGCCATTTCTGTCTGTGCAGCAAGGACACTGGTTCGAATCGGGCCACACTGGCCCCTTGCTCTATGACCTTGAGCTACTTCTTTTATGTCGGCTGTCTCGGTGTCTTCATTGGTAGAATGGAGAAACTAACAGCTCCTAGAGTGAAGAAGCTCAACGAAGTTAACATTCACGATGCACTTAGAATAGCGCCAGCCGATAATAAGTCATCAGTAAACATAAGCGGTCATCCTTCTTGTCCATATTGATCACTCTTGATCCCCTCTTGTGTTTTCATGAATACCACTCAGCACATTCTTGTTTGTTAGCTCCTTTGTTTCGAGTTTTAGTCTATTCCGGTTTTCTCTTCCCAGGTCTAGTCATTTCAGGGTAGGGACAGCGCCCTATGTTCCTTCTGTGTGCCTCTGTAGGGCCCGACACAGTGTTGGCTGCAAAATACGGGTGCTCCCATGCTGCCTTGTGGTTGTGTTTTGCTTTGTTTTGTTGTGTTTTCTCGTGCCTTTCCTGCGGGTTGATGTGAAGGCAGATACATTTCTGATAGTTGCAACTCTGGCCGAGTTTTGGATGCTCTCCGAATGCCAGTTAAATGCCAGTTAAAACATGGTAGCGTATAATATGCTTCATGTTAAAGGGAAAAAAGAAAAGGAACAAAGATCACCGCACGCTCATAGCCTCCAAACGTACACAAATAGGTCCTCAGAATATGTGTTTGGGATGCTTTTGGGAGTGGTGGGTAAGAGGATAGGATACCTTGTATACTACCAGGGCCATTATGTAAGACTCTGCGGGATACTTTCAAATTGTATGTTAGTACCATAGTGATACAAATAGTGTCACTCTTAGATCTGAATTCGGGACACCATTTTACTGTGACATATTTTTAATTCATATTCTTGGCTATGTGTTAGAATTGTCGGTGAGATTTTTTTAAATTGAGCTGTAATTGTCCTATAACGTATTTGTTTCAGGTGTGCAACATTGGATTTGGTCTGTGTGTCTATTGCAAAGTGATTACAACAGGTTTAATTTATATCCCTAACCACCCCACACAGTTTCAGTGTCTTTCTTGGGATGAGACTAGTCTTCCGCACCCCCTCCCCCATCCCACTCCAAGTATTTCTGTAGTCAAAATGGCATGCTGCTTTGGAACATTCCACGTTTTCTGACTTTAGTAAAATCAAAGAAAAAATTATGTTTTTGTAAGGGACCAAATAAATGTATACGGGTCAAGAACATACAGAGAACTGTGTTATAGGAACAACAAAAATTGTAAGCAAACATGAGGACATTTTTGCCATT
This sequence comes from Puma concolor, assembly GCF_028749965.1. Taxonomy (NCBI): domain Eukaryota; kingdom Metazoa; phylum Chordata; class Mammalia; order Carnivora; family Felidae; genus Puma; species Puma concolor. The sequence goes on along the minus strand of NC_141677.1, from coordinate 6,031,139 downwards.
TTGCCTTAAGGTGCTAGAAGATTTCTACCAGCGAATGGGGTGGTGAAGAATGTCACTTGTTCCCTGTTGTCCAAAGAGCCTCCCCCTATTTTTTTTAATATTAAGGCTCTAAAACCTGTATATAAACAGTAAATGTAGAGATTACATAGTAAACTCTTGGGTTACAGTTGTTTATTCGTTCAACAAACATTTATTGAATGCCTATTATATACAAGGCCCCATTTGAGGACACAGCCTGAACCAGATAAGTTTTCTGCAAATTCACCATCGCATCTGGAATTAAATGAAAGTATATGAATGCAGGATTGGAGTTAAAGGAGAAGGACGCTAATATATTAGTAATAAATGGATATATATGTAGAAAGCCTATGTGTTGGACACCATACTGTGTGCTCTATATTTATTAATTTTTTTGGCTCACATCATCCATGCATTTCTGTAAAGGTGGCTTATTTGCCTATTATACAAATGAGGAAACAGAAGATCCCAGTTGTGGATTGGCTTACCTACAGCTACACAAACAGTAATAGGCAGAATCAGGATTTTAACTCAGGTCTCCTGAATTTTTGGCCACTGACTTACCACACACAGATCTCAGAAGTGGGGAGTCAAAGTAGTTGGTTATGTGTATGAGCATGTGCGTGTGTAAGTCACCAAACAATTTCATAAACCACCAAATTGAATTTAGGTCATACTGACAGTCAAAAAGCAGTTCATCTTTTGTTTTCTGTCTATTTAGCCATCCATCTATCTATTATGTATCTATCCATTATCTATCCATCTCTTTTAATGTTTATTTTTGAGAGAGAGAGAGAGAGCGCGTGCGCGAGCGTGCGTGCAAGCGGGGAGGTGCAGAGAGAGAGGGAGACAGAGGATCCTAAGCAGGCTCTGCACTGTCAGCCCAGAGCCTGACATGGGGCTCAAGCTCATGAATTGTGAGATCATGACCTGAGCCAACATCAAGAGTTGGACGCTTAACCGACTGAGCCACCCAGACGCCGCTTTCTATCTTTTCGTTCCACAAACGGAAGCCTGCATCTCCCACTTTTCTTCATCCATTTTGCCCATTTGTGTTTTACATTTGAATTTTCTTGCGTAAGTAACTGTACAACCGATTGAACAGTTCCTCATCAGCCAAGTTAAGTAATAACTAAAGAATCGAATAAATAATAAGTAAACGTAAAATGCAGTACCCAGATTCCTGTTGCCTGAAGCTTGCCTACAGATGATGATCATGAAAACTACTCCGTTGACTCTTTAATTAAGCAAACTGAGCAAATGAATGGATTAGCATCAGGAGAAATAGAATCTAGACAATAATAAATGCCTGGTGAGAAAGCAGTGCAGTAGGAGGAGATTAGCAAGGCAGGTGGACATTAATGGCAGTGAGAATGTGAATAAAGTACAGCATAAATGGAATGGCCAGCTCCTGGGGCCATGGGAGAAAAGAGTGACAGTGGATGATAGCAAGCTATTTTAAAAATGGAACATAAAAAACTGGATGCGCTAAGGTGTTCCTGAAATTCTGGACTCATATGGGGACCCTCGGGAGTTCTCTTCCTTTGTCCTCCTTTGCCTTTGTTTTATCATTAACGCTTCGATTTAGGGGCTCCTGGGTGGCCCAGTTGGTTAGGCATCTGACTCTTGATTCCGGCTCAGGTCGTGATCTCGGGTCCTGACATTGAGTCCCACGGTTGGGCTCCACTCTGAGCTTGAAGCCTGCTTAACATTCTGTCTCTCTCCCTCTCCTTCTATCCCTCCCCTGTTTGTGCTGCCTCTCCTTCTCTTTCAAGACACAAAACACACGAAAAAAACCACTTCCATTTAATGCAGTGGTCAAGCTTTATATGGCTCTCTGGAGTTCTGGAGCTGGGTTTGAACTTCAGCTTTACCATCGAGGGGGCAGCGAAGTCTACACCACGCTATTTGGACCTCCACTTCTGCGTTAAGACCGAGGTGAAAATCTTCCCCACGTTGTTGTTCTGTGAACGTGAGAAGCGGAAATGCCACAAAGGAAGCAGTGTATCTGTTGTGATGTCAGGCACATCGTGGGTAGATGGTCCTAGGTGGTTGTGCTCCAGTTGTTAAGCTAACTTCCTGCCCTTTCTGCTTTATCGTCTCTTGCTAAAATGCTTGGGCTGATAGCAGTGGAGAAGGGACTGGAAAGTAATAGTTCAAACTGTCGGACTTGAATATACCTCTGAGCTTTGTTTATCAGTCTGGACTCTTGGAATCCATGACCCCCAAATTAATAAAGGAAAATACTACTAGTCCTCAAGCTACATGTAACTCCGGGAAATTAGCTTGGGTGAGCCAGGCTGAATGATGCCCCCTGAGGAATAATATAACACAGTGATGCCAAGATTGATCTTATTTAAATGTCATCTGTTCTCTGCTATACCTGCCAGACCCTGGGTATGTTTACAGCCTCTCAGAGCCTCAGTTTCCCCATCTGTAAGATGAGCGAAATAGTGTCCACCTGTTTCAGTCCTTTGGGCTGCTATCACAAAATAACCACATACTGGGTAGCTTATAAACTGGGGACATTTACATATCATGGTTCTAGAGACTGCGAAGTCCTACATCAAGGCACTGGCATGGTTGCGTTCTCTGCAGAAGCCCTCTTCCTGAGAGCCGGTGACCTCTCACTATGTCCTCACATGGTGGAAGGGGCTGGGGATCTCTGAGTGGTGTCTTTTATAAAGTACCATTCCCATCCATGAGGGCGCCACCCCCATGTCCTAACCTCCCAAAGGCTCCACTTCCTGTTACCACTAACTCCAGGGGCTAGGATTTCAACATATGATTTGAGGTGGCATAGACATGCAGACCAAAGCACTGCCTTGCCAGTGTTTTGTGAAGAATAAATGCATGTAAGTCCCTGGATCAGTGTCTGGCTCCTAGCGATCACTTAAAACCTAATCAGGCCAAGTTAGACTTACTTTTATGCCTTATTTACATCTATCTTGTTTCTAACTGAGATTGATAATGTGGTGGTGATAGTGATGATGGTTGTGATGGCGATGATGATGATGATCATGGTGTTGATGGTGATGGTGGTGATGGTGATGATGGTGATGGTGGTGATAGTGATGGTGATGATGATCATGGTGTTGATGGTGATGGTGGTGATGATGGTGTTGGTGATGGTGTTGATGGTGATGATCATGGTGTTGATGTTGATGGTGTTGATGTTGATGGTGTTGATGGCGATGGTGGTGATGGTGATGATGTTGATCATAGTGTTGATGGTGATGGCGATGATGATGTTGATGGAGACGGTGGTGATGGCAATGATGGTGATGGTGGTGATGGTGATGGGGGTGATTTAGTGAGTCTCACTAGTGGCCATTTATTCTGGTAAATGCTTTTAAATGCATCATCTCTTTTAATCCTCATAGCAACCCTGCGTTCCAGGTACTATTATTATCCCCATTTTATAGTCAGTAAAACTGAGGCTTAGAGGGATAAAGTAATTTGACCAAGTTATACAAGTAGCAGAGACACTCCTGAAACCTAAGGAGTGTGAGTGCAGAGCCTCAATTTATCTTAGGAAGAAGTTTGTATATTCGGCAAGTTAGGGAAGGTCCCTGGTAGCCCACGGGCACCGTGAATGACTCCACCTTTTTCACTAAGATCTTGGATCCACGTTAGTACCAGAGTGTGAATGGTAAGTCAAATATTAATCTGTGTCTCATATTGAAGAGGACTCTTCTATGGTCAGTGGGTTTTGATGCTCTTAAAATTCCACTAAATCTGTAGTGTCAAATGCTAATACCGTTCAGAATGCCTTCACCTGACTGATGATCAGTCCTAGGGACCAGAGCCTGGCACATATCCTGAGACACTTTCTATTTCCTCCTGTTTTCTAGATTTAAAGACTATAAATCACTGTGTTTCATTTAAAAAACCACTTCAGTATAGAGATGTCCAGTATTTCCATACGGGTAATATAGGATAGAATTATTTTCTTCCAAAAGTAAAATATGTATTTCTTTTTTTAAATAAAATTTATTTATTTATTTTGAGAGAGAGCGTGTGTGTGAGTGGGGGAGGGGTGGAGAGAGGGAGAGGGAAAGAGAATCCCAAGAGAGAGAGAATCCCCACTGTCAGTGCAGAGCCTGATGCAGGACTCGATCCCATGAACCGTGAGATCATGACCTGAGCAGAAATCATGAATCAGACGCTTATCCAACTGAGCCACGCAGGAGCCCCTAAAGTATGTGTTTCCTAGTCATCAGTTCTATTTGCCACTTTGAAATAGAATCTAAAAAAAAATAATAATGAAGGAGGGAGGGCTGCCTGACCTTTGGAAACTTTTCAAAATCTCTTTAATCTCTCTGCAACTTTTCTTTTCTGTAGAATAGCGGGGGTTGAGGCGGGTCTCTACAACTTTGAAATTCTAGGACTCTTGATGCAAAAAGTTGTGATTCATATAGGTGGCTATTTTGGAATAAGAAATCTCAACCAAAAAAAACCCGTAGTCTAGACTTTTATTTAAAAATTCATTCTGCAGTAGTCTCAAGATTTAACAACCCACCAAAAAAAAAAAAAACAAAAAAAAAACCAGACACATGGCCAGAGAGTTAGGATGTGAGCCCAAGGGTGATCTAGTTAGAATATTCCATGTTGTGGTAAAAAGCCTGATAAGTATCTCACGTTGTGCAGAAGTAAAGTATTTCCTCTCAAAGGGAAAATATTTATTAACTTGAATCAACTTTTAATTTAATGGATTATCAGTCAATATGGTAAAGTGAAGTAAAAAAAACTCCAGTTTCCTTTACAAAAAGATTACTTGGGGACAGGAAGGTGTGGACATGAATCCTAACAGCATCGCTTCGTATCTGGAAGCCTACTTCTGAAGTCCGTTCATTCATTCACTCACTCTCTGATTTATTAAGCGTTTTTCAGAAATATCTGCTCTGTACCATGTCTGTAGTTGAGTGGAAAAAACAGACACATACCAATCATTGGAATATAGCTATTTATTTTTTAACAATGTTTATTTATTTTTTAAAAATGTTTATTTATTTTTGAGAGCAAAAGAATACAAGCGAAGGATGGACAGAGAGAAAGGGAGACCCAGAATCCGAAGCAGGCTCCGGGCTCCGAGCTGTCATCACAGAGCCTGACGCGGGACTTGAACCCACAAACCATGAGATCATGATCTGAGCCAAAGTCGGATGCTTAACTGACTGAGCCACCCAGGCGCCCTTGTAATATAGCTAATTAAATGCTAGAACAAAGCCAAACCCATGGTTCTTGATGAGCAAAGAGACATCTAGGTTAGCTGTCATTTATCCGGTAAGGGTCCCCGAATTCTTACCAGGGAACTTCTCGCTTGACTTTGGGTTCACAGATGAGTAGGAGTTGGCCTCAGCCAGTACTCAGTGTTACTTGAATAACAGAAATGGTGGAGAAGGATGGCATGAGGCATAAGAAAGCATAGCAATTTAGAGAACGAGTGTTCAGCAGAAGGTACTTTTTGTCAGTGTCCCTCAGGAACCACCGGCATCAGAATCGCCTGGAGGCAATGTAAATGTAAATCTTGGGGTCTCCCCCTTCACCCACTGAATCAGAATATAAGAGTAGGGGCAAGGGCCCTCGGCCTTTGTAATAAGCATGGCATCTCAGGTGATTGTTTTCTTATGATAGTTCGAGAACCCCTGACAGATTGGATGTTAGAAAGTGATTGAAGAAGAGACGGGGAGGGACCAGATCATGAGGAGCTTTGAATGCCATGCTAAAGGTTTTGCCTTGGTTTTCAGCGAAGTGCTCCTTTATTTCCACTTTATCTCGCTATGCTTTGAAACCCCATATTGTCTCTTCTGTTCAGCCCCGATAGGGCAGAGTCGAGAGCTGGAAGGCTTCTCAGTGAAATGTTGGTTTGTCACTTAGAGCCTTCTAAATTAGAGAGACTCTACCTTAGGGTAGAAGACTCATTTCCAAAATCAACCCTCCAACTCTTTTTTTCTTACCCGCAAACCCAACTTCTCTGCGGCTGGCCATCAGAGATTGCATGCCAAGCAGAAAGCAGGGACACGTGTCACCATAGGCACTGACTTGATGCTGTTTGATCTGTCCACCCACAGCCCTTCCTCAGCTCCCACGTCCGGTCAGCCAGCCTGCACGGTCGTGCATCTGGTCACAAGTCAGACCAAGGGTGGGGGGGGGGACATAATGTGGCACGCGTTTCTAAGGGGACCAGTACCCTGGAGCTTTCCCGAGAGACTCCTCCGGGGGCAGGTCAGGAACTGTCTTTGTGAATTGTTCAGAACGAGAGCTGAATGCTTTCCACTTACCCTTATTAGTTTTAAAATCTGACCTTTACACTCAAGCCAAATCCATTACTTTCAAATTATTTTGCTGTATTTCTTAAGCCTATTATGATTTTTTCCCCCACCATAAAAGTAATAACTTTTGTAATCCTTTGGTAATATGTGAGATTACTATTAAGAAATCATATCTAATACTCTGTATATGGTGATGCATTTTGGGCACACAGTAAAAGATGAATATTTATTTATCAGGGTTTCACATTAAAAAATATATAACCAAATTTCTGTGTCCAAATTTTCTGGGAGTTTTTTGGTGCTCTGCTGAATATTATAAAACTTCCAGTCTTTAATTTTATCCATGTCTTTTGTTTTTGTTTTTGTTTTTGTTTTTGTATTTTTTGGCAGAAAGGAATTCTGAAAGGGGTTTTATGCCCTTCTGTCTAGGTTACATGAAATGGAAGAATGTATTTGTGTTTACATCAAATATATTTTAGCAGTTTCATGGTATGTGAGCCAGTCGAAATGGCTTCATATATGTTTGCACGTTCAGGAAACGCACAGCCTTTAGCTTGCCTTTAGACATTGATGGGAGCTCACTTAAGAAACAAGGTACTGTATTAAAAAAAGGCAAACCCCTCAATTCAGATGGATCCAGGTTTGATTCTTGGGCTCATTAGCCACTGACAAGGACGTCTTATTCATCAAACGATGCATATTTTAGTTATTCTTGCGCTGTAATGAAGTATCTTTGAATTGGACCCATTCATCCCTGAGGCAGGGTGAGTGTTAACTTGCATTTGAATTGCCTCCTTAATTCAGTTCAAACACCAGTTTTCAATTTTCCAATTCTTTCGCTGTTTAAATTAATCAAACAAATTAAAGATGAATGGTTGCAGGCTCTGTTCCTATAGTAACAAATGTCACATTCCGACACCTTCAGAAGCAAGGTTGCTTGTTTTGGGCTTTCTTTGTTTACGCTCTTCAAAAACAAGGGTGAGCAATCTTGTTTTATTTATTTTTTTTTAACTAGCCAATAATTTCCTAACAGGAGGCACAAGCAGCCTTCTTCTGATGGACAGATTACGGCTCAAATCATTTTAAAGTTGGCGTCAGTGTTAACTTTGGGAAAACAGAGAGTACCTTAGCTTTCAAATTCCTTAAAGACCAAGGTAGTTTGGATATGTAATTTCTTTTGTATCTATTAGGAAGGTGTCTCAGGTCTTAAAGCATTTGGCTTGAAGAAGAGAGAGATGCTGGCAGTAACGGGACACTCAGAAGTAGTTATTTTTCTAAACTTTCAACTAATATTTGTTAAGTGTAGGAGGTATGTCAGGCCCTGGGGTAAGAGCTGGAGATACAGTTTTACAGAGAAATAAAGTTTTGGTGAGGGCTTTATGTTTTAAGTCTGGGTTAGGGGCAACACGTTTTCTCCGTGAGCTGCGGCAAATTTCCATTTGGAATCATTCTAAATTCTTTACTGCATACCTGAGGATTCAGGGTAGGGGAAGAGAAGGGACATCCTTTCTATTATTGTGAGGAAGGAGAGGTTGTAAACTGGCGGGGGTAGGACCAGACTGGTGTTCAACACTGTAGGAACAGCTCTGTAGCCCCCAAAGGGGGGTGGCTTGTATGGACCGTGTTGAAGGCAGAGGGATGTCTGTAGAGGGAGGGGAAGAGGAAGAAACGTTTGTGTGTGAAGGCTTATATGAATTCTATTTCTGTGTTGTGGACTTTTTCAAATAATACTCACCTACACATTGAATTCTGCCAATATGACATGTGCATTTCTGAAAATCGCTTTATGCAAATTTTACAAAAATGCGCCACAGACCTTGTGGGGAAGATGGAGTTAGGGACACGGCAGTCCCAAGCGTTGTCCACGGCATATAGAAAGACGATTAGGGGACCGAGTAAAAATGGTGGCACACTTTGACACAATAATTGTTAGGCAGTACGGAAATAGTACAAGGCCATGGTGTTTTACCTTGAACAAGACCTGAAGTTGCCTGGTGCCTGTGAGTGTTGGAAAGATTGCAGCTTGTGAGTTACCATGACGTGGTGGAAGGCACATTATGTGAAAGCAGATGGCAAGTGTTAACCCTGGATGTGGGTCCTTGTGATTCACAACACACGGAGGTGGCTGGTAAATACTTGAGGTACGTGATGTCCGTATTTTCTGTGCTTGTCCATGGCTCGGTTCCACTGGGTGCAGTTTTCTGCAGATGAAACTCTGCAGAAGCAAATGTGATCATTTACTTTCTGCTGAAACTGCTCCCTAATATTTATGAGTAGCACTAGAATACATTTGCATTTTGCAACAAGCAGGTTACGCAGGGGGGTGGTATCTCCTTTCTCCTTCAAAGTCCTCAGCCCGTATCTGGATTTTGACACGTATGTGACTCTTTCCTGGTTATTGATACTTAACACTTCCCAGTGAGGTGGGAACGAAGTCTGTCTCTGATCCTACAGTACCTGGCAAGGTTACTTACTCATACGAAACCAGTATAAACACCTGTCAAATGAGTAATGGTGACTGTAGGAGGCATAGATAAATAGATTTCAAGAAGGCAAGAATGGAAACTGTCCAAGAGGAGATAAAGTATCTGGTGATGCTTGCTGCAAAGCTGTGCTTATTGTGAGATAGTAATGCATCCACGAGACCGAGGTGCCAAAGTGTGGAAACGTACTCGATGTGTACACGTGGGACAGATTATTAAGAGGCCATCAGCCCCTGGTATACTTGCTCTAGAATAGCCAGGTTGAAATGGAAAAAAGGGGTTCTTTGACCAAGAAAGGGGTTCTTTGACAAAAGGAAACAGGTAGCAAGGGTGGTTTGCGAGGGAAGAGCCCTACACCGTCCCTTTGGACGAACTTTGGATTTCACATGTGTTTCCACGAAGCCTGAGATGCTCCCTGGAGTGTTCTCACAGCTCCTGTGAGGGAGAGGACGAAGACCAGAGATTTTAGTGCCCTGGCCTTCATTTCAGATTTAGACTACTTTGTTTATGAAACGCATAATTCGCCGGCCATCAAAGACGAAACGTTTGAAGTCAACAGCCACGGCTCTGGGCAGATGGTCGGGACGTGGGGGTGGTGGCTTTATGCATTATTTGTGTGGAGATGAGCCTCGTGGCTTTCTTAGTCTCAACCAGAATCTTCTAGGGCACAGGTTGGTCTCAGCACTGGGCTGGTGGTCTAAGGGGAGATATTTGGGCTGTGTCAGGTAAAGCCTGTAAAATCGTAGGCAAGATCTTCCATTTGTATAAAGACGCGGCCAAATTCAGTCTTAAATCTAAACACTGAAGAGCTGTTCTCCCATAAATGGGTATAAGTTAGTCGAAAATGTTCAGAATACGAGGAGGGGACATCTCGATCTCTGAAACAGTGCAGCATTATTACAAGAACAGTGATTTTCTGTACAACTGACAAAGCGTCTATAAAAATTGCATTAGGGCATTGATGGTGAGTACTCCACCACATGCTCAGCTCAATAATTCAGTGAGCGATTACCCAGTGTATAGGTGATTCAGACTTTTAATTTTTCCCACATTGTCCACCGTGTGGCCATTTCTTACCCCAGCTACTTGACAAGAATATTCGGGTTGAAGGTGAGTGAGACCTCAGTTGGTCAATTATGTCAACAGTGATGGTTTCATTTAAAGGTTTGGTAGAAGAGGATGTTGAAACCCTTGTGTAGGATTTACAGCTATCTGTGGATTCCACTAATCCGTGATCTTCCCCTAGTAAATTACCACACGGAAAAAATCAAGAATTACTCCATTAGCACTTCTGGAAATGCAATTCAAGTTCTGGGCTCTGGAGAAGGAGATAAGACATAGCCTCATCTGTGATAAGAAACAATAGTGCAAATTGAGAGGTGCCAAAGGATGATTGAAATCTGATTGTCAAAGCTCCTTTTATTCCGCATTCCTTTTTCAGGGATAAAATTGCAAATGGATGAATACACCTGAAACTCTCTTCCTTATGAACCAGCGAACCAAATGGCTGTGCATTTCCTCAGTCTGAAAGGGTTGGGAGGGGAGGTATCAGACCAGTGTTGCCAAATCAATAAACACAACAATCAGTGTCTTCCGCCTGGAGAACTCCTGTGTTCCTGCCCTCTCTGCTCTCAGGCGCACACAACCCTGAGTTCTCCCAAATCGAGTGTCCCTTTGCCCTACTCTTGTAACACAACATCCGTTAAGAAAGTACCTGAGGGGCACCTGGGTGGCTCAGTTGGTTAGGTGTCTGACTCTTGATTTTGGCTCAGGTCGTGATCTCGTGGTCTGTGAGTTCGAACCCCACGTTGGGCTCCGCACTGACAGCGTGGAACTTTCTTAGGATTCTCTGTCTCCCTCTTTCTCTGCCCCTTCTCTGTTGTATGCTCTCTCACTCTCTCTCAAACAAGCTTAAAAAGAAAGGAGAAAGTACTTGATAAACATTTATGCCTCAGACATTGTCCTAATTACCAGGATTATATGTGGATTCAGAGTCTGGAAAAGGAGACAGGTGGGCTAGTGGGGCGGATTCCTTCCCTTGGCCCCTGTAGTCTACCCTTACCAGCCACACTGTCTGCCCCAGCACAGAATCCTGCATGGACCACAGGCGGGGCTCCCTGGCCTTGACCTTCTTGCTGGGATTCCGCCTGCTGTGGGGCAGCCTGGCAGCAGAAAAGGGGGAGAGGAACGGGAGGTTGGGTATTTCTTCTCCCCGGGACACTCCTGGGGTTGGCCGTGTTCCTCTACAGAGTGTCCCTGCTCCTCCAAAGGTAGCCTCCTGTGCTGCCCCTGTCCTGCCTGTGGGTACCGTTCCCTGCCTGTGACTGTGAGCTAGAGAAGGTGACAGGTCCTCTCCTGCTGCTCCCAGGTTATGTACGTATCCTGTGGCCCCTGTACCGCCCAGCCACACCTCGGTTAATAGTCCTTTTCTAAATCAGCCCTCCTCAAGTGATTTGAATGCAAGAGAGCTGTTTCCTCTTTGGACTCTCTGAGAGCAACTATTACTCGAGTAAGTAAGATGAGTCAGGTAAGAGAAAGGCTGTAGAATGCTGGGGATGCACAAAGGAGAGCGGGACCGCGTCGGAATAGTAGGTATCAGGACACACGGCGTCAGGTGGTAGTGTGTGTACTAGAACTTGAAGGATTGGAAGATTTACTGGGGGAGAAACATGGGGGAAAGCAGGGCAAGTGGGAGGAAAAGAACTTTGCAGAATTACAGAGGGTAAAGGTTCAGTGGCTGAACCTGGGGCTGGTTTGTATGTATAACTGGAGTCTAAGGGCTCCTTAGAGCTAAGGGCTGGTGGGGGGGTGGGTAGCTTGCCTACCAGCACTTTGGTGCCTAGCACAAATGGAATATTCAGGAAATGATGCTTTGAGAAAATGAAATCGATAACCAGAAAGGTGAGCAGGGATCAGATCATGAAGGGGTTTGAATGCTGGGGAATTTGTACTTTTCAACTTAGGTGCTGCTGGGGAAGTAGACACACACTTTTTCAGGGGAGTGATGCATTTTAGAAAGTTAATTATGTCCTTCCTTTTAGATAATAGTACATCTATTATCCCCCCTTACTAGATTGTAACCATCTCGAAGGCAGGAAACACCTCTTACTCATCTATATACCCGGCGGTGTCTCTCAGTGAAATGATTTGGACATTGCTGGCATTCAATATATACTTGGTGAAATATGGCAAGCAAAAGTGCTATGGGTAGAGTTTCTGCAGCATCTGCATTTTATCTTAGCCATTTTTATTAAGAGCTTTTAAAATGAAACCATATTGCGGTGCCTGGGTGGCTCAGTGGGTTAAGCGTCCGACTTCAGCTCAGGTCATGACCTCGCGGTCCATGGGTTCGAGCACTGCGTCCGGCTCTGGCCTGATGGCTCAGAGCCTGGAGCCTGCTTCTGATTCTGTGTCTCCCTCTCTCTCTGCCCCTCCCCCGTTCATGCTCTGTCTCTCTCTCTCAAAAGAATAAATAAACGTTAAAAAAAAATTAAAAAAAATAAATAAATAAAATGAAACCATATTGATTTAATCCAGAATTGATTTAAACCTGATAGCATTGAAAACAGAAATACATGCCAGTGGTGAGTTTAATATGCTGCCTACTGAAATATCATTTGTTCATTTATTACTCACTGAGCCAAAGAAGACCTTAAACTCGGAAGATGATTGGCTAATAAGCTAAGAGCCTCCCTTGGGGTTTGCAGGGAAGGATTTGGCTCCTTGTGTAAACATTTATTGCCATAATCAGTAGCTTGATGGGGTCACTGGTGACACTCTGTCCTTAAGAATGAAAATGATCACTTTCATCAGAATTTACCCTCCATGTTTTCACTAATCTCTATCTTAAATCTCTAACAGTGGCAAATGATCCGTGGGTACAAATTAATTTAAAATTAAACATGTTAGCTTAGACTTGATAGTGAGTACAGGAACTTACCTGAAATCAGGAAAATGTGGCATAACGATCCCATGCATTTTTCTTTCCGCTTGCTTCTTTGTTCCCTTGGGGAATGTTTGTGTCTGCGCCCCTATTCCTATGTTGAAATTGAATCCCCAGCGTGATGATGGTGGTATTTGGAAGCAGAACCCTTGGGAGGTAATTAGAACGTGAGGCTGGAGCCCTCTTTGGTGGGATTAGTGCCCTTAACAAGAAGAGCCCAGAGAGCTGTCCCACTCGCTTTTTGCCAGATGAGGCTACAACGAGAAAGGGGTCCCAGAAGGTCCTCATCAGAAACCAACCCCACCGGCACCCTGATCTCAGACTTGCAGCCTGCAGACAGTGAGAAATTGACGTGTGTCGTTTCTAGGCTCCCCAGTCTACGGTGCTTGGTTAGAGCCTCCTGAACCAAGTATGTAAGGGGACAAGCTGCTATCTGTAAGAACGTGCTAAGGTGCCTCAAATAGGACATTCAAGTCACTTCTTCATGTGGGCAGTTTTTTCCAGCAGCCTCTTACTGGGCATCCACTACTGACGCCCATCCATTAGAGGCGTTGTAGGGATTCTGCAGGTGGAAACACAAGTGTGGTCTCCAGACCTCCTTTACTGGCTGGGTGCACCTGTCCCCCAGCTGTTGTGGACATTGGTTGCTAAAAGGTTCACGCCTGTGGTCTTCTTCAAACTCTGGTCTGTGGCCTCCGGGAAGCCCTTAAACCAGAAATGCCTGGGAAGGTCCCACCTTCCTTCAGAAGTAGCCTACGGCTGATGAGCCGATTGGGGCAGAAGATAACAGCCCCGCTTTGTCACCACATTTGGGACAATCTCTGTGTCCCAGGGCTCCCATGGGATCAGGCTGAAGCTGGAGTTTGCCTGGAACTGTGTCTTTGCCTGGCTCCTTCCACCGTTCATCCTGCTTTCCTCGTTCTCCTACTTTCTTCTGAGAGCACTGCTTCAATAAATCTCTCGCAAGTCTCCGTCTCAGGCTTTGCCTGGAGGAAACCCCACTGAAGACAGAAAAAAGTGAGGCACGGGCTGTTTCCCAAGGAGTGCACAATCCATTGTAAGAGTAGACCAAGTTGGCAAATAGTTTAAGCTAGAACATAATAGGACTGAAAAGAGATACGAGAACAGTGCTATGGGGATATGAAGAAGAAACTCCCCATGTAGATTATTGAGGGGGTTGCAAGATCCTTGGTAACTTGAGGTTTGCTTGAGAATCGCATTTTCCGCATTTCATCTGGGGAAGACGTGGGAGGTAACAGTGGGGCCATATCCTGGTATGCCTTGAAAGCTAGGAAAAGGTAGATGTTCTTAATGTGAAAAGTAGTGGAAAACCATTGAATGGTTTTTAACATCACAGGGATTCTGTTGGAAGTGTACTTTTGAAGGTGTGTTTAGGTGTATATGTAGAATCCGTTTCAGTAGTGGGAAGTCGGAAGGGAAGAGACCAGCAAGAAGGCTGATGGTCCCATGAGAAAAAAAACCAATGTCCCACAGTGCCAATGTGGTGAGAAGTAGATAGGAGAGTCATTTTGAAAGTAGAATCGGCAGGATGTGGTGAGTCCTGGGATATAGAAGACAAGGCGGAGAGAACAGTGACTCCAGGCTTTTGAGCCTAACTGGTGACCTCTTAACGCCCGCCCAGAAGGAGGGGGATCCTTGCGCTGAAGGATATGGAAAGGAAACATTCTGCTCCAAATGCAAACGCCGAGTTTTGTCCCTTCTGAAAAACTTGTGCCAATTTAAAGGTGGGGGAGGGGGGGAGGATGATGTTTTCATTTCCATTCTGAAAACTACAAATGAAATTGAAAGTATTAGGGTCTGGGTGGCCATACCTGTCATGGCTGGGAGAAGTGAGCAGGCGTTCCTTCTATAACCATCTTTCCATCTCTTCTTGCATTTGGAGTAGTTCTCGCTATACTTAGTGTGATGCCCTGTTAGAGTCCCATTCAGGCTGCTTTCTGACTGTGAGCCAAGAGGAAATAGATGCCCAAATGGAATTTTCCATGCGAATGAAAAGGGCTTAGCAGGTTGCCTGGTGATGCTGAAGGAAGGCCTTGTGTGTGTCCTCGCAGGGTGTGGGGGCCAGCCTTCCAGGGTCACAGCCCTGGCTCCCCTAACAGCTAGTTTCATACACTTTGGACAAACCCATTGAACTCTCTGTGCCTCAGTTTTCAAATCTGTAGGGTGGGAGTTTCTTGAAAGGGTTGTTCTGAGACACAGGTGTAATAATAGGGGTAATTTTTTCTTACACTTCCAAAATGAGTGTTGGCAGGTTTAATTCCTGTTGCTCTTACGTCCCCAACAGCAAAAACTATTTGTTTCATCTTTCTTTTCCCCAGCATCTTTCCTGGCACTTGGGAACTGTTCATTAAAGTTGGTCATATGGAAGGAGAGATGGCTTTTTGCTTTGGATGACATAAGTAACAGTCCGTAGTCCTCATTCTCCTTTGCTGTCTGCAACAACAAACAGGAAAGACAATGTTTACTGGGAGCTTTTTGTTCCTAAAAAACTATTTTCTTCTTCTCCGTCTGTTTTGGCAGCTCTGCCTGGGAAGTTAGGTATTTTATTTAGAATGAATGAAATTAGTTTCCCCTCCTCGTAAAGCATTTTAGGATTGCTGATGGGCCTCTGGATTGTATTCCTGTTATTTAAACAACAGTCTCCTGTTAAGGTAGCGGCAGCTGGCTTAGCACACGGAAAAACTGTTGTTCCATTTTTCATTTGTACTTTTTTGGCATTTCCTGCAAATCGTAGGAAGATGAAAAAGTGACCTGCTCTTTGGCAATTTTTTTCCTCCTGTTAGAACAGCTTGTTCAGATTATTTGAGCAGTTTGTGTGTGTGTGCGTGCGTGTGTGTGTGCACGTACATTCTCGTGCCCCCAAATCTCCTTTTCCATCCTCAGGAAAGGATTTGGGTGCTTGATGATATTTTTCTGGGTTCAGTAGTATCACTGTCTTCTCCTTTCGGTCAGGCCATTTCAACAGAACCATTTTGTACTTGGGGAGTGTCTGTGGGCTCCTAGCCGTCCTGCTGTGGGTCCGCTGCACAGGTAGAATTACCACTGGCCCCTCACAGGTGAAGGACTGTGGACTAGAGGACTTCAGTGAGTTGCTAGGTGAGTCAAGACTGAAAGTCATTTTTCTAGCTTCGCCTCTTCCCACAAGACCAGAGAGAACCTTTAAATAGTATGTTCTGGCATTCCTCCGAGAGTGTCCATTGTCCTTGAGGCGTACTGAGATGTAAACGTGCCTGAGTCTGCTCCAGCTTGGCCTCAGGAGCCCATGCAACCACTGAGTCAACTCCCCTTGGGCCAAAGTGGATTCGCTCTGGCACTCAGAGCTAATATGATTAGCAAGCGCATGGTCTGACCCAGCGTTCGAACCAGGGGACTGCTCGCCACTTCTGAGCGTGGCCCCTACCTCCCCGTGCTGTGATGGCTTAGTTACACCATCGCATGCCCTGCCTTATACGTCCCCCTTCCACCCTGGGACCCTGTCTTCCTTCAAGCCTAGTTCAGGTGTCCTCTCCCCATTCAGTCTTTCCTGGTCATGCAATCAGAATTTGCATTCTTATCTGTTCCCACAATACTTTTTACCCCGATGTCATAAGACTTTTCTGTATTGAACAGTGGTTAATTTCTTGCGTATTTCTCTTACCATTACACTACACTTCCTGAGCATTTCTGTATCCTGCACAAGACTTGCCCAAGGTGTAAAAACCCAAGTCTGACACCGATAAACATTTGTTGATGGGCTGTTAAAACTGTCTGCCTAAAACATTGATTGTTTGCACTTAAAGTGTAATCCACTTAAGCAAGCAGCGAAGAAGGTAGGCCTATTTTAGTTTTTCAGTGTCCTCCCCTCTGACTTTTATTGCGTTTTCTCTGGTGAGTGTTAGCTCACACGCATACTTTGTAATTTTGTTCTTAAACATACCTTCATTTCTGACGGTTACTAGCCTGCCAGGAATGTACCCATTACCAAAGATGGAGTCATAAAAGTGTTCTCAGTGTGCTTGAGTCAGGACGAGAAGCAAAGACCAGTCGTAATGCCAAAAATGCATTCCAGAAGGACAGCCCATGAGCTATGCGGGACTGACTGTCAGCTGTCCCACTCTGGAAACCGGAGGCCGGCGGAGAGCCGGAGCTCGTGGCCGGTTTTTCTTGGGATATAGAAAGATTGACAACGGACTGATTTTCTTGGGTCAGAAAGATTGAGTGACGTTTGCCTACATCACTTCTAAGACACTCTTTTCAGCTCAGAAAATAACCTCCTAAGTTGATAGCAGCTTTTCCTGAAATGGAAACTCAAATGCATTTGTGGCTCTTGGTCAGGACTTTCCCAGTTGGGACGGGGGAGTGACCACTTGTTACCAAATAAATGGAATCAGAAATCAAGTGATAGCCTGTCCGTTCATACGATGGCTACGGCCTGTCTCCATGCGTCCTCTGGCTAGGTGCGATTTCACTGTTCTCAGTGCAAAACTTGACTTGAAGTAGGCAATTAAAAACATTATGATTTGGAATTTTAGTAACATTTGTTCCTGAATATTTCTGAGTAAATCTTATGAAGGAGTTGCCATTATACATATTCTCTTCTTGGTAAGTGAAACTGTTTCTGATTTCAAGTCGGAGTGTGGAAATTAGCCCAAGCACTGTGGCTGGGGAGAAGGGATTATGTTCCAGGTCATTAATATCTCTTTCCAGGCTTTGTCATATTCTCTAGGCTGCCAGTGTTCTCAGAAGGAAAGGAATTATCCTGATTAGCTCTCGGCCACTTGCTTCCTTCTTTATGCTAACGTGTTGTTTCCTTTTCCCTAAAAAGCAGGATGTGCAGGTGCCCGGGGCATGCCCTAGCTCACCGAACCTCTAATGACTCACCCAGGTGAACGGGATGGCAGGAGAAGATGCCCACGTCCTTCCTCAGCGCCCCCTCCTGCACTGGCTGGGAGTGTCCCTCGGGACATGGCCCCACACACAGACGTTTGTGGTTACCTGGTTGTGTCCGCCTCTTCTCATGCTCTCCGGTGCATGGATTTGGTTTTCCCCTAGCCAGCCCAGAGATCTGCGGGAACGCACCAGTCCCACTAAGGCACCAGGACTCTGTTCTGAAAGCCGTTTGCCTTCTCCCCAAACACCAGCCACATCTCCTCCGCTCGTGATGGGTCAAATGTTCCATTCTGCTTCGTCTGCAGGCAGATTCCAGGCAAGTGGAAGCCACTGAAGCTATACATTTTCCTACCTTCTGGAATTCTTACAGAGCTTCGAGGGTCCCCCTGGATTCTACACTTAGTTGTTCTCAGGATTGTCTTGTATTCCCATCTCCCCAAACCCCAGTCAGAAGTAACTTGTCTCTCCTAATCAGTTTATCATTCATGCCTTCCGTGAGAGTTACGACGGAGGCATCTTACCTGTATGGGTCCGACAGCCTTCCCCCCACAACCCTGCGTAAGCTTTTGAAGGGGCTGTTTCTTATTCGTGGTAGACTCATCAACTCATTGTCTTTCATGCGGCAGGAACTCAGGGCTGGTTGAACACATTTTGAGTTCTGTAGAGAGCTTAAGTCAAGTTCCTTTACCTTTCCCGCTTCCCAAAGTTTTCAGATAAGCATATGTTTAAATGCATATTATTGTTTCCTTTACTAAACAACCTTGGACATCAGGACCTCGTTGGTAGAAAAAGCAGCGGACTCTGGAGTGTGTGTTAAGGGGTTCTTGGGTAGGTAAATGGTAGAATGATAATCAGCATTGCTTCATTAGTGCGATCCTGGTTGCAGGCCATCCAGGAATTCAGAGGTCAAGTCGTTACGGTTTAGGAAAGTTGAGAAAAGAACCGGGGTGATGACTACTGAAGGAAGTACCTGGTTTGGGGATCTTGACTACATACACTTCTCATTTTTCCTAAGTAAACCCAGACTGAGAACCAAGCAAACACAGACCCACTGTTACCACTTGGCTTGTAGGAATGGATTTCGTAGAAAAATGTACAGACTCCTTTCTGCAACATATTAAGGATGAAGAAAAGGTTATAGGAGTTTGGAAATGAGACACGGGTCACTTGTTCCCTTGAATAATGAGAAGGGGACTTCAGAAAGCAGAAGAAGGAAGGGAATAGATCAGAGTCAGAATTCGGAGGAGGGAGGGCGTGAGAATCAGGGCAGGGCCTGGGCCTGGGACAGTGGAATTTTTGTTACCACAACGTTGGGCAGGCTCACCAGTGATATTTTTGACATGTGTTGGTATGTTGACATTTTGAGAAACACTCCTAGAATCTTAAATGCTTCTCACTGCTTGCCTCAAAGGGAATAGGACGACCACGAAGGAAATTCGGAAGAGATTGTGTGTTACCATAGGACATTAAAATACACACTTTCCCTTCGGGGCCTCATCAATTTACTTTTCTCCTGAAAACATTTTGTGACTTACGCTCACTGCGGAGTTCACTAGGTATGGGTGCACTGAGGCAGGAGGGCTTAGAAAATGGGGTTGGAAGATCAACTAAAAACCCCTCCAGCAATGGAAACATTGGGTTTTTCTGGAGATACCCGTGATGTATGCACTTGCAGGTTTCTATGTTCGTGTGGAAGAGACAAACAGAAAGATAGTGTTTAGATTAGTTGTGGGCAAACCGAGGAAAGTGATTTTCTTTCTGAAATGCTTGTCTTTTCTCCCGTAAAATGTGGAGAATGTCTTCCTTTACTGGTTTAAAAGTGCGCAGGGATGCATTGACCTTGTACTCAGAGCTGAACTGCTAGGCAGGCTATCTGCCTACAGTGTAATCCGTGCCTCAGGCATCTATGTGACTGCCCCGGCTGAATCCAGGGAACAGAGAAGGGTTTGGAGTAAAAAAAAAAAAAACATCGTAACTTCAGCGAAAGCATTATGGTTCTGCCTGGAGAAAATAAAGGCCTATATAAGGGCCTGAGCAGTTTGCCTGCGAAAGTGGTTTCTTCTTCTATCCACAAAGACTCTATTTATTGCCCAATTGATGATCTTGCTGTAACAGTTATCAACACAATTGATTACTAATTAGTAGTATCGTTGGTAGTTGAAAAAGGAGAGTGAGTTTAATTTTTTTTTATTTATATCTTATTTTCTTGGGATATTATTCTCGCCGAATGTCGCCTTTTTCTTAGGACCAGTTAATTATCAAAAAGAGCAGGTCAGCATTAACAGAACACCGAAGCAATAACAACACAAGTGTCCTAAATTTCGGACCTGTGTAATTTCACTGCATCTCTGTGTTTTTTCAAAGGACTGAAGTGCTTTCTGACAACAGTTCTCACTTCTCTCAGGTTCTCTCTGGACGTCTGCAGTTTTCACTGAACCTGAGGGCAGTTGAAGTGATGGGTCACACCCATTACTGGTCCTGAACTTAATCACTTGAGAGCAATAGAGGCGAGCCCTGGCTTTTGCAAATCCTATTTTCATTGTGGTAGAGTGTGCGAAACTTCTTCCCCAGACCTCTCTAGTCCATCGTGCAAACCTTCCTTCCAGCAATAAACATATAGTTGTACCTGTCTCTCTACTAGTGAGATTTTGCAGAAGACGCCCCAAAATATCTCATATGGAGCCAACCCCTCCTTTGGAACCACTCAGTGCCTGAGCAGGTGTGGGAGGAATTTGCAATATATTAACCAGCCATGCCGGCTGAAGTCATTGTTGTAATTAGGTTGCAACTAATGTGGGGGTTCTTTAAAAATATTATTTCCGCGAAGACAACAGAGCTTACTTTTGAAAGGATTTAAATGTGGTATTAGTAGTGGGTTTGATGATTGCATGGTGTGTGTGTGTGTGTGTGTGTGTGTGTGTGTGTGTGTGTTTGTGTGAAGGAGAGAGAGAAGGACAGGAAGATGGGGGTGAGGGGGGCAAGGCAACACTTTAAGAAAGAGCAAGAATAAGTCACAGAATTGGGAGTTGTTTCATCCATCCATTACTGGGGGGATGTTTCCAGTATTGGGAAGATACATTGCTAATACGTAGTGACACAAGAGTGGCCTGAAGGCCTTTGGTTCTCATTCAGGATGCAATTCTTTATTATTGTACAAACAAAAAAGAATTTTCTTTGATATTTATGATATTTATAATATTTATATTTTTTCCATAATGTGACATTGCAGCTTAAAATTTTATAACTAGGTGGGTGCCTGGGTGACTCAGTCGGTTGAGCCTCCAACTCTTGATCTCGGCTCGGGTCATGATCTCGTGGTTCCCGAGATCGAACCCCGCATCGGGCTCCGTGCTGACAGCACGGACCCTGCTTGGGATTCTCTCTCTCTCCCTCTCTCTCTCTGCGCCTCCCCCACTTGCTGTCCCCCTGTCTCAAAATAAATAAATAAACATTAAAAAAATAATATGATTTTATAACTAAATTCAGAAAATTTTTAGAGGAGCCAGAATGCCCAGAATTATTTCTCATGTTGAGAGAAGGGTGTGTTGGTCTTAGGACCCCCAGAAGTTCTTGTAAGGATACAAAATAGGTGACATACATTCATTAATAGCCTCACAAAAAATGTCTTTTACCCCTTAAGGAGCACATGAAAAATAAAATGTTCTACTGTGGTTTATAATCTGCACGTTTGTTCCTTCCTTGCTGTTTGCCCCTTGGCACTCCAGTATCATGACTGAAATGACTAGCATATGATCTGGATGGAAAAAGTCAGCAGTAGGATTGAGCGTCCACCTGGCCTGGACAGAATCCCTACCTTCCTACACTGTCCATCACGCCGCACCTGCTTTTGCTGCAGGATAAACAAAAAACCGTCTCCAATGTCAGTGAATTGAGCAAAGGTGTGATTGATTGATTGATTTAGCAAGTGAGAGGGGGAGTGCAAGTGGGTTAGGGGCAGAGACAGAGGGGGAGAGAGAGAGAGAGAGAGAGAGGGAGAGGGAGAGCGAGCAAGAGTGCGAGCATGAGCAGGGGAGGGGCAGAGAGAGAGGGAGACGCAGAATCCGAAGCAGGCTCCAGACTCTGAGCTGTCAGCACAGAGCTCAATGTGGGGCTCGAACCCACGAACTGTGAGATCCTGACCCGAGCCAAAGCCGGACGCTTAACTACCCCCAAAGTTGTATTTCTTAATCCCTTTCTGTGTCCAGTGTGGAATGGCAGGGGGCCTCTGCCCAGTGTCACCACCTGAAGGCCACACTGATGGGGACTCTACCTTGACATGTATCTGCAAGCCACCACTACAGGGAACAGGAAAGACTGCCACTCGCCCTTTGAAGTCTTCTGCCTTCAAGTGACAAAGGTCACTTTACTCATTTATGGGCCAGAGCAAGTCGCAGGGCTTGCTCACGTCCATCCTCAAAAAGGGCAGGGAGGGTCACCAGGGAACATGGTCATGTTCCAAGAAGGAGGAAAAGCAGAGTAACTGTGAGTGGCCTCATGCCAACCAGAGCTCCTGTGGATGGGGGAGTGGGGCCAGGAGGGAACGGGGGAGTGTGCATTCCTTACTCTTAGTAGAAAAGAGGTTCAGGGGCACCTGGGTGACTCAGTCAATTAAGTGGCTGACTCTTGATGTCAGCTCAGTTCATGACCCCAGGGGCGTGAGATAGAGCCCCACGTTGGGCTCCACGGAGCTGGGTGTGGAGCCTGCTTCAGATTCCCTGTGTCTCCCTTTCTCACTGCCCCTCCCCTGCTCACGTGCACACTATCTCTTAAATAAGTAGACACTAAAAAAAAAAAAAAAAAAGTTCAGCGCTCTCTCGTCCTGCTAATCAGTGATGTCATGTTTGAAGAAGGAATCCACAGATTTCGTATTTTCCATAATTGAAAAATAAGGAGAAATCCCTCTGTAATCAGGAGTTAGTCTGCGGTAGTCGGATGAAAGGACTACAGCCGCCACTCACGGCACTGGTAGGTTACAGCTTTTCGGCATTTTTGGCAAGAGGAAGGGAAGCTGGAGGTCACGTGCGGCTTCTCCTTAGGAAGAGCAAGAACCGGTCTTGGAAAGCGAGAGGCAGGTTTGTAGCTGTCAGGGATGTTTGCAACGGAGGCGACAGAGTGAGGGAGAGAAAGGATGGTGACATTCTTTGGTTCACAGTAAGAGGTAGCTTGGTCAAGAAGAGATAGAAAACACACTCTTCTGGGGCACCTGGGGGGCTCAGTCGGTTCAGCGTCCGACTTCGGCTCAGGCCACGATCTCGCGGTCTGCGGGTTTGAGCCCCGCGTCGGGCTCTGTGCTGACAGCTCGGAGCCCGGAGCCTGTTTCAGATGCTGTGGCTCCCTCTTTCTTTGACCCTCCACTATTCATGCTCTCTCTCCCTCTGTCTCAAAAATAAATAAACATTAAAAAAAATTAAAAAAAAAAAAAAGAAAACACACTCTTGTTTATAAAGCCTGCATGGATCACAACTGTCCTCCTAGCCCTCTTCTCCTTCCCTCCTTTTTTGCTTCTTTTTCCAGCTATAAAACAAAGAGTCGCCAATGTACTCTTCTAGATTCTGGATGCAGAATCGGCAACCCTCGTCTACATGGAGCTTGTATTCTGCTGTGTGTGATACTGATCATCGTATGCACGGAACAAAAGCAGAAGGGGAGTTGGAAAGTGCAGGGTCCTGTTTAAAAGCACTCCTTCGGGGCGCCTGGGTGGCGCAGTCGGTTAAGCGTCCGACTTCAGCCAGGTCACGATCTCGCGGTCCATGAGTTCGAGCCCCGCGTCAGGCTCTGGGCTGATGGCTCGGAGCCTGGAGCCTGTTTCCGATTCTGTGTCTCCCTCTCTCTCTGCCCCTCCCCCGTTCATGCTCTGTCTCTCTCTGTCCCAAAAATAAAAATAAACGTTGAAAAAAAAAATAAATAAAAGCACTCCTTCATATAAAGCATTTAGGGAAGGTTTCTCTGAAGGCCTGAAGTTTGAAGAGAGAGTATGGCGATGAAGCAGGCCTTGAAATTATATGTGAAAGGCCTCTCTAGACAGAACCATGAGTGCAAAGGCCCTGAGGCAGAACCATGTTGGTCTACGGGGCGGTGTTGGGTCTTCAGAGATGGGTGCTTACGGGGCTTGGTACGGTACCTGGCCCACAGCACTTGTGCGATAATTATCCGTGGGATGAATGGATGAGCCGGGGAATGAACGCAGACCCCACCCTCAGAGAATTCACAGTGCAGTAGGGGACAGAGGCTTGGCCACACGTCACAGGAGTTGGTGTCAGTAACAACACTCAGCACTACACATACTGTTGTTTATCAACAGGGAGCCAGGAGAGGTACCTTGGTGCGACGGTGACGCATTTGGACTCTGGAGCCAGGCCGCCCGGATGTCAGCAATAGCTCTTCACTTGCCAGCTTTTTTTTACTTTGAGCACGTTGCTCGACGCGTCTGTGCTTTGTGGACCTGAGATGGATGTTGCCTTCTCGGGAGGTTGGTGTGCGGGCTGCCTGCAGGAACACGTGTGCCGTGCTTAGAGCGGCACCTGGTGCCGGACAGCCCTTCTTGTGACAGCCATTGTCACGGTCAAAGCTCTGCAGGAACCAACTTGAGAATGTTGCCCCAGACTTCGCAGAGGAGATATTTGGGCTGGAGTAGAAGAGTAGGGATTCCGAGCGGAGAAAATATGTGTGTGTGTGTGTGTGTGTGTGTGTGTGTGGGCGGGGTGGGCATTCAGCATTATTTTTCAGGAGTTTTTAAAAAGCATACATTTGGTAATAAAATGTCTTCTTGCTGAATATCAGATTACTGTGGTATAAGTTCCCTCTTGTTTCCCCAAACACTCCCAGGCTCACAACTTGTGGACCTGAGAACTCAGTTGTTGTCATTTTCTGTCTTATAAAAACAAAAATGGGGGCACCTGGGTGGCGCAGTCCGTTAAGCGTCTGGCTTCAGCTCGGGTCGTGATCTCGCGGTCTGTGCGTCCGAGCCCCGCGTGGGGCTCTGTGCTGACGGCTCGGAGCCTGGAGCCTGCTTCAGCTTCTGTGTCTCCCTCTCTCTCTGCCCCTTCCCCTACTCGTGCTCTGTCTCTCTCTCAAAAATAAAAAATAAATATTAAAAAAAATTAAAAAATAAATAGATCGATGGAGGCCACGTTTGCTTTTAGTTTTATTAGCTAGAAAGAAAGACCGTGAAACCCCGTGCGGGTACGCAAACAGACTGGGACGTGGTAGCAGCTGAAATGTAATGCTCACCGAGGGTATCGGATGTGACCGCCTGGAGCCGTGTGCGGATGCGTCTGTACAGTCGTGTTGTGGGTCTCTCGCCCGGTCCGTGACTATCACAGATGCGATACCTTCTTTTATTGGCCTAAGAAAATGAGGCCTAGAGATAATTTCTGGGTTTATCTGCTAGGAGAGAATGGCCCATTTTGGTGCCCATTATCTTCACTGCGTCTCCTTCGTTTTTTTCTCTTTGGCGGCCGTTGAAATACGTTCAGAGCTCGTCACCTAATGGAGTGGTGACCTGCTTGCCAGGTTGACTCCCGAGGTGGTACAGGCTCGCTCTGTGTCGTTGGGATGGCCGACACGCCCGGGAGTTGGGTCTGAGAGGTGATCCAGTGATAGAAATTAAAGCGACAGGTGATGGCACTGGAGAGCTCCCATCCGGTGAGGCAGCCAGGTGACTGTTTATCTGCATGATAACCAAGCGCCTGAAACTTAAAATTGCGTGCTTACGCTCTCGAAGGTCGGTGGAGGAAAAAAAAATGCCCGCAAAGGAAGGAGAGCGAAATCTATCTGCTTTCCTGTCTTCATAGCGAATGTGCAAGTGGGTGATGACACGTCCTGGGAAAGACCATTGTGAGGATGTGGACGACAGGAAAGTCCTGTACGCAAGTCAGTATCTATTTTGAGGATGCAACACATTGTTCCTGTGTATATTGACATGAATAAACCTGACTCTCGTCACAAACAGTCGTGAGTTAGGAGTTTTCTTCTAAATTGCTGCTTCTGATTCTGGCCTCACACGTGGCCCTTCTAAAGAGGATTTAATATTTACTTAAATTGGTTCTCTCTTCAGCCCTCGCCAAACTTGCCTTTGCCATCATCACAATTCAGACCTGATTATGAATGGCCAAGGTATCCCAAGAAAAATGGGAAATCTGATTCTTTGAACATTCATATTTCTTTTTGTAAAATATTTCCCAAGGATTGCTCTGGCGTTTCTTTTCTTTTTTTTTTTTTTAAATTTTTAATGTTTTATTTTTGAGAGTGGGGGGAAAGGGGCAGAGAGAGAGAGAGGGAGACACAAATGTGAAGCAGGCTCCTGGCTTTGAGCTGTCAGCACAGAGCCTGACGTGGGGCTTGAACTCACAAACCTTGAGATCATGACCCGAGCCAAAGTCGGGACGCTTAACCGACGGAGCCACCCAGGGGCCCCTGAAGTTTCTTTCCAAGCATGATAAAATCCTCATTTCTTTCAGGTTCCTCCTTCTTCAAAACTACAGGTCTTGAGAGTGATTAACATGTCACAATTCACTGTCTTTCCAATGCTTGTGGTTTCTCAAGGGCCATTTTAGGCATGGCCGTAACTCATGTTTATATATTTTGTGTTGTAAATGAACTAGGGTACAATTCATATGGTTGAATGTGTGGATTCTGGAAGGCGTATATTTCCTAGCCAGGCCACTACAGTATCTGCTGTGCACATGACGGGCTGGTTTTGAATGTTGCACTGGAAGCCCCGAGCGGTGAGGGTGTCACCTCTGAGAGTGTGACATTGTTTCGTAACAACGTAGTTGCTCTGAAGCACAGATCCTTGCTTTGGTGAAGTCCACGTCTTCAAGGAACATGTGCACGCCCCCCTTCTCACCATCTGTGGCTCATCCAGTGTCCTCAGCTATGATGAGATCACAGTTGGGCCAAGATGGAATTTCCTTGTTTAAATTTTCTCATCGGTTTTTCCCACACAGAGTTGCTAATGACTAGCATGTTTGGACGTGTATTTCCATTATAGTTCCTGTGCCTTTGCGAATATACTGCAGTCACATAAAAGCGGTATTAGTGATGGGTGGTTTTAAATGCTTATTAGGGGGCACCTGGGTGGCGCAGTCGGTTAGGCGTCCGACTTCAGCCAGGTCACGATCTCGCGGTCCGTGAGTTCGAGCCCCACGTCAGGCTCTGGGCTGATGGCTCAGGGCCTGGAGCCTGTTTCCGATTCTGTGTCTCCCTCTCTCTCTGCCCCTCCCCCGTTCATGCTCTGTCTCTCTCTGTCCCAAAAATAAATAAACGTTGAAAAAAAATGCTTATTAGGTATAAGCACCAGTGTATGATATCGTCATCTTATTTCATGAAGTAATGGCTTCATGTGTGGCAGAGGCTATGAATGTGTATGATAAGGATGTTATTTCTTTTCTTTTTTCTTTTTTAAAGTTTACATCCAAGTTGGTTAGCATCTAGTGCAACAATGATTTCAGAAGTAGATTCCTTAATGCCCCTTACCTATTTAGCCCATCCTCCGTCCCACAACCCCTCCAGCAACCCTCCGTTCTTCATATTTATGAGTCTCTTCTGTTTTGTCCCCCTCCCTGTTTTTATAGTATTTTTGTTTCCCTTCCCTTATGTTCATCTGTTTTTGTCTCTTAAAGTCCTCATAGGAGTGAAGTCATATGATATTTGTCTTTCTCTGACTAATTTCACTTCGCATAATACCCTCCAGTTCCATCCACGTAGTTGCAAATGGCAAGATTTCGTTCTTTTTGATTGCCGAGTACTATTCCATTGTGTATATATATATATATATATATATATACCACATCTTCTTTATCCATTCATCCATCAATGGACATTCGGGCTCTTTCCATACTTTGGCTATTATTGATAGTGCTGCTTTAAACATGGGGGTGCATGTGTCCCTTCAAAACAGCACACCTGTATCCCGTGGAGAAATGCCTAGTTATGCAATTGCTGGGTCGTAGGGTAGTTCTATTTTTAGTTTTTTGAGGACCCTCCATACTGGTTTCCAGAGTGGCCGCACCAGCTTGCATTCCCACCAACAATGCAAAAGAGATCCTCTCTCTCTGCATCCTCGACACATCCGTTGTTGCCTGAGTTGTTAATGTGAGCCATTCTGACAGGTGGGAGGTGGTATCTCAGTGTGGTTTTGATTTGTGTTTCCCTGCTGATGAGTGACGTTGAGCATTTTTTCATGTCAGTTGGCCATCTGGATGTCTTCTTTGGAGAAGTGTCTCTTCATGTCTTTGGCCCATTTCTTCACTGGGTTATTTGTTTTTTGGGTGTTGAGTTTGATACGTTCTTTATAGATTGTGGATACTAACCCTTTATCTGATCTGTCATTTGCAAATATCTTCTCCCATTCTGTCGGTTGCCTTTTAGTTTTGCTGATTGTTTCCTTCGCTGTGCAGAAGCTTTTTATTTTGATGAGGTCCCAGTAGTTCATAAGGATATTATTTCTAACGGTATGTTGGGACTGAAGTCTACTTAACGAAAATGTTAGCACAATTTCTAGCACAGAGGTTTTCAGTCAGTAGCAAAGAAAGGGTGAAAAATAACACAGGAACTCAACAACCAGAATGTTCAGATACTGTGGTGGCTTCACTACTTAGCTGCTTGAATTTGGGCACCTTTTAAGTCTGTAAGTTTCAGTTTCCTTGTCTGTAAAGTGGAATTGTTTTTAATTACATGAGAAAAGCAGTTATCCACGGCAGCAATGTATGATTAATCTTATAAGTATTTGAAAAATGAGCTTTAATGATGTAGAACTCTGATTAAGTAAGTAGTATGTTGAGCTGAGAATTTTATCTAGCAGGGCAGTTTGCTCATTTTTAAAGACTAGTAATGACACACAAGCAAAGAGCACACTACGGCGTGATGGGTACTTTGATTCCACAGTGGGAAGATCTGGAGGTAGAGAAGGGACATCCATGCAAATGCAGGGAGAGAGAAGGATTGGAGGAAGAACTGAATGGGCGGGCCCCTGAGGTTTCCTGGAGGTGATGACACTTGAGTCGGGTGTTTGTGGCAGGCAGAATTTCTAGGAACGACCCTTAAGTTTCCATGTCCGATCTAATCAAATGAGTCCTTAAGAGCAGAGACAACTTTCAGAAGCTCCCGGCACAAGAAGAGGGCAAAGAGAATTGAAATACAAGAAAGAGGTCAAACGTGTCATGGTTGGTTTGAACGTGGAGAGGGCACCATAAAGAGGAGTGAGGACACCCGAGGGCGCTGAATGAGGCCCTGTGCTGACTTGGGGACCCTCACTGCCACAAACACAAGGAAGAGAGTTCTGCTAACAGCTTGAGTGAGCACGGAAGTACCTTCTTCAGCAGAAGCCCTCCAGGTGAGACCCCAGCCTGGCCATCACCTTGACTTTGGTCTTGTGGAGCCTTCCCATGTGGATGCTGACCTACATAAACTGTGAGATAATAAATAGTGTGGTGTTAGGGCACTAAATTACTGTCTGTTTGTTACAGAGCTGGAGAAAGCTAATGTAATTTTGAAGGATGTACTTAAAGAGTTAGCTAGGAGAAGAAACAGAGACAGGGATGCCAGTTAAAAGGCTGGGGGAAAAACCTAACAAGTCAAAAAGGCTTAACAAATGCAGAAAATCATGGTATATCACAGCAGCACTAGGGACAGAAATTTCCATTATACCCAGAGCTGTGGAGCTGTAGATAAACATGGAATTTCTTGAGGAACAGCAGTGTATTCTTGGTCTGGCATGGTTGAATACTAAAATGGCTAACATTCATCAGAAGGTAAAACTTCCTAAGGTGCCTGGGTGGCTCAGTCAGTTGAGCATCCAGCTCTTGATTTCGGCTCAGGTCATGATCCCAGGTCGAGCCCCACATCAGGCTCTGTGTTGAGCCTGGAGCCTGCTTTGGATTCTCTCTCTCTCTCTCTCTCTCTCTCTCTCTCTCCTTCCCTCCCTCCCTCCCTCCCTCCCTCCCTCCCTCCCTCTCTGCCTCCCTCGGCCCCTCTCCTCTGCTCACACTCACTCTCTCTCTCTCTCTAAAATTAAAAAAAAAAAAAAAAGACTGTAAAACCTCTTATTCAGTCCTAAGGATCCACGTTTGTGTAGGAAAGTTTAATTTTGGAGAGGTGGGAATAAAGTACAATGAATCAAAGGTTATTAGAAGTTGGTCCAAATTTAAATATTTGAGAGTAATTCCAAATTCAGGAAGAGGGAATGATGTGCACTAAGATTCATAATAAAATAGAGGAAAGAACATAAAGGCATGTTGGAAAGAGTGAAAGGGATGAAGTATTTTTCTGGGGTGAGACTTTGCGTAATTTTATAGCAGATTTGTAAATAATATGTCTAGTTTCATTGCGTTTCACTCTGTACTTGGTTATTCATCACCTTTTCCCAATGATGAGAGAAAATGTATTTTAATGAAAATAATAAACTTCATAATTCACTTATACACTGACATTAGCAGGGTAAACTAAAATCAGTATATTTTTGCCAAATATAATTTGCTTTTAGTTTTGTATATCTTTCTGAAGATGTAGGACACATTTAGTATAACTTACCACCTAGGTCTGTACTAAATGATGTTTTAAAAAGACAAGAACTGCTCTTCCCCTGATGTATTTCCTATAAAATACATAAGTCGTAAATGCTTTAAAATTTTCAAGTGGCACAGTGGGATTTAACTTACTTCTACATTATTATTTATTTTAACTTTTTTTTTTTGAGGGAGAAAGAGACAGAGTGCGAATGGGGGAGGGGCAGAGAGAGAGGGAGACACAGAATCTGAAGCAGGCTCCAGGCTCCAAGCTGTCAGCACAGAGCCCGACGTGGGGCTTGAACCCATGAACTGTGAGATCATGAGCTGAGCTGAGTCAGACGCTTAACTGACTGAGCCACCCAGGCACCCCAACTTATTTCTACATTATTATGTCAGCCATGTATGTATAGACATCAAAATATATTTGTTTAAAATTTTTTAATGTTTAATTTTGAGAGAGAGAGAGAGAGTGAGTATGAGTAAGGGAAGAACAGAGAGAGAGAGAGACACACACACACAGAATAAGAAGCAGGCTCCAGACTCTGAGCTGTCAGCACAGAGCCCGATGCGGGACTCAAACTCACAAACTGTGAGATCATGACCTGAGCCAAAGTCGGATGTTTAACCAATTGAGCCATCCAGGTGCCCCAAAATATGTTTATTTAAAATGCGAAATTTATCTAAAATGATGACTCACTCCTTCCCACTGTGTATAAATTCACAGAATTACAAAATAGCACCATCAACCATTCCTTGGGTTAACAGCCACATTTACATACATTGGAAAATTGACAATTTTCTACGTGGTCCTTCAGTCAGTGTTTCTACGCGGTCCTTCGGTGTAGAGTTGCAGCTGCCGTGATGATTTCAGCAAGCCAAGTATATTCTAAAAGGAAAAGATGGATGAAAATGAACCATTTTTTCCTACCCCTGTTCTGAGTTATTTCACTGGAAAGTTAAGCACATCTTTCTATGCAGGCAAATTGTAAGCAGTAAAACCCCTCTGATAAACTAACATCCGTGAAAAGAAGATGGTTATCTAGTCCAACCAGGGATGTCTAAACCAAGGCTCGACAGCAGAGGCACAATGTCATGGAAGAGAAGTCGGTGCAAACACATTTTTCTCCTCCTTTACATCCTAATCCCTATTACCCTACGGAAAACTTGGACCCCGTGAGAGAAAGAAAGGAACAGGCCAGTCCTCCCTTCACTCAGTCTGCCCCAAGACCAAAATGACTCCAAAATAAAGGTGGTTTTGAGCAAAGTCATTTCGTCTGCTTTTCTTTTTCAACAGAACTAAAATCAAACGTGATTTCCAATGGAACGTTAATCAGCATTGCCTCCCTTTATCTTGGTGGTTTCATTGGTTCAAACACTCTAGTGTTAATTCTCAGAGGATTTTCTAATTATACCAATGGTCAGAAATGTTTAGTTGATTTCTGCTCCGACCTTTTCATAACTGTTCTGACCCTTTCTTTGGTTAAAACTTCCTCGGCTCATTTCTTTCATAGGGTTGGGAAACCTTACTTGATGTATTTATTTCATAAATAACTTTTTCCCCGAAGTTTAATGAATGGGTTTAAAACTAATACTGAGAAACTCACAGGAAGAAGAGTCATTTGGAGACAAGAATTACATCCAGGCCTGGTTTATGCTTCCAGATTGGTGATGGCCTCTCTAAGTATGAGAGTTTTATGAGGAGAGACCAGCATAGTAAGATTTATGGTATTCCTGCCCAACGATGTCACTGCGAAGTTCTCTAAACTCTGCCATTTAGCTGACTGTGTTCAAAATATAGACCATTTTATAAATCATTATCTTTATGTCCCAAGTAATATGTGCCGATCATAAAGATAGAACTAAGAAGAAAATTTAAGTTCCAAGTGGACGGAAATGTTTGTCTGTTGTCACTGGTTCGTGTCCTTATTTGATGTCTCACTGTCTGCTCCATGGGCCTAGGGGCCATATGCTTTCTTGTTTATCAAGCACTTATCACTACGCCTGGCTCATGTTTACGCACCTGTACAAGTGAACGTCTACACTATAAATTATACATTTTTATATGGGATCTTACCATTTGTGATGAAATGTCTTTTTACTCAGTACATCATCAGTACATAACATGCGAAGAGATACATTTCTATAATTTTAATAGCCACATAGGATTTTCTCAGTTTACTAATTCTTTTTTACAGTTCTTGTGAGCTGTTTCCATTCTTTAATTAAAAGCAGTGTTTCAAGGGGCGCCTGGGTGGCTCAGTCGGTTAAATGGCCAAATTGGGCTCCGGTCATGATCTGGCGGTTCATGAGTTTGAGCCCCCGTGTCGGGCTGTGTGCTGACAGCTCGGAGCCCGGAGCCTGCTTCGGATTCTGTGTCTCCCTCTGTCTGTACCCCTCCCCCATTCACACTCTCTCTCTCTCTCTCTCTCTCTCTCTCTCTCTCAAAAATAGTAAACATTAAAAGAAAAACAGCATTTCAAGAAAAACATCATCGTTTCGTATTCTACCTATGATTGTTTTCTAATGATAAATCCTTAGAAGTAAAACGGATGGATAAAAGCGTATTGGTTCACACACACAGGGCAGACACTCTACTGAAGAATACATCGAAGCAGCCACTCACTCATGCCCAGCTGTGAATTAAATATAGTTACTCTAATTCTTTTCCTTTCATATCTCACTGATAGGAGTGGCCCTGAGGGGGAAATAAAAGGGTGTCTTGATTAGGAGCAGGTTTTGACAATCCTCCTCTCCCTGCCACTCCCGCAGAGCGTTCGTATCTCTGGATGAAAGGGGGGAAGCACAGAGACACGTAGCCCAGAGGGGCGAGGAGTCAGGGCATGAGCAACCGCGGAGACCCTGGCAGAAGACAGATGATGGCCCGAGTCTGGCGGTTTGCAGAGGCCTGGCTTTGCCTTGATCCGGGCCTCCATCCAAGTGTATCAGGTTCAGGAGCATGTGGGAAGACTTTGCATTTTCAGTGGGACGTTGTGACTTCAGGTCCTGTGTTTCTCCTTTCGCGTGTCATTAGCACCATCGTTAGAATCACCGGGAAGTCAGGGAGAGGTGTGGCCGCGTCATTCCAGAGCCTGAGTGCCAGGCAGTCACCTACATGGCAGGACTTTCTACCCCCCGGGAGCTCTTCAGCCTCGTCCACATCCACTTCTCCTCGAGAAGTCGTCGTTGTGTAGCAATGGACGTTCATTGCTCAGAGATTTAGCAGATGGTATTTCCAGATATCAAAGTGATTGATTGATTTTGAGAGAGAGAGAGCGAGAGAGGGGGGGGAGAGCAGGGGAGAGGCAGAGAAAGAGGGAGAGAGAGTATCCCAAGCAGGCTCCACGCCGTCAGCACAGAGGCTGACATGGGACTCAAACTCAGGAACCCTGCGATCATAACCTGAGCCGAAATCAAGAGTCGGACGCTCAGACGACCAGGCCACCCACGTGCCCCAATGTCAAACTATTTTGTATCTGTACTTGGGGAAATTTCCCCGGGTGGTACAGTGTTTTGTATTGTAGTGTATGTTGGTGTGCCTGCGCAACCTATTAGATACATAAGAACATTTGCTTTCATTTGACTTCCCACCTACAGGGCTTTCTACACATTCGTCGACTGTATTACAGGGTATGTAGAAAGGTATGAGCTCTAAACCCTATCTCACTGTTAAGTTTATTCCAAGAATAGGACTGAGGAGGCCCACCTACTGCTCAAATTAGAGAGAGCAGAGGGTGGGCAGAATCTGGCCCAGTGGGATCATCCAGCTTGGAAATAATTTATGAAAACTCTTTGGCGGTTTTCGCCATGCCTGTGCTCCCCCAAAACCATGAAATCCGTGCTGGTGATCAGAATAGGAAGAGAGAACTTTGATTTGCAATGCATGTGGTAGGGGATGCCCATGAAATTTTTAATTATTTTTATGAGGTATAGTTTTATCATAAGAAAGATCTACTAGGCACCCACATTTGTTTATTGATTTGCTTTTTTAATTTCCTCAAAGCAAAGCTAATCAGATTTTAGCATATTTTCCCTTTAAAACCTTTTGTTGAGGGTCTTTGCCGTTGTTAAGTAGAAAACTGTGTTGACTTCATGTTTTGGTCACTTACTGTACACATATGTTATTGATACTATAAATAATGAGTATGCTTTTCTGTAGGTTACAGGTGGCTTTATAGGTCAGCTACAGGCTGATACTTCCTCAAATCTCATCATTAAAAAATAGGGGCTTAGGAAGTTTCTAGAGTCTTTGTATAGAATTTATGGAATAAAGGAGCGTGACTAGAAGATTGGTAATGTTTCAGCTTCCAAGTAAAAGAGTCAGAGACAAATTCAGATTCCCTCATGTCTAGATAAGTAACTGAAATTGATTCTGGCATATGAGGCGGATTATATCAGGACCGATTTTTAGAAAAGGAGAACTTGACCACTAAGATTCAGAGTTAGTTCACTATGATGGCCTAATACGGTCAAACATCACTTTGAAAAAAAAATAATAACGTACTTCACTGGTAGATCACTGGAATTTTGTGGACACTGTGCCTCTGGATTTTAGCAAGATATGTATCAGAGTTGCTGATGACATCCTTATCAGGTGGGGGGAGGGTTGGGCTGGGTGATAATCTTGTTAGGTAGATCTCGGGCTGTTTGAATCATTAACATTCATTAGCTGTACCACTGCCATTAATTAATGCCAACTTGATGGAAACTTTAGTCTGGTTCACTATATTTATTAATAAATTCACAGAGAGGCTTAATGACATACTAATAAAATTTGAGGCTATTAGGGCTGGGAGGGCTAGTTCATATCTTTCCAAAAAGAACTTAACAGGAATAGATGATAGATAAGAGAGAAAGCTTAAGAGGAATGTCACTGATTTCACATTTTCAAAAAAAAAAAAAAAACACATGGAAGGGGGAAATGAAATAACTCTGAAAGTTACCAGACGAAGACCTAAGATTAATGGATACAAGTTTCAGGAAAATATAATTTTGGTTCAGTGAAAGAAAGAAATCACATTTAGAGCTGTCTACAATGGCGATGGACCGTTCAGGAAGCAAGAAGGTGTTCCAGTGAAAACTGGATGAGCCCAAGAACCACAGATGAACCACTTGATTAATATTTTCCATGAGGCATTCCGCATCTGATTCCACAATGGTGATAGGCAGATGATGTCTCCATTATTTAGGGGTGTTATCGGGTCCTTTGAATTCTCACAGGAGTTTATTTTTAATTCTTTTGACATTTATTCCTGTGCAGCGTATTTATTTGTATCTGTGTCTTACCTCATTTCCTGGACTTCAGGCTCTTTGAGATCAAGACTTGTCAATTATCACTATGACTTTTAGTACCTAGCATAGCATCTTGCACATCACACATTGAAATTGTCAATAAACAAATGAAGGAATAAATTCTCTACCAGTATATATCTTTTTTTCCCCGTAGGAGTCAGGACACCCGAAGGCCTTGAGGATAATTTGTGTTTGTAACAGCGTAGAACATGCTGGGACTTCAAATGTTTTGCTCTCCTTTTGGGTGGTAGCATGCTGAATTTATCATTTTCGCCTGGATATATCCAGGCTCCTGTGTTTA
Organism: Puma concolor; assembly: GCF_028749965.1. Classification (NCBI taxonomy): domain Eukaryota; kingdom Metazoa; phylum Chordata; class Mammalia; order Carnivora; family Felidae; genus Puma; species Puma concolor. Next base: position 5,995,431 of record NC_141677.1, on the reverse strand, counting down.
ACATTACTTATGAGGGGCACTCTGGAGGTCGCTGGAAATGTAAAAGACACGCGATAATGTGGCCTTCATGGGGACAAGAATTCTGGTTTATTCACCTTTTATGTCAGATGCCTGGTTTATAACAAGCTCTCAAAAAATGTCAAATTGCTTCCTGACTATCCATTTGAGTTTAGTTTTAAAAGATGAGTCAGGGCTCTGCAATGAGGAAGGGCATTTCATTTGGAGAAAGCAACGGAAACCAAGAGGTGTCCCGTAGGATCCCTGGGCTCAGGTAAAGCACCCATGTCCCTGGGGGATAAGGTGTGCCAGGGTTGAGGGAATAGGAAACAAATGGTATAAATCACAGCGGGGACCCTGTGGAGGGGCCTTGAGTGCCGTGCCAAGGAATGCAGTGTGGGTCCGAGGATCCTGGAAATGGAACTTAGCAATAGACATCTCCAGATGCTGGGCTAGTCTATTTTAGAGCAGCCCTAAGCCCTTAGAGCATTTTCCGTCCCCCAGTGATGTGCTTGAGGGAGTGCCAGGGGAATTGTAGGGGAGCATTCCCGGGGTGCCCAAGGCGACCTGGACTTTGAGCATTTGGGTTGCAGGCCCCACAGGACCAAATGTTGCAATCACACCTGCATTCTTGGGCACACTGGCCAACATTCTAGAGGTGTCTCCACGCGTTTCATGTCTGGACGATCCTTTTCAGAGTTTAAAGGTGGATGTGGTTAGCCAAGAACTTCTTTAATTGTGTCTGCCCTTTGGAAACGTGACTTTGCAGTGGTGTTTTGGGCTCAGAAGGCTGGCTTACCGAGGCCGGGGTTTGGGACTTGCGGCAGGGCCTCTTCTCTGAGGCGGCTGCCAGGGTCTCCTGGCCTAAGTGGACGCTTCCTAAAAGGTGCTTCCCCAGGCCGCTCGCTACTTGTCGTGCTGCTGCAGTTGGTTAAGTTTAGATTGATGTCAGCATTTGCTGCTACGTTGATTTGGAAAGCTCTCTAATTTAACTTTTCATATATATTGCCGTCCCTTGATGATGATGGTGATAATTTTCACTGCGGCTTCAGATTTAATAAATGTCATCTAAGTAAATTGCTTTTTAAGGGATTGAGAGAGAGAGAGAAAAAGAGGGAGAGTGCAGGAGAGCCCCTCGGGTGTGGTTCTTAGGTGTGGGGGGTTTCTTCTTAGACAAGTTGCCTTCAGTTGCATGTACATTTCACGTCTGATGAGCTTCTTGCTGGGAGCTAAGGAATCCTTTTCCGGTCTGCTGCCGTTGTGATTTACATCTTCTTGAGACCTTTGCATGACCCCCAAGTTGCTAAAGATGACGTTCCTTCCCTAGGCTAACAAAGCCCTACGGGGTCTGGGTACTGCCTACATGTTCTCCGTTGCTTTCTTAGAAGCACATGGGCCTTTGTTCGTTCCCTGGAGCTACACGGTTTCCTCCCCTCACGGCCTTTACACATCCCTTTCTTCTGCTCGCCACAGACTGTGTTCCTTCCCCTCTTCGTCCACTTATTCCCACCCATCCTACGGTTTCGACACAATCAGGGCTGACTCCAAGAATTTCAGTCTGAGCCCTGGCCTATGTCAGATTTTGTTATTAGCTCGTAGATCACGGATATCATTTTACTGGTCCATTATAGTTTTTCATTAGTTTCTGTGATAATTGGCTTAATATCCCCATGTTTCACTAAAGTGTAGAAAACCTGTGGATCTTGTTCACTCTGGGTCTGATAGCATAGCACTGTGATCAGCAGACAAGAGGTGCTCGATTATTATTTGATAAATGAATGAATAAATAATATTATATTTAAACATTCCTGGAATCTCATTTCCCTGGTAAGGTGGAATTGATCAATAGTTTGTCTCATCCTGAATAAATTTTTCATTGTTCATGCCAGTAGCAAACCAACTCTATTCCTTTCTTGTTAGACTTCTTGTTAGACCACATATTGGACCTTGCAAATTTTAGGACATCAGGTGACAGAGTGGAAGGGATGGATGGATGATCCTTGAAACTGGACAAACCCGATTTCAAATCCCTGCTCTACAACCTGGCTTGCCAGCTTTTATGACCTCTGCCATGTATCTTAACGACTCTGAGCCGCAGTTTCCCCACCAAGTAAAATGGGACTAAGAACCTCGATTTGTAAATTTAATGAGGTCTGTCATCATTTTATTTTATTTTTAATTTTTTTAACATTTATTTTTGAGAGACAGAGCACGAGCAGGGGAGGGGCAAAGAGAGAGGGAGACACAGAATCTGAAGCAGGCTCCAGGCTGTGTGAGCTGTTAGCACAGAGCCCGAAGTGGGGCTTGAACTCAAGAATGCCGAGATCATGACCTCAGCTGAAGTCAGATGCCCAACCTACTGAGCCACCCCGGTGCCCCACAACAAACATATTTTGCATGAGAAATTACAGAAGTTAATTTTCAGAGGGCAATTCCTAGTTGCTTTCTTCCTAAAGTATCGTTTCCTAATTAAAAATTTAAAAATTCAGAAACGTTAATGGCAAAAAGGGAATATCGTGAGTGCTTGAATCAAGTAGTTAGGGTATTGAAACAGACCAAGTCCAAGAAATGTCCATCTTTGGGGCTCACGACACGTTCGGTGTTTATTGCCATGTCAGAGTGAGAGGTCGAGATGATGTGTTTGTGTTTCGTATCCCTCCCTGTATGGGCCTGACTTCTAGTCTCTTCAAGAATATTCTTCCCCAGCCCAGTGGCCACTGGGTTTGTTGCTTGAACCTGGGTTTCCTTTTCTTGTGTATGAAAATTGCCTTTTATTACAACTATCCTTTTTTGTTGGCTCTGTTCTTGAACATGAGCTGACCACACACACACACACACACACACACACACACACACACACACACACACAGAAGCCCCATTTTGAACTAGAGATTCTGATGAGCTCAGACCATTCTGGAGTTATTTAGCAAGGTCTGACATGTATTTTTTTCCCCTACAGGTTTTTTCTTTTTCTTTCTTTTTTGTTTTTTTGGATTTGAAGTTTTCTGGGGAACTGGTATCTCATCTGGTAGCTCTCAGCTGTTGTCAAGCTAAGTTTTCTATCACAGTCTATTGTTCCTTGACATGTGATGGCATTTATTAGAGAACCTGGTGGAGCCTCAGATATAAACACAGCATCTCATCCCAGTTAACAGTCTGAGATTTTATGTGCTTTTGGCAAGGTATGCCAGCCGTATTTTTACCGCCTCCACTTTTGAAAGCAGCAAACATACATGCCTTCGTAGACCTCCACGATTCCACGCACTGACACACTGCCAAGTGTTTTTGATGGGTTGCTTTTCACTTGGGAGCTCGAAGAGAGGCTCACGCTGGAGACTTACACAGGTAGAGGGGGGACGTGCGTACAGACGAACCTGCGTGTCCCTGCAGAGCCGGTATCTGGGACTCTGGAAGTGGAACACATTGGTTTATTTGTGACAGTGCTGGCCAAACCTCTGTGCTGGCTTGTTGTCAAAACTCCATGGCTGGCCTTGAAATAAGAGACACGTTAATAATTGCAAATGCGAGTAAGGCAGCAGAAAGATTGGTTGTGCTGTTTTTTATTCTAATATGGGATTGGAGTTCTTTACTCAAGAGGCAGCCGTTTGTGTGGTATGCTACTGTTCGAAGTGCACACACTTTAAACCTTAAGGGGATGCTAAACGGTGTGCACTTGGAAAAGTGTGTGTGTGTGTGTGTGTGTGTGTGTGTTTGTGCATGCGCTACGTTTACAGTTTTTAGGCTGTGCAACATCACAATAAGCATTTCACACCCAGCTGATTGTTATACTAAACCAGCTGTCATTTAAAAGCCTCCAGAACTAAGGTGACAGTATTCATTATCTTATTGCCCTTTGAGAGAAACACTTGTGAGGTCACCTCGGTGTGATGAAAACAAAATAATAATTCTTTTTTTTAAAGTTTATTTATTTTTGAGAGACAGACAGAGCATGAATGGGGGAGGGGCAGAGAGAGAGGGGGGGAGTCACAGAATCCAAAGCAGGCTCCAGGCTCTGAGCTGTCAGGACAGAACCCGACGCGGGGCTCGAACTCACAAGCTGTGAGATCATGACCTGAGCCAAAAGTTGGACACTTAACTGCCTGAGCCCCCCAGGTGCCCCCAAAATTATAATTCTTGGCAAAAGGATCAATCAGAAATGGTGCCACAGTTCCCGGAATATAGGGCAACTTCCAAAAAAATGATGAAAATTCAGCACAAATTCTTTCTCTGCCCTGTACTAGATAGACCTTTTCCTGCTCTATCCACAGCCCCTTCCAGAGAATCTGCCTCCCTCTTGGCTCCCAGAAGTGGCAGCCCCACTGGTCAGGGGGCCGTCCCCAGTCCTCCCTGTGATTAATGGATTAGGGACGGAACTCTAATGAAAAGCGAGCTGATCTAATCACAGGATGGATGTCAACCTGAGTGTCTCTCTCAAGACCTTGAACAACGTGGCATTAAGATTTGATCCAGTCGGTGATGAACCCGCAATTGGAGTGTGATGTGCACGCTGGGCTATATGGATTACCATGTGGACACGAATGATCTGGAAGGTGGAGGGAGAGGGTGGGAGAGGCAGGCAGATTCAGGGAGAAGATAGAAGTCGACTCAGAGAGAGTTGGAAGGAGCCACCTCAAGACCTACCATTGTCTTCCAATTTCTCTAAGAACATGCTTGACATCCTTGTTGGCACATAATGAACCTAAGCTACCTTGAGTTTCTGTTTTCTGCAGCCAAAACAGTCTTGAGGAGAACATCCCATTTTACAACAGGATCCTGTATTCATGACTATGAAATGGAATTTGTTTCTACACTCTGGGATGCAATATAAGTTTCTTCTAAGAAAAGCCTCTAAGATCCTGAAAAACTAGAAGGGATTCAGTATGAGGGTGCGATGAAAATAGTGCTTCAGTATGGGAAATGTATTCCAGATGGAATGTTATTGAAACTTATAAGTCTGGAGTAAACATGGATGTGTTCACCAAATTCTTGAATATCAGGACCAGATGGCTTTCTTTAAGACTGGAAAAGGATTATTTTCATTCAAATAAGCAATACAACTTTACCAAACAGGAAAGGGGTGAATGGAATTCATTGCCTCAGTGTATGGCTTGGGCTTAGAATATAAATGAGGAATTCGGACACATTTTTGTGACAAACAGCCGTAATAGGCGATTTGGATCAGTTAGAAAAGTTTGAAAATATTACTGCCCTTTCGTAGGGACGCTAGGGAGGATGGTTTTGCCTCCTCAGAGAACATCTCCTTGATGTCAGTAACAGATTCTACAGCAAGCTGCACCGTTTTCCAGAGTTTCACGGATGGCAGGTCTGAATTTGCCCCCCAACCCTCAGACGTCTTGTTTCTTCTTCTGAGTCATACATCTGATTCATTCTCATCCTGAGAGTCTGGAAAACCTAAGCCGTTTTGAAAATTTGGAGAAGACCTCTTTTCTTCAGTTCAAGAAAGACAGAACTGAGGTACATATTTCCCAAATCCACACGGGTCATTTCGAATTGGGGGGGGGTGTCTCTGTGGCGCCACATCTGGCCACGGAGCGCTTTCCGCCCAGTAATGTGACTTCGGTCAGGCTACTTAACTCCTGAAGGCCATGGGCTTAGGCCGGCCTGTGTGAGTTCATCAACTGTCATCCAAGACAGTCAACAGTTATCACAGAGGTCCCTGCCTCCCAGGATCCTGCCTGAAGAAACCACTTCTGTTCTAAGATACCCACCAGCCTTCCTCAGAGAAATACCTTCCATTTGTTTCTCTTTAATGAACCCCCTTTCCTATTTGAGATCATTATTCTTCACAACCCCAACTGCACTAAAGACTGAAGCTGTTTGCTGCTTCTTTGTAGGGAAAATTCAACCCTTTCAGAAACCTAATTGTAGAATCTCCTTCTCAGAGTGACAATGGAAGAAAATACCAGCAAAGCGTCCTTCCCTTTTCTTCTCCCCTCGCCGCTCCTGTAAAACGTTTTAGGACACATGTCACTACTCGTACATTTTACAACAAAGATAAAAAGCCATTTTAGCTTTGTTTTCTGGTCTGAATGTGAACTTTTAGTGTTTCCTACCAAACAAGATTCATCTCTGCTTCATGAATATATAGTTTTAATTTGGCAGTTTATTGTCCCCATTAAATATGAGGCTAACACAGGAAGAAAAAAATCTTACTCTTCTAGCATCAGGAAGATGAAACTGTAGCACGCAAAGGAACAAAAATGTCCTAAGTAGGAGTATATTAATAAAAGCCTACAACCCTTTTTGGTCATCCCCCCTGCTCGGTGACTCTGAGCCAGAAAACCCTCAAGTCAGCCAAAAGTTTCCTTTCTGAATGGAAAAGGAAAAAATTAGATGCCTTTCTCCAAAACAAAAAACAACACAGAAAATTGACTTATGATCTTTGCCAAAATTGATGACCAAATACTTTGGACAAACTATTTTTTTCGTGCTTTATGGGCTACGAATAGACACTCTTTACATAACTATGAATATGTATCATTCTTAAGTAGCTTAAAATAAAGTCACTAGTGTTAATTTTGTTTCTCTGTCTCCAAAAGACCAGAATATGACCTGGATATAGAAACTCACACCAGTACTTTCTGTCCTGTCTGATGATGGCAAGAGTGTTGGGAGAGGAACATAGCCTTCCTGAGGCAGTATTCCGTGCAGAAAACCAGGGGTGCCTTCTACAGAAATAGAGTTCTCAGTCAGAGAAACAAAGCCTTTAAACCACCAGCTAAGTTCTCTTTGAAACGCTCTGCCTTTTTTTTTTTATGTATTGGGTAGCTGAAAAGGCAGATATATTCTAGTTTGTTTCTCAGTGTTAAGATTAGGTATTAGTGTTGTATTCCTCTTTGGCCAGAATGGCAAATTCCATTTTACCAAATATTTATAGAGTCCGGTTAAATTTCACTCACTGCCGGGCAGTATGTCCTAAGTGAGTTTGCATCTTGCAGAATAAAACCAAGTGACAATTTTTGAAAGTACTGATAATCGCCACCCTAAATATTATCTTAGAAGTTACCGTGTGCCTTTGCTAGAAGTTCTTTCCGTTTTGCTCACTCAGTGCCCTGGGGATGGGTCTTGTGAAGCCCCACTGCTGAGGCGATTCCTCCACAAACCTTCTCCCGAAGCCTCATGATGACTTTAAAATTCCAGGAGTTGGAGCACTGGGTGCTCCATTGGTTGAGCATCCAACTCTTGACTTCGGCTCAGGTCATAATCCCAGGGTTGTGGGATCGTGCCCTGCACTGGGCTCCACATTCTCCATGGAGTCTGCCTAAGATTCTCTCTCTCTCTCTCTCTCTCTCTCTCTCTCTCTCTCTCTCTCAAAAAAAAACAAACAAAAAAAAAAAACAAAAAACAAAAAACCAGAGGCATAATTTTCTATTCACAGAATATGAGAATATTTTTTATTTATTTTTTATTAAGAAATTTTTTTAAGTGTGTGTTTATTTTTGAGACAATGCGAGAGAGAGAGTGCAATCAGTGGAGGGGTACACAGAGGGAGACACAGAATCCGAAGTGGGCTCCAGGCTCTGAGCTGTCAGCCCAAAGCCCGATGCGGGGCTCAAACTCAGGAACTGTGAGGTCGTGACCTGAGCCAAAGTCGGACGCTTAACTGACTGAGCCACTCAGGTGAGTCGAGAATTTTTTTTTTTTCCCGATAGAAAAAGTGACAAGCAAACATGAAAACGAAGATATATTTTAAAGATTGATACCTGTCAGGGTGCCTGGGTGGCTCAGTCAGTTAAGCATCCAACTCTTGATTTTGGCTCATGTCATGATCTCACTAAGTAAAGGAAAATGTCCTGATAAAAATAAAATGCTCACCACAGTACCTGTCTGTCTACAAAGAGAGAAAATTCTGATTAAGAAATCACAAGCACTTGTGACACAAGTGATAATTATTTTTCTCATTACAAGTTTACAATAAAGGAAATAATATCCTGTTGACTTCAGTGTTTCTGAGCTTGAACCCAAGCAAGTTCAAGGCCCTGAGACTTTCGGTTGTTGGTTAGAGGGTTGGGTGGTAGAATGGCTGCAAGTGAATTCCAGATTTATCTCACTTACTCATATGTATAGTATTTATCTTGACATATCCTTTCGTGTTTTCCATGTGGAGAAAATAAGATCTCATTGGAGTTGCTCGTTGTTAAACCATAAGATACATATTTTGATTTTTTTTTTTCCATTTTTAAAAACTTACCTGTATACTGCTAACAGTCAAGGGTAAGAATTATTGTAACTCACTGTCTCACTCCTGGTGCTTTAGTAGGAAGCATGATTTTTTTTTTCACAATAGTGTAGAAAGCACGCATTCACCTGCAAGTCAGAATAGAATAACAGACTCCCCAAATGTTAGAGAACAGCCAGTTTTCATTGCTGTAGTTGTCAGATCACTGTGGACAATTTTGTTGCTATTTAAAAATGTTTTTTTACACATGGTTTCAACATAAGGCTTTCACATTTAAAATATAAAGGGCTGCTGTAAAAATTCTGGAACATGGTCCTCAAGTTTAAATACATTTATAACTAGACAAATTATTGGCTTCATTCTAAAATAATTTTTAGGGGCACCTGGGTGGCTCAGTCAGTTAAGTGTCCAACTTTGGCTCAGGTCATGATCTCACAGTTTGTGATTTCAAGTCCTGCGTCGGGCTCTGTGCTGACAGCTCGGAGCCTGGAGCCGGCTTCAGATTCTCTGTCTCCCTCTCTCTCTGCCCCTCCCTGCTCATGTTCTGTCTCTCTCTGTCTCAAAAATAAATAAACATTAAAAAAATCAAAATAATTTTTAAATGTTTTCCTCACACGGCATGTATGTACCCCAGACCCGGTGGTAAAATCAACATTGAAGATAGCAAGCTTCAGATAATCAATGGGGGGGGGGGGGGGGGAAGCTTAACAAAAAAAGGATTTGGGGTTAAAAAAACTGAAAAAGGTCTCTTTGGAAAATAACTATGGTTTTGGAAAACATGATCAACAAATTAGAAAATTGGAGTTTGGCCAGCTGCTCGGTAGAAAGAAATTAAAATAGAATTTCTGTTCTTAGCTAAAATATCAGCTCACACCCTCTCTAACCTTGCAAAAAGAAACCGGTTCTTAAATAGCATCTGTAACCCAGAAACCAGAAGTAAATGATGGAAATATTGGAACGTAGAAAAACAATATAGCAACATGCCAGATTTCTTGAGTTTTTAAAAAAAGAAAACACAAAAATAAGTCGCTGGGAACCGGTTTTAACACCTTCTGACCCTAAATAGCGCACTCACAAGTATATATACAAGTTCAAACTGGGGCTCCCCAGATTTTCATTCTACCGCCTGTGTAAGGAGGTTATGAAAAACACACTTAGCCAAACAGCTAAATCAAAGGCATTAGGCATTTCGGGTTTTTGCACATTTGGATAATGTGTGAAAATATTTCCAACTTTAAAAATATCTTTACACCTTCCTCTGTGCCGAGAAAGGGAGTGAGGACAGCGCGTTCGATGCCAGCATGAGTGCAGGGCGGGTCCCCGCAGAGACCCCGGGGACCACAAACGGTGCTCTCCCGTCTCCTTTCTGCCGCTTTCCGCCGAGGGCCGTGGCATTGCTGTGCAGTGTAGAAGAGGTGAAAAGCGGGGCTGTACCAGTCGTGGAAAGTCGAGTTCCAGAATGCGACCGTCCTGGGTTTTGAATTCCGCTCCTGGGACTTTAGAGCATCGTAACCTCAAGCAGGCCGGTGGCCGCCCGGGAGCCTCAGCTCTCCGGCCATCAGCTGGCGGGGGGTGGGGAGGGAGGGGGGTGTGGGTAACAGTGCCAACCTCACGAGGCTTGTATGCTAGTCCACTTATTCTTGAAATGTGTGTCACACAGAGCCCGGCACGTGGAAACTTCCAGAACATATTGGCTATCGGTAACTGAAGGCCTAAGGCAGGTACTGAAGCATTGCCCATGTGGTTTCCAGTTTTCCACATCGCGGCGGGTCCAGCCCCCCCCACCCCCTCCCCGTACCTGCGCTTAGCTTTCTACCACTTTGCTTTGCCGAAGACCTGTGTCAGCACCCGTTTTCACGAGCAGAAGAAACTAGAAGGGGGTTTTCGCTTTTCCAAAACCGCGATTGCTTCTTTGCACCATTTTGGCTTAGCACAAGTTTCCTAGGAACATTCTGCTGTCAGGAGCCGGGAAGCCTGTGCTGTCTGGGAGGCCATCACGAATGAGCATTGCCGTTCACACATTAAAGACTCTCCCCTGCCTGGTGCAGCACAGGGGCTCCATGTGTCCTGCGGAATGAACGGGGCTGTGGTTGAACTGTCACATAGCAGCTAGATGCCACGTTGCCCGTCTCGGGTCCCACCTCGCAATGCTTGGGAACGATTCCAGGCTTCTCTCTCCTTTACTCGGCTAAGTGCAGCACACCCAAATTGAATTACTGCTGTCTCATAGGCATGACGGGGCTTTCTTATAGCTGCATCTTTGTTTTTAAGATTGTTTCTTTCTCCTGCAGCCCTCAGCATCAGCCTTGCTAGATAAAATGTTATTAAGTCTTGTGGATTTGTAACAAATGCCCCTTCCCACGCTGTAGCATCTGTAGCCTTATAGCTCCCATACTTTAAATGTGTCTTATCTAACTCTCCTCTAACAAGACCGCAGAGCTCCTGAGGCTGGGAACTCGATCTTTCAAATCTTTGTGGCCTTTTTAGTGCCCAAGAAAATGTTTCCACCAGAGTGTTCAGTATATATTTATTTCGTTGAAGGAATGCCCTCTACCCAAGACAGAATGATGTAGGAACTTGAAAGATATCAAACGAAATACCACCACGAATACCAGGAGAGACCTCCTTTGTGTAGCGTAGATGGAAAATGCCAGAACGGCCCTGGTAGTTAGTTGAAGAAAGCTCTCTACTTACAGGGCTAATTGGTTGGGAAAATGAAAGTACTGACCTCTTCAGGATCCAAGGCGAAGATTCTAGACCAGAACTAGGCTAGCTTGGGGATGAATCTCTTTCAATACAATTATAAAACAAAAGTCTACATCTTTTCTATAGACACAGAAAGCCCCATCAGGGGTTCTTAGTATTTCTTTTTTTTTAAATAGTAATTCCATCCGTAATAGTTCCTCCTTCTACAGTTATATTAATTTTGCTATATCTTTTGAGGATACCCGAGCTAGGAAAGACGTTAGCGAACATTGACTACAGCTCACACAGTTTTAAGAGGAGGATACTCAACCCGGGGGAGATAAAGTTTCCTGCTTCAGATCAGTGAGTTAGTGGCAAAATTGGGGCCAGAACTCTGTCCTCTCTAGGTAGCCCAGTGTAGCTTCTCAGGAGGCAGGGATAAACAGCTGGACAGATGACCTGGCAAACCCAAACCTATAAAGTGACAGTAAATGTCACACTTCACATGACAGATGTTGTTTTAGCTTGTGATTCTTGTCACCTCCTCTTCCTGCCGGATCCTGTCCTTTCAGACGATCAGAGCCCAAATCTGACAACCTGTAGAAGTTCAGAGGCAGAGGTGATAATTCTCCCCGCCAGTCCCCCACCCCCGCCTTCCTCAAACTGGAGGAGGGCTTGACTGAGCAAATGAAAATGCCCTTAAATGCATCAGCGATTCAGTAGTCCAAAGTCGATATTCTCAACTGCTCTATCTGCACGACCTGTATTTAAAGCCTTGGACCCCGATGCTCCACATCATCGCCAGTGGAAAATAATGTTCGCCATCTGGGCCAAAGAAAAGGAAAGAGTGGAGCACAGCCCTTTGGCCTGAAACGAAAAGACTGCTGGGTAAGTTGGCAGACTCTCATACCTGAAATTCAAATAGAATAACAGCGAATGATCGTGGGGAAGGACAGGGAAGCTACCGTGCATCGATGACTGGCTGAGAAGGTCCCTAATGATCACACAGAGGAAAAAGGACACGATGTCGGGAGAAGAGCCGGGTAACCAAGCACAGGTGTGGATGCTGTAGGAAATGTGTCAAAGGCTGAAATGCTCACGATAAGAAAGGCCTTATAACTCTGTTCGGGACAAGAAGAGAGAAGGTAATGGGATGTTTCTACCACAGGGTCCTCTCAGGAAGGAGTCATACTTGTCTTCCCCCAACACATGACAGTTTCTTGATCAGAGGACGTAAATACTGGGTTGGATAAAACATAATATTTACAAGAGGAAAAAAGCCCAAGGATGTGAGAAAATTTAAAAAACACTGCATTTAATTCAATTTAATTCGGTGAACTGCGATTATGAATGTATAATGCCCTGACGTTTTGCTGGGTGCCCACGATGTCAAGATGCATAAGATACAGTCCTTGCCCTCAAGGGCTCCCAGTCTAGGGCATAAAGCTGTCATGAGACAAGTTAATTACAGAACAGAGTGGTACACACAATACTCTATTGATTTCTGTTACTTTGTAGAGTTGTAAGGAACAGGGGAGGAACACGAAGATTGTACTTGGCCAAAGGTGGATGTCATTTTTAAAACGAAACTCAATTCGCTGATTTGTAGACAAATTAGATTGGTAGCTTGATGCCGTTGTGAGCAAGAATCTGGAACCGATTAATGAAAAGAGATGGCGAGCACTAACGAAGTCGGAGATGAGACCGAGACCACCGTGGATTTGCTGAGAAAGATCAGACTAACAATTTCATTTCCCTTTTTGAAAGAGGAAATCCACCTGGGAGGCTAGAAACACAGTAGACACACACGTGCCTTGGACTTGATCTCGTATATTGGTTTTCTGTGACTGTTTGGCGGGATCGTCGGTGACAGATTTGTTGAACAAGAAATATGGGCATGACGCTAATACATTGAGACTTGGAAATGCTAATTAGCTGGTAGACATCAATCAAAAGGGAGGCTTCTTCCTTTTGGTGGGTTGTGGGGCCCTTGGCCTTGGTGTGGCTGTGCTAATCCTTTCATTCGTGATTTAGACGATGGGTCAGTGAGAGGACTCCGTAAGGAACTGCACATTCAAGCAGGGAAGTTTGAGAAGCGTTGAAGAAAGGGACTATTTACATGTGGCCATGTTTGAGGGAACTGATAAGGGACAGTGCAGAGTCTGACCACTGGCCTGATGGGCTGGCGGGGGGGCGTGGGTAAAGATCTGCCCTTGGAACCGATATGAAGCCAGAATAGCCAATAGAAGGTTCCTGCCCTGGTCAGGGCTTAGGATGACTGTTCCCTGCACCGCTCTGTTGACCTGATTGCTGGTCCCTGCTCTGGCGTTCCTGCAAGCACTCGGCCACTCCCCCATGAACTTCCTCCCTTGGACTCATCCTTTGTGCAGGGACCTGTGCAAGCCATCTGCTTCTCTGTAGATGAGCTATTTTCCGGTCATTGATTTATTGCTTGTGAAGACTGTAATTAACTCTCTCCTGATGGCCTTTGGTTGTGGAATGGGCGGTTTTGTTCCCCGTCATACCTGTGAGCATCTGGCACGGTGTTTTCTGATACCCCTGTGAACAAGGAGAAGAGTACCTGATAGTAATGGACTTGGAGATGCTAATTCGTTGGTAGATATCAATAAATACCCTTCTAGAGGCGCCTGGAGGGGCTCAGTCGGTTAAGCATCTGACTCTTGATTTAGGCTCAGGTCATGATCTCATGGTTCCTGGGTTCAAGACCTGTACGGGGCTCTGCGCTGACAGCTCGGAGCCTGCTTGGGATCCTCTGTCTCTCTGTCTGCCCCTTCCCCGCTTTCTCTCTCTTTATCAAAATAAATAAACATGAAAAAAAAATAGATACCCTTCTAGGGGAGTAGGGTTGGGAAAAGGTAACTGCACTTGGAGGAGGCTATGATTTGACTGCTAATATTTCCCTCTCTCACCTTCCTGGTAAAATTCTAGTTCTTTCCATTGCTTTAGTAAATACATATCCTTAGAATAAAGACAGTCGGGTATGGTATGGTTGTTTCAAAACAGATGTAATTTTTGTTTACATTATTGATTTACTTTTTACTAAAGTATAGTAGACACATAAACAAATGTGATTTTTGACGGTTTTTTCCTAGGATGGGGGCACAGTAACCTCTTTCTTGGGCCACTGTTCAGATGGCTTTTTTTCTTTTTCTCATTTCTTCTTCTTTTTTTCTTGAGGACCTATTAATGCATAGTTGATAAAAATTTCTCAGGAAAGAGCAACATGAATATTTTAAAAATGCATCACAGAAGCTTTCCCTAACAGGTAATATCTATGGCACTAATCAAGACTTGTTATTAACTTCATGATAATTTATTTGCTTTGTGTGTCAAACCAAAAGGCAGAAAACCCAGCATGTGAATGTGATGTAGGATTATTCCCTTTCTTTCTTTTTCGCCATTTATGTTGCCAAGGTGAGTTCAAGATAACAGTTGACTGCAGGTAGCCTGAAATTTCCATATTATTCCTGAGTCTACCTACCTTCCTGTCCAGGGGGATATGCAAAATAGATCATATTTATTTATAGATTGCTCAAAGAGGCCCGCTCTCTCTCTCTCTCTCTCTCTCTCTCTTTTTCTCTGTTTTTCTTTCTGCCTCCCCACCCCCTTGCCTAGGGGCAGGGGGTGTATCTGTTTCAAAGAACCCAAAGGTCCTCTTTAATTTCTCTTTACCTGAAATGTCCTAAAAAGGACCCTTGTGGGCATGAATCACCGTAAGGCTCCTGTATTCTTTCATAAGTTTTAAACTTCTATATCTTCCAATTACTAGGAAAAAAAAAAGACTTTGTGTTAGCACATTTGCAATGAAAACCTTCTTAAGATAGATGACGTTACTGCCCTTGCAGAAGAAACTGATGCTCGACTTGTCTTAATTCTTCTATTATGCAGCTGGTTTATAACCACTTACTGGAAAAAAAAAATGACCCTAGACAGCTCATCAAGGCAGCTGGAGGTTACCTTATCATTTCTTTCCTACAACTGAGATCCTATCTTTCTAACTGTAAAACTTCACCGTGGAAGCCGTCTCCTTGGTGAATACCGTGACTACGTTCCTGAGCCTGTGGACGAAACCGATTTAGATGCCGCCCTTCCCTCCCTCAGCCTGTCAGCCAAGCGTAACACTGAGAGGTGATTAGAATTTTACTGCCCCTGATTCACAGCCCTCAGCTTCCCCTGGATCCCTTGCTTCCCTTTGCTTAGCAACAGGAATGTGGCAAAAGCCTTGTAGTGCAGACAGATTTCTTTTTCGCTTTCATATCGAACAGGAGAACTTAGGCCAGTAAGACAGCACACATCTGACGGGAGCTTCCCATTAGAATTTTATACTCTGAATGCCAGGGGCTTCCTCAGGCCGCAGGATTTTCACAGCATTTTTGGTTGAGATTGAGTTGATCACACAATGACATCCGGGCCCCTCTTGCATGTCGCAGAGGTGCCAATGGCCACGCAAGTGCCGGTGTAACCTTCAGCCACAAGCCTACCCCCTTTGTCCCCCCGCCGGGCTGCTATTTTTAGAAATGTGAGTCGTCTAGGTCAGGCATTAAGGTCGCCCAGTCGTGGTAGTTAAAAGGAATTTCGAGTTGTGCGCATTGTCTGTGCTCCTTGGTTCGTGACGAGTTTAGCTTTTTTTTGGTGAATCCAGCGTGCCAGTTCACCAGTGCTGGGGGACCGGCCGGGCAAGGATGTTCAACGGGAGGGTAGACGTGTGTGTGAGAGTTAACCCCCCCCTCCCCCCCCCCCCCCCCCCCGCCCCAGAGTGGAGCAGACACGTTTATTGGTAGCATCAGGCAGGATCTGTCAGGTTTCCAATATCCGACCGTTCGTGACCCAAACAAATGACAGTTCGTGGATGTAGCCTGATGGAAGTGCTCTAGCCCCTGCAGAAGGAACACCGGGGCTGGTGGACCTGAAGTGTAACTGGAAGAACTGGGGAGGGTTTTACGGGGAATATATGATGGCAGGAAGGCCTTGCAATGCGAGAACTAGACTCCCCTAAGCGGGTCTCCTTCTGTCCTAGACAGCATGCAGCCTGATCTAGCGATGGCGAAGAAGGTAAGAGTTACACATAGAAAGTATCAAGCAGTCCGGACCGACTGGAACAAATAACTCATGTGTGGACGGTGGAGGAAAAATATAGCGAAGGCTATAAAATCGGTGTCCAAGTGCATCATTTTACTAGACCGTCGGGAAGCATTGGCAGTGTTGAGGAAGGAGTCAGCACATTCACAGCCGTGTGGCTCCTATTCCAGCAGCCTTGAGAGCCGCAATCGCCTGCTTCCCAAGGTGGGCTGACTTCAACATTCGGGGGCGCCCGGGTGGCTCAGTCGTGTAAGCACTTGACTCTTGATTATGGCTCACGTCATGGTCTCGCGGTTCGTGAGTTCGAGCCCCGCATTGGGCTCCGTGCTGGCGGTGTGGAGCCTGCTTGGGATTCTGTCTCCCTCTCTCCTCCTCCCCTGCCTGCTCGCTGTCTCTCTTTCAAAATAAGTAAAAATGGTAAACTTAAAAAAAAATAAAATAAATGCCAGCATTCACAAAGGGGATCCAAAGTGAGAGGGAAACTGAAATGGTTTGTTCGAATGACAATAAAGCTGAAAAGGGATAGCACAGAGGTCACATGCCTAGAGCATCCATACAGGCTACAGGCGGGATCAGACAAGGGCTGGCGAACCATGGCCCCAATTCTGCCCGCTGCCTGTTTTTGTAAATAAAGTTTTATTGGAACGCAGGCCCGTTCATTCTCATAGTGTCTGTGAGTGCTTTCATGCTGCAGGACCCTCACAGAGTTCTTGTAACACAGTTAGGACCAACAGAGCTTAACATTTTTTCCTATATGGCCCTTTGTGGGGGAAAAAAAAAATTGGCTAACCGCTGACATTAAAACAAAAACACCCGCACACGAGCCACGGGTGGACTTGGTTCCTCTTTTATTTTTCAACTTTTCTGTCAGAGGTCGGTGAGGGAAATATTTTAAACAACAGGAAAACCAGCAGTGCAAGCATGATAATAAATGATAAGTGGCAGGCACTCGGCCTCGGGGTCAGTGGTCAGTAGGAGGGTAGAAGGCTGTCAGTTGCGGGGGGCGGGGCACTTACTCTGCTACATTCACTAAGATTCAGCCCCTGCTGCTTCCCTGTAGCCAAAATCTCCCCAGGATTCAAGAGAACCTAGACACGGGCACATTTATGTCGTATCTCTCGGTTTTTAAATACTAGCAGCTACAGCATGCATGCCTTTGGGTTTCCACCCTGGCGGTCAAACGGGACATTTCTGTCGTCTGGATTTGGCTTATGACCACGCGTTCGTAGCCCTGGTTTTGAGGCTAAGAACGAGACGTCATTATGTGAAGGGAAGAGCCAAAAGGCTTAGCAAGAAGCGAGAAGGCATATAGAGCAGTAAATGGTACGGTCCCACATGACCTGGGTGCCCGTGGATGCCAGGGGCAGTCAGGCTACGAAAGGACCCCGGTCATTCCTGTCGGTCAAGGTTGCTTTGGAGCACAGTTGGTTTGCAGGGCGTTGGTGAAATGGCTCGGATATGCTGACAGTTTCCATCACTGCGTTTATTGGACTTATTTCCCCTCGTCTACCCCTCGCATGGGACTCTAAAATGCGAGAAGAGAAAGGAATTAATTGTGCCTCTGGAAATTAGACATCGATTTCAAATCAGAAGAGAAAGGAAATGTAGGAGTTACATGGGCAAGACATCTTTCTCGGTCTTCTGCAGGCACATGTGAGGAGAAGGAAATATTCCAGGGGAAACCCAGGGGACACATTATGTTCACTGAGGTCTTTGGTTGAGATACATAGCCACTGGACGATACATAGCCAATTGAAGGTACGGAGTGAAAAGTGGTTTACCTGTTTGACGGAAGATAATGACCCTGAGTACAGGACGTTGTTGAACCTGTCTCGCATCCTCAGGGCCCAGCACAGGAAGGTGGCTCCATTTGTTGGATGAATGAAGACACGAACCCATGAGCCAGTGGAGTGGCATGCATACTATCCTCTGTTGCATTGTCTTGTGTCTCACATTTATTGCCCCCGTTTTTGCTCTGATGACCTAGTCTCTCCTATGTCTCTTGTCTTCTGTTTCCAAGGCAGTGCTTTTCAAAACAAAAATGAGTTGTCTTTCTTTCTTTATTCTTCCTTCCTGTGTTCCTTTCTTTCTTTCTTTCTTTCTTTCTTTCTTTCTTTCTTTCTTTCTTTCTTTCTCTCTCTCTCTCTCTCTCTCTCTCTCTTCCTTCCTTCCTTCCTTCCTTCCTTCCTTCCTTCCTTCCTTCCTTCCTTCCTTCCTTCCTTCCCCCTTCCCTTCCCTTCCCACCCCGCCCCGCTTTGGGTTACATCTTATGGTAACGTCCATCTTCCAACAATCCCGGAAGTTCACTTCAGCTTGGACTGTTTCTCATCTCCCTCATTTTATCTTCCGTTTGTGGACAACTGCTTACATTCCTTTGAACTGAGTCATCATTTTTATTAGCAATCATTATCAAAGGGTGGAAATGAACTCTCAGGTGGAAAGTTAGAAGGATGGAGTGTGTCTGTGCCTGGTGAAAAATTGAATTCAGTTGGGGAAGCTTTAAGGGTTGCTTCTGAAAACATTCTGAGTTTTCCCATGATACTTATTGATCTGTGGCACATACCCAATTGATACAAATTCTCTTTACTGTGCAGGGCAGTGTAAGTCAGGGTTAAAGAAATACTCATACATGCATAAGATATATGTTGATTTCTGTGTTGCTCCTGGGTCTTATTTCAAGTACAAATAAAAATATTGGTCATACTTGGTTTTGAAGAGAGCGGTTTGCATACTATCATTGTTTTCTTGGAAAATTACTCTTGGGCACCTACAACTTAAAATGTTCTGTGAAATCTTTAAAAAAAATTTTTTTTTTAACATTTATTCATCTTTGAGAGACAAAGAGTGAGCAGGGGAGGGGCAGAGAGAGGGAGACACAGAATCAGAAGCAGGCTCCAGGCTCTGAGCTGTCAGCACAGAGCCCGACGTGGGGCTTGAACTCCCGAACTGCGAGATCATGACCTGAGCTGAAGTCGAACACTCAACCGACTGAGCCACCAAATGGTCTGTGAAATCTTGATGATGGCATTAGTATATTCAACTTCAGGTTTCTTTCAGCAAGTACAACTGTACTCGTAGAAGATGGGTTAGCAGTAAAATTGGGTTTGTACCATCATAGTATTTTAGAACTGAAAGTAAGCAGTAGAATCTAATTCATTGTCTTCATTTTTCTGAGGAGGAAACTGGCCACATCAGGGAAATGGACTCTGTAGCGAACTTTGTTGAAACGTATTCATTTATTTGGAGAAGTCAATCTAAACAGACTATCTAAAGCTGCATATAAAGTGCTACCTAAAGTTCTAAGGTTCATTCACTATTACAACTATAGTTGTATACTGTAATTTTACGGTATAACAAATTTTACATGGTACGGATGGCTGTATAGAAATTACAGAAGAAAAGAATTAATTATTACAAGTAAAGGGAAATGCTGTCATTAAATTGTTTCAAATTCCGTTCTGCTTATATAAGCAACCCTGATGTTCTGAAGATGATGTAACTATTCATTTATCGGAAGGATTGGTAATTGGGTAATGAAGACACAAGTCAGATTAAGGAAAAAATAATATACACAAAGGTGAAATTTTATCTGTGTCAAGAGGGATGAAAAGCAACGGAAGACCTCATGTAAGTTGGTCATATATTAAACAACAACAAAAGCACGATGATGGTTTCAGCATGTGTTGGGTTGGGCACTGGGTGTTGTATGGAAACCAATTTGACAATAAATTTCATATTAAAAAAAAAAGAAGAGGTAGGCAATTAATGCCATATTTGAAATAGCGGCTAAGCTTACGTTTGAAAATCATCCACCGCAATAAGTAGACACAAGCAAATTTTAGTAAATCGAGGTGTACTAAAGACTTTGGAAGAACAGCTTATAAGGAAAAGCTAATAAGGAAACACATCCCTGTCAGCAAAATGAAAAGGCAACCTACAGAATGGGAGACCATATCAGCAAACCACACCTGATAAGGAATTGATATCCAAGCCATATAAAGAACTCAGTAACCACCACCCACACCAATCTGATTTAAAAATGGGCAGAAGACTCGCATAGACTATTCTCCAAAGTAGACATCCAGATGGCCAACAAGTACATGAAAAAGTGCCCAACAACGCTTACCATCAGGGAAGTGCAAATCAAATCTGCACGGAGCTGTCCGTCACACCTGTCAGAATGGCTGGGGTCCAAAGGACAAGAAATGCCAGGTGTTGGTGAGGATGTGGAGGGAAGGGAACCCTCGTGCCCTGTTGGTGGGAATGCAAACTGGTGCGGCCGCTATAGAAAACAGTATGGAGGTTCCCCCAGAAATTGAAGAACCGCCATGTGATCCAGCATTTCCACTTCTGGGTATTTATCCGGAGGAAACAAAAACACTAATTCAAAAAGATATCCGCATTCACGTGTTCCCATGTTCTTCCATAGTGAAGATGTGGAAGATGTGGAAGATGTGTCACCTAAGTGTCCATCAGTAGATGAATGGATAAAGATTGTGTGTGTGTGTGTGTGTGTGTGTGCGCGCGCGCACGCGCACGCGTGCAATAGAGTATTACTCAGCCATAGAAAAGAAGGAAATCCTGCCATTTGCCACAACTGCACGGATCTTGAGGGCATGACACTAAATGAAATAAGTCAGACCAAATACTGTAGGATTTCATTCCCATGTGGAATCTTTAAAAAAAAAAAAAAGGTTCATAGATACAGAGAACAGATTGGCGGTTGCCAGAGGCAGGGGTTGGGGAGAGGTGTGTGAAATGGGTGAAAGTCAAAAGGTACAAACCGCCAGTTATAAATAAATTTTGGGGATGTCATGTACAGCATGGTGACTGTAGTTGACTCATACTGTATTGTACATTTGAACATTGCTAAGAGAGTAGATCTTAAAGGTTCTCACAGACACACACAAAACTGTTACTACGTATGGTGATGGATGTAACTAGACCCACTGTGGTCATCATATTGTAATGTGTATATATATCAAATTACTACGTTGTGCCTGAAATTAATATAGGGTTATGTGCTAGTTACATCTCAGAAAGACAGGAAGGAAGGAAGGAAGGAAGGAAGGAAGGAAGGAAGGAAGGAAGGAAAGAGAGAGAGAGAGAGAGAGAAAGAAAGAAAGAAAGAAAGAAAGAAAGAAAAAAGAAAGAAAGAAAAGGAGAGAGAGAAAGAAAGAAAGCAAGAGAGGGAGAGAGAGAAAGAAAGAAAAGAAAAAGAAAGAGAGGGAGAGAGAAAGAAAGAAAGAAAGAAAGAAAGAAAGAAAGAAAAGGAAGGAAGGAGGAAAGAAAGAAAGGGAAGGGAAGAGAAGGGAAAAGAAACATTCTCATGGAACCAAATCAGTGGATATCAGGGCTTACATATAGTGTAGTGTCACCAATGTTAGATTAACAAAGGTACCTGAATATTCATTTGAAATGTATCTTGATCTAGAGGATATGTCAGAAAATGTGGAAGTAATACTCGTCTTCAAAAGTGTGTAGAAAAATACAACTGGGAAACTGGCATTTTTTTATTTGCTGTTTATAAACGGTGGTGCATTGTTCCTTCTGTCTTAGCTATTTAAGGTATCCTGTAATTTAACTGCTGATTTTTATTCAGACCTATTTCTAGGTGGTGCTTTGGATTTTAAGAAAGCATTAGGCTCAGTTTTTTTTTTTTCATTTTTGTTTGCAAACCAATTCCCTTTTTGTTAGTAAAAAAGAACAAAGGAGGGCAGGTGAATGTGTATTACAGGAGTCACAAGTAGCAACGTATGTATTATAAACGTGATCTTTAACAAAGGATGGTATTCATTCATTCACTTATTCAGCAGTAACTATTGAGGATCTACCCTGTGTGAGGGATGGTGGCAAGGCTTCTGTGGACCAGTGAACGTGACCGTTACCGCTCCGATCACGAAGCTTACGTTCCGGCCACCAGATATATCGATCATGTCTGTGTGCTTGGTGAGAAATATATCGTTACGGACTCTAAATGTCATCCTGTGCTCAGGTGGATTCGAGAGAGTGATACTTTATGTTGGAGAATGCTTCCTAGCTTAGAACATATTCTTAGACTGTTCCATTCTCAAACATCTGGGGTGTTGTGTTCCACGGAGAAGCGCACGGCGACCCCGAGAGGTTTCCTGGCATCCCTGTGTCTCACAGGTAGGAAGTGGCAGAGATGAGGCTTGTCCCCTCCACCCTCTTTACTTCAGGGCTGCGCTGGCTTCCCTTCCGTGCTCTGCCCTGCGCCACACTTGGGTGGAAGGCCACGTGCAGCCTGGGAAGGGTGCAGATCTTTCAACCTGTCTCGATCGCAGCAAGAGAGAAAAAGCGAGTGCATGAGGCGCAGCGGTGGGAAACCTGTATGCGAGTCTGCTCCTTGGGGTGGTGCCGTGTGAGCAAGGATCCGTCAGTCACGTTTGAATGAACTCAGAGTGAATGCGTGCCTGCCAGTGGCGTTGGATCGTTGACCTGGGAATCAGTTTAACCAGTGGACGAGGGAGGGGGGGCCCCTGCGTGATGGAGTGACCTGTCACGGACAGGCAGAGGCCCTTCATGGAGACTGGGGAATGCCCCAAGTGGTCTCGGACTTTGATGAACAACTTGGTGGTGGTTTTCTCTGAATGTGGAGTGTCTCCGTGCCTGGGATGGGAAGCAGGGGGGGTTGTGGGAATCCCCCTTTACCAGGGGGGCCGGACACGCCTTCGCTTCTTCCTGGAAGTATGGGCATTTCCCAGCTTCGCAGAGCACTTTGCCTTTCCATCCTGTCTCTTTCAATTTATTTAAATTCGAATTACTTAACATACAGTGTAGTATTGGTCTCAGGAATAGAACCCAGCGCTCCATCATTTACGTTACAACACCCGGTGTTCATCCCAGGTGCCCTCCTTAATGCCCATCAGCCATGTGGCCCACGCCCCCACCGACTTCCCCCTCCAGCAACCCTCAGTTTGTTCTCTGTATTTAAGAGTCTCTTATGGTTTGCCTCCCTCTCTGTTTTCATCTTCTTTTTCCTTCCGTTCCCCTCTGTTCATCTGTTGTGCTTCTTAAATCCCACACATGAATGAAATCATAGCGTATCTGTTTCTCTCTGACTTATTTCCCTTAGCATAATACCCTCTAGTTCATCCACGTTGTTGCAACTGGCAAGATTTCATTCTTTTTGATCGTCGGGTAATATTCCATTATATATATAGACCACATCTTTAAAAAAATTTTTTTTATGTTTATTCATTTTTGAAAGACAGAGAGAGACAGCACAATAGGGGTGGGGCAGAGGCGGGGGGGACACGGAATCTGAAGCAGGCTCCAGGCTCCGAGCTGTCAGCCCAGAGCCCAACGCGGGGCTCGAACTCACGGACCGTGAGATCATGACCTGAGCCGAAGTCAGATGCTCAACCGACTAAGCCCCCCAGGCGCCCCGTATATATACCGCATCTTCTTTACGCATTTGTCAGTCGATGGACATTTGGGCTCTCTCCATACTTTGGCTGTCGTAGATAGAGCCGCTATAAACATTGGGGTGCGTGTGTCCCTTTGCATTCTTGACAAGTGATGGTGCAAACCTCCGTCTCTGAGGATCGTGGAATTGTGAGGAAAAACTGTGCAAGTGTATGCGGGAAGTGTCCCTGCTAGGCTGTTCACCCACCTCATCCTGGGGAAGAGCAGGGGAGGAGTGAATGGAAGAACTGGTGTTGAGCATTGAGTGTTGAGCTCTGTGTCCCTCTCCCTTCCAGCCCTCTCAACGGCCTTGTGGGGAGGTCCTGTCATCGTGCCCTTGTCCTAGAGGAGAAAGCGGGGGGTGCCAGAGTCTACGTACGTAGAGCTCTTACCCGTGCTCCCTTCTTACATACTGCCTCCCTGCATCTCTGTAGACGGATTTTCCTTTTCCTGAATGCTCCTTGTAGCAGTGTCGTCTTCTTTTATCCCGCTATAATTTTTTAACCGCTTTAGTGAGGTGTACTTGATTTCCAAAAGCCCACACGTGTCACACATCTACAATGTGAGGATTTGGGGCATCCGCATACAGTCCTGGCACCATGAGCGCGGTCAAGATGGTAGACGTCTCTGTCACTCTCACAAATTTCTTCGTGTATCTTTGCTCGTTGCTGATAAAAACAGCTTTTGGGAGATGAGAACATGAGAGCTGCACTCTTGCCACGCTCCCGAGTGCAGTGTTGTCCTGAGTGCCGTGGGCGCCATGTTGGATGGCAGATCTCTAGAACTCACGGCATCCCCGAGGCTTTAGACCAATTGAATGGCAACTCCAGAATGTCTTCAGTGAGGGGCAGCTCTTTTGACCGCTTGACAGGTACACGTGAACCTACGCGTTCATCTCTCACAACAGATTTCCCACGGGGTCAAACACAAGGGAGATGACAAGTCAGCATTTGCTGTAGAGACTTGGTTATGGCAGCTGAGGGGTGGGGACCACTTTGCGTTACCTGCTTTCCATGCTTCAGTATAGAGTGATGTTTTGTTTGTCTCTAAGGCAGACCAGACACCTATTTCCTAACTTGGCAGAGATGTCTGATCCTCTGAAAAGCGTTTTGTCAGCTATGAACTTTTTATGGGGATGGGTTGACCTACGAGAGGGAATACCACTTGGAAGGATATGTGTGATTCACATCCATGTGGAAGGATCAGCTAATCACACCTGTTAATCATGCAGCTGAAGGGCATAGCATTTCTTGAGATGTGTGTGTTTTATATCTAAAAATCTTAATCTAGGTGATTAAGGATCCTCACATTAGGGTGATTTCTTAGTAATAAAGTATGGTCCAAGTTATATGAGGAAATCTTTTTAAATTTTTTTAAATGTTTTTATTTATTTTTGAAGGAGAGAGAGAGAGGGAGGGAGGGAGCGGATATGAGTGGGGGAGGAGCAGAGAGAGAGGGAGACACAGAATTCGAAGCAGGCTCCAGGCTCTGAGCTGTCAGCACTGAGCCCAACACCGGGCTCGAACTCATGAACCGTGAGATCGTGACCTGAGCCGAAGTCGGATGCTCAACCGACGGAGCCACCCAGGCACCCCAGATGTGAGGAAACCTTTAGGAACACAAAAGGAATAAAAATATAGCAAAACCTTGGATTGCAAGTAACTTGTTCTGCAAGTGTTCCACAAGACAAGCAAACTTGTCTACTAAATTTTAAGTTGATAAACAAGCCATGTCTTACAATATGAGCAGTATGTGATGCCCAATGTCACATGATCCCATCTGAGCCAATGGTTCTTGAAATTCACTTTGATAGACGAGTGCTTTGGATGACGAACACGTTTCCGGAACCAATTATCCTTGCAAACCAAGGTTTTACTGTATTACTCCTTTCTTATATATAAGCTAAAAGTTTTTTTTTCTTTTCTTTTCTTCATACATTTCTTAGGAATTCACTTTCCGGGAATAGATAACATAGTACCTAATTAACATTCTTCAGAAAATGTGCACATATAATTCTGTTAGGAATCCACCACTGATTCTTAAATAACAAATGAGTCTATTTGGAATGTGTTTCTTTGGCTCGCAGAGGGAAATGCTTCTCCCAGATCTTGAGCTAATCAATTAGCAGATGCTGGAAATTGTCTCTAGTCCTTCTAGGTATTGGTTATAACCATGGTAAATTGATATAATCGTAGTTTTCTGCTACTATTAATAAATGAAGACTCAGGAAAATCACATATAATTGGAATATTACATATACACGTTGACAGCTTAATTTAATTCGTGTGTATGCACACACACACGTGGATGCGTTTTTTTTCCCTTTTGAGGAAAATGCCAGTATGTCAGATGAGGCCATACTATTGGCACATTGAGCCCCATAGACAACAGAAGCAGGAAAGAGGAAATTTGTCATCTTGTAGACTAAGAATTGCAAGTCTTCAGACAATAATACTTCTGGTGTATTGAATAAACTTGATTGATTTTAGAAGTGTTTTTACTCTAAATACACTGACACTCAGGTAAATGTCTAGCAAATACACAACGCTGTCTTTTAAACACACGTATAAAAATTACGTTTCTTCAAATGGTGTGTAAAAAGTCCTATTACAGTGCGAGAAAAAAGCATTTTGTAACACATGTTAAATTCTCTAGAACCAAATCAACTTCATATCTATTTGCACACTGGCGCTTCTGCGTGATTGCAGCGATGATAAAGCAAAAGAATAATCAAGACAAAATTCATAAAGTTCTTTCTTTTCCATGAAGTAACGGGGGGAGTTTAGGTGACTGTTGTTTCAACTCTTGACATGGCAGTTTGTCCAACTGAATTCAACATTGCTCGACAGCATAGCGTCATGAGAGAGACTGGGGAGTTTGAATCAGGCAGCCCTGAGTGCAAATCTCTTCTGACCACCTATTAGCCACTTTGCGGTGAGCATTTAGGAATTGCAGGCTCTTTCTCCTTTAAATGGGAATAAAAAAGGCACTGTCATGTTATTTTGAGGGCTACAGAGAAAGCATATTGAAGCCTCTGGTGCAATACCTAGAATAATGTAGAAGCTCAAAGTTGGCATCCATCATTGGGTGGCTGGGAAGCAGCAGAAAGCAGAGGAGGGGGATGGTTTTGAGTAAGTCAAAGAGCATCTGGCAACAGGTGAGCCGTGCGTGATGATCCAGCCCCCCACCAGTGAGTCCCGCTCATGGTTAAATCGATAGCAAGGAATTTGGCTGTCCCTCTGTACCAGTCTGGTGGATTCCACTTTCAAGACTCTGCTGCCTGTAGGTTTCTCCCCCTTCAGAGAATTACAGGTGTCAACGTTAATGCGCAGAAGCAGGAACATAATAGATGTCATGGACCTGTTCTTCCTCTTTTAGCTTTGCGTCAGGAACGGCACCGTGTTGCTGACGGAGGAAAAACCAAGCAGGCCAGTCACTTCTGAAAGGAATGCACCTTTCCAGACCACCATTGTCTGGAAAGAAAGAATTCTTTTGCTCAATGTTCCGAGTGGTTTAGAGACTCTAGATCGTGAGCAGTTTTATTCCTTGCAAATCTTGCATGCTCATGAGGTTCAAGCAGAGTGGTTTTACAAGGTTTGTTTTAATAGATTATCAAATTTCCCTTCCCTGGGCTTAATTTGTGATGGGAAATAGAACTTGTCTTTTTTTGCCCCCAGTAGACCTCCTTTTTCACCACGGGGTGTCGGCTGTGATTTTGAGATCAAAGCGTTTTATTTAACCTCTGCTTCAGATCTTACGTATTTCATTTATCTTCAAGCCAATTATGTGCAAATTCTACTTCCTGAACTGATCAGCGAGTCCCTGAGAAGTCCCGGTTGGTCAGAGGAGAGGACTTTTGTCAGCTATAATGTACCTCCTGTTCGCTTTGGAGCCTCCAAAACCATCGCTTCCACTCATTATTCTCAGAGAGACGTGGAGGTGGCCCAGGACAGGGACCGCCCCCCCCCCCCACACAGTGCCCATCGAGGGGGCAAACATTAAAGCTTTGCATCGCTTTAATCTTTGCAAATGCACCATGCGTTTTGTCAAGGGGACCATCGATTTCATTGTTATTCCTAGAAAAGTCTGGAGTTCCTTTGCTTCTCCAAAGGACTCTGTATGGTATCAACAGCTGCATATTATTTCCGTGTTGCAAATCCAATAGCTTGGAAGAAAAGTTTTGGCATGTTTGTGAAAGGGCAGCATAAACTCTGATTAATATGGATCAGTCTAACAGTTCATCCTCCTGAACCTGTCATGTTTCAGCCCACAGGCAGTTGTAAACGAAAGCAAGGTCAGATCAAACCTGCATTGTATGTACCACATTCAGGAATTTACTATTCGAGTTTGAATAGATCAAAGAAATTCCCTGGTGGAAGCAGTGACTAATTTCTCCAAGTGCTTTTGTTCACTTACAGTAACTTCCTTTTCTAGTTTATTAGTGTTCTACCATAATTTTCCTAGGAAAGTTTACCTGTTTTGTTGTGTAATTTTTTTTAATGTTTATTTATTTTTGAGCGAGCGAGCGAGAGAGAGAGAGAGAGAGAGAGAGAGTGCAAGCAAGGGAGAGGCAGAGAGAGAGAGGGAGACACAGAATTCGAAGCAGCTCCAGGCTCTGAGCTGTCAGCATAGAGCCCAACCCGGGGCTCAAACCCACGAGCTGTGAAGTCATGATCTGAACCAAAGTCGGACTCTTAACTGACTGAACCACCCAGAGGCCCCTACCTCTTTTTGTTTTTATACACTTGTATTTTTGTGTATGTCTTAGTCATAATGACATGTAATATATATGTTTTTGCAAGGTATGGGGCAAAAAATTAGGGTTTGCATTAATGACGAGAGGTAAGGGAGAATCCCTGAACTGCAGACAAAGTACTCTCCGTCTGATCCCCACCTTGGTAGGGATCACAAATCTATTCAACTTCTCCATCAGGCAATTCAGTTAGAGGAAATGAGCCAAGGTAAGGAATTGATTTGGTAATCATAGATTCACAAAACAATAACCCTTAGTACCCTACCTGGCAGTGGAGAGCTATGTAATGCAAAATTAATCAATGTGGTGCTTTTCCTTGGGGGCTTCGGATTTATAGTTAATTGAACTCAAAGCACCTGGCTTCTCCAGGATAAATTAATTTGTACTCACAATGATTTCAGGTGTTTTATGAAGATAGCAAACAATCAGGTCATTATTTCTTTCTTTTAGACCGAAGGTATCGTTAAAGAAGTGATACTGAAAAAGAGCTGGAGTTCTCACTGAAACCTGGATTTTATTACCTGAGGGACAGGTGGCACTCACACTGTATACTGGTGGCATGTTATTGGCTCAGATTAATAAAATGGCAGATATATGAATTCTGTTCCTTTGACAGACTGAGAGAAAAGTCATTCAGGATAGAATTCCCCAAATAACATTCTTGTGGTTAGTAGAACTTGGAGCAACTTCTGTTTTCGCAACCACAGATGTAAATGACGATTTTAAAATGAGAGCAGGATAGGGGCGTCTGGGTGGCTCATTCAGTGGAGGGTCCACTCTTGATCTTGAATCAGGTCATGATCTCACGGTTCGTGGGTTGGAGCCCCACGTCAGGCTCTGTGCTGACAACACGGAGCCTGCTTGGGATTCTCTCTCTCCTGCTCTCTCTCTGCCCCTCCCCTGCTCATTCTCTCTCTCAAACTAAATTAATAAACTTTAAAAATAAATAAAGTAAAATAAGAACACGATAATTTTTTCAGGGAGGTAGTTACGTTCTAGCGTCTTGGTGGTCTCTGTTCAATTAAATCAATGTTGAGCGCCAAGCACAAGTACAGCGATAATTGATATAGCCATGTAGAATTTTAAAGTAGAAATAGTTAGTGGAATTCAATCTTTACCTGTATTTTGGCTGGGAAAATGTTAGAAGTTACTTAATTCATGTACCTCCCTTGGAAAGTAAATATTTTAATTTCTAGGTTTAAGCGATTGATTTCATGGCTCGTCCCTTTATACCAAGGGAGAAATTGTAATGATTTAAAAACACAAAATTGTTGGGGCATCTGGGTGGCTCAGTTGGGTTGAACGTCCGACTTTGGCTCAGGTCATATCATGGTTCATGAGTTCGAGCCCCACGTCAGGCTCTGTGATGACAGCTCAGAGCCTGGAGTCTGCTTTGGATTCTGTGTCTCCCTCTATCCCTCCCCAACTCGCACTCTGTCTCTCTTTCAAAAATAAATAAACATTAAAAAATTTTTAAAAATTGAGAAACTAAGAACACAAAATTGTACAACTGCCGGGGCATGCGTAGTCTC
The DNA here is from genome assembly GCF_028749965.1 of Puma concolor. Taxonomy (NCBI): domain Eukaryota; kingdom Metazoa; phylum Chordata; class Mammalia; order Carnivora; family Felidae; genus Puma; species Puma concolor. The sequence goes on along the minus strand of NC_141677.1, from coordinate 5,965,736 downwards.
AGGATCTCCGAGATGCTTTCCGCTGCAGGTAGGAGACCTCTTCTCAAATGGCATCAAGTTGTCTTACACAAGGGTATTTATTTTTTTAAATTTTTTTTTTTTTTTTTTTTTTTCAACGTTTATTTATTTTTGGGACAGAGAGAGACAGAGCATGAACGGGGGAGGGACAGAGAGAGAGGGAGACACAGAATCGGAAACAGGCTCCAGGCTCTGAGCCATCAGCCCAGAGCCTGACGCGGGGCTCGAACTCACGGACCGCGAGATCGTGACCTGGCTGAAGTCGGACGCTTAACCGACTGCGCCACCCAGGCGCCCCAACACAAGGGTATTTATTATCTCACGTAGGGACTTCTCAAGTAGGCTGTACCCCGGGGGTGGCAGGGCAGTGTCCCTGAAGTTCTCCGATTTAGATTTGGTCTCTGCAAAGTGTTCGTTTCCTGTACAGCTTGGCAGCAAGATGGCTGCCGTGGCCCAAGTCCCCGCTGATGTTCAGAGGAGGCTGTGATACGATTTCTTTCTTACACTTCTTTTTGAGGAGGAAGTGACTCTTTCCCAGGTGCTTTTCACCAAAGACGCTCTCATTTCTCAGTTGGGCCACATACATGCCAGGCATGTGGAATTGCCATGATTGGTCCCGACCATCTTTGGAGGTGGGAGTTAGGATCCACTTCCCCAGAGTACTGCGACGTAAGACAGTCAACTGAATAAAACCGGGGTTTCTTCTGAAAGGGAGAAAGGGATAAATGGATGTGGTGTAGGCAGACGTCAGTCATCTCGTGGGTAAGGAAGTAATGGCCCAGAGAAGACTTACGCTGTGGCAGTTACAAGCTTAGGGCCATTTTGTCTGGTACTGTTGTCCACACTGTTTATAACTTTTTTCCAGGACTACCCCCTCCCCGCAAAAAAAAAGAAAGTCATTTTGGTCATAGTGGACTTGCAAATGAAGAGAAACTTTACCCGAGTTTCTGAAGGTGAATGAAAGTGGCAACACCAAGCCATTTAATTTTATACTTCCTCAAGCAAAATAGGTCTGATGTCCCGTGAACCCGCCGCGGCCTGCACCTTCTTACAACTTTCCACAGAAGAGTTTTTAGTCATTTGGATGATTACTTGATTATAAGTTGTTCTTTTTACTCAACACCAGGAGGGACGATGCCTACTTTTTGCTTAGCGCTTGTCCTTGGTGGGTCATCGGACGTTCAGCAAAAGAACGAATGAATAAATCCTGAGATCTTCCAATCCCGTAACCATGTGATAAGTTGAAGCACTGTTGTGTGGTCCCATATGTGTGAACCGTTACACTTCTAGGTAACGTGTCAACATGGTCCTACATCCTGAAAGCGGGACTTATAAAAGACATGTAAAAATAACAGCATGAGACCCTCTGTGTCATAGGCCACTGGTGAGTGCCATCAAGTTTCTGGAAAGTCTATGTTGTTTTGAGACTTCCACATGAAAAGGCAGATTTGGGGCTGGGGATTGAAGGGAAGGAGGGACTCTGACAAGTGGAGAGGGGGAAATCCAATCCAGGAAGATGAACCAAGAGGGAAATCTTAGATTTATTTTAGGAACAAAAGGTAAATCTGTTTGATGAAGGTGTGTTGTCCCTGGGAATTAGAAAGAGATGCACTCAAGGAACTGGGAAGTGAGGGGGACCGTGGAGATCCTTCAGCTCAGGCTAAGCCATCAAACTATTTGGGAAACTATTGAAGCTTTCAGAGCAGGAGTCGGACATAAAGGAACCAGCGTTTACAAAGATTAAGTTGTAGGAGAGCTACATGTGTAGAATGGAACATGAGGGAGAAAAAGTAGTTACGGAGCAAAGTTGCCCAAGTGTAAATAAAGGTACAGAAAATAAAATGCAAGAAATTGGTATGAAGGGGAAGATGAGAAATTTTGAAGAAGGAGGACAGGACAAGACAGCCGGATACAGGGGCCTAGCTGGCCCCAAGCCAAGCTCCTCGGTGCTGAACCTTGAAGGCTAATGGGCTCATCATGTGAAATAGGAAAGTTCTCTTTTTCAAAGAAGACGAGGATCTGAGTTTACAGCCAGTGAAGCACTTACAGATGCCCAGCAGGCAGGCAGGGATGTGCAAATCAACTTCCAAATGAATGGTGCTCGTGCCGTAGGCTAGAGAGGAGGTGACTTCCAGGTGTAAGTCAAAGTCACATGAGAGTCGGAGATAGGCCGCATTTATCAAAACGCCTGGCGCAGACGTATCCCAATGTGTGTTTGTTGAATTGAGACGAAACTATTTCCCAGAATGCTTTGGGTTGGCAGTGATGGAAACCCAGCAGAAACTGACTGAGAGACTGAATTTATGGGCTCGTGTGGCAGAATAATCCAGAGACAGGCCTGGCTTTAGGCATGACTGGATCGATACGTTTACATGGTTAGGGATTTCTCTCTCTCTTTCAACTCAGCTTTGGTGTGTGTTAGCTTTTTCTCTCAGGTGGCTCTTGGATTCGATGGCACATCCTGCCAGCTGAGCCCCTCCTGCAGAAAGACAGCTCCTCTTTCCCATCAACTCCTGAGCTAAGCACTAGAATTCACTCTTCCTGGAAAGACAGAGAATATTCCATCATCCCTGAATCAACCGCTGTGATTCCGATAAACCCGGCCCATCCTTAGAATCATGGGTAATGTGACGTCCGCCAAAATACACTTAAACGAAACCTAAAAGGTGAGAGGGGAAGGATGTAGGTAAATTTAAAGAAAAACCTCATGCCTTTTGCCACAGGAGAGGAGTAAGGATGCCAGGCAGGTGAATATGGCAGGAGTCCGCTACAGGACTTAGGCTGGAATCGTAGACTGAAGGCTACGGCCGGGCCTGGAGGACACACGTTCCCAGGACAGAAGGAGGGCGGCCAGTGAAGGAGAAATGGAAGAATCAGCGGGGTAGGCTGAGCAGTGACCTTGAAGCACAGGTGGGAGCTAATCAGGCCCATTTCCTGATACACGACAAGGTGGAGGGCTTCACGGGACGCGGCTCCAAAATGGAATATTCCGCGGGATAAAACAGCAGGTGCCTGCTGTTTTCGGTAATTTAGAAATAGCAGCGAGACGTTCCGAAGTCCAGACACCGGAGTGAAAATGGCCCTTCTGACATCCTTACATCCTTTGTTACCAGATTGAAGGCACGTGACTCAGACATTGTAAGACGAAAGAACAGCCTACATAAGTGGTTTACCATACGGCTTCTGTGGCTCGGCGTTTTTACTGAGGTTTTCAAAGGAAAGCAGGGAGAGGACCGAGGCTGGCACCTAACCACCTGAAGCTTCAGTTTCCCTCTTGCCTTTCGATATTTCAAGGCCCCTCCCACTGTTTAGCTTCGGTCCAGCAGCAAACTGCCCTTGTCGGGTTGTCACCCTGGCCTCCACCTTCGGAAGTGCATTTTGCCTCCTCCCTCAGGCAGGCGTAAGGCCTGCCGCTGCTGAGTCAGCAAGGGACGGGGTCAGCACTCCTGCTTGGTGACCCACGTGGCCGCAGTTGGAGACGCTCTGTCGGCTCATCAGAGCTCTCCGACCTTCCCTGCCGTGTAGTAAGTGCTCAGCAAATGCATGTTAGTGTTAGTACTGCGACTGTTACAATGATTTATTTTTGTATTTATTCATTTATTAGCTCTTGATTCCAGTTTTTGTTTTTTGATTTTTTCTTTTTTCTTTATTTTTTAAAATATAATTTATTGTCAAGTTGGCCAACATTCAGAATAGGAGAGATCAAGGTTTTCCCAGACAAACAAAAACGGAAGGAGTTCATTACCAACTACAAGAGATCCTAAGGGGACTCTGTGAGTGGAATGTTCAAAGACAACAAAGGACCAGAGACATTACGATTGTTATTTAAAAAAATAAATAAATAAAACTCGGGCTCCTGGGTGGCTCAGTCGGTTGAGCGTCCAACTTCGGCTCAGGTCACGATCTCGCGATCTGTGAGTTCGAGCCCCACATCGGGCTCTGTGCTGACAGCTCGGAGCCTGGACTTGCTTCAGATTCTGTGTCTGCCTCTCTCTCTCTCTCTCTCTGCCCCTCCTTTCCTCGCTCTCTTTCTCTCAAAAATAAGTAAACATTAAAGAAAATTTAAAAACCCAAAACTCTACAGGCAGCAAAGGCAGCGATTGGCTCCTTACCCTGTGTAGGAATTACCCTCTTTTGTGAGTGCATCTCATACCCCAAGAGAGGGCCCGTGTCTTCGTTGTAAGCCGGGCCACTATTTCTTGAACTAAAAACCTCACACTTCACAGCTGTTTCCTTTTCGAATATTCTTTCTCACTTCTGCTTTCAGTGATTTCGGTGGTCTTCGCATGGATGCCACTCTTGGTGGTTTTAGAGCCATAGTTCCTGCCACCCCCCTCGTTTGTATGTTTGGCTTAGTTTTTACACACACCCGCGGACGGAGAGAGAGGATCGAAAGCTGCAAGGCTGCACAATATAGTATGTGTCTGGTTGTTAATGTGTTTCTGTGGACCCGTACACATATGTACATTCACACACACACACACCTGAGGCCGTCACACTTACTTAAGGCTGCGATGAGGTTGACATTGTGTCCTTAGCTCTTATTATCAAGAATGGTCATTTAGCAGATAGATCTCGGAGAGGCATTTTTTTTTTTTTGAAGCACACACTCACGACAGCTGTGATTTCCGTGTCCGTACCATGCGCTGAGGACCGAGCTAAGCGACTTACATGCAGTATCTGATTCCGTGTCACCGCGAAGGTAACCCTACGGGGGTGGGGTTTTCACTCCTTCATATGCGCGGTTGCTGAGGAGTGGAGGTGTCATTAGCGAGTGGCAGAGTCGGGACCCGCATGTAGGCGATTCTGCCTCCGGTGACTGAGCTCCTACCCACCGCCGGGGCTCCACCTGTCAGTTCTGGCGCTCCTCAGCTCCGTGGGCAACAGCTTTACACTTGTCTACACTTGAAACACTGTATGAGCCAAACCAAAGCAAAGCCACTATTAATCAAAGGCACCCCATAGCATGGTGACTACAGTTAATAGCACTGTCTTGCATGTTTGCAAGTTGCCGAGGGAGTAAATCTTGAAATTTCTCATTACGAGAAAAGAAATTACGTAACCGTGTGTGGTGATGGCGGTTAACCAGGCAAATCTGTGGCGATCATTTCTCAATACGCACAGTTGTCAGACCGTTAGGTTTTACACCTTAAACTAATAGAATGCCTATCAATTATACCTCAGTAAAGCAAAATAAAACGTTCTCCCTAGAATAAAAAGCACTTATTTTCATTGTTATTCTGAGTCAGTATCCTGGTGCTTGGCTATTGGAGGAGGAAATTGGTAAACATTTATAAGAAGGACTCTGCTGTACCAAATTACAGTTTTCTCCTTGTTGGAAATGTATCTGTATGATGTGTATTTTACTCTCCTGGACAGTGTTTTCATTCTGTGCCACAGTTTTTTGAAAGTGTTTTTGTTCTTTTGAGTTATACTGACATTTTCTGATAGTTTCTCTCTGGAATATTTGTTATTCTGGGTCTATATGTGTGTCTGGTCTGTTTCCACAGTAGAGTTAATGACTGGGAAATGCAGTATCTTTCAAAGCCTGCCTTGCGGAAATGCATGTGTGCAAATGCAGATTGCCCCAATTTTCTACTGAAATGTCCTTCTCTGCGGGGAATGTTACTTTCCAGGCTTTGTCTAGAAGAGATCCATTTTGTTCCTGGAGATGATTGAGATTAAGAGCAAATACCACGTCCAAAATCCATGTGTTGTGATTATACTTACCTATAGAGGTTCAGTGACCAAAGAAATTGTACGAATTTTTAAAAAAATGTTTAGGTAAGCCTTAGCCGTCAGAAAAACTAATTAGCTTGCTTTAAAAAAAAATGAATGTTTATTTTATTTTTGAGAGAGAGAAAGAATGACATGTGAGCAGGGAAGGGGCCGAGAGAGAGGGAGACACAGAATCCAAAGCAGGCTCCCTCCAGGCTTTGAGCTGTTAGCACAGAGCCCGACGCGGGGCTCGAACCCACAAACCATGAGATCGTGACCTGAGCCGAAAATGGATGCTTAACCCACCGAGCCACCCAGGCGCCCCAAATTAGCTGTCTTTTCCAAGGGAGAATATTTAGAAAGTAAATTCCAACAACTATCATAGTGTCTAAGACAAGAACACTTTGCGTCTGCTTCCTATTTGATAAGAACCGTGCTGTTCTTTCTCGAAACTCTGCAGTTTACAAAATATGTATAACTTAAACTGGCATATATAAGCAAGATGTGGCAAATGTTCCTCCGCAAATTTTCAAGGGATTGGAATATTTCCCAACTCTTTTCGACGGGAAGAAATAAAGTATTTTTCTTTTGGACTCCCAAAGGAGGATATTATTAAATACAAATGCAGAGTATTTTGAAATTGCTGAGCAGGCCACAATTTTGAAATGCTGCTTCTCAATCCAAAACTTTGGTATTGCTGGTTTTTTTTTTTTTTTTTTTCTCCCATGGGTCATCAGATATCACAGAGAAAGATTAAGGTGTTTTTTTTTTTCCTTTTCTTTTTCTTCTTTTTAACTTTCAGTAAATCAAATCTTGAAAAATTTGGCTTGCAACACTAAAGGATTCTGAAATATTCCTGGGACCTGAAATCAGATAACGTGCACTTCTCCAGATTAATTCTTTTTGGGGTATTGTGAAATGATTACAAGGAAAAAACACGCATCCTAGCCTTTTATCCTATTTTCTTTTCCAAAAATGAACCCAATGGTTGAAATTTGCGATAAAGAATAGGCTGGCAACAGTTTCCACTATAAACAATGTAACAACTGTTGAAACAAAGCCAGCCTTTACATAACCAAGAAGAACTCAGCACATGTCTGTTACCACGCCTGCCTCGGCTTATCTCTCTCATGCTGGGTGAAGTCCAACTTTTGTTTCCTTTGTTTGGGGTCCAATGCGAAGATTGTTTCAGGAACACTTCCTTGATAGCATGCATGGAATACAATAGCACCCAGTTTCTTTTAATTCCAGCTCTCCTCCTTTAAAGCCAGGGTTGAAAAGTTATATGGTAACGCACTTGGCAGAGGGAGTCCATGAATGAAGACAAGGCTTCATTGGCAAAACCCTTCATCAATTTAATGGGCTCAGCAGCTACCCAGATCCATCCAACGAAGGGTTGGCGGATGGACAGTCAAAGCCATTGTCGACAGAACATTCTATTTTTTTTGGAAAGAAAACAGAAATTCCTTTGTTATTGCTATTTATGAGGAATATCCTGACTTCTATATGCTAAGGGCAAATTCGATCCAAAAAATCATGTGAGGGGGGAAAACATCTGTGAGCCACATGTGACCTGAAGGCCACCAGTTGGTTACCTCTTGACTAAAGCGTGACACTATTTGACATCTTTATTGAATAATATTTATTGAGATGTTGGGTGTCTTCTCTGGCACGTGTCCTGATGTTTGTTAGTATTCTGATGCTCTGCTGGTCCTCTGCTCCTGAATCTTAGCATTTCCCTTCACTGTGTTCATTTTATCCCCAATTTGCAGATGGAAATCAGATTGGATTAGAAAGAGAGAGTTTGACATAGTGTAAGGCCCACATTTGGGTCCACAGTCTGGTTACTAACCTAGTGCTGGTGTCAGAGGGTCTATCTTCTTCCAGAAACAAAGTATTTTTCTTATATTCCACTTTCATATGTTTGTTTTCTGCCTAGTTTACTGTCCCTGAAACCCTTCCCAGAAACCAGATCTTTATAGGATTGGGCATTACATTGTGAAACTCGTTTAGGATTTAATGTGCATCTTTTGTCTCCAGGCCTGTAGTTTGGGCTCTACTATCTAAGGGCCTTCACTGAGGCCAGACTTAATCTTCACTGCTTCCTTCTAAAATTTTAATTGCTTTTCAAGACCTCCCTGTTTCCTTGTGATATCCCTGATACCAGTAACTTGCCTGCGTAAGTCTCTTCTGGATTCTGGTTGCATGTGCCCTGCTGGGTCTGCTCTCTTTAATTACAACTCTTTCTGCCTCCCTGGCATATGTGCTTCTTGGCTGTTGTAGTTGGCCAAACTTTGCTCCTTTTAGCCCTTCATGTCTGGCTGTTACATCAGGTAAAAACCTTTGGAGAGCAGTACTTTTGAAGCCGATTTATCATGGAAAAAAAAAAGGAGGAATGAAATTTTGCTATCTGTATGTATTCATACAATTCAAATGCACTTAGTCTTTCTTATCCAAAAGGTACTGTGTATTTGTCTTATATATATGACAAATATATATATATGTCAATATATATTAAATATATATATGAAATGCATATGAAATATATATATGAAATGTATATGAAATATACATATGTGAAATATGTATATTGGGAATAAGAGCTTCTCTACCTCCTCAAATAGGCTTATAATGACATATATATGTCTCTCTATATATAAAACATATGTAGATAACATATATATAACATACATAGGTAGCACACATGTAACATATATAGATAACATATATAAAGATTGGTAGTTATTTCATTAGTGTAGCCAACTGATACAAGAATTGATTTTGGGGGGCACCAAGGTGGCTCAGTTGGTGAAATGTCCGACTTCAGCTCAGGTCACCATCTCACAGTTTGTGGGTTCAAGCCCTGTATCGGGCTCTGTGCTGACAGCTCAGAGCCTGGAGCCTGCTTTGGATTCTGTGTCTCCCTCTCTCTCTGCCCCTCCTCCTGGTCATGCTCTGTCTCTTTCTCTCTCTCAAAAATAAATAAAACCTTTAAAAAAAATTTAAAAAGTCAGAATTGATTTTTTAATTCCTGTTGATCCATGAAAAAATAAATGCCAGTGCTGGTAGAATGAGTAAGGCACCAACCTATTAAAATCCTCTTGTGTGTGTGAAAGAAGAGATGTGGGGGTTACTGAAATGATTAAGGTATTACCTGTTAAAATCCCCTTCTAGAGCGTCACGTGTCTTTGGAATTATTCTCAAAGAATACAGTAACCCTCCCTGTATTATTATTTGGATCAGTGAGCTTGAACAACAGCCTTAAAGAGCTGAACTCTGATGTGGAAATTTCCTTTGAGAATCAGTTTCTAAATTCCAAATTCCAGAAAGCTCAAACTTATTTTCACGTGACCTCTGTCATACTTGCATGCTGATTCCTTTTGGTTTTGAGGAAAGAACGTTATCAATGGCTTATGCTATCCTTCTCCTGTCCCCTCTCTACCTGTCTGTGTGAGTTTGGGAAGGTGGGCAGCAAAGCACCCGGTGGCCTTGGACCCGGCCTATCTTCAGAACGTAAGTAAATCCTCCATGAAAGATACTTAAAGGTTGGATCCAATGTGTTGACTGAGTATGCTCCAGGCATTTTGAGTGCGGCAAGGTAGAAAAGAAATTGCGAGAAATGCTGATTATAGATTGAGTCTTTTATTAAGTATTGTGTCCTGTATGAGCCTATTTGAGAAGGTGGAGAAGCTCCTATTCCCAATGTATCCCAGTCTCAAAGAGGAGATGTAAATAAATGTCTAAACAATAATATGTGCATACATGGAAATGAAATGTGATGTATTGCTCTGGAACATGTGCTGAGATCACGTATGCATGGATGGCATTCTGTGGCAAACAGGTGCATGTTGGTAATTGGTTTGACTGTCCTTTATTTTCCTTATGTATAGAAATCGTTGAGAAGCCATGGCTTTTGGGTTTTGCTTCATAGGAAGCTGATGTTTAATGATGTTCATAGGGAGCTGATGCTTCATGGGGAATATGGCGTGCCGGAAGGGTGGGATTTTGAGGGAGAATTGGTTACGTGGAAATGTGATTCTTTGAAAAATCAAGAGAGCACCAGACTTGACACATTTTGAGTAGTATCTTCACTTTAACACCTTGGAAGCTTCTCTTCTTAATTCAGCAGACTTTCATGAACAGTTTTGCATTTGTTAGGAAATTGCCCTTTTAAGACCTATGTATGTTTAAACTTATTTTCAGTTGTAGCAAGTATTAAGCCTTCCCAGATAAATCTGATCTTCAAGCAGCGTAACAGGTACCGGATGGTGGGGTGGTTCAGTCAGTTGAGTGTCTGACCTCAGCTTAGCTTGGGATCTCACAGCTCCTGAGTTTGAGCCCTGCGTTGGGCTTGGGGCTGTCAGCACAGAGCCCACTTTGGATCCTCTGTCCCCCGCTCTCTCTTCCCCTCCCCCTCCAAAAAAAAAAAAGAAGAAGAAACATTTATTAAAAAAAAAGAGGTGTTGGATATCAGTGCTGAAAGATAAATAGTAATACATGTGGCATAGTTAAAAAAAAAAAACATGCAGTTTTCAGGTAATGAGGCTGATTTTCTTGCATAACCAGTAATAGAATTTGGCATGCAATTAAAGAATTTCAAACATATTTTGGGAAACATCAATATCAATGAATAAGTACAAGTGTTTCCAAGGTAATTTTTTTTAGGAAATATTTATTCGGGTATATAAGGTTGTTGGTTTTCTTTCAATTTCTTAGTTGTACTTACTAGAGAGTAAAGTAGCAAGAAGGTATATCTAAGTCAAAACAAAGTAACATAAAAATAGTGATAGGGTTGCCAGACAAAATACTGGATGCCAGGTTAAATTTGAATTTCAGATAACAAATACATTTTTTAGTATAAATTTGTTCTATGCAATAGTTGGACCTACTTCTACTAAAAATTATTTGCTGTTTACCTGAAATTCAAATGTAACTGGGAGACCCATATTGTGTTGGGAGACCCATATTGTGTTTTAAGTGTTTATTTATTTATTTTGAGAGAGACAGAGTATGAGTGGGGGAGGGGCAGAGGGAGAGGGAGAGAGAGAGAATCCCAAGCAGCCTCCACTCTCAGCACAGAGCCCAACGTGGGGCTCGATTGGCTCGATCCCACGACCAGGATATCATGGCCTGAGCTGAAATCAAGAGTCGGACTCTTAACCAGCTGAACCACCCAGGTGCCCCAAGACCTATATTTTTATTTGCTGAGTCTGATGATCTTAAAAGCTGGTCAGTTTTTTTTTTTTTTTTCTTTCAATGGGCAGACACATTTGAAGTACCTTCTTTGTGACAATTTAGCCCCATATCTTGTGGAAGTTATAGACTACTTGTTGTCCTCAGAGAGTCTGCCCTCTAGCAGAGGAGCTAAGAGATACGAAGATAATCCTATTTCAAGGGAAACAAATTCTCTAAGAAAGATACAGTGACAGTTCAAAGAATAAAGGGGTCACTTCCTGTGGAAAGCAGGGAAGGGACACTTGAGTCAATATTGAGTTTGGCCAGAAAGGATTGATGTTGTTTTGCTCACTTGGAGATGGGGAAGGGATCGTACCTTCTAGACCAGAGAACAAGCGCTACGGAAAGCATTAACTTGGCGAAGTTTTGGGTGTATGGGAGGGATTATGGTTTGGTTAGAGCAGTGGTTCTCAAACTTTAGCCTGCAGAATCATCGAGAGGGCTTGTCAAAACACAGCTCCCTGGGTCCTGCCCACGGAGTCGCTGGGTCCTGTCCACGGAGTTGCTGGCTCTGTAGGTCATTGTAGGCAGAGAATTTGCCCGTGTAACAGGTTCCCAGGTGATTGGGACGCTGCTGGCAACCACACTCGGGGATCACGCACTAGTGTCCACCTATGGGTGGCTGGTGGAGAATGAGGTTGGAAATGTAGTCAGGGCCCTGACGGCATTTGCTGGCACGCTCTGGAGCCTGGATGTTGTTTGATAGACAGTAGGGAGCCATTGAAGACTGGTGAGCCCGGTGACATATCCGATTGTTCTTTAGGAAGATTTACCTGGTGGCCGCGTGTGGCTTTGGCTGAAAGGGACATCAGATGACAGAGACGCAAAGATAGTGAAGTTGTTGCTAGTTATGTTGTTTACAAGAGACTAGAAATGACCTAAATGTCCATCAACAGATGAATGGAGTCACTGGCACGTGTGTATGTGTATATAAATGGAATATTATTTGGCCACGAAAAAGAAGGGCATCTTGCCACTCGCGACAGTATGGTTGCCCCTGGAGGGCGTTATGCTAAGCGAAGTGAGTCAGAGAAAGACAAATATTGTGTGATATTACTTATATGTGAAATCTACAAAACAAACAAAAAATTGGAACTTGTGAAAATAGTACATTGGTGGATGCCAAGGACTGGGGGTGAGGTGTTCTTAAGTTTCTTTATTTAGAGAGAGCCAGAGTGCTAGAGAGGAGGGGCAGAGAGAGAGAAAGACAGACAGACAGACAGACAGAGAATCCCAAGCGGGCTTTGAGCTGCTGATGCGGAGCTCTATCCCACAAGCAGAGATCATGACTGAGCCGAAATGAGTTGGACTCTTAACCGAGTGAACCACTCAGGTGCCCCTGGAGGGGTGGGAGAAATGGGTGATGATGGTCAAATGGTCAAGGGTACACACTTCCCGTTATAAGGTGAATAGGTTCTGGGGGACCTGAGGGACAGCACTGTTGACCATGGACAGCAGCCCTGAACTGTGTACTTGAAGGTTGCTATGAGAGTCGATCTTAAATGTTCTCACCATACAGAAAAAAAAAAAAAACAAAAACCAAAAACCAGTAATTGTGTAAGGTAGTAGATGGGTTAATTAGCCTTATTATGGGAATCATTTGGCAATATATGTGTCTATCATGTAACCATACACACTTCCACAATGTTGTATCCCAAATATATGTAAAAAAAAATGGAAAACAGAAAAAAATAGGTACTACGTGAAATTTTGGAAAAAATCAAATTTAATCTGATTGAGGTTTTCAAATTGAATAATCAGCTTTTGCCTGTTGAGTTAAAACAGCTTTCCCATGAAAAAGTAAGCCGTTAAAGTAGGGGCTGGTGTTTATTGCAAGAGTGGATTACTTACGGGCACCCCGAGAGGTCAGGGCGTAAAGCTGCACGGGACATTTGACAGGCGTGCACCGTAGCACCACACGTCGTATCGTTGGCGTCCCGTTTCAATTCATGAGGAATGCTTCCTGGACCGTTAAGACCTTTTCTCCGCGGGCAGTTTTATTTTCTCTACCGAATGACTTCTTTCACTCCTGGTTAGCCGTCACATTTCCTGTGGGCCTGTGTTTTCCAGACGCTGTGACAGGATCTGGTTTAGAGATATAAACAAAGTTAAAAGAAGGCCTTTTCTCGAGATAACGTTGAAATTAGCCAGCAACTGTATGGAAGGTGGCTGTTGACGAATGCCTAATAATTCTGCTGAGAATCAGCACTGTCGCTGTTAGCATGGCACTTACTGCCTAACTTTCACCCTGGATCTAAGTAAATTTTAATCAGGTTTTTTTAAAAGTATAAAAATGGCATGTTTGATGCTGAAAATTTTGGGAAAGTCCTGAAAAATATAAAGAAAAGCGTGACAATCACATACAATTACATAATCTCACCAACCAGAGGAACACATAGCATTTAGGTGTATATTCCTTCATACAGTATATCCTGTTTTGTAACCTGACTTTTCTGTTAGTAATATATGTATTTTCTCGTGCCAGTAGCTGTTGTAAAATAGAATTTTTATTAGCTAATAGCCATCACGTAAAAATACCACAATTTGGGCGCCTGGGTGGCTCAGTTGCTTAAGCATCCAACTTCAGCTCAGATCATGATCTCGCAGTTTGCGAGTTTGAGCCCCGCATCGGGCTCTTTGCTGGCAGCTCAGAGCCTGGAGTCTGCTTCGGATTCTGTGTCTCCCTTTTTCTCTGCCCCTCCCCAGCTTGCACTCTGTCTCTCTCTCTCTCTCTCTCTCAAAAAGAAAAAAACATTAAAAAAATACAAAAACATCACAATTTTACTCCATATTTAAAAATATTAAGTCACTTCCAATTTTCACTGTTAAAGTATTTCTACAATGCACATCTTTATATCTGAATTTTTGTGCTTATCCTTAGCAATTTATTTCCTTTGGATTGCTATATATATACACTAAGCTATCTTACTATGAAGGGAATCCAATGCTACCTTTATTAAGACAATGCATAATTTAAAGTTAGATACAGCATTTAAATGCATAGTTTCAATGAGGGCTCCACAATAAATGTTCCTTTGCAGGTAGAAAACCATAGAGGGGGCACCTGGTTGGCTCAGTCAGTTAAGTACCGATTCTTGATTTCGGCTCTGGTCATCTCTCAAGATTTGTGAGCTCGAACCCCACGTTGGGCTCTGGGCTGACAGAGTGGAGCCTGCTTGACATTCTCTCGCTCCTTCTCTCTCTGCTCCTCCCCTGCTCTGTGTCTCTCGAAATAAATAAATTAACTTTTTGAAAAATTCTTAAAAATAATAGAGGCTGCTCCTAGCTGGAGGTGAAGGAGCACAGTATTTAGAGTGTCAATTGTGTTAAGAACATACCCTTAGAACACATCCTTAGATACTTCAGGCGAGGTATCCAGGTTTTTCAGTTATTCCATGGGAATTCACTGTTATTGATAATGAATGATACAGAGTGGGAGACTAATTTTATAGTATCGATATACCATTGTAACTAGATTTATAAAGTGTATTCATACTTTACAGTGTATTAAATGGACAGAGGTTGTGATTGAAGTGTTTGGGGATGGCTAAAATACTGATCAGAAACATAATCATCGGCAAAATTAGTATACTAACGCATACAGTGCAAATTATCATGACCACAAGGCTCTGCTCAGTCATTTTGGAAGCCTGGAGGGAAATTTGGGGGAAGATCATATAAATTTCTAACATGTTTTGATATTTTAGGTCTTCAGATACCTTACTACAGTGAAGATGTATACAGTTTTTATAACCAGGTTTATAGAACTTCCAAACCATTTACTGAAGTCAAGTTCATGACTTGAATCAGAAGTTACTCCTGGGATCCCCCAACAGTTTGGATGCCGTGAGCAGATCGGAAGGATTCATGCAGTCAGTCCTTAAATCTTTCTTCTGGCGTTGGCCATGACCCATGAGCTCACAGTGCCCTGCAGGGATCCCATCCCAGGCTTAAGCTGCCGGGAGCTCTCCACTCCCTGGGGGTGCTGGAGCCTTGGGAAAATCCAAATCTGCCTCTTTTGAGGGAAAAGGTCAAGGCATACGGACTAGAAAGCCTCAAGTAACAGCAAAATGTGGCATTTCTGTAATTCTACCGAATGTCACAAAATACTCGGGCAAAAAAAGGAGCATTCTAGTCACTACTTAGAAATGAGAATTTTGGCTTTTAAAAGATTTCAGAGGTCCTCCTCCTTCACCTTGTCATTTTGTCGGTGAGAAATTGAAGTCTAGAGGCAAGGGACTCATTCACAGCCACCACGGTAGTTCCCGATGGGACTGAGCTGAGGAGCTCAGTGTCCTATGTGCCTCTTCATATGCCATCGAGGGGATCACTGCACTTTTAAGAAATGTCTGCAGTAGGGAGTAAAGCTATATATGACTGTGGATGGTGGGAGGAGTAGAAATGTTAGTCTAGTACTTACTTTTTTAGTCAAGCAACAATGCGATTTTTTTCTTGAATCCTTTTGACCTCAGCCGTCTTTTAAATTCTTTCCTTGCCACAGGTGTTTGGTTCCATGTCTTTGATTCCCCCTGCCGCCCCCAACCATGGATAAAGAGCTCTGATTGGATAATGAAGTCCAAGGAGAGATTGGATGTGCTGGCAGAAAATCTCTTTGTAACCAACTTTGGGGAGCATTTTCATCCTTGAAGTGAGATGTGCTCGTACTCGTGATATCACGGATGCGGGGTATTTTGCCTGCATACTGAGCCTTGCCAGTAGCGATGAACTTTAACTGGGCTTTTCAGATCTAGATGGCTTTCCCTTTCATAGAATTTTTTTTTTAAGATTTTAAACCTGTGGTCTAATTAGGAAAGTTCACATACTAATTTCCATTGTTCTGTTGCGTAGGTACTCTCAGCGGTCTGGGTTAGCCAGAGGTTCCTTTTTGTTGTAGGGGCTATAAATAAATGCACTCGGTCAAAAGTAAAAGAAAGCAAAGTTAAGAAGCGAACAGGACCAGTGGCCAAAGCTTCGTGTGGTAGGACCCCCCACTCTCTTGCCCAGCCCAGCGCGCAGTGGGGCAGCGTGGGTCCGGACACCTGCCCCAGTCCTGGCGGCTTCTGTGGGACCTCTCTGTACCTTGACTAGATGGACTTGTCATGAATGCCTCCCCGGGGATTCCAATGAGGACCGCTGAGGTCAGGCAGGGTCCTTGTGTAGGCACACTGGAATTAATAGTGATAATAATTAATAATAGTATCCATAATAATGTTAATAATAATTAGTAGTGATGCCCTCGTGTTTTGCTTTGGAACCCTAAGTTCGCCTTAGTTTAAACTACAAGCACTTGTATCAGAATTAGCCTGGACTGTAGGGATAGCCGGGCAGGAAGCACACAGCTGCCTCTCACCTTACTCTTGACAGACATAAAGCTGAACTTACATATTTTTTGACTTTTCACCAAGTGTCTTTGCCTCTGTGTCCCTAGGCTTGGAGCCTTACCAAGCATTGAGGATGTGCATGTGGAGTTTGAAAAGGAATTGCAGGGAATCCCACTGCGTTTCTTGCTGTTGCTGGTCCAAACTGATACGCACGACCATTAAAATCAAAAGCTGCAAGCCAGCAGCTCGTAGACCAAAATGTGCTTGATGTCCAGCGCAGTAACATGGAACTAGTTGTCCATGTTTGAACATTTGGGCATCTCACATAAAAGTGTAGATTTCTGGGGGGCCTGGGTGGCTCATTCGGTTAAGCATCCAACTCTTGGTTTCGGCTCAGGTCATGATCTCATGGTCATGAGGTCGAGCCCCACATGAGGCTCCGGGCTAGACGTGGCGCCTTCTTGGGATTCTCCCTCTCCCTCTCTCTCTGCCCCTCCCACTGCTCATGCTCTCACTCGCTCTCTCTTGCGCGCGCTCTCTCTCTCTCTCACTCTAAAAAAAGTGTAGATTTCTGACTTCTAAAATGTAGAAGGCATAGCAACCCCAAGCCTACGCGTATGCACTTTTATACGCCACATTTCTCTCTCTGCTTTGCTTCACATATTTATACTTCTTACCTTATCCCCCAGGCACTTGAACTCCAGATTGAAATAACAGTTTCCCATGTGGACAGCCTGAGGCATGTGGGCATGTCAGAGCCGCGTTCAGTCCCAGCTATCTGCTTTGAGCTGTGGCGGTCCCATCTATTAACAGGGAAGGTCTCTTCCTGAATTTGTCGTGAATTCTAAATAAAAGAGCATACGTGCCAAGCCCAAATCTATGTCCTCCTCGTATTTGTTGCTCGGGAAAGAACTGGTTATCCTTCCACCTTCCTTGTCTTATAAATCATGTTTTCTCACCATTTACGGTGAAAGGAGAGTATGTGCTAGTCTTATCTTTACAGATTTGCAACCTCAAAGCAATCACCACTTTCAATGGTAATGTGCCATCCTTGGGAGCTGTTTGCTGCCTTCACCTTTCCTAGATGTCCCGTGGGCTTCTGAGACTTGTTAACAGGGATGATACCACTTTATCATCGCTTTCGTGTCATTGTGACTTTGATTTGGATGTCCACTGAAGTTTGGTTAACACACACACTAACGATATTGCCCTGCAGTGAGAATTAAGAGAATAAAGTAATAATCATTCTAACTGTATTTGAAACACCGTGTCTCCTAGTCTTTCTCTTTGAACCTCGGTTTCCCCAGCCTTTCAATTGGGCTAACGACCTTTTGCCACATGGTAGTTAGAACCATAGTCAGAGCAACAAGAAATAAATGCCAAAAGCATGCGTGATTAACTCTGTAGAAGATGATTTCTCGTTCACGGGAGAGTATTAAGTGTTTGAACAGATGACAGATGACAGGACGGCCCTCTTCCTCGCAGGGGCTGATGTCAACCTGAACTCACACCTTAAGAGGTAAAAAAAATCTAGCTCCCGTGCCTGATGGGAAACACGATGGAGACAGATGATGTGAAAGGTTATTATAGGACAAGTGTGGAAGGGCTGCACTTGGCCCCACTCACGTCTGGCTGCACCTGATGGCAAAGGGGTCTGGGCAGGACAGTCTATCTCCATGGTTGAGGGAGCAAAACCTTCTGGTGGACAGCTGACTGTCTGTGCCACAACCAGCAAGGCTGTGGGTTAAGAGACCCCCCACCCCCCACCCCCGCCCCCAGACAGTGTTCGCCATGACACTTGTATCTCAGAGGCTCTCAGCAAGTGGTTGCTGCTCTTGTTTTGCTGCTGTGGCATCATCATTTGTCATTGTTAGGGCCCAGAATGCAATTGACAAGTCATGGCATGCCTTAGACTCTCTGAAAGTAGGATTGAAATTGAATTCTGGAGTCAGCATCCCGGAAGCTGAGGTTACCTCAGAGTAGAAGAGGGGAAATTCTGACCCTTACTCATCACAGGGCCACATTCGTCAAGGGGGTCTGTGTTTTATTTCTGCATTATTAAGTTGCCTTTATTGTCTATTGTCCTCTTACTCAGCTCTCAGTCCTTACATTTTGTTATTTGAATTTCATAGGTAGTTTAAGATTCATGATAAAAGCCATTCTATGAAAACTATCTCCATGACGCCAGTATATTGGCAAACCACCTTTCTTTCACTAATAATCTCTTTCCATTAAACACATTTCAGTGGAGAACAATGGATTTTCTAGTTTTGCTTTTGGAAAATACCTGCAAATATAGTTTAGTGATGTGTCTCCTTGTAGTATGATGAGTGGAACGCGAAGGGAGTGAATTGAAGCCTTTAAATGAAGATTTAATTTAAGCCTTGCAATTCACCCAATTTGAAGGCTCATGAGCTTGAGTTTGAAAATCGGTGAAAATGTTATAATGGATTTGAAATATTGAAGTGATTCAAATACCTTTATTTTCAAATGAAATTCCATTTAAGTATATAATTCCAGTTTTTACGTTCTTGTCTATATCCATATTGCACTTGATGAGCACATAAATATAAGCTGCTGTGCCAGGAACGGGGGCGCCAGGTGAGACACAGAGAAAGGTACATTCTCCCTCCACTGAGTCAGAGAAAGAAATTTCCAAACACAACCCACAGTGACAAATGCCCTGAAATAGACTTATTCCCTAACGCTCTAGGAGAGGGGCTTAGCTGACCTACCTTAGGTTGGTTGGGATGTGTTAGGAAAGGCTCCTTGGAGCTAAGGAAAAGGCAAGTAAAGATGATTCAGGTAAGGAAATAAAGGAGTATTGTAGGCAGAGGAAATAGCATGTGCAAAGGTACTGAGGTAAGAGAAAATACTGGAAGCATGGAAGGTAGTTTAAATTGTCTGACGCCATGTCATGTAAGGTGCCCCTCGGGGAGGCGAAGGGGAACAGGGACAAGAGATGACCATGCAGAAATAGGTATGGGCCAGATTATCCTGATGAGGTCGTATTAATTAGACAGCAGAATTTGAGCTTTATCTTGAGGGAAGCAGGAAGCTTCTGAAGGAGTGGTGCTCAACCCCGGCGATTCATTAGACTCCTGTGAAACTTGCTAAGTGCTCTCCCTGTCTGAACCCAACCTCAGACTAATTAAATCAGAAAACCTCAGAACGGTGCCCGGGGATTAGTATTTTTAAAACTCTCCCCAGATGATCCTAATGTACAGCCAGCTGAGAACCACTCTTCTCGATGTTTTTAAGCAGCGCGTACGGCAACAGAATGCCACCGCTTTGAACCAGAAGTTCACAAAGCTGAAGTGACACGAGCCTGCAGACCTGTCATGCTTTGGCGTCGGAAGAGAAAGAAAGGAAAACAGTGATGAGCATGGTGCTTGGGTTTCTAGCTCCCAACTATGGCGTAGATGCTGGTTAAAGTCAGCAAAATGGAAACACAGCCACCCTGTGATTTAATGAGGAAGGCAAGTCTGACACATGTCCAGGAGGCTATTAGATTGACATGTCTGAAACTCAAGAGAGATTTGGGGCTGCATATATAGATACGGGAATTACAAGCACATCATGGGAACTGAATGCATGGGAATAAAAAAAAAAAGCTAGGGAGCTTGTGGTATGAGCGTTGGCCAGGTTGTTGAGCCCTAAAGCTCACCAACGTTTCAGATCCAAGGAGACCAGAAAGAACCCATGCAGGAGACCAACCAAGGGTCAAACTGAAGATGGCATGAACTATCTCCTTGAATGCTGCCGATGGGAGTTTATAGTTTGTTTTTGTTCAACTGGAGACCTTTGGAATAATTACAGAATTGTTCAAAAGCAAAATGCATTTGAAACTGCACATCTTTCACGCTAGTTTCTATTGTTCCAGCAAACATTTCCCGACGGAGACGGCTTTCACGTGTCGTAAGTTTCATTTGCTTCCACTCAGGTTTTGCGCGTGTGAAGCACTTTTGTTTTACAAACAATGCAAAAAGGTAAATCCCCTGGTACCCATCTGGGTGACTAAGCCATTAAATCCAAGAATTTCTAGCTTTATTTTTTTCTTAGGCTGCATTTTAAGGATAGATGCCCCAGCCCTCTTAGCGAGAAGAAAACACAAAGTCCTTTTAGTTGAAAACGGCCGGGATTACGTAGTGTCTCCTGCGCGGTTCCCCATTGTCCATCTCCCTGCCCCCTGAGAAAATGCAAACAAAAATCTCGACCTTCTTGAACCGTCATCGCTGCCGCTTTTAGGAGCTATTATTAGCAAACAAGCCACCAGACAAAAACAGAGAACTTCAAAAGTTGAGGAAACATAGGCACTATTCGAAGCAAAACTCCCTTTGGGGAGATAGATTCCTGGGCCAGGCTTTCCTGCCATGAGATGAAAATAGCCTCCTAGATCTGTGGAAATCTCTTCCCCAGAAGGTAAAAACCAGTCCTTCCCTTTGGTTAACATGGCCTGCAATTTTACCAACTACGTAATTGCTTTCAGGGAGCAGGCACGCAGTTTGAGAACAGCAAAGCCTTCGTAAGGGTCCTAGAACCGATGGACCTGTGTGTTTGCTGATGCGCTTATGAGTCAGTTTGCTGTTCTCCTAAGCTCTGGCCAAGATGAGTGGCAGTGAGGCAGAGAGTATGTAAGGAAGTAAGTAAGAGAGTGGTAGTTTGAGGCCGTCGAGCATCAGGGTGTTGGGGCTAGATGGTGGGTGCCTCAGCAGGACGATGGCGGAACACCTTAGACCTCAATGTACAGAGAGCCTTGGGAAGTCTGGACACTGTCCATAAGCAGGGATGAACTTACACCAAGAATAATCCAGGTTCTTCACATTGTGCCTGTGAGAAACCAGTTCAATAAGACCACACTGTAAGACAAGTTCACCCTGGACCATCCGCTCAAGACCCCAACCCAAAGGTTGGGTTAGGCCCAAACCCAATGTCATTATTAATATTAACAGACGTACAGCTTCAGTAAGTATGCTGAGCCTGCATCTAACTTATTCTGTACACGTGTCTCAGTAAGAAAATGAAATCTTGATTCCAACTACACCAGGGAGCAAGATACCAGCAGAAATTTTCGAATTGCTCACATTAAATCAAGAGCTATGAAATAAAAACTAGTAAGACGTATATTAATTCACACATTTTTTTTTTGTAAAGAAATACCTGAAAACATCAACAACAACAACAACAGCAAAAACGTGTTATGGCCTGCAAAGGGAATCGGCGTTTATTTTATTCCAGGCCCTAGACGCGTTAGTCCCCCAACAACCACATCATAAAGACATTATTATTAGACCCGGTTTTACCTACTAGGAAGCTGGACTGCAGGTTAAATATTTAGTCCAAGAGCACAGAGCGGGTACCTGGTGCATCCAGGGCTAAAACTCAGTTTTGACTCTCCTCGAACATTGATGTACGAATTATTAAAATAGGTTTGGTGTCTTTTGCAAATGTATTTCAGAATCGTTCTTTCTAATATGTTATCAGTGCCTTGTATTTGTTAATTATTGAGACGTGTTTGAAGACCCTTCCTACCAAAAAAAAATTATAATATCATGCTTATGGGTTTTCTAAAGGCTGTATCCTCACTGCCAACTTGGAAGCAAAAGTGCGAATCAGTGCCTTATTTCTGTCCCAAGGATTTCATAAGTAAATGCTGGTTTATTATGTTTCTATCTGCAGACTTCTTGCCACAGAACCACGTTTATAGAAGATGAGATTTTAACAAGATCTTTTTGGTATTTTTTTTTTTTTTTGTAGCCTTGCAGTTGGATATCTGATATGGACAAAACGATGTGTTAAATTTTGTTTCGTGTGGGCTTAAGAAACCTTGTCTTATTAAACCTTTACTAAGTTACCATTACACTGAACAATGAGCTTCTAGTTGAATGATGTGTTCTTTGAATAAATGCTTTCCCTGCATTCTAGAAAATCATTAGTCTTTTAGCACAAAAAGCAGCAAGTAGAATTTGTGTAGTATGTCTTCTTAGGTTTGACTCTGTCTTCTGTTCCTGTTCTTTTGTAGTGAAGTCAGACATTCCCTCAGCCTTCATGAATGCTGATTTGATGAGTTCTGTTTGCATATTCTGTTCAGGACCTTGGGGGAGGCGCCTTTTCCCTAAGAAGGCATCTTATCACCAATAGGTAGGGGCAACAGGACCTATCAGCATGGTATATTTTGGTTCCAACAAGAGAAGTTAAGGTGTGGCTGTCATGGGATGGCTCGATTCTGCCCTGCATCGAATGAGACCCAGAGGCACCAAAGACGGAAAGACCCAGAAGGGAGGAGAGAGGTGAGGCTGCAGGTGGCTGTGTGCATGACCAAGGAAGAAGGGGCAGGGCACTAATTTGCACGGTGGGGTAACCGGCACTGGCAGCTCCAACCGAGGAACACCCAAGGGCTGAGGCATGGGATGCACAGAAGTGGGGAGCTCGGAAACCCCTCAGCTGGAATTTGAAACTGGCAGGAACCATTCAGGGACCGACAAGCAGTCAAAGCGGGTTCTGGGGTATTGTAGCAGAGAGGAGGGGGACCCCCAGCCCCCTGAGATGTCAGAGGGCCTGAGCAAAAGGGCTGAATGCGAAAGGAGCTTTTGTCTGAGGGGCTTGTGGGGCTGGGGACCGCGATCAGTCTTTCGAAGGGATCCTTCGACATTCACAAAAACATGCATTTGCTGGCAAAGGCAAGGAACACAGAATGGACAGTTATGTATGATTTCCCCCTCGGAATGTCTGCGACTATGCATCGTCCTCCTTGCTTCTTTTCTATTTTTTCATAACTTTTCACCACCTCTCCTTTTGTTTGCGCTCCTTTGGAAAATCTTAAGTGTGTGGATCTGAATCTCCTCCGATTGCGTCTCTTTCTTGCTTTTTCCCCATTTGGCTCTGTTTCCACTCTTTGGCTTATTTGTAGGTTCGTTTCTGAGAGCTAAGACGGTGGGACTCAGTTTGGTAAGACGCACGCAGAGGCTCAAAGCGTCACGCTTCTAATCTGGGCAAAGGACAAGGGCTCTCCCATTGCCCTGGATGCAGTGTAGGAAGTGTCACGGGGAGGGAAGGGATGGGGGTCGAAAACAGGTGGCTGCGGGGCCAGTCCTCCCAGATGCAGTTCTTTTATTTCACAAGCATGTGCTGAGCACCTTCTGTGAGCCTGGTACCTGGGGCCCGTGATACAGTGGTGCTTGGGACAAAGTTGTCCCAATGGAGCTTGTATCGTTAGGGAGGAAGAGTCAGTAAAGGTTATAAACAATGTAACACTCCAAGTAAGTCATAATGCAATTTCAGGAAATAATGCTTATGAATAAAAATGAAGGCGGGGCTCAGGCGTGGCAGGTGCAGAGTGTGGGTGGTGGTTTTAGATCCCGTGGTCAGACAAGGGCTCTCAGAAGGTGACACCAAGATGGGGGTCTCTGATGTGTTTTCAAAACCCGAAAGGGAATAGACTCTTCAGGTGACCACCGTCCCCCCATAATTTGCTTTCCCCCAGCAAGGATTGGTGTTCTTGACCCACAGCAGATGATCTGGCGTGAGTGGAGAATTGATCATTTGTTCCCTTATAAACTTGGCCTGTTGGAAACTACAGGAGCACATTAATCTGTCCATAGTCGTAGGAATAACTACATTTTTTCAGAATATCGTAGCAAAGGCTCAAGCTTGAACAAAGGGCGATGGTCGTTTTCCATGCAAAGACCCGGATAGACCTTTGCGGCCTATTAAGAAAAATTACTGTTTTGACATTATATTCATGCTGGGAGACCCTATTACACATATTTATGTAGTTTTATACAGTCTTGCTTCTTTTATTTTCTCTCTTTCCTTCCTTTCTCTCTCTCCCTCCTCCCCCTTTCTTTCACCCTCCTTCCTTCCTTCCTTCCTTCCTTCCTCCCTCCCTCCCTCCCTCCCTCCCTCCCTTCCTTCCTTCCTTCCTTCCTTCCTTCCTTCCTTCCTCCCTTCCTCCCTCCCCTTCCTTCCTTCCTCCCTTCCTTCCTTCCTCCCCTCCCTCCCTTCCTTCCTTCCTTCCTTCCTTCCTTCCTTCCTTCCTTCCTTCCTTCCTTCCTTCCTTCCTTCTTCCCTCCCTCCCTCCCTCCCTCCTTTCTCTCTCTTTCTTCTTGTTCCACACTCTTGATAAGATCTGGATTCCATCATTCATTCACACACTGAGTATCCCCTAAAGGCCGCTATTGTGGCCTCAGTCTGAGGTCCTTGATTGGCTCCTGAGAATCTTGTGAATTTTGCTGAAATAATTTGAGAGGATGCCTCTGTATGCACACACATCCGGTGGTAGAATCCATAGCTTTCAACAACTTCTTCCCAGAGCTCACCAATGCTGTTGGTTATGCGTCCACCTCCCGGGCTCATACTGGGGCAGATGCTGGGAAGGGAGCTATGGACAGTTCAGAGGAGGGTTTTGCTCGTGTGGGACATAAATCCTAGGAGGGCGAGGAGAGGGAAGGAGTTGATTCAGGTTAAGAAACAAACAGAAAATGAACAATTCATTTCAGATAACGATTAAGTCTCTAAAGAGAATATCCTAGATGGCACCACCGTATGGAAGATGGTCAGGGAGAACTTTCCTGCAGTCACTTGAACCGAGATTTGAATTTTTTTTTTTTTTTCAACGTTTATTTATTTTTGGGACAGAGAGAGACAGAGCATGAACGGGGGAGGGGCAGAGAGAGAGGGAGACACAGAATCGGAAACAGGCTCCAGGCTCTGAGCCATCAGCCCAGAGCCTGACGGCCTGATGCGGGGCTCGAACTCCCGGACCGCGAGATCGTGACCTGGCTGAAGTCGGACGCTCAACCGACTGCGCCACCCAGGCGCCCCACTTGAACCGAGATTTGAAGGAGAACAGGGTCATTTAAAAAGCCTGAGCCAGGCCGAGATAACAGATATAGCTAAACGCTCCTCCTCAGTTGTTGAACTAAGAGGTTTTATCACGCATTTTCTCATCTCTGGGCCTCTTATTTTTGTAATTATTGTTAAGTACTTTAAAAAGTCATACTGTCACTTTTCAAGATGTGTTCTTAACCCTTAGAGCATGAAGGAATTGGGCTAGCTGATATCTGTAACGTTAAGCTTAAAAATTAAAGAATTCTCGGGTGCCTGGGTGGCTCAGCTGGTTAAGCATCAGACTCTTGATTTCGGCTCAGGTCACGATCTCGCAGTTCGTGAGATCAAGCCCCACGTCAGGCTCTGCACCAAGAGCTGAGAGCCCGCTTGAGATTCTCTCTCTCCCTCTCTTTCTTCCTCCCGCCTCGAAATAAATAAATAAACATTTAAAAAATAGTTAGAATTCTAACTTATAAAAGCAATGCAGTATACCATAAGATAGGCTTCAGGATCCCATGTGGCTTGTACCCAGAGCTAATTAAAATGAAACGTGTTCATTTGTTATCCTTCAACTGTTCTCTTCATGTCAATCGTTATATCACCCCAATTACATAGCCAGAGAGTGTATTCACTCTTTTTTCGGCTTGTGTATATTTAGATGGATACGCTCTCTGGAAGTGGTACTAAGAAGCTAAAATACTTTTTTTCAGTGTGGATTTAAATTTTCCGCTGTTACACATTGAAAGAGGACATAAATGGATTGCTAAACAACATGTTCTCCAAGACTAGATGTGGCAGTCACAGGTCTGATTTCATACTTTTTTGGGTTAATTATTGGTATTTCTTCTAACGCTCTACTTGAAAGTGGGTATGAAGAACAGATTAGTTTTCAATGCGATCTTAAAGGGATGGAATCTTTGGTAGCTCCCCGGGCCCACGGTCACCAAATTTCTCAGCATTCAAGGTTTCTGATCGTGATAATAGTGCAACAAAATTTCTAATGAGCCAGAAATTAAATTCTGTTATCATCTTGTCTTTGATAGTGAAGACATTTGTCCACAAAGTATTTTTGTTTTTAGATTTTAGTTATTCACTTATTTTTAAAATATTGTTTATTGTCAAGCTGGCTAATATAAAGTGTGTACCATGCGCTCTTGGTTTTGGGGGTAGATTCCCACGATTCATCGCTTACATACAATACCCAGTGCTCATCCCAACAAGTGCCCTCCTCAGTGCCCATCACCCTTTCTCTCCCACCTCCCCCAGCAACACTTAGTTTGTTCTTTGTATTTAAGAGTCTTTTATGGTTTGGCCCCTCTCTGTTTGAAACTTTTTTCCCCCCATCCCTTCCCCCATGGTCCTTCATTAAGTTTTTCAAGTTCCACATAGGAGTGAAAACATATGATATCTGTCTTTCTCTGACTGACTTATTTCGCTTAGCATTATACCCTCCAGTTCCATCCACATTGTTGCGAATGGCAGGATTTCATTCTTTCTCATTGACAAGTAGTATTCCATTGCCTATATAAACCACATCTTTATCCGTTCATCAGTTGATGGATGCTTGGGCTCTTTCCATGATTTGTCTATTGTTGAAACACTGGGGTACCGTGCCCCTATGCATCAGCACTCTTGTATCCTTGGGATAAATTCCTAGCAGTGCTATTGCTGGGTCGTAGGGTAGTTCTATTTTTAATTTTTTGCGTAATCTCCACACTGTTTTCCAGAGAAGCTACACCAGTTTGCAGTCCACAAAGTATTAATTGCTTTTGTGTCTCAACATACTTCCATAGTCTAGCATAATGATGAGTTTCCTCAGCTGAAAAGATGTTTAAAAATAATAGTACTATGTAGTGGTGAATAGTCGTTTCTGCTAGAAAGAATAAAAAAGAAGGACAACAGTGTCTGTGTAGTTATTCCATCAGTCTCGTATGCTTGCATGGTTGAAAAGCTGCTAGTTTTGGGGGCTCTTGGGAGGCTCAGTCAGTTAACCACACAACTCTTGGTTTCGGCTCAGGTCATGATCTCACAGTTCGTGAGTTCAAGTCCCACACTGGGCTCCGTGCTGACAGTGAGGAGCCTGCTTGGGATTCTCTCTCTCTCAAAATAAATTAATTAATTAAACACTTAAAAAATAAAAAAAAGATAAATTAAAACTTCTCTTTAAAAGTAGGTCTTTTAATTAAACACTAAAAGGTGTTTCTGTATTCTTGAGATGCGTGCATGACTATGTATAACGCGTCAAATTATACATTATTCATAAAACATTTTGTGCATAAAGTGAATTCCCATGTCTAACAATACTAAACGTTTCCCATGATCTGAAATGGAAAGGCTAGAAAAGCAATATCAAAAATATCATGAGCGTGAATAAGGAGAGAAATTTCCACTGGATAACTAACTTTACAAAAGGTGGGTGGGGAGATGTACATTCACCTTGTTCCAAGCTACCCATGGAATATCTCTTGACACGTGTATGGCCAAATTTGGGCAGCCGCTATACTTCCATGCTTCTCCTGCTTGGTGTCCGCCATCATATCTGGGCACAACTGATTTTCTGTTTGGCATCGTCTTTCTCACTGGGCGCCGCTGGCTGTAACCGTGAATGCTAGGGGCCATCAGCCCTTCGTAGCATTGCTGTGGTTTCTGCTGTCACTACCACGCCTGTTAGTGCCGTCACTCGCTGCCATGTCAGCCACCCACTGCCGATGCTTCCCAGTGAATCTTCAGTGATGGTTTCCCAGTGAGCCGGTGCTCATGCACCCACGAACTGGGTCCTTCAAATCCCAGATTTTCCAGTGATCTGTGGCAGAACACAGAGGACCACTTCTCTTTTCCTGCCCCCTTAATCCCTTTACATGCTCTCAGGGAGAGGCTTCTTGTCCAAATTAAGAGGTTGCACTAAGACTGCTGTATTTGACCTTGACGACATCAAAATCATCTAGGATGCTTGGAAACACATAGTTCTTGGCTCTACCTTTGATTTTCTAAGTCCTAAAATCCTAATCTCTGATGGTAGATTTCATGAATATATACGTGTGTGTGTGTGTGTGTGTGTGTGTGTGTATAAAGTGTAATGAACATAGAGTGATGGTAATTTCAGGTGTACAAAATAATGATTCAACAATCCTATACATTTCTCAGTGCTCATCAGGGTTAAGTGGACTCTTAGTCCCCTGTATCTATTTTACCGATCCCCCCTTCCCCTCCCCTCTGGCAACCGCCAGTTTGTTCTGTGTATTGAAGAGTCTGGTTTTTTTGTGTCTCTTTCTGTTGGCTTGGTCATTTGTTTTGTTTCTTAAATCTCCCCTCTGAGTGAAATCAAATGGTGTTTCCTTCAGAACACGTTGGGAACCCACATCTAGATGACTGTGGGGGCCCTTTAGCTCTGAGGGGGTGTCAGTCACCCTGCAGCTACAAAGTGAAGTTTTGAGCATCTCATTCACCTTAGGGTTCATGTTTTTCTTTGTGGATGGCATTCTCTTTCGTGTCGAGTCTTTGAGTTAGACGTGTCTTAAAACCACTGTCGTTCTGGGTTATCTTTCTAATAGGTTGCTGTTATCAAGTTAGTTGGAGTGAATATGTAGTCAGAGCTTGGTTGTCTACTCTGGGGACACGTAGATACTGGTGCGTTTGTGTCTCACCCAGGTGATGTGATGCTCTCGCCGCCACTGCCCAGCCTTAAAAGCCACCCGGTGAAAAAGAAAACCAGTGATGGGCATGGGTGGTCACTGTTGTCTCCAAAAGTCACATGAGGCGGAGACCTAAGTATGATCGAGGATTGATAAATAACTCTCATGGTCGTCTGGCTGTTGTTACTCTGTGGGCCTTGGCATCCTTGCTGGCCAGAGGGATGCAGATTTCTATGGAGGATGTGAGAAATTCAGGTTTCTAAAACCGTCTTGGGAGTAAGTTACCAGAGAGAGCCACTGTCGTAGTAAAAAAAAAAAAAAAGATTATCTTTCACTTTTTCCCCATTTCTGAATTCTGTTTTATCCAGGTTGTCCTGTTCTCTCTCTTCTAAATAATTGGTTGTGCTTTCTATGGGGTTTAAAACCTTTTGAAGAAACAACCTTATATTTTCTGGGTTTTCTTGGCTACTGATTCCTGTTGTGAAGCGTCCTTGACCAGGTTCTCTTTCTTTGCGAAATAGGAGAAAGAACGTGGACTGTGGCACAGTAATTCAGCTTTGAATCTCCAGTGTCTCCTGTGGCCATTCCGGCTTATGAACAGCCCATAAATGGCCTTTCTTTGGGTCTCATCTCCACCATAACTGTGCAGTTGTTCTGTTCCCTTCTGAGTCTGCCTGGCTTCTTTCTAGAAGGCACAGGTCATGTTCTGAATGTGCTCCTGAACAAGTCTTGAGGTTCTCTGGACCAGTGCTAGATGACGAGCCGCATCCCCCTGTGAAAGCCCACGATGGGCGCCCCCACCCCCTTCTCTGCCTGTGGCACAGCCGTTGTCCTGAATCCGCTCCTGGTGCTGAAGCCACTGCTCCGTGCCAAGCAGTCAGCGTCGCCGGCTCTGCAGGTGCTGCTGTGGCAGGTGCTGGCTCACAGGTGTGGACGCGGATGCTTCCCAGAGGACAACCCCCTTGTCCCCAGCCTCTGCCCTGCCTCCCGGTGCTGCTCAGGCTGCAGGCAGGAAGCCCTCGTTCCCCCCACCCCACTCAGCCCTGCAGTCCTGGAGCAGGACCCTGTAGCAAAGTCCCCCAAGTGCCAAATCTGTGCTGTATTTTCTGGAGCCTTCTGTCATGCCAAACCCATGTTATTGTACAGCTGAAGTCTTTGGGACATTGTCAAATTGCCTCTCAGTGTTTTGAAATCAGCGATTTAACATCTTTGTGTGTTTCTCCGACTTCTGAAACCCTAAAACCGTTATTTTGTATAGTCTTTGGTTGATATTGTTAAGCTCTTTTTTCTGGGGGATGGGGGATACGAGGGGAACCTGGAGAAGACAAAGCTACGTAGCTTGGCAGGGTCATAAATTCTGTTTCAAATTATTTTCTGTGTTGTGAAGCAGAGCAAGAAATGAACACTCTAAAACCCTAGCTAGCGTTGTTCCTAGAATTTCTCAGTTGCTCTGACCCTTAAACCGTTTATATGAAGCTTGGGGTACCAGTCCCATGTTCTAGCTGGCTTGGCCCTGGACAGTGCAACACTTTCATGCATTAAGAAACTGTCCCCAGTCCCACTGTGCATGGCAGCAAGCCACCATCCACGCAAACCTCAGCCTCTTTCTCTGTGCCTCCTTGCAGCTCACCGATGGTGTGAGACCCACTCTTTTGTTTTTTCTTTTTTTTAGGACAAATGCGACAGGCTTGCTATTTAAGTAAACAAAGCGAGGTCATAGTTTTTTCGCATGGTAATCGGTTTCACAGAACTGTTCACCTACGTGCTGTTTTGAGGGATTAAGAATGCCGTGTACCTTTGAATCCTGTTCAGTAGGAAGTCATGTTTACTTTTTTAAAGTGAGGCTCGATATTCTACATGGGATAGAATTTGGTTTCTCTGCATTAGCCACCAACTCAAAAATGCTATTTTTAAAACCTAGTGGTTCTTTCCCAATGATCTTGTCTGCAGATGCGCAAACACATATGGAAAACGTTTCCTTTCTAGGCATGTTTGTTTATGCATCTTGTATGTACCAACGTTTGTATATACACACATGCTGTACCTTTTATCGCCTGTACTATTCTGTCCTCTTCAGTTTTTCTGCTATGAATTAGAAGCCCTCTGAGACTTTATCGTGGTTTTCACTCAGCCTCATTTTATCCAGTTGGTATCGGCATCACCTTGCCTGTTCTCATTTATTTCTCCAAGGAGCATTTGAGCCTTGCCGTGTGCTCAACACTGTACTAAAAAATACCAGGATGCTACTGTGATCAACGCCTGCCCCCAGACTATCTCGGCAGGTTACACATTTGCAATTAGTTCTTGATTAGACATCTAGTCACATGGTCACCTCTGGTTTTTCTTTTTCTTTCTTTTTTTTTTAATGTTTATTTATTTTGAGAGCAAGGGAGGGGCAGAGAGAGGGAGAGAGAGAATCCCAAGTAGGCTCCACACCGTCAGCGCAGAGCCCAATGCGGGGTTTGAACTCCCAACTGTCAGATCACGACCTGAGCTGAAGCCAAGAATTGGACGCTCAACCCACTGAGCCGCCCAGGTGCCCCAGCACCTCTGGTTGTTCATATTGCCCCCCTGGTCTCTTTCCTTTTTTAACCTCACTTTCACATCTGCCTTCCTTTTTCACTTTGGATCTCTCAGCTTGGATAAATATGAAGGCGTGCGCGGGGAGAAGGTTAGTCCAGTCCTTTCAAGGAAGGTATTCCTCTGAGCTACCGAGTATTCGTAACATTGGATTCTACTGGCCCCGATGAAGAAGGGAGAATGAATACACACCATCTGGGCCAAAAGTGGAGAAAAGCAACAGTTTGCCTCCCCTGGAAACAGCATTATTTTAGGAACCAGCGAATCCTTTTCTTCTGCCTGGCAGGCTGTGAAAGTAGCAGATTTTTAATAGGGAGAACACACACATGTTGGGAGAACAGACATTTGGGGGAAATTAAGGGTTTGGAGGGATACTGACCTCTAGGAATCAACTTGTCTTCTGAAGTTCCAGAACACGCCACTTCTGGAGAGCGAGCCTGCTGGTGTCCATTTGAACAGTGGCGTCTTCCGGAAGCTTCCATATCTGGGGTATAATAAAAATGCCACTTGTTGTCATAGTTAAAACACCTGGTTAAAACACCAGTTAAAACACTCTTTGGCTTGTGATTTGTCCCCTTTCACACCCTTGCCCATGCCCCCCACCCCAACTAAAACATATAAATTACTAGATTTTTATGTCATGGATTTCCTGCTCTTTTCAAAGTAGTCTTGGGAGGGAACTTTGATGATGCCTTTACTTATTATTTTCTCTTTATTTTTTTTTTTTTTTCAACGTTTATTTATTTTTGGGACAGAGAGAGACAGAGCATGAACGGGGGAGGGGCAGAGAGAGAGGGAGACACAGAATCGGAAACAGGCTCCAGGCTCTGAGCCATCAGCCCAGAGCCTGACGCGGGGCTCGAACTCCCGGACCGCGAGATCGTGACCTGGCTGAAGTCGGATGCTTAACCGACTGCGCCACCCAGGCGCCCCTATTTTCTCTTTATTTAAAGGCATCCTTTTAATGGCTTTCCCGGGGGGAAAAATGCAAGCACTTTTTAACCCTAACAGTTAGGGACAAAATAGGTATCCTTACCTGTGAGTGATATATTTGTTTGAAGAGATGGACCTAAACACTTTCATGCATTAATCAGTCTACCTATCCATTCATTCCTTCATCATTTAAGCTCCTGCCATGTGTCAGGCTCTGTGTAAACGTTTTCCATACGTTCTCTCCTTTAATCCTTACAATATTGTGCAGGGAAAACACTGTCATCCTACTTGATCAGTGATAAATTGAGGCTTAGAGATATTAGTTACCATGCCCACAGTCACACAGCTGGTAAGTGGTGCCGTTGAAACCTGAACCCTCACAGTCTGATCCCAGAGCTCCAGTGCCGGTACTTGGAAATATGTGCCTTATTTTATAGGCAAAGAAGAGGCACTGAATTAAATATTGTGTCTAGGTTTGCAATCTTGAAAGATTTAGGTTTTGGTTAGACCTAATTTAAAAGTCTAACTCGGGTGCTTCGGTGGCTCAGCCGGTTAAGCATCCAACTCTTGATTTCTGCTCAGGTCAGGATCTCACGGTTCGTGACTTTGAGCCCTGTGCCAGGCTCTGGGCTAACAGTGTGGCACCTGCTTGGGATGCCCTCTCCCTCTCTCTCTTCCCATCCCTCCCCGCCAAAATAAATGAACTTAAAATTTTTTTTTAAAAAGTCTAACTCCACCTTATGACATGGAGCTGGTGGGAGTCACTGGGACTCTTCCATTGTTTTCTTGCTTTTTCAACACTGTTGTTGGGGGCATTCAGTGAGTGACTCAGCCCGGTGAGCGCTCAGCCTGGCATGTACTGTCCATATAGAGAGATACTAGTGTCACCCCCCAGGGCCACCGCCCCCCATCCCCTCCTCTGGAGGCACCAGGACGATGGGTTTTATGCGAAGACAGACACCGAGCCTGGGGTCGGAGGGTGATGGCGAGAATGCAAACATGACACATTATGAGCAAACATCATGAGGTTCTGACCTCAGACAGATATTGAGGGAATATCACGGAGACAGAGTTAACCCCTGTTGAAATATTGCACGTGGGACCGAGAGGAAACAAATTGCCGGAAAACTTTGGGATCTGCAGTTTGTGTGACCGGGGGAGAAGGCTCATCAGTCAAGATGAGGAATGACAGAGGCGGGTGGCCGTGCTAGGACAAAGCCTGGCACATAGTAGGCACGCGGCAAACGGCTGTATGCGTGACTGCTGTGATCCGCACGCAGACGTTTTCAAGGCTGACGTACATTTGACAGTGTCCTTTGGTGAATGTGTTCCTGGTTTTTCAGTGGGGTGAAATGCAGAGGCTGTCCTCCAAGTGCAGTAATTAAAGCAATTTGACGGGAACTCTTAGGGATTTTACTCCCGCCTTTAAATGAACCCTTTGCTCCAATAAGATGGTCTCTCTCATGACCCCCTCCAGCCCCAGGCACATATATATCTCTGTGCCTTTGCTGAATGTGTTGCCTGAGAATTTGACCAGCACCTGTCCTTGCCCATTCTTCAAAGCAGAAACTTTGAGGTCGCTTCACAGTTAGACTGTAACGTATGTCTGTGGCCCTAGCTTGGTTCTAAATCCCAGTTTTTCTTTGATGTGTATTGTTCTCTGCACAGGGGGGTGTTTCTGGCCTCTCAAAGGACATTGTATGCTTCTTTTGTTCCTCCTGAATGGAGCGGTGTAATGCTTTGCAATAATAGGAACTCAATAAAGGACTCTTACACTGAAGATACAATTAAAGTCAAGAATGAATTTTTGTGGAACACCTCCATGCAAATGTACAAAAAATCTTCAAGAAAATGAGGATACGTTGAGTCATACATTTCCTGGTACTATTCATTCCTCTTGAGGTACTATCGTTCTGCTCAACCTAGCATTTTCACCACCTACACCTGCCATCTGGAGTCATAGGCAAGGGGGTAGAAAGCGTGTCAAGTCTTCAAAGGAAGTTGCTTTTCTTCAAACGTTGATGGAACTACACCACCATTGACTTCTTAGGTGGGGACCGCCATCTTGTCCCCATGAATTGCATGTCACGATTTTGTTTGTTTGAAGATGACCATGAAGGAACATGGGTCTGTGGCAAGTGATTTTTTTTGCCAAGATGTAAATCTGAATTTTGTGTTGCTGAGTGGGCTTAGCTGTTCGCCCAATCAGTAGCCTTCCTTTTCTTCAATTTCTGCATCGTGCCCCCTAATTCTTGGGAGTTATTTCTTCGTGGTTGCTTCCTGTGGGGTAATAGGATATCATAATGGCATCAGACATCTGAGATGTGTGAAAGTCTGAGACCTATCTGCTGATGAATGTCATTAGATTCCCATGGTTAATGATGTGCTCTCTTTCTGTCTTGATAAAGAATGTCTTGCCAAGCTGCCGAGTGTTTTTTGAATACCATACGCCCTTCTTGTTTCCCTTAGCAGAAGTCATACCCTTGCTGGTGATTTTCACTCTCTTTTGGCTGTGGTTGTCTCTTGCAACAGATGCAAATTTTAGAAAGCTGGAGTTAAAAACCGCAGTTAAACATAGGTCTCCACGGAGAGCAGTTTCTGCGGACTGCAGCAAAGGTGACTTGTTTTTCAAAACAAAGTTCTTTTTGTTCCGTGATCAATTAGACACTGAAGCTCTGTGTTATCTGGGAGGCAGGGAGCGGGGCTGCTCTCCCCAAAATTATATCCAGAAACCATCTCTTCCCTGTTAGCATGCCCAGTCCTGATGTGTTGACTCCTTTCAGAAGGTTCCAGTCCAAATAAGGCTCAATTAGCAGCAGCCTGAAAATAGTGTCTGTGCCTGTCTTTTCCCGTAAAAACCTTGGGGCTGCTAAAGATTCTAATTTTATTCTCCTCTTAATACCGGCTGAAGGTGCCATATCTTTCTGTGGAATGTTGACCTCCCTTGTTATTGTGGCTAGCTCTCATGTTTCAGTGACAGCAAAATGGAGAGAGATTAGGACACCTGACGGGAGACACTCATATTCGATAGAGCCCAGCAACAGACCTGTGAAAGAAACTGGCCATCCCAAATCATCAGCATTCATTTCCTTCCCTGAGTCAAAGAAATCACTGTGCTCTCTGCATAAGCCCCGTGTTGAGTTCATTTCCCTGACCCTTCCTTAATTTTTGGCTCGAGGGTGTTTTTAATAACGTGGTATGTTTATGAGTCAAAGGAGGCCAAGTTTCTGGCTGGGCTCCGGCGAGATGGTGGTAAAAGGAAATGTTTGGGGAATTAGAGGGAAAGTCTGAAAGAAAGGCGCCTTCTTTTGGATCTGTTTAATGTGACTTAGCTAATCATTTCTGAGTGTGGGCTAGGGGGGCAGAAATGCACAAAACCCTCTAAGGAAAATCAGGGTTGAAAACTTACCGTTGGGGTGAGCCACTTGAAAACACACGGTGAATTCGTTTGTGTTTTATCTGGAAAGGAATGATTTAAGTCAAACGGAGCAGCAGAAATTCATGCTGGCCCAGCTGGAAAGGACCGGAGGATGGGGGATAGGTCACAGTGCGGGCAGGTGAGCGAGGTAGAGGGCCGAGGCCAGCATGAGGCAGGTCAGTAGGCAGTCTGCAGACAGACAGCTGGGGGGGGGGGGGGGGGGCGGTGGTTAGGGTGGGGGCTATTTTTCCATAAGAAGCCCTGTTCTAACCACTCCTGTCGCCAGAGATCTCCCTCTCCCCCCACCACCGCACGGGGCATTGCAGGTTTGACGTCCATGGACGCTCATCTTGCCAGGGTTCATTTCCGCCTAATGAGTGTGTGCAAGGTGCCGAGAGAGGTGAGGCGGTGGGATTTGTGGGGCACTTGCTGTCTCTTCTCACACGTCATCTGCGCAAACCCCTCCCACCTGCCAGCCGCTTCTGAGCTATCCGCCAGTGAGTCCAGGCCTCTGGGCTCTGACCTCTCACAAGCCACCTCCCCATCATGTTGACCGCACGGTTTGGAACCACAGTGTCACCACCCCATTCCGTCTGTCCATCCCCTGAGCCTATGTCTTAAGCCCCTTTTGAAATACATTCTGCCACTAGCATGTGGCTGAGCGTCATTCGTAGGGGCCGAAGTGGCACCTGTTGATTAACCGGTAAACTGATTACATTAGGGCCTCATGGTAGACATGTGCCAGCCTTCCAAAGATGTATAACGACTTTATTTAAATTTTAAGTAACATCTGCTTGATAAGCATTTGCAGTAGATGTGATACTGCAGGAACAGAGCCTCATTTCAGGCAAAATATTAAAACCTTCTTAGTATTTTGAGACAGAGGTCTGTTTACTCGCTATATTTTATTCACTTGACACATTTATTAAGTGCCCACTCCGTGTGTACCAGGCACTGATGACATATCCGAGGTCTAGGAATTAACTGCGTCGGAAAATATGAAAAGAAAATCATATTTAGGGAGAATCTCTCCCTTTTGGTTAGCTGAGGCAAATATTTATTTGTTGATGATTAATTCCTAGTGAAACCCAGAGAGCATTTCTTTATGCAGACATTTCTATCTGCTACTAACAAAAAAAAGAAAGAAAAGAAGAGAGAGAAAGAAGTAGGTATAGTTGGCTACATATGCAGATTTGGAGACATTGTCTTTATCTGGAAAAAGCTCCCAGGCCAGAAGAAAGGATAAAGACAGCAATGTGTAACCTCAGACATGTGCCTCTGCTGTTGGCTTATGAAATGTTTCTATACCACCCACCCTGGGCAGACTCCCCTCCACACTGCAGCTGATAGGTGAGCATCTTTCATAAAGATGACCCCATTTAATGTCCATAATAAGTTCATTAAGTCGGCGCTTTTACCAGCCTCCTATTAAAAATAGGGGAACGGAAAGCTAGAGAGAGTCAGCATTTCACCTGAGGTCACTCAGCCTGTGCTTGGTGGAGCTGCTCACAAAACAAGTATTTTGCGCCTTGCCACGATGGAGAAATTAATGGAGAAATTAATTCCAGCAAGGGAAATTGGTAATCAAGTAAGCCTGCGGAAATGGGTGCCATTCAGACTGGGTGCTGACACCTGATTGGGACTGCTGTGTTGGCAGATATAGGGGAGTCAAGAACATACCAGAAAGAGAGCAGTTCCATAAGGCACAGAAAGGTAAGGCGTTAGCAAAAGGCAGTTTTCTGTCCATCGTTAGCAGTTTGGAAAGATGTCTCTTCTCTGATCCTCCCCTCTCCCGCGCTTCTAAATTTTAGGAATCTCTGCAATGTAGTTTTAAACTTCCTTCAAATAGGAATAACCTAAGATAGTCCGCGTGGCACTTCCATTTCACGTAAACATCAAGATCGTGCGAGAGTTAGTCTACCACCAGTCTCCGCAGCGATCAACGGCCAACAAGAGTCATAACGTGGTGGGGACTCTTCACTGTAAGGTAGCCCTCCTGGGTGGTCTGTCGGCAATCTCTGCCAAAAACTATGCCTTATTTCAGAGAAATGCCCCAGGTCTCTGCTTATTGGAAAAATGATCAGCCTCTCTTATTCCTTTAACTCAATGAGTAAAAATGGTTGCACTTAGCCCATAAGGCTGTGACTGGTATGCTAATTCTCAGCTTCCTGGGCATGACAGACTCTATTTCCTTTTCAGTAGAAATATTGAGTGCATACATACATTTTTACTTTCTGGATAATACTGTAGTTTCAGATTTAAAAATTCTGTTTGTGTTCTTGCATTTTTCTAATGGAAGCATCCAATGAAACATTATTAGTAATTCAATTCCTAGTCAAGATATCACCAACTATTTGTCAATTTTAAAATAAAAACTAAATCCAAAACATCTGAAACCATCCAAAATGGCAATTGAGTTTCAGTGGGCCATGTCAGAAGTTTCTTGGGGGTCGGGGTGGGGGATGTTAAAAGAAAGACACCAATAAAAATAAATCAGTGCAATTATGGGGGCGGGGGGAATGTTAGAAAAAATGAATCCAGAGTAATAGGAAACCCTTACATAATAAATATTATATAGTGAAATAATATTCAGCAATCAAGTTGTTGAAAACATGGCAGGGAATAGAAATGTCTACAAGGTAAAAAATATGTTCCTGACTGAGGTGATAATTAAACTGGAGAGCAACGTCTGCTTCACAGATACATCAGGGATCAGACTTTATAACGATGGAGACACTTGAAACATGGTATGATACGGGGGTCACTGCCTAGGTCACGTTGTTTGTAAGTGAGGGAGGGGTGGAGCCAGGGCTCAGGGCTAGCCAATGGCAGCTCTCCGTGTGCTGGGAGAGAATGGAAGGCCTAGTCATGTGCGAGTTCAGCAGCTTTGATCAGTTGCTCAGTGGGCAGTTGGGCAGCTCCATTTTCCAGATCTTCTCTAAGAATGGAAGCCTCAGGAAGACCCATGATGGAGCTTGCATTCTTTGGGTGCATTCGTGCCTGAAGACGCAGCCCTTCCAAGGAGGGAGACACCCAGCAGATGACAGCCCTACATCTGCCCACAGTGGACTTTGAAAGCACAAGTGCCTGGGGCATGTGGGTGGCTCGGTCGGTTAAGCCTCTGACTTCGGCTCAGGTCGTGACCTTCCGGTTAGCGAGTTCGAGCCCCGCATCGGGCTCTGTGCTGATGGCTCGGAGCCTGGAGCCTGCTTCGGATTCTGTGTCTCCCTCTTCCCCTCCCCTGCTTGTGCTCTGTCTCTCTCAAAAATAAAAATAAAAGCATTAAAAATTTTTTTTGAAAAAGCGACTTTTACCTCCCAAGGATTTCATTTTAGAAAGAAAACGTGAACTTCGTGGGGTATCCCATGAAGGTATCCCATGAAGGTATCCCTATCCCGCCTCTTACATTTTCGGGATTGCTCTCACGCTGCAGATAGCATTTCATACTCTTGCTTACTGACTTTCCTCATGTTGCTTCCTGAACCAAGGAGCTATTGAGAATGGCCAGCCAATGACCACGTTAGTTCAGGGGCTAATTTACAGAAGACCCCTTCATAGGTGGGTAAATCTACTAATTTTATTATTTTACTTTATTTTTGCCGGAAAAAAAGCTAAAATTAAAAAAAAACAAAACAATTGGGGCGCCTGGGTGGCTCGGTCGGTTAAGCGTCTGACTTCGGCTCAGGTCATGATCTCACGGTCCGTGGGTTCGAGCCCCGCGTCGGGCTCCGTGCTGACAGCTCAGAGCCTGGAGCCTGTTTCGGATTCTGTGTCTCCCTCTCTCTGTGACCCTCCCCCGTTCATGCTCTGTCTCTCTCTGTCTCAAAAATAAATAAACGTTTAAAAAAAATTTAAAACAAAACAAAACAAAACAAAACTTTCTAGACCAGTCACTGGTGGAAGCCTTCCACTCAGCCTCGAGAGCACCACGAAAGAATGTTCTGCGTGCGCTCGGAAGGCCACGTTGACTTCAGCGGCTTCCTCACATCAGGGCACACACCGAAATAGGACCTCCTTTTTCTCTGCTCCAGTCCTTGGGGGAGGTAATGGTAACTATTTTGTCTCTGTGTGAGCTGTAGCATTTTGCATTGTTTCATGCTTTTCTGGATAAAAAGTATCATTTCTTTCTGAGAAAATTTTAGCTTTTTTTTTAAATGTTTATTTGTTTTTGAGACAATGCGAGACACAGAGTGCAAGCAGCAGAGGGGCAGACAGAGGGAGACCCAGAATCCGAAGCCAGGCGCCAGGTTCTGAGCTGTCAGCCCAGAGCCCGACGTGGGGCTCGAACTCATAGATCGTGAGATCGTGACCTGAGCCAAAATCGGACGCTTAACCAACTGAGCCACTCAGGTGCCCCCGTCTGAGAGAATTTTATTTGCTAAGGACAGATACTGGGAATTAATATCACGTCC
Source organism: Puma concolor (assembly GCF_028749965.1). Lineage (NCBI taxonomy): Eukaryota > Metazoa > Chordata > Mammalia > Carnivora > Felidae > Puma > Puma concolor. Next base: position 5,925,640 of record NC_141677.1, on the reverse strand, counting down.
CTGATATGCAGGGTTTTAGGAGCCAAAGTAACCGTCAGATGCTGCAGAAGAACAGGAGGTTGGATGTGTTTGGTTTCTGGCTGGTTCTCTGAAGTCTTTCTGCAACTGTGGGTGCTACACAGGCCATCGCTTCTTGGAGCCGTCCCGAGTGGAGGCAGTCAGAACTGCACTAACATTCTGGGTCCCTTATGGCAATCAAATTCTGTCAACAGCTCTGGAAAGTAGACACGGTGATCCTTATTTTGCTGATGACAACATCAGGGCAAGGATGGTTTGGTGGCTGGCACACAGTAACTTAGTGACGGAGCCTGGATAGAAACCAGGTTCCGTCTATGTGGGTGGATACATGGTTCCACTGCCCTACTCTGGAGATGCTCAAGGGGTATACTGCAGAGCGAGTGTGCCCTTTGTCCCCAAGTTTTATAGTTTGCTGGTATTTTGGCATTTTAAAAACTCTCATCAGGGCATGGTGGCAAGGTGCATAGTCTTAGAACACAAGTGAGAAATTTGGGCTGGCAAATCATCTTTGAAACTCCAGTCTTTTTCCTCTCCCTGACTCCCCACATGAAGCCCGGCTTTTGCCCAGTAAGGTCTTGGGTGTTGCCCCGTACAGGACTTGCAAGCTTTTGGAGACGTCCTGTGAGTGTTGGAGCCGCGTAAATTGACATACCTGCTCTGAAAGCCTTTTTGGTTTTTATTTTTTTGAGGGTTGCTGATAGGCTGTCCCCTACCCTTTAGTATATTTCCAAAGTCTGTGTTTGTGAATGCAACAGTCTAGGAGAGAAGTTCATGCTTTTCCTCTCCACATATGAAGTCTGGTAAAGAAGCATTAGCCTCATCTTTCTACTCTTGGGAGGTGGGATTCATGACCCACCGATGCCATTAGAGACACCAGCAGCAAAAAGTATGAGAGAAGCTTACAGAGCATTTTGCATAAACATTGCCAAATGCCGTGTGATCTAAAGTCCTCCGAGGAAGTTGACGGTGTCTCCATTTTTCCGGATGAAGAGATTCCAATTTAGAAAGGTCACAGGGACCTGTCGGGGCATGGAGACTTCTGCCCCGCCTTCCCCTTTGCCCCCTTCCCCCTCCTCTCCCCCCTCCCCCCCCAGTCCAGGGCTCTGCTGCCTTTGCTGCCCTGGGCTGCCTTTCACTTTCCCGAAGTGATAGCGGGAAGCAGCCTGTTTCTCCAGGATTCTGAAACTGGGCAAATAGCAACAAACCTGCGGTCCCAATAATGATGTGATACTTGCTAATAATAAGGATAACATGGGGATACAGCGGGTTTGACCCGCTAGGTCTACTTTCTGGTTATTTAAATACGTCGAGACCTATGGGCATCAGCCGCCAGAGACTGAAGCGTATTCTATACGATCTGTATTTGCCTTTTATAAAGTCGTGCTGTTCTTTGAGGTACTCCACCTAATTTTTAAGAACTTTAATTTTTCTGTGTACGAATAGCATTAACGCAGCCCCGAGGAAAGAAGAGAGTCAGTGAGAAAGAAAGTCTGTTTTGTCTTATGTTGTTACACTAGGTTCCCAGCTGTCAAAATGCGAGCATTCGGTAAATACAAATGTGGATTATATCTGCTATCTGCACCTTTTAGTTAATTTCCCTTTTAAATCAAAGAAAAGTCATTCAAAATACAAATAAGAAAGTGGAAACAATTAACAGCTGGGGATTCAAGTGCCTAGGGTATATTAAATATTTATGTGCTGACTTCTCCATAGAGCTTTTCTGCATTCCCCTCGTCGAAATGAATTTCTTTCTCCCCTATCGTTACCTTCCCCCCCACCCTTTTTAGTTTTGTGGCATCACTTTCTATAGATTGCCTGTGGTTTTGGGGGGTCACTGTGGCAGGAGACTGGGTGGGAGCTTCCCACCAAAGTGCTTCACTCGGGGATGTTGTGCGGGGTTCTTAATGTCTCTGTGCATCGGTGTCCTATGTTCAGTGACATCAGTGCTGCCGCGTACCTCACAGGAGTGCCGCGATGATTGAGTCCGTATTTCATGCAACGCACAGGGGCCGGGTGCTCCGTAACGCTGATGTGAATACTTTCTTGTCTTCCACCTCACTCTCCTCTGCTCGGGGGCCTATTCGTTCGTACCCGTGCTCCTGCACTAGCTCCTAACAAGTCTCTCTGTGGTCAGTACGGTATCAGTGTCAGAAAACCAGATCGCCGGGGCGCTTGGGGGGCTCAGTCAGTTAAGTGTCGGACTTCGGCTCAGGTCATGATCTCTCAGTTCATGGGTTCGAGCCCCGCGTCTCTGTGCTGACAGCTCGGAGCCTGGAACCTGCTTCGGATTCTGTGTCTCTCTCTCTCTCTCTCTCTCTTTGCCCCTCCCCACTCATGCTTTCTTTCTCTCTCTCTCTTTCTTTCTCAATAAGAAATAAACATTAAAAACCATTAAAAAAAACAATAAAAAAAACCCAGATAGCGCAAGTTCTTTCAGCAGAGGTGATTTGATACAGGAATCGTTGGAGCAGGCACGGGGAGGGCTGGGAAGGGAAGAATGGATTCAGGCCGAGCTACTTACTTACTGCAAGGAGCCGAGTACATTGAAGGGGAGGGGGGGCATGGAGAGCTCTGGGGGGCGTGGGACTCAGCCTCTGGGGGATGCGGTGTCTCGGGCCCCTTGGCATATCCGAGGTCCCTGGGCTGGGGGCACTGCCAGCTGCTGCTCCTGCGGGGGGTGCGATGGGGCTGCTTCTGGAGGGGGGGGAGAAGCTGGCAAAGGAGGTGACCACTGCGGGTCAGAGCGAGGCGGCGTGATGGGGCCGGTGCCGTCTGAAAGGGCCTGCGGGCTGGAGGGACCCTCTGTTTCTCACTCCTTCTGCCTCCCTGCTCCCCCCCCAGGAGGAGGTGAGGGCAGCGAGGGCAGATGCGGCTTGTGGCGCCAAAGGAGGGCAGAGGGTGGGCCTCGGGCCGAGAGACGATCGCCTGGGAACCGACCCAAGTGTCTTCTCCACCCCCACCTTCCGCAGACTCCTCTCGGCTGCGTTTCTCCAGGCGCCGCTTGGAACACAGCATTTCCTGCTCTGATGCGCAGTGGGTCGGACGGCATCTGGGGGGAACGTTGGCGGTTGCTTGACATTTGTGTGTAAGAGGCGAGGAGGGAGGTATTCGCTGGCCCGCTGTGGGGGCGCGCGTGGGAGTTTGGGGTTCAGGACCTGCCCCGCAGATGTCCACCAGTCGCAGCGAGTGGCTGCTTCATCATGGGTTTTCAGAAATCATTAGCATTGCAACATTTGTGTTCAACCGACCCGTCGGTTTTGTCTGTGTATCACGCCATCTGTACCCCACCCCCCCACCCTTGTTCTTCATGAGGACGGAAGCCTCCGCCCGCAGCCCAAACCCTCGGAGCCCACCAGAAACAGGGGTTCCCTGGAAAATTGTGCTCTGGAGCAGTGTGCCCGGTGGCCTTCTCCCCCGGTGGCCTCCAGGGCTCTGCAGCGTGAGGGGGCCCGCCTTTCTGTATCGAGAGTGTAACCGTCGCTGTTCCCTTACCTCTCTTGGAAAATGGTCATTTCCCCGGCATCTGTGGCAAAGGAGGTTGCTGGGAAATGAAAGCCACAGAACTCTCAGGGAACGTGATTTTACAACAGTGCTGGAGTCCGTGGTCCTGGCAGGACTGTGGCTACGTGGGAAGACCGAGCCACTGACAGCCTGAGTCGACAGGCAGGCACTCACCGTCGGGATGGCCCGGAAGTCCTGGTGGGCAGAAATGATCACTCGATGGAGATTGCCGATCTGAGTAATGTGCCCTTTGAGGTGAGGTACAAAATTTCATGCCAAAGAGGCAGGGGTGCAGGAGGAAGAACGAGAGAAACAGCTGGTTTGGGGCCCCTGGGAACTGTAACTGCGTAGGGATATGGAAGCATAAACGGGCAAAGGGGTGAAGGCCGTGTGCGTGTGCCTGCTTAAATACGTAGCTTAATCTATTTACAGATTTCCAGCTGATGGATTAGCCTTCCCCGGTAGACTGCTGCCAGACCCCAAATAACGGAGCGCACAATTTTGTTTCCGCTCTAAAAACATATTCTTTGATGGGACATGTTGCCATGTTTTTTCAGTAAGCAACTAATCGGAAAGCCATATGGTGAAGTTTTAATTTATGGGCAATATCTAGCCATATCCCTTCAGCAGTTGGTAATTACCAGGTTTCAGCGCAGTTTGTCATAATCTTGCGACACGGGCTGATACTGTTACCCCATACTGATACAGAGACACATTTTGTGGCAGGCGTAGTTCCCACAACTACAGGGTGTGGGGTGTGTGTGCGTGATTAGTGATTGTGAGGGGGGTGTGCGTAGGATTGCGTTTAAGTCCTAAAACATTCTTCCACATAACTGATGTTATAGATTAAATGCTAGTTGGTGGGGTCTTAGGCAAAGTCTGAACTTCAGTAATGTTTGGGAGAAGGAACCGTGACCTCAGCCTGTGTGTCAGGTTGGCCCTACAAGAGAGGACAGTTTATTGGATTCTGGTTTCTCTTTTTTTTTTTTTTTTCTTTTCTTTTCTTTTTTCTTTTCTTTTCTTTTCTCTTCTCTTCTCTCCTTTTCTTTTCTCTTCTCTTCTCTTTTCTTCTTTTCTCTTCTTCTTTCTTTTTTTCTTTTCTTTTTTTTTTAAAGATTTTATTTTGAAGTAATCTCTACACCCAACAAGGGGCTTGAACTCACAAACCTGAGATCAAGAGTTACACCCTCCACTGGCTGAGCCAGCCGGGTGCCCCTGGATTCTGGTCTCAGTACATCTGGTGCCCTTCCTCATGAGTGACTTTCTGACACCCCTCCGTCTCTCTCTTCCCCCTCTCTCCCTCCTTGTTCAGAGCCTGTTCCAACTCATTCTCCCGGAGAAAGCTCACTTCAGAGGGGGAGGGCCGAGAAAGACAAGAAAGACGTTAGACTTCTCGTTTGTGTCCGATTTGTCAGGGACACGAACCAGCTTTAGCCAGAACAAGTTCCTTGGACCTTCAGTAGGCGAAGAGAGTGTTCTTTTTCCTGTAGGCTAAGGATTGAGATGGAAAGTAAAGGAAGCAAATGATTCTTGACCCTGACTGAGGTAGAATGTGGGCTGATCGCATATATTCAGTTTTGTAACAGTCGGGTAAGGAACACGGCCACACGGATGATGTCCTTGACCTATGGCACCTTGTCTGTCACCCTGTTTTAACAGATAGGAAACGCCCTGACTCAGAAGATCTCAGAATGTTATGCAAGGTCACGGGGCCACGGCACAGGAGAGCCGGGACATTACCCAGGCCTGTGCCCCTCGCAGCCCCTCCTTCAGGGTGTATGAAACCACACCGCTTCCCTTAGACACACTGGGGGTCTTAGACTCCCCCTTTCCTCTGGCCGCACTCTCTCTGCTTTTCCTCCAGCTGTCCCTTGAAATGCTGGAGTTGTCCAGGTAAAAAAAAAAAAAAGAAAGGCAGAAATTAATGAAATGAGATACGGCACGTGAACACAGTTTGTAAACTGTGAGGCCGTACAAGAAATGTCCATACTGGGAAGAATTGCCTTGTGCTCCTTTACGCGAAGACTTCTCATTCTCACCTAATTACCAAGCTATACAGTAACAGTTATGCGGGTGATTAGATAGACATCAGACCAACTCTTGTAAGACGTCTGAATTGCAGCGAAACGTCCTTCCCTTGGTTTCCAGGTTGACAGTACGTTGCTTGAAGAGCTTGGTCGCCTGCTGGCAACTGGGGGTGGGGGGAGGAATACAAACAATCAGCATAAAAAGAGGCAGCATTCCACAGAAGCAAAAGGTAAGATTTTATTTCCGAGCTGCCCACCGGCATTTCTTGTGGGGATTGAATTTGTGGTCTTCGTAGGATTTTCATAAACCTTACGCTGGCTCAGGGATGGCATTTAAGGTATCAGCGTGAGAGCAGCTGAAGCCGTCGTCACCTTCTACAATTCAGACTATGTATCCCTATCGTTCTCACATCTGTGACCTTGAACTGGTTTCTACTCAGGCTGTTTTTCTACAATAACTGTGATTACTTGAAAAATCGAACAGGCGCATATTAACTTGCGTGGAATATGGTTTTCAAACTACATTATAGTAGAGAACCGTTTGAAATGATACTCTGTGTACCATCCTTCAAATGAAGTAGCGGAAATGAGTGTCCGTCCCTTAACATTCTGACATGTTCTTTCAAAATACCGTGCAAAGAAAAGAACTTTTTTAAATGGGAGAAAATGGGCGAATTATTTCTTTAGAATTCTTAATGAGAGACATTACAATAAATGGCCATTGCCCGTCTGCCAGTGGGTTCATGACCGTAGTGCACTATAAAATTTAATGTCCTTGACTTTGGCACTGCAAATGCATGAGTTTTATAACGGTTCACGCGAGAGGTAATTGATTACACTGGATATATACGTAAGGAAAATAAGCAAATGTCGCAAGTGCCATTTTTTGTTCTGATAAAATCAACTGTACTTTGAACAAGTTCATTTCAAAGGAAAGAGACTTTAATAAGAAAGAGAACATGTGACCATAGTGTCTTTGCGGGACGGTGGGCTTGATTGCTGACTTGGCACATGATCGGTAGGAGGGCCCGTTTATTGAGTTCTTCCTATATTTTGAACTTGGGCTGGGCACTGTTTGTCTAATTTAATCCTGACAGCAACCCTGTAGTTTGAAAGTACAGCTTGGATGGTTTAAGTAACTTGCCCAAGACCACCCAACCAGTAAATGGCAGAGATGATTTTCAGCTGCAAGTAAATTTCAATGTTATTTCCAGCGTCCTCAGAGTTTTGCATGAATATGTGATATTTTTTTTCCATCACCCACTCTCCCCTTTCCCCCACCCCCATCAACCCTCAGTTTGTTCTCAGTATTGAAGTCTCATTAAAAAAATGAATATGTGATATTAAAGGAATTAAGTGTTGGAATAGTTAAGCATAGAGATTTGAAAGAGAGGTATACAATTTGGTGAACGTGAGCATTTCAGTCAAGAGGCAACAGTGATAAAATTATCTGGAGAGATGAGTGGGTCCTGTCTGTCGTCATCCAGTCTATATCTTCATGGTTTTGTGGCCGGTTCATATCACACTTAATTTGGTCTTTCCCCCCAAATCTGCTGTAATTGGGCTTGCCTTCCATATCAGGAGTAGATGGCACCAACTAGGAAAAAATCAAAGGCAGTACTAGCCAGGAGCATCCACGGAACAGGTACCATCTGCCTGACAGAGGAGTGGGGAGCTGATACGTAGCTTGTCTGTGTTTTCAATGGGCTTTGAAGTTTGCCTCATTTTATTAAAAAAAATTTTTTTTAACGTTTATTTATTTTTTTGGGACAGAGAGAGACAGAGCATGAACGGGGGAGGGGCAGAGAGAGAGGGAGACACAGAATCAGAAACAGGCTCCAGGCTCTGAGCCATCAGCCCAGAGCCCGATGCGGGGCTCGAACTCACGGACCGCGAGATTGTGACCTGGCTGAAGTCGGACGCTTAACCGACTGCGCCACCCAGGCGCCCCTAAGTTTGCCTCATTTTAAAATCCAAACCAGAATATCCTTAGGAACCTTATTTAAATGGCTCTTTAGGTTAAGTATATGCAGAGAGTCTGAGAGCTTATGTCTGAGAATAATACTAGAGAAAAAACAGATGAATCAAATGGAAAGTGTGTTTATGTTCTTAAAGCTGACCAAGAGATGTGGTTTTATTACTTTAAGAGTAAAGAATTGTTAGATCATGTATAGGATGTTTTGTCCTCTCCAAAGACAAAGTTGGACAAAAATGAATCGTGATGCTGGGGTCATGATTGATGCCTTAGAATTCCAGACACTCCTGTGTCAAATACGAATACTTCTCAAAATTCCTTCTAGAGGCCTTTTACCGAAAACTCGAAGCAGCAGTCAGCAACTCATAACATGGCTGTTTTTTTTTTTTATTCTTGGGAAATTGTATAAAAATGAGTGGGTAGTCAAACGTCTCCTGAGCTGGGTACATTCAATGTACTCCTGCTTTATCTGACAGCCGAGAAATGTTCCCACACGCAATCTGCAGCCCCAGGTGGAAGGAACCAGGGCTTTCGGTGGCCAGGGTCAGCTGGTAGGTGTCTGCCTGTGGGATGTAATTTATTGGGTGTGGAAAGGCCTCTTTGCCTGGAGAAGATAATTTCTCCCCATGACTTTCGGCTCTGTCAGTATCAGTGAGGTTGAAATTTGCCAGAAAACCAGACTTCAGATTCACATTCAATTAACTTTTTTTTTTTTTTTTTTTTTAGCATCAACTCTACGCCCAGCTACTGAGTGTGTGTGTGCGTGTGTGTGTGATTTTTATAAGAGTTCCTTCTCCTAACAGGACTGGCATGCTACAGATGTTTTAGAAGTTAATGGAGAGTCACATGGGCGTAAAATAACTTACTATTCAAGAGAGAAAAATGTAAGCGACTCACCAACACCTGACTTGAAAATACAAGAGTGACCCAACAGTATTATCAGAAGGGCAGGGTCTACGTCCTGTTCCTCTTTGTTCATTTCGCTTCTCCAGCCACACACACAGACAACCTTGGCCCTCGATACGTGTGAATGACATTGGACAAGCATAACAAATCCTAAACAGAATAAGCTGGTGACAAGTGAAAGTAGTTGAAAGAGAGAACAGTAACTCATATTCAGAAGTAGGAGAATAGATGGGGCGCCAGGGTGATGAGGAAGCCGGGGGTTGGGGGACGGGGGGAGACTTCAAGGATCGGGCGGGGGGGGGGGGGCTGACTGATGGCTTGCTCACAGCGAGAGAAGTCCAGGAAAACCTGGCTCTCGTTCTGAACGTTGCCTCTCTACGCGCCCTGCTTCTTGTCAGTGGCTCCCTGTGGCGTAACTTTCCATCAATGTCTCCTTATATCCTGTAAGAGAAAGTAGGATTCTCTGGCCAGGTTATGCCGGCGTCTTCACGACCTGATCCCTCTGTCCCCCTTGCACGCCTGATCCAGCCCCTCTAATGAATAGGCTCTTTCCTGTCGTGGGCCTTTCTTTGCAGTTGCCGTGTTCCCTTTCTTCTTGCCCAATCATCCCACCGGCCAGCCCAAACATCTTCCGTAAGTCCTTCTGTTTGATAACCGATCCCCTCCCGCTCTGCTGTGGCACCTCATACATGCTCTGTATTGCGGATTATTTGACACAGCATTTGCAGGTGTGTGTTTGCCTGGCTGTGTTCTCCATTCGACTGGGAACACTCCGGGGACAGGAATTATGCAGTGCTTACTTACATATCCTCAGCCTCTCGTTCAGAGACCGGGGCATGGCAGGCGTTCAGTAGATACATGTTGGATCAGTAAAAATATGGAAATGTATGGTCCTTAGCCCGGAAGTCAATCCTTTTCCAGCCTAGCCTTCTAAAGACAGGACGCCATAAGGATTTACATCAAGTCTTACTTTTTCTAGGTGAGAGGTAAGGTGGGGACGATGCTTGTGTCTGCTTCGGTCGGTTATCGTAAGGATTCCATGAGATGGTACGTGTAAGACACTCAGCATAGGATCGGGTTGTTGGTTGATGCTGGCCTGTATCATATCACAAATTTTACGATAAAGATGGGTTTTTAAGATTATGTAAGAATAGCCAGGAGTTAAAATGAATATATGGTAAAGGCCATCAATCCTATGGAGATACGCGAGAGAGAGAAAGGAGGGCGAGAGTCCTGTGGAAGGTTCAAAGTTGAGCACCTGAATGCAAGGGGGGCACCGGGAAAAATTCCAGGGAAGGAGAGTCAAGGGCACCCAAAGAGAGGAGTTAGACATCACTTTCATTAAAAGCTTTCCTCCTTTGTAAAATTCCTCGGAGGAGGGGAAAGCTTGAGTATATTATGTTTAAATAAGCCACACTGCTTGAATATTTTGTAAAATGGTCTTCCTCTCTGCTTGAGGTAGCATATTTTAAATTAGAGGCCATCCCAACAAATTGCTTAGAATCGGAGCTTAACTGTCTTCTGCTTGCTTTATTGACAGAAGTCCTACATTGCTGAGTTGCTTTCATTTTGTCTAAGTCAAGATATTTTCCACGGCAGTTAAGTAATTGCTGTAATAGCACTCCAGGTACAACGGCTGGCCAGCTAAAATATGATCTTGGCCATTTCTTTACTAAGCAGCCGCCATGCAAACTTGTGACAATTTTCTTAAAGTACACCGTCCTAAAACTGGTTTCTACCAAATTCTTGTAAATCCTGACTTCTCTTCCTTGATAGCATTCTAGATCGCCCAGCCTCCCCTTGGTTTCCCACCTGCTCCCTGGAAGGAGATTTTGAGAGTTTGAACAGCTATTGCAAACTAATTAAATGGCTTGGGCCGAGTTAATGTACTTATTTCTGTTTCCACTTTATCCCTTTACTGAATGGAAATCACTACTGGGCTCCATCCCCCTGGGGAGAGAGTATGTAGACAAATGAAATGACATTTTTGAACTATTTATACATCCCCAGAAGAAAGGAACCAAGTACATAATTCTTTGACCTAGTTAACAGTTTCTCCTGCTTCGTGCCATCGTTGGATTTGTAGCGTTGTTGTTATTTTTCCTTCTCTCCGGTTCCGTGGGCTATGATCGATTTCATGCCACTGTTTTAGGCACAGCAAAGTGTAAACGGAAGGGGGATTCTTCACTTGTCCGTCTTTTACAAGCTTTGAGCTGAGGGCGCAGTTCGAGTAGAAGTGTAGGCTTTATCTCTCGGGCGTGTGCCTACTAAACTGTGGTGACTGTCCCCCTAACCACTACCCACTCATAAAATGGAACCAGTAATCAAATAACCATGGCTTTGCACACTTTCCCCAGCCGAAAAAGGAAAGTTGGTCTTCTAGCAAACAGATGTAAGTAGCTTCAGAAAGAAAATAAAAGGCAGAATGTATTTTGTAACTCACCTTTCCGTCCTTAAACACTTGGGAGTTGATCTTTCCTTCTAACAGGCTCAGTTACTGGTTTAACAGTAAGTCGAGTATAATGGGATTTTAATTTCCCATAGGGATAATTTGACCTAAGGTTTTTTGTGGGGTTTTTTTGTGTGTTTTTTGTTTCTGTTTTTGTTCTTTTGAGTAACAGAAGAAAACACTCCACCTTGCCTACATTTTCTGCGAAGCAGATAGAAGTCAGATGCTTCAGAAGAACTTTTTATCTGGAAGATGATATCCTTTTACTCCACAGAGGATTAGAGGGATTTTAAAACCATTTCATTTACTTTTTTGTGCATATGGTATAACTCGGTTCTTCTTGACAAAGGATTCATTGGGAGAGCATGGAGATCAGTTGGTTTTAGTGTGGTCTTTGAAGTCAAACGGACCTCTTTACGTAATCCGGCTTCAACTGTCTAATCTTAAACTAGTTAGTTAAATCCTCTAAACTCAGTTAGCTCTCGTGTGAAATGGAATTGATGGTGTGACTTTTGTGTGGGGCGAGATGGCGGGTGAAACATGCCTTGCACGCTGCCTCACACGTCGGAAGTGCTATCCGTATTGCTGTCCAGAGGGTGACAAAATGACTTGTGTCTTTGGCCTCTGGGGAAACTAATCACATTATAATTAAAAATGTGCTGTGTAAATGCTAGTTGACCACAGTGTGTGGGGGGGCTGTTAGGAAAACTCCCATCATATTAAATTCTGTTTTTTTTTTTTTTAACTTTTTAAGATGTTTAATCATTTTTGAGAGAGAGAGAGAGAGAGAGAGCAAGTGAACCAGGGAGGGGCAGAGAGATGGAGACACAGAATCCAAAGCAGGCTCCAGGTTCCGAGCTGTCAGCACAGAGCCTGACGTGGGGCTGGAACTCGCGAACCGTGAGATGGTGACCTGAGCCAAAGTCGGATGCTTAACCGACTGAGCCACGCAGGCGTCCCTGAATTCTGTTTTCATAGCCCGGCTTTGCAATCAGGTGTGTATTCCGTACTTAGAGCACATCTCCCCTGCCCTGCCTTGTGGTAGGGACCCAGTAGTTCTGTGTGGCCGCCATAATGGACGGTGTCACCACCTTCCTTCCCGTCCCTCCTGCCCGCATCACGCACTTCTTTCTCTGTAGATGAACTGAGCCGGAAAAAGAGAATCTCGGCTTTGCTTGTCAGTCTTGAGGCCACTGACAGCTGTGCTTTTCTGTGTCACTGAAAGAAGCTTTGGAGTCAGTGTTAAAAAAACCCACATCTCTCACCCTGAGAGAGTCAGCTCAACTCAGGGCGGTCACTCACTCTTTTTGTTACCCTTGTGTAAATCTGGAAAGAGCTGCTTTCTGCAGTGTGACATGAGTCAGGTCTCTCAATTGTGAACAATAAAACAATACTCTCTGCCCTTGAAATTGATTCTACAGTCTTCTCGGGGCCAAGGATTTACTTCCCTAGGCCATTGTGTGGCTCTCATTTTAGCGCCTCAGGACAGCAAAGAAAATACAGACAGAACAAGGTGACAGTAAGACCAAAAGAGTCAACTGATGCTGCTCTCAGGGACATGCGTTGTAACATTTTCTGAGGGCTACCCATGGGCCGGGTCGTGTGCTAAGCCATGTGTATACACACACATGTATAGCATCTAAATCAATGGAATAGAACAGTTTTTATAATTTTTTGAGAGAGAGAGAGCGAGCACACAGGCAAGTGGGGAGGGGCAGAGAGAGAGGGAGAGAGAATCCAAAACAGGGTCCATGCTCTCAGTGCAGAGCGTGACATGGGGCTCGATCTCACAACCCTGGGATCATGACCTGAGCAGAAATCAAGAGTCAGATGCTCCACCAACTGAGCCACGCAGGTGCCCCTGGCATATGATATTTTAAAAACTACATCTTCAGAGGGTTTACAGAAAGAAGAAAAAAACGCTTATTTAAATGAACTACTTGAAAGCTAAGGTCAACTAGTATTTTACTTCTCAAACACACATTACACGTGGTAGTATTATTAGCTTGAATCCTGGACCACATCGGGCAGCGTGTTCATCCTGGACACCTTTCTTTGTCTTTCCAAACCCTCATGTCTACTCAAGTTGCCTTTTCCTTATGCAATTCCTAACAGCAGGGTATTATTATGGTTTAGCGTTCTTTAAAAAAATACACGTACAAGCATTTATTGAGCAGTTAGTACGTACTGAGGCACTGACACAAGTACTTCAAATACATTATCTCATTTAACCTTCAAGAAACCCCCAAGCAGAGAACACTATTTTTTTAAATTGTTTTAATGTTTATTGAGTTTTGAGACAAAGCATGCAAGCAGGGGAGGGGCAGAGAGAGAGAGGAACACACAGAATCCGAAGCAGCTCCGGGCTCCAAGCTGTCAGCACAGAGCTGGACGCGGGGCTTGAACCCACAAACCATGAGATCACGACCGGAGCCAAAGTCAGATGCTTAACCGACTGAGCCACCCAGGCACCCCTCGTGGACACTGTTTTTATATTACTTACATATGGAAGGAAACGGATACTCAGTGAACTTAACAAGAAACAAACGCAAAACCTGTCTCGTTGTTATACAGATACTAATTGACAGAGGTAGGATTCAAACTCAGGCCTGTCCAGCACCAAATCCTTGGCTTTGAAACATTAAACCAGATGGCACAGAGTTATTTAGGCAATAACGCCTCACGACAGGTACGTTTTAATGTAAGAAAGCACGTTCACATTGTACTTCCCTAAATACGCCCCTGCGGAAGGTCCTTGGTGAGCCTTCTGTTACCAAATGAAATACTATTATGATGTGACATGTTTATGTCCAAGGTACAGTTACCTTTTTCTCTCTTGTAGAAAACGGCTAGATTATTGTAATTGTAGAAAAACGTCTAGATTATTAAAATCAAGGCAAGAAGCTGTTTTTGCTTCGTAATCATCAACACTAAACTTACTTAAGTGACTATCAGTTAATGGTACAGGCTGCAAGAATTGGGTCATCTAGGGTCAAATTCCAATAATCACCAGCTTGGTGAGTAATCTAGAGCAAGCCGTTCTGGTCTTCTCATCTGTAAAATGGGAATAAACAGCCACAGGTTGCGGTGAGGGTTGCACGATTAGCTGCATGCAATGCATTTCCATAGTGCCAGACGCCTAGTAGAAGGTCCATGAATACTAGTGGGGTTTTTTTGGTAATTAATTATAAATACATAATAATGACAATTGCATCAACTTCTGCATTTGACAAGAGGTCAAGAGTCCTTTAAAAAGAATGATCTCTTCTTTAGGTTTTAGCGGAGAAAGGGAGGTGATACAGTGTGCAGGGACCTGTGGGTTTTTTTTTTTTTTTTAAGTTTTTTTTTTCAACGTTTATTTATTTTTGGGACAGAGAGAGACAGAGCATGAACGGGAGAGGGTCAGAGAGAGAGGGAGACTCAGAATCGGAAACAGGCTCCAGGCTCTGAGCCATCAGCCCAGAGCCTGACGCGGGGCTCGAACTCACGGACCGCGAGATCGTGACCTGGCTGAAGTCGGACGCTTAACCGACTGCGCCACCCAGGCGCCCCCAGGGACCTGTGGGTTTTGATGAGGTCCCCAGGGACGTGTGGAAGCTGCTGGTCGGTCTCCTCTTGTGCCACATGTCAGGAGTTGGCCACCTTGCACGAGACATTTGCCTCCCTGCACCCCAGTTTCTGGGATTACCTAAGAACACGTGACCTGAGATAGCTGTATGGACGTATGATTACTTGGGTCTATTAAAGGACTCACGCTCTTCTCTGAAATGTAATGGTCTGTGAATTCTCAATTTATCTTACTAGTCTTACCTTAAGTTACTTGGGAAGACTGGTGAAAAGTTTAACTGCGACTACTGGCCTCATTTCAGCTTTCAAGTCTGCTTGCATATTTTTCGAGTGACGGCACATACTCGCTAACTGAGTTCTCAGGTTATCAACATGGGTCTGGTTATGAGGTCTGGCATTCCCATGACTCCCCAAATTTCTCCAGACACACATTTCTGAAGATTATGAAACATGGCAGTAAATAGGTTTCTGGGACATGACTACATCAGTTCTGAAGTAAATTGTCTTTATTAATACCCTGCAAATTATCAAATTAATGGGAAAGAAATATCCGAGTAATTGCTCCAGAGAGCCTGCAAGATACATTTGAAGTTTGCTAGCTTTGTCTTCAAAAAAAGAAAGCAAGAAAGCAAGCAAGAAAGAAAAAGGTAATTTTATTTCTTGATATATGGGCAAGTAGAGATTAGTTAGCGTGAAAATAAAAATTACTTTCAACATAAAGCTTTCTTTATCATAAACACAAGCTTCTACTCACTGACTTCCATGGAAGTTAAAACAATAATCTACCCAGTGTTTTCTCACTGATGCATAAAGGATTTAAGTTACTGAATCGCAGTAATAAATAATAAATCTGAAGTTTTCTCTATAAATTAAAAAAATTTTGCCATCTTTCAAAAAGTTAGAATTAGTGCATGGAAGTTATGAAATGGTAAAAAAAAAAAAAAAAATTCGTAATTGTATTCCCTTGGAAGGCTTTCTTGTTTTCTGGCAAGCAGGTGTGTTGACTTCTTACTCATCGTGTTGCTCATGAAAATAGTATTCTCTACCCTGAAACACTATATAAGAAACTTAACAAAATAAGAACGGATATTCCACAAGAGTCTTGTGAAATAATCAGGATCTAAATGAGACCTACAGAAATGTAACCTAGCTCCAGAAAAGGAACATCGTGTGATTAAGTTGTCAGGTTAAGGAGGGGTGCCTGGGTGGCTGAGTCAGTTAAGTGTCCAACTTCGGCTCAGGTCATGATCTCTCGGTCCATGGGTTCGAGCCCTACGTCAGGCTCCGTGCTGACAGCTCAGAGCCTGGAGCCTGCTTCGGATTCTGTGTCTCCCTCTCTCTCTGCCCCCCCACCCCGCTCATGCTCGCTCTCTCTCAAAAATAAATCAACAAACAAAAAAATGTTTTTAAGTTGTCAGGTTAAAGAAAAGTAAAACATGATGTCCAAAACCATAATAAAATATGGTTTTATTCAAGTAGATAATTAAGAACTGTTTCTTGAACTGGCTGGTTTCAGTATGCCTTTAGACCGTCAGTGTGGCTTAATGGGTGCTTTCGAAATATAATGCCAAAGAGGAACTGTGGAAAGGTCACAGTTGTCATAAACTGTGATTAGAATCACCAACAAATATTTACCGAACACCTCCTCTGAACAAGATGCTCTAACCAATGCAGTCATGCCCTCAAATAAATATTCCTGCGGTAAACACTTTGTGACACGAAACATTAACAAAAGACTCACCTCCTCAAAATGGACGGCTACCCATTGGGCCCATTAAAACGGAGTTAACACATATGGATGGAAATAGGGCTGGCATGCTTTTGCAGAATTTTTGAAACGGCTTGGCTCTCTTCTCCAGGCCAATTTTGGAATTCTTTGAAAAAATATATATTTTTTTTTTCCAGAGGGTAAAACAACAACGCAACACGGGCAACATTACGTGAATTTGCAGGACGCCCGTGACAGGAAGTTCACGCAGAGGTGTTCACCAGTTCAGGGAGGAAAATGACCCTGTGGTGCCTGGCACAGGACCTTGATCATGACCCGTTCAAGTTTCCAACCCGCCCCCCTCCCCCGCCTCCCCAAAAGTGCGTCATATTAAAGAAGGTGGAAAAGATCAGCTTTTCGGAACATTCGTTTCGCTGTGTGAATGTATTTCCAAGGCCAACATTTAGGTCAAGCTAAGAGCTGCGGGATGGGCAGTTTTGATCAGAGGAAGGATCCATCCGGCTGAGGGTACACGAGCCGTCAGGGTTAACTAGGGTACAAGGAGAAGAAGACGAACCACAGCCGGTTCTTGCCGGCGAATCCCACGCCTCACATGGAGGGCGAGAGGGACTGGGTCTCTGGCTTCCACCCACCTGTCGTTTCTGCCACTGAATCGGGGGGTCCCGGGCCGTACGTGCTCTCACTGGCCGCCGTCACTGGCACAGTCACGATCTGGAAGGAGCCGAGGAGTGTCCTCCTGGTGGCCTTTGCCAACACGCCTGGGCTCCAAGTGACCCAGCAGCCCGCTGGGGGTCAGGCCCAGTTTATGTTTATTCGGGACTAACTGGCCGCAGGGCTCTCTGAACTTCATCCTGTGTGACCTCCTTTCCTTCTGGTTGGGGAAGGATGGATACCGTCCCATCTTACAGATGAGGATACTGAGGCCCGGACAGGTCATGTATCTTTCCCAGAGCCACACGGTGATGGACCCCCCGGTCTTACCTGCAGATACCACGTTTTCAGCCACTGTTTCCAGGCTCCTTCTTGACGCTGCTGGTACAAGTCCATCCGGGGCTGAAGCCCGCGCTCAGGAGAAGTCACCTGAGCTTTGGAAAGAAGGTGCATGGGGTGCGATCCCAGCTCGGTCAGCTCGCTGTCTGACTTGGGACGTAAAACGCAGCCTCCGAGTATCGGTTTTCTTAATTTCCGAGAGGCCAGGCGGGAGCGTTAAGGTCGAGTGGCTGCTACGTGCCAGGCCCTGTTCCAAGCGCGTCATGAGCGAGCGCGGTGCTCTTCATAGTACAGCTCTGCGGGGGACCGGGGTGGTAGTGTTACCTCCAGTTTTGGGTGAAGAGACAGAGGTCCGGAGAGGCTGAGTGCCTGCGGTCACCCAGCCCGGGAACGGTGGACCTGAGATTCGAACCTGCGTCACGTCTGGAGGGAAAACGGCTTGGCACCTGCTCGCTGTCCAGACCGCTAATCGCGAGCGCCCCGGCCTTCTGCTGTTCCCCCAAAACGTCTGTATAAAAGCATTCTGGGCCTTTTGCTGAGTTTCTCAAAGTAGGAGAGTGCTGAAGTGTGGGCGGCTTCTGACTCTTCAAGCACATCACTGGACGGGCTCCCACCGAAAGGGTTTGGAGACCGTTCGGATGGCCCAGGTGGCGGCCGGGAAGCAGGAGCCTTTCCCCCACCCCAGGCCTTTTCGCTCACCTTATTCTCACCTTATTCGCTCACCTTATTCTGCGTCTGCATCATCCTAACAGCCCGCAGACCAGTCTCTGAGCTTCCGGTCTGGCCTCAGTGTCCAGCATCTCTATTTAACTGCAGCAGCGTTGTATTTTCACAAACGGTTGTGTCGCCGCTCTCCCCACTGGCGACTTAAAAAGTCGTAATGGCGTCAGGGTGTCCTTGAGATCAAGTCGCACTTAAAAAAAAAATGTTTATTTATTTTGAGAGAGGGGGAGGGGCAGAGAGAGAGAGAGAGAGAGAGAGACAGACAGACTCCCAAGCAGGCTTTGCACTGTCAACACAGAGCCCGACGCGGGGCTCAAACTCATGAACTGTGAGACCATGACCTGAGCCAAGATTGAGAGGCTGAGGCTTAACCGACTGAGCCACCCAGGTGCCCCGAAAGTCACACTTTCATCTGACCCTTCACATCTCCTTCTCGCCTCTGCTCCTCCTCCCGGGCTGGTCCTTCAGCCTGTAGCACACCCCTCACTGCCCCACCTCACACACACACACACACACACACACACACACACACACACACACACACTCAACCCTCATCATCTTACCTGGGGTGGCCCCTTCTCCCACCCTTCAGATCGCAACTAAAACGTCACTTCCTTTGGGAGACGTTTCTTCTCCTCCAGCCTGAGTAAGATGCCTCTCTAAGTTACGTGCTCCCACAGTTGTCTGGAATTAATTTTCTCCTCCCTCTGGAGTAGAAGACATCTGGGGGAAGACACTGGATCTGGGATATAGCAGACAATAAATGTGTATCAACTGTGAATGATGCAAGGAAGGGAGGGAGGAAAGAGATAGGGAGGAAGGAGGGAGGGAGGGAGGAAGAAAGGAGGGAGGGAGGGAAGAAGGAAGGAAGAGGGAGGGAGGGAGGAAGGAAGGAAGGAAGGAAGGAGATAGGAAGGAGGGAGAGATGGAGGAAGAAAGGAGGGAGGGAGGGAAGAAGGAAGGAAGGGAGGGAGGGAAGAAGAAAGGAAGAGGGAGGGAGGAAGGAAGGAAGGAAGGAAGGAGATAGGAAGGAGGGAGAGATGGAGGAAGGAGGGAGAGACGGAGGAAGAAAGGAGGGAGGGAGGGAGGGAAGAAGGAAGGAAGAGGGAGGGAGGGAGGAAGGAAGGAAGGAAGGAAGATAGGAAGGAGGGAGAGATGGAGGAAGGAGGGAGAGACGGAGGAAGAAAGGAGGGAGGGAGGGAGGGAAGAAGGAAGGAAGAGGGAGGGAGGGAGGAAGGAAGGAAGGAAGGAAGGAGATAGGAAGGAGGGAGAGATGGAGGAAGGAGGGAGAGACGGAGGAAGAAAGGAGGGAGGGAGGGAAGAAGGAAGGGAGGGAGGGAGGGAAGAAGAAAGGAAGAGGGAGGGAGGAAGGAAGGAAGGAAGGAGATAGGAAGGAGGGAGAGATGGAGGAAGGAGGGAGAGACGGAGGAAGAAAGGAGGGAGGGAAGGAAGAAGGAAGGGAGGGAGGGAGGGAAGAAGAAAGGAAGAGGGAGGGAGGAAGAAGGAAGGAAGGAAGGAAGGAAGGAAGGAAGGAAGGAAGGAAGGATGGAAGGAGATAGGAAGGAGGGAGAGATGGAGGAAGGAGGGAGAGACGGAGGAAGAAAGGAGGGAGGGAGGGAAGAAGGAAGGGAGGGAGGGAGGGAAGAAGAAAGGAAGAGGGAGGGAGGAAGAAGGAAGGAAGGAAGGAAGGAAGGAAGGAAGGAAGGAAGGATGGATGGAAGGAGATAGGAAGGAGGGAGAGATGGAGGAAGGAGGGAGAGACGGAGGAAGAAAGGAGGGAGGGAGGGAAGAAGGAAGGAAGGGAGGGAGGGAAGAAGAAAGGAAGAGGGAGGGAGGAAGAAGGAAGGAAGGAAGGAAGGATGGAAGGAGATAGGAAGGAGGGAGAGATGGAGGAAGGAGGGAGAGACGGAGGAAGAAAGGAGGGAGGGAGGGAAGAAGGAAGGGAGGGAGGGAGGGAAGAAGAAAGGAAGAGGGAGGGAGGAAGAAGGAAGGAAGGAAGGAAGGAAGGAAGGAAGGAAGGAAGGAAGGATGGAAGGAGATAGGAAGGAGGGAGAGATGGAGGAAGGAGGGAGGGAGGGAGGAAGAAAGGAGGGAGGGAGGGAAGAAGGAAGGAAGAGGGAGGGAGGAGGAAGGAAGGAAGGAAGGAGGGAGAAAGGGAAGAAGGAGGGAGGGAGGGAGGGAAGAAGAAAGGAAGAGGGAGGGAGGAAGAAGGAAGGAAGGAAGGAAGGAAGGATGGAAGGAGATAGGAAGGAGGGAGAGATGGAGGAAGGAGGGAGAGACGGAGGAAGAAAGGAGGGAGGGAGGGAAGAAGGAAGGGAGGGAGGGAGGGAAGAAGAAAGGAAGAGGGAGGGAGGAAGAAGGAAGGAAGGAAGGAAGGAAGGAAGGAAGGAAGGATGGAAGGAGATAGGAAGGAGGGAGAGATGGAGGAAGGAGGGAGGGAGGGAGGAAGAAAGGAGGGAGGGAGGGAAGAAGGAAGGAAGAGGGAGGGAGGAGGAAGGAAGGAAGGAAGGAGGGAGAAAGGGAAGAAGGAGGGAGGGAGGGAGGGAAGAAGAAAGGAAGAGGGAGGGAGGAAGAAGGAAGGAAGGAAGGAAGGAAGGATGGAAGGAGATAGGAAGGAGGGAGAGATGGAGGAAGGAGGGAGAGACGGAGGAAGAAAGGAGGGAGGGAGGGAAGAAGGAAGGGAGGGAGGGAGGGAAGAAGAAAGGAAGAGGGAGGGAGGAAGAAGGAAGGAAGGAAGGAAGGAAGGAAGGAAGGAAGGATGGAAGGAGATAGGAAGGAGGGAGAGATGGAGGAAGGAGGGAGGGAGGGAGGAAGAAAGGAGGGAGGGAGGGAAGAAGGAAGGAAGAGGGAGGGAGGAGGAAGGAAGGAAGGAAGGAGGGAGAAAGGGAAGAAGGAGGGAGGGAGGGAGGGAAGAAGGAAGGAAGAGGGACGGAGGAAGGAAAGAAGGAAGAGGGAGGGAGGAAGGAAGGAAGGGAGGGAGGGAGTTATGGATTAGTAATTTCTGAAGCCTGAAATAGAACACACGGCCCCCTCCCAGAGGCTCTGCTGGCCACGGTGCTGTAGCAGCCTCAGTGTTCTTCTCTTGCCTCGCCTCTTTTCCAGGCTTCTGGGTCCCCATCCCCAAGGTGACTCACCAGTTTCCCAGGACCACCTTTCATCTGCTGAAGTCTTCCTCGGACTCCCACCCATTCCTGACGTCTTCTGTGTTGACCAGGAGAGGGTAAAGGAGGAAATGAGGCGCAGTTTGGGCTTTTGCAGAAAAGGCAGAGGGACCAGAACGAAAGCCCCTCAGACGGGAGCCTGGTGGCTAAGTGACCCTAATCCGAGCAAGGAATGGGGAACCGGGGTGTGGAAGGGTGAGCGGTGACTTCACAAACGCATGCCGTCCACGCATTTGCCTTTCCTGTTAAGGGAGAAACTAACAAGCATATACATACATGCTTGGGGTCAGCAAAAAGTTATTCCCTGGTCGTTGTCTTAATCCCGCCCCCCCCCAACCACAAATTTTAAAACCTCAGTTTGGATCTGTTATATCTTAGTTCACCTATGCTTTGTAGCCAGTGGACTTGTTATTGTATTGGCCATCTTTCTGTTTTTCTGCTCCCTTATTTTTGCTACGTTACATAAAAGGAAATTTTCCCAGCCCTGGGAATCTAAAAATAAAGCTGAAATTTTTAAATGCTTCTAAAATATTACTTACCAAAAATATTTTGCTATTTATTCAAGCTGTCCAAGTTTTTATGATTCTTAGATATCTGTATTAAAATACTTCCCTCAACATTTTTAACCAGTCACCCTGGGGAAATTCCAAACAGCCCTCTCTATCAAAAAGTTATTTTTAACTGTTCTTTTCTTCAATCACTAAATCAGTTCTGTTGCCATTAATAGGAATAAAATGAACATATATTTTTTAAAACCTTCCCCTAATAAATACGAGGTATTTCACCTATATAGGTTATTTTCCTTCAGAGACATTGTGGAATGGTAGATTATCCCCAGAGTCTCTGCAGAGCAACAGAAGAATCCACGTGATCTGGGATTATAAATTTGAACTTGGAGAGCATGTGGAATTTAGAAGGGGCCTCACAAAAGGGGCCTTTCACCCGAAGGGGAGGTCGGAGAGAACAGAGCAGTTCCCGAACTTTGGTGGGCTTCAGAGCGTCAGAATTCCAATACAGCAAAACCTTGGCTTGCATGGAATTTGTTCTGAGAGTGTTCCGGCAGACGAGCAACAGGCAAACGTTTGTAATTAATTTTCCCTTAATAAACAAGCGATGTCCTACAGTACAAGTAATACCTGCCGTCCCTGTGTCACATGATCCCACCTGAGCCAATGGTTCTTGAAATTCACTTTGATACAGAGTGCTTTGGATTACAAGCGTGTTTCCAGAAGGAATTATGCTTGCAAACCAAGGCTCTCCTGTACATATTTCTGGCCCCACAGGCACTGTTTCTGATTCAGAAGGCCTGGGGTGAATCCAAGAACCTGCATCTCTAATAAATTCTTGGTTGGCATTGGTGTTGACAGCTGTGAACTTCACTTTGAGTGGCTCTGGTCCAGAGTACTTCTCATGATCCTCTCCGGCCAAAGGAGCCCCACAAAGTGTGCAAACCTGCCCAACGCAGAGAAGCAGGAGCACTTTTTTAATTGTTCTCTGCTTTTCCGAGGAATAACCAAGAAATGAAAATTCATAACACTGTCATATAGTGGAAATCAGTACTTTTTATTTCTACAGTAGCACAGTGTGCTTCATAAATGCACAGTACACACGTCTGTTAAAGTAACACTTCTGTCATCTATTAAAACATAAATCACGGGTGCCTGGGTGGCTCAGTCGGCTGTGCCCGACTCTTGGTTTGGCTCAGGTCATGATCTCATGGTGCATGAGTTCGAGCCCCATAGCGGGCTCTGCAGTGACATTGCAAAGCCTGCTTGGGATTGTCTGTCTGTCTCTCTCTCTCTCTCTCTCTCTCTCTCTTTCGTTCCTTCCTCTCTTGTGCTCTCTCTCTTTCTCTCTCAAAATAAAATAATAAAAAAAATAATAAAACATCAATCGTTCACCTCTTGTTAGAAATATTTGACTTCATTGGCTTATCTCTTGAGTCCTTGTTATAAACTAAATCTCTATCAGCATATCACATAAAATCTGACCAACTCTGCTGTCTAACAAATGTCATTTGCCAAAAAGAAAAAAAAAATACTGAAAAAAGTCATCAATGAAAAACTTAGTGAAACAAGATTTTACAAAATTTGGAATATTCTAAGCGTGAAAATGTTTTTTCTCTTCTGATACCTAAGATACATTTTACTAAATCGTGGTGATAGAAATAGGAACCTTGACAACGATGAATTTGGAAAAATTTCATAGCGAAAACAATCGTTATACAATTTTCAGGTAAGTGATTGGAATTAGATTACTCTGTATACTGTTCGCAGGGTCCCAAGTTTGACATGAATTGAAGGGTTGCTATTGGTAGTTGTAAGTATCTTCTGAAAAATTGCCCTTTGGTCCAGGGTACTTCCTTTCTTTCTTTTTCTTTCTTTTTTTTAAAATTTTTAAAAATTTTTAATGTTTAATTGAGAGAGAGAGAGAGAGACAGAGAGAGAGGAAGACACAGAATCCGAAGCAGGCTCCAGGCTCCAAGCCGTCAGCACAGAGCCCGACGCGGGGCTCGAACCACCAGCTGTGAGATCACGCCCTGAGCCAAAGTCAGACGTTCAACCGACTGAGCCACCCAGGCGCCCCGGTCCCTGGTGCTTTCATGAGAGATGCCATAGGGTATGGCCTTACATGTCACTGAATGGAAGACCCAGCAGATAGGTTACAATCGGAGCTCAGGGTGGTAAGCTAATAAAGGCTTTGGAAGAAATGAAGGGAGCAGCGGGAAAGGCCTATGTAAATGCAAAATGTGGGCAAAGCCCAACCTCTGTGATTCATGGTAGAGCAAAGATACAGTTCTGCTCTTTCCAGGAGATATGGCCTTTTCCGTGTCTTTGGTGTCCAATGACACAGCTGACCCCCCGCAGCGCTTGACATCGGCTGTCGTGATGTTCTGCTTTGCTCGTCTTTCTCCGCAGCTGGCGGCGGGTGATGTGCTTGGAATGTGTCTCGGATGGAGAACGAGGTGGGGTGGTGGGGGGAGGGCTGCTTGGGATGCAAAGGCACCTGTAAAAGATAAAAAACGGGAGAAGCACTAGATGAAAGCAAGGGATGGCAGCAGAAGGAAAGAGAGAGGAGAAAACGGGAAGAGAAATTAGGGAGGAGGCAAGGAAGAGAAAGTGGGAAGAGAGAGGAGGAAAAGAAATAGAAGTAGGAAAGATGGGCTTGTGATGCTCATACACCCTTGCTCCTTCCCCGGTCCCTCCCAGTCGTTTCTCCAGCCGGTCGGGGTTTTTCTTCCCAGCACATCGCACCCAGCTTTCACGGGGCGACTTACTCCTCAGACCTGCTTCCTTTTCCCCATAGTTATTACGTTAGCTTACGAGTGGAGTTGGTTCCAGGAATTCATTTGGGTAAGTCAATTACTCAGGATTTCAAATGCATTTTCCTACAGAAATAATGTTATAAATGGTGGCTGGATTTTCCCATATTTGATCCATAACGTAGCCAAGTTCTACTTGAAAGAAAGAGCGGGAAGGAATATGGTTGGAATACCAAAGACCCATCAAGAGAGCAGTTGCAATGGAATTGAAATAAATTTGTTTTCGAATTGTTTAAATTCTGGTGCAGAAGCAGAGCCTGGCTGTTTGCAGGGGGACAAAGAGGACAGGCTGACACATCTCTCTCCCCGCCCGTGGCACACAGTGCTAATTGCTCATGACCTGTGTCTCCACGAAGCCCTCACCTGCTGGCATCACGGTCACACCTGACCCAGAGGACTGGCTTGTTTGCCACCCCGAGAAAGAGATACTGTTGGGACGCCTGGGTGGCTCCGTCGGTTGAGCATCCGACTCTTGGTTTTGGCTCAGATCACGATCTCATGGTTTGTGGGTTCGAGCCACACATCAGGCTCTGCACAGAGCCTGCTTGAGATTCTCGCTCTCCCCGTCTCTCTCTCTCCCTGACCCTCCCCACCTCTCTCTCTTTCTCTCAAAATAAATAAACTTAAAAAAAGAAGGAGTTACAGTTTAGTTTTGACATCATAGGACAAAGAAACTTAGAATGGGCACTTGGGTGGCAGGAAGCAAGGTAGTGGTGAGGATGAGGCCGGAAAGATAGATAGTCTGGCTATCAGCTGCCAGGACTTGGGTAAAACAAACGACTAAGCTTGGATAAAACCTAGGGTTTCTAGGCCACGGGTTCTGCACACTGAGTCGGTGTCTCAAAGGAGGGAGGAAGTGGAGTCAAGCCACCCAGCTAGTCAAGAAGTAGCCTTTCTCTAAATACACGGATCCGGAGCCCTGAGCCGGTGCCCAGCTTCTCGCCTGGCAATGCCTCGGTAGACCTTGAGTAATGACATGTTTCCACGTAGCTTTGCCGCTCAAGGCAACTCGGTAGAGCAGATTCTTGGCTCCCCAACGCCAAGGGAATCATCATGAGCTGCCACTCGGTTTCCTCATTTCTGACAAACCGTGTGAACCTTTGGGGTACCTGATTAGTGCCGCTGTGGTTCCGTTAGAAGGTACAGTCAGAAATATGACCCGAGGTTGAAAAAATTTAATGGAGTGTGGAATCTGGTTCCTGCTCCTTGTGTGTAAAATGATTTTCACAGACCGGCCACACAAGATCTCTAAAGCAGTGCTAAGTTGGTCCTAGAAAATAGGTTTTTAGAATTGTAAATGAAATATGATGGCCTCGAGAAATAACCGACTTAATAATGGGCCATGTTTTGAAAGCCCTAAGTATCTGTATCTATTTCATTGGCACATCTAAGTGTTCACTAAATCAAGGGATGGGAGTTTCTGTAAGGAGTCTTAAATTGGGGTGCCTGGGTGGCTCAGTCGGTTAAGCACCCGACTTCGGCTCAGGTCACGATCTCACGGTTCATGAGTTCGAGCCTTGCGTCAGGCTCTGTGCCGATAGCTCAGAGACTGGAGCCTGCTTCAGATCCTATGTCTCCCTCTCTCTCTGCCTCTCCCCTGCTCGTGCTCTGTCTCTGAAAAATAAATAAACATTAAAAAAATTTATAAGTAGTTTTATATTTTGCCATAGTTTAATGTTAAGTTCTATTTTCCGTACAAAACCTTTAAGAGCCTTAATACTTGAAAATATGTAAGAAATATAGTTTACTTGGCATTCTTCTTCACTTACCAAAAGCTATCTGAGTTCCTGAAGTTCTTGCTATGAACGGCCCAATGTGACTTGGATGCCTGGTTTTGGAACATCGAGTAATCCGCACCAGGATTGCTGTGTGTTTTCCAATCGCCCTCCAGAGGGGTTCATCAGAAAGTGCAAAAATGCTTATGTTTCAGAGAAAGGAAAGAGAAATAAAGCGTAGTGTGCATCTAGAAACCTTTATTTCAGAAATCATGCAATTTGCAGCATGTCCTCCAAGTCTCCAGCCTTTCTTTCTGACTTTTTACTGTTTTTAAAATAATTCGAGTGTTTATTCGAAAAGCACTGTACGTTCATTGTAGCAAATTTGGAAAACAGGAGGAACAATAAATGAAGATCTCCTGTGGATGGCTGCTGTGAACCTTTTGGTGTATATCCGCTCAAGTTTTGTTCTTTCTCTGTCCCTCGCCGTCTCTCTTTCACATACATATTCGTGTATATGCTCATTTCCATATCGTGGGTTCATACAGCATATGCTGATTTATAAGATGACTTTTTCATGTAAAGTACACAATCAGCATCTTCCCATGTAGTCAGACATCCTTCTGGATCCTTCTAAAGGCTCTATAGAGTCTCGTGTCATGAATGCACTGTGCTTTAAGTAATGTCTTCTTGTTGAACCTTTGCAATTTTTTCCCTGTGTTTTACTAATTAAAAACAAATGTGAGTGATATTTCTGGTGCATAATCGCTGGTCATCTGTGATGATTCCCTAAGGATACATTCCTGGAAGTCTTGCTGAAACAAGAAGTTGTTGCATTTTGAGGCTTTTATCTCCCAGAGAGGTTGCAGCAATTCACACTTCCATCAGCAGCATGTGGAACTGCTTTATTTACTTTTCAATGGAATAAAAGCCTTAGCTAGTAGAGCCCAGCTTTATAACCATTTTATAGGCGCATCAGGCTCAGGGCAATTACTTATGGGCTTTTGGACATAGTGGCCAGTGTGTTTTGCCCAACTTGGTAGCATTAGCCTTCATTTTGTTATTTCAGGTTAAAGACATTTTTATAGACCAAGAAGTGCAAAAAAAGAAAATGGTCAACTTTCTGGCATTTTCTACTGAGCAGAGAGCTTGAACTGCTCTTACTTACACGTTTATAACTCTCAACCGTGTGCTTTATTGTTTTGTGGTTTTGTTAGTGTTTGTTTTTTATTGAAGTATAGTTGATACACGGTACCATGTTAGTTTCAAGTGTACGTCACAGTGATGTGCTATTTTTCTGCATATGAAACGATCCCCCCGATAAATGTAGTTGCTGGCCGTCGCCACAACTATCACAGTACTATTGACTCTATTGTCTGTGCTATACGTTCTGCCCCGTGACTTACTCGTTTTGTAACCAGAAGCGTGTTCCCCCTTATCCTACGTGTTTCTAAGAGGTTGTTCGCAGAATTTAGTATACTTAACTGGTGAGCAGGATTTTGAGTTTGTCCAACTCATTTCTAATCATTGAATCTTTTGAAACTCTCGCTTCTCAGCTCAGTTCAATCTATGGTAAGACTGTATTTTTATTCACAGTTTGTATGCCTACAAATTTCCAAATGTTTGTTTCATTTCAAAGTACTTGGTACTATAATGATGCATGTTAAACATACATGAATATGCAAGGATTCAAAGCCATTTGAATTTGAATTGCAAAGTCTCTTTCAGGTCATGAGCCAGGCATAATACTCTACTAAGAAAAGAAATTGCTAAAACAAATCACTTCTGAGCCAAACCAATACATGCCTCATCATTTCATTAAAGCTGCCTAACTTCAGATAACACCTAACTTTATGCATTGAGATGCCCTGGAAAATAGCTGAAGAATTTTTCTTTGAGAAAAATTTAATGCCATTACAGTAATAGAAAACCACGGACAGGATCTGAAGTCTCGTTAAAACTGTACGCCTGAAAAGCAATGAATAACACAATCTGATGGGGTGGGTAGGGGTACGGGGGACATTTTGTCCATATTAAGAAGGTAGAAAACCACAGTTCCTAGTAACTGACTGTACATCTCACATGGACCTGCATGCAGCTTGTTGAGAAAAAAAAAATCATCTCAGAACCTTTTGCTACGAGCTAATTCAAAATATCCATTCATCCAAAGAGTCTCTGCTCCATGAACTTGGTGGAAAACCAGACTGATTTCCATAAAGCATCCGTATTTTACAATCAAAGTGCATAGCTTCAAATACCTCTGCTAGTATTCAGATTGCCTTGGAGTCAATTAAGGGAGCAAAGGAATTTAGAAAAAAGGTAAGTAAGGGAGACATGTATTTCACAGAATTTTATAGACAGTATAGCTATCACTTGTTTTGTTTTTCTTTTAAAGACAGCTACGCATTTCAACGAATAATATTCCTAAATGTTTGTCTTCATTGGATTATACTAGAGAGAGGAAGCTACATTCTCCTTTTGAGATTTAATATTATAAAAGTCACCAGAAAGTGATTTTTTATCATCTGGTGGCTGAGCAAAGCCTACATGTGACACAGGAAGAACAGAGAGAGACTTAAAGCTTCCTAGCTTCCATATGCACTCCTTCCGACCCCCGTGTGGCACTCCTGGTGCTCCCTGACACCTTGGGATTCTCCCGGCCTGTGCCTCTTCCCTAGGCAGTGTCATGGCCAAGGACCTAGACACCTGTGCTCAAACGTCCCAGGGCAAAGGGTGTCTCTGGCTCCTTTCATACCGTGTTATAGTCCCAAGTGTTTTCATGTCAGTTTCTCCTTCTGGTACTTGATTTTCAATAGGGAACAGGGCCCAGTGACATAAAGGAACAAGAACGTTCTGAGCGTGGAGTATCAGGTGTTGGAGCCTAGCGGGAAAGTCTAGAGGCCCCTCCTGTTTCAGTCTTAAATCCCAGCATGGTGTCTCATCCCGGAGTAAGACAAGGACTAGGAACAATGATGTGTAGGACAGGCACCAGGACCAGGCTAGGTCGTTATAGATGTGCCCAGCAGGGAGTGTTTTGTCCGACCCACTTTACAAGGGGTTTCTCATTTTAGGATGAGGAAAAATCCTACAGAGAAATACATTCAGAGATTAAGAAGGTTCATTTTTTTTTCCTCTTTAGAAAGAGAAACACCCCAGAAAAGGACAAGATGTGACCAAAGTTTCTAAGAGATTTAAAATTTAAGGGGCGCCTGGGTGGCGCAGTCGGTTAAGCGTCCGACTTCAGCCAGGTCACGATCTCGCGGTCCGTGAGTTCGAGCCCCGCGTCGGGCTCTGGGCTGATAGCTCAGAGCCTGGAGCCTGTTTCCGATTCTGTGTCTCCCTCTCTCTCTGCCCCTCCCCCGTTCATGCTATGTCTCTCTCTGTCCCAAAAATAAATAAACGTTGAAAAAAAAAAATTTAAAAAAAAAAAAAAAAAAATTTGGAGGAACAGGACCCTTTAAGTGAAATAAAACATTAGCGTAAGGAGTGGGAACTTGTTTGTTTGCAAACTCCAAGTTCCTGGGCTGCCTCCAAAATTGGTATCAAAGTCTGAGTCATCACATTTGATTTGATTTTTTGCTCTCTTGAAACTTTACTGTGTCATACATAGACCTAATTTTCATCCCACTCACTTTGGTTCTCTGCTGTCTCCAAAAATAGATTTTATTTTTATCGTACAGTAGGCTAGTGATAATCTCAAATAATACAACAGGTATTAAAGTCAGAAACTCAAAATAGCCTTGTATGACCAAAAAAAAAAAAAAAAAAAGAAAAGAGAAAAGGGGGAAACAAGCAAGTAGACTTACTGCTTTTTGTCCTGAAGCAAGACAGCTTTAGGTCACATAAAATAAGATGAGCTTTAGGTTCGCTCATCGTATGGGTATTCATCTGCATTAGATTCCTTTGGGTTGCAGTAAGGCCTTTGATTAAAAGTTGGGAGGGGACGTCCTTGAGAATTCATGTGAAAATAAAAATGACAATAACACTGGATGGGAACCTGGGGACCGAAACTAAACTGGACTTCACAGAGAAAAGAGAAACTGCCCTCTAACAGGCCTTCAGAGAGTCTGAGCTGGTTTGCTAATTCGACATTCACCCGCCATTCCCTGCAACCCTGGCTTCCGTGTTACCCCCCTTACTCTTTCAGCGCTAGAATTCTTTTCTGCCGCAAGTCCGTTACTCCTGTGATCTGTACACTTTCTGGTGTATCTTTCCGTCTTCTGTCCCTACGTTCACCTCACTTTATTCTCTGTGTCTCCAGTCCGAGCTGGAGGAAGGTGTTGTCCCCTACAGATCGGTTACTGTTGGCCCAGACGCTCTGCCCTGTCATCTGTAATGTGTACTGCACATGGGTGTTTCTGTTAGCATGGGGCTCTGAGCACAGCAGGCTCTCCGAACTTTTGCCTGCTCCATGCGTATGCGAAGTCAGTAACCTAAGTAAAATATCTGTGAAGAACGTGGTGATGTATTTTTGGATCATTTTTATTTTCTATCATTATTTGGTGTAAAAGCATCTTCAGTAATGTAGAACCCTCCGTTTGGTGGGTATCTTAAACCTGTATATTTGCTTAAAAATGGGCAATGATATCTTCTGTTTTTAGAAAATGGATAGTCCGGGAGTTATTTTCACCGAATTTCTCACGTGGAATGACTTCACAAAAGTCTGTGGAGTATGCAGGGAACATATGTTACTCCTGCCTAGCACCCCAGCGTACGATTGCCCTTGACCAAACAAAGCCATTATTTGTTGGTTAAATAAACAAAGCCATCCAGGTGCAATGGAGCCAAACTGAAGACCCAGTCTTTCTATTACCAGTGAAGTGTTCTCCTAAGTAGCTAAGTATTCCTTCCGTCATACCTAGCAATTCATTGGGCATCAACTGGTAAAGGTTTCTCGATACTAGGAGAAGCCTATTTATGGATGCTGGCAATACGTTTGTCTGGCTGGAAGTTCATTGCTCTTTCCTCTGACCATCTCTACCCACCCATTGGACACACTTAAGGCTATAACATTAGGAAACTGATGCACAATGTAAATCTCCCCAAATCTCAAATGCCCTGTACAGGTGGTGGTGTTAGCATAGCCACTGGGGGTCAAAGCATGTGAGCAGTAATTTACAGGATGACTCTAGTGATGATGTCATACTAGGAAGAGGAGGGTTTTTTTTTTTTTTTTTAAGTGCATGTGTTTATTTCGAGAGAGAGAACGAGAGTGTGAGTGGGAGAGGGGCAGAGGCAGAGAGAGAGTCCCCAGCAGGCTCCGTGCTGTCAACATGGAACCCGACATGGGGCTGGATCCCTTGAACCCTGACATCGTGACCTGAGCCGAAATCAAGAATCATCCGATTCAACTGACTGAGTCCCCAGGCTCTTTTTTTTTTTCCTACCATCTTTGAAATGTAGTATAAAATGGAATGTGAAGAGAAAGTTCATGATGTCACTGCCTAGATTGGCTTCCTACGACAAGGGAGTACTCCTGGGGAAAATACTCAATATGAGCAATTTACTATAAACGCTGAATTAACAAGTCAAGGTAATTTCATGCTCCCTTTGCCCCCGATGAATGAGTGCAAATTGCATTTCATACTAATTGGTCTACCAAATTCATGCAAATAAGAACACTGGGGTTTCTTCAATTTGCTGGTAGATGTATATACACAAATAACAAGACTATTTTTTTACTGTAAAATTTTGGCGCACACTAATAGGTGTGCTCATTAGTCTGCCTCTCCAAGGGTTCCTTTTGGTGACTCCAAAAAACAATAAAAATTAGTAGTTAGTTATTGGGAGGATATAATCAGACAGCCGAGACGTGAGCACTGGATCTAAGATGGAAAACTTTAAATTATGTGAAATCTGAGAATGTGATGTTTCAAATAAAGGGAATATGAAATTATCCTATTTTTGCACAGTGTTTCTTTGCACAGTCAACTCCTTGTTGACTTGAAGAATTATCCAGTGCTTTCCAGTATTTTTGTCATGACAGACTCTGTTCTATTACATGGACCCCATGTTTTGAAATATTACTGCCTACAAAACTGTATTTTCTGGGTGATGACCAATCGTTCATTTCTTCTTTGAATCAGTTGCAGGTAACTGTTAATCAGGACTTCTGAGCGGCATGGATTGTGGGTTCCTATGCTCAGATGATATAATCCTAGCCTAGAGCAAAGCCCCAGGATATATAGTCAGCAATGGATACTTAATTGACAGTAAATATGTAGCTTCTGATAGACTTTTTGAAGTACTGAGCCCACTATAATCACCTTTGTGGTTGGGCATGAGCTCTAGGAAGCCAGAGTGAAAATGCCAGAGTTGATCTCATTTGGGAAAAGCAAACAGGATAAAAACAGGCAAGGAAGAGAAATAGCCTTACCCTTGGTCAGAACTTCAGTGACTCTGTACAATGCTTAATTTTTATTCTTTTTTTTTAAATTTGTTTATTGAGCATGTACTTCATGCCAGGCAGTTTACTCCATACCCTAGATACAAAGATGGAAGACCATTCCTTATCTTAGGGGTTTAAACCAATGAGAACAACAGGCAAGTAAATAATTTCAGTCCAGTGTGACAGAAGCCATGCTCCAGGATGATTTGGAAGCCTATCAGATCATGGGCTGTCAACTGTTGAGTTATGGATCTTGCCCTCGATTTCAGCTAGAAAGATACCGATGTTTCCTGTGGTCATTGTCATGGGTACAGATTATATTAGTGTATGAGATAAAATGTCAGGCTTTGAATTCCCTGCCCTATTTAACTTCCCTTGTTCTATGGAAGACCACTTGGGTGTTATAAACTACTATTTGATCGTTTTGTCACTGTTCTCTTGCTTTGAGTGTATTGCCTCCAATAGCTGTCACTTTTAACACATGCATTGTGTTTGGTCTCAATTAAATCTGACAAAGGGAGGCTGAATGCTAAGACATTATTTGGTGATCGTTGTGGAGTTCTGTTCTCTGATAGTTTCTTTCAGATTTTAGATCAGCAAAGAATTGGGCTCACAAAGAAAGATGAGAATATACCCTTTAAAGTAACAACATAAAACTACGTTGTTCATTTTTTTAGTGGTCTGGTAGTTATGTGTTATGCTGCGTCTTTTAGAAACAAAATACGTGTTACATGTTTAATTATTTTAATGCTTCCAGCATGCTAATGATATTTATAAGAAATTGCTGCTATTCCCACTTCTTAGTAAAGAAATTAAGAATGTAGACTGCTAGCGGATATATTTACGGGAAATTTTGAGAGAATGCGGCAATCTAAGTGAAATCGGACAACTGCTTTTGTGTGACTTCAGACGCCATAATTAATCATTCAAGGGCTACGTGTACATGTTTTGGGGTACTCAAAATCAAAGGCAACACTATTTAAGAGATGTTATGCCTAATGCCATTGCTTATTATGAAGAAATAATACTGACAGGCAATCACTTTTCTGCTTATCAAGCTGATATTTTCTGCGTGGACATACCTTTCCTAGATTTGACATCTGCAAATCATGTTTGGTTTTCGACCATACTTTCCAATGATAACGAAATATCTGTATAGGGCCTCCAAGTAGAATACTACCACACTACGTCTGTCCTCTCTGTCCTGTGTGTGGAGGGCTGTCTTAAATTTAACGCAGGTTTTGTGAACCTTGTGTAATCTCTCTCCGGTGAAACAAGGGGATACCTTTGACTGAAAGTAGCCGACAGACTTCCTCAGTCAAGCCTTCTTATTTGGGAACAAAATTCGTTTTCCAGACATAGAGTAGGCGTCAAGGCTTAGTACCATCAGGAGGTCAGTGATATCTCCAAGGACCCAGGTTCCTTCCATCTTCTCTACTCTGCCTCTCTCAGTATTGACAGCTTCCTAAATCTTGTTGTTCTCATGGCCACAAGATGAATGCCAATGACCACCGAGGCCACACGCTTCCCTGCTTAGGAAGGAGGTAGAAAAAGAGCAACTTTCCCCACCAGCACGACAACTTAGAATACGTGCCCACCCCTGGATCAATAAATGTCACCAGAGGAATGTCCACATGCTAATTATCCTAGACTAATGAGTATCTACTCTAGGAACTGGGCTGGACGTGTTAGCTTGGATCATATTGAAGAAAAGTGAATAGGTGAATAAAATTAGGGTCCTTTTAGCAGTGGGGAAGCTCGAGAGAGGGGAGGCATTATGCAACAGTGGCAGTACAGAATATCTGCGGCGTTCTCCCCAACGGGGAGTGGGCCCCACAAATATCTCACTTCCCCAGACTGCGTATTTTCATGAACTGGACCTTATGAATGAGTGGCTTGATAAATAAGATGGGGTTTGGATGACCAGCCAAGTAATACTCCCCTTGGAGAAAGACAAATAATTCCATTTTCAAGGAAAATGTTCTAGTTTCTCCTTGATTTTCAAACAAAGTGTCTGACTTATTTTATGGACTTCTCATTGAACGTGTTTACCTGTGTCTCTCGTCTAAAGGGGAATCATTTGGAAAGACTAAGAATATACTTTATACTTACTTAAACTGTACTTCTCAAACAGGGTAGACATTCTCTCCTGGGATTCTCGGTAGTGCACCAGGAAATATAAAGATTGACCAAATGTGGCATACCTTACAAGAATATCAAAGTCGAAAAAGTTTTGCTAGAAAACAAGTAATTTGAGAGACAGCCATTCTAAATCTTAATTTAAACCTTTTGGGAGGAGCACTGGGTGTTGTATGGAAACCAATTTGACAATAAATGACATCATATAAATAAATACATGCATAAATAAATAAATAACTCAGTGAAAAAAATAAAAATAAAATTTACCAAGTAGGGGGACCTAGGTGGCTCTGTCAGTTAAGTGTCCCGTTCTTGGTTTCGGCCCAGGTTATGATCTCATGGTTCATGCTCTGTGCTGACAGCCTAGAGCCTGCTTAGGATTCTCTCTCTCTCCCTCTCTCTCTCTCTCTCTCTCTCTCTCTCTCTCTCTGCTCCTCCACTGCTCATGCTTACTCGCTTTCTCTCTCTCACTCTCAAAGTATATAAACTTTTAAAAAGTACCAAGTATATCAAAGGAGAATGAGAAATGTTTAAAAAGAAAGTTTACACCAAAGGCTACTTCAGGTCATGAACCAAGTTGAACCAAGTTCACTGTGTTCCCACGCCTCCTACACACCCTCCTACGCACCCTGCATACCCCTAACCAGCGTGTGTAGTCATTCTCGTCTCTGTTCAGAGCACTTTGGTGGAAGAACATCTTAAGATGTGCAACAAATCCAATGTACAACCTTCCACCAGAAAAGTGCACTCTCAAAGGGTAAAATATTTTGTCACTACTTTGTGAGGCACACGTTCGTCATCAGTACCTCCAGGTAAGTGCCTTAGAAGTTATTCTCTTTTCCTCTTCATTGAGAGTGGATCCTGCCTCAGAATGTAAGGCAAGCCTACTAGAAACCCACACGATGATATTTATTTACTGAAGACATAATGCTTCCTGCTTTATCTTTGAACCAGACAGTCCGTCTTGGAAGGTGATATGTCTGCCCCTGAGCCGTAGTATTGACCTGTCATGAGGCCCCACACGAGTCCAGTGAGAACCTCACCTTGGCCTCATTTCTCATTCGGACGGGGGTCTGGTATCCTCACTGCTTCTTCTGACAGATCCCATCAGCATGAAAACCTGGGGGAAGTGTACTCTCTCCATCCATCTCTCAGTATGACTGGGCTGTCACAACATTTGAATTTCCTCGATTTGTGTAGGGGTTTCTGAGCTCTTTATTCTTGTATTTTTGGTACAGTTTGGGGCTAGTGAAAATCTACTCTCTGGTAGCGGGTGAAGTCCTGAGCCAGAAGGCTATAAAATATCTCACTTGGCAGCCTGCTATTTGACCCCATAGTGAGATGATGATAATTAATCTTTTACCATAGGCCAGGCCTGGTGCCCGGTGCTTCACAGTTATTATCTCTGTCTTTTGCCAAGGCCGAGGTAAGTGGTGTATTCTCTCCCCTCAGGGGAGAGATGTGCCTAAAGTGGCATAGCACATCTTAGCTTCCCCTCCTACTTCCAGAAGGGCGTTGTTTATACTTGTGTGGGAGACTACAGATCTGGGTTTCTTCTACTCAATGAAACATGAGTGAAATATATGTCCACTGGCCTCTTGTCAAGGTGAAGGGTTTAGAACCATTCTGTTATCATCTCTGATGTAATTGTCAAAGCCCAGGTTATTTGTAAACATGGAAATCCTGGGTTTTTTTTTCATTCTAAATAAGAGACTTTCATATTTTCTTTATTTCTTTAATGTTTGTTTATTTTGAAACAGAGAGAGAGAGAGAGAGAGAGAGGCAGAGAGAGAAGAGAGAATCCAGAGCAGGCTTCGTGCTGTCAGCGTAGAGCCCAACGTGGGGCTCGATCTCATGCGCTGTGAGATCGTGTCCTGTTGCGGACTATGAGTCCAGCAAGATGGCGGATGCAGAATTGAATGTGAGAGAGGCGAATGTCCGGGAGGAGACAAGAGCCCCAAACAGGGGTTTCGTCTCCCTATTTATTGAGCGCACAAGATCTTACACACGCGGTGAATGTGCAGAAGATGAGATCTGAAACACGTGGTGAACGTGGGGAGAACAATCAGACTGTAATCATGAACTTGCTTGTGTAAGAAGCAAAGGGTCTGGGGGACAGGTGGAGTTTGTGATCATAGTATATTGGCGCCAGATGGAAAGTAGCTTCCTGCAGGTGATACAAGTTACTCGTGATCCCGTTATAATTTCTCGCTAGCTCACCTCGGGCGCCTTTGTCCTGTAGTGGCAGCTTTCTGCCCTAAGCTTTTTAAACCCACGTGAGTATAAGGAAATCTTTAACCTATTTCCCCACAGCGACCTGAGCCAAAATCAAGAGTCAGATGCTTAACTGACTGAGCCACTCAGGCACCCCAGAGACAGTCTGAAATTGCCCGTTTCAAGTTGTTATTTCGTGTGTGCGCGCACACGCGCATCCTTTCACCTTGATGCACATCCCCTCCAGAAATCCTCAGTGATGTACCAGGAAATACAAGGACCCACGAAGTTGGACGGGTGATATTAGAGATTTGTAATGCACAGCTCCTGCCTTACATGAGCTTACTTTCCCTTAAAAAGGCAAGATGCAGACAGATAATTATGACATGAAGGAGTGTAAACCCCATGGCACTGAGGAGAGGAAGTGATAAAGCCTAGGGCTCATATGATAAGCATTATAACTCATTTGTGAGCCCTTCTGTGCCAGCCACCGTGCCGAGTTCATTGCGCGACGTGACCCCCGGAGGATCAGAGGTGCGGAAGCAGGAGGTCAGGGTGTGGAATGACCGCCCGAGGTCAGGGGTGGTGTGGGAGCCAGGACATGAACTCCCCAGTCAGACTCACGTGGCCTCGACCAGCTCTTCACACCCTGTCCCTAGACAGACTGATGTAATTACGAGGCCATTAAAGGCACCACGGTTCAAATCCACTAACACGGGTGAGGAGGGAACACTGAAGGAAGAGATTTCCGGCAAAAATCAGTGTATGCAGCCGTGGAGGGGGCGTTCTACCTCTGATAACTTGTTGATGTTAAACGCCTCCTGTTCTCCGTATTTCTCATCGGTGAACCGGGATCCACGTACAC
Source organism: Puma concolor (assembly GCF_028749965.1). Lineage (NCBI taxonomy): Eukaryota > Metazoa > Chordata > Mammalia > Carnivora > Felidae > Puma > Puma concolor. The sequence continues at coordinate 5,887,951 of NC_141677.1, read as the reverse complement.
GATCAGAACTAAACTACGTGATGTACCAAATGTAGGAAACGCCGGGGGCTCTGGGTTGGAAGAGTCTGTGTCACATCCTAGTGCTGCGTGCGACGTCCCACTTTGCGCCAGGGTCGTGTGGTTCCTCTCTCACCCGTTGGTTTCAGAGAGCCACTAACCCGATCAGTGGATGGATCTGATCAAAGCAGCCGTTTCCAGGCCTTTCTAATAAGAACCTCAAAGGCGTAGGGTCTGTGTTGCGTAACAGAAGGATGCCTTCTCGTGTATTTCAAAATGAGCTGAAATCTGGCTGATGGGTGGGGGGGGTGAATGAACCACACGTATGACTTGTCTGTTTTGATCAGAGCTATCAGAAGACAGATGAAGGGATTTTGACCCTTCTAAAGGGGAAGGCGCCCTCCCTCGGGGCGTGACTGGCAATGGCCCAGGAGTGGGCTGTCAGACCTCAGAGAGAGATACGTGAATCCCTGGTCCAACTCCTCCACTTCTGGGCCACGTGATTTCTGCCCCATATTTGACATTATTAAACCTTTATTTTCTCCTCCGTGAATGGGTTGCTACCCCATGGGATTACATGTGAAATCAGATCATACACACAAAAAGTGCTTAGCATGGTTTCCCAGTGCATAGTAAGTACTCAGCAAAGGAAGCTTTCGTTATTACTCTTATTCCCTTTTATGTGTTGCAGGCACCTAGTATAGGTTCTAGAATATCTCAGTCTTTTAGCCTTGTTGACATTCGTTAGAAATGCCCTGGAAATGGCAAGTGACTTGTAATGTGTTTTAATTCCTTTGGACGTTCCTAAAGGGGGGTTGTTCAGGCTTGGCTGAAAGGAAAATAGAATCACGTGTATGGTGCCTTGTCCAGATTATTCTGTAGGTTCTTGATCGAAATTGCCTTTGTATTCTGCGACTCCTTCTCCAGCACGCTGTGCTGCCTTTCCTGGATACCAAAGTTAAGTCAAGGCGGAAACATTAATCAGAGAAGATCTTTTGTTGTCGCTCTCCCCCCTTTTTGAAAAGAAAACCAACGGGTTTTCATTTTACAATGAAGATGTAAAGCAGCCTGATAACACAGCCTGTTGGACAGGCCCTCCCTGCCCCAGATTTCCCCCGCCCCCGGGAACACTGTCTTGTGGAATCTGGGAAAAGAAAACTGTGCCCTGAATTTTTTTAAAGGTCATCCGGTTAGCTATAAGATGAAGGCAAGATTGCCCAAGGTCGCGTTGATGTGGGTGGCCACTCTCGGACGGTGTTGTCTGTGCAGACAGTCCCCATGAGCGTAGTGGATGGGAGTGTGCATGCCACCATCACATTCCTGTTGTGAATGGGATTTTCTTGACACCCGTGTGCGCACAGTGAGAGAATCACAGATTCTTTCTGTAGGCAAAGGGGTGGGAGAAACCCAGGCTCCAGCTCTGCTAATGTTAGCGTTTCTTTATATAGACAGGTCCTGCTAAACCTGCACATTTTTTTATTCCTGGCTTCGTTATGACAATAACATTTTTTCCTCCCATGATGGAATTCAGCTTCTTAGGCAGAAGCCGCACAGCACACACCTCCAGAGTTTTATTTTAAAGCCTCGCGGCTGTGTTGGTGGCAAAGATCATTGTAAAGGAGAAGAAAGGCTTCTAGGAAGAGAATGTAGGTGAACGAGATCCATTAGTGGATATACTGCGGGAGTGACTGTGATTGTTTCTTCTTCCTCTCCCTCCTCCTCCTCTTCCTCTTCTTCTTCCCCTTCCTCCCCTTCCTCCTCCTCTTCTCCCTCCTCCTCCACCTCCTCCTTCAAGGGAAGCAGTTTGTGATGTCCACTGTTCTGGGTCCAACAATTGTATCTGCTGTCCAGGATCGGAGAGAAAAATCTATGAGGTCCTGGGTAGAAAACCAGCCTGACCTTCTGCACTGCCCATGTGATGCTCATCTGTCCATGACAGGCTATGTGTAAGCAGAGTCAGCCATTGGCTAGGGCAATAGGCTCTACACCCCTCATGGTTTTCTGAGTCTTCTGTGCTAAAGGAGGCTCCACGTTCACGGCTCTGTGTTTTCTTCTGCCCTGCCCCCCGCTGCCTTCCCATCCCGACTCCTTCACCTCTGCTGCTTCTGCCCGGTAGACTACTGCCTGTCGGTCCGCTCGGGTGCCGTTGGTCGTGTCTTCCGTTGACCGTTCCTCCTCACTTCTCCTCTGATCCACTCCTGTATTGTGTACGTGTGTCTCTCATTTGCTTTTCACTACAAACCTCAGATACGTGGCTAGCCGCCCTTCTCCCCCGGGTAACCTTCCTGTGTGGTTTCTTTCCAACCTCTGCCCGTAGCCAGCTAAGCAAGATTGCCAACAAGCAATCCCCAGTACCTCCCTGCACCAGGCACGTGTCGCATTGCCACACTTTGGCATCGTTGGGGGTTTCTGTGGGCACATCTGTCTTCTCTCTTGTGTTTTAAATTCCTCCGAGTCAGGAACCCTTATTCGCAGTCACTATTGTGCTATAGCACGAGGCATATGGTGCACTTTCTATAAATGGCTGTTAAAGGAAGACACCGTTTTCAAAATCAGGGTGCCCAAGATGTAGTACACGTGCCTGGGAATAGCAGGAAGTAGATGAATATTGGCTGAATTGAATTAGTCTGCTCTATTAGAATGGCACCTCGCAAGGAATATAATGGGCCCGTCTACACATGGAAGATGGCAGGGGGAATGTGGACTGAGAATAGAGATCTTTGAGTCACGCCAGGTAGGCAAGCAGCTTTTCAGGTGGTAGCGGACTTTTTCTGGAGTTTTTTGAAGAAATCTAAACCTTTGGGTTACAACAAATTCCGTTATAAAGGTCCATGCCCAAGGAGGCATTATTGATCGACTGAAACCTGCTTGACTTCCCAGTGAAGGAAGCACCCCCCCCCCCCACTTCAGCTCTCACCTTCTGTTGGATTCATCGCTGTCTCCTCAGTGATAATTCGGACCCATAAACATGGAACAGCCACCAAAATGATGGCTGTTCTCAGAGACAGTTGGCAAAGCCCCTCCACCTGCCGGCTCACTGTCGGTAGCAGCCATTGAGTAGGGCGAACTCATTGATTTTCATGGGGAAAATCCTTTATGGTTACTTTCTGGATAAAAACCTCTTTCTCCACCCTTCAGAAATTTGGTATTGACAAGAATAAGGCGTAAAGCCTTATATGGTTGGTTTCATGCCAGAAATAGATGTCATTGACCATGTCCCGTGGTGCTCAAGGTTCTTTGTCCTTGCCTGTCCTCTCACTACAGTTTTGAAGAGGAAAATAACTCCCCATGTAATCTCTCCTCTGACACCCAGGAGCTCCAAGACACCGCATTCTATCCGAGGATCAGTTACTTGAATGATTACAACACGAAACTTGCGAAACTCTTGAAATGTGCTTTAATATTTAGAAAGAAAAGGTAACCCATGTTATTTGCAAGGCATTTTTACTAGTGCTATATGGTTTCTAGTAGTGTTTAATAAATTCGTTTTATATATTATAGATTCCTAGATTTTATTTTCATACAGACATACTGCTGTATGAGTTCTGCATTGCTTCATAACAGATTATCCCCAAATTTACTGGCTTAAACAGCAGTAATGACTTCTTACTTCTCATGGTTTATTTTGGGGTCAGGAATTTGTGAAAGGCTCAGTTGGGGGGGTGTCATGGGATTGCAGTAGGGTACTCTCAGGGCTACCATTTATCTGAAGGCAAGACTGAGGCTGGATGACCCATTTCCAAGGCAGCTCACTCATGTGGCCAGGCGGATCTCGTCTCTTTCCATGGAGACCCCTTGTACAGAGAACAATCCAAGAGACCAAGCCAACGCCTTTTATGCTGTTTATGATCTAGTGTCAGAAGTCACATGCTGTGACATCTGCCATATTCTCCTGATTGAGGTGATCTCAGATGTCTGCGTGGGTTACAGGGGGTGGCGATAGGAGTAGACTCAGACACATCCCTTCAAGGATGTGACGCTCTTTGAAGGAATGTCAATGTCGTGTGTAATGAGAACAGGTGACCTGGAGTACATTGGTGCACCTGGCTGTGTTAGAAACGCTCCACCATGAATGGCAAAGTAGAAGTTGAAACTGATCCCCTCCGAAGACTGAAGCCATCAGTAAGACGTGAGTCCTGCTTTCAGGGAGATCGCGGTCTCATGGAATGAGACATGACAAGAAGGAGCATGAATAGTCATTTTACAATCCCAAACCAGAAGGCCATGGGAACCTCTAGAAAGGATCATTTCTCAGGGGCGTTGAAGATTGCCTGGATGGAAGAGTTGAAATTCACTTTGGCCTCTGAAGCCTAAACCCTTGTAGTCGACTCTCGTTCACGGTGGATGGTGTGGTCCTAACACTGCTGTGTAAACCATTTTTACACATATTATCCAGGACCAGCTTTGAGAAGCAGGTTTGCTTGTATGGTGAAACTTCCATCCTGTTTCAGAAACCAGAGAATTTTTTATGGGGGCATTTCAAAGGTTTTTCCCGTGGGTGAAGGTGTGACTTAGGTTTTAGAAGTTTAATTTAGATTTGTCGAAGTGTCTGTAGGTTTACATAGATATTGCCTGAAATTCCACTTGATGTTGGAAAGCAGCCAGGACATTTTATTTATGGTCTTTGAAAGATGAGGGCTGTGCCTTTTTTAAAAAATTTTTTTAGTGTTTATTTTTGAGAGCGAGAGAGACAGGGTGTAAGTGGGGAAGGGGCAGAGAGAGAGGGGGAGGTGCAGAATCTGAAGCAGGCTCCAGGCTCCGAGCTGTCAGCACGGAGCCAGAACCCACGAACCGTGAGATCATGACCTGAGCCAAAGTCGGATGTTCAACTGACTGAGCCGCCCAGACGCCCCAGGGCTGTGCCTTTTTTTTAAATGACTAATGGATTCATTTGGAATTAGTATATGTACCATTATTCTAAGCCTACGTTTTCCCACATAAAATCCTTCGCACTCTAACTCCGTTCTGATCAAAACAATATATAATTGTTAAAATTAAAAGCCTAGTGAAAATAGCCTTAGAATTAGTAGGAGTTAATGATTATCTGTCGGTAGCCACGTTACCAATCCCCACCACGATGTCCGGCTTCCTCTGAGGGTCGGGCAGACCGATGTAGGGAGAGCCACCATGCCCTGTAGGCCGTGTGTTCAGCCTGTCATCTAACACATCATTCCGATGTATATAAATGAACCCTGATCGTTAATTCTTTTAGCTTTATTGAAATCCGATTCATTCAAAGGGAAAGTAGGCTACGTTTGATTTTGTTCTTTCAGCACAAAGGAAACCGCTGAGCGTAAGGCTTGCCAACACGGTACCAGAAAAATGGGGACGCTTGGTGCCTGCCATCCTGGCCGTTTGAGAATTAGGGGTGGGGATTTCCTTTCTGTGATGAATCCCATCACCATGTACACAATAGTTGGTGGAATTAATTTGTGTAGATGTCTAAGAGTAGTGTGAAACTCTGGGCCGCAGAGCTAGTCCAGAATTTCTAAAAGACGGGGAAAACCCTGCCTTGTGGAATCCTGGTTCTCCCTAGAGAGCGACAAGGGCATTTTTAAGTCCCGAGACAGGTGCTCAGGAGCTGGCGGGATTTATCCTGATGGAAATACTACAACCTGTAACTGGGAAGAAGATGTGAATTGAGAATTATGGTAGCGTTTTAAAAGCTAATTAGACGGTTGACACTTGCCAAAGAGAAAAAAAAGAAAGGAAAAAAAAAAAACCACTGCTTTTTATAAATTTGAGCTGTGGGAGCTCCAGGAGGTGTTAAGGAACCCACGAATACACCTGCTGAAACTTGACATGTAGGAATTCACTGTCACGTGATGTAGCATCAGGCCCGTGAACGAGAAACCAGATTTTGACTTTGTCTGCCTCCTGTGTTCATGACCTTGCACAGATCACACAGGTGTACTTAACCAGATAGGTTTTGCCGTTCTATAAATAAAGTTCTAAAATATACCAGGCTCCAACATATGGGACAGACTGTTCACTAGCAGCCACTTGAAGTGGAGTCAGCTGATACTGGGGGTGGGGGGGGGGTAGACATCGGACTCAAAGCAGAAGGTCCCGATTTCAGGTCCTGGCTCTGCTGCTTGTCCAATCAGCTGCCCCACGGCACATGATTTAAATGTCCTTTTTTGTTGTCGTTTACTTATTTATGAGAGAGAGAAAGAGTGTGAGCAGGGGAGGGGCAGGGAGAGAGGGAGACACAGAATCCGAAGTAGCTGCAGGCTCCGAGCTGTCAGCACAGAGCCCGACGCGGGGCTCGAACCCACGAACCGTGAGATCATGACCTGACCCGAAGTCGGACGTTCAACTGACTGAGCTGCCCGGACGTCCCCGCATTTTCTGATTTTCAGCGTATACACCTGCCCGCCGGAGGTCGCCATAGCTGCCTTGTCGGCACTATAGATTCAGGGGAGGGTGAAATACAGAAATGGATTAAGAGATCACTTCTGAACTGGAAAGTTCCCTGCAGGACATAATTACCCTGTGGCAGAATTGTAGCACTCTGGGCTTTAGCTAGGCGTCATGCTTCATAGTCCGAGATGGATGCTCCTGAGTCTGCAGCCTTTAACTGTTTCCTGGAGTGTAGACTGTGGACTCCTCTACAGACTCCTGCTCAGTCCTCATGTTTTGGAGCCAGGTACACATTCTGAGATAAGCCGTGCTAAGAGAGGTGAGCTTTTCTCTGGGCTAACCCATCTGCCTGCTCAGTAACACCCCGCATGCGCCAGCGAAGTGACCAACCGCCCTGGGCACCTTTCCCCCTAAGAGCCTAGTGCAGAGAAGGTTGTAACTCATTGAAGATACTGAGTAAAAGGGGTTAGGAAACGCGTGCCATGGAAGCTACAGGATATTTGAGGGCATTTGTTAGCACTCTGTGCACCAACGACAGAGGAGTGTTCTTCTCAAATCATGAATGGAATTCTGGGGTATTTTATTGCTGGAAGTGCGGGTCAGGTTTTGGGGGGTATATGTATATCAAAAGAAAGGAGCCCCTCAAAACGTTGTAAGCTTGCTACAGCACTTGGCTCCAACCCGCAGCACCACCGTCAGTGGAATTTATCCAGCCTTTTCTACGTGCGCAAACCGCCGTAAGGGCTTTCCGTACATGATCTCATTAAACCTGTTCAGCAGGACGGGCACCACTGGCGTGCCCACTTGGCGTTGGTAATGGTCGGGTTTCTCTGCTGTAGTCCTGGACCAGGAGCACCTTGATTGGACACACCCACAAAACAAAACCCTCCCCTCATGCAAATTAGCAAAATTATGACTCAGAATCGCCCCCAGCCTCTGAGTCATAGGCCGGGTCATACAGTGAGTTATGAGTGAGAGGTATTGAAATTTTGTTCATGAAATTGAAATTGAAAGGCCTCAGTTCCATGGTGAGAAATAGAAGTTGTTTTTTTCGTTTGTTTTTTGTTTTTTTTTTGTTTTTGCCTTAGGACCTCTGAATTAGAAACAGTTAAGGCTTATGGAATCTAACCATCCATCTGATGCATGATCATGATCATAAAGGTGCTTTTGAAATGCCAAATTATACGTATTGGCCACCGATGGCCCTTACTAAGGCAGAATCTCTGACATAAGTCATTCCCTAAACAAAAGGACACACAGAAGCTCTGAACATTATTTTACCAACGTTAGCTCTTTCACATTGAAGTTTATTTTTCATTTGGCTTCATTCATTCTCATCAGTCTGTTTAAACTATAGAACCCGATTTCTCGGTTTTCCCAGTAAGTTTTTTGTAAGCTGGGTTTTTTTTTTTGTTTTTTGTTTTTGTCTTGTTTTGATTTTTTGTCCGAAACTGTGACATTGTTAACAGTTCTCCAGTCTGGGGTGCCTGGGTGGCTCAGTTGGTTAAGCGTCCAACTCTTGATTTTGGCTCAGGTCACAGCCTCACGGTTGTGACATAGAACCCGGAGTGGAGATCCTCGCTGAGCGTGGAGCCTCCTTATGCTTCCCTTCTCCCTTTGCCCCTCCCTGCTCACGCTCTGTCTCTCTCTCTAAAAACAAAGCAAGCCAAACAACCCTATCTGATCTATTTTAACAAGTGTCATCAGTTTATATGTTTACTTTTGTGTTTATGTAAGCCAAAGTCATTTTTTTTTTGTTTTTAAATTTTCTTAATGTTTATTTACTTTTGAGAGAGAGAGAGAGCAGGGGAGAGGCAGAGAAAGAGAGAGGGAGACACCGAATCCGAAGCAGGCTCCAGGCTCTGAGCTGTCAGCACAGAGCCCGGCATGGGACTCGAACCCACGAACCGTGAGATCATGACCTGAGCCGAAGTCGGATGCTTAATTAACAGCCCCCCAGGCACCCCTACAAAGTCATTTTTAAAAACAAACACAAAAATAAAAAGTATTAAATGCGGTGGTTTTGTGAACGTGAAGTGGATTCAGCTATTGGACGTGTAGCCCTTTGTTAGTAGGCAACAGAAAGGTAGACTAGGTATTTAAGGTACAGAGCAATATGAAAAAAATTATATTTTTATGTATTTATGAATGTGTATGTGTTTTTCAGAAAAATATACCACCTTGTATATCGATCTTGGCTTCTTTTCATACTTTGAGGTGAATCTTCTTTTAAGACCAACCTTTAGATAGTGATGTGGACCATCCCTAGAATAAGGACTCGTGGAGAAACACAGCTCTAGGTCTCTGTCCTACTTGCTTTCCAGAATTACCTATGGTGCCTTTCCAAAATACAGATGTGCTGTCCCAAACCTTTCAGATTCTGATTCACAAGGTGCTACATGGAGCCCATATGATGTTGTTGTTTGAGATCTCCACTCTTGTGTTGTATGTGTAATCAGCAGTGACAATCGCCAAGCATTTATAAGAGATGTTAGCAGTGCCCCACGGGTCTAAAATGTAATGTCTTCCAGAGAGGACTAAAATTTTGGTGGCACCCAGTCAAGAGTAGATTGACTAAATCTCTCTTTTTGTTGTTGTTTTGTTTTGTTTGTTTCGTTTGTGGAGAATCTGTATTGATAAGTCTGCCCCCGTTCAGACTGCCTGCCCCCATCAATTGTACCTCCTTTTACAACTCTCCCTTCTCATCCCTGGTGGAACGTGCCAAGAGGACACGTGATATCGGTGTCATGACAATGTGGATGCCGCCGGTCTGATTTCTTCACTGGAACGCATCAAGGTTTTGAAAAGGAGGACTACAGATATAAAAGGAAGAAGAGGGTCACGAAGTAGGTAGAACTGGACAGAGGTATCAGAAAATACCAGGAAACCACCTAGGGATCTTCTTGACTTCAGTTTACAGTTTGTCTTGTTGGTTAGCTGCAGGTGCTCGTTATGAATTCAGATCATCATCAGACATGTGTTCCCGTCCTACTTTTCGAAGGCTTCAGGGTGATGGTAACAGGAGTCATGGCTCTTTCCACCACAGCCCTGCCCCCCGCCTTCCCCGAACTACTTTAGAAAAGGTCAAGGCATGTGAACCCTGTGGTCTCCATTAGCCCCACGTGGAGCTCTCTGCCCTTCTCTGCCCTGATCACATCAATGTAAGGGTTTTGGGTTTTTTTGGTTTTTGGTTTTTTGTGTGTGTGCGTAAGCAAAGGCAAGGCATTTTAATCGAAAAGTGCCTTATTTCTCTAGACTGGGAGAATGTGCGTACTAAATAAAGAATAATCAAAATAAATAGAATAGCCGTGTTCTCTGCAAGTGGAAACTGGACAAGGGGATCTCTTAGAAAATGCTAAGTTGGAAAGATGCATTTGACGTGAAGAATGACACAGAAACACTGACCTCTGTCCCTCTGTCCCTGGGCTGGAGTGCAGACTGGCGGGAGCTGCTCTTTACTCCTCTGAACAAGAATTAGATTAAAGTCACTGTGATGTGGGGTTCGATGGCTGAGAGACAAATACGACCCGCACTGAATCATGTTCCCAGCTGGTTCCGTTGACTCGACACTGAGTCTACCCTCTCTGCTTAGCCTTTATGGCTGACCATCCATTCATCTCGTCTGCTGTCTCAGGAGGAGATCCTAAGTAGACAGGCAAATGGAAGGAACCGTTTGGTCACCCCTGGTCTTTGATTTGCGAATATCTGGGTTTTGACACACGTGATCCTTGAGAGACTTGACATCATAAAAGGCCATGGGCATTGACATTCATGAAACGTCATCTTTGCTAATTTGTAGTTTGTGTTTGACCGTTTCCAACACCCACCGTGGGCTTAATGCCACTGGCATTACAGACTTTTTATAACATTCATTTGCACGCTGGCCATATGCTTTAGAAATCAGATAATTACCCTAGCAATTATGACATGAAAAAGGGGAAAGAGTGAAAGTGTCTTTGAAAGAAAAAGAAATGTCCAGCAAACCACAAAAGGGTTGGATATGTATGAAGAGGTTTCAAGGAGAGGCCTATAGGTAGAAAAGAAGGGAATAATTCTTCGGTTTAAAGGTCTGGGAAATGTTTCACTTATCGGGGTTGAGTTTTAAAAGTAACTGCTCAGGTAGACTCCCCAGGGTGGATTTACCATGATTAAGAGTTTAGTCCTCAGCTTTATAGATTCAAGAAATCAATGTTATTAGAGTCGATCGAGCTTATGGAGTCTGACTCATGCTAACCAAATGCACAGAAGACTCAACTATAATCCCATGTATAAGCCACATATAAAAATCAGGACATGCAGTTACCGCTTACCGAATGCTCATGTCAGTAGCAATTATAACGGCAGGTTCTTCACATAATAGGGTGTGTGTTTGGCAAGGCACATAAATTTGGAGTCGGACAGCAGTGGGTTTTGGTCCCCGACAGACCCATAGCCTTAGGTGTCCTCATCTGCAATACAGGGATAATTGTATCAACTGACAAGATCGACCTAGTGTCCACGGCACTAAGCATGGCGCCTGGCACGTAAGAAGCACACAGCTAACGATCTGCGGCCATCCGTGTCCTCATCTTCCCCCTTTCTGTGTTCTGTCTACTCATTATTATCATCAACATATCAAACAAATCCTATGGTGACTCACAGCCCTGGTCTTCCCACACCATCTCTCTGCCCGCAGGGGCTGACTTGACTGGCCAGCATAATTCTCTCCAGAGGAACTCTTGCGCTAGAAATCAAATTATAATCAGAAGGCAGTTCAGATAGGATGCAATCAGAGCTAGGGAAATCAACCTAAGAATCTTCGCGTTTGAGGCTCCCAACTCGGGTTGCCTGATTGATCGATCTCCATGATGGCGAAATCCTGCCATTGAGACCCCATAATTGGATTAATTGATTGGGGCCGACGATTCCAATCACTTTAATTGTTCTTGCTTGTTTCTGAGAAAGTGGTGGCAGGACCGAGCATTGGGACCATCTGGGAGCTTGTTTGAACTGCAGAATGTTAGCCCCATCACCGACTTGTGGACTTAGCATCTGCAGTGTGGCCGCGTTCCCTGGTGATTCAGATGTACCATCAAGTTTGAGAATCGTTATCTTAAGATACTCCTGAGTCTCTGTCTCATAGGGTTACCTATTCCCAAGTAATCTTATGTCCGACCATATGGCTATCTACTATATTCTTCCCCTCCTCCATCACTATACCAAAACACTGTTGTATGAAAGAGACTAAATAAGAAAACTCCCGCCTCCCGCCCCCGAGTCTTTGTTTAAAAATGTCTGTCACTCAGGCTTTGCGTCTTGGCAGATGGCCTCATTTAAATTGAGGGGAAAGATTTACTCTTATGTTCTTTGGTTCCAGTTATCAGAGTTTGCTCTTGTGCATGGTAATCTTTTTTATTTTCTGCCACCTCCTTGAAGTCTTCCCTTTTTTTTCTCATTTTGTTTCTGTGCCATGATTGATCGGTCACTGCCACCGAGGTAAGCTGAGTGTCCACCTGATGCTGGCCAACTGGAAACCCGGCAGTTGCTTTTGAAAATTCTTGGCCTTCCCGTTTTTCCTACCAGGACATGGATGCATCTGTGTTTGCAGCCACTGACGAGTGGGTATTCCGTAAGCCCCTCATTCATTCTTTTTTTTTTTTTTTTTTTAACATTTATTCATCTTTGAGAGAGTGTGAGTGGGGGAAGAGCAGAGAGAGAGGGAGACACAGAATCCGAAGCAGGCTCCAGGCTCTGAGCTGCCAGCACAGAGCCCGGCGTGGGGCTCGAGCTCACAAACCGCGAGATCATGACGTGAGCCAAAGTCGGACGCTTAACCAGCTGAGCCACCCAAGCGCCCCAGCCCCTCATTCCTTCTTAAATCCATTTGGATTTTGAAGAGCGTGTTGCAGTCATGGTCGATGACGAGTTTGGTCTCCGGAAAAGACAGTGCGCGTGAAGGCTCTCTTTCAAACTCTTCCCTCAATTAAATGATGGGAATCTGTGTAAACAAACTGGAAGTCCTTCATGGTCTTCAGGTTCACAGAACGAGGACACCCACTATTTAAAAAGAGGTGTATATTTGTGACACATTCAGAGGAGTCTCGACCCTCCATATTTAAACAGGATCGTGAGGAGTCATTTCTCCCAGGTTTGCACGAAAGCTTTCTCTAATACGTCTTAGCTTGCTTTTTTCTGATTCTCCATCACATCTGTCATTATTGGAAGAGGAAAGGAAAGGTACTTTCTCCTCATTTTACTAAGCCTTGTAGGTGAGGGAAAGACACTTCCCTAGCTCTATCGAAAAAAGTTCGATGACTAAACCAAGTGTTATAGTCCAGGTGTCTTGCTCCTTCAGCCCGTATCATAGCGGTCAGGTGGTGAATTTCAAATTCATTAATTCATCATGGAAGAAAACCAGGGACGGATTACTGACTTATTTTGCTAGGTTTATCCCCACTTCCGTCGGCTCCACTTCGTGGCTAAGAATCTTTTCCTTCATGTTGTCGGAAGAACTAAAAAATACATGTTATTTTCAGCTCCAAGGCTTTCAACAAAGGAGGGCTGTCGTGGAGTGACGCTGCACATATATGTACAGTTGGGTTGTGAAATCGTATCTCTTCTACCAGTAAAAAGGGCTTAAAAAGAAAAACACTAAAATTCTGCAAGGAGTGAGAGGGTGTTTTTGGCAAGTGGGTGGGTCAACTGAAAGAGAGTTTAATGGCCCCACATGGTACTTTCGTCCTTTTGTCTTCCTTTGAAGAGGTGTGTCGAGCTGCAGAGGGGGAAGCGGAACACATGTGGGTACACAAGCTGTGGGGGACCATCTCTGACGGTGCTCAGGGCTGGGGGGCCGATGGCTTCTGCTGCTTTGTCTACACTTGAAAACTAGCTCTGTGGGACCTAGATGAGAGCCTTCCTAGGGACTGAACCATTTTTTGCCTTTATGTTTCTTCGGTCCCCCTTATTTCCAAAACCTTTTATCCCTTTTAATGTCCTTTGCTTTTCTGATTTCTGTGTTGCCATCTAATCCAAGCAATGAGTGCTTTTTACCATGACCTAATACGCGACTAACTCAGCCCAGCTGCTGACTCAGCATTGTGGGTCTGACGGTAAGTTTGTACTCTTCTAATCAGAAAATGTATCACCTTTGTAAGAATATCAGTTCTCTTCCGCTGACATTCAGGCCTTCAAAGATTCAGCTTTTAATTACTCTCCTATCTCTGTTGGTTCCAACACCCTACTGGACCCCCTCCCCAGCCATGCGGCCCCCAACCCTTTCCACAAGCCTCCCTCTCCTTTCTGATATCATCTCCTTCTATGGAAGAATCTACTTCTGCATTTCCTTTTTTTTAAAATGTTTATTTATCTTTGAGAGAGAGAGAGAGACAGAGAGACAGAGAGAGAGAGAGAGAGAGTGCAGAGAGGAGGGGGAGAGAGAGAGGGAGACACAGAATCCGAAGCTGGCTCCAGGCTCCGAACTGTCCGCACTGAGCCCCACGTGGGGCTCGAACTCACCAACCGTGAGATCATGACCTGAGCCAAAGTCAGACATTCAACCAACCGAGCCACCCAGGCGCCCCCGCATTTCCGTTTTCCAAATCCCGCTACTTTCCAGAGACCAGGCCAGAAACCCATCCCTAAGAACAACGTAGGGTGAGAACATTTTCTTTCCCAGTCTTCTCTGATATCCCCAGCTAGCAAAAAGTCTTTTTTTTTTTACAATGTAAATATTATTCATGATACCTCCTTACACATTGCAAGCCTGGTTTTCTTAGGTTAGTTGAGAAGCGTTCGGGCTTGAGACCTGGCTCTTGCACGATTGAAACATATTAGGCTTTTATTTTCCTTTCTTACAGAGGACCCTGTCAACACTATAAGAAATTTTATAGCTCCTGTTGAATTTTCATAGCCTAAGTACCTGAGACCTGGCTATGGTTTGAGCTACAGGGGGTAAATATAAATTCTAAGTTTCTGGTCACTGTCTACCCAGTGACCTGTGTCTCTCAGCACCTCCCATGTCATTGTCCTTCATTCTTCCAAAACCTTCCATAGAAAAGGTGCTCAGAACCTGCTAGCTGAACTTACTTAAAGGTACAGAGTGACCTAGGGGCACATAGCATCTCAAAGATAGAATGGGGCTTGTCTAGTTTGAGTATTTACTTTGACCTACTCTGTATTTACTGAAGACCTACTCTGTGTCTCTTCCCAGGGGACCAAGTTCAGGGGCAACAGGAGAGTGGGGCATCTTCAGGGAGAAGAAAAAAATGTTCCAGACTCTTATCTTATCAAAACCAGTTTTCACACACTTGAAAAGCTGCAGGCTGCATTGGCTTCACAAATTTCTCTTTGTTGGACCAGAGCGTCCACAGTGATTGACTCAGGTCAACACTCACCGGAAAGCAGTCTCCGAGCGTGGGGTGTGGCACTTTGCAGGAATGACAGAGGAAAGAGGAGGAGGGTGTGGGTCATGGAATAGTCTAGTCAATACCACCTTAGGGATTCCCTTCCTCTGCCCAGCACCAGAAAAGCTCTTAGAGACAGGATAATCTCTCTGATTCTAAGAGCAAGTAAGTCAGAGCTCCCAAATTCCTAGAGATTTTGGTGCCTTGGGCTTGGGCCTCAGCTAGTAACCCCTGTCACCTGGTGCATAGCAAATGCCTGCCGGGGGTAGGTGCTCACGAATTTTTGTGCATTAACAGTGATTTATTGTCTGTAAAGGGAGTGTCTCATATTGTTCATGCGTGCTGGATCAGAAAGCTGAGAGCCGCCCATTTAGAAGGTCCACATCATATGGGGCGCCTGGGGGCTCAGTCGGTCAAGTGTCCAACTTTGGCTCAGGTCACGATCTCACGGTTCGTGGGTTCGAGCCCCACATCAGGCTCTGTGCTGACAGCTCGGAGCCTGGAGCCTGCTTCGGATTCTGTGTCTCCCTCTCTCTCTCTGCCCCTCCCCTGCTCACACTCTGTCTCTCTCTTTCTCTCTCTCTCTCTCTCTATCCCTCTCTGTCTCTCTCAAAAATAAAAAGATAAACATTAAAAAAATTGTAAGGTCCCATCTGATGGAGGCGATGCAAGGTATAGAAGGGACAGCGACGCCCCAGGTTTGCACAGCTTCTCAGTTATGGAGCAGGAACCGGCCTGGAGGGTCTTGATTGCTCGTCAGGTGCGGATCGCTCAGTACCACGCTGCACGGCTAATAGCTCCTCTCCATGCTTTGGCCAGTCCTCCCACCGCCTCTACTAAGTGGGAGGATTCCCCAGTCAGTGTTTGCAGGAGACATTTGGACCACCTGCCCCCTGTGTACCATCTACCAGGTCTGCCAGACTTGAGAGAAAACGGATAGCTGAGAAAAATATCCATGCACGCCGCAGATTTTCTTGACCCCTGCAATGCGATGCTGAAGCACGACCAGAATGGTTTTTGTCTGATGTGAACCCGTGCATGCCCACTCGGGCCACTCTGCCAGGGAGGGTGCCTGATGGTGGCTGTCATTCCGATGATGGGGTGAGTAATTTCTCGGTGCCATATGAAATACCAAGGTCAGAGGGGCCGGAACATAATATGGCAAAGCAAGAGTGAGTCACCAGGTGACCTGCGACGACGTAGTTCTCTCTGTCATCTTGTGAATGGGAGCTCCCTGCCCGAGGGCTCTTTCTGGAGGGGGAGAGGCTTTGGAAACTGATTTTTCTTATGAAGCCACTGATACTGCTGTGTTCCCCGCAAGTACCTTTTTTCTTTAAGATGTAAAGACTCTCTGGATGTTGAATGAATCCGTCTGTATTTCTTGCAAAGGAGTTTGGTTAAACTATTTTCATTGCAATTTGCAGTGGAACTGCCTGTTTTTTCTTTGTTTGTTTGGTTTTTTTCCTCCCTGGCAGGAGGTATGTCCCGAGTGGCTGTTCCCAAGGAGACCGGGATAAAAAATAATAATAGTAACATGGAGAGGTTTTCTGTGTGTGCATGTGTGCATATGTGTGCACGTGTGTACATGTGTGTGCATGTGCCTGTGTGTGTAAGGAAGGGAGAAGGCTCAGTACAAGCCACAGTGTTCCTCTCCCCATGCTTTGTATGGCTTCCCATTGGTAACCAATAGAAATGTAATATGAGCCCGCAAATGCAATTTTAACCTTTTCAGCAGCCATGTTAAAAAAATAAATAAAAACAATCAGGTGGGATTAATTTTAATGATGGATTTTATGCAGCACCTTCAAACCGCTATCATGCCCACATGTATTGCTACAGAAATGGCTATGGAGCTATTTTCCCTGAGATGTTTTTATTCCAACCTTTTTTTCCCTCCAGTTTTTATTTTCCTTCCAGTGTAAATGCGAGGCCCCCAGCTCCCATCAGTTCAGACTACACACGTTGCCACGCACTGAGGCTGCTCTGGGTCACAGCATTGCCGGGAAGTAGAAACAGCCACCTCCCTCCTGTGTGTGGCCTTCGAGATAGTTCCCGGTCTGTCTTCTAGTTGGTCGTCTTCAGCTCCCTGCACCTCTCGCCCTCTCTGTTCCACCTCGCCAGTCTACTCCTCATTTCCTGAACATGGTATCGACTGCCCACCTCTCATGTCCCCCAGTGTCCTCTACCTCCCTGCCCCGTGTCCGGGTCTCAAGACGTGTCCCAGCTCTGCAGGCAGCCTGGCATGGGTTTTCGTGGGGTTTCATTGAGGTTCACTTCTGACCTCATTGCTCATAATCAGGTGAGCTTAGGAAAGGTCTTGAGCCCCTCTGCACCCCCATGATGGGTCTTAAAAAGGAGGAGAGCAAGTGTGTGTGTGTGTGTGTGTGTGTGTGTGATTCTCAGAGCTGGCAGGAGAGAGAAAGAAAGAATGGGTGAACGGATTATGTAATGTATGTGGAACAACAAAAAGGAAACACACAGTGCAGTCCAGTTACTGGCCCAAGGTAGTTAAAATCCCCTCCTGTTCCCTCGTTGTTTCCAAGGGGCTTTTGGGAGTAGTGCTTCCATCCACAGCTGGGCGGAGGCCAACTTCCCTAAGTGAGCCCCTGGTTCCTTGCATGGGGCCATCTCTCTCCCCGCGGCGTCTAAGTCCCGCCTTCAACAACCCACGCGGGATGAGCTCCCCCTATCCTGCCCCTTCCCTCCCCTGCTGCCCCGACACTGATGACGAAGTGTACCCCTCTACTTGCTAAAAGTGAGTGACTTCTGCCAAGCGCAGCTGCACAGGTACCCCTCCGGTGGGGCCCAGAGCCAGGCCCCCGCTGACATCTCTGCCCAGCTCAGAGTGACGGCACGGCCAGCCCCGTCCCCTGCTGGAACGGTTTCCTAGGCAACCGGTACCCACGCCCACTGGAGGAAGTGGAAGGAGAAAAAGCGAACCCTGCAACATTTCCACTTTCCAGCGCTCGTGTGTGTGCGCGAACATCTTGAAAATACATGGCTAACTGAGCACGTGGTTTATTATTTCGTGTCGTGCTGGTGATGGCCTCTGTCGTGTCTCTGGTAGAATTTCTAGTGGATTACTGGTGATGCTGTGGTGTGGTTGAAACTGGGTGTTGCCGGTGGCATAAGGCTTACGGTTTTTTGAATAGCAGTCTTGCCCAGCTCACTCAAGATTTCATCTTGCATTTGAGGTGTATTGAAGTTTTCTGCTAGTATTTTAAATTTCCTTTCCTAATTGCTTGTTGTTAACATATGGAAGTGCAGTCGAGTCCTGTACTTTGCACATAGAAACCTAATAGTTTCTATGCAGATTATTTAAGGTGTATGTGTGTGTATGTGTGTGTGTGTGTGTGTGTGTGTGTGTGTGTATGCGTGTGTGACACACATAATCAAGTCATCTGCATACAGTGAAGCCTTTTAATTCTTCACTTCCTTACAACTCATATTTTTCTTACTTTAACACTGGCTAGGACCTCTACTACAGTGGTGAATGAAGTAGGGATAACGGACAGCCTTGTCTCATTCCCCAAATCGGGTGAAACCTTCAAAATTCATCACTAATCATAATATTTATTGTAGTTTGGTACAGATACTCTTGTATTCGTACTTTACTAAGAGGCTTTTTTGAAAATGGCAAATGGAGATCTAGACTTTGTCCTATTCCAAACTTGCGAAAAGGGTTTTGAAAAATCACGAATGGAGGTACAGTTTCATCAAGTGCTGCTCTGTGTCCACTGAGATAACCATCTGATTTTTCTCCTTCACTTTGTAAATGTGGTCGTTTAAATGTATTGGTTTTTACTTGATAAATCCATCTTTCATTCCTGGAATGAACCCAACTGGCCATAATGTGTTATCTTCTTATGAGTCACTGGGTTTCATTTGCTAGCATTTTATTTAGGATTTTTGTTATTATGTTCATGGCAGTCATAGTTGCTGATAGTTTTCTTGTAATGTTGTGGGCAGTTTTGAGGATTGACATTATTTTAGTCTCTTAAAACGCACTTGTATTGGCCCTTGGCTCTATGAAGTATCATCATACCCCTCCACCTATCTATCCAGCCATTTAACTCATTCCAGAAGTATTTATTGAAGGGCAATATTGTATAGCGGTTAAATGTGTAGACTGTAGCCCGCCCACCTTCGAATCTTTAAAAAAAAAAAAAAACAAAAAACTTATTGTAACGACATTAGTCATCCGTTGTGTCTGATGAGTTCCACAAACTTAGGATCTCGAAGCAACGCGCTTGTTATCGGACACTTTCTGTGGGTCAAGGATCTGGGGACAGCTTAGCCAGTCCTCTGCTTCAGACACTTTTACAAGAATGCAATCCCAGTGTCAGCCGGGGCGGGAGTCTTGCCTGATGTTCACCTGGGGAGGGATCTGCTTCCAAGGGGGTTCAGGTAATTATTGGAGGGATTCAGTTTCTTGAGGGATGTTGGACTAAGGACCTCGCCTCCTCCACGGCTGTAGCCTGGAGTCGCTCTCCGTGTCTTCCCGAATGGAACTGTCCAGATGGGGGATTTCTCCTTCAAAGTCAGAAAGGAAGACAGTCAGGGGAGCCTCTCCTGGCAAGATAGAAGTTACGATATTAGGTAGCATAGTTACTGCTGTCACATCCCGCCACCTGTTCCCAGAGGCCTTTGGTTAGAAGCAATATGTAGGTCTTCCCCGCCCTCAAAAGGAGGTGATTAAATGAGGTGTGTATCCCAGGAGGGGTTGGTAATCGAGGGTCCTCTTAGAGTGGTCCACCACAGTCTCTAGGACAGATTACTTAACTTCTGTGTGCAATAGGGTCTTCATATGTGAAGTGAAAATGGTCATTAGGAACGTTAGACCATTTCATGTCAGTAAAGCGTCTAGACTGGTGCCTGGCACGCGATAAGCACTGCATTAATGTCAGTTTCTCTGAATGTGCTACGTGCCAAGCACTCTTCTAGGTATGGGGGGCTTAGGACTGAGTAACAGGGACAGACTCCCAACCCTGGCGGAGTTTGCAGTCTAGCAGAGAAAGGCAGAAAAAAACCCATATGGACATAATATAATGATTTTTGGTGGTGGTGGGGTGTCATTAGTTTATATGAAGTGATCACTACTTTATATAAACTGATCAGAGTTCCTACTGATGACATTTGAGCAGGAGCCTGTGAAGAAGCAAGCCTTTTATGTAGCTGGGGACAGCAAGAGTGAATGACTTCCTGAGGATGAGAGCGTATTTACTTTAAGAACTACATGGAGGCTTGCCTTGAAACTATACATTGTAACTTATAAATATTCATGCCAGTTATTCACAGATGACAGTTTATTCCCAGATAGCTGCGCCCATGTATGCAAAACACTGCTCTGTAGAACTGTCGCAGAAAATGTGCAGCACGCTGAGTTCATGTTCAACAGGGACAGCAGAAGAGTGGAACCACGGTCCTGGAAAGCTGCAGCACTGTGGTGCCTGGCTGGTTATCGGGATTCTGATTGAGTTAAATCTGGCTGCAATGCATCACAAATACAGCGACGACAATATTGATAAAAGTAGTATGAAATCCCTTATTTCTTTACAGAGCTGTCTGGGCATATTTCAGTTAATCAAACGTTATGGATGATCACCAAGCTTAATTTGGTTTTTCTTCTGGCCTATTTTATTTTTTAATAGTTGTTACCTAGTTCGAATCAGAATATGGATGCGTTTGGCTTTATCCACTTGGTGTTTCATTAACGAAATCTCTTCGATTTTTACCGATAATCATCAGGGCTTCACTTTTTGCTGATTATCTAGTCTTCTACCTGATTGCTCTACCAAACGTATTTGCTCTTACTCGCCTGGGTGTTCAGTTATTTATTGTGTTTGCTTCTTTGCTTTGCTATTGGAATACTTGGATGCTGATAACACTTCTGAGCGGATACCCTTTTCTTCATTTAAATTATGTTTATTTTTATTTTGTTGTTGGTGTTGAGTAACTTGCTTTATTTATTTATTTATTCTTTAATTTTTTAAAATTTACATCCAAATTAGTTAGCATCTAGTGCAACAATGATTTCAGGAGGAGATCCCTTAGCGCCCCTTCCCCATTTAGCCCACCCCCCCCCACAACCCTTTCAGTAACCCTCAATTTGTTCTCCATATTTATTTAGAGTCAGTTACTAAGAGTAGGCCACTCAGTCCAAGAATCTGAACTTTAAAAAAAAAAAATCTTTAGACCTTTATTCATTTTTGAGAGAGAGAGACAGAGCGTGGGCGGGGGACAGGCAGAGAGAGAGGGAGACACAGAATCCGAAGCTGGCTCCAGGCTCCGAGCTGTCAGCACAGAGCCCGAGGCAAGGCTCGAACTCACAAACTAGCTCATCTGACTTGAGCTAAAGTCAGATGCTTCACTGACAGAGCCACCCAGGTGCCCCTGAACACTTTCTATGAACACTGTATTTCAAGCCACGTTGACTAGGGTACCGCTTTGGTAGGAACGCAAAGCATTACCTTGTGCGTAGATTTTATAACTTCCAAATACAGTACACCCTTTATCCCCCTACACTTTGTCTGATAGCTTATTAACATTTTTTTTGCTGATTAGCATTTTTTTTTTTTAACGTTTATTTTATTTTTGGGACAGAGAGAGACAGAACATGAACGGGGGAGGGGCAGAGAGAGAGGGAGACACAGAATTGGAAGCAGGCTCCAGGCTCTGAGCCATCAGCCCAGAGCCCGATGCGGGGCCCGAACTCCTGGACCGCGAGATCGTGACCTGGCTGAAGTCGGACGCTTAACCGACTGCGCCACCCAGGCGCCCCATTGCTGATTAGCATTTTTAAGTGCCAGTATTTATCCCTTCAGACTGTAAATGGAAATCTCATACACTGTATTCTTTATGCCACTTATATGAGTGTCCAGGTATTTTGATACTCATAGTGGTACTTCTGCATGTTAACCTCAAGCCTGAATACTTGGATAGGCACCCAATTTTGTCACCTGATAGCAGTGTGGCTGCAGGCAGAGTATGCACCTGCTCAGTTCCTCAGTTTTCTCACCTGTAAAATGGACACAGAAAGAGTACCCACCTTACAAGCTTTGGCTCCATGAATCTATGCAGCGCTAGGGGTTCATAAACGCCTGCTGTTATCATTACGTTGTGCGTCCCTAGGTTACCGGTCAAACCAGATTTTGTAGAACCAAACTTGAAGAGAGGGTAGTTCGCCTGAGACCTAGTTGCAGCCAGGGGTCACCTGAAATCGGCCAGCCCCGCAGAGAAGACAGTGTCGCAGAATCAAGGTCACAAACCGGGTACCCGAGGGCCAGATCTGCCTCGTAGCTGTGTGTCTTCATCCCACATGGTGTTATTATTTTTTCCTTGCTACCAAATTAACTTTTTGAAGTTTCCCGTGAAATCCTGACTGATTCATGGCCTCCCTTTAGAAGAAATGAAAAATAAAGCAAATTCAGGATCCTTTGCTTTAGGGCAGCCATCAGCAGGAGCCGAGGAGCCCCTCGGATCCGAAGAACTGAGTCAGCATCCTTGCTCGGCACAACTCACTAAGATCCAAGTGACCTGAAGGAGAATTCCCCCCACTGGGTCCAGCGGGGGCACCGGGCACCAGAACACTTTCCTCCCCGGCTCCCAGCACGTCTGTCTCCGAGAGGTGTTCTGTGTGGCTTACTAGCCTTGGCCTCCAGACCACAGACGTGCTTCCCTCTGCCCGGATAGAAATGTGGACCGAGAGAATTATGCGGAGTCGTAGGACCTCTGAGATGCTACCGTGAGAAGTCTGCATAACTGAAAATGGTTACTTTGAGCCAGTGGGGAATCCATACCCATAGCGCTGGGCTTCTATTTTTGTGCCTGGGAGAGCTTTTGAAGCCATTACTCCATGTTCTCCAGTCTTAAAAATGCATTATGATTCATACACGGTGCAGATTGGAAATGGCAGAGAGATTGATGTCACGGAAGATAGGTGCAGGTTTACCCTGGTGCCCAGCTGCCCGTTGGGGAGTACGGGAGGTCGGCGGCCCGCAGCTAGTTGGCTCTTTCAGGCTTTGAGAGCTCCCGTTCTGGTCCCCACTGAGCCCTGCTCTTTTCTTTGTTCACATGTTGTAATGAATAGAGGAGGGAGCTGTTGTGCATCCGCATGAAACCCCCAGCCTTGATACACGGATCCTGGGGTCTCATGAAGACGGTGTGACGTCGTTCTTTATTATATTTGAGGGTCCCAGCCAAGAAGTGTAGGCAGAAAAGGCACAGTGGGGAAGAGCCTGGGGTCTGCGGTCCTGCACGCTGGCGTTTGAGTCCCGATGCTCCTCTTTCCAATTTGTAGGAGGCTGGGTGACATAAATTCTCCCTGACTCCATTTTCTCATCTGTAAAATGGGGCAACGTTAGAACCTCCTTAAAGGGGGTGGCGTGTGTGAAATCATTTGTAGTAGACATTTAGGACACGAATTGGCACTTAGTAAATAGCGTTGACTGTGGTTTCCCCTCTGTGTTCATTCGATATGCTGTGCACTTTTTATACATCGGTGAGTTCAAATCAGAGTTCTTAGTTTCATGGACCGCAGGGTGTGGTAGGTTTGTATTGGCCTAAATGTGTTTTTGTCTTACAACCTCGCCGTTGAGATCCATTGAGAATGTGATGGTGTGGTTGTGGATCTCCACCCCACCTCTTATTCTCTCCTTGACATTGACACCTTGTTAAACTTTTCTCTTGTTCAGTTTCCTTCTCTATTACATGGAGATCCTAAGATGATACCCCTCCTCATGTCTGGCACAACGTAGTAATAATAACGGTAATAATGATGATGATGAGAAAGAGGACAGCTAATATTTACCACACGCATTCCATTTCTTACTTATATTTATTACATGTGGTTAACACTAGTTGATGCATTAGCTTTTACAGGTATTGATTTATGCAAACCTCCCAGTCACCGACGGGATGGCTTTCATTATTGGTCCCAGTTACAGATGAGGCAGCTGAGACCTGAGAGGAGAAACGCATTCAGGAGTTGTCAGTCCCTGTGGCTGGTATCACGAATAACATGGAGATCTTTCCAATTCATTACGCTGATATGCATGTGATTGTTTTCAATCCCTTCTGAGGAATCCCACTGTGTCTGTATACTCTATCCAGCTTTCCGGTGATGGACGTTTTGGTCATTACTATGACATGTGCTTGAAGAGCGAGTTTTGAAACCCATTGCATTTTAAACAGGAGGCTGCCGGCCTCCTTGCGTTAGCTCTGAGATAAATTTCATATCTTTGGGTAAACTTGACAGATTCAACTGTAGAACTGCGGGAGTGAGGCCATCGGGCTAACCCTTGAGACTAGGAGTAAGAGTTTCGGACAGTGCGCATCGGTGGGTTGGGGGTGATGTTACGAAGACGGCGGCAGGTGAAGGGACCGTTTTCGACCTGTTCCGTCCCTAATCCATTTGTGTGCAGACATATCTGTGAAGGAGAACACAAGGGCCGGTGATTCTGGGCTAAAATAAACAGAGTGTGAGCAGCCCTGTACACAGAGCAAGACGGACATCCTCCGTTGATGTGCTATTTAAAAATCACAGAGAGACCGCTGTTTCCACCGCCTGGGCCCTTCTCTCTCACTGTCAGCTCTGTAATCAGACACTGCCTCCCGGTGAAGCCCTCTCTGTGCTGGCTGTTTATAAATGCACCCCCTCTCTCCATCCCCAAACATCTCGTGTCCCTCTCCTGCTCTCTTTCCTTCCGTAACCCTTGTCCCTGTCCCCAGACTACACACTTCACGTATTTGTTGCCTGTCCCCCACCAGTGCTATGCTGGAGCCTGCTCCTCCTCATTTGCAAAAGCAGACTGCGGAATATTCAGGAATTTTGCAAGCCGGTGGTTAAATTGGCCATCGTGGGCGTATTTACACCACGGGAATTGACACATGCTGCAAATCGGGGACTTCTTTTTCTCAGAGTTGGCTTACCAGCACACAACTGCCCACCATCAAATGCAAGCTCGGTGAGAGAACAGAATTTGTTTGATTCCTTGCTGTGTCCTCAGTAACTAGAAAGGTGCCTTAGAAGAAGTATTTAAAAAGTGTTTGCTGAAGGAAGGAGACAACACATGTGTGAGTGAGTCAGTGAACAAACAAACGAATGGAAGTCAACGAGTGTCTCTCACATGGAGGTTAAGACCGGATGCCATCATTGCTTTTCTTGGTTCAGTGATTGAGTGATTCACAAGCTGGCCGTGGGGTTCTTAGCTGCTAAATGGATTTTACTAGATCCCAGTGTGGAACTGAGTCATGAGATGTGAAGGAGACCAAATCTCAGTTGTGAGTTTCTCTCTTCTTGACAACAGTCTTTGGCCGTGAGCCAATGAAAGTTTTTCTTCATAGATTTAGGAAATCAAGCCTCTTGTTGCTTAGCCACTGAAGTAGGAAAGAACTAAAAATATGTAAACAGAAACCTGGGGGAAAAATGCATTGTATGTGCCATAGGGAAGTTAAAACAATCTGGCTTTAGAGCATGCTTTTATTTCCCCAGCCCAGATTTATATTCACAAGTCACCCTAAACAAGAATGATACCTACACTTTTAGCTTGAATTGCTTATAATTGCATTACATGTAAGTTCTGTTATATAATATTGCTGATTTTCAAGGGCTCTATTATCTTCTGTCACGAACTCTCAGATTGCCTTAATGCACCTCCCTTTCTGGAAGGAAACTAAACATTAAGAAGTAAAGCATATGGTTAGGGTTGAAAATAGGCTACCTAAAATATAACCAGAGATTTCTTTTTTGTTGTTTTGTTTCCTTCAGAGTTTCCTCTGTGGTTTCTTTGATGCTTTTTGAGGTGGGAATCGATAATTAGATTTGAAACAGCATGGTTTTCTTGGCATGACCTTACCAGAGATGGGACTGAGTTTGGCCAGACTTGCACTTGAGAAGAAAAATATTTCAAGTTTCAAGAAGTACTGAAAGATGCGGGAAGAGGCTAAGTAGAATTTGTTTAACAATTTCTGAGAACGGAGGCAATTCGCAATGCTTAGATAAGGTGATATGAGGACAACGAGAAGGAAGTACCATTTTTTGCAGAGTCGTGCCTGTATGAATTCTGCTACTGAATGTGGACATATAGTTGAAAACCTAGAGCCAGTGAGTAAGCCCATCTGTGACTAAGCAAAGTTGGAAGTTCTCAGGGCTGTCTTGCACCTGTTGAAGGTATGGAGGGTGAGGATGCCATTTTATGCTAAGTCTCGTGGGGCTGTTATCAGAGCAAACAGAACTTCTGCTTATCCATATATCTATATCTAGATATAGATATAGATATATAGATAGATGCATAGATGTATAGATGTATCTATGTGTGTGTATATATAGATATATCTATGTGTGTGTGTATATATATATATTATGTATATATATATATATTGTGTGTATGTATACATATATATATATCATCATCATCATCACATGTATACACATGGTGGAATATTATTCAGCTATAAAAAAGAATCAAATCTTGCCATTTGTGATAACATTAATGAGCCTGGAGGGCATTATGCTAAGTGAAATAAGCCAGACAGAGAAAGACAAATGCCGTATGGTATCACCTATATATGAAAACACACAAGGGGTGCCTGGGTGGCTCAGTCGGTTAAGCGTCCGACTTCGGCTCAGGTCGTGATCTCACGGTCCGTGAGTTCGAGCCCCGTGTCGGGCTCTGCGCTGACAGCTCAGAGCCTGGAGCCTGTTTCCGATTCTGTGTCTCCCTCTCTCTCTGACCCTCCCCCATCCATGCTCTGTCTCTCTCTGTCTCAAAAATAAATAAATGTTAAAAAAAATTAAAAAAAAAAAGAAAACACACAAACCAACAAAAACCCTCGTAGAAACAGGGTAAAGGGGTGGCTACCAGGGCCTAGAGAATGGGACAGATAGAGTTGGCAAAGGGCCCAACATTTCCATTTATGACAAATAAGGTCTGAGGATCCAACATATCACATGGTAACTATAGTTGATAATACTGTATTCTGTAGTTCAGATTGGCTAAGACAGTGCAACTTAAGTATCTTCACACACACACAAAGTAAATTTGTGAGGCGAGGTGATGGATGTGTTCATTGACTCAGTGGGGGGGGGGAGGGATCCTTTCATAATGTGTATGTATGATAATCACGTTGTATCCTTTAAATACATTACAATTTTGTGAATCATACCTCCGTAGAGTTGGGGGAAAAGGAGAAGTGCAGTGACTATGTGGGCTGCTGGCAGTGGGAAACCGAGGTTCTGGCTCCATTTTTCTATGCTTCTAGAACACTTTTTAACTGTTTGCTTTTCCACGTGTCAACTTTGTCTTCCCATTGAACAAAAAGTTGGCTGCCAGCTGGACCCAGGGTGCCATGTTTCATTGTTCTCAGTCCAGTGGTGAAGAGGGAGATTCCAAGCAGAGCATAGACGTTTTTCTCTTCAGTAGGTTTAGGCAAATAGGGGTCATATGACCCCACCGGGACCAAAAACCTTCTCCAAGGAAATACCTTATGTTGCTTCTTTTAAGAATTTAAGAATTTTAAGAATTTCTAGACCCATTCACGGGCAAAGCGGATAGGCTTACAGTAATTGGCTCGCTGTTAAAGATCCGTCCTCGGAGCTTGTGATTTGGGTCCACTGGCCCTGCGTCCCCGTGGCCGCGGGGTTGGTGGAGGTGACGGAAGATATCTGAACAATGTCAAAGTCTTATTAGGAAGACACGGTGGGTGCTGAGTAGACACAAGCCACTATATACCGCTCTAGTTATTATCCCACGCTTCCGGGCGTGGAATCTGTGAAGCTAAGAGGGCCGTCGGCTTCTCCAGGGTCAGGCAGGTAGTGAATGGCAGAGACAGAGTGAGGAGGAGGAGGAGGGAAAGAGAAGGACAGAAAGAAGAAGAAAGAAAGGAGGAGAGGGAAGAAGAGACTACATAGGCAGTAGAAACAGAATCACACTTAACTGTGTGTGAGGCCCTGTTGTAAGCATGCTGTATGGCAATAGAAACGAACACATTTGGTTTTCCCAATGTGGTAGGTGCTGTTCTTATTATCCCCCCTTTACAGTTGAGACACAGAGGCGCACGGAGGTTCACTACCTTGCCCGAGAGCACGTAGCCCAACTGTTGGAGCTGGGATATGAACGCAGGAAATCAGTCAGCTCCAGACTCTCTACCGTCTCTTGATTGCCCGCTTTAACCTGCTGGCCTCTTTGGGTATTTGTTTGTTCACATGGGACTTAATCCCTTGCGTGTTAGGCCTCACAGATTTCACAGCTTGTCTTAACTTGGGTTGGCCCTTCTTTCGACTGTGTGCTGATGACCTTTACTTTGATTCCCGACTCTTTGGTTGGATGGAAGGCACAGTCCTGTGAAGTGTCCTGAACTCCTTCACTTTCTACAAGGTGGCTCGCGCTTCCTGGTGTTTACCCCAAACTCCTTCTCATCTCTGTCTGGTGTTGATGAAGCAAAGAGGCCGTAGAGGTTAAGAGAGCGATGGCTTGTAAATGAGGTACGTTAATAAAAAGAAGAAAGTACCACCTGAAAGGCTTTGTTCTTCTTGATCAAGACGTCAGGATAACTGTTAAATGAGTTCTCTTTGAGAAGAATTCTGCATTTTTGTTTTATCGCCCTTCTTCAAAGAGTAGGGAAGGGATTGAGAAGTCCTTCAAGATCGTTGCAGACCCCACCTCACAGAGGAATCTGAGTCCAGAAGAGGGTCTTTCATTCAAACGTGCAAAATATACATCCGTGCGGGAGGTGAGGTGCACAAGTCCTTCGCTGGTATAAACGCCTAAACTTGACATTTTGTATTTATTTTGTGGACCACTAAGAGCAATCACTCCCAGAAGAGCCTCAGATCCCTCCACGTCATGGTGGGGTCAGTCTAGGTTGATGAGGTCTGTTCTTCCATCCTGGCTCCTTCTCTCATCAGCTCTGTGAACTTTCCAGAGCTTGGATTTCTTGCTTGTAAGATATCTTTGTAGGGCCACAGTCTGGGTTGGGTCTTGTTCTACCTTGTTCCACTTCTGTTCACCATCATTTTTCTGATGAAACCTCACCCACCCATTTGCTCACTCTCCCCGACCTGGGCATTGACATTGCAAATCCCCCCGTGTTTCACCCCATCCTCTTCTCTCCGTCCAGGGCTTGACTTCCCTTGACCTCGCTTTTTGTCATGTGAACTTGCACTCTCAGTGACGCCCTCATTGCTGGCTCCCTCCTCCACTTAACTTCCTTTGAGGACAGCGATCCTCATTCCTATTTCTCCGGAATCCCCCCCCCCCCCCCCACTTCCTGACACGGTACCACTTC
Source organism: Puma concolor (assembly GCF_028749965.1). NCBI lineage: Eukaryota > Metazoa > Chordata > Mammalia > Carnivora > Felidae > Puma > Puma concolor. Next base: position 5,858,924 of record NC_141677.1, on the reverse strand, counting down.
CATATAAAAATGGCTATTGAACAACACCAAACATGCCAGAATAGCGAATTAAAACATCAGAACACTATGTCATTCTCACAAGCTTTGCGTGATTTACTTTTGTGAAAACAAAACCAAAATACAGCAGACAAATGAACCCAAAGAGCATAATCCTCTTTAAAAATAAATGTGGTAAGTACAGGGTTATCTCTGAAGCCTGTCGTTGATGTTGGAAAGCTTTTTTATGACGTTGTTCTCATGGGTGTTTCTATTGGTACAAATTAAAGTTATTAATAAAGACACAGGAATATTTAACACGAATGCCCCGGGGCCTTGAGAAATGGCTTAGACTCGGTGATGTGGCACATCGTGTGTTGTCAGGAAGGAAAGTTCTGCCTCTCGGACAGAAGAGTAAGTCCTCTTGATGTCTACACCTTAGTGGAAGATGGCTCTCTGGCAGTAAAACACCAACACGGTGTATCTCTTCTTATTTAGTAATTTTGGGGCACCTGGGTGGCTCAGTCGGTTAACTGTTTGACTCTTGATTTTAGCTCAGGTCATGATCTCGTGGTTCGTAAGACTGAGCCCCATGTCGGGCTCTATGCTGACAGCACGAGCCTGCTTGGGATTCTGTCTCTCGCTCTTTCTGCGCCCCCCCCCCCCCAAAATAAATAAACTTCTACAAACAATTAATACCTTCGATCCTTATAACAACAAAGGCAAGGGCAAAATAGACAGTGGAGCCTGTTAAAAATGGTGGACATTATGTATTTTAAGAAGATATTGTATGGTTGGTTGGTTGATCTATTATTCAAAATGTAAGCATGAATAGTTTTAGCCAACCAGTTAACATGAAGGCTCTGTACCCATCACAGCTTATGGCATCCCTGGGATGGACCACATGTGTCCTGGGCCCTTCCTAGGCCAGATGAAAAGAGGACAGATGTGAATCGGCTCATTGTCCTAGACCTCAATCATCTTTAGGATATTGAACCTCTTGATGGACTCCAGCATTGGCCTTGTGTTCTTGAATCTCAACCAATTTTCGCGGACTTGGCCCCAGACCGACGTATCCTTAAAACAGGACATCAATCTAAATGCCACTGTGGTGTTTTTAGCCATTCAGACCTTGAAATAGTTACTCAAGAATTGAAACTCAGTAAGACTCTTCACCCCTACCGCCATGTTTCTTTTCTAGCTAATATATCCTAAATTCAAAAAAACACAAAAACAAAAAACCGTTGTGGAGGGAACAAAGAAACCCCTGGAGGTCTCCATTTCATTTCTTTCTTTGTTTCCCCCTCATGTTTCTTCCTCCCATTCTATTAATAGGGGCCTTTCAAATGGAAGTTTGAAGTTTATGCAAGTTTGCATCGAACTTCAACATACCCTGAAATCTTTACCCACAGGAGTGAAGCCAGTCATGAGTTAATCTTCTCATCGGTTTAAATCAGAGCATGAAAGAATATTCCTGCTGGTAGGACAAGTTAAATTTACTACTACAGCAGAGCACAGAGGCCCTGTGTTCTTACAAATTATATGGTATAGGTTGCATGCAAATTAGACCTCCTTTTCCAATGCAATGTTTCCTTGCTTTATCCTTCAGATGTTTCCATCCTTCAGATCCCACGGTGAGCTAAGAGCAAGAAAATATTGTTTACAATCCACTCGTTCTAGGAAAAAGCTGCTTTACCATTTTTGAAAACCATGGAACTCGTATTAATGAGCATGATGGTGTCCATACTGCTTTCGTTTTCTCCTGGTAAATCACTTGAAGGGAATACAGTAAGAACCACAAAAGGAAAATATTCACAGTCTTTGTGTTGGAGATAACAACTTGGTTAGTCAGTACCTGTGCAGCGTGGTGCTTACCGGGATCCTGCTTTGGGCTTTTATTGTCACTGCTCCCCTATTCATTGCTTTCCTGAGACCCGTAAGAAAAGAGAAAAAAAAAATAGAATTGTCATTTATAATAGAATTTGCTATTAGCAGTCACCCACCCTTCAGCTAATGATAATAGCTTTTTTTTTTTTTTTAACCGAGGATATACTATTTACCTGGCAAATAGAACATATTAGTTAATAAGATTTCGCAACAGGCCTAGAAGGGTGCTTTTATGGTTTTCGCCATTTTACGAATGAGGAGCCTGAGAGCGATCAGTTGACTGGAACAAGGTCTCCTGCAGGGCAAATAAGAGGCTGAGCGGAAATTTAAACTGTCTACGGGGGGCCTTCACGGGTGTGTGGCCTGTGTGGTCACACGGGGCCCCGTGCTCAGAAGGGTTTAGTGGTCCCCTGTAGCCATCTTGGTATCTGTCGTGTCCTTTTAAAATAACGGGTCCTGCATTTTCATTCTGTAGTGGGTCCCAGGATAGCCGGTCCTGTCTCTCTGGCTGTGAAGCTTCCATTCCCTGACACCCTCCTCGGGATGGCAGTGTCTTCTGATAGCCTGATCTACTCGGAGACATTGGCTATCTGAATGGATTGCTACTTCAAAAAAAAATTAAATATTTTTTTTGTTTGTTTTTTTGAGAGAGACAGCATGAGTGGGGGAGAGGCAGAGAGAGAGGGGGAGACCCATAATCCCAAGCAGGCTCCAGCCTCTGAGCTGTCAGCACAGAGCCCGACGTGGGGCTTGAACTCACAAATGGTGAGATGGTGACTGAGGCTGAAGTCGGACACTTAACCGACTGAGCCACCCAGGCGCCCCAGAGGGTTGCTACTTTGAAACGTGGGCATGACGAATATCTGAACTGCCTGCCTTTAGCTCTCTGGTTACTTAATTGCCAGATAGCAGGAAACAAAATGACTTCGTGTATTTTACCACTTTTTTTTTCTCATTTCTTCTAAACACACTAAATTGTGTTTTCCTTTTCCTTCTTCGTGTTTTAACTTGCTTCGTTCTATTTTGGATTTACCTGACCTGCACTGATTTTCTGAAAATGATGCTACTGAGATACTTTATTGTTCTCTCTTTCTTTGTTTTGAGAGAGAGAGAGAGAGAGAGAGAGCGCGCGCGTGATCAGGAGAGGTCAGAGAGCGAGGGAGAGGGAGAGAGAGAATCCCAAGCGGGCCCCTCAGTATCAGCACAGAGCCCCATCTGGGGCTCAAGCCCATGAACCAAGAGATCACGACCTGAGCTCAAGTTGGACTCTTAACCGACTGAGCCACCCAGATGCTCCAACACATCATTTTTTTTTTTTTTTTTAATTCACTCATTTGTTGACAGACAGGTAGGTTGTTTCCATATCTTGGGTATTGTGAGCAATCCAGTAAACATGGGGGAAGAGGGACTGGTGTCTCTTTGAGATACCGATTTCATTTCCTTGGGATACCCGCTCAGAAGGGGGCTTGCTGGATCCTATGGGAGTTCTACTTTTAATTTAATTGGTTTGAGAACCTTCATGCTGTTTCCCACAGTGGCTATGCCCGTGTGCTTCCCCACCCACCGGACACGAGGGTTCTCTTTCTGCACACTCTAACACCTGTTCTCTCTTGACAACTTGAAAAGTTCTGACCTTTTAAATGCTAAGATCACTCTGGGGAATGGGGGAGGCAGTCTTCCAGAGATTGGGAAGGGAAGAGTCTGGAGACCAAGAAGAAATGTGGAGAATTATGGGCAGATCAGGAGTAGTTTTGGATTGCATCAGCTAATCCTATTAAAAACGAAAACATGCCTCTCTAGCTTAAATGTCGAGCCATACTTAAGACAGTCCCCATTAGTTACCGTTTAGAATCGTGACAGTTTCTTTTCGTTAATAGTATACAGCCCTTGCCTGGGTGGCTCAGTCGGTTAAGTGTCTGATTCTTGATTTGGATTCAGGTTGTGATCTCACGGTCATGAGACTGATCCCAGCGTTGGGCTCCCAAGCAGGCTTGGGATTCTCTCTCTCCCTTTCTCTCTGCACCTCCCCTGCTCATGCTCTCTCTCAAAAAAAAAAAAAAAAAAAAAAAAAAAAAAAAAGAAAATAAATAAAAATAACTGAGGTAAACACACAGCCCCCTTTTATTTTATTTTATTTATTTATTTATTAAAAAAATTTTTTTTCAACGTTTATTTATTTTTGGGACAGAGAGAGACAGAGCATGAACAGGGGAGGGGCAGAGAGAGAGGGAGACACAGAATCGGAAGCAGGCTCCAGGCTCTGAGCCATCAGCCCAGAGCCTGACGCGGGGCTCGAACTCCCGGACCGCGAGATCGTGACCTGGCTGAAGTTGGACGCTTAACCGACTGTGCCACCCAGGCACCCCAACCCCCTTTTATTTTAAAATCCCCTCTGTTGCCGTCACATATGGTCATACTTTGGAGAACATTAGGAATCATCTGATCCAGGCCCCTTGTTTCACAGACGGAGAAATTGATGTCCAGAGAGGCATGCCAGACTTGTTCAAGGTTGCACAGCCAGGTGGTAATAGGCAACATGAGCACAAGGTCTCCTGAATTTATATCCGGTCCTCTTACTACACTACATAAATCTGGTCTGAGGCCTCAAGTCGCCATGATTTCTTTTGAAATTTTCTGCCCATGATAAACGTTTATATAGCCTTAAGCCTCACGTTAAAGTTTGGCATATCAAGGTCCTATGAATAGGAAACTCGGAGATCTGGAGGGAAATGTTAGCTTTCCAGTAAAAGGGCAACGGTGTTTTTGAAATGTTCTGTGTCATGTCAGAAAAGAAAAAAAAAAATCCCCCTTTCCGATTAAATTTTCCCAGCAAACAATGTCTTGGAATGTTTGGGCAATTTTAGAACCCTGTAACATATTTTATAAAAACAAATTGCCTAACAAAAGATGCTGGTGAACTCATGCCCAATTAAGTACACTGAAAATAAGACAGCTGATTCTGTGCTGTAATATGAATGCCAGTGAGGTGGCCTTGCTGCAAGGAACGTTTTTCTCTCCAGAGTGCTAGGTTTTGGTTGCTGGGGAGGAAAAAAAAGAAAAGCCTGAAACAAATTTACAATGAAAGCAAATTGTTCATTCTGTGCAACTGACAATAGGTCTGATGAGGATCCTTGCAAACATGGCAATTGACTCCAAATTGCTAATAACATTAGTATCAAAATATTTTTCTTCCTAAATCTATCCAGGGATGCAATATAATTGTGCTAACCAGGCTGGGCGACTTACGATAGCCAATTACTAGACCTGTCCAGGATATGTTGTCTCTGCTGTGGTTTGGAAACAAGATGTGTTTAAATATTTCCTAAGAAGAACCACTGCAGATTTTTTTCTTTTTTTTTTTTTTTAATGATTATTTGTTTTACTTTTGAGAGAGAGGGAGTGAGGAGTGAAAGCTGGAGAGGGGCAGAGAGAGAGGGAGACACAGGATCTGAAACAGGCTCCAGGCTCTGAGCTGTCGGCACAGAGCCTGATGCGGGGCTCGAACTCACGGACCGCGAGATCATGACCTGAGCCGAAGTCAGATGCTTGACCGAATGAACCACCCAGGTGCCCCCAGAATTTTTTTTTTTAAAAGACATGATTTTTCCTAATTTGCTTAGCATTTTCAGATTTTCACTTCCCTTATACAAGGGACCTTTTAATCTTATACAAAGACATTACCCATCAAGGAATAAACTTTTGTTTCTCATCCTGATGTCCTTCCCCAAAGGATGAAAGCTATCAGCCCTGCTTAGAAAAGGAGCCCCACAGCTGAGGAACAGAGAGCTGAGATCCAAACACTGGTCATCCTTTTATACCTCTCTCTCGGTAGGAAATTATCACTCTTAATTAAATTTCATCTTTGTCCACCACCCCCAGCAAGCATCTAAACTGTACCCTCAGGGTGTAGCAGGAGCCAGTGGGACACAGAGCCTGGGGCAGGCAGAGAACTCTACCTATGACCCCTCACTGTGCACCTTGCTTGGTGCCTGTGAATTAATTAGTTAACCTAACTGAGCCTCAGTGACTTCTGAGATAGTAATGCTCGATGAGCTCATACATTATTTTCCATATACAGATGGGCCACTGGGTGATAAAACATGAAATGACAAGGGGATAAGATAATTTTAGAATTACTGTAATAGTGCATGCCAACCACACTTCAATTAAAAAGATAGAACAATAAAAAAAGTTCCGCAACGACGACAACAGAAAGATAATTCTAGAAGTCAGATTCATCACAGTTATGGCCTTTCTGCCAGCAGTCCAGCCTGGCGGCTATATTCCAACTCAGATGGGGACATGAAGGACCCGGACAGGTGTCTTAGATTCTGTAAAATGTGTGGAATTGCCATCTGCAGAAAAGTGTGCCCATGAACCCAAATAAATTGCAGGCCACTGGCCATACCAGTGATCTGGCAGAACTTTATCCCTACTTAAGTCCTTGATTTAAGCATGGGCCAAATGTGTTTGGTGAGCAGGGATGCTTGTGGTCAAGACATTCGGTTGACTACGTTGAATTAAAATGTTTTCAGACCCCACAGTCATTCACACAGCACTGAGGGCGGAATCACGCAGAAAGCATTCCAAGCGCAAAACTCCATGGGATTCCGGCAGACCACACATCAGAGCTTTATATCTGAAGTCACTCAGTAGAACCGTCAGATGAGACTCTTGACTGTATCCACTTATGACCGTGCTTTGGCTTCCACTTGCAGACTGACTCACATTCCTAGAAAGTGCAGGCTGCCTAAGTACACTGACTGCTACGTACATTCAAGAGACGTATGTAATTCATAGGTGTTTTCAGACTTGTTTCAAGGTGGCAGCAAACATATTTATACGTAATTCAACTTTCAACACGATCCGGCTTTCATGTTCTAGGTATCGTCACTTAAGCGGTCTCCTCGCGGTAAAGAACTTTGATGGAACCTTGGTGTTGACTTCCTAAGGTAGTTGTGAAGATTACACGAGTTCACGTCTACCTGGACATAATCAACACAGTGTGTGATAGACCCTTAAGTCAATCAACACCTTCCTTCCATTTTTTAAAGATGTTTATTTATTTTGAGAGTGGAGGAGGAGCAGAGAGAGAGAAAGAATCCCAAGCGGGCTCCGTGCTGTCAGTGCAGAGCCCGACGCCGGGCTCGATCCCACAAGCCGCGAGATCGTGACTTGAGCTGAAATCAAGAGTCGGACGCCGAACCACCTGAGCCACCCACGCACTCCAGTCAGCACTTTCCTTCTTTCCATATATTCTGTTCGTATCCCTGAAGCCCACAATGGTATTTTCTGTACCAAAGTGAGGTGAGGGTTTCTTCATTCGAACGACGGATAAGACCCACTAAAAGACAAGGTGACCTCTCATTTATTCTGGAACTGATATTTGCCAGGGACTGAAACGTTGTTTGTGTATCGGGGTGATTTTTGTCATCCAGGGGACCTTTGATAATATCTGGAGACTCTGTAAAATTGTTGTTAACTGGGTAGAAGCCCGGGGCACTGCTAAACACCCTGCGATGTACAGGAGAGTCCCCCACAATGGAAAATCATCCAGCCCCAAGTATCAATGGTGTTGCGGTGCAGAAACCCTGCCCAAAGTTACCTGGTTCTGACTTAGTCCTCAGACACCAGATGAGGTGGTGGGTTGTGTGGTTAGCCCCATTTACAGAAGCAGAAATTGTGGCAAGGTGAAGTCGAGAGGTTATCTGAGACCCCCAACCGAGTGGGGGAACATACGTAGATTTGGATTAATCTGGAATCGAGGCCCTTCATCCCGCCTTCTAAGAGCAAAGTCGGGAGCAGAAGAACCATTTTCTCTGCTGCTACCGCCCATTGCTGCCTTTTTGTCCAAATTATTATCAAGTTGAATGAGTATAAACCTTGCTTTATGAGGAATGAAACGTTTCTTTTAAAAGCAGCAGGACTTCCATATTTAGTAACTGTGGATCTAGGGTGCCACCGAATTTTTTTCGCGGTGGAGGTGTGCTGTTGGCAAGGTTCGCTAACCTCGCTGGTGTGGGTCTCGATGGCATCTTTTGTCATGGCTCTGTGTTTGTTTTTAAGTTTAGAGGTAATGTATCTGTTAAGGGAGACTCATAGTGCTGTCCTTTTAGGAGAGAGAATTCATACTCTGGCTTTGCCTTTTGAAGCTTACACACATTATCACTAAAGTACATTATCATTTTTTTATCTGGTGTCAGGGAGGATTTTCTCATCTTGAGCGAGGTGCTGTGCTCTAAGCAGGGAAGGGATTTAGGACTCGTCAGACCTTCCAGGACTGACTTTGTTCCACTGTTTTTCCTACCAGTCAAGAAGAAATAGGGGATAGTAGAAACGCATCAGCTGCCATTTGCAAACCTGTGTCCTTTCTCTGAATATTTTGGGCTCTTGTTGTCATAAGCGTTGACCTTCTTTTTTTTTTTTTTTTTTGCCCTAGGGGATGATTTATTTTATATGAGGTGGTGTTTTCAACAACCACTACAGAATGTTCTGAGTCACTCTGAACTCTATTCGGATAAAAATAAATGCACTGGTTCGGCCCGCCCCCCCACGGATGTTTCCTTTTGTCCATGAAAATTAGGATTAGCTTTGATCTTTCCACAAACCCCCTCTAGGCACCCCTGATAAATGTTTGAACAAAACGTGAGAAATACCATCAAGAAGCACAAGTCCCTCAGAAATGACAGAAAGTGCCCTGCCTTTCCAGCAGCAAATATTTTTGAAATCCCCTCTTGGTGTTTCTTCATCAAGTGATATGTGAAGAACTCGTAAATTTCAGAAGCGGCATCGCCTTCTCTTCACCTCTGTGGGACCCAGTGAAAGCCACTGGCCCTGGGCGTTACTTAGAGTGGAACCTTCTGGAGGTTGGAACCTCCAGCATGGGTCACCATGTGAAGGGTCATTAAATCTGCCTGTCAGCTGGGAGCTCCACTGGGGCAGTGGGCTGGTCAACAGTTCATGGCTTCTACTTGTGACTTGGGCTTGTCACATCAAGGCAGCCGGGTCCCACGAAGGAGGGCCCCCAGAGCAAGTACGTCAGGGGGAAGAAACGGAAGATG